>NC_069364.1:85437500-86687500 GCF_021730395.1 Mercenaria mercenaria | reverse complement strand
TTCCAAGTCCTGTTGACTTATTAGCAGCTCTAGCTAATTTGTATTTTCTCAAGATCTTGCCGCCGATAAGACCACGCAACAAACCTATTTCCCCCCTCTTTAGTCCGTGTCGAAACTTTTCTACATTTGACTGCATTACATTGGCAAGTAACAGTTGCTTCCTCACCTTTGCTCTCTGATGTTTATTTAAACCTGCTTCAATCATCATCTGATTTGTCCTTTTTCCAGGCGATTCGGAGTATGTGACATCGGTCACCTCTGACCTTTCTTGTCTTTGACGCTTTTTTATTCGTTGTAGACATCGAAGGTTGCTTCTATACTTCTTCTCTAAATTTTGAAATCTTTCTTTCAGTACTTTGAATTCTCGATGTTTCTTCGAAAGTGCTCGGCTAATGCGTTTTCTCGGTCCATTTTTTCGACTAGGAAACGGCATATTAACTATTAGACGTTCACCTGATTCTATCGTTTCGTATCCACTTTCTGACATAGACGTTTCCCTCTGAATATTAGCTTCTCTCTCTGTCCTTTTCTTAATCCTATGTCGAGATACATACTCTTTCGACTTTTCACGTCTACGCTTCTTGTCTCTGTCTGTCAATTGGTTTACTGGAACATAGTTGGCTTTCTTTCTTCGTTTAGCTTTCGCAAGATACTCTTCATACTTTTCAGGATCTTCCTTAAGTCGTTTACGGTATTCTCGCATTTTTTCAGCCGCTGACTTCATGGTTACTTTCTTTTCTGCAATATCCAAAAACAGTCATTGTTAGTAAAAAAATCATAGTTATTTTTACTTAAACATGTGTTTACAAAGACAATGTTTCTAGGACAAACTTCGTTTACAAATATATAGTGGGACAATTAAGGCAAAGTGCCGTAAATACTGTTGTAAGGTTCGTTACCGTTCGTAACGAACCTTACCGAGATATTCTTGAGTTCATATAGTAAATGCATCATTTAAACAATTGGGTATGTATACTATTTTGATCTATTATTGTGTCATTGTTTGTTTAAATACCATAAAGAAAAGGTGAAACACAAAATCAAGACACTGAGACATCAGAAGTTAGATAATCGTTCTGTATATCAGCTACTTTTATAATCGATCATTTTCTAATCGTAACTAACAAACTAAAACAAGTCTTTATTTGTATTAAGATACAAAAGCTTCAATGTATTTAATACACAATCTATATTAAGTTACACCACGTGTTAACATGGAAATGGCTTGTTAAAATGACATGTAAGGTTCGTTACCATTTTAACGAACCTTACATTGATTTGTAAGGCCCAATACTCATTTAAACTGCAGATGAGCATGTAAATCAGCATCTATGTATATAAATTGGACATTTGTACATTCATAGAGTAGAAACAATCGAGAGAAACAATGATAATAATGAAATAATAATGCTTACCTCTCTGCCTACGAAGATCTAGGATTCAATAGATATTTCCTTCCGAAATTCCAACACTGTCATGGCGGAACGATCGCGGTAAATAATGATGATGTCACTTCCCTTCATATGTGACGTAATCAACATAATGATATGCTATTGAGTCAAGTTAAAGTGCATTTTACTATAAATCAAAACGAACCTTACAAAACGAACCTTACATTTGAGCTTTGAGTGCGATTACGAAAATAACGACACAGTCAACGTTTATGTGTTTGGTCATAAATTGATATATGGTTGGTATATTTTGACAAAAAAATGGGTATCGCATATATTATTAATAGATTTGTTCATATGGTGGTAACTAACCTTACTGTCTTATTTCTACGCGAATTATTCCACACTTAAATCGAGTGTCATGGAGACAACGTACGTTTTACACACAAAGTGTTACACTGAATAATTGTGATAGTTCCAGAGCAACACGGGAGTACGATTTTAGGCCTGAAAATGCTTATTGGTGATTGACTTTTAAGTACTTTAATTGATCCTAGGGGTATAATTGGTGATTTTAGGCGACATGTAATATAGATTCAAATTTTTTTATGTGTTTGGTATTTTGTGTAAAAGGAACATTTTTTCGACACCAATATGGTTTTACAATCGAATAAACTTATAAATGGATTGTTTCTCAAGCCGTGTTTTACACAATATACCACCGATGTATAAAAATATTACGGCGACAGTAACGAACCTTACAAAAACCAATATTCTGTCTCTGATATTTCGTAGGAATGACAAAATAATAAAAGGTTGTATAATTGTGTAGAGTCAGTGATGATCAGCACATGAAATAGGGTATGCATTTTACTCAAAATGCAAACGTGTTTGTAGTTAAAACATTGCGACAACCACATTTGTGAGTGGCACCTATATACTGAGAAAGCGTGTTATCATTATTGTGAACTACATGATAATTTAACAATTTTCATTAGTCACATGATAGGCTATGTTTAAATTTCATATCTTATCATGACAGGAAATTTATTCATGTTCTTCAAAATATAACTTTGGTTTAGAGATTATTTTGATCATGTGATTCCCCACAGTGGTCGTCTGTCTGTCTGTCTGTCGTATGTCAACATTTAGCTTGTGTATGCGATAGAGGCTGTATTTTTCAATTGATCTTCATGATATTTGGTCAGAATGATTGGCTTGATAAAATCTAGGTCGAGTTTGAATATGAGTTATCTGGGGTCAAAAACTAGTCACTAGGTCAAATCAAAGAAAAACCTTGTGTTTGCAATTGAGGCTGTATATTTCAATTGATCTTCATGAAATTAAGTCAGAATGATTGCCTTGATGACATCTAGGTCAAGTTTAAATATGGGTTATCTAGGGTTAAAAACTGATCACTAGGTCAAATCAAAGAAAAACATTATGTATGCGATAAAAGCTGTATTTATCAATTGATCTTCATAGAATTTGGTCTGAATGATTGCCTTGATGAAATCTAGGTCGAGTTTGAATATTGGTCATCTGGATTTAAAAAGTAGGTCACTAGGTCAAACAAAAGAAAAACATTGTGTCTGCGATAGAGGCTGGATTTTTTTAATTGATCTTCATGAAATTTGGTAAGAATGATTGCCTTGAATATGAGTCAACTGGGGTAAAAAACTAGGTCAGTAGGTAAAATCAAAGAAAAACATTGAGTATGCGATAGAAGCTGTATTTTTCAATTAATCTTCAATAAGTTTGGTCAGAATGATTGCCTTAATGAACTCTATGTCAAGTTTGAATATGGGTCATCTGGAGTTAAAGAGTAGATCAATAGGTCAAATCAAAGAAAAACCTTGTGTATGCGATAGAGGCTGTATTTTCCGATTGATCTTCATGAAGTTTGGTCAGAATGATTGCCTTGATGAGATCTAAGTCAAGTTGGAATATGGGTCATCTGGGGTCAAAAACTAGGTCACTAGGTCATATCGAAGAAGATATTTGTTTAAACTCAAGAGACCACAGTTTTGGTCCAATCCTAATGTAAATTGGCCAGAATATTTGTTTCCATGAACTCACTAGGTCAAACATGTTACACTGTTATGGTGTGTATCTCAGGTGAGCGACCTAGGGCCATCTTGGCCCTCTTGTTTTGTGCGTGAATGATAGCAGGGATTGACAAAAATTGTCAATGGCCATAATTTGTAATGATAATCATAAAGAAAACCCCTATAAAATACATATAAGGATTGAAAAGGGCACAAACATCATAAAATATGGATAAAGACGTCCTACAATGAAGAACAATAAAGACAAGTAATTACGAATCGAACAAAGATATGAGATTGGCAAAGTCCAAGAATGCCCGGATCTGTCGCTTCTCAAAAATGCAAACAATTGGCCAGGATTGCCCATATTTAGGTCGTCATAGAAGTATTGTAACTTCTATAATAATTGTAAAATGATTTATGTTTATTTTGGTGTCAGGCCAGTATATTGAGCTTATAAAAATACATTCAGCGCAAGTATATTGTGACATGTTCCAATTACCCGTAGTTGTCGACGCGATAATGCGTCACAAATCAAGAAAGAATGGAAGAATTAATGTTTTGGAAAGGTCTGATGAAAAATTCGACTTATATCTTTTTTTCCTATGTTCCAAATTAGCATTGCCAAAAGAAATATTTCCGTCCGACCGAATATGTCATTTAACCACAATTCTTGTTTACGTTTCAATGCGTATCAAAGAATTAGAGCATAACACAATTGATGGCAATAGTACAATTAAAAGAAAACTAAATGTGTTCTAGCCGACATCCATTTATTAAGATTTTTTTCCATTCTTTCTTACCAATTTTGCCGTATGTCATCCGGTTTATATTTAAACTGACACTTGATCCGCATGGGCTAAAGAGCTTTCAACGCTGTAAGGATAAACGAACTTATGAATACACTGAATACTAGTAAATGTAATTTTAAATGCACTTACTAGAAGTGACAGCATTTGGTATAAAACAGCCGTTCAACACGTCTCCTATATTTAACAATATTTCAAAGTGCTTTTAATATCCCCTTGTTGTTCAATGACCATAGAATGATCACACCAATCTTTATTCAATTAAATTAATAAATAAGCTTTCAAACTGTTAATCTTTTAGCGTACAAAAGAAAACCGATCTACTTTTGTTTAAATCCATGTGTGAATTTAGACCACATCTGGTTTTTAAGCTTCGCTGGTTTATTTTAGTAACTGTTCGTGTGAATTGTAGAATACCAAATGAGTTCTTATTTGTAAGAAAGACAAACGTGCGTATAAGAAATTAGATATCGTGTTCTGCATCAATTTTGATTATTTTTACATAATTTGCTTCGTTAAAGTACTAAAGTCATGGTATTTTCGAAGATATCAAAACTACCTACAATGTGTATGACCTAAAAGCCGACTTCTCGTTTTTGGTTTCTGGTCATAAGGTTATGCTCCAGACACGAATTGTGACTGACAGACGGACAGACGCACGCGCCATCACATAATACGAGCATATACTGTAAATAAATGAGAGAATATGACAGTTTATGTTTAGAGTGGCCAGTTACTTTTTCCGGATGAATGAGGGGGTATTGAAATGGGTGACTCCGTCATCGCTGTGCGTCGTCCGAGCCATTTCAGTATGCGTAGAATTCATGAATTATAATATCACCCTGGATGCCGTCAAGTGTTTTGATTGGTCAATTCTGGTATGCCTTATTTAATGAAATGCAAAGGTCGTCGCATAACTTTCATCTTTCATGAACTATTAACTATGATTGGTACCCACCGGCAACCTGCCTGTCCCCTCCCCACCCCCCCAAAAAAAAAATATCTGTTCAACTCTGATATTATCAAAGTGATGTTCCCTACGCACCTAGTGCTCACCGATTGCTCCCACACACTGTCTTCTTTTCCCCAAAGTGATATACGTAGTCAGTACAAGCGTCAAATTTTTGATACATGTATTGTTTCACTGGAAATGTTGTATTTATTGTGATAAATTGCATCGAAGACAAACAAACAGCATATCGCAATTTTGTATTAATTTGATAGAAACTTCGCAATTTAGAGTAAGGTTGCCGAAATATTATTTAATAAGTAAGAAAAATGACCTCATGAGAAAGCAATCCGAAGCTTTTAGTAACATAGCGTGTAGAATGTGCTTACGAAAACTTACGAGTGATGACATCTGCACCAAAGCAGCGGATGGTACAAGATTTTTTTTTTTGTTTTGTTTTTATGTGATGCCAATTTATCAGCCTAATGCAAAAATCCCAGTAAAATATCGTCCGACATGTCGTGTTTTATTCTCTTTCCATGGAATTTTATGTTAAACTGAGTTTTATTGATTTCTTTGTCTCGTATCTTTACCTCCTTTATTGTTCAAGTCGGTCTGTCCAAACTCACAACAATGCCCCATTTTTCATTCACCGCAATGCTTTGAACATCTTGTTTAATGACCTCATAATCGTTAATAGAAAAGGTATTTCACTACGGACAGAATTTCGGACACCGATATGTTACATTGACGTTCTTTTGTTCCGACAAAGTAAAATATACTCAAAATTATACACACAAAGACTATCTTTTACAATGTTTGCGTTGCGATTGAAGTATGTTTGTGTAATTTTGTTGTATATGATCCATAGACATTTGTCGTGTTAACAATACCAAACAGCATAGAATTTGATCTATCATTATTATTAAATAAACTTCGAGGGGAGCAACAGGGGAATCTAACTGAATAATAGAGAGAAAGCACCCCCCCCTTCCGAATAGAGAGAAGAGAAATCCAGTTGTACAAGCCTGTATGTCCTAGGATAACTTTCGCAGTTATTTGTCAGAGTAGACGGCTGTACAAATTATGTGCCGTGTGATGCCCGAATATCAAATCGAAGTCGTATTCTCGAGAACGATTATTGCATGTCGAGACATCAAGGGATCTAGCTTTCCAGTGTCATGAATTCGGGTTCGAACTGGAGTCTTGATTCATCATTAGGCTCGATTACATTCCTTTATAGTTCACGGTCTGTAAACTTAACAGCATATCATCACGTGCTTTAACAACTTTTGTGAACTCATTTGTTTAATAGATAAAGACGAACAAAGAAGAATTCACAATGATAATGTTGACTTTCTATGTCTTGTTACACATTGGATCATGAATCAACAAATTTACATGTTTATTCAGGTATTCAATAGATATTTACAAACAAGTTTGTTAATTTTATCTTAGACAAATGATCATAGACATATTCAGTACAATACAAAGTGCCAGTGATCTTGAAGATTATATTCACATAACTCGAGGTCGGGTAACCGTTTAACGTTACCTATCGGAATATATTCAAAAGTATATTTTCAAATTACTTAGTTGTACCAAAAAAGAAAAACTTCAGTCGTTAACTCGATTAAGCACACGAACACGACACAAACAACAGCATCTTCCTAGAACAAAATTGAAAGCTCTGTCTGCCGACCTTAATTTTACGAGACGGAATGGAAACATCATCCTAAGATCTAGGTCGATTCTTTGCAAGTCATATTGCGGTATACGTGAATTATTATGGTTCCCGTGTTTCAAGCACGTGCTCTTAGATGTGAATACAATTAGGGACACTTAAAATTTTTGATACAAGTTGACAGGGACTCTTGAAATTAGGTTACTCGCAAACATCTGGACTATTATCGTTTTATTTTTAATACTTTTTTTAGATTATTTATTTAACAAGATAAAACAACAAAATAATCAACAGAAATAGAAACTAAATGCATTCGACTTGTATGAACAAAAAAGTAATTTTTGGCAGTTTTAATTACACAAGTGATTATTTCGATTTTAGGCGAATTGATAATATGACATAATAACAAATACACTAAACTTCGTGTCTTAAAGATATATTTCAGCTTCTTAGTTTATCTTAATGGGATTTTCACATAATCAAAATTACTGATGTAATTTGACACAAGATCAGTCTTAAATCAATTCCTGTTTGAACGGTAAATGAAAGAAGTTAACAAAATCACTGTTTAAAGCAGCAAATCATTTAAGAAGACAGGCAATGGCAAATATGTGGATTTACTGCTTTTTTCGTAGTGTTATTGCCTAATTACTAATTTTATGTATCCTTTGCAATGAGTGCTGCAACTGGAATAATATGAAACATGGTAATATTTTTCGTGGATGAGAAAAACGCAAGATTATATTATACGGTTATTAATGTACTTCTTTTGTTATATACCATAACCAAAAATAACTCGAATTCAAATCATTATTCTTGCAAATGATTTCTGATTAACCGAAATTATTTGTAATGTGCAAAATTAAGGTATGTCAGTAATGAAAAAATGGTTAAACCGTTTTATTTAAAGATATCGGCATTCTTCTGTTTTGTTTATTTTAATCGTTTGCAAAGCCCTCGGGATATGTTTGTGAAAATGGGTAAATCTCAGTCTCGTGTCACAAAACATAAAATGCGTGGTATCAGCAAACTTAAAACAAATAAATGTATATTATCCCTGTATTTTACAGTTTTTACATTTTATTTTTTGGGCCTATACTATACTGTGCTGGTTGCGCTTTCAAACTAAATAATTAAATCGTTTTAATGTATCTTGGGGACAAAAGACATCAGTTTTTTAATTCCATAAAAATGATTCAACTGCCAATATCGATTTTGCAGGTAATGCATTTTTCTTGAGATGGGGTAACATGTTAAGAATATTTTGGCAATATTAATTCTAAGGGAAAAAAATGATATATAAACTGACATGTGTGTTCGCGTATTTACACTTATATTTATGTGCCCGCAACGATTAGTACATTAAATAGTTAAGTACCGTGCTGTAAGTTATTTATCAAGATATGTATTTCATTGTTTTTTTAATTAACTGCAGGAAAGCCTGGTATATGTCTGATGGGAAGTTATGTAATTCTAGTTGGATCATATATGGTTTCAACAGTGACACGGTTTAATGTTGAGTTTGAATAAGACGTTTGATTTACAGATATACAAATTGTCTTTGTCTTAGGCACATATCTAACATCAACTTGGTATGGTACTGCTGTAAACCCGAACAGAAAATGAGGATTTTTACCTGTAACTTTTATTTTACAAATTGTAATAATGGCGGTATCTAATTAAGCTTAATTGCCAAAAATTATAAATTCAAATGTTTATTCAGTAATCAAATTTCTTCAAGAAGTGAGGCTGAAAGGTATGTAAATACTGGGACTTAAGTTTGAAGA
The DNA here is from genome assembly GCF_021730395.1 of Mercenaria mercenaria. NCBI lineage: Eukaryota > Metazoa > Mollusca > Bivalvia > Venerida > Veneridae > Mercenaria > Mercenaria mercenaria. The sequence goes on along the minus strand of NC_069364.1, from coordinate 86,678,832 downwards.
GCATAAATTCGAACATTGTAATTTACATTTTTTTCAGTCATTATTATATTGACTGTCCCAACGCTGCAACAGTCATTATGATCAATAATGAAAAGTCACAAAGTCAGCCTGTTTCACTGAGATGCGCAAAAAACTTCCAGTTTAATTTTGGTTAATTTTTTTATAAAAATAAAGAGATGTATTATATTCTATCTGATATTTGACATATGTTTTTGTTTACACCAGTGGTTTTGTAGTGGAAATATAGACGTTTGTTTAAGTTTTATAAATAAACATTGCAATCATATTTCCAGGTGGTCGACTTATCATCTTCGGTTACATCAGTAACAGTAATCTATTCTTGCTGTTTGTCTCATACAACTTCTAAATACATTTAAAAAGAGCAATCATAAAATGACCTTGTCCATATTTTGCAAAAAATTAAAATGTACCCGTCTGTAATATTTTTTCCGTTACAGCCTTTTTTGTTGTGGGCCTACTTTGCAAATGCAAGGCTCTTAGGCTGTGTTTGTGGTGCTTTGTGCTTCCGAGAAATCTATCCTTACCTGTTATCTTTTGTGAAACAGAAACGACAACATGTTGCTTCTAACATCTTCCGAGAAAACTACTTTAGCAGATTTTTGTTTTATGGCTTGTCATAAACTTACAGCAGGTAAACGTGTCAAATAGCATTTCACACAAATACAGTCGAGTATGAATGCTTTACCATTACATCAGTGACAGCAGGTAGATTCTACCCGTAAAATGGCCAACAAAATTTTCTAGTTTTAGTTCACGAGAACATGGTAACAGATTAGTTATCAGTTACAAAATGATATTTTAATTATACAAAAGTAATTTTACAGTTTCTTCTAACATATATATTCTTGTACTGTTTAGAAAGATTGGAAAGTAAAGCGTTGGTTTTTCCATAATCGCTGTGTAAAACAGTCCAGTGATTATTTATCTGTCAGTATTGGTTTAATAAACATATACTAGTAGCACTCTGTGATGTTTTAATGTGACTGATATAACCCACAACTCGAAAATGATGGGGGCATTTTGAAATTCAGACCTTCAACGTACTCCAAACCTATATTATGTAAGTATGAATTATCTTGCAAATTCTATATCGAGATTACTTGTATATACAGAATATTTAAACGGTAGTGGAAGACAAAGAAGTGACAGAAGAACGATAATTATACATGTATGAATATATCTAATATCAGTTGTAATGTGTGAAACGATTAGTTCATAGTAAATGTTTGTTTGTTTGGGTTTAATGTCGCACCGACACAATTATAGGTCATATGGTGACTTTCCAGCTTTGATGGTGGAGGAAGACCCCATGTGCCCCTCCGTATATTATTTCATCACGAGCAGCTACCTAGGTAGAACCATCGACCTTCTGTAAGCCAGATGGATGGCTTCCTCACATGCAGAATTCAACGCCCCGAGTGAGGCTTGAACCCACATCGATGAGGGGAAAGTGATTTGAAGTCAGCGACCTTAACCACTCGGCCACGGAGGCCCCTTAGTTCATAGTAAAGATGTATTTTCAAATACATTGATAATATCTATATTACGAAAGATATATCACATTCGGTATATAAAATATTTTCAGAACTTGTATATTTTGAACATTTAAATTACTTCAAAGTGATTGTAATATTTGTCCCTGTTTCATGTGAGGCTTTCACCTGTGCCAATATAATGATGAGTGATCGGGACATAAATGGAAAGTAAGCAGTTTAAATATTAAAGTATGCAAATAGAGATGGTGCCTAAAATCAAATTGCATCTGCCATTGCTTTCTTTTGAAAACTTGACACTGGAGTACCTTCATTTTATAACGATTTAGTTTTCATAGGCATTCATTCATAGCTAATCCATCAAGAAAACGAAGCTGGTGTCAGAAATTCTGTACTTTAACCAGACGGTACTTTGTTAAATCTCGCTAGTATGAACAAACGATATGTTCTTGTATTGTTTGGCAAGTACCTAAACGTTTTACAAGCACGCAATTTCTTTTATCCACAAATTATAGAAACTGATTCTTATGTTAAAAGTTTCCAGTGGAATGGAAGATCTCATAATGAAATGAATATTTAAATAGAAATACAATGATTTTATTAAAAATTACACCCGTAAATATATTGATATTCGTAACGGTGTTGATAAATTCCGTATCATCATAACTTGATTTATACGTGATTTATTTAGGAGGTGAAAGGTATATCGTATAATTATCCTTTGCTGCCATAACAATCATCTATAAGAATGTTTATTACTACTTGAAATTAGATGACCTATGGAACAACACATGTGCACAGCTCGACAGGTCGATCAAAGACTAACATCAAATTTTGAGCCTGTGACGCCACTAAGAATTATTAAAGTGTAACGGGGTAACTATGAAAAAAGAAATTTGCTTCATACTAACTCTTCTGGATAGAATATGTTAAACCGAGTTATGTGTTTGAATCCAGTGTCACAGGACCTGCAGCCTACAATGCAAATAAAACATCATGTAACAAAAATGTAAATTATATACCATCCTCGAAAATATAAGTAATATGATGAACTGTGATGTACAAAGAGTTTTTTATGTTCGTTAGCAGACGTCTGGAATTAGATATTACCATGATTATAATTTAGTTGAACGGATCAAAATCTTCTCGATTTTCAGGTTTGAATCATAAATATTTCCAGCTTCTGCTATTTCGACAAAAGTTTAGGGCGTTATTCGGAGATTTCTTCAATGCATTCTAGGGCTTGTACATCTATAATTTGTCGTCACAGCAGAGTTAAAATCATAAAATGTAAAAATTGGTTGCTATTTTGCAAGTACACACTTATCTTTCATCAAACAAGAATAATCTCTTTTCTTATAATAAATAGTTCTACAATTAACTTGAATCAAGTTTTGCAAAGTAAAGGTACTGATCTTCACGATTGGATATGGTTTTAATATAAACGTTTAGTAAAGTGAGTTTGTCTGCGTTCTAAACTATCTTAAAAATCAGAACGAAAAAGAATAAATGTACGCATAAACATATTTCCTTTTAATAACCTTGGCATTAATAAGCTTCATTAACACTCCACGATTGCATTGATAAAATATATAACAAATTCTGCTATGTCAACTTGAACTCAACAGATTAATATCTGTTTTAACAATGTTTTCTTAAATCATTTTTTTATTAACAAATAATGTTTGAGAAACTTGTATAATTTACTGCTAGGGCTACATTGTGAGTATGGTATCAAAGGCACGATTGCATTCTAAATTGCTTTCAATCCGAATCGAACTTCTCAGTGAAATCTTTAGAATATATTTTATAGGTATAATAGTTTTTCATCATTGTTATATGAATGAATTAATGGCACTTGAGTTCCTTTATACATTAAAACTATTGGATGGATTATAAACACAAAAATGAATCCAAACTCAAACGAGTTGACCACCGTATATTAACAAATGTGAAAGCAAAAGATTCTAGTCCTAAAAGAAAGTTTATTGCAGTGTTAGTTCACGGCAATAAATACTTCGTTAATGTAGCCTACGCCAGTATAATTCGAAAACAGTCTGTCAGCGTATGAACTTGCGATTCCAACAGTTATTTTTGTTAAAGAGAAAATTTCCAACGCTAATTTTACGCAGAAAAGGATCATTTCAAATTTTATTCTATTACCTTTCACTTATATTTTATAATTTTTCACTAACTAATTAGTTTATAGAATTGTAAAATTTGCGAATTCGTGAAAAAAACTTCAAATAATTAAATAAAGCTATTTAGAAGAGGCTTGACAATTCAAAAAGGCGAAAAGTTCTTACGATGTGCTGCATATTAATGTTATTAAAAATGTATTATATACCTGTCATAAAAAAAGTAATGAATTATTAACAAAACTCAATGATTTTAACGTTCAAAATTTATTAATCAAGTTGGTATTTGTACCAATTTATTTATAACGATATATCATAACAGTAAAACTCAACTGATCATAATTGATGACGTACACTCTCAAGGACAATTTTTAACGGGATAAAATCCTATGGAAAGCCGCATTCATGGCGCTTCCAATAAGCGATATTTTCGGATATTGTAGTTGGCTTGTAATGTGGAAAATTGCACATTATGTACGCCTTTGGTAAAATGGCAAACAAAACTGAATTGTAATTTTATACAGACATAATTATGGCCCGTAACTGATTGTTATAATAGATATCGTGATTTATTTTTTATTAGGTGGAATAGTTAATCTGAATATCCACAGTACAATATCTTGTAAGGAAAACAAGTGAGTAGTTTAAAAGAAATAAATACATATTATGTCTTGTTGTGTTAAAACATTTCTTATCCGTAAAATATCATCAAGCTGTGCTTTATCTAAACCGAAATATTGTTGTTCGAAAGTAAGTGATCCCATGTTTTTGTTTATTGGATTTGAAATGAGACATGCAGTGATGTGATTGTTTCGATTTGGGTGTAAAAGGCAAAATTTGTTTGGTATATAATTTGTTCTGATGTGTATACTAGTCCATATTGTTATTCCAGTTTTACTAAAAAGTGTTAACGTTGAATATTGAATTTTGACAGTTAATTCTAATATACACACAATATTGTCTTTGATTTTATATAACAATGCACAAAATTAACAATCATAAAATTACAATCAATATTTTTAGCTCATGTAGATTCTAGCAAAATTAATGATAAAGTATTCATCAATAAAGTGATAACAGGGGTTGTAATTATGAAAAAAAGCAATGATTCATATTGATTTAATATTACGTACATCTTGGATATATGCCAATGTTCTTAAATGCATTGTATAGATGTATTGTATCATGCTTGTATGACCTTGCTGCTCAACTATTGCAAATCTTGTTACCAAGATAAGTAGACTAATTATTGCGATGAGCAATCAAAAATTTATAGCATGCAAACCTTCGAGAATTGTGTATAGTGATTTTAAGATGAAAGTGAATGAATATCAGAAGACGCTCAAGTCCTAGAAGCTTCACTGGTTCTTTAGCGTGACATGTGTACAACACTCATATACGGGACGTATTATCCCAAATTATCAACTATAAGTGTAGGAACGGGGATTCAAACTCACGATCCGTGGTGTCGCGGTCAGGCAGTGTAACCACTAAACTACTTCGTCCACTATCGTCCTTCTTTCCATCAGAGTTTTTGTACGTTTTTGTAGCATTCTATCGAAATCTGCATTGTACCTATGGTATGCTTGATAAAAAGAAGGTGTAAGATTTTTAGGTCCCTAACAATGAAACTGAAAGAAGTGAAGAAAAGTTATTTAAGGGCTCGTAGTTTTTGAAGCCAACTTTCTTACTAGGAAACAAGTACTCCTCTTTTCTCTATAGCAGAGGAATAATTCTGACGGGAATAAACGTCTCTGAAAATCTGATATTCTAGGAAACGTCAAAATAACGTCATTGACTAATTGGATATATGAAATAGCATTACAGTGGTTTTCAACATATAAAACTGTTACATTAGTTATAGCGCGCAGACTTTGTCCATGAAGCGTCATACAGAACTGTCCTAATTCTAGTACACGAGAACCTTTTTTTACAGTAATGAAATTGTCTTATGTCCTGCACCTTAATTTATACCTCGAGAATTTTTCTCTCGGGATGCCCCTACGTTTCAACCTGTGGTATTTATAAAGTCATTCAAATATAACGCAGCTTCTTTGACAGATTTTGACTATACTGAATAAAATATATAAAGCAAACGTGATACCTGAGGTTGCAGGCCTCTTTGAGCATTTGCAACAGATAAGAATGTTTTAAAACAAGATGTGCATTGTATATAAAACGTCACGGTTTAATTTTTTCAAAATAAATTGGTTTGTAGAAACCATTTTATGTATAGATTTATTGTAAAGGGCCTCCATGGAGAGTGGTTAAAGCACCGGACTTAGAATCACTTGCCTTTCACCGCCGAGGGATCGAAACCTCGCTCAGGTGTACAATTCTGTCAAGTGAGGAATCCATCCAGCTTGCTTAAGGAAGATCGTTGTTTCCACTCAGGTTTCCGCTTGTGATGAAATAATACCTAAAATGGCACTTGGAGTTCCCTTAACCATGTAAAACTATGTGGTCATGTGACCTATAAAGCCTGACCAGACGTAAATCCCAACAAAACAAATCGCATTCATTTCCACGCTAATATATTAACAACTATCGCGCAAAGACAGGCACAAACATAATGTCTAGTTTTCTCAGTATAAATAGTAAATTTTAGTTACAAGTAGGTTCAGCCATTATTGTACAATAATGTATCTTACTGTGCATTTGTTTAACTGGAGACCATACGCCGCTTTTCATGGAATTGCACTCAAGAAAGTTCCATGTGCACCGCCGTATGAAATCATCTGCGGATGTCTCTAAATTATATTCTGGTACTTATAACATGTGTAAATATTGCGTCCTGCTCAACGCAGGGCTAGAGGGCGTATCCACTACCGTCCATGAAAAGGCTCAATCAAACCGAGCCTGCAACATTTTCGTTTATGTCGTGTTGGACGACCTGTGCTTTTCCACTTTTTGCATTTTATAAATCTTATGATAATCTTAATCCTCACTTTATAGTCCAAGAAATTGGTGAAATATTTGTGCACTTTCTGTGAAAAGTATGAAACTTGGCATGATTGTAGATGGATATATTGTCCTTCATTTCCGACTGGGAAGCAGGTTGTAGATATTCCAAATGGCCGCCAAAATTCAAGATGGCCGCCATAGTTAACGTTTTTGCAAAAAATGCTCTAGCATTATATACATGGTAAGAATAAAAAATGTAGCAGAAAGTAATATTTAGCTACAGATAAGCTCTATATGCAAACAGATAAAAATTCAGTATGGCGGCCTAATCCAAGATGGCCGCCATAAAATATTTTTTACCATGATATTCAAATTTATTCAAACGGATGAATAGTGCGAAAATGATGAAACGTTGCATGGTACATGTAGAACATATATTTGTGAAGTACACTACTCAAACAATTTTACACTAACAGTGGATAAACAAATTCAATATGGCCAACAAATTTCAAGATGGCTGCCACAAAATATTTTTCTGTGAAAATTGTGCGCGACTTGGTCATAATGTGAGAAAATTTTGAAACATTCATGTTAGTTTATATATTTGTATAATACGCTCCTCAAACAACTGTAAAACTGACATTGAATAAATGAATTTAAGGTAGCAGGGTACACTTCGAATTTTGGCCCCCGTCAATATTTGTTATAAATAGATCTTCGTGATTTTGGATGTCTGTAAATTAAGGTGAGAGATAATAATAATTAATTCTTTAGAAAATTTATACAGCCGATACATGTAAAATTCTGATGTCAGTTGGAAAACTAACTGCTGGTAGCTTTGTATGATCAATGAGACACCTTTTCGCGGAAAAATTCAAATCACGGAAGGGTTCTGTGCTTGTTGATTGATACTCAGGAACATTTTCGCTATTTTGTGAAAAAACGAGCTGGATGGGCCCCCATTCCGTTTCTATCCTGACGTTCAGTAAGGACTATTAAATTGAGAAATGCAATAAAATTGGGCATTGTTCTTGCAGCGGGATCATTGCAGGCTGTTCAAAAAGTGCAAAATTGATGACTTTGGTATGCTATTTTTCATGGATGGTGTAAAATACTAGCCATATTATTACCATTGTTTTATGCTGAAAGAAACAGTTCTAGTTATGGTATAGACATTTCAGTAATATAACAATACATAGCAGCAGGTGGGCAAGTTGTTTACGAATTATTAGGTATGTAAGTAGCACAAAATGATTGCTTATACACAGAACAATGAATTGACAATAGCACAAATTCTGTACTTGATAGTTCTTTCAAATTCATATATTTACAAACTGTATTTTATTGTGCAGGTTGTGGGGGGGGGGGGGGGGGTCACATAAACAAAAGAATCAAGCTTTTATACATATCTGTTTAGTATCAAGGAATACAAGTAAGATAGGATAAAGTATTTTCAGTCCGCACAATAAATATATAACATGGCTTGTAAACGTTAGAAAAGAAAAGCAAGTGTCAGTAGTGAATTTATAAATAGATTCATAGTGCTGGCCATCTTGGAATATAATGACCATCATGGTTTTTGTTTCAATATGATTGTCTTGATTATATAAGGGTATATGTTTTATATATGACTGTTCAAAGTTACATCCTTTTACGTGATGTAATCAATTATTTCGCAATTTTAAAATAAAAGATTATTTTTGGCAGCCATCTTGGATTTTGGCTGTCATATTGATTTTTTAATATAAATTGCAAACATATTCGAAGCGTAAGATATATTCCACTATTATTCCAAAGCTTTTTTACAGGATACACACACTTGTTCTTTGGAAACTGAATTATGGCGGCCATCTTGGATTTTGGCGGCCATCTTGGATGTCCACAACCTGCTTCCCAGTCTTAAATGAAGACTACAATATTTATATACCACCGTGCCAAGTTTCATGCTTTTCACAGACGGTGCACAACTCGTCCCTTTTTATGCACGGATTTCTTAGTCTATTAAATAGCATTGCCCGGCCATTGTTTCAACTGAAGAATTCTGTCTGTTTTATACGAAAATAAGAACAAACTAATGAATTAGAAACTGGAGAAAAACAAGTTTACACAAATTATGTGTAAGTAATGCAAAAACTAAAAACAAATAGACGGATGAAAGATTTAACAAATTTATAGGGTGAAATGGCCCAATAATATGTAGTTATTTGGGCGATAATGCGCCACAAATTAAACCAAAGGGATGAATTAATGTCTTGCAAAGGACTGCCGGGAATTTCAAATTGACCTCTTTCTGTTCTTTTCTGCTAATCGATGTTGTTGGCATATCAGTTTCATATTATTACAAACGACAGCATGCCAATATAAATATTTCACTCTGACCTAGTTTGTCTCTTTTTCAATCTATCTTTACTTCCCAGTGCATATATGTACCAAAGACGTACACTGCATTACGATGAATTGCTTTTTGAAACAGAAACAATACAAATCTACAAATTACATTAATTTGACGAATTAAATTAAATTTATTTTCTCTTTGCGTTATTGGTCAGAGATTCAATTTTACCTGGTCTATAACTTGAATATTGCAACCAAAGCAGTACAATTCATGAAGAAACGATCCCTGAAGTGTTATTTGCATTACTGTAAATATGTTAACTTATTGAAGCAAAGAAAACTAATGAGCAATAGTCAAGGCAACATGTTCTTTTCTAGTTTTAACTGAAATGACTATGTACATAATTAATTTAAACCACATCACGTCAGTTAGGTCGCAAACGCAAGCTTGGCAAAACGTGCAAGTGATGTGCATATAATAAAGTTTTGTACATATTGGCAGAAATTATTTTGGCATGAAAGGTACATGTATGTATAAAAAATAATGTATTTTTACAAAATGAAGTAGTAAATCATATTAATATGCGAAAATTTGTGATATACACGTGATTTGTTAGAAATACATACGTACATACATACATACATACATACATACATATATACATACATACATGCATACATAATTTGAATAAAATAAATAAGAATGAATTAATCAAATAATTAATTAAAAGCCGATTGTTCAAAAATAGGGAAGAAGAAAAAATTGATATGTGTGGCCTACAAGCCGTGTAGTGATGCATGAAGTGTGGCCTTAAATCATACTTTCATGAACATGAAATGTACTTGAACTAGCGTTACACCTTATATATGCTTGTAATTTATAATTAGATTTTCGTGATAGATATTATAACCTTATACATTTATACATTTATAGAGAAATATACATTAAGTTTGTGGATCAACAAAATATTATCACAGATATACTATGCAAGAGAGTATGCCTTTTCTCTAGTTTACATGCATGCCAAACAGGATAATATTTTGTTGTTCTTTGTTCCTTTTTTATGAAACTTTCTTGCATAAAAATATGGATTAAGAACACTCTGGATCAGTTTACTACAGTGTAGAATTCGATTAAACCCTGATGTCTCAAAACTTCAGAGTATAATTAGAAAATTCGACAGATAAAAAGATGTGTTCGATTTTTGCTAGACTGATATGAATAATCTATCTCACACAAGTTCTTGTTATGGGAGTCGTGGAAAAACTTACAATTTTGAGCATATTTCCGCGAACAGATTTTTGTGTTGAAACTTATCACAGTCGTTAAAGAACATATGGTCTATAATATTGTGAAATAAAATGTTCGAGGGCCGTTCTAAATATAATGACAATCGCACACTCCCGTACAAATTTGAGACGCAAGAAACTGAACAAGACTGACAAAGGTGCTAGCTGGGCGCAAATATTTATCGAATTAAGCACTGATGAGAGGTATTTTCGGAAATTTAAAACCATATCAAGGGGAGACTATTATTATTATTATTATTATTATACCAGATTCATATAGCGCCCTTTTCATGATAAACACGTTCAAAGGCGCTTTACATATAGCAAACGCAGCCACACAGGGCGCGAAAGTCATCCTCTACTAGTACAGACACAGAGCGATCTCACCAGAGGGACAGAGTGAGATAAAGCCCCCAGTAACAGACAGAGAGAACAGAGAAAGATACAGGACTGTCCGGCTAACTTAGCCTAGCTCTTTGCAAATAGACAGTCCGGTTCTTTAACGTGCCCGGTGAATAGTACCGATACACGCGAAGCCGTCTTTCCTGGGAAGAACCAGTACAGGCCTCTTAGTCAGGTGGGAGACACTCAAAAGTATCTCAGAAATTTCCAGTTCCTGGACCGGGATTCGAACTCCAGACCTCTGGATTGGCAGTCAAGCGTGTTACCACTAGACCACCGGCTCTAACTACTCTGCAGCGTTCGCCTTTTAAATTTATCGACTGTAGAAGTACGTTGGAATCAAGGGGATATACTATTTATTTGAAGTTTCCAGCACGATTGTCATTATTTACAGAATGGTCCCGGTATAGATCCATGTGCTTGTGTTGCGATATTTGTTCGTTAAAGAGATTGTATATTTCAAGCTCGTTTTAAGAAAATATTTGGAATTACTCAACATGTCAGAAGCTTAATTATCAACTTTAACCGTAGAAAGATAGTAATGTTTCCACTGTAATACGTTAAAACGCGGGTTTCTATTAATTCAAAAATTGATTTTCATATCCGTGCGCCGAATCCAGCCTTTATTAATCAATCGTGCAAAACTTCCTGCAAACACGAGACCTTTTCGGAAAGTCCCTGAAAAAAGCTAGACTTATAAAAGACTTTCCTGTTTTGTCTGAATAATTTTGTCCATACAGCAATTAAATGTGCCACTATTAAGTAATTTTACTGTAGTGGCGATAAAGTTAGATAAGAAACAGATACAAATGTTTAATCAGTGGAGATAAAGGATATAAATATAAGAAGATGTTACAAAAGTGCTAAACGTTAATATTCAAAACACAAATATACCCACAGGGAAAAGTAAAATAAAATCAATGACATAATAAAGCACTTTGTAAGGTTATGAGTCGAGTTATTTCGTTGAAACAACACCATTTAACTATTTCTAAAGAACAAGCACAAGGAGTCATCTTATACAAGAAGCAGGTAAATTAACGAATCTGATCCCATCTATAATATCTAGAATCGCCCAACACGTGATATTAAAAGCAAAACCAAATTTATATTTTAATACATTAGGCTATGTCGGTCTTCTGCTTTATATACCTTCTGTCCACGTTGGCAAATCACAACTCTGACTTGTCCTCCTTTGACATTTGTATCTTTGAAATTTCAAGAAAACAACAGTCTCTTGATAATTGTTGGCAACTTCATTAAAAGGGTCCAGTTTTGATAATTACTTGAAACCTCTTCTTTAACATGTAATTCGCTTCAATCTCGCTGAAACGTTATAAGATGAATAATGTTGGCAATACGTACAGGAGTAAGTGCTGTGGCATGTGTTTCAGCAATAAAATGCCTCATTCCGGGTTATAAAAGAAATGAGTGTTTTCATTCCTTACTGCAAAAAATAATCGTTACACCCTAATCTTTCTGAAGTTAATTTGACAAAAATACGAACCAATGATGAATCTTTTTAATTATGTTTTTTTTTGGAATTTTAATAAAAAAGAGTAATAAAGGCGGAAATGTCTGACAGATTATTTAAATTCTTTGACAGGCCCATTAGTGGTGTGTCTAATTGATCTAACTGCTTCAATTTCTACTGAAAAGAGAGTAATAAAGACTGAAGTGTGTTCTGATTATTTTTGATATTAAACTTTATATTTTACTGTAAGGCGTATTTTTAATTTGTGTTGGTGGGTGGTTAGAGAATGTTCTTACTAATACGCATGGCTACTACATTAACAATTTTGTCCCGTGTTTTTATGGCCAGGTTTAGTTTTGTTTTAGATTTTGTTATATTTTTTGGTAAGGTTGCATGTCTTAAAACAATTTCATACACACATAAACAAAGTGCCCAGATATGTGTATAAGCCAACAGATGACCTTCTGAGTCATACCAGAAATTAGGTTTTATACTTCAATCACAAATCGTTTCACCCTCTACATTCCGAACTAAACTAATTCGCAAAAAATAAATAACTCAAATAATCGACTTAAACAGAAAACAGTGTCGGACATAGTATTTTCCTTCCGAGTATCTGAAAACGCGATATTATCTATGTTTTGTCGAATTACGCAAACTGCTTACTATATGTACCATGTATTATACCTCAAATTTTTGGTTTTATGTGATGCTTTTCCTCATCTTTAAGAGGCTGTACATTAACATATCTTAACCTCTGGCCAAACAGGATGATTCACCATAATTATACTGAAAAGGCGTATATAAATTTAGCGTTATGTGTATCATTATTGTAGTACAAATGATATATGCATTTATCATTGATTTTATTTCTCAAATAAAGTTCATTTAATTAGAGTGTAGTCATGACCAGGAATGTGTAGGGTGTTTAGAGTAATAATTTCTGGAGTCCAGTTATAGAGATCATTGTTTTGTTGCATAAGTAGTCTTGTCAACTTGGTTACTGATTTATTTATTTATTTATTAATTGATTAATTGATCGTTTGATTCATTGGACTCCTAGCAACGTTATGTATTTAGAACTTAAAGTTTGGGTTCTTATTGTATTACTTTATTTGAAAAGTACGTTTTATATAATGCGCTTATCATTGACTTGATGTATACATATTTTTTTTGTATTTTATTTTGGTTTATTTAATCAGGAATGTATTCATGGTGTTAGGGTTATTATTATACATCATTGCTTTATTGTATAATTAATAGTCGGCTTGATAGCTTATTGATTCTTATGTGTATTGATTAATTGATATTAATTAATTAATTGCTTGCTTGCTTGATTGATTGAAGTGACTGACTGAGTGAGTGAATGAGTGGTGACCTACTCAGTGTGCCCAATCACGTGATCGCGCTACGTCATTTTGAGTAAGTTTTTTATTCAATATATTGTGTTAATATCATGCACATAATTAGAAACTTCTTTGAAAGTGCTACCACCGGTACTACGAGTGTTGAGTGAGAGCGACCGATCAGCTGATAGAGCGATAGACGGATCCACAATCGACTGACCGACCAACCGTCTAACCGACAGACCATCCGACCGACTGACAGATAGATACACAGACAAAATCATCATTTTAAACGAGCTTTGTTTACATTGAGGTGTATTAAGTATATGAATTCCATGATGTAATGTTTAATATTTAAAAAAGTCTGTACACCTTATGTTTTGAATTTTGACACATTTGTTCTTACTTTTGACTCCCAACGCTTTTTGACAAAGATGCTTTTAAAAACGCTAAATGCAGTCTACCTGAAATCTTAAAATATCATCTTTTTTTCTGATATTCAAATTAGACATTTATGCTATAGTAGTGAAAATACAACATACAGTACACAGTAACGGTCACACTACATAATAGATTTTACTTCAGAATTCCAGATGCAATATATGATATTTTTGAGGACTTTTTGTTTTTGTTTTATTTCTTTACATACAACTTATTCAACACCAAAAAGTTAAGGTCTGAATTAGTTCAACCCAAAAAGTTAAAATGACCAGCCTAATCTTTTGCCATAAAATCACATATACTAAGTATTTTTACATTTTTATCGGTCGGTCAGTCGGACGGACGGACGGATGGACGGACGGACGGACTGTTTGACCGATTGATCAATTATTTGATTAAGAAAACCATCGTAAAAGTGTTACATATGTGCATTGACATTTTAAATCAAGCATGGATGTTTTCTCAATAACGTAAATTGGAAAGCTTATATGCAGCGTCATGTTACATTAATGTAATTGATTTTACTTTAGCAGAGTATAACAGACAGGATATTTTCGAAGTTATATGTTATCTTCCACGTCAGCTGTCTAAAGAGGTATCTCCATCGATATGTCAGTTTCGTATATTGGGAGTAAATCAACCACCGAGAACGATAAAACATGCCCGATTTTCTGACAAATTTACTGATTTATTGCTTTTGTGTCTCTTAATCCTTAATCGTCAATCACAGCGTCACTCATGTTAAACCATATCAAAAATTCCATTTTAATGATTTTAGCAAGTAGATGTTTACAAATTTTAAGCTTACAACAGAGATATTGCTATTTTTGTGTATCTCAAATAATATTGAAAAAAGTTCTACCTCAAGAAGAATTGTTTTCTGGTGCATTTTGCCCTGCATAGTTTGACATTTCAAACTACACCTTTTTTATTTCAAATATCTGTTGAGTATTATATTCAGTCAAAGTGATACTTTGAAGGTTTCTTACAACCAACTACATGCTTTGAAAATATTGTTTGCAAACAAATGATTCTGAAAATTTTATACTGGGAGAGATTAAAGAAGCTATTGTCCACTTTAATCTCGTACGACTTCGACAATTAGCATAGAACTGCTGCAAATATTACTTAATTTGATTCAATTAATATGCATATATAAAGACAGCACTTGTTATGCTTATAAATCTAAGACGTATTGGCTATTCCTGGATTATCCGCTATATTGTTTGCATTTAAATATGATTTATTCAGTTAGTTCGAATAATTAACAAACGAAAATGAAATACTTAGTGAACAAACATACATTTCATATGAACTTTGCTCAATTAGTCGTAAATATCATCTTCTTTTTTATTTATATAACATAGTCTTGCGACCTTTAAAGTAAATAATACAATATTATTATTGATCTTAATGTTAGCAAGAGGATATCTTTTGCATCCTTTTACACAACTATTTTTCTTTAAAAATATATCAGATGTGTTAGTGTTTTATCTAAGACTTCTTGAGTCCAATACTATTCACATGCTTTGTTGCATAATAGTATTGTCAATTTGGTTAACATGGATGATGTCTGTTGACTGAAATGCTGACTGACATTATGATTGCCTGACTTGATGAGTGGTCCTGGGGAGAAGTGAATGCGTGAGTTTACGAGCTAAGGATCGATTGATTGTTGATCAATGATCGATCGGTCGGCCAAATGATTGATACAGTTACTGGCCAATCTACTGACAGCCTAACCGACCAACTGACTGGCCGACAGACGGATAAAGATTGAGAATCATCAGTTCAAATGTACCTCGATTACCTAGTAGTGTACTATGTAAAGGAATTTCTTGACGTATTATTTTACAATGCAACAGGGGAATTGCTATGTAGCGTACACTGCAACGCCAAGATTTAGTCTTTGTCTGGCTCAAAGTATATCTTCTGTAATACAATTGTCGCAATCAAATAAACTTAAGATTTATTTGTCTGACTAAACAACACATGAATGATACAAATTGCATTTCTTTGCATAGGCTGAAGCAACAAGAAAGAAATTGTAAGATTAACACGTAACTACTGCTTTTCTAGCCTTTAAAGAAACAATCGCCACTGCAGAACAAAGCTTTTAACGCGTTTACGACAAATGCATACATCGTTCTGTACATAGCTTGAACGTGAGCAGTTCTAGAGTGGGAAAGTTAGGTTTCTACGAGAAATAAACATTTTCGAAACTTTGGGATTTTGATGTAACTTGGCACAAACTTTAACCATCATGAGACGGAGCGTCATTTTCAATAACCAGGTCCCTAGTTTAGAATTACTTCCCTTGATTGTTACTATAAAATGCTTATAATTGTAACTTTTTCATCACTGGCCTGGAAAATTCGAGACCACTTTTCTGTAGTACAACATGCATGTTACATCCGATTTTAGGTGTATTTTTACCTATCGCTACCCGGTAAGGATTTTTGTGTGGAATTAGATTTTTTAAGATTAACTTTCCTTTGTTGTTACTATGAATAACTTATATTGTAACTTTTTTGTAACCGTAGGGACAAACCAAGACCACATTTCTGTGGTACAACATAGATGTTACTTTCAAATTTTAGGTGCATTTTAAGGGGACGCATATTGCTACATTCACAGTTCATACAGCAATGCAGAAGGGGTGCAATAATTCAAAATCGATGGTGGAAATAAAATACATATTCCTAAACTGTTATAATATGTGATGGACACCTGTAGATATCAGTATTTTGTGGATAAGTATGTGGGATCATGAATGTAATAGGAAAACGAGTCTTTGTGAAAGTACATTTCACACAAAATAATAAGCTTTTGTATAAGGAAAAACAGGTTTTTTACAATAACAGTGTTCCAAATAATGTTGAAGGGATGAGATTTTTTCTAACACACAGGTTTGCTTCAACATGTAAAAATTAACGCCACGTCAGTTCATCTCGGGATGAACCATATTCTCATTGATAAAAATGTAAACAAAAAAATCAGAGTGGATTAGCATTTGCAAGACATAAAATGGACATTCTAACACAATAAATCCTTTAGAACAGAATATTAAGATGCTACAAGGTCAGTGCGGTTAAATGAATATTCGATCACTTGAAATTCATCTGAAAAGGTTGGTTAATTTTAGTTGTTTACATGGTTTTTAATTTTCCACGAACTTCTTCCGGCGTATTCACTGCAAATGTATTACTGCGCGGATGAAAGGTTCTCTAATAAACAACGGGAGCAAATTAGGTGTCAGCACGTGTAACGATTTTAAAAAAAACTGTGAGTCGATGATTTCAATTTCTTATCAAATAATGAATCCAATTCAGTTATTTGTCTTGAATATTACCAAATTTATTTATTTCTGTGGACATTGTCAAAAAAATTTACTTAATCTAGACTATTTGCGCGTCAAACTGGTTTCCGCTTCAGTTGTGAGGCACTATCCGATTATACTTTTGAACAAATACAAAACGAAATGAAATCAATAAAGTACATAATTAACCTGACTGCTACTAATCAGTGTAATATACATGTTCGTTTACGTTATTGAGATAAAGTTATCTTGAACTGCTTTAACATTAATTACGTTTAGATGATATTGCATTTACAAACTATTTGACCCCGTTTTTTTTTCGTGAATGACAGCATTCTCGTGCAATCTCGGCAAACAGAGTTATGAAAAGTATGGTGGAGAATTCAAGGACAAATTAATAATGACATTCAGTGAGGATAACTGTATGTCGTCAGTTTGACATTGACTTACTGCTGTGTATAGTAACTTGTGTGAACAAGTATTAGAATGTTGCTTTGCAACATATACCAATTGATTGGACCTCTCAACCAAATTTCATCACCATTATTGAGGGATTTTAGACAGTACATTTCAAAAGTTGTTGAATGTGTTTGATATTTAAGTGCTATGTAGTTCATGACAACCAAGTTAAAAATTAATAATGGCAACCATTTCTAGGCCTTATTGTAAGCCACTAGACTTCTGTAATGATAAATGTTTATGTATTAAGGGAATATACTCTTTAGTTTGAATGTGGCATCCTTGACACATATACTTTCTTTGCACTACTTTGTAAACAAACTAAATAATGTGTTTTAGCTCACATAATGCGAAATGAAAAGCAACGACAGTGAAATTATTTCACATTCTTTTAAATTTGATCTGTAGGACATTGATAAATGTTTGGACAAAGTGAAGCACTATTATTACGCACCAAAAATGTCTTAACTTGTTGTACTTTGAATGTACTCAAAAGTCCTTTGTAATTCAACAATAACTTTCTTGTTTCCATGGTTCATCATTTGTTATTTTATTGTGACAAGTCCTTTGTGTACTTATAACATTTGAAACGTATTCATTTATTTACCAAACCTTGTACTTTTTTGCAGTGTAAATTTTATAATAACCCCACCCACTTTTTTCTAATTTCAAAGTATGCGTCCCCTTAAGATATCTTTACCTGGTATGATGTTTTTGTGTGAAAACAAAATATAAATTTCTTGTGGACTTACTTCCCTTTGTTGTTACTATAAATAGCTTATTCTTGGATAACTTTTTAATCTGGTTGTTAGAATTGGATATGTCATTGTTTGAGCTTATTGTCTACCAAACATGTACAAAATATGTTTTACTGTAACATCTACATGACTGGCGTATATTGTGACATTCTGGCATTTTTACTACCATTTGAAAAATGAATTGAATCTCCTTCTATCAAGCTTGAATACGTTTTGCATCTGCTTCTGGTGCTTGTTACGGCCGCGATATATTCCACCATATCAACTTTCAATTCAGATGACATGCATTTCATGATTTTAGGTTGCCTTCTACTACGAACTATTCTTTCTATTATTTTCTGTTGTACTTTCACTGTTCTATAGCAAATATACGTTTTGTTTTTGTCATATTGGCACGCTATTTGTCGTTCTGACGTGTTGATGCGTTGGCGTCCTTCAAATGCGGCAACATGTCAACTCAATAAAACGATTTATTAGCGTACTGATACGGCAAATACGGTTCTTAACGTATTAGCGCTGGTTTAGCGCTTGTCAAATGCGCAAATGCGAAGTTTGCCAAACTAAGGGTGTGCGCAGATATCCTGATGGCTGTTTTTATCCAACACATTACTGATTTGTAACGACGGCATCACAGCCAAGATTTCAGTTGAACCTGTTGCACCATTATAACAATTAAACAGAAATATGTAATATTAACATCAATCAATCATATATATAACCAAGCGTTAACTATTAAAGGACTGTTTCGTAGACAAAACGTAACTTTTTGTTTTCATTTTTGACATCATATCTTTTGAGTAGCAGTATTCAAATTTCTTCAAAAATGATATTGCATATCGCTTAGTTTTTGCAGAACACACAGGAACAGTTAACATATTTATAGAGAACAAACAAGTTAGTAAGTTTTAGGCCTAATTGAAAAAACAACTAGAAAGGATAAATGTACTGACAAGCATTTCTACAAGTCAACTTTTATTAAACTAAATCTTTAAGATTCAGTTTAACGACACTTAAAAGAGCTTTTAAGTGATCTTGAGCTATTTCGTCATGATAACTGTTAAACGGTATCATTGTATTATGATTTTTGACTTGCAGAATGTTATCTGAACAGTGTGAAACATTATTAAGGAATGGCAATTACCATACCTAACATATACATTGTAGAGAAAACGTTTAACTAAACAATAAAGAGAACACAGCATGCATGTATGCAGTTTTAGATTTGTACATGATAACTAAGCTCATGCGTATTTAGGTAACAGGAGGCATTTACTGGGGTTTTATAATATATTCACTGCCTTTGTATAGATCATTTTATACTAATACTGGTAAGTGAAACCTCAAGTACACAGCATTGATGTAACTTCAGAAACACTGAAGCTATCTATATCGCATTTGATATTAATTTTTAAGGTTGTGCGTAACTTATTTAACATAAACATAGGCATATGGGTCTACCGTGTCCAGGCTTCATTTTACGTTACGCTTACGCTATTACTTTCGATTTATCAAACGTGCAGAATTACCTTAAAGGACATTTTCCGTGGATCAAAAGGCACTAGGCATTCTTTACAAACACAGTATAAAACTGTAAAGCCTAACAATGTCGAGAAGTATTCGTCAATATGCAGTTCATCCAAGTTAATCAAACATAAAGAAGTTAATGTCTAACGACCCTTGTTGGACATCAAATGAAGCCTTTATTTAGAATGGTGATACCATAATTCAATCAAATCGTTCAATTAATATAACACATTATTGTGCAATCTATCGATAAGTTCAGAATTGAAATTTATTCTCAATTTGTTGTCATGATATTGATATATAACAAACGAAACCATAAACTTTTCATCAATATGGAGTGTTTTATTGGTTTTCTGATTGGAGTAATTCCAGCTTGTCTAAATACCACTAAATCATGCAGAAAAGAGTAAACTGGTATTTTATTTTGACGAACCGTTTCTTTTCCCTATATCAATATGATTCATTAAGTAAAGGTTGGCAAAAATGTATAGTATATTCACGAGAACACAAATTCGAGATGTAGGTATAAACTGCCTAATAACTTGGGTCCAAAGGGTCCCTGGTATTTTATCACCTCTATATATTTATATATTATATTTATTATTTATTATAGTGACAGGTACAAAATAAACAGATAAGGTACACTTTTATATAAGAATGAGGTCAGATCAATACCCAGCCTAATATGGCTTACCAGTCACTTAATTTCAACATACATTATATTATAGAGAAATCATGCATTATGCATCCATTACAATAGCAGTATTATAGAAGTGCGATGTTGTAGATGTAAAAGGTATCACCGTGTAATGTGCTCAGGTGTTTTAGGATCATGGAGCCAATTTAAAGATTTGTTTAAATAAATTTTGCTTAAACCTATGCTAAGTAACGTGAGAGCTATTGCCGATTATCCATAACTTTTAGTAAACAAATTGTCAACATAATGACCATTATGACAAATTGAATGTTTCGTTAGATAAGCATTCTGTAAATGATGTTAATTCAGAGTCTAGCAGTTATTTTATTGTATGCATATGATGCCTACTTGTTCACGCACAGTGACGCTTTTTCTTGGAAAAAAAGAGAATTCCTAAGGTGTGAAAGTACTCTAAGGCACATTTTACAATAACATGTCTATCTTGGCTACTGTGGGTCTTGTGTTTTGGGATGAAATGATATGATTTGAACTGAATGACCTGATTTTTATATGTTTCGCCGTACTTATATTTAGTGTTTGCCCTTCATCGCTGTAGGTTGAAATCCAGCTTAATATTTACATTATAATTATATCCAGTTGACGTGTTTCATGCACATTATTTTTTTACCAAAGTGCTCGCAAATGCATTGAACAATTTCGGGAGTGGCAAAAACGTATATATTTCTACGCCTTAAAGGTTGGTTGAAAGTCGTCAAAAACAATTAAAAACGGAATCTCACACCATCGCAACATCACATTTGACAGTGTTGCGACTAATTGTAGATGAGAAAACAAAGATGCACAGCGCTTTACGATTTTTACATTGTCTTCCCTGTAGAATGTATCAATTGTCTTACAGATTATACAATTATTTCATAAACAGAAAGTTAGCATGTAGTATAAAGTGGTCTTTACTGTGAAACAGTCATCCATGCCTTTTTCTACGTTCTCCGACACCCCCATTTCTTTCTCTACCCCTTACCCATTATTATACGCCCGTTTTAGAAAACGGACGTGTTATGTGATGGAACGTGAGTCTGTCCGTCAGTAAGTCAGTCCTTCCGTCTGTTCGTCCGTCATGCTTCGTGTACGGAGCATAACCAAATATCCATTCAGGATATTGACTTTATACAGCTAGCTGGCGATGAGGCAATGCCCAGAGCTCATGAAACTGATCGGCATGTCAAAGGTCAAGTTCACAGCAAGGTCAAACCTGAGCCCATATTTCGAATCCATGGCATACCTTGATAAGCATACAGGGCAGTGACTTCTAACTTGGCATACTGCGAAATGGCGATAAGATGATGAACATTAAATTGGCCCTTAGGTCAAATGTCTAGGTCACAAGTTGAGATAAAGTTTGTCCTTTGTATTTTATATCCAGAGCACAACCTTAAAATTGCTCTGTTTTATTTTTGAGATATGCACCAATCCAAATTACTCAACCCACCATCATTGATCCATTCCGATTCCAGCATAACGCCCGATCTCCATCCAAAACAAAGTTTATTTTAAGTCTTTTGTGCCTTAGCGTTCTATCACCATGGTCACACAAAAACCAAACCCAAAACCTACCCAACCCACCGCAACATCACATCTACCCTCCACACACACACACACACACACACACACACACACACACAAGACGAAACAAGAAATATCTTTTTAAAATTATTTTCGGCGATGGTGGGAATTTAATGTCTTGAAAATGTTGGAAAGCAGTATAGATAAAAGAAGTATTATAATAAAGATAACATGCTTTCTTGCAATGTCCTCTTTAACCATGTGAAGTTTCAATAAAGTCACTATAACAGTCATATGTCAGTCTCCCGCACGCTGTTTACAGAAAAATGCATTATATCGTGTCAAAATTAAGACGCTTTACAAAAGAGTTCGAATATTCCTGTGCAATTATAAATAAATACTGCATTTCTGACACTTACGGTAGATATAACAGCAGATAGACGGCATGTTGTGATTCAAAGTCGTATTAAACACTATTAGTTTAATCGAGCGCTGGAAATCAATCTGAGTTTACGGAGATAGCCGAGCTCACAACGACCGTCAACTACACTATTATACATAAATAGTTACGCAAATGTGGAGTTCTACGACTCGTGTACTAAAAAGCAAGCATCATTCAGGTAAAACTCCAGTATTCAGTGTATAAATACCTACTGTCTATAGTAACCTATTCATATTCGGTACACCTGTCCCCTACAACTGATGCGTATTCAAGCCGAGGTCTTAGATACGATATATAAATATTGTATAATAATAGAGTAAATCGTTTAACGAAAAAAAAATTAGTATTCTGAACGAGAAAAACATAACTTAGTTTCTATAAAAACGATGTCTGACGAAGATAAAACAAGTGAGCTGTAATCAGCAACAAGTCTAGTGGTACTTATATCATTTACATAAACAATGTAAAAGAAATAAATGAGGATTTAGACCAATCCTTGAGGTTCATCACATTTCCACAAATACCATACAGTTTTTACTTAATTATAAGGCCTTTATGCCAGACCCGATCGAAAGATTTAGATATATCACAGAAAAACATACAAGTCGCCTTTTTATAGATTTCGTTATTAATATCTTCAAGTTGGTACACTATGGAATGACCAGGAAGAAAACCTGGATGATTTTTATAAGCTTATTGGAACTTAAAAGATTTTATGATTAATACTATCTGGACCACATGCTCTGTTGACAAATAAGTTATCTAAAACGTCAATTACATCTTGCTCAGAAAAATAGATTTTGAAGAAATCAAGAGTTGATATTGATACAAATTAAAAATATAATAAGTAAATAGCTTTTAACTGTATGCAAGATGTGGCAAAGCGGGGTAATATAGGCTCGGTGTTTTCTAGATGTTTTCTCAGAGTAAGTAAAAAGTAAAGAAAATTACTCGGCTGAGCTGTCTAGGCCCACTTTTGACCTATTTAACCAATAAAAATTTTAAATTCATAATTCTTCAACCAACAGCGGGATTTGACAGAAATGAACATACGCCTACTTTCAGTTGGCAGTTTCACAAAACGTTTCGTTACATTTAAGCAGAGTATCACACAAATACAGGAGATATTATCTATAATGACGTTAATTGAAGAAACACAGAAGGTTACTGTAGAAAAACTTTAATAGTGATTATAAGTTGCTCGTATAGGTAGTTGTTTGACCTCAAAACAAATTTTTTAACGGATATTGGTTGAGATTCCCTTAAAAATCGTAACAGTATGCAGAAACTACTATTAGCATATAAAGGGAAAAACGGACATCTTTCGGAGTACAGCACATACATCCTTTCACCAACAAAAAAAAAAAACTTGAACAGTTATGAACTTCGAAATAACACTTACTTTGTAACAGTGCCTAAACGTCACATACCCGATTCGTTAACGTTATGAAATACCCTTAAGACACGAAATGCTTGCAAACATCGTTTAAGAACAAACTGAAGAGAAAGGTTAATTATCTGTTGTTCCCACATTTTGTTGATCAGGAGAACGCTTCTGTCCTGTAACTCAAACACGTATCAGGCTTGAATAATGATTTCTTTCATAACCATTTACGAAAATATGCTTATTGCTCTTGTGTTCATGGTATTGGAGATGCGGAACATTTCTTTCTTAAATGTAGCCATAAAGCCAATGCTTTTGTTATCTATCAATACTCGTAGATTCCATCCGCTTTGTACTCACAAATTACTTTGTGGAATTGATTCACTAACTGATGTGGAGACCAAAACTACAAACATATACAAGAAATGCACATTGTTTATCTAGCACTGCCCTCTGGGAATTGTCTGACTATATATCTGATTTGAGAAATCTTGGTTGGTCTTGGATAAGGGGATGCAGCAGCAAATATGATGAGGTTTTCTTATGTAATCACTTTGAGATTGATTGCGTATGATGTTGTTCTTTTTGTTGTTTTTTTTCTCTCTTATTTTTTTCTTTCTTTTTTCAATAGTATGTTATTATTTTCTCATATATTTTAATGATTTATGTCTGAAAAATTCAGTCTTGGTTTGCATTTTTCTTAATCAAGTCCAAACAAAAATCCGCTATTTAGCTAAATCTAACATTAATTTGACACCAAGGGACGAACCGATACCTAATGTTTGTAAAAATTGTGGTCCAACCACTTTGTATTATCAAACTAATGCAAATGTGTCGAATGTATTTATATATTGATTTACTGTAGTATTACATGTCTTTGTAATTGTGTATTGACTGGTTCGTTGTTGTATTAATATTTGTATATTCATATCCTGATGTACATTAACTATTACGATTTGTGTGAAAATTACAATAAAAGATGATAAAGCTAAATAATAAGAATGATAAATATAACATAATATGCTGAGTTTGTAAAAAATGAAAGATATGCAGTGGGCACATAATTTCAATATTTAATAATTTCTAAATAAAGTGTTGTTATATTTTCTGGCCTTTTGGGATTATGGAGTGCATTCATTTTTACAATAATATAATTCCGCTTAAGCCAGTGCTAGGGAGCGTGAGGGGTGTGGCATATTTCATTACCTATTATGTACGCACTCAATCACACTGAGTCTGCTATTATGATGCTTGGTTGCGTTCTATGTTTCCAAGATTTTATTTACTTTTACAACATCAGTCTTTAAATGCCATGTGGCAGATGTAAAATGTCTTCCCGTCCTTGGACTCAGTGTTATATATTTTCTGGTCTTTACAATAATAGACTCCCGCTTTAGGCCAGTGCTAAGGGGCGTGTGGGGTGTTGCACATTTTATTACCTGTCACGAACAGACCCAATCAAACCTAGTCTGCTATAGTGTTGCTTGGTTCTGTTCTATGTTTCCAAATGATCTTTTGACAGATTGTATTGTCTGATCTATCTGATTGTATGCAAAACATGCATCAATAATTTACGTATTCGTTTACAAGTTCTTTTGCCGTTTTCTTTGCTATTATCAGACAGAATTAGATGTTAGGTTCGCTAGAAAATATTGTCTTTCTTGGAACGAAGAATTGAGTTTTGCATGGCACAATATACATTTTAAATTAAATTTGGTCTCCATCGTCAGCCTTACTGACCTGATACTTTTCAGAGCAATATAATTCAAAGTCATGTTTATTTTCTACTGGTTAGAAAATATATCAAAGAATGAAACTATAAATTTCTGCTTTTTTTTTGCACAATTCAAAATTCATTTATTTTTAAATAGATCAAAGGAAGAACACAGGTAAATGGAACGCAGTTAAACCTTGTGTATTGTAAAGTCATTTTTTAAAAATATGGCGGGTTGTTATTATTTTAATTTTGTACCTTAGCTCAGGCATAATATAAAATGGATATTAAACTTACTAGTATTTACAATAAAACGATTAATCCTGCCCGTATTATGTAACATCTGAAAACCATTAAATGCCCACAGCTTATTACTTGCATATTTTCTGTATTGCGTTGAAGCTTACACGCGTAAATTATGCATTTATGCTCAGAATAGGAACAAGTACTTTTTTGTACAAAAGATAATAGGTAAGGGTAGATTTCTCCGAAGCACAGAGCACCACATTTGCAAAGTAGGCCCACAACAAAAAGAAGCTGTACCGGAAAGATATTATAGACGGGTTGCTTCAAAAATCCAACAAGTACATTTTAATTTTATGCAAAATGTAGCAAAGTGGGGAAGGAATGGGTAGAGGGTAAAAGGGGGAAGTGGAACAAGGATGAATATTCAAAAGGGAATGCTACGTTCCTTAATCTCAGTTACCCTACAACGTAAACCACAGCAGCGCAGACACTCGCGTACAAAAGACAATACATTTTGAACATGCGATACAAACGGTAGAAAATAATGTAAAATATGAAACCGCTGTCAAGAAGAGTTATATCTGTATTATAATATGTTTGGCTGCATTTGGCGTCCTTTCGTGTGAAATGCAAATTTGACCAAAACTATATAGTATCTGTTAGACCAGCACTTCTGTTACACATTGAAACATACATAGTGCAGGCTTCAACCCGAAAGAGAAGCTTCATGACAATTTTCGCATACAGCTCATTTTTAAAGTTGAATGACATAACTATACGCAATTAAACAAAATGAGGAAAAGATTGAATGAGATTTGTCTTTAAAATTTTATGCCGATCATGCAACTACAAGCAAAAGAAAATGACGCAAGTCAGCTATATCCTGCAGTGAAAGGACTGAAGCCAGTACCTTTAGAAAACAAATCCGACTCAGTTATGGCGCGAATAATTTTCAAATTAGATATAGGGGAAACAATGCTTCACTAGTGAAGCCAAAAGAATCTAAGGTTTAATGTTATGAAATTTTGAGGACTAATAACCGTTTCCTTCTGTTTAGGCAGTAAACATACTTGCTTTGATATCCTGCCAAATGTTGGTTAATATAGTTTGGTATTTTTAACAAACTTAGCTTAGATTGCGATCATAGAGCACATTTTGTTACAATTTAATGCACGTTATATAACATTAATGCTCTATATAGTACATGATAGGAAATTGACTCCTGAAAACAATAGTCGATTCAGAATTTTAAATGTCACCTACGCACCAATGCCTTGTATTGATCAAAGGTTGTGTATTTAAATGACTCAAGTCCTGGCATGCTTTGACATTCAGTTTCTGGCGAGAAACCAATTGCTTTTATAAATCTATTAATATTTCTTCACTGAGGGAGCATCGTAATAAAACTGATATGCTTTAATCTCCACTGAACCTGATACTAACTACAGGTTGGACATTTTACCATTAAACGATACCGAGACAAAAAACTATCCTATAATTTTGACAATAAATATACATCTTATTGTACTTACAGGTTCTTGTCACTGTATGACATACAACAGTTTATCTGAACGAGACTTGCCACAATCGAAATGCAGTTGTAAATGTATTTAACGACACAAGGGATTTGTCAGTGAAGAGGATTTCATTTCCTATTGTCAGTTTATAATAAACTTCGTGAAGAAGTTGATTTATCAATAACAATTTATAATATAAATCCTTTTCAACAGGTCCAGCAAAACATACATGTATGCACCTTACAAGACCTCATATTCATGTTCCATTGAACAGTAAATATATATTTGTCCCAGTATAAATTATTCATACAGTAGTCTTGTAAACCACTGATTCTTTTACATTCTTTAACATAAATTTACATAAATATATTGCATTGTGAATAATGTTCATGAATAAAGAAGAGAAATACAATGAGACACTAGGTTGTGTTTTTCTCTAAATGACATGTATATGCTTAATTCTCTGATTATTCCTATAAATTGACAACACATTTCACAAAACGTTACAACAGGCAGCAATGTCTAAAAGGAACCGACATCACAAGTCACAATTATTTCTATTAGCGGTATCAACTAAAATGCTCTTTTTTAACATTCTACTCTCATTTCGTATGAGAGTGTCTACCGTCTTATTTACAAGGTACATAAGAATTTTTATGGATGTTTAACTACAAGTCAATCAATTTATTTTTTTCATTTTAATTTCTTAACTGAGGAAAGTTTTTCTACTTTTCGAAACGACTGTCATACATAATGAAGCAAGTCCTTCATTAAGTTACGTAAAAGACCAAAGTATTCTATTTAGACTAAATGGTTCTATGTAATCCTGACAGTTACTATTCAAGCATCTGTTATCATAATATCTTTTTTGTAGAACTACATCGCAAACACAAATGTATAAATACTGGCACTTACTTATTGGTATGAAGCCAAATATGTTGTGTCTATCTTACATGAACTTGACGTCACATTATATAAAGATGATGAAAAAGATAAAAGTAGGTACAGAATTACAGGGGATGAAACTTTTTTATCAAAAGACTGCTATAATTCCTAGCTTTATAGCGTGTTCATTATCCAAGCATTTACACTAATCTGACAATTGTTCATATCCATGTGTCTGTTATTTTCTGAAATATGTCGGTAAATAGACAAAACAAACATGACCTACTAGTCTGACCAGAACATAATATTTAGAAAAACATAAAAGTAAATTATTACGATTCTACTTAATATAGAAATATTATTAACAGAAAAACAAAAGAAGAGAAGAATCAACAGTTTGCACAACTCATACCAAATTCATACTTAATAAAGAAATTTAGCGATAATTATGGTATTATTTAGAATGTCATTTTGACAAAATATTGATCTTTTTTAGTCAATATTATCACTTAATGTCAGCATTCGTGAGCAGAGTAAATAAAACAACTTATGTGAATAAGTAGGAGTTTCTGTAACATCATAGCTAATGATGTATAGATTTGTGTTTTTGCAATTTTGTTACATATGTTAGTATGCTTTTAAGCAAAATAACAGGTAAAACTAAATCTTATGAATCATGTAATCAGAATGTCTGAGTACATACACAACTGGAAAAAAACCTTTCAATTTAGACTTTTCAATTGTACAGTTGTATTCGTCATGCTTTCTACTTTATATGTGTTATTGTATGTGTGCAAAATACTCTTGAATATTTATCATAACTGCGTTCCTAATAAAAGTAATAATACATCCGATACTGTGTGCCTGAAGAAATATTTGTTAGTTACTGAATATCTATAGACATTTTCAAATGTCACAATACGCGTATTAAGCCAATTAGCCAGACCAGTAATGACGTGATACAAAGCATGATTGTAAAAATAAATATTTACCATGTTCATTTCTGCATTGTTCTTGATGGGCCATGTTGTATGCTTTTGAATCGAAATTAAAGTTAACTCTTACTTCAGACAAAGATGATACGCTGTGAGGTCAAATGAAGGTATTAATCATACCAAATTCCGATATAACTTCCGTCAAATACAATTAGTGGCAAGGCACGAAATTCACTATAGACGTATCACTGTTGCATCTCACATTCAAATAGTCAATATGCATTTGTCATTATCTAGCATCACATACCCACGATTGCCTTATTACGTCTACCTGCAACAGCATATCATGATGCAACAGTTCTCTTAACATGATCTGCACTAAGTAATAGATTGATAAAGTATGACTGTCTGTTCATTTCTCCATTCAGTAGTAACAGTGGTTTAATTAGGTTGTTTATATTTTTTATCACTTGTAAATTTTTATGACGGTATTTTGATGGATAAGGAACTGAAAACTAGTTAATGTGATGTGTACTTTGCTATCTTTCTAAACATAAAAGAGAAAACTAAGCATCATAGCTTTTAGTGTTTCTTTCCAGCTAGAGTAGGCCACTGAACCTTACCATCATACTTGTTTAATATCAGTCTCTCTCAGTCTAGTAACAAAACCCCGTATCATTTCCTGCACGTAACGATTCATTGTTATCAAAATTCTAAAATACTTCATTTCTTTTGTTAAAGACACTTCTGGAAGGTTATCAATGTAGAGCATGTACCGCTTTATTTCAAGTTCTTTTATTAACACTATAGCAATGGCATCCTTACAATGTTAATTTTTTCATTACTGATACTGATGATAAACCCGAACAGAAAATGAGGTTTTTTACCTGTAACTTTTTTATTTCTGCAAATTGTAATCAATGGTCGGTATCAAAATAAATCTTAACCTTTGCTGAAAACTTTACATAATTCAAATTTATATTTAGTAAGCAAACTCACACGAAGTGAGGCCCTGAAAGGGGTATGTAAAATGGGGACTGTATGAACGTTGACTGATGATAAATTCGAACACTTTGTCATTTACAAAATTTTCTTGGTATTATTATATTGAAACTTTCCCCAAAAAGCTGCAACAGTCATTCCTGATCAAGTAATGAAAAGTTACCAAATGTCAGGCCTTCATGTTTCGACAGTTAGCATGCGCAAAAAACACCCTCTTCCCCAGTAATTTTGGATAAATATTTTTATACAAATAAATGTAAGTCATCTATTTATACAGAATATTTACCAATTTTGTTTTTGTTTACACCAGTTGGTGTTGTAAGTGGAAACTATTAGATGGTGTGTTCAATTTTATAAATAACCGATTGCAATCGAATATTTCTAAGGTGGTCGACTTTATCATCTGTCCGGGTTTATCATCAGTACCAGTAAACATAAAGCAATAATTTGTCCTGATTACAATAGTGGCCATCTTTCAACATCTATTCAGAACGGCAAATATTAGGAATGATAACAAATTATATCAGCTAGAAATTGCCCATTTTGAAATGTATCATATTTCATTTGTACATTTACAAAATTCCTTTTGTACCAAGACATACTGTTAACACCTCTGAAGTTGTGGAGACGACAAAATGCTGTAGTTGGTAACAGTTTGTAGTAAATTATTTTGTATCATGTGCAAGAATCAGTATGTTTCTAAAGCATAGAGCGACAGAAATATAAGCCCTGCTTAGACATTGTGACGACTGACAGATAGAGAGAATCGTGACTGATAACAGAAGTTAAATGTCGCGACCCTTCAAGGAATATCAGTGTAATTATTATTTAAGAAAGAAAATAATAACATTATGTAAACTCGAAGTAGCGTTTCATTAACTGGCGACTTTTACGACCACTTTATAAAACGGCCATAAAGACACGCACAGGTGAAAATGTAACTCGTCTTCTATATTAGAACAGTTCCTGCTTTTAATTTCAAACATCTGTAAATACTTACAATGGCCATCGCATGGTCGTGTAAATTTAGTTTTCATGTCTGTTATCAAAACAGAAAGTTTAAGCTATGACTGAATGTTCGTTTTGAACTTTTTTTTTATAGGAAACCATTTTATTTATACTTTTGTGAACGCCGTCTGACCGCTAGTGTTATCGTTCTTTTTCCTTTATATAAAAAACAGTCATATTAAATTAATTATTTACAAATATTAACAGATCTTAAACGCATGTTCCGCTTATGAATATATAGAATGATTTTTAGGACAACATATATTTTCAGTTCTTTCTTTATTCATATATTCAACTGTACGTTACTCAACCAGTTGTTATCCGAATATCAGATGTGTAGAACATCGAAAATATTTTTTATTGGTATGAAGCCAAACATATTATATTGTATCTATATCATTTTGACATTATCAAAAATAAAAAATAAGGACATGAAACACACACATGTGCAAAGTGAGCAGTTTTATTTTCTTCTGAAGTGTACATCATGCCCACAATCAAAATTAATTTCTGCAAACTATTAATATAAAGCGTCAGCAGTTTTCTGCGAAATGTTATAGGTACTTTTCTTCTTGTGACCAGACATCCAGAGCTAATGCAATATTAATGTTTAGAAATTCTGCTTGTTCATCATAAGAGCAGTATCAGCGTTCTTTTATTTGCATTTTGCATCACAAAAAAGCGTTATTTTGAATAAGAAAACGTACATAGCATTTGCATTTCAAATAGTTTACAGACAGAAAAAACTATCCAGATGTTTGATATTGTTTCCTTGCACACAAGCATGTGGTTTTGAAAAAAAAATGCAATGATTGAAAAAACAAACAACAACATTATTATTGAAGACAAACCTCCTCTTAACGGTATGATATATACTTTTACAAAGTTTCAGTATCTTCTCTATTGTTCATGCCCCTGATATTACTGTGCCGGATGAACACAATTGCACGCTGACAACTATACAAGATTTTATCATGTGAGCTTATCAGCTTAACATGTAGTACACCACGATCATGACCTCGTATGGGTATGGACATCGTGACTGGCAAATGGACAAAAATTTCAGCAATAAACACCAGCAATAAACACATGTGGTATTTTACAGTTATAAAACATACACATATGTAACTACATTTAATCAGATTTACATTTATTCATACAAGTTTTATGTACATATATTCTATGTTCATTCAACTTGTATCCGAAAATGATCCTTTTGTAATAGCAATTATTCATGGGAAACGCTATTTTTATTTCCTTATTATGGTTTTATAGACACAATAAGAACTCATCACACATGTAGATGCTATTGAATATATATACATAAGATATTGAGAAGGTATTGTCCAACCTTTTTGCATTTCGTAATGATTGACACAGTCACTTACATATTGTTAATTAAATGAGTATAATATATTTTACTATCACATAAGCATAGTAATTTCAAACACATTCATGCTTATGTAAAGAATTAATTTTACCTTTAATGGAAACTGTTACTGTAACAAATCAAGTAGAATCCCATATAATTTGATTCGACTTTAACGAGAAAGTAAGTTAAGAAATTAAGTTACTACTTATTCACATAATACTTCTATAGTGATACTATAATTTTACCCAAAACGTTAAAAAACAGATTAATGTGCAAATTACAGATCAGTTACATTAGAAAATCACATATCGTATTGAAAAGTATTCTCATTTACTGAGATTAATTTCTTGTCATGATTTTAATAACATAGAGACCCTGCATAAAAAAACAGCACCATAAACATTTCATCAATATGGAGACAGTTTTATTGGTTTTCTGATGGGATTAATTCAAGCTTGTCTAAATACTGTTGATGGATCACCTTTATCCCGTACAAATATTAAACTGGTACTTTATTTTGACCAACCATTTCTTTTCCCCATATATATATGATTCCTTATGTAAAGATTTGCAAGAATGTATACAAGAACGCACAAATCGAGGTGTAGATATGAAATAACGTGGTTCTTGCTTCGAAAGTATCGCTTGTATTTTATCAACTATTACAGTAGCAGTATTACAGATAAATCTAGCACCAAGGATAAGGGATAAGTCAGAAATTTTAAACAGACACTTTTCTTCTGTTTTCACAAATGATCCAGATCATAATCCACCAACCTTGGACCTAGCCCTTTTTCCAGCATGTCTGAAATAAAAGTAAAACAAAATGGACCTCCCTCCTCTATTATTGCTTTACATAAAAGACCTATCTGCGTCTGTGTCTTCCAGCGTGCGCCTTTTTGCAGATGACTGTGTAGTTTATAGGACAATAAATTCTCAAAATGATTCAGCTCAGCTACAAGGGGACCTTGACAGTTTATCATTATGGGGACAGAAATGGAAGATGTCATTCAATGTAAACAAAGGCCACATACTGCACGTCTCTAGGTCCAGAAAACCTATAAATACAGTATACACCTCGCACAATCAGCCTCTGTCTGTTGTCAGTAAAGCCACCTATTTAGGCGTGGAAGTATCATCAAAATCTTGGTCTCCTCATGTAAATAGAGTTTCTAATAAAGCTAGTCAGAACTTAGGTGTCTTAAAACGTAACATACATTCTACTAAAAGTTCTACCAAGGCAGCTGCTTGTATCACTGTTGTAAGATGTATCACTGTTGTAAGATCAACTTTAGAATACTGTTCTAGTGGATGGGATCCTTACCATCAGAAGGATATGAATAAACTAGAAAACATTCAAAGACAAGCTGCAAGATTTGTAACAGGTAATTATAGCAAGACCCCGGGCACAGTCACAAATATCATAAAAGACTTAAATTGGAATAAATCGCAATTTAGAAGACAACAAAGTAGACTAACTTTATTTCATAAAATGGTTTATTATCATGTAGATGTTGATCCAAAGCAATATGTTACACCTTACACAAGACAGTCCAGACACTACAGTCATCTGACATTCCATCTACTACAGTTGATTATTATATAAATTTATTCTTCCCTAAAACAATTGTTCAGTGGAACACATTACCATCTCATATAGTCAGTGTTGAAACAGTCTCCGGATTCAAATCAGCACTGGCTATATTGATGTTTACACCATAATTCCAGTACATATCCTTTTGCTGTAATCCTGTTTTTAACGTCTTTCTTTCTGCACAACAGTTTATGTTGTATATAATTCGCAGTTAAGGGAATTAGGGTATAATGTGATAGGTTTTGCACCTTTTTATTCCACTAAATAGCAAAAGTGTTCACTTGATATGCTAATTGTTGTTGCATTACTTTTAGCAACCCGCCCGCTTAGCTCAGTAGGTAAGAGCGTTGGTCTACGGATCGCGGGGTCGCGAGTTCGATCCTCGGGCGGGACTATTTGATAAACGACATTGTGTCTGAAATCATTAGTCCTCCACCTCTGATTCATGTGGGGAAGTTGGCAGTTACTTGCGGAGAACAGGTTTGTACATGTACAGAATCCAGGAACACTGGTTAGATTAACTGCCCGCCGTTACATGACTGAAATACTGTTGAAAATTGGCGTTAAACCCAAACCAAACAAACAAACAAACTTTTAGTAAAAAAATGTCAACATTAAGACCATTATGGCAAATTGAATTGTTCTTTAATTTATCATTCTGTAAATGATATTAATTCTTTTAATTATCAAGATGCTCTAGCAGTTATTTTATTGAATGCGTTATATGTTTACCTGTTTACGAACAATGACGCTTTTTGTTGGGAATAAATCAAATTTTAAAAGTGTGATTTTGCATTGTATTTCCACTTATTTATTTGCCTCAGTACCTACTGTACTAGATATGCCGATTGTATTTTCACACAATTATTTGCCTCAGTACCTACTGTACTAGATATTGCGATTGTATGTCCACACATTTATTTGCGTTAATACCTATTGTACTAGATATTGCGATTGTATATCCACACAATTATTTGCCTTAGTACCTACTGTACTAGATATTGCGATTGTACTTCCACAAATTTATTTGCCTTAGTACATACTGTACTAGATATTGCGATTGTATTTCCACACATCTATTTGCCTTAGTACCTATTCTACTAGATATCGCGATTGTATTTCCACACAATTATTTGCCCCAGGACTTACTGTACTAGATTTCCACAAATTTATTTGCCTTAGTACCTACTGTTATATTGCGATTGTATTTGCCTTTAAGTTAGTACCTACTGTACTAGATATTGCGATTGTATTTCCACACATTTATTTGCCTTAGTACCTACTGCAATTATATAAGCAAATTACTAGTAATCCATTGTCATCATTCGCCTAGTACCTACTGTACTAGATTTAGCGGTCAACAGTATTGATATAGCTTAGTTTAGCACTATTAATATTACACCGATTATAACCAAGTAATAAATTTTATTACAAAAATGTCATAAACCTATAGTAAAATGGTATTATTTTAATCCAAAAGAATACACCAGAATGTGTCAATTGAAGAATCTCAAATGGAAGTACATTTAAAGAAAATATACTACAATTTGTAGAAAAACTCAGTTAATCTCGAAAATAAATATACGTCCACACTGGTAAGAAACCTTTTGGTTCTGCCTGATAAGATCACGTGTTCATCTCATTTAACCCTATGTGGTCCAGTGCAGTAGAATCTGATATTTTCCTCTTATCAAACTGTAATTGATAACAGGGCAGAGGCAATAAACTGACCAAACACCAAGTAGGTATGGAAATTGATACGCTTTTATCTCCACTGACTACACGAGGATAGTTTACTATAAAACGATGCTGAAGCAAAACTTGCTTCTTGTTTTGTAACATATCATATTATCTATCCGACAATTTTGACAATAAAAACATTTCTTCTATGCTTACTGGTTCTTGTCAGTGTATGATAAACAATAGTTTATCCGAAAGAGACTTGCCACAATTGAAATCCAGATATAAACATATTTCAAAGGCATACGGGATTTGCCAGTAAAGAGGATTTCATTTCGTAATAGCTGCTCATTAAATCCCTAATTATCTACATCATCCGCTTCTGATGATTCTGGCAAAAACAAAGTAAATAAGTTTTGATCTATTAATTGCAGTTCATTATATAAACCCTTTTCAACAGGTCCTGCAAAACGTGCATGTATGCATCTTGCAAGGCCTCATTTTCATGTTCCCGTGTACAGTAAATGTATATTTGTTCCACATTTGTATAAATTATTCATACAGTAGTCTTGAAACCCACTGTTTCATTTACATCAATGTACATAAATGCTTGTTGCTTTGTGTATAATGTTCATGAATAAAGAACGGCAATACAATGAGACACTACATTGTGCTTTTCTCTAAATGACATATATATGCTAAATTCTTGGATTGTTCCTATAAACAGACAACGCATATCTCAATCAATTACAAGACTTCACATTATACAAGATGGTGAAAACGATAAAAGATAAAAGTAGGCACAGAATTGCAGGAGAAGACAGTTATATATCAAAATGTCTGTCATTCCTTAATATAATGCGTGCCCACTATAGAAGCATCTATACTTATTTGAAAATTGTTTATATCCAAGTGTCTATTATTTTCATAAATCTGACAGTAAATAGACAAAGTAAATATATCCTACTTGTCTGACCAGGACATGAATTTAGAAATACCTCAACCTAAATCATTTTGATTTTACTTACGAATTATAGTGTTTAAGTCATAGCAAAAGCATACTTATTGAATTGCAAATAAGCTAAAAACAGCGAAACAGACCGTGAAAACGTTTAATAAAATCTGTGAAAATGCTACTTTGAAACCAAACAACATAATGGCAGACTCAGTTTTATTGAGTCAGCACTTACTTATATATAAATGGTGTAAAAACTTATTTCAATTAAAATATTGCATATTGGTTAAACTCCTAAGCAAGTGGTCGTGAGAGTAGACTTGATCATTATTTATAACTTAATATCTTTTAATTGTGATTAATGAGATAAATGATGTAATATATGTTAAAACGTCTGTGTAATTGATATGAAGCCGTACGTATTGCGTGATCATTATTCCATACAACAATGTACAAGTAGGTACTGAAGTGCAGGAAGAACTTTTCTTGCGTGCAATATATGCCGTTCCTAAAATTGCATGTTTACCACATATATCCAAGCGACTATAATTTTACGCAAGTTGCTATTATCCGCGCGAACAGACCTTATTAAAATTTGCATTTCAAGTTTGATATACACTGAAACTCTTGACAGATAAGTTTCACAATCCCTAATTCTATAGTTAACATGCCAATCAAAGTACAAATAAAACTACTTTCTTCAATTATCTGGATATTTGGGTTCTAATGATTGATTTTGCTTTTAAATCTCATTCAATAATGATGAGATTTAGCAATAATTATGGCACAATTCAGAACGCCATTAAAAGAAAATACATTGTTTTCGGTTCTTTTGCTTCCCCGAAAGAAGTTTTAATTGTGTAATGGGAGAAGCCGGAAAACAAAATCCAACGCTACTGTAAGTGCTTCTTCCTTAATGGCAACGACCAAGAGTTTTCCTGAAGACTTTTAATCGCAATTGTCTACGTCAAACTGAAACATACAGTACAACAAAGGTATTACAAACAAGTTCATACCTGACATCTGTGAATTATATCTTACTTACTAACAGAACTTGCATAAAAAAACCCTTAAACAAGTTAACAATCAACTATTTAGCAAAATAACGCAGCACCATCGTCATGCAAAAGAAATTAGTTTGTATCCGAAAAATGCAATTCTGTCCGAAATTGATACTATGAAACTTTAACAATGAATAACAGCAATTTCCCTCAAAACACGACGAGACCCCGCAAGTAAATTATAAGCTAATGTATAAAATACCTCTTTTAGGCCTCCGCACGCATGTCATGTAAGAAAGAAACCCTTTCGCAAGCTTCGAAAGATCTGCACACATGTGTCAGGAATGTTCGCGCAAAATTCAACAAGGGGGACAACCTTACTCTGACTACTCGCACTTTCGTACTCGCCCCATTTCGAACCAAACTGCTTACGACTGCAGTGACATGGCTCCCCTAAATTAGTGTCAACTAATTTACTAACAACTTGGCAACACTATATATCAACCGCATTAAAATTATAGAATTGCTAATGTTGCAGCACCTTAATAAGTAATGCAAAAATCTACGCCACCTTAAAGTTTTAAAAATTATTCGTGGAATCACCTTTACATCTTCTCAATACAGATAATGAAGAAAAATTAACAGAGAATTGTATAAAAGGTGTTTGTGCTACACATTCTATTTTATAGGCAATGAATGCAACATTTTATCAAGAAGCACCATGGTGAGTCAAATATTCGAAATTCTGCACAAAACTCTATCTTGACTCTTGTAAATCACAAAGATAATGCTTCCTTCAAAACTGATACCTTATTTACAGATAATTAACTGGTATATAAATTGGCAAATTAATTCAAGACAAAATTATGCAAAAACAGCAATTAATTCAAGTCAAAATTATGCATACGGAATTGCTGTCTGAACTTGCACAAAATTCACAAGAAAAACAACAAAATTTAAGACAACATTCCAACCCATTTGCAATATATTACAGATCTCCCCGACGGGGATTTGAACCCTGGTATTCCTGACTTACAGCCTCCCATACCAAGCTATGGATTACTGTTCATTTTCATAAATCATGACCAACTTATGTATCGGTCTTTCAAGGTACCCTGATGAGTTCTTAACACGAAGTTTCACCTTGCG
Organism: Mercenaria mercenaria; assembly: GCF_021730395.1. Taxonomy (NCBI): domain Eukaryota; kingdom Metazoa; phylum Mollusca; class Bivalvia; order Venerida; family Veneridae; genus Mercenaria; species Mercenaria mercenaria. Next base: position 86,639,824 of record NC_069364.1, on the reverse strand, counting down.
CACAAGACCATCGCCATCAACAATTGTTTCTAGAACACGTCCCAACTTCCACTGATTACGTGGGAGATTATCATCAGTAACCAAGACAACATCTCCTACAGCAAGGTTGCGTGAAGGTTTTTGCCATTTGCTGCGAAACTGCAAGCATTGCAAATATTCCCTTCGCCACCGATACCAGAATTCGTCTGTCAGATACTGAACTCTACGCCATCTTTTTCTAGAGAACAAATCAGGCCTACCGAATTCGCCAGGAGGGGGTAACACTACTTGTGATTTCATAGTTAGAAGCTGGTTAGGTGTTAAAGGTGACAACGAAAGAGGGTCATTCAGATTGTCCACAGTGAGAGGACGGCAATTGACTATCGCTGATACTTCACACATAAAGGTCCTAAGAGCTTCATCGTCTAATTTTGTACTAGACTGCCTAAGAAGACTTGACAATACATTACGAACAGTTCTAATTTGCCGTTCCCAGACACCTCCCATATGACTCGCAGATGGTACATTCATCTTAAACCCAAAATAGTCACAACCTTGTTTAAGTAAGTACTGTGAAATACGTTCTTCATCCATCTCTTGCACTGCCTCTCTTAGCTCTCTTTCAGCTCCTACAAAATTGGTGCCTTGATCTGACCTCAACTGCCTAATAGAACCGCGGATTGAAATGAAGCGGCGCAATGCATTAATAAAAGAGCTGGTGTCAAGAGAATTAGTAGTCTCCAGATGAATAGCACGACAGTTCAAACAAGTGAAAATGACGCCATATCGTTTCATTTCCTTCCGACCTTCCTTGATAATCCAAGGGCCAAAAAGGTCTACACCGACATAAGTAAACGGGGCTGTTGACTCAAGTCTATCACATGGTAGGTTTGCCATTTTCTGAGTTTGTAAGGAGCCCCTTAGCCTTCTACAGGTCACACATTTTGAGATGAAGAAAGAGACAGCAGACCCACAACTTATGATCCAATAACCATTTGAGCGAATCTCATTAACTGTAAAACCCCGACCTTGATGTTGGACCCGTTCGTGACAATAACGAATGACGAGGTCTGTAATGTGACCTTTTCTGGGGAGTACTATTGGGGTAGTCAAATCTGAACTTCCAAGATTGCGCAAACGGCCACCTACTCTAATAACACCATCAGTGTCCAAAAACGGGTTTAACTTGTATAAACTAGACCTTTTCAGCATGTTAGTCTCTTTTGAACTATGACTCCTTGAAGAAGTCAAGATCTCCAGGTCTCGTTCAAAGGCTTTAGCTTGGACCTGCTTAATAATCTCAAGCTTTGCCACTTGCAACTTTTGAACAGAAAGTTTCTCAAATTTTAACTTGGAAGATACCACTGCTGGTATCGCAACTTGTGGTCTCTTGACCAACCTATGTATCAGCCTAGATTTTAATCTTAACACCAGGGCTACAGCTACCTTCGCACGAGTCCAGTCTGAAAAGTAAGCCTCTCTAAAATAGAACACATGGGTGGGCCACAACTATTAACTTGAACACTGAATGTCTGAACACTCTTTAGTTCAGGATCATCCATGGGAACAGTGAATGGTTCTGAACTAGACCAACACTGAGAAGTAACAGTCTCTGGAACTACACAGGTCAAAATGCGATGACTAAGACCAACGACATCAACCTGATCATTGACAACATTGCAAGAATCAGTTACACCTTTAATGCCCCATCCTAAATCGGTTCTCTGTGCAAAGGGCCCTCCTTCACTAGAAGCAATTACATCCCGTGGGGTCAATGCCTTTGGACAGTTGTACCCGATAAGTAGGCCTATTTCACAATCTTGTAATGGCAATAGGCAATCAGCAATGCACTTTAAATGAGATATAGATCTGGCAAGCCTTGGAGTGGGAATATGGGACCGGTTAGCCGGCATGATATTCCTCGTGAAAACCTCTGGCAATTGAATTTTCAACTGACTGTTGAAACCACGCACTTGTAAGCCCTTCACCTTTTTACTGTCAATAACCCGATTTTCTTCATGCATAGTAGAAAGAGAAAGCTTAACGTCTGTTCCAGAAAGCCCAAGAGCACTAGCTGAACTTTCCAAAATAAATGATGTGTCTGACTGTGTATCGAGCATTGCATACACTAGAATCTCATGGTCAGGATTATCACTGTGGGACAACAGAACTGGAACAACTAACGAAACCTTAGAACATTCACTGACATCACTCAAAATGGAAGCACCAGAGTGAGAAGGAATTTCACCCTTTGGCTTAGCAGAGTCTGCAACAGATCTATCTTGGTTCCTTACATCTCCATGCAGGGAAGTCGGGTGTGATTTTTAACACACTTTGCATTTCTTTCTATGCCTACACTGCTTTGAAAGGTGATCTTTACGCAGACAAGCAAAACAAAGACCTTCATTCCTAGCAAAGGCCTTGCGGTCCTTTAAAGATTTATCAAGAAACAGCCTGCAAGTATCTACATCATGAGACTTCTGACACAGGACACATACAGTTTTGGTAGACCCAGATTTTTCATCAGCTTCCATGAAAAGAGAACGACCAGAATGTTGCTTAGCAATGCGCCATGTAGGTTTACGTTCATCAGTGACAGATTTTAGAGACTGGAGAGAGGTGACCGGGTCACAGGCAATTTTTGCTTCCTTAACAACAAACTTAACAAACTCCTCGAATGGAAGAGACATTTCTCTTCTTTCCATTGCGCAACAGTGCGACTCCATCTTGTCACTAACCACGCAGGCAGCTTAGGCAAAAGTTTTCTATTTTCTCTATCATCATTAAGAACAGAAAGAGACTTAATGCTTCGCATAGCAACAAGACACTGTTGTAGAAAGTCCGCAAATTTCCTAAGACCAGTACCATCATGTACCTGAATTTTGGGCCAATTTTCTAACTTGTCCCTGAATGCGTTTGCAATAACAAATGGGTCCCCGTAACGCTTATTCAAAGCCCCTTTGGCCTCTTCATAAGCTTCATCAGAAGATAACAAAAGATAACCCTCAATCAGTTCTTTAACAGGGCCAGCAACATATCGCTTCAAATAGTGAATACGTTCTTGAGCAGGTATATTCCTGCGTTCGATCAAAGTCTCGAAAGCGCGCAACCAACTCGGGTAAGTAAGAGGGTCGCCAGCAAAGGTACCAGGTTCAGGTGTAGGAAGGCGACTAAGGTTAACCTGTTCTGCTAATGACTTTGCAAAATCCAAAAGTTCTATGCCCTTTGTTGCCCGATTGTCTGCTTGAGAAGCTGTTTTCTGAGAGCCCGATGAAGAGGTTGTACATTCAGGCAATGAGAATTGAGCAGAGACAGCAGAGGATGGTTGAAGTGGTTCAGTTTTAGGTAAGTTTAAACTGACTGACGGTTGTAAAGGAGTAAATGCATTAGCCTGTGGATTCAACGACAAGGAAGGTGCCATATGAGACCAAACTATTGAAGGTAGGGATGCAGACGGTTCACTCTTGATATTAGTAAATACACCTGCTTGGTGAGGGGGGAGTGTGGGAAAACTATCTGATACAGGAGGGGGGAGTGTGGGAAAACTTTCTGATACACTAGGGAGGAGTGTGGGAAAACTTTCTGATACACTAGGGAGGAGTGTGGGAAAACATTCTGATACAGGAGGGGGGAGTGTGGGAAAACTTTCTGATACATGTGGATTGCCTGATGAAGAAGAAACTGCAACATTCGGTCCCCTATGCATGCCAGCACTAAAGTGAGTTTCTACATTCTTATCAAAATAATCTGTCATACCATCTTGCACTGAAATAGGCACCCTTGGATCAAGATCAGACTGGTTACAATCTATATTTAAGACATCAAATTCTGCTTGAGCCATTTTAATTTTTTCATAGTTTGAACTTTCAGTAATTCAGCCTTGGAACGGGATTCTATGTCTATATACTTAAGTTCAGCCTTCACCTTGGCTGTTTTTGCTGCAGCATCAGAAATTCTAGAAATATTTGACCTTCTAGTGTTCCTAGAAGCAACACTACGATATGAGACATTCGAAACACGAGAACCAACCTCATCCTGTTTGAATTCTTACCTTTGTATACAATTCGTAATTTGTTGCATGACATTTTGGAGCTCTAATTCTACTTGTTCAAATTTCTCACCCTCTGGAAACTGTTCATCTTGCAAATCCTCAACTAAGGCCCTTAATCTCTCAAATATGTCTGTCAAGTTCTCAAGTGAACTATTTAACAACTTTCTATGTTCCTTAATAGTACAAATGTCCTCAGAATCAGTTATTAAAATTAATGCTTGAGAAAAATGACGACGCCATGTGGAAAGTCCTGATTTAAATTTACCCTTTAACAAATTAACTTGGTAGTCAAGACCCTTTTCAGTTAAGGTTCGATCCCTCGGATCTGTTTCTGAATCAGACATGATGCCCCTTAAAGATAAGTACCTAGCTTGACACAAAAAGTTTGTTAACAATATACAAATGCTAAGAAAAACATGAGAGTGCCCACTAAATTACATAGAAACACATCTAAATTTACATATGTACTATAATGTAGCAGCATGGACGAAGAATCCCCAAATTTAAGTAAAGAAATTATATAACAGCCCTGAAATTTAAACCAGAGTGAACTTCGTCCGTGTTACTTTACAAGGTCAGAGTAAAACATTCAAAATAAAGAAATAATGTTGCAAATCATGGCTGGGCAATCCCTGCCTATGATTACTGTCAATTGGTGCACGGCTGGGCAATCCCTGCCTGTGCAGAGTTAAGCACAGTCAGCAATAATCTTCTTGCGAATGTTGGCTAGCCAGGTCTGTGACAGATTTTTTCCCGGATGAATTCCATCTCTGAGAAGGTTGAAATTCATGGAATAACGCGCTTTCTGACCCTTCTTCTTTCGACTTCGGACCAAGTCCTGATTTAACTTAGGAGAATATGATCCAAGTGCACAGTTAAGACTATCTATAAACTCGTTTGCAGCATCTATGAGAGTGTTCAAGCGTTTGTCATCAGATTTGAACTGGTCTGGTTCGGGATGACCTTTTGCTTTATTCCACAACTGAATGGAGTAATAAGGTATTTGGAGAAAGGTGAGTTTCACCTTTGCACTGGAACACAATTCTTTAATTTTCAAAAGGTAAGTTTTTAATGATTCTAAGCCGTCATTTGGTGATTTTCTTAGTGAAATAAATTTTTTCTCTTTAACTGTAAAATCGCATGTTCCAGTCCATATATACAGACTTATTTCATGGTACTTTGTACGCAAGTTCTCAAGATTTCTACAGAGCCAATTGTAAGTATCTATTGAAGCAGAACCACTCTTACAAAACCATTCTACATGCACAGAATCCTTGCTTTCTGCAACAGCTTTCAGATACCGTCCCTTACTGTCACTCACGAATACTGGGACACGTTTCAAGTGGAGGTCTGTGTTAACATTAAGTTTAGCATTATTTGCGACACTTTTCTGTAGTTTATGATCACTCATTGCAGCAATAGCTGCAATAGCCTGTTTCTCGTCTTGTATAGCATCAAATGGTTCTTGATGAGAGAAGAGTTCGACTGTAAGTGCTTCTTCCTCAATGACAACGACCAAGAGTTTTACTGAAGACTTTTAATCGCAATTGTCTACGTCGAACTGAAACATACAGTACAACAAAGGTATTACAAACAAGTTCATACCTGACATCTGTGAATTATATCTTACTTACTAACAGAACTTGCATAAAAAACCCTTAAACAAGTTTACAATCAACTATTTAGCAAAATAACGCAGCACCATCGTCATGCAAAAGAAATTAGTTTGTATCCGAAAAATGCAATTCTGTCCGAAATTGATACTATGAAACTTTAACAATGAATAACAGCAATTTCCCTCAAAACACGACGAGACCCCGCAAGTAAATTATAAGCTAACGTATAAAATTATAAAATACCTCTTTTAGGCCTCCGCACGCATGTCATGTAAGAAAGAAACCCTTTCGCAAGCTTCGAAAGATCTGCACACATGTGTCAGGAATGTTCGCGCAAAATTCAACAACCTTACTCTTACTACTCGCACTTTCGTACTCGCCCCATTTCGAACCAAACTGTTTACGACTGCAGTGACAGCTACCTTTTTACGCTTCAACCAGCATTATGTGTGTTTTTCCTTGTGAAATATAAGGTTTAAAAATATCACAGTGGGTTTCCTAAATATAAAACACTGCTTGGTTTAAAATATATCTATGCTTCATATTAGTTTAACGAAAAAAAGCAGCTTCCTATTTTCATCCTCCTTTTGCTGTTAGTAAGCTTATTCCAGTTGGCGTTCAATGTTCGTGGTAAAAAAGTTTACTGCTTCCTGATAGTGTTGGCTGATTTTTGGTATCAAAATTAATAATAAAACAAACGACAGTAATAAAAACTGAAACTTAAGAAGAAACTGAAAGGCAGGCCTCCAATAAGAAGAAAACAACTAGATCTGCATGTGACTGTTTCCTGATACTTATTCAATATGTTAAGTTTTTAAATGAAAAAATAAGTTTTTTGTCAACTATTTAGCCTAAAATGGACCTTTGCTATAATGAAACAATTGTTGACTCTTGAACCTTTGAATATGATGCGATACTCACCAGAAAATACAATATTGACTGAAGCGATGAAGTAATGTAATCTGTCAAATGGGTATTGCGGAGGAAATCTTGCCGAAAATTTCTGTGCTTATGGTTTTGCCGATCACATTAGTGTATAAAAGGGTAGTTTTAATGAACAAAAAAGTCTTTAAACAGCCTGAGCAAATAGGTTGCAAACATGTTCAAGAAATCATGTACATAAACTATATATTCAAGCAACGGACAATAACTAGCTTGAAACAACAACGTCTCTAGAACTAGCCAAGCCATTCCTTTCTAGAAGAAATTTTTATTTTGTGTCAGTATCATGTCAGCATTCGTGAGCAAATAAAACAGCTGATGTGATTCTGTAGAGTTTTCTGTTACATCATCATCATGGATTTATTGGATTTTATCCCGCATTCGTTAATCAAGTTGTCATTAAGATATTAAACTTTATGGTTTTGTGAGTCATTATTTATTTCTTATATTTGTTTGCAAATTTATTTTGGTATCTAACATTGTTTTGCACAATAAAGCAATATATTTGGACGTGTACTCGCTCCAAAATACATATTAGATGAGCGGTTAGGCCAAGTTATCACATCGAAGTTGTTTTATTGTGTAATAAGGCCTATCTTATATGTAAAATGAAATTATAATCGACAGTCATATTTACTTGTACTTTATATTACTGGTTTTTATTTTAAGTATTTTTAGCACAACTTGAGTACTCAAATGGTACAGTACAATTGTAGAATTGTTCAATTGTTTAATTGTAGAACAGATTGGAAAGGAGACACTTTTGATCCTTGTGCATAGATTATGTGTCTAAAAACCAGTTGTCCGTCGATTCTGAGCCTTGCGGAGGATTTGTCAGCTTCTGACGTACTTACCAAATTGGTGTATATATTCAAACAGTAATGGTGTTCACTTGCCGCAGTTGCGTTATACAATTAAATAGCAAATGATAGATTTGTGTTATTTTCAAGTTTGTTACATTTGTTAGTATGCTCTTGAGCAAAATGTATTAAGGTAAAGCTCCAGCTTAGGAATCGTGAAATCAGACTGTCTGTGTACAAACACAACTGGAAAAAATATCTTTCAATTTAAACTTCAAATATTGCCGTTTTCGTCTGGCTATCTACTTAAAATTTGTCATTGTATGTGTAAAAATTACTTTTGAATATTTGTAATAAATGCGTTCCTAATATATTGTTTCTACATATTCTACCTCTATAATGTTTACTTATCCGCGGATAAAACTTTCTGCATATTGTTTATACAAAGCATTCTATCAGATGTTAGCGACATTAGTAACCAAACATCACTTAAATTGTCTGAAAGGTTTTACGCGGAAATAGAATACTTGACTCTGTAATGCATCTAGAAATAGTGGATATGGAATATTGTTTAATGGTTTTCTACATGAAATAGAAATATGAATTGCAGAGAATATGAAATAAGATTACGAAATCGCAAACCCAAAATAGTTATATGGCACATTAATCTTAGATTTTGTAACATAATAATAGCATTATAAAGACGCAGACTACGTAAAGAACATCTTTTTTAAATTCCTGTGTGCTGTAATATTTTCTTGTTCCTTTGGATCCATACCCGCTGTATCAGTTATTTTAAGACTCATTTGATTTTAAAAGCGGAGATACGGACACAGGGCGATCACAAATTGCTGATGCTACCTCGGAAATACGGACACAGCGGGATCACAAGTTACCCTATAATCACACAGATAATTGGTTGCTACTTTGCTTTTGAACCAACTGTAAAAATATTCTGCTATAAATGAATAAACAACACTATGTTAAGTTCACTTCATATATTATACCAATGTCCATTCATCAATAATTAAACTTTTATATAGATCTACCGAGGTACCATTAAGGCTGCGGTTAGATCGTCTTAATAAAGTCAGATCCACTGAGGTACCATATAGGCTACAGCTCGATCTGATCAACGTCCTAAAAACAGTTCATTCACTGGAAAAAGTAGCAAAGATCTTGCGCTTGTCCTGAACAGCTGAAAGTTTCTATAGAGTGGAGAAATGTGGCCGCTACGTGAAAAACCTAATATGCTGCCAAAAATTTCTTTGCAAAATTCTAGCTCCAAATGTGCTTCCTCGTTAAATGCCTAGACCGTGGAAAATTAAATTTAAAAAAGCTCTCCCCCGAATTACCGCGTGACTAAAGGCGCCTTAGATCGGACGCTACAGTGATACAAATTATTACACCTAAACCTGCTTAGATACCATGCGCGAGCAATAAACTAAACTTATACCATATACAACAGCGCTTATACCATGCGCAACACCAAACTGTGCTTATAGCATGCACAACTGCGCTTATACCGTGCGCAACACCAGACTGTGCTTATACCATGCACAACTGCGCTTATACCATGCGCAACACCAGACTGTGCTTATACCATGCACAACACCCTACTGCGTTTACACCATGCGCAACACCATACTGTGCTTATACCATGCACAAATGCGCTTATACCGTGCGCAACACTATACTGTGCTTATACCATGCACAACTGCGCTTATACCATGCGCAACACCAGACTGTGCTTATACCATGCACAACACCATACTGCGCTTACACCATTCTGTGCTTATACTATGCACAACTGCGCTTATACCATGTACAATACAATTTTTTTACAGGTTAACTTATCGCCCCAAATATGTAGTGCGACGAGGATGGGAAATAGCTCCAACACAGTTATATCCCTTGTAATGTTTTCCTGTTCCCATTCCTGTGGCCACTTGCCACTACACCAATGACCCTGAAAATAGGCACCAAAACCGAACCCCCCTGCACTGTCAGTGAAGAGCTAGACAGCCTCGTTGGAAGACCAGTGGCGGTCGTAGAACACTGATATGCCATTATAGCTACTAAAGAATTTTAACCACATCTGCAAATCTAATTTTATGCCTCCATTCACACGAATGTGATGATATGATTTTGTTAAACCACAAGTAGCGTTTATAAGCCGACGACAAAAAGGTCTACCTGGGCGAATTACCCTACAAGCAAAATTGAGACTGCCTATAAGGCTTTGCATAGCTTTTAAGGTAGTTTTTTTCTTTTGATAGCATGGCGGATATTTTGCCTATAAAGTCTATGATTTTGTCTCGCGGCATACGGACAACCATTTCCTGTGAATCAAGCTCTAAACCGAGGAAAGTCAGCACTTGAACGGGGCCAACTGTCTTTTCAGACGCAACTGGCACCTGAAGTTCTGCTAATACGTTGTTACAAAGTTTGAGCAAATCTGCGCATGTTTTAAAACAATTGTGGCCTCCTAAAAAATCGTCTAAATAGTGAAGAATCTTTTCAGAATTTGTCAGCCGCCGCTTTATGCAAAACTCAAGAAAAACTGCAATTTTTTCGAAAAGATTACATAATATACTGCAACCGAAAGGTAAACATTTATCTATAAAGTAGGAATCGAAGAACTTGAAACCGAGCTGATCAAAGTCGTCCGAGTGCACCGGAAGTAACCTGAAAGCATTTTTATATCCAATTTGAATAGATAGCATCCGCGACCGAGATCTTGCAACATGTGTATTGCTTCGTCAAAGCTAGTATACTGAACTGAACAGAGCTTCGGGTCTATAAAGTCATTCAATGAGTTGCCCTTTGGATGCGATAAGTGATGGATCATTCTAAATTGTCCATTTTTCTTGGGGACGAGTCCAATTGGCGACACCCTTAAATTATGCACTGGTAAAGTAGAGATATCAAAAGGACCGGCCACTCTACCTTCTTTTAGTTCTTTTTCAATTTTTGTAATTTCTGCGTGATCTAAGGCTGATTTCAAGTTTTTCGATTCTATGAAAACTCTAGGACCACTGTAGTTCAATGAAAAGCCGTCGGTAAAGCCTTTTTGCAATATTTGTTTATCACTATGTGTGTAAAAGCTTAACTCACGGTACAATACAGTTAGGTTGATTGGTGATTTACAGATTTCAGACACGTTTGTATTCATTCTGGAAATTCCTATGAAATGGTCGGATGGATGGGGCTTTGCCTCTGGGCGCACTGAATGAGCCACGAAAGTTAGGCACCTTTCCCCTAGGGGCTGAGATATTGGAATTACCTGCTACTGGAGGAGAATTACTTGATGGTTTCCAACACAAATATTTTGGATGTTGGGCGCCACACGACGAACAAGAGTGTGCAAAGCGACAATTGTTATAAGTACAATGTCCCCTGTTATATGCATTGCACGTGTTTACCTTTTGCGTGCTAGATACATTTCCAGCTAACGACATACAACGAAGCCATAACTCTTGATTTATAGACGCCCAAGATGCTGGACAATGTGCCTGTCGCAGTCGAAACTGCTCATCGTATGTTACCCATGCAAAGCCCTGTAATTGTACTGAAGCCTCCCTTATAATTGACATATATTTAATTAAGTCTTGGGTTAATGTGGGTGACTTTTTCAAAAGGATACTCATATATATTAAAAAGGCATCCGTCCACTTTTAAATGGATGTTATTTTACCTTTGAACTCTTTAGGTCTAGATTCAATGAGGCCACTTGGTGATATGTACAGACTGTGGCCGTTCGACAGTTCAGACAATTCTAAAGCGCCTTTTAGCAGAAGCGCCAGATTAACGTACCCACCCCGCCAGATTTGGTCTTTTATAGACTGCGGGATGTGCATCGCAATGTCATCTGAATTAGACTTCATTGGTTCGAGACCCGGTTGCAAGAGCCGGCTTAAATTAGCAACATCCGGTTCCCTATTGGGACTTAAATCACCACCACACCCAGAACTTTCCATATTATTATTTGGATTGTAAAGAAGGGATCTAAAGTTAACAATGTTATCTATATCATTACCCGGGTTTTCTGAATCCTCGGCGTCACATAGCCTGACATGTTCAACATCATTTCCGGTCTGACTGCTCTCATCCACCTTTTTTCTTTTCGCTGTAGTATTCTGAGTTGTCGAGTTTTGGGTCTGCGATCTTTTTTTGCTACCTCTACCCCTCATTTCGTTGATTAATTTGGATATTTTGTTGATGTTAGATTTTTCTTGTTCAGCCATTTATGACCTTGCGGAAAGAGGCAGCTGTGACGTCATTCCGCGTGCATGTGATGAAAAACAAACATCGGCACTTTCCGTTAGCACCGAGAATACCCGACCTGTCATGTGGAGTCGTCAGTTTAAATTGAACTCAATTAAGCGTCAAGAAGTGACTGTAATATAACATTATTTCGCTAAAATAAATATGGTTATTCACGAGGAATAACCACAATTATTGTTAATCGCTAAAACTTACCGTTATAACTTTTTAATATTTAAATCTAGTAAAAAATTGTATTATTTCCTGCACGCAATAAATCATTGTTATTAATATTCTACAATACTTCATTCCTTTTGTTACAGATGTAGTTTCTAAAGACACTTCTGGAAGATTAAAATATGACAATATGTAGATACAGCTCTATTTCAAGTATTTATCAAACAATTTTGTTTTATAAATTAAATGAATATTAAACGTACAATTTAAGAAATGTAATATTATAACTGAAGGCTAAAGTTCCTGGCAAGTTTGAAAGTATTAATTTTTGGGAAAGCTTTGAAGAACCATTTAGTTGTGGTCCGCATTAGGGATTTTAAAGATGTGGAAGAAAGAATAAGTCAGTGCATGGTGAGGTGGTTTACTGCTAAATTTTATTACTTATCATGAACAGTATAGCTATGATGTTTTTCTATATGGCTACTGTAAAAAGAAGGAATGGAAAGCTAACAGGGAACACGAGTGCCAAAATGTCACAATATATGCCCGTCACAGCAAATTTCTTTACTCTAGCAGCTGTATTTGCAAATGGAATTTTAATTTTGTGGTTGTTTAGTAATCATTGTAAGTCTTTTGTTTTTCTAAGTCCACAAAAAACTCCTTACCAGGTAGAGATATCTTAAAATACACGTAAAATTGGACAGTAACATCCATGTTGTACCACAGAAAAGTGGTCTTGTTTTTTCCCTACAGTCAATTATAAAAATGTTACAATATAAGTTATTTATTGTAACAACTAAGGGAAGTTAATCTTAAAAAAAAAAAAAAAAAAAAAAAAAAAAATGGAAGTCCACAAAAAAACCTTTACCAGGTAGAAATTGGTCAAAATACACCTTAAAATTGGATGTAGCATGCATGTTGTACTACAGAAAAGTGGTCTCGATTTTTCCGTACGACTAGTAATGAAAAAGTTACAATAAAAGCTATTTATAGTAACAACAAAGGGAGGTAATTCTAAAGAAGGGAACTGCGCATGACACTTCGTCTCAGGATGATGTATAATTGTGCCAAGTTACATCAAAATCCCTCCATGCATGAAGAAGAAATGCTTCGGACAAAGTCATTCTTGTATCTGACCTTTGGCCTCTAAGTGTGACCTTGACCTTAGACCTAGGGACCTGGATCTTGCGCATGACATTCTGTCTCGTGGTGGTGACCATTTGTGCCAAGTTATATCAAAATCCCTCTATGCATGATGAAGAAATGCCCCGGACAATTTTTTTTAAGAAAATATGATAAAGGGGAATAACTCAAAAAATAGGCAAGGTAGAGTTATTGTTCTTGCACACTGCACTTCCTCCCAATGTGTTCTATCAGTGTATGAAGTTTGAAGAAAATCCCTCCAGTACTTTTGGAGTTATGTTCCAGACAAAATTTTTTAAGAAAATAAGATAAAGGGGAATAACTCAAAAAATAGGCATGGTAGAGTTATTGTTCTTGCACACTGCACTTCCTCCCAATGTGTTCTATCAGTGTATGAAGTCTGAAGAAAATCCCTCTAGTACTTTTGGAGTTATGCTCCGGACAATTTTTTTTTAAGAAAATAAGATAAAGGGGAATAACTCAAAAAATAGGCAAGGTAGAGTTATTGTTCTTGCACACTGCACTTCCTCCCAATGTGTTCTATCAGTGTATGAAGTTTGAAGAAAATCCCTCCAGTACTTTTGGAGTTATGCTCCGGACAAAGATCGTTGCGGACGCACGCACGCACGGACGGAGAGCATTTCTAATATCCCATTCGCCTTTGGCGGGGGGATAAATAAAAGCTGATCAATGCTTAACTGTAAAAAGGCACGCCTGTTGATGATTTTAGGAAACACAACATATTTCCATCTGCTGTATAAAAAATTAAAGTAGTCGATTAAGAAATAAACATATTTTTTCGGACTTTATGCGAAATAAATGATATAATATGATTGAGAAATAAATAAATTTGGTTAGCGATTCGTGGGAAATATGCTAACCATTCTGTCGTCATTTCGGACGAATCAGAAAAAAAATCATATTTCTTTAATTATTTACATTACATTTCCTTTCAATTTGCTCACAATTTGTTTCTGTGAATTTCACATATTTTCTTTTATTAACATAAAAATCTGCTTTCCGGTTATTCTGTTCCCTAGACATAACAACTGCGATGTCATTTAAAGAACATTCTCTCTGACTTTACACGGGCGTCATCAGATGTCGGCACGTGATCACTTAGTAGCGTTATAATTTTGATGCCTTTCTGTTTGTGGGTCACATCAACTGAAGTCATAATTCCTGATGAAACAAATAGGGGGAATGTAAATATTTCATAATGTCTACCTAAGCATTATTAGTTTTATCTCACGTGTTTCAGTTACGTGACTTGGTTTTTCTTACATTATGATTAGTCCCAATTTTTTATATTTTGTTACTGGTAAAGGAACCTTCAAGACAAGAATATTTATTTATTTTGTTGGGTTTAACGTCGTACCGACACAATTATAGGTCATATGGCAACTTTCCAGCTTTCATGCTGGAGGAAGACCTCACGTGCCCCTTCGTGCGTTATTTCGTCACGAGAGGGCACCTGGGTAGAACCATCGACCTTCCGTAAGCGAGCTAGATTCCTCACATGAAGAATTCAACGCCCCAAGTAAGGCTCGAACCCACATCGATGAGTGGCAAGTGATTTGAAGCCAGCGACCTTAACCACTCGGCCATGGAGGCCCCTCAAGACTGGATGTACTGATAAAAGATGTCATAATTTATAATTTTTATATAGACACTAATAGCGGAGATATTTAGTATCGTCTAAACTAAACTCATAAAAGGTTACAAATTTTAAGAACAGAAACGAATTAAAATGAGTATCTTTATTATCAATTTCACTATACTATAGTGGCAATAACTATTTGTTTGTCTAACCAAAAAAATAACCTTGAGAATATTGCTTTGTGTTTTAATAAAATACTATTTTTCTTTGTTATTAAAGTAGTGAGACGACAAGGCAACTTAACCAGTGATTTTTGGACAAATATTTTGGAATATGTCCTCTCCTCTCGATATTTGAACAATTTTATATTGAATACTGTATCTTTGTGCAAATCGTTGGAACAATTTCGGTGTTTCTTTTGTTTTTCCGCATTTGCTTTTAATCTATTGTTTGCATGTCTGGATTTGCCGATAACATAAGCTTTTCCATAACAAAATAGTCGTATGCATTTAAAGACAAACAGTTTGTTAATTTATTGTTCCCTATAATCCAATTCTATCTATGATTTCCATTGTTTTCTTTATTTTTTTTAACTGAGAAAAAATATCCGCCTTTCAATGTTTATTCCGTTTATTTCGTTTACACTATTAGCACTATTAGTACAATGCATGTTTGTTTTGGTTCCTTTGTTGTCATGTACTCATGTACTATTGTTTTTTTTTTGGTCATTTTTTAGACTTTTTCCCCCGTTTTTTATTTATTTATTGTCATTCTTATATTTGGCTACTTAAAAACTAAACAGTTTGACGTGCGCCGGATTCGTGTAAGAGATTGTTTTCTAGAACTGTATGATCGTAATCACATCAAATTTGCAGTGAAGTTAGTAGAAATATTGCGAATCTTGATAGTGTATTTCTTGCGTTGAATCGTTAATGTATAAAAAAGCTAGAGACAAAGTCTATGTTATTTTTGAACAGCTCTCGTATTATTGCTATTATATAGCAGCATCGGATTTACTTACACTTACACAAGTGTTTTATTTAGGATATCAGCCGTTTTTATTTCTTTCAAACAAACATAATGCCGAAGATAGGTGCTTTTTTAAAGTTACCGTTCTTCGTCATGCATCCGTATATTTAGGATGTAATGTAGTTGAAAACAGGTCAGACGGTCAATTTGCAGATTGATTAAATAGTTAACAAAAAATTTAAGATTCCTAAGCTATTGAAAAGCTGAAAATTCCTACCTATAACATTAAAGGCGTGCCACTCATGATGGTAATTATACATGCATGAAATAAGTGTCTGCTTACAAATTGATAGTGAAATATACGCGTTTAATGTCTAAACGTTTTATTAGCTCACCTGTCACGTTTGTCCGTGGTCCGTCGGCGTCCGTCCGTCCACAATTTCTTGTGAACACGATAGAGACCACATTTTGCAATTGATTTTAATCAAACTTGCACACAACTTATTGGCATAATAACTCGGTTCCTTTCAAAAACTGGCCAGATCCCGTCATGGGTTCCAGAGATAGTGCACTTAAAGGGCCAAAATTTGCTATTATGGCTTGTGAACGCGATAGAAACCGCAATTCGCAATTGACTTTAATCAAACTTGCAAACAACTTGTATTGGCATAATATCTCGGTTCCTTTCGAAAACTGGCCAGGTCCCATCATGGGTTTCAGAGTTATGGCCCCCTAAAGGGCCAACATTTGTTATTTTGGCTTTTGAGCCATATAGATATGGTTTGATTTGATACAAACTTGCAAAATATCTTTAAAAATAATATATCTTGGATTCCAGGATGAATCCGTCAGATCCAATCATTAGTTCCGGAGATACGGCCTCTGATTGACCCCTGAAAGAGCCAACCTTTGTTAATCTTTACCTTGTGAACACGATAGAAGTGACATTTTACTTCCGATTTTAACCACACTTACACACAACTGAAGTCAGAATAAGATCTCAGTTCCTTTTGAAAACCGGCTAGATTCTATCATGCACTCTAGAGTTACTGCCCCTGAAAGGAGCAGATTTTTCTGGCCCTTTAAGCCGTAAAGTGGTTTTATTTATGCTTAAATTTGATACAAACTTGCAAAGAATGTTTATCTTGATGATCTGTAGGGCAAGTTTGAAACTGGGTCATGTGGGGTCAAAAACCAGGTCACCAGGTCAAATCAAAGGAAAAGCTTGTTAACACCCTAGAGGCCACATTTATGACCCTTTCTTCATGAAACTTGGTCAGAATTTTTATCTTGATATTTTCTATGCCAAGTTTAAAACTGGGTCATCTAGGGCCAAAAGCTAGGACATCCGCTCAAATCAAAGGAAGAACTTGTTAGCACCACTGTTGCCACATTTATGACCCTGTCTTTATGAAACTTGGTCAGAATGTTTATCTTAATGATTCCTATGGAAGTGCGAAACTGGGTAATGTGGGGTCAAAAACTACGCACCCGCTTAAAGGAAAAGCTTGTTAACATTCTAGAGGCCATATTTATGACCCTATCTTCATGAAACTTGGTAAGAATGTTTATCTTGATGATTCCTAGGTGACGTTCAAAACTGAGTCATGTGGGGTCAAAAACTAGGTCACCACTCAGATCAGAGTAAAAGCTTGTTAACACTGTAGAGGTCACATTTATGATAGCCATTACTTCATGAAACTTGGTCAGAATGTTCATCGAATGAATGATGATTCCAAGGCCAAGTTTAACAGGTGAGCGACATAGGGTCATCATGACCATCTTGTTAAATAAATATAGCACTATGCACAGTGCTTGATTTATTAAGTTGAGTTTAGACCACACTTTGTTTCTACAGCGTAATATAGTTATCTATCTATGTTTTTAAAACTATAATGAAAATAACATGACCCAATAAATTTGCAGATGATGTTGTGAAAACACATTATTTCAGGGAGGGCCTACAATACCAGTATTATCAGGATAATTTTCACGAAGTTCATGTGGGAGGAAGATACAGGCAACTAGGTTGTTTTGTGTATTTATGTGGAATATTAAATTTCTAATTAAGTAATCCCATTAATCAACCTTACTTAATTTCAGAAATTCCTTAACAGTTTATGAAGAAAATACCATATAAGATAAATTGAGTGAGGTGACATGTGTTTTATATTTCCCATATGTCTAAGAAACTAATATTCTCCAAGCTTACATAGTATGAAAACACATAGTGAACCCTATCTCTGCTAAATTTCTATAATGTACTTGTCCATATTTCAATTTGGACAGTACCATTAACTGTTAAAAGGGGTGTTTAGCAAAAAGATACTGACTGAATAGTTGACAATGCAGATTTTGATCAGACTGCACGGACGTGCAGGCCTATCATGATCTGCAGTGGTAGCAAAGGCAGACTCAACCAACATGATGAGGGTTAATTGGTGAAACAATTGATAAACCAAAATATTATTTATAGTCTAAAATTGACATCATATAACAAGCATTGCCATGTTTCATATTTGAATTTGAATTCTGCTTGCTTTTCTTTACTATCTTAGTTCCTGGTAACTTTTACATTTGCAATATAGATTTTTATATATATGTAATATGATAATATCTTCGTATTTCTTTAGATTAGCTCTTTAAGAATTAATAAATTTCCCTATAATATGTCTTACTATATATCGCCGAGTTTCAGCACCGCATGAAATTAGATACTTGAAGCCGAAATATTTTAATCTTGGTATTATTCAATGTTATCAATATCGTTAATCTTTCTGATAGATGCTTTCCGATTTTTTATGTCCACATTTGTCAGCAAAGTAGATTGTGCAATAAATCAAACAGTAAATTAATCAGGGAGCAGAATGTTACTTTTCTGTTCTGTAATATACGTTTTGATATATTGATCTTGTTCGTATCTTATTCGGTAATATTTTATCAAAGTGTCATTTATGTCTATTTCGTATCACTGGACGTATTTTTATAATCTATTGATAATTGTATCTACACTGTTGTGATAATAATAAAGTTTTAGAGTACACAAATAAACTAAATGTCAATAATTCTACTGGTTTAGACAGATACCTGCTCGATTTCTGTGAGATGGTGCTTCAGTCAATGTATAGTCTTTAGCACACGTAATAAATTTGTCTCTCCTCAAAGGTGTAGTTTCTGATAATAGAAAAATCTGCTAGGGTCGTAAAACTCTATAAAAAGAATGACAAAACTACAGCAGACAATTTTGTCCAATTTCTATATCAAGTGTAATTATATCAAAACTTTTTGAAAGTGATGTTTTGATCACATTGACGGTTATCTTAAAGAAATTGTTTATTGAACGATTTCCACTCTGTTTTAGGTGTGGTTATTCAATGCACATCTGTCTTATACGTCTGTCTTACTACATTCTGTTTCAAATAGACAAAGCTTACCTTGTTGGCATTAGATCTTCAAAAAGCTATGGTACTGTTAACTATGCAATTTTGGTCATAAAACTAGAAGCTAAAGGTCTTGGCAACGACATTATTAATCTGTTTAGGTCGTATCTAAGTGATAGGCAGCAGCTTGTAGATGTTGCTGGCATATATTGCACACCCTGTAATATTACATGCGCTGTTCTCTTTTGTTTTTCATTTCTGTAAATAACATGTCAGCTTTGTTTGAAAACATATTGATGTTATTTGCCGATGACACTGCCATTCTTCTGTCAGCTAAGAACATTTTAACAATAGAAAATGAACTGACAGAAGATCTCCTATTCTACACTCTTTTTGGGTTAAAACCAAAATTTAGGTAAAATTCTTGTTTAGACATTGTATGTCATGGCACTGAAACTTTAAAACTAATAGTATCTTAAATACAACTTGTAACCGATCTGGTTTAATTCAAAGCTATGTATATCATCAATGTTGATGAATGGTGCTTTCTGGTCTGTATCTCATGATATGACTCAATCAAACCGAGTCTGCTATTATTCTGCTTGGTTGCATTCTATGCTTCCAAAGGATCTTTTTACAGATTTTATTAATGCTTTTGCATTATTATAGTACTTTGCTCAATAAATCAAAACTAATAAGCAGAACGTAAACTGTCTGATTTGTTGACGTTGTCTACGAATAAATTGTTAGATTTATTGATTACAAGTCCACTATTGTATCGTGCGTAAAAGTAATTTATTCAATTGCCATTGTATATGTTTTGCTGATTCTATCATATTTGTCATTTATCATTTTCTGATTAGTCACTGTTTGTATTTGCACTGATTTACTAAGATATATTCAATTTTGTCCTGACGCATACAGTCTGTATTTTTGTATTCTCTCAAAATATTTCAAGACAACGTTAAAAGAACGTTCAACACCGCAATAGAAAGTTCAATGTCTTGATAACATGATCAGTACGGTGTCTAATTTGTATACCGAAAACAAACACTTCTGAACTGCACGGAATGCTAATTTCAGCATCCGAATATTGCTGACAAATAAATGACCACATAATGTGAAAGGACAATATTTCTCTGACGTTGTGACATCATATGTCACTGGCCTTGGAACATATTGATTGCTATTTGTATCAGTTGTTAACAAAATTAGATTATAAATTGTAAATCTGTAACAAAACATTATGGGCGGCGAAAAAGAAGCAGACAGAAAAGTAGCCTCACGTCCCAGTCAAGAACCGTAATGTTTGTAAAAAAGTGACGCAATCAAACGCAATCAAAGGATCATTTAATCACTGACATTTCAAAGAGCTTTGGTTGATATATAAATATATGTGTACTTTTAATGCTTTTTATTTCTCAAATAACACTTTATGTCAATATTATCAACCAAAACCTTAATTTTGCCTGAAAGTTATTTTGAGAATATTGAAAAAGTGGTTTTTGCTTCAGTTAGGCTTTATGCAAATCCTATTCTTAAGGCATAACTTCATCTATCAAGCTTACTCAGACCAATTTCCATTTTATTCCGAGCATCAATATTGATAACTCTCTTAAAAAGAAATCACGAGAAACAACTACATTTTAATACTTGATGTTACTCTATGGAGTTGTAGTACAAGGAAGCAAATATATAATAAAAATATTGGCTTAAACTGATTGGTATGAAATCAAATACATTGCGTTGTTTAGTGATCTTTAACATAAAATTTAATAAAAAGATTTAAAGACAGTGCACATGAAAACGGGGGCAGTTTTGTATTTGGAGACATTTAATTATTTTTATTCTTTTGTGTTGATATATCATATTTGTTATTCTCCGCAGTTAGTTTAGTTAGATATAAACGAATATATTCCATCTGATATTATGTATTTTTCTTATCTGACTTGCGATGTACATACATCATACGAAATGTTTTTATTTAGATAATGCTCCTTTATAACTTGTCATATGGTTCATAAACGAGCAAAACCAGCGTACTTCATGTGAACAATACAGAAAAAAAGCATCTTAAGCAATAACAGTAGAACGTCAGCCAAAAAATCAATGACTTTCTGGCATTCAATAAACAAACAAAAAAGCTAAGATAAAAGTTTATATAAGTGTTTACGTAATATGTAGTTTTATAGAAACCAACTAAGTTAACTAAATGTTAAGACAAATATTACTTGAAGAAGACTTACAATACTGATTGCTGGCAGAACTTAAAGGAAACGCCACATGTGTAGAGGCTTCAAAAACAGACACATAAATCTTGTACGGGAAGTTAAAATGTTACATAATTTTTCAACATATGTAACATCATTTTAGGCCGTTCCTAAATTTGACAAGATTCTAGAATTTTGTAAAGCCAATGCTTTTACAAATCATTAAGGTCCATGTCTCGAACTCATTAGAACCAATGTCTAAGACCTTTCGAATACATGAAAATAAAATATATGTTAAAGCAGGACACGAATAAACACCATTTCTAATGGATTATTTTGAAAACTCGTATATTTAATATATACGGCAAATATACATGTATGTAATGTATATTCGGCGTATACGGGATCCCGTATATGCATGACAAATATACGGACTTCCCGTATTCTAGATGTTCCGAATACGCGTCACAAGGTGAATATGTGAGGTTTGACTGTGTCAGGGGCCATAACTCTGGAAATAAGGGGCGGAGCCAGACAAAAGATAGAAGTACGCAAGTTCATATCCTGAAAAAGACTCATGCAAAGTTTCATCAATTTATATCAAATACTTTTTGAGCTAGGCGCGTGACGAACTTCGGATGGACGGACGCACAGACGCACAGATGCACGGACAAGCCCAAATCTATATGCCCCCACCATTCATGGGTGTCACAATTAAGATAGTAGTAGACAATCTGATGCCATTTCTTGAACTGTACAATTTTTATTCCTTTTATAGTGTTGCTTCGTACGTTTAATTACCCCACCCACTTTTTCCCAGTTTAAGAGTGTACCACTCTTCCAATATTAATCAGAGTGTACTGATACACTGTCATTTTAATGTTTATTTAGTTTACAATAGCTGCTGAAAATAACACCTGAATATCTCAACTAATAAAAAATGTTTTAGATTTCTGGTGAAGTTTGTCCATTAAAAATCATTAAATTTGATTAGGCCACTTTGTGGCTCTGTGATGAAAAAAGTATTCAACACAATTTAAAATGCAACATATTGTGTGAATGTCCATTGCATAGTTATTTTAACATGAAAGTTAAAGGTAAAAAGTTTGAACCATTAAAAAAAAAAACAACTAAAATTGTGTTCCTGGCTGGTTACATGTCAAATTACCCCACCCACTGTGAATGTGAATATCTATAAAAGTAACTCAAAACTGGTAACAGTAACACTTGTTAATGAAACTTAATACATGTAGGTATATTGTCATAAAATATAAAGAAAATCAAAAAACTTTTTGCGCAGACACCTAACTGGGGACCCCCACCCCCATCCTTTGTTTAAAAAAGCAAATAGAATGAAAACCCTGTTTGTTTTACGACCGTTTAATCGTGTTTAGCATTAGATAAAATAAAACAAACAAAGTCTCAGATATAATTATATAACATTCTTAACTTCCGACTTCAGCCTTAGACATATCTATATAATATTCTCAATCATAGGAAAAATGCCTCGCAACTTGACGATTTGAATCAATTAAAAGGTCAACGAAGTCCTGTGCACTTATATAGTTTATTTTAGAAAGAAAATCTGGGCAGACAATGCTAATTTAGTTCCTTGTACCATATGCACGTTAATCATTCAAAGTAATTTATAAATCATGCCAATACAGGATGAGAAAATGCACAACCACATTAAAACTATTTTACTATATTTTCTTGTTAGTTCAACATTTGCAATGATATTATTATTACATAAGTACAAGTTGACATCTTTATATATGCGCGCTCAAATTGATAAATTGCGAAGATCGACGAATCTTATTTCAGCATGAAAAAAGAAAGGCGATACAATAGTGAAATTAATTGCTTAGAAATATAAAGCGTTATGTTTTGGGGTTGTTTTTTTTCTTTTGTGCCGTAAATTTAAAACCGATTTAATTTATATTGAATATGAAGAAACTTTCCACATATGTCAACATTTGTCAGTATAGTGTAACGCATCAAACAGTAAATCAATCTGTGAGCAGAATGACAAGTGTCTGATTGGGAGCAATATCCTGTGTATTATTCTGCTGGAATTGTTGATCTTGTTCTGTATAATATTCGGGAATCGTTTATCAAAGTGTCATTTATAAATATAACTTTATTACATACACTCTTTTACTTTCCGTTAAGTTACAATAAATGTTCAATATACATAAAATCTGTATCACGATAGAACGTTAACCGCTTTTACAGTCATGGTCTACGTTATGTCATATGTGAATTATATTTCAAAACAGTATGCCATCAGATGATTGCTGACAAAAATATTCAAATTTAAACGTTATTTTGTTATTTTTTTCTTTGTAAATGAAGTTAGATCGTGTGTGCAAAAAAGACCACCTTTGATATTATTGAACCAGTATTGTTTATGGTTTCTTTCTATAAAATCATGAATTCAATGCAATGCGGAAAGTGAAATTTGTTGAAATATTGCCTCTCACCTTAAAATAAGGAATTCTAGATCTAAATATTAAAAGATCATTGCTGTTTCTTGTAAAATAAACTATATCTCTTCGAGCCACTCTCTATTGGAGCAAAATTTGTAAAGGTTCGCTGTCTTCATCGATTCAGCACGCGTAATGAAATGCAAACTGGAATATAGGACAATTTGAAAACGACCTTATTTCTGACGAAGGGCAAATAACGACAGAAAATATATTTTTAAATGAATTTCAAAGAGCATGTAAGGTGGTGATATGTTCTGGTCAAACATTATTTAGGCCCGCCCGCTTAACTCAGTATGTAAGAGCGTTGGTCTACGGATCGCGGAGTCGCGAGTTCGATCCTCGGTACGGGCATATGTTCTCCGTGACTATTTGATAAACGACATTGTGTCTGAAATCATTAGTCCTCCACCTCTGATTCATGTGGGGAGGTTGGCAGTTACTTGCGGAGAACAGGTTTGTACTGGTACAGAATCCAGGAACACTGGTTAGGTTAACTGCCCGCCGTTACATGACTGAAATACTGTCGAAAAACGGCGTTAAACCCAAAACAAACAGACAAACAAACAATTATTTAAATGATTTACAGTGATAGGCTGCAAACATGCATGTTTATGCCAATGATTTTAGCCAGAATGCTTCTTTCGCAGAATGCAACTTTTACCAATCTGTTTTGCCTTGGATTAGTTTAAGATGCAAAACAGAACTAATGTGTAAAGCTATAGTCGTTTTGTGCACCAATGTGTACCCTATTTGGTGAAGTGATGAGTGTAATTTCCTGAACACAATACAGTGTAAAAAGCCAACGACACATCGCAGTGTTGTAAACACACTGCCAGTTTGCACTTGATCTTTTCAAAATGCTTAGCTTTACCACACGTATTATATGAATTGATCTGAAATAGTACCTCTTGATATGTAGTTCTATTAATACTTTAATTTTAAGGCAGGTGTTTGTTAAATGTGAAATTGGTTTTCCTGTTGGCAATCTTGCGCAGATAAATTAAATGTGACTGGTTATCCCTTGTGAGAAACAGTTTCTTATTATATTTAAATTGATGCCTAAGACCCTTGTATCTTGCAAAGGCAGAAAAAGTTACAGTAGCTCCTTGCTTTGTCTATATGAAACATGTAGCGTGACGTATAATAACAACATTTACTGCAAATGATAACGCTAGCGGGTTCTGCAATAATGCTGCATTCACTTAAAACAAATTAATAAAACCTGTAAGCAGAAATCAGTCAATCAAAATACTGCAAGCATGGTGCATATTTATCTTTTTTCCAGTTGCACCAAATATATTGGATAATAAAATCTGTGAAAAATATCCCTCGGAAGCATAGAATGCAACCAAAAAAGAATAATAGCAGACTCGGTTTGGTCGAGCCAGTACTGCATTTATGCTGTAGTTACATGCACACATGATTTTGTTTTTGGCTTATTGAACTGTGTTACTGATAAAAATATCCCCCCAAACATACTGCAGGCATGCTTCCTGTATTAACATTGGATGAAAAGCAGTATAGCATAATTTCAGCATTATATATACTGTAAAATCATTCGGGAAATATACTGAAAAGAATGCTGGAAGAATGCTTCATTTCTGTAATTTAGCATTTATATTTATAGCTTTATACAATATGTTGTTTGTGTCCGGATAACTTCTACTTCAATAAAATTTTGATGTTTGATAACAAAAATTGAAGTTTACAAATACTTGAAATAAAAAGATATAAAGTAAAGAGATATAAATTGATTCTGTAGTCACTAGGTCGATTTAATATCATTTCATTTATTTTAGATAATTCAAAATCGATTTAGTGTCTTTAAACAAGAAACTCCTACTGTTACATAGTTTATACGAATTATTTATATCTTTAAATCGAATTAAGAATTCTGAGATATCTTTACATCATTTGTTGATGTAATAAAATGTATTTTGAACTCAGGATATCATTGCATCGAATTAAGAATAATCAAAATATTCTTATTTTATGATATTTTACTTTCAGTTTACATGTGGTAGATATTTCAACAACAACACGTATAATTATAAGTTTTGTCTATAGAATTTTCTTTAATCAACGTTTCGGATAACGCTTTCGTCAGGATAATTCACAAACTATTACTCCATTTTCTGCATTTATCAATTGATTTTTATATCATATAGTAAATTTGATAGTAACTTAAATTATATTAACAACATAATTACACATACAAATACCCCGCTTATTTTGAAATAAGTTAAATATACAAAGTTTAACAACAATTAAATTTCGTAAAAATTAATCGAACTGAAAATGATACGATTTGATAACATTCATTCAAAGGCAGCAAGTTTAACTGCATTGCATGCTGTGTAATAGTTGATTTATGATACATGTATTTACGACATAAATATTGAAATGCAGATCTGAAAGCAACTTTTATTATTCTACATAGTATTACTTTTTTCTTAGTTCTAGAGGCATATTGTCTTAATAAGAGCGGTATAGATAGATAGATAGATAGATGCTTTAAAGCTGTTGCCTAAAAAAATAGATGTTTATTAGAGATAAACAGGACTGTTGTTTAAATTTCAGTGCTATGTTAAACAAGTAGAGAATTTCAACTTCTATAGTAAAAGCATGTTTTTCTAATTTACTAACTTGGCTGTCATTGGTTAAATTGTCTCTTTTCCAGACGATGTATAATCAGATATTATGCAAGTCAGGATTTTTCATAATACACGGAAATATTGTATGGAGCGTTGTACAGAGGTCAATTCAGTCTTAATTTCAGTTACGCGTCAGGACAGGAAACATTAGTTTTCTCGGAGAGCATGATTACAATTTCCAGTTAATGTCTCCCGTCCTTGCTTTTGTCTTGAAACAAGTGCAAAGTATCTCTCGACATTGTCTTTGTCATGAAAAAAGGGCAAAATATTTTTAAGACTTGTAACATTCCAGTAACTGTTTTTTTTTTTTTTTTTGCTGTTACATAACTAAATCCGCATATTTTCATCCTCGAAAATATTATATTAAAAAAAATATGGTCTTGTTATTGTATTGACGATAAACATTTTGGGATTATTACTGTGTATAAACTTAAGAATAGCAATCAAAACATATCAGTCAATCCAAGGCCTATAGGTCACATATAGTGCCTTACTTACTGACATTTCTTAATTGTGTCGGTGTGACTCTGGCCACCACCTCACCACCCCCAACTCTACCCCCACCAAAACGAAAAGAATGAAAAAAGAAAGAAATGTATTGATGAAACACTATAAATAAAAATCAGTATGATTACAATAGCTTTGAACATATGCTACGCAAACAGTTGTCATATCAAAACTTCTGTGATGGCCAAGAATTGTAAAGTGAGATATGTTTTATTTTATTCTTATACATCTGTCACTTCAGTTGTATTTACAAATATCAAACGCATGAACAATTTCGTCTGTGTGTATTTAAAACGACCCAGTTTATATCTAATAACCAGAACTGGTAACGTTTATGTTATATCTTTTAACTTTTTTTTCATAAAGAAAACATATATTGGAATTTGTTGAGAGTCACCATTTTGCAAGGAATCTTAATGAGTGTGCAAACTGGCCTTAAAATCTGAGAACGACTGTTGTTGTTTATATTGGAAAAAACAAGATAGGTTATCGTTGTTCATATATCGTTTGAAGTTTGATCAAATACGTGTCTGATAATTTTTAATAATGTTGTATATATTTTGGAAAATACGAGATATATTATTGTTGTGGAAGTCAAATGAGCGGCTTGAAAATTTACATGATTTTATAATGTAGAATGCACATTTATATAAACAATGTTTCTTTAGATATCGCTATAGACGCATTACAAGTAAATGAATGTTGGAATAGATATGAGAACGTATACGAATTTTACAGTAGAATGGGAAGACGATATAACAAGTGGTAATCTGACAAATATTTCAGAACTGTTCATCTCGTCGACATCTGAACAATTTAATGTTGAACAACATCTTTTTGCCAACCTAGGGGAAAAGAGAAAGGATACTTTGTCTGTGATATTTCTTATCAGCGTGTATTGTATTATTTTCATCAGTGGTCTGGCTGGAAATTTTAGCACGTGCATTGTAATATGGAAAAATAGCTACATGCGTTCTGTGACTAACTGTTATCTCTTTAATCTGGCAGTGTCGGATTTACTTACGCTTATATTAGGTATGCATTTAAACAGTAAAATTGGAATAAATAGATCTGTCTGTTGCCAAAAATGTAGTGAATCTCCGATTGTTTCATTACCTTTATATTCTTATTTCAATTTTATTGATTAATGTCATAGTTTTCTCTTGAAATATTTACCTTTCCTGTAAAAGTTTCATTTAATTTAAACATACAGATTTGTATTTATTTTTACTTTTTACATTACAAGTTTCTTTTCATTGAATAACGCTGTCCTGCCTTTTTCTTAATGTCATATAGATTTTTTTATCAAATTCTATATAACAGACACTATTTTTTCACTCAAAGCTTAAGTGGGTATTATTAATTACAAGATACCCATGAGAATGAACTTCAACTTGCACTCATAATAACAGTCCTCACGAAGGCTGTTGCTCTGTCTTCTGAAAAGGCATTGAGTACATACGTTTTTGGTTCTAAAGGTTTGCTTTTCATATATTTATACACGAGCATTTTTGTGATTTACATGCCATGCCTTTTTGTTTCCTTTACTTGTCTTAGAGATTCACCTGGATAGGATTACTTTTATTTACACTGTTCCGTGTCTTTGGAACATGGTGGGGGTAAGAGTGAGGTTGGGTGCGCACCATAAACCGGTTTAAGCTCCCCAGTGGTGTTTTTGCCACTGACCGTTCCAAGGCGGTGCCCCACTGTGTTCCTGTGTTTGTTCGTTTTGTCCTCATGTGTTGGCTTTGTGTGTGTACGCGTGTGTGTGTGTGTTTGTGTGTGTGTGTGTGTGTGTGTGTGTGTGTTTGTGGTGTGCACGTCTGCGTGCTGTAGGTTTAGTTTTGGGGAGGCTGCGATGGTACGTGTCATTCCCTGTTTGATATTTCTCTTTGTTTTTTAACATGTAGCACGTCTAGATTAATTAAAATATGTGATAATTATTAATCACAGCTACCTTTACTATAGTTATTCTTTCTTTCTATATCTCGCATAATTCTGTGTAAAGATGAGCATGAACAGTTTGGGTTCCAAATAATCTTTTCGAAACCTTCCTATAATTTTAATGACTTTCAAGAACAATATCAAACTCTTTGATCGTCTTATCACAAGTAAGTGGTAAACATTTCATCATATGAATTAATCAATTTGAAAGTGAAGGAACGTTTTTTACAATGCTTTGTACAGTATTTTAACTGTTCATTTTTTTTTCATTATGAAACATGTATAACAATCATCCAAGCCATTAACATTCATCCAGTTGATTGATTTAAACTCTAATCGTGCAAGAACGTTGAAAATTCAGCATAATATGACAGAACAAGATTTGGTAAATGTGCGTTCATGTTATTTAAACTCTAATGCATTTTTTCAGTAAAATATTGAAATATTTATAAAAGTAATTATCAAATATATATAGTTTGCTTTAAACCGCCACTATTAGATAAACATGAAATTAAATGAAAATGTGTTCAGTTGACATGTAAAATATTGCAGCTGGTGCTGACACTGAAATAAATGAATATTCTCAATATCTGTAATTAAATCGATTCTTTAATTTAAAACATATATAGTGTACGTTACATGTGTGACTACATTGTATTTATGCTGTACACAACTGCAGAAACCGACACGGACATAAACCTAGTCCTAGAAGGAAGGCATCTCCCTTGAGGCACACAGTTTTAAAACTTGGCTTTAAGGTGTTTACACTTTATTTCAAATCGGAATATAAACTTAATAATATACCTAGAACTAAATACGCGGAAGTCTATATGTATTTCGTATTTAGGCACGTGCGTCAAGACGAAACAAAATAGAGTAGGTATTGTGCAAAACAAACGAGAACTGTTACGAGATAAAGTTTGACAATATTGATAAAAATAATATTGCTGTACATTGCAATTTATCACTCTCAGTTTGAGGTAAACACATACATAACTTTAAGTAATGGTTAAGTTATAAACAGACATATGTATGTTGGAATAATAAATTTCTACGGTAAGAGTGCTATTTTCTTACTGCAGAAAACATGCTTGATTACCAGTATAACATTTAGCAGAGTTTCATAATGTACCAGCAACATATATTTATAATTCTGATTCCTAATGACCTGAAGACATAGAAATGGTTACTTACCTTATAACTTTTGACAAAAAAGTCGTGATAATTGACACGAGATATCAATCCTTTAAAAAATGAGGTAAATTTCCGTCATTTTGTTGTATTATATTCAGAAATGTGTTTCCTTAAATATTACAGCAATGACTTTTCCTGTACATGTACTTACATTATTGACACTTTTTATTTTAGATTAAGACTCTTCTAAAAAGAGAATATTTGATTCTGTTCTACAAATACACATGTATTTTCTTAATTTGATAAAGGACTGAAGGGTGCAGATCCGTTCCTGAATATCAAGAAAGGCCATCCAATGCTAAGTGTGTAATTCATATAAATATTTTTGTTACGTCTTTTTTTTCTCTCCGCTACATACTAGTATTAAACCATTTTCTAAAAGCGGCAAAAAATAACTTCTTTGCTGTCAGAATGAATTAGTGGTTACATATACAAAACAATGTGTTACATTTTATCTTTTGAAGCTGCATAGAAAACGGATATGTCCGCGTAAAACTCTTTTTTTTCCAAGGAGGAGCAGGCTGGAAAAAAATGACCTGTAATATTGTTGATGAGGCACTGAACCCAACAACAACAAAATAAATCAATGGATCAGTTAAATATTTTCCATGAAGCTGGAAGTTTTAATCTTTATTATCACATTTTTGGCAAAATCAGACTAACAAATTTATCGACATATGAGTTTTGCGAAATATTCAAATAATTAACCGAAAATGTTGCAGAGAAAGGAACACACCGTTACAACACTTTTGACATAATACTTTAGAATGTCAACTGTCTTCTGTGTTTTACCAGTATTTAACTGTTTGTCATTATCCAATGTCATATAATATTTTCTGTGCCAAACTTGAAATAAACACGTTGGAACATTTCATCCTAACGGTTGGTTAGTAGCTTTAATATCACTCCCAAAATAAATTTTAAAACAATCTGCTCATTAATTGCTCGTTCACAGTACGGACACATATTTCCCGCGTAAAATGTGCAGAGAAGCTTAGGCACAAAAAACACAATGCGTAAATTTTGCGTAGGACTATTTCAGTGACTTGTTCTTGCGAGGGCGCAAATTTTGCACCCTGATTCAAATCTTGTGCATGTGAGGATTTGTTTCTCAAATTTTCTGTTGTGTTTCATTTTCCTGCTAAAACTTGATAATATTTCTATCGGTGATTTTCTTATTACAATAAACGTAATGCGTGTTTATGAACAAATAGAAAACTGAATGTAATAATCGCCTATGCGAATACCGAAAACAAATTATACGCTTTGAAAAAAGACAGATCTATTAGACTATTGACATATCGAATTGACCTGATTCTAAATGTGAGTGCATTTTGTCAGAAAAAAAATACTAAAACAGTTTTTCCCAGCACCGGTGTTATGTGTCCTAAAAATAAATAATCTCCGAATTCGAAAGAAAGTAATAGGAGACATAAGCGGGTAAGCAAAAGCGGGGGCGTTTCTGTATAGAGAGATGGCAATAGATTGCATTGCAATTTAAGAGAATTATAAGGGAAAATGTAGAAAGCAGGTGTTCATTCGCGGAAGAATAAATATTTGGCCCTGTTACATCTTTTAAAAATAAAAAACATCATGTATTAAAAATACGTGAATTGGTTCGCTGATATATGATTTTTCTCCTGTCAATACATGCACGGAAAAAAGGACACTTGGAGAAACAGTTGAGAAAAATGTCATGATACAATTTAATACTTTTATTTAGAATAAGCCAACGTACTAAACTACTTTTCTGTATATATGAATCTTGACAAGGCAGTCATTAAGGAATGGCATATATGTTTAAATAACCATACATTGGAAAGAAACTGAAAAGTCGGCTACATTTGAATTCTAAGAACTCGTTTTAGGTTGTAGCATTCTAAAATACTAATATCCATTAATGTAATTATCTACGTAAAGAGACTTTTTCTTTTCCTCTTTATTTGCTTGTTCAAATTTGATTATATTTTCATCATCGATTTCCTAGTTACTTGAAGACTAATTTCCTTTTGAAGTTGCATGCAACATATTATTGCCATGGGAAAAAAACTGAAAACGAATTTCTCGTTGCTAAACAGCTAGAAAAAAAAGATCAATAACTATCATATCATTCCTTGTATAAATCGCCGGTCCCTAGTTTGTGCTTGTCTACCGGGCTATCAATTCAAAACTGTTGGAATAAAAGTGTAAAAACTGATTTCTGGTATCATGTAAAACTACTCTTTAAACGATTTGCCGATCAACAGACAAAAGTATTGGCCCGCAGTCCGAGGGTCAATAGTTCTGACTTTTCACCGGTAAGCCATTCAATAAGCGTATATTGTCTTACCAATCACAATCGTCTTTCATACATTTCTAGGATGCCATCGAATGTTCAGATATTTATTTCTACCTTGTACTGTCGCAAAATATCACAGTCAGTAACTAGCAAATAAAACATAAAATATGTGTCACACGTCACACTTCGATATGTTCTTTCTAACATCTGAAATATAAGATTAAGCGGAAAAGCAGATTTCACAAATCGTTCAATAAAGTTTTGTTTTACTGTTATCCAATGCTTTCAGTTGTAAATCGATTCGTACATGCGATCAAGTTATCTAGGGAAAATATCTAAAAACGACGGATTATTTTCATAATAATAATCTGCCAATTTTTTTATAACATCATTCAAATTTCGACTGCGAAATAAGGAACATTTCTGTCCTAAATGTTTTGTCATGTCTGTACCTTTACAAGTAGTTACTCAGATACAAACATACAAAACGTCGGCATTTTTATTTCCATCTTAACATTTAATTTAATATAATGTAATATGTTTGTTGATTTACTAAGACTATCTCAGGATGAGTTACAAGCAATACCAAAAGTCAAACAGGAAAAGCCACATTCGGAGAACGCAGCCGTCCTTTCAAAGAACGCAGCCATCCATTCAACACAAACGTTGCAGCTAGATTCGGACTCAACGATAGGGACTTACAGCTAACGGCCCTCTTACGCAAATAAACGTTTCACATTTCTTCTACGAAGTCTGTCCAGAATAATTATAGAATTTTCGAGACATTCCGTTTCATCGATAAAAGAATATTGGCAATACCAGTAGAAATTCTATAAGTCTGCTATACTGATTCTGAAAATAACTTAATAATCATGCGAAAATGTAGTTGAATGTTGAAATAGTCATCCTGTCGACCTAATCAGTTTAATTATGTTCCAAACCTTAATCTAATTACTTTGATGTCTCTCACGAATGACGTAAAACGTGTGAAACTACGTAAATAGCATTAAATGCTATTTTGCAACATTTAGATGTTCATACTT
Organism: Mercenaria mercenaria; assembly: GCF_021730395.1. Lineage (NCBI taxonomy): Eukaryota > Metazoa > Mollusca > Bivalvia > Venerida > Veneridae > Mercenaria > Mercenaria mercenaria. The sequence goes on along the minus strand of NC_069364.1, from coordinate 86,606,582 downwards.
TATATATTGGAGGTTGATTTATCTCTTTATATCTTGCATTAAATTAATTTTTAAACTTGGTACCGGCAAGATACTGTTGGGTATCTTTTTCACAACAGCCAGTTGTGTTAGCTCAAAGTTGTTTATATAAACAGAACATGAATGCATCGAAATATATAACAATTAATCTCTAATATGTATTAGCTTATGATTGTCATTGCATTTGAGTTTTAGTTTCAAAGCGAATACTAACTGTTACTTGTTTTCTTTTATGATGATTGGGAACTGTTACCTGTAAGTAATAATGTCATGAATTGGGTTCATTATACATTTAGACAAATATTCAAATCCAGTCCGATTAAACATGAAACGATTTTAAGAATTATAAACATAAAATTATCTATAAAGCTCAATTTCGGCTAAGTTTTCGACATATTTAGTGACTTTTGAATCACATGAAACCGGATAGAGAACTATGTTTTTTGTTCTACACGCCAGCGCGGTTAAATCTTGTGAGGGAACTTCTATGCTTTGATCGCTGTTGGTTTTCGTGTATTTCTAGTAAAGAGAAACAAGTTTGAATATTACCTCGCTGAATTTGATGGAATATACTTTCCTGTGTCACATTGTGTAGCCAGTCTGAGCTTGGAATATATATTTATGCAAATGTCATAATATAAACGTTATTTACCCTTTATTTTGGTATTTCCAATTTGCAAGTTAATACCAATTGTAATTTAACCACAATCCGTAGAAAGACAGGAAGTAAATACCGTATAAAATTACCACGACAACCTTCTTAAGAGTCTTTTAAGAAATATACGACATCATTCGTCTGTATTGCAAACAATTTGTTTATTGATATGTTTCAAGCTTTCATTTATTTTACTCTTAGTTTTGATATTTGTCATTTCAGCACTTCCTCCAGAAGTATATTCGATATGGGAAGCATATCCTTGGCGATTCGGAGAAGCATTCTGCATTCTGAAATCATTTATAATGGAAATGACATCATATTCTTCGGTGCTTACTATAACCGGATTTACAATTGAAAGATACATAGCCATTTGTCATCCAATCAAAGTTCAACGTTGCTGTCACGTGTCTCGTGCAACACGATGCATAGTACTGATTTGGACAGTGTCTATATTTAGTGCCTTACCATATCCGGTTCATACAAGAACGTTCTACTACCTACACGACCCATCAACCGGTGAACCTATCTTAGATTCACTTGTTTGTAATATTCCATTGATATGGACATCTAGAATGATAACAGTGTTCCAAATGTCAACTTTTATCTACTTTATAGTTCCAATGGTAGTGATAACATTATTTTACATTCTGATTGGTGTAAAATTACGCGAGAGTGCACTGTCGGCTCCTAGATCACCGCAGTATGGTAAAGCTACTGCGGCAAGAGCGAGGCGAGCCATTTTGAAGATGCTAGGTAAATAAAAGTTATCAAAACTATACATAAACGTTGAAAACAGTAGCGCCATGTCTTTTGTCTTAATGCTTCAAGATACTGTAATCTTATTTCTTTGTAGACTGCCTTGAACTAGCTTCGAACGAGCTTTTCACTGCTAAAAAATACCCTAAGTAAACAATATTCTTGACAATTTGATTATCGGATCATTTTTGATAAATCTAATGGCTCAGTTTGTTTAATAGTGTATGCTAACTCGATTTTACCTACTTTAAGATATCATTCAATTTACTATTTCTGTATGTATTCTAGTTGCTGTAGTTGTGGCCTTCTTCGTTTGTTGGGCCCCATTCCATGCTCAAAGACTGATGACATTATACATAAAAACTTGGACCAAACAACTGATAGAAGTACAAAGCTATTTGTTTTATGTTTCAGGTAATAACCTCAAATATTTCTGGAACTTTAGTAAAATCAACATAAGGTTTTATTTATCCAAGACAAGGATTGTCTTGTTTGTTTGTAAAAGGAATGAACTTTTAAATTATAGGTACTAATGTAGATCACACATATTTGTAGTTTGTATAATATCTGTTTGAAAAAATATTTTTATTAATCATATAACGTTTTCATTGATCATAAAGAATGAAACGAAATTTTCTGTCTTCATATTGTATTGACGTTTACCTGTAAAGACGAAGTCTTTTGTTTAATATTTAGATGTGAAGGATTTTATTTCTGTTTCAAAAATAATCAACATATAATATTCAATAAAATTATATACACAAGGAATATATTGTTTAATCAGCATTTAGGTCTAAAAGACAATCAACGAGAGTATATCAAAATTCAAGTTTTTCTAAGATACTTCATAAAGTGGATGTAGGACAAAAGTATAATCTTGTCTGCATGCATATTTGCAAGTCGCCACATTTCTTGATACAATGATATATAACAAAAAAACTTAAACAACCTATAACGCGTACCAAATAAATGTAACTCATTCCAGCATACATAAATATCAATAGACTAACAAATGAAATTCTATGTCTAATTTCAGGGGTGCTGTATTTCTTCAGCTGTACTGTTAACCCAATTTTGTACAATTTGCTGTCAAGGAAATTCCGACGAGCTTTCAAACGGACACTGTGCAGATGTTGTGTTAATATCCATTCATTACCAACGTTTTATATGCTCAAAGCGAAATTTATTAACAATGACAGAAATGCACAATCCAGTCTTCCTGTCAATTCCAATGTATATATTCCAGAAAGGAACCAGATGCGTCTTGTTACTTTCTACAGAAATGACAAACAAGTGACACATACGCTACGGAATGGTGTTTTTACTGAAAAACAATTAACAAGGGATACATTATTGAACCGTACAAGTAAGGAGAAAAGCTCAAGTTGTAGTTCACACGCACATTCTGACGGTGGTTTACATGCTCTATGTCGTCATAAACGATGCACAAATCGACGGCAGAGTTTTCTGTCTCCGCGTCCAAATGGAAATGTTGCATCATTTCAGGGTATAGATGCACTTAAAAGACAAGAATTTAAGAACATTAGATATAGTGATCCAGTCTCATCTGAAGACGCACATATTCTGTATGACGACAGTGTGTCAGAATCTGAACATCCTATATTACGAATAACTTTGCGGGTATGAAATATGTGAGGTTTTGGTTGGTTTCAGTGAAGTATATTCTACAGAAATTATTATGATGTAAATAATATATAATTGTGTGTGTTTTTTTTTTCTGCGTTAGATTTAATCATTATATTTTTTATGTAAATTCAGAAAGTGGGATACTCAAATGAAATAAAAACTTCACATAAATTTAATAGGCGGAGATGCTAGTGGGCTGATATTGATTTGGTGGATAAGGTCGCTGACTTTAAATCACTTGCCCCTCACCGATGTGGGTTCAAGCCTCACTCGGGGCGTTGAATTCTTCATGTGAGGAAGCTATCCAGCTGGCTTACGGAAGCTCGGTGGTTCTACCCAGATGCCCGCTCGTAATGAAATAATGCACGGAGCGGCACCTAGGGTCTTCCTCTACCATCGAAGCTGGAAAGTCGCCATATGACCTATAAGTTTGTCAGTGCGGCGTTAAACCCTACAAAATAAATATTTCTTTTCACATTGGGAGATGACTCGTGAATAAATGAAATGAAATTGTTGATTGTATTGTATGATAACAACTGCATTAACTTTAAATGTTATTTTTCTGATTCTTTACTTTCTGTTGTTGGGGTTTTTGAAATTTATAATCCCATTTTAAGCGTTAACACTTTATATCACTTGATATCACAACATACTTTCTCGTTAAATGTTTCAAAACCTGCTGTAATATTCCTAAACAATTATTGACGTTTTCAATTCTGATACATCGCCGATTTAATACATGCATCAAATAACAATTTGCAGAAAAGTATAAAACTATCTCTAAACATGAATATACTTACAGCATTTAATACTATTGCAAAACAACTAAATCCAGATTGTAGGGGAGGGGAGGGGGAAGCATTTTGGATATCCTAAGACAATTTGTTTGGTAGGTAAGTGAAGTTTTATTATTTTTAAAAATCAGTTCTTATTGTCAACAAAAAAAATCACCAAACGGAATGATACAATTTTGGTAGTTTTATTAGCCATCGGTACCAGGCTCATATCATCTAGGTTCGTTAATCTTTCGACTCGGTATGTTTGAAATTTCGTTCATCTGTCAAAGGTTACAACGTCAATGAATAGAAATTGCGTTCATCTTGTCAAAGGTAAAAACTGCAAGGATAACGTTTGCAAAGGCTATTTCTGCTAAACGTCTAAGCTTTGAAGGCATTTCATTAACGTTTAGATAGTTAAAATTTAATATATATATCCACCTACGGATAAATAAAACTAGACTTGCATCAGTCGTTATAATCCTTTGAAATAATCTTTAACAGTATTTTCTAATAAAGAAATCTATTTATCTCTGACTCTGAGCGTAGAGGGAAAAGGTGTTCCTCATAAAAAATCAGCGTCATTAAGAAGAAAGAAATAAACATTATTATAGATACTTGAAATCAACATACTTTGCAAGTCTGTCATTAGACTCGATGAAGTGTAAAAACGTATGACAGTATTTGAATATTATTAACATTTCCCTACAATACATCCGTGTATGACTTACCCTGTCCTGTAACGAGGCTCCAGATAATGGATCTTTGCGATAAACTGCAGACAAGACGGCAAATTTCTGCATGCCCATGCATAGTGTCGGTAATTGTTCTGGTCATAGGGGCTAAAACTAGGTCAACAAACGTTCGGAATTTGTCACAGAAGTACAAAAGTGCACTCTATCAGCCTCTAGGACCTCTAGAGATAAACCAGGTACTCGGTCGTTAATCTTGTTTTGCCTTTTTCATGAGATATCATGTCGTACTACAAAGAGATTTTGAATTGTGCTATGCGGCACGATATACTTTTATCTATATACTTAGTATTGTTAATGAATAGCACACCTGCCAGTTGTTACGAAAATGCGTTCTTTCCAAAATATAACGTTTGATTGACGGAGTGAGATTTTGTCTTTATGTATAATACACCGTTACATGTCGTATGTAATTAGTGGATAAGATCTCGTTGTGTTATGTTTTTCTTGTCACAATAGATTCATTCACAATGTAACTAAATAGTATTTGGCAAAGTATTTTCAGTGGGGCATTAGTTTTGTATAGTTGATAAATAGGATATGATAGTGCCCTTCGTGTATAAAATAGGTCGTAAATAACAGTAAATACAATCAAGTATGTTATAATAGTCATTAATACAAAATAGATGTAAATATATTACATGTAGTCTGTTTCTGGAAAGAGCTTAGAAACAATATACATGTATTTACAAATGAATTTCATTGCAAGATTCCCGTAGCAGGGAATCCATGTTGTTGTAGTCAATAAATACTTACGCAGAAATATATAGACGATGTAATAGGCAACAAGGTCAAGGAACCCAATGTGCCATAAACATTGAACAATCTCAGGTGAATACATTATTGAGAAGCTTAAACCGGACTTTTGAGTATATTCAAATTCTATCATTTTGCAAGGTAATCTCCGCGACATGAACCACTCATACACAGTAGTAATAACTGGCACGATAACGGAAACACAAACATATGAAAGTATAAATGAAAACCCAAAGTAGCTTCGTCCCATAGGGTTTTAGGACTACGTAAGTTGACAACAATTGCGTTGCACGTCACAATCAATACGAAGCAGTGTGACTCAAGTAGCATGCACATATATCGATGAATATGATGTCCATATATTGGCAGTCGAACGATAAAAGCTGTAACTATTGTGTGATATATAATGTTTGTACACTAGCAAATATAAAAATATTGAGAAGAAGTTGTACAGCTGGTTTAATTCATTGATATATATCACTGTAATATTTCGACAAAAATTGCACACCACAGACATTTTTATGAGAAATAACTTCATTATCTTAATACCGTCGTTATATCTTTATAAAAGGATGATATATACCTTTGTGTTGTATCACTATTGTAGGCAGATTTCATTTTAAACATTTGATTTCCACGGCTATGGTTTTATATGAATATTAATAACATAACGCTGCTGTATATGTATTCAGTGGTATGTTTAAAACTATCCGATCTACAGCAAAGAAGCAAGGATTTTGTCAAAAATCCCGATAAATGCAATAGGAATATATATAAACATACATGCATACACAGCTATGATATTATTGTTTGCTTTTCTTCAAAATCATAAATACCGTTTTTTTTTTCTCAAAAAATATGTTCGTCTGTAATGTTTTACAAAAGAAATAGATATCAATACATTTATTTTATTTTGTTTGGTTTAACGTCGCACCGACACTTTTTTAGGTCATATGACGATTTTCCAGCTTTGATGGTAGAGGACAACCCCAGGTGCCCCTCCGTGCATTATGTCGTCACGAGCGGGTACCTGGGTAGAACCATCGACCTTCCGTAAGCCAGCTGGAGTGCTTCCTCACATGAGGAATTCAAACGCCCCGATTGAGGCTCGAACCCACATCGACTGAGGGGCAAGTGATTTGAAATCAGCGACCTTAACCACTCGGACACGGAGGCCGCAAACACTCATACAAGAAACAGAATGCTACTATTTATCTGCACCTGTTACTCACCTTTGTTTTAGATTCAATGTACAAAAGTTCTAAATCATTCTTATAATTATTCCTTCAGAAACGGATTGGTTCATGTTAAAGTTAGAAAAACTGCTATTATGTCCAGCAAAACGTTGTAACATTGACATAGATAGCTATTCAAGAGGAAATAAGACAACAGACAAAATCCAGCAGTTAAGGATGCAATGTTAGACTTACAAATCAATATATAAGAAGTATACATTACATACGAAATGTGGCAATTGCATTTAAATCTTATATAGTTAGATTAAAACGACATTGCAATTGTATAATAGTAATATTGAATGAATCATTAACAGAAACTGATATGTTTAGTATGAAAGTAACTGATGTTAAATTCGTTAACTGTATTATTGCGTATCGCTATGTAACAGAAACATTTGAATGTAATATCAACGCAGAACACCTCGTGAAGGATAACAATATTGAATTAAGAACAGATGTGGATTCGACACAAATAGCAATCTCTTTCTTGTTATTAAAGCAAGGTATATCTATGGATGTCTTACGTTTTATGTAAAATTTGCCGCTTTCTTAAGAAAATGTGGAAGTTAAAATTTTGTATGCTTATATACTTCTTTACAGTAAGGCGTTGAATTATTAACATCGCTGGAAGTATGGATTTTATATATTACAGCTACCAATCTACAGCTAGAGAAAATTATTTGACATGTTCATTTACATCAAGTTTGACATAGAGTGAAAGTAAGTGTTTTACATTGATGAAAATGTACTAAGTGGAATGTTTCTGCGTTTAAACGGTTCACACCCTTTGGCACAATATATTTTGCTATTTATGAGGATACCTTGCAAACATCATATGTCACACTAATCACTTTCACCGTTCTCACAGTTTATGGATTATAAGAGGAAAAAGTCTCGCCTAAAAAGTATAATAATTAAAAATTATGCGAAATAACCTTGTTTCGTTAAATCTTTAATTAGAAGGTCTTCGAAATTTAAGGTTCATACATTACTGTTCGCTTTCTTTCGATAACAAATAAATTCTTTGAATAGATCTTTTGGAAGCATAGAACGCAACCAAGCAATATAACAGCAGACTCGGTTTAAATCAGATTTTTAATGACAGGAAATGAAATATGCAAAAATTCTTACGCCCCTTAGCACCACCTTAAGCGGAATTCTTGTACAGTAAACATGAACACTCTCCGTGATCCCATGGGAACAGAAAATATTACAACACTCGGTTGATCAAAAAAACATCATTTTCTTGTCTGAACTTTGATTCAGTCATTCCTGTTTGGTCTTCAAGTCTACCAAAGAAAACAAGCTGATACAAAATAGCACATTGTTGCGTTATTCCAAACTGAATCATCTGCAATGTTATGTGGAATAGTACGTGACAAGCATGACCTGTTTACCACTGCAATGAAGAGTAGGATGTGAATATTATTACCAGTTTACGTGCGAGTGTTCACCTTCAGTCAGTGTATATTCAATAGGTCAGAGATTACAGTAAACAATAAGACATACAGGATGTCATGTATTGCATAAAAACATAAACCAATTTTGACGTGATTGAGAGACATCTAGAGATTCAGTTTGCCTGTCAGAGATCAAAATGATATAGCTCAAATCAATCCATATTCCAGTTCAAAGAAAGGCTTAGGTAACTAGGTACATGTCAGACTAAGCGTTTCATAATTGACGTAGTGATGACAATGTACAAAAACCACCGTAAGCTATTATTGTCAAAGTCACATAATTGCTATGATTTACGTATGATTGTTATAGATGATGGTATTCTGGCATATAAGAGGACTCAATCAAACCGAGTCTGCAATTTTCATTGTTTGCATTGTTCTTGGTGCTTCCGAGGGATCTACTTTCCAGCTTATATATATTAACGTAATGTATCGAGATATTTTATACTGCTTTAAAAATTATTAAGCTCTTGCCGTAAATCATTAGACAAGTGGTCTAATAGTAAACGTCTCAACATGATAATCGCACGAAAATGGAACTATATATACTTTGCTGGTATATGTATATTTGGAAAAGCGTTCGAACACAAAATACAAAAGAACGTTCTAGTAGTACCTGTTACCTAATATCTTTGTTTTTATCGATATACTTTAGATATGTTTTTTTCGCCTGTATTATGGGGAACAATATCAGCACGGTTAAGAAACAGTAAGGCAAAATTAGTACATGTTTTACATGAAAATCAAATATTGCCTTATTGAAAAATAAAAAGACCATGTCGATCAGCGGGCGAGGCCTGTGATGTCTTGTGATGTCATAGATGTCTGAAATCATTTTTTTTCCGCTTCCGAGCTGGTAGGTACTTGCAGAGAATAGTTAAGTACTAGTACGGACCCAATGAAAACTGTATGGTTATCAGCCCGCCGTTACAAAATTAAATACTGTTGAAAAATGCATGATATCAAAAAAACAAAACAAAAAAACATAAAACATTAAAACTCTACCCAATATGATAAATAAGACTGTACTGCGGTATCATTGTATCGTAAAACTGATAAGTTGTAATAACAAGTCCATGATATCAAAAAAACAAAACAAAAAAAAAAAACACATAAAACATTAAAACTCTACCCAATTTGATAAATAAGACTGTACTGTGGTATCGTTGTATCGTAAAATTGATAAGTTGTAATAACAAGTTCATGTAATAATTATACAATCGGATTTTGATAACATACTATCTATTACCGTTATATTTCTTATTTTATAAAAGTAAATATTTAATAAATAATACATATGTACAATCTGGAAAATAGCAGACAAGAGGGCCACGATGGCCTTTTATCGCTCACCTCAGTTTAATTGCAGTTCATAAAAAGAAATCGTTAGAGGGTTTTTTCAATTTTAAGCTCTGGAGGCCCCTAAAAGTGGCCAATCTAAACCATTTGAACAAACTTGATAAAGATCCATGCCAGGATGCTACTGACCAAGTTTGGTATAATCTAACCAGATTATTCGAGATAAGTATTGAAATCTGTATGAAAAAATATACATGTGACTCACATTTCTTTGCTAAAGCTTCAAAAGCAAACAAAAGTAGGTTAGTAAGACATGGTTAAGATTATTCAAGATAACTACTGAAATCTGTATGAAAACTTACACAGGCGGTCCAAATCTAACACAGACGCAGTAACACATTATAACACAGACATTAAATGAAGCCTATATCTTCAATTAATATGATTATAGATTACGATTTAGGAAATGCGACCGTCGTCATCATGATCGTTTATGTCATTCAAGCGAGAAGGCTTTCATAAAACAAAAGACTATTAAATTATATAACGCAGACATATTTTCGGGAGGCAAGTACGGTAATGCTTAAAATTCTCGTATCCGTTGTAAGGCAAGCATTAACTCAATGCTAGATAATTAATATTGATCTTTGACAGTCAGCCATAACGGTTTTTAATTTGTATCTTTATCTTAGTGAAAAGATTCTTTATTCAAATTTTATTTAATTGTTTATGTTCAGACTCAAGTACTGTGATCATTGATTTTCTGGATATAAGAAGAAAAAAGCAATCTCGTAGCTGCATAGAAAAAAACAACAATATATTGTGTGCCTTAGCGGGATCTGAAAAGAATTTCCCAATGCCAAATATGGAATAAAGTCCTATCAATCCATATGTAATAATAAATTACTTTGAAGACATCAAGAATCAGACGTTTATTTTTCCTGTATAAATATCAATTCATTGTTTGGTACATGCGACAAATAGATCAAAACAATCTGGAATATCTGAAGCTTTTTTTTCTCCGAGCAGTGCCATGAAAAATTTTGCTCCGCTGATTTGCAGAGTAATGTCAAGGTCGAAATTCAAAGGAACAGTTTCGGGGGTGGGGGGGGGGGGGGGGGATCAAATTTAGCGCCGTTTATATATTTAAAATCTAAAATCGATCTACATTCCATAATTCCTTCTGAGTAACTTCGGCATCATAGTGCTTTACAAAGTATACCAACAGAAATGAAGTTGATCGCCATCCAGGGTTGTTAAGATAATTAACTAACTTCCAAAATTGACCTTCTGTTACAGTTTCAACTTCTATTCAGCACTCATCTGCATCTACCAGCGGTAGGGCATGCCCCTTCAGTTCGTCGCTTTATATGTAATAAGTAATTGGTAAAGAATTGTTATGTGGAACACGACAAAGACACCGGAAATCATTTAATGGCATGAAGCCAAATACAATAAAGTGAATCTTTCTAAAATGATGAAACACATTATGGTAGCAATTTTTGTATAAAGAGCAGTTTTATTCTCTGAATGTATAGCGTGTTTACTTTCTAAAAGATTTTAATATTTTGCAACACTTTTAAACATAATACGCGCATATCTTTTCTGAAACCAAAAGCATTGTAATTTCTAAAGAGCCTACATTAACATCTTATAATATCCTTGAATAAAAGTTCAGTTCAGTACTTCAGATATCTTCTAGGTGTTGATCAGTTCATTACTGACTCTGCTACTATTTCATTTAGTTGCAAATAATCATCATTATAGATTTTATTACGTACATAAATATTGTCTTTTTTCTCCGGCGATGTATTCAAAAATGCCATATTGGGTGAGTTAAATTGTAATTGTAATATCTAACATGTCGCCGAAGCGAATTGTACTAAAACGACAACGAGATAATACTTTCAGTGACATAATTTTATGGAACACCAGGATTATTCCTCGTGGTATATAATTTGATTATTAGAAAAATAAACACGTTTCTTCTATTTTTCAATTATAATATGCCTTAAAAATTTAAAACACCTGGGGCCCTATTCATAAAGCATCTTAAATATAAGTATAAGAAATTGATTATTTACTTAAGTATTACTTAAGTAAGAAATTTATTCTACTTAAGTATATTTGTTATTCATAAAACAACTTAATAAGTAATCCTTGGCTTATATTGTGGACGAAAATATTAAAAACAACAACATTAATTTCAGACAGATACAACATGCATAGTTATGTTTAAAGTGCTTTTATCTGAAAAACAACACTTTAATCGTACTCACGACGCCATTTTGTTTTCTGACTTAAGTCACTTCTTACGTATCTTAAGTCTTAGCTGTTTTATGAATAGGACATAAGTTTTTTACTTAGACTTAAGCTGAAATTACCACAAACTTAAGTAAAATCTTCAACTTAAGTCAAAACCTATACTTAAGATGCTTTATGAATATGGTCCCTGACAAATACTGTAGCACCATTTCAAACACCTTTCTTGTTTCACGGCCTTTAGTGTGTACTTTGAAAAATAATCATGCTTCAATATTTATCCAAAGAAAAATCAAATACAGAAGCGATAACGTTTCCTATAACTTTTTCTATGTATTATGAACCAAATAACCCTACTTTATAGACTACTAAAACTGCTTAATCAGGATTTTTGTATGTCTTAGGCGCATTACGTTCTATTAAATTACATGATAAAAAGAAATTGATTTGTGAAAAGCACTTGAAAAATTCCATGACCTAAATAAGAATATCATAGGATTGGCACACGTGACTTCAAGATCTGGATTCAAAGACAAGGCCTTTGAATTTGCTCTAATGAACTAACGTGGCTTCTACATACTTACTCTCTAAATCCTTTCAGAATGAAAGAAGTAGAGAATTTTCCTCACATTCATTTTTAACCGTAAAAGATTTTTTTTGCAGAACAAATAAATCTTTGTAAACCTACCTAAGTGATATATAGAGGAAATTACATGAATGTTTTACATATTGAATTTATTAAACGAGTTGAATAAAATAATAAAATGCGAGGCTCTGCCGAGCATTTTATCAATTTTCAAAATTACTGAACTCATTTAATAAATTCAATGTGGAAAATCATAAATATAATATTCTTTTTATCACATGTTAGCTTTTCCTGTCGAAACATAAAAAAATTCTACTTCCTTTAACTATTCTAGCATAAAACTGCCGTTCTTGTCACTTTTCGGGGGTGTTTTAACAGGAGAGAAAACGTGTGTTAACAGAGAGATTCTCGCGCTCGCGTGCTGTTATAACACCATTTTATATATGCGCGTTCTGTGGCAAAGTGTAAATGTCATTCGGCCCCAAAACGGATAATTCAAAACGAAATGACGTCAACGTAAAAAACAACCTAGACATTCCCGCGCATTTGGTGGAAAATTAATGACGTTGAGAGACATTTTATACGTTTATCAGCAGTTTCTACGCGTTTTATGCTAGAATAGCGTTAGCGCATGTTCATTTCGTGTTATAACATTTGCAGAATCTCTCGGGATACGTTTCTGTCGTGTGACATATTATATTTGGGCAAGGAGCCTGATACATTAAATATTATAAAACACAAAAAAGTTACACTATACAACTTTAAAAAATCAGGTTATGTGCAGGATCAATTTTCTTTACTTTCTTTACGAAAACATTGTTTGCAATTGAAACTAAAGTTCTTATTGCAAAAACAGCATGGGCTAACTCGGCGTTGCATTATCAGAAATCGAAGAAACAATTTACATGAAGCAACAACTTTAGTAATTCCAATGTCCATTTTCTTATATGACAACAAATTGCATCTTCAACAAAACCTTCAATTCGTCTCCCATTAAATGTGATGTCGCTCAGACTATATCTAATTACTGCAAATTATGACCAGAAAGTTTGCAAAATACATAAATTTAGTGTCTAAAATTAGATGATTACACGAGATATATTTACATTTTTGTATCTCTAAAGTATCACACTTTTCCATAAAAGCACTTTGCTGCGGTTAATGTTTTGCCTGTTTGATAGGATTTCTATGTGGTCTCTGTATGATTATCTAAGGACTGTTTGATGTGATTCTCACTATTTAAATTAATACCGGAAAGGGATGGGTGAAAAGACAAGTTGGCCGGTAGATTTCCCTTCTTCTTTCTACAATTATAGTCGCGATGTTTGCACTAGATAAAGCTTGAAAGTATCGTAAACAAAATGTTGTTTCTTACCGTTTGTATCTACTTGTATAGGTACAGCTTTTATTCTTATGCAATACCAGTAGACAGTTGTCTTAGATAGATTGATACTACGCTTGTACGACATATAACTCTATCCCTCAGGTTTATCACAGAAAGTTCACTATAATTATGGGGGAAAAATGAAAATGATTTTCGAGCCTGGATGTCGATAAAATGCGTTTCCACTTAATCTTATGTTACAAATTGTACCGTTAGCTTTCAAATCATTATAGAGATATTGGGTGTTTTCCACTTTTTTATTCTCATATTACCGATGTTATTGCCTTTGAAAAGGCCCTACTTATGTTTGCAGTCCTGATAATTGAAATTGTGTCTTTTGATGTGTCCTTAAAGCCGAGCAGAACCTTATTTCATGGCATTAGGCTGAACACAAATTCAGTTGTTTTATGTTATTAGTTAGTTACAAAGAGTGAAACTACATTAATACCACAGAATTATAGGAGATTTTAATGCCGGGTCCTTCGATGGCATTCAGGAAAATTATGATGGATGATTTAATATGTCTTATATGTATACTTTTTTCACTTTGAGACGATTTATAGACAACTGGCAACGAGAGATTTCATTTATATATGTTTCGTAGGCGTTTTGTTTGACTAAAAGACGCAGAAAACTTTCAAAAATAAGGATATTATTGACGAAAATATAATTAAAAAAGAAAATTCAGCGCTGGCGGAAGCTTGAATGTTTATTTTTTGTTTACATTAAGACTAAATATTTACCGTTTAATTTCTAATCAATGGAAAATTTCGTTGTCAAATCAACAGAACAGTCCTTATGCTCCCGGAACAAAACTGCAGAGCTTAGCGAAACTACAGAAACTTGGCACGTATATTAAACATCATCTCATTAATTGTCATGCCTGATCTTTTGAGTTTTTACTGAAACAGTAAGTTACCTTAGCAACGCTGATAGAGCATTACCGAGCCTTTTTGGAAAACTTACGAAAGTCGAAACGCACGGGACAGTGTGCTGTCTTTAACCTGTTCTGATATGACTAGCAACAACAAGCACGCTTAAGGTTTTTAAACAGAGAATTTATCTTGGCATACCGAGGACATCTTGATTTTATTCGATTCTTAGGATTTGGATGTTTTAATCATTCTCTATATGGTACAGAGATTACCTAGCCGAGATTCAACATGTTACATACACTGTTGTGATAATTGTGGTCATCCACCGAAAGTGCATTCAGTCTGACTGACAAGAAGTAAGAAGAAAAACTAATTTAAAATAGGGAATCAAGCAGCATTTCCGGGCTAGTCTGATAATTGCAGTAAGAAAACATCCTCGATTATTTCTCAGTTTCAGTGGCATTTCAATATTTTATTTAAGCCAGTTTCTGTGTTTATTTTATTGTGAGACTATACTTGACATTTTGGTAGCATTTTCAAGATGTTTGAATTAAAAGAAATGTAAACAAACCTTTTTAAATGTGTTCATACTCATATTTAAGCAGCTGTTTGGACGATGTTCCATAGAGTAGTGTTGACCTGTCAGACATATGATTTCTGATTCCTTTTTAAATGGTCCTGGCTATGTGTGACAGCTCTCAGACGATAGTTTATTTTCTATGAAATATTTATTAAATTTATTTACTAAAGTTCTTCTATTGACATATTGTCTTGAGCATATACAATGTTGACAATGATCCAAACACAATATCTGCACATTTTTCGTTGGAAAGCGCGCCGGAATTTCATGAATAAAAAATATTCAAAACAGGACTTGATAGTTGGTTAAGAATTCCATACACCTTTTAAATTGTGCAATGTTTTATTTTATACTGTTTTTGTTTGTTTGTTTGTTTGCTATGGGTTTAACGTCGTTTTTAACAGTATTTCGGTTATGTAAGCCTAACTCCGTACCAGTACAAACCTGATCCCCGAAAGTAACTGCCAATTTCCCTACATGAATCAGAGGTGAAGGGCAAATGACTTCAGACACAATGTCTTTTATCAAATCGTCACGAAGAACATATGCCCCGTACGGGGACTGAACTCACGATCCCGCGATTCGAGGATCTGCGCTTTCCCTGTTGAGCTAAGCGGACGTGCCTATAAATGGAGTCATTTAAAGTTAGCAATTTGCTGATTATTGCAGTAAATATATGATCTATTATTTATCATTTTTATTACGCATTCTTAAACAATGTTTAATGGTTTTCGGAGTTTTTTTCTTTCCCATTTATGTTTTGATTTTAGTATAACTTGAACTTGGATAACATCATACAATTACTGACTTCTAGTCTGACTTTAGAAATAAGGATGGATAAAAAGTAATTGTTCTGCATAACTATGCAATGCATATGGTTAAATCATATATCTTTAAACGTCGTGCCATTGTCAAATTAATAAATGTTGACGATTTATGCGAAATGAAAACCAGAAACTTACAAATTTAGAAATAAAATAAACACCGTTGTAATGACAGAAGAATACGAATACGAGTTTTACATGAATAAAGAAACTTTGTCATTTTATGCATACAATGCTTATTCAAATAGATTTTACGGATAGCAAGGGTATTTGATTAATTGTATATATTTTAAACATTAAGACGTATGAAATAATATTATATTTGTACTAATCTTTGGATAAGATGTAAAAACTTATCATAACCAGAGTTCGGCTCTTAACAAATCTTGAAAACATCCGTGGTGATTACCTTAATATAGAATTAATAGTCCAAGTCTTTATTACAAAGTAATCAGTCTTTGAGCCTAGAATGGTGCCCAGCATATGTAGAAGGCAGCTACTACATTTCTAAACTAGAATACATATACACATAGATCTAATAACTTGAATAATATGATATATTTTTTATAAAAGCGAGTTCTTGAAGCGTTATATTTTTGACTGTTAACGTCATTCGAGAGAGATGGAAATAGAATTAAACTTGTTTAATGAAATCAATTTTTTTGAGAATATATAAATATATGCATTTTTAATGTCGACTAAATTATTGCTGTAATTTATAAAGTAATTCCAATTATCACATGTTTGACGTCGCGGGAGTGTAATAAATCCATTACATAAAAATGATAATACACTAGTGTAATAAAGCTTTGACGTCGACGTCGTTTACAATATAGGAAACGTTTGTCAAATTGACTTGTTTATAATGTAGGGATAACGCATGTGTTTTTGTGTTATAACATCTGCAGAATCCCGAGGGATTGGTTAGTACCCGAAGAATAATCTAATTCTAAATAACATCATTTATTTTTTCCACTGTGAAATACGAAAATTGATTTCTGTTCTGTGTGCTATGGTTACACATAAAAACTGTACCTATGCACTGTCAAGTAGATACAAACGGTAAGAAACAACATTTTGTTTCGATACTTTCAAGCTTTATCTAGTGCAAACATCGCGACGATAATTGTAGAAAGAAGAAGGGAAATCTACCGGCCAACTTGTCTTTTCACCCATCCCTTTCCGGTATTAATTTAAATAGTGAGAATCACATCAAACAGTCCTTAGATAATCATACAGAGACCACATAGAAATCCTATCAAACAGGCAAAACATTAACCGCAGCAAAGTGCTTGTATGGAAAAGTGATACAAAAATGTAAAAATATATCTCGTGTGTAATCATCTAATTTTGGACACTAAATTTATGTATTTTGCAAACTTTCTGGTCATAATTTGCAGTAATTAGATATAGTCTGAGCAACATCACATTTAATGGGAGACGAATTGAAGGTTTTGTTGAATATGCAATTTGTTGTCATATAAGAAATTGGAATTACTAAAGTTGTTGCTTCATGTAAATTGTTTCTTCGATTTCTGATAATGCAACGCCGAGTTAGCCCATGCTGTTTTTGCAATAAGAACTTTAGTTTCAATTGCAAACAATGTTTTCTTAAAAAAGTAGAGAAAATTGATCTTGCACATAATCTGATATCTAAGGTTGTATAGTGTAACATTTTTGTGTTTTATAATATATAATGTATCAGGCTCCTTGCCCAAAGATATATGTCACACGACAGATGTCTGTCTTTTGAAATTGAGTATTTCCTTGCTGTATCAAAAAAGAATATCTTAATTACAAAATTAGTGTTAAATTGGGGGTAATATAACGTACACAATCATGAGATATTAACCTTCATACAGGTATTTTAAGATTGTTTTGTTAGATAACATTTTGAGTTTACAAAGTAAGAATACATGAAAAAAATCTGGGATTTCTCAGAATAACAATTATTTTTGCAAACGTGCAACATGTTTATAGTTCTATTACATTTAGAAACGAATTTTAATAATTGGTATTCAGAGGACGTTAGGGGTGCTCATACAACTTTCATCTCAAGAACAGTTTCAGTATATTGCTTGAAATCGTATTATATTTGATTTACGATCTGTCTTTAGTTAACATGTACATTTATGACTTAGGAAAACTTCAGTGAGTCCTTCGGGATAATGGAGTCTAACAGAATTCCATTAAGCCTGTGCTAGATGTGAGTAAGAGGTGTTGCAAATTTCATGACGTCTCATGAACAGGCTTATCAATCAAAACTAGTCTGCTATCATTTTGCTTATTTCTTTATATGCTTCCAAAAGTCTTCTTACAGATATTTTACGCATATAAATCTTGTTTCTTTTTTTTTTTTCAAGCAATGAGTAGTGTGATTAGATTCTTTTAATCACATGTTAGAGACAACCTGATATAATGTTCACCTTATAAAAATTATAAATGACGAGAAGTACAGAACTCTACATACCTCAAATTATTGTGTGGTGAATATCAGAAATGGCATATTTAGGTCATAGCGCGAAAATTAATGTTCAACGTTGCCACCTACACAAAATAGTAGATTAATGCCTATAGTCACAATTGCCCTTGTATCTCTCTCCAGGTCCGCCACTGTGCTGAGTAATGACGTCATAAAAGTGGCGGCCATTTCAGCCGGATTGTGTCCTTAATACCAATAATATGCCTGTTCTGTTATTGCAGAGGCTGATATCTTTTGTACTTTATGACTGTTAACATAGATGAATACAAAATGATAAATGTTTGAAGCTACGTTGTTGCAGGTATCACTTCTAAAATGAAAAATAGTAATAAAGTAGATATAGCTATCGGTTTTCAAAGCAAAGTACTGAAATTCTTTTTAGAAAAAGAAATATATGGTATATTTGTACTAATAAAAACAGAAGACAAACACAATTCATATATTGAACATAATCTTCCTTAAACCTGGCCGTTATGTTATAATACTATCATGCGAAATCGCGAAAATATGTGACAAGTCGTCTTATGAAATTCTGACCGCCTAAATCATAATGACTAATTACATTAAATTTGGATAATTAGGATTCGGTCATAAACTGTATCTTTTTTTAAATAGTTCGTCTTTTGTCGGTCTGAATGTAACTTAAATATTTGAATCAATCTAAACTTAATGATTTTGACATACATGTTTTCAAAATATGCTGTAAGTAAGAGAATATCTTTTTTTATGTTAAAGCTAAAAGCAATGGATATCTTCGGCATAAGAAGTATTTAAGGGATACAATTTAGTAAATCTCTGGAGTGATATCGATTAAAATTTTGTTATGCTTTATTTTTCTGATGAATCTTGAGCCCTAACATTATTCAGTCAAGACTTATTCTCAAACCCTCAGTATCATATTTATAAATCGAATATGAATTCCACGAACGCACCTCCTCAAATAGAAACCACATAGAAGATTCTGTATGAATGTGCAATATGAATGTCCTACCTCCTAGTCTCCACCATGTTCCAAATACACAGGACTCTGTACATAACAGTTGTGCCAAGTACTTGAATCTCTAACACACGTAATCGTAACACAGACACGAAATGGTAACACACAAAATGCCCGTGTAAATACGGATGAAACAAAAACATGACTTAAATAACCTAACCAAACGCGCATATATTCAATGCGTTGAAAGAAGGTACAGCAAAAAAGACACACGTTATGAAGGACATGATTCGAGTGAAAAACGCCCTTGCATTGAAACTACATGGAATTGTTTGATAAGGAGTGCTGTATTATGTTAGCTTGGTGCCCTGGAAAGCAAATAAACTAGTATTTATTTCAATCTTAACTACAGCTCTCCGTTTGTCTAAGGGTTCGCACCATCTTTAGGAGTTAATTAATATAGTTTTTTTTGCCTTTGTTTGCCAAAGATTATAAAAGTAGTATTCTACTGCAAGTAAAATGTATGCAGTTTTTATTTCATTATTTAAATTTCAAGTGATTTCGTGCCCAGGAACATGTATTTATTTTTGCAAAATATTATTGTGACTTCCTAATCCTACAAAAATGAGTGACTGGTCCAGGCTGAAATATCTTACACCAGTTATATGAGAAAAAAACGTGACATTCATATACTATTTGATGCACAAAGAACAAATCTATTTACTATACAATTCTTCTACTGGATATGGTTTAGAGCAAGTCAATCGTGTGGTGACAAACACTCTCCTCGAATGGATATTCTATAGGACTTACTATTTTGGTAAGTTTCATTATGTTATTGCAATGTACGCGTATAATAAATTTTAAAGTAAGATGCCAAAATGATTCCAAGCAAATCTCATTCGCCAGTCTGTCATTACATAACATTAGGCAGACATTGTAACTTTCCTTTTCTTTTCATAGATGAATGTGTTTGGCAAAAAACGAATAAGGCTTTAGAGCTAACATTTACCAATCTTCACTATCTTTTTAAAGATTTATTTAACAAATTCACAACCAAATGCTTTTATATTTGAAGCTGCATATTGGTTATCAACTCGGCAAAGTCGGTACTATTAAATTACATAAACATTTGACTGCCGTCGGCAATATAACCAATGCACCTTAATATTGGTATATTTATGTAAATACATATGTAATATATGTAAATAGAAGTATTAGACTACTGAAATGTACAAATTAACAATAGCTTAATTGTTTAAGATCGAATTATACTCAACAGCATATATATATTTTTATATAAGTATAATGTAGTTGGCGGGGTACGGAAAATATATAATAGATCTGGGATTTTGTATTCGGCTCTCGTAAATTTTGCAAGGTCGGATCGTACTCGGCGCTTGTTTGAGTACAGGAGGATAGAAATTCTACATAGGAAAACCATTAATAGCTTAATTAGAATTTCATCAATATTCTTCAAACGTTTGTCTTCTTAAATATTAATTGCTGGGAACTTGGATTTCATTTTGCGACATCCGCTCAAGTTATTTCACTGTTTGGACTTTTGTGTTTTACACAAAAGAAAATCTGAAAATCTGAATTTATAATTTATGTGGCACGGCTTTTCTGTTACTTCTAATGCGGGAAAAGAAGAACGGGGAGGGGGTGGGGGAGGTTGTATATGTAGTCTACACTTTCCATGCAATCATTATTTAAATGGAAAAAACAATTGCCAGATTTTATGTGTCGCCGATACGAATTTTAGTAAAACGAGGACTGGATAGTACTTCAAGTGACTTAATTTATGGGCGCGTAGCCTGTGTGAATTATTTTTCACGGTATATAGTTCGATTACTTATACTAGGTAAAATACACGTTTCTACTTTTTTATTTTCTAATTCCAATATCTCTTAATTATGTAAAACAGTTGATCAAATAGTGTAACACCATTTAAAAAATCTTTTTTAGTTTAGCCCAGTTTGTGCATTTTCTAGAATAAACATGTTTTACATTTAAGACTTTTCATTATTTACTAAAAAAAAAAAAAATACACAAAGGAAGAGCTTCTTGCACTTATGTACGCTTTAGGGCTATCTTTCTGATGAAGCCTACTTTTTTTTTTAAAGAAACCAAATATCTTTTTAAGAACGCTACAGTCAGGTTGTCTTTTCGTCTTTCATAAAAAAATTATGTTCTATGAAAATCTGTTTGACAAAAAAAAAAACAACAAATAAGATTAGTGACAAGCACTTGAAAAATGATTTGACATAAATAAAATTTTGTGACTTTATGTTGGCACAGGATTTGCGGACGTGACTGAATGATGAGGGCTCAGTCGAATACCAGCTTTAATGAACTAACGTGCCTTCTACATAATTTCTTCCAAAAATCTCGAATAAAGGTCTTACAGTGATAAATCATTCTCTGAATTATATTATTTTCAGATTTAATACAATATATGAGCCGTGCCATGGGAAAACCAACATAGTGGGTTTGCGACCAGCATGGATCCAGACCAGCCTGCACATCCGCGGAGTCTGGTCAGGATCCATGCTGTTCGCTAACAGTTTCTCTAATTGCAGTAGGCATTGAAAGCAAACAGCATGTATCCTGACCAGACTGCGCGGATGCGCAGGCTGGTCTCGATCCATGCTGGTCGCAAACCCACTATGTTGGTTTTCTCATGGCACGGCTCATATCATTTTCATCGCATACACTTTTCAGCTATGAGAAAAAATTTGTTGAACAAATTAATTTTTGTCAACCAACGTGAGTAATATTTGGAATCGCATTTAAAATTCTGTATTGCAAAACTAGTTGACTATACTAAAAATTTGATTTTAGATATTATCCAAAACTAAAACTGATTGAAAATTGTCCAAGCTCAGATTTAAATGACATGTCTGTATTTCTCGAATGGCGTTATCAGTCAGAGTTGTAACGATATTTATAGATCACTTAAGTTATAGTTCAAAGAAATATTTCCGTATCTGTTCTAGCTAGCTGGCCATTGTAGTAGTTGCTTTCATTTCATGCTCAACGACTGTTTATATTGTTCGTAATGTTTTGTACCAACAAATGAAGTACACACTTTAAGCTTTTAATTTTATGTTTAAGGTAATTTCAAAATTTGTTACAAGTAAACTTTTCTATTAATGACCAGTTTATTTATATCTTATCCATCGTGTTGATGTACTGTTAAAATTGTTTGCAGTTAACCAAAGACATTCATAGTCTGTTTAATATATCTGAATAATTATTTTAATGAACGAACTGAAAAAGTTTCTTATTTTATATTTAATTGACACTCTACTGTAATTGACTTTGTTTGGGGGAGGTCACTTTGTCCCTTCTCGTCCATCCTTGTCCCGTCCCGTCCCGTTCCGTACCGTCCTGTCCGGTCTCGGGGACCAGTAAAGATATCATATTGAAACTTACAAACTATTTGTAGGATCTTAAGACAAGTTCAAAAACTAGGTCACATAACTCTAACTTTTGTTTTAGCAAAAGCAATTGTCCTTTTCGCTGGGAAGGTTTCCCAAACTTGATTTGTTTGAAATTTCAGACAAAATTTTAAGATCATAATTTAAGTTAACACACCAAGACCTATAGCTCTGTCTTAAATTTGATAAAATTATTTCCCTTTTCGATTTAGAAAAATTGATAAAATGGATGTTTTCTTTGAACATCTCTAAAACAAATGGGAGCATCGAATTGGACTTTGAAAAAGTTTTAAAGGATAAAAACTCTTGTTCACATATCAGGTCCAAGTATTATTTTGACAAATTTATTTCGCATTTTTCACTTTGAAAATAGCAGAGAATTGACATTTATTCTTTCTAAAACCTATCCATCCATTTGATGGAACTTCACCCAAACCTTTAAGATCATATGGTTAGATAACATACCAACTTTAATAACATTGCCTTTCTTGACATTTTTTTTTCATAGCAAAATTGTTGGATTCTTATAATAAGATTGAAGGCATTACATCAAACTTCAAAACAGGTTTTAAGTATGATTAGCCTATAATTCTTTTTGCTCTTGAAAATGTCCTTAAAGTGCTCTTTCATCTTATAAAACTTTTGCATCTTCACACAATGTAGAAGCATAATGCAATATTACATACCTCAATTTAAGTTTCATATGAACTCTGTGTTTTATTTTGACTAGACAATACTACCTCCACCCACCCACTTTTGATTTTCAAAGTAGCTTTTTATTGGCTCTGAAACTAAAAATATCCTTTATTCGGAGCAAGTTTTCGTATATAGCTCCTGTCTATATAGGATCTGTATACGAAAGCAAGTACATGTGTATGTTCAAATCTAAATATGACTCCCTTAACATTGATTAAAATGCTATAACAGTGATGTAAGTGTAATGCAAAGCAAAAGTATGTGGATGTGTTACTTTAACCATGGAGAAGCGGGGTAGGCATTCAGATTTGCTCTTTTTCCGTCCGTGCATACGAATGAGTAAGATAGTGAGCGCACGTACGTACGTCCCGAAAATGGGAACCATTTGATTGACAGCCAACAAACCGTTCAAAAATGATAACTGTCAAATGAAATAGGCATCTTGGTTTTAATTTTTGTTTCTGGTTTGACAGTTGTGACCCTTGAATTAGTCCAAATACATACTTGATCATACTATGACAGGTATTCATCTTCTGAACTATGTGAAAGAGTCACCAAATTTGAAACAAATGTTGATCAGGCGTAAGTGACGAATTCATTTTGGTATCTGACCAGTATCTTCAGAAGTATAGCCCTTGACGAAATAAAGTAATTACCCCAAAGTCCAAAAACTGTGCAGAAGTACTGATTGGCAAATAGTAGTTAATCTACGACCCTTACATAAGATTTTAAACATCCTATATGAAATATTGTGATACAAACTGGTCACCAGATTTAACACAAATTTCATATAATTTCAAAGACGAATTAACGTTAATGCTTTAAAATGCGTAAAAGTTGGGATATCCTTATCCTTTCGGCATTGTTTTAGTTTTTTATATGTAGAAGCTTAAACCTTCTCTGTAAATGAAAAGCTGTCTTCGTGACACATTGAGCATGATCTCGAGGTATAGACAATGAAATACCGGTAACCGGGCTCTTCATTCTAACTCGACATACATTTATTACTGTGAAAGATTAAATTTCGATTGCTGAGCTCGGCATTCCGGCCCTGTATTCTTTTTGTTCAGCTACATAAATTTGGATACCGATGGCCGAGCTTGGCATTGCAACTCGGCATTCGGTTTTCACTATATAAATGTGAATGCCGATAGCCAATTTCAGAGCAAAGTCCACACACATTACTGAAAGTAGAGCGAGATCCAGACTATTCTGTATTTTAAGTTGCTTTTCAGAAATTGATTTCAATATATTAAATGAATTAGCAACTACTTGGTCTATAAGAGCGGATGCAGTGGTCCAGTGGTAACACTGTTTGACAACGAAACCAGAGGTTCGAGACCCCGCTTCTCCAACTAAAAATTTCTAACATTGGGATAAGAGTCCCATGTATGGGTGCTTTACATCTTGCACGCTAAAGAACCAGGGAAGCTCTGGAATTGGAGCGTATTCTGTATCTTGCACTATTCTCCCACTAACATTATTAACAGTCTTCTGGAGGAATCGCCCATATGGGTTACCGGTGGCGACTACAAATACAAGAGCCATGTTACACATGGCTAATCCCCCCGCCGGGCATATTATAACTGAAGGCTAAAGTTCCTGGCAAGTTAGTGTCTGAAAGTGTTAATTTTGGGGAAAGCTTTGAAGAACCGTTTAGTTGTGATCCGCATCAGGGGGTTTAAGATGTGGAAGAAAGAATAAGTCAGTAGTGAGGTGGTTTACTGCTAAATTTTATTAATTTTCTTGAACAGTATAGCTATGATGTTTTTCTATATGGCTATTGTAAAAAGAAGGAATGGAAAGCTAACAGGGAACAAGAGTGCCAGAATGTCACAATATATGCCCGTCAAAGCAAATTTCTTTACTCTAGCAGCTGTATTTGCAAATGGAATGATAATTTTGTGGTTGTTTTGTAATCATTGTAAGTCTTTTGTTTTTTAAAGTCCACAAAAAACTCCTTACCAGGTAGTGATACCTTGTATATAATAAAATACACCTAAAATTGGAGAGTAACATCTATGTTGTACCACAGAAAAGTGGTCTTGTTTTTTCCCTAGGGTCAATTATAAAAATGTTACAATATAAGTTATTTATAGTAACAACTAAGGGAAGTTAATCTTTAAAAAAATTGCACACAATTGGTCAAAATACACCTCAAAATTGGATTTAGCATGCTTGTACTACAGAAAACTGGTCTCGATTTTTCCCTACGACTAGTAATGAAAATGTTACAATAAAAGCTATTTAAAGTAACAACAAAGGAAAGTAATTCTAAAGAAGGGAACTGCACATGACACTTCGTCTCATGATGGTGTAAGACCGCCTCGGTAGCCTAGTGGTAGAGCGTCCGCTTTGAGTGCGGGAGGTCGTGGGTTCAATCCCCGGCCGCGTCATACCAAAGACGTAAAAAATGGTACTAGTAGCTTCCTCGCTTGGCGCTCAGCATTAAGAGAATAGTGCTAGGACTGGTCAGCCCGGTGTCAGTATAATGTGACTGGGTGGGTATCATGCCACGTGTCTACGGCGTGATATTCCAGTGAGGCAGCACTATAAAGTTGGGCATTGTGCTCACTGCTACAAGTAGACACCGTCGTTTATATGACTGAAAAAAATGTTGAAAAAGACGTTAAACCCGAACACACACACACACACACACACGCACACACACACACACACCCACATGATGGTGTTTAATTGTGCCAAGTTTCATCACAATCCCTCCATGCACGAAGAAGAAATGCTTCGGACAAAGTCATTCTTGTATCTGACCTTTGGCCTCTAAGTGTGACCTTGACCTTAGGCCTAGTGACCTGGATCTTACGCAGGACACTCCGTCTCGTGGTGGTGGACATTTGTGCCAAGTTATATCAAAATCCCTCTATGCATGAAGAAGAAATGCTCCGGACAAGGCTTTTATTCTTGTATCCTTTGACCTCCAAGTGTGACCTTGACCTTAGACCTAGGGACTGGTTCATGCGCATGACACTCCGCCTCGTAGTGCTAAACATTTCTGCCAAGATATATCTAAATCCCTCCAAGCATGAAGACATTTTTTTAAAGAAATATGATAAAGAGAATAACTCAAAAAATAGGCAAGGTAGAGTGTGTTCTATCAGTGTATGAAGTTTGAAGAAAATCCCTCTAGTACTTTTGGAGTTATGCTCCGGACAAAGATCGTTGCGGACGCACGGACGGAGAGCATTTCTAATATCCCCTTCGCCTTTGGCGGGGGGATAAAAAATTATATACAAACAAACTTGGTCTATGTTATATAAAGAGACCGTGGAGCTATATGCAGAACAGAGCTACAGGTGTTCCGTGCATAGTTCCAATTTTAGTCAAGGAGCTATATACGGAGAATATATCCGCAAGGTATATATACGAATACGCGCTTCGAATACAGCTCCCAGAGGAGCTATATCCGGAGCATTATATGGTGTGACAGTGTTGTTTGCTTCAGTAAAAGCTTAGCATCTTCGTAAACTATTGGATAATTACACAGCAATACAGACCTCTTGTTAAATTCTATTTGAACTCTGTGTTTTTATCTTGACATGATTATTCTCCCTTTCAGACTTTCGAGGAGGTTATTTGCAAAATTATTGTTTTCCTTAAGGATGTAGGAACGAATTTTTTCTAACGTTAACAATTTTTTCATACTCTGTAAGTTTGAAAAACATTAGTTTCCAAGATAAACAAGAAAAGAAAAAACACATGTTACCGAACTCGTTTTAATTTTATAGGGCTTTTTCTTCAACTACTGTTTAAGCATTTCTGAAATTTTGTAAAATTGAAAAAATGGTGGGACTTTATAAAGCATATAATATCCCACTTAATATTGTATGAATTGCAGGTCTTACAGCTTAATATGAATACAAGGTGATGTCAGTATTATATAAGCATAAATGTCAATAACAAATCTCTTTCATTTTTACACATTGACATAATTACACCATCCACTTTATTTTCAATGGAAAATATATTTAGATCTACAAAAAAATACTGACGTTAAATTTTTCAAATATTTTGCAGCTTTAATGACACACAAAAATGCTTCAAAAAGGAAAGAAAAAAAGTAGGGGTCACCGTGCATATTACACATTTATTAAGAAAAAAATCTTAAAAATTGGTGAATTTTGAAATTTTGTGTTCTTTTTTATTTAATTTATATTTTCTAGATAATATAAAGCGTTATCTTGAAAACTTTTATTTCAACTATAGCTTATTATTATATGTATCAGTCAGGAAAATATCAAGACCAAACCTGATCCACATTAATAGATATTTGAAATTACCTAACACTACCCTATTGGTAACCTTATGTCAATTTAAGGCACATTTTTTGTTCATAAAAAGAAGAATCTGTTTGCTTAAATGGTACATTATTGGCCATATTTAAATTATTTAGCATTAATTTTTGGCAAAACTTTTGTTAGAAAGCAATATTCGAAGAAACATTTTTCAAAATGGCGGATATCCTGAAAAAAAAAACCGCTCGTACATCCTTAAATACCTCTGAAACCAACAGAGGTATTACATTGGAATTTACGTAAACCTGTTGGTTCATGAGGAAATTGAGATAACAAGTCCTATAACTCTTTTTATGCAAATTTTTCCCTTAAAATGTCACATTTTCAGTTTTGAAGAGAATAACACTAATTCAACTGAATGGATTTTGATATAACTTGATACAGTAAAGCAAGTGATTAAGAGAAAATGTGAGACGCAAATACCATCAATCTTTCCTGGATAATGATAAAGTTATCTGGGCTTTTGTACTTCTTTCCATTTATTCTAAGGCAATAAACTGAAAAACACAAAAACTTTCTTAAAAACATAGATAATATTAACTCCCAGATAGAACATAAAGGATGCATTCAGTAGTATTCAAAATGATACATTGAATATTGTTTATTTCCAAAATATTTTTTTCTAACAAGGCTTATAGTTAGGGTATACATTACATTTAATGATAGCTCTAGTTTTATTTATGAAATGTGTGTCTTTCACATAAATCTTCAGCATATCTTAATTCGATAAGAGTACGCTATATAAAAATGTATTGAAACAGTTATAGGCAGGACAATTGTTTCACCTATTCATTTTTCTAACATATTGTTTACATTCTGGTTCATATTAGTCTTCAATACAGCTGAAAACAAAGCAGGGGAAGAGGGAGAAAAATTTATACTTCTCTGCATACTATAAAACATTCTCTAAGAGTGTGCTTAATAAATAAATCACGTACATCTACCGCAATAACCAGCAATTTGTTAACTTTCAATATCTGCAATTATGTAGAATACGTTATTAAATGGTATATAATAAAACATTGCACAACTAAAAAGCATACTCGATCATGAACCAAAATGTCAAATCAAAGTCTATGTCTCTCTATGTCTAGCATAAATAAATATCAATTGACTATCAAGTGGACGTCTACATCTAATTTCAGGGGTGCTGTATGTTTTCAACTGTACTATAAACCTATTTGGAATATTTACTATCCAAGAATTTCCGGCCAGCTTTCAATTAAGCACAATACAGATCAATTCATTGTGGACATTTTATATGCTAGAGGCAGTTGAGTACTCCTATTAATTCAAATGTATATATCCAAGAATGTAACAATTTGCGTTTTGTTACTTTCTATGGAAATGACAAACAAATGGTAAATTCGCTGCAGAAGTGTACTTTTACTAAAAAACAATTAACAAGCTACACATTGGTGATTCGTACAACCTGAAGCGTATACGCATAACGTGATAGTAGATTACGTTGTCTATCGTCATAAATGATGCAGAGATTTCTGTCTCCTCGTCCAAAGAAGGATTTTACATCGTTTCAAGGTATAGGTGCGCTTAGAAGTAAGAATTGAAAATATTATAATTGACGTTGATCCTGTTTCAACGGTGGACGAAAATATTCTTTGTGTGACGGAATCTCAGAATTGGAAGATACATACTGTTTTGCAATTTAATTTGCTGGTATGAGATATGTATGCGGTATTTCTTAGAACACGTAAGAACGATTGCGTGTTTTAGTGCATACTAAGAGTAAAGTATATACTATATAGGTTACCTCTTGGTGCAGTAGCATATGCACTGTTGTAATCTGTGATTATATAATTTTGTCCCGCTTATATTATTGCAAACTCTTACTTAGTTTCCTCAAGGGAATTCTGACTTAGAAGTACTCATTTCAAATTTGATCATATATTTTGTTTTAAATCATGATGAGTCTTTTAAAATGAAGAATCAAATTTTACAAGAGGAGAATTTAATAAGTTTGTTTTTAACTTAAGTTTTTAACGTATTCCAACTACAGTTAATGTTGCGAAATTCAGTAAAAAAATCATTTTAACGGATGACCCATGCAATATACAGCAAAAAAAATCATCTTAATAGTAACTCTTTAGATATTAAAAGTATTCAAAAAACTGGATACTGTTTTTACCAGGTTTATATTCTTCAGTCTTTAAACTCTTGGAATGTGGGGATAAATGGAATATGTTTTAAGATAAAATAATCAGTGCCACGTCCTGTTTAAATTTAGGCTATCTTTTATTCAATGAATTTGAAGGTAAGTATATGTGTATAGGTAGATTGATAGAAACAATTTTTATATATACATAAAGACACGAATGCAGCACAAATATATGTGATGTTACGTTTTTATTTTATTTTGTTTCTCACTTAATACATAAGTGGTGTCTGGTGACATTTTTGTTTTAAATATTTATGTACCTTGTCGAGTCCAACTTATAAAGCTCTTGTGAAAACTTCAAACTTGATTTCGAACAGATCGGGATAAAGCATGTCCATAGGCCCGAGGTCTGTACTAGATGGAGAATAATTAAAACAAACGAATCCTAGAATCCTATGAAATTGAGTGTCATCAATATTTTCTCAGTATGGTGAGATAAATTTGGTTTTAAAGAAACTTAGGCGTGCTCGTCTTTTTCAGAACTTCTTAAAACAACACACCGTTCTGTGCGTTTCGGCGTCGTTCTGTTTTGAAAAAGTTCTTGTTTCAGTAAACAAGTTTTCATTGCTTACTACACACTTCTTTCTGCAAATGAAGTCAAGACATGGGTCGGAGACCGAGTTTATATTAGATTTACAACATCAGAAATATGTTAACACATATGGAAACAAAACTATTGAAATGAAAAAGCTAAAAAAAGATCAAACGTATTTTCCTAGATAATTGCTCCGTAAAGCTCTGTCCGTTTGTAGGGGTATTAATTCATGACAGTTACTCGTATTGTTTTCTTTACTTAATATCTGCCGCCATGTAATCTGATTAAAACAATCTCCTATTAACGCTAAGCATAGGATCTAGAGACAACGGGTAGAGGCTCACGTTCTGACAACCTTTCCGCTAGCCAATCAGAACCTTACCTTCAACATTTTGAAAGTGAAAGCAGAAGTAAAACAATCTATATTTAGCTTGGGATTCCATTTTATGATATATGATTATCACATGTTTATAATTCTTACGACGACCACATCTCTTAATTTATAAACTGTGACAGAAAAAAATGTGTAAAGAAGATACATATGGCGGAATCACGTTATGGTCGGTTAATATGTTTTGTACAGTTTCAAGGATACGCCAGACGTTTGTTGAAACGATTTGTTCAGATAAACATAGGTTAATGGATATAAAAATAGCGATATTGGAAAGCCGATTACACCAGAAGATGAATTTGAATTGGCAGCCGTCAGAACTTACATTTTAGTCTGATAGTGTTTTGATGATTTTAACATCATATTTAACTTTGTTTTTTATCAAATGTATAACTAATCACATAGTGAAAGTTTGCTGTAGGAATAAACAACATATGACCCCGAGTAGGAAATTGAATTTGAATTGGCAGCCGTCAGAACATACATTTATGAAGATCGAGTAGTTTAGCCAGATTGTGTTTAGTTGATGTAAACATCATATTTAAGTTTGATTTGAATCAAATTTATAACTAATTACGCAGTGAAAGTTTGTTCTAGGAATAATCAAGAAATAACCCTGATTAGGAAACATCTTAAACTATATCATTTAGAAAGAATAAAAACAGCGTAAATCAATGAGATTTTATGTTAGATAAGAAGAATATATTTATTGAAGAGATACAAAGTTAACAAGATTTTTTAAAATTTTTAATGCAAATAATGAGGATGATTGTAGAACCTATTGACGAAGATTAAATTCCTCCATTATTATATACCTCTAGAACATATATCGTTGAGTACTTTAATATATTGTGACAGATATAAAATAGCAAGTCACATCAGAGAGTCGGGAACTGCCACACGAAAAGCTAAGTGTATAATTCAAAAAGTATAAAAAGTTAAGTCTAAGGTGGACAGTCTTTAACATCCTAAGGCTTGTGTTTTTAACTATATTACTTGAAATATTATATTTGAGTATACATTTTGTGACATACTAATTGAGCCGTGCCATGAGAAAACCAACATAGTGGGTTTGCGACCAGCATGGATCCAGACCAGCCTGCGCATCCGCGCAGTCTGGTCAGGCTCCATGCTGTTCGCTTTTAAAGCCTATTGGAATTGGAGAAACTGTTAGCGAACAGCATGGATCCTGACCAGACTGCGCGGATGCGCAGGCTGGTCTGAATCCATGCTGGTCGCAAACCCACTATGTTGGTTTTCTCATGGCGCGGCTCAATTATACTTACACTGGTAGTCATAAGTTTTAACCGATTCGAAGCAAATGCATATTCAGTTTCATGTTGTAGACTATGTAACCTATAACCAAACTGCAATGAAATAGCACTTTTGCATTTCATTTATACGAGGAAGAACATTCCAGCATAGATTGGACTCCCCTACTATTATCTGTTGTTTTCCACATATTAAGGTATGTTTGTTCGTTTGTTTTATTGCAGACAACTACACAAGAAATAAAATAAGCAAAAGTTATTTCTAATATATAATAGATTTTCACAAAAAGGCGAAGCTTTTGTTTCAAAAATACTTTGTGGCATATACAAAATTATGTATTAAATGGATGTTTACAACAGCAAAATGCATCACAAAAACTCAGTAATGAAGTACCTGGAAATGCAAGAAATACTTTTTAAATTATCTGTTAAACGAGTCAGAAGTTGTAAGTTACTTGTTCACTTCTTTATATTTTGATGACGTAGTCATTAGTGCACTGCCGTTTGCATTCCCAATCGAAAATAATTGAGAAATAAAGCCACATATACCATATTATTCCTTGGTCTAAGACAAAGAAAATGTATATGTATCTCTTCTGGCAATTTTTATCTATAATCATAACATTATGTGCAATCTTCTTGTATTGTGTAGCCATTATAACTTGTTCAGATTAAGATATAATCAACAATTTGGTCAGGAGAAGATTTATAGGAAAGTTTTATGCAATGCAAATGTTTAAAATAGTTTTCTTAATATATTATTTAAGATATATTCATTCAAACTTGTCCTCCAACGCAAAGTTTGCCTCAGCCTCGCAGTAACACAGCTATTTACACACGAGATTGTTTATAACTATATTCATTTACACTTGACCTCAACATTGTGTGTGTTTTACTTACTTCGTCCTCTGCCACTCAAAACATAGTTATTTACACATAAGATTATTACCCCTGCATTTACAATATGCTGAGTTTCGAGTTTCAACTAATCACAGAAGGGCATCAGCGGCAGACAGTAATGTTGCCGTAACTGCATCAAAGTAAGCGTGTCATCCTTCCTTCTTTGTAACTGAGGGCAAACCTCCACACATCCCATACGTTACTATGAAAATTTACGTAAATGCAACGTTTCAAGAATGCAGCCTCTTCAAATGTTAACACTACAGTAGTGTATGTATTGTTTGGAACAGGATGGAAAAATGGACAAAGTAAAGCATAAAGACAACAAGCTCATAACGTACAAATAAAGAAACATAGTGCAGCACCGCCTGCAAAACAATGTTGGTGTATTAAATCTAATTAATTCGACAAAATTGCTCAAACTCTATATCCCTTCCAAGTTCTAAGGTTATAGAACAGTATACATAAAAGTAAACCCCCGACAGATGAATGCCTTATACACACACTGGTAACTAAAGGCACAGTATGTGAAATACAAAGCTTTTGGTCATTTAGGATTATGGCATACATTCAATATCATCATAATAGAATTCCGCTTAAACTGGTGCCGGGAGGGATGGGCGTGAATGTTTCTCCTTTCTTTACCTCCCATGACTTCAGTCTAACCTAAGTATGATTATTTAGCTTAGTTGCGTTCCGTGCATCCAAAGGATCTTAAAGCTTTTAATTTACGAATCATTTATTCCATGTCGTTGCAGTAGGGAGAACAACAGCAGAAAATGATTAATGATCCGACGAATCAGGACAGCAGGCATATACCAGAACTACATATCATGCCATCTCTCACTTCTTTCGTTAAACCAGAGTAAAGTGTAGTTTCCAGCTATAAAAGGACTGAACAGCAAACACGCACAGTAATTCCAAATAACCGAATCTTAACTTCTTGTAATAAAACAATTTAAATTATTATTTTACCAAACACAAAAGGGAAAATTGCCATTGAAGCAGTTAAGTAACTACCTATAACCGTCTCGGTAGCCTAGTGGTAGAGCGTCCGCTTCGAGTGCGGGAGGTCGTGGGTTCGATTTCCGGCCGCGTCATACCAATGACGTAAAAATGGTACTAGCAGCTTCCTCGCTTGGCGTTCAGCAATAAGAGGGTAGTGCTAGGACTGGTCAGCCCGGTGTCTGTATAATATTACTGGGTGGGGTATCATGTCACGTGTCTACGGTGTGATATTCCAGTGAGGCAGCACTATAAAGTTGGGCATTGTGCTCACTGCTACAAGAAGACATCGTCGTTTATATGACTGAAAAATTGTCGAAAAAGACGTTAATCCCGAACACACACACACACACACACACACACACACACACATACACACACACACACCTATAATGGCTGTATTTTGGTATTCCTTGTCACAGTTGTCACTTTAAATTGCCAATAAACTTTACAAAATCATTTAGTAAATATTCCCGCTGTTCATTATAACGGTAGTCCTGCTAAAGCATTATATATTTCATAAGATTGCATTTGGAACATTGCCATCTAAAATGTGAAAGTGCACTACACTCATATCAAGTAAATCTGTGTAGTTGAATCAATCTTTTATATGGAGATTTGTCAATCCACATCGATGCAGAAGTGTCAGAATTGTAAGTTTAATTTAGCTGAACCTCCCCAGCATAAAAAGGAATCGACTGTTCGAACAACAACTGATTATCCAGATTTCGCGAATTATCATGAATATAGTAACAACATCTGATTGTGTATAATGTTGAGGCCTTTCTTAACCATAGAAAAAATAACTCTGCAACAAGTAAGGCACCAATAGTTTACACGGAAATACTAATTACCTGTTGGAAAATTGCCTCGCCTCTCCGGACATAAATGATGTCCAACGACTTTTGACTGACTTCTAAATAAATGGTGTTTTTTTTTTTTCAAAGTTTACACATACATTAACGAAATATCTTTTCACGTGGGGTTTAATAGCAGTTAAGACATGAAGTTATGTGATTAAATATATAAACCTAAAGCTGTAAAGACTAATACAAACCTATGATAAAACACATACACTGTATTAATAGTTCATTCTTTCAATAGACATTGATCGCATTCGATAGCAATATTTCAAAGTAAACATCAAATCTTTTCTTCCTTACTGACTTGTACTTAACATGAAATAAGAATACTACCCTATAATCAGTTAATTAGTTAATCAAGCACTCCACTTCTAGGCACAGCAATATTATGTTTTAATGTATGGCGATTTGAGTTCTCGCTGCTTTTCCGACAAATGATCATGGTCCAGGAGAAACGACATTCTCTATTAAAGATGTAGTATAAAGTGTACTAGGGTAAATTTAAATTAATTGAACAGCAGTTATTCTTAGAAATTCGTGATATTTAATGTTGCAGCTACTGAAATATCGTGTTTGTTTGTGTCTTACCCTTTATGTATTTTGTTTATGTTTGAAGTACACGACCCTCTAAAATATATTTTATATTGAAAGACAAAACTTGTTAAAGATGATACTGTTATTGAATTATGCATCAACTTTCTAAAAAAATCTCTAAAGATACACATCTTACTATGATAACGCATTTACAAGTATAGATAATAACGATTCAATTCCCTTTTCTTTATGGCCCAAAGTGAATATTGACTTATAAGCAGAATATCAAATATGATACACTATCTTATCTCGATGGATTTAGTTACATTAACTATAGAACAGTGATGTTAAACAGACCTTATATTTTGATTTGTTTCGTAATATTATAAAATTCTTAAATAATCATGTTTTCCCACTTTCGTGTAGCTTCAAAAGATTTCATTTTCTTACGTATTACTAAGTGAAATATTTGCTTTTATGTTTATTCATTTACACAGATACTTGAGCTGAATTACGTACAGCAGAACTACTGACCTTATTCGTGAATGTCATGTGTGCTTGCAGTTATTATTCTGGTAGACCATTTTATTCTTTACATAGTTCTGTGTCAGAACCACTGAATTTTAAAGTTAGATAAATAATTCGCGCAGTTCTTTTCCATTGAAACATTTGTTCTCGATATGCACTATTTTTGCTGAAATACGGACAATGGTGGCAAAGTAATTAGTGTATAAATACAACAATATCAATGAAAAGGAACAAATGGTACTACAGATCAAATTGTAGTGCTTATTTGAAAATCACATAGCATCAACTTTTCCACAGAAATCAGTCACTGTATCTGACATCTAATTTCTTACTAAAAACCTAAAGGCTGCAAGTGGTCAGTATTGAAAGTGGCTTTCCCAGTTGAATATTCATCCTTGCTTTTTTACTTGACCCAGCACCTCTCCTTCTTGTCTACCCAATACACATGTTTGCATCTTGATTATAGTTAATGATGTACTTGTTGGATTTTTAAGCAACTCTTCTGCTTTATCTTTCCATTATAGTTTCTGTTTGTTGCGGGCCTATTTTGCGATGCAAAGCTCTGGTCGTGTTTGGTGCGCTCTGTGCTTCCGGAAAATCTACCCTTACCTTTTTTTTCAGAAAATTATAAATTAAAGTAAGCTCAAATAAAAAAGTGCAAATATTCCCGCGATAAAAGCGACCACTTTTGCGCTGATACACAGACATAAAGTCATGACATCATCTTGACGCAATATTGATTTTTAGAGTTCTGGTAATAATCTATTAATTATTTTAGCATTATTCTAAACCAATTTTTCTCTTTCAATCAGACATTTAATTTTGCAGATGTACCAATTGACCATATCGAATACATTATATTCCGTATTTGACAATGCAATAATTTTAATTCGAACCTTTGTGTTAACTAAACGATAAAGGCCGTTGACCTATAAAATTGATGTACCCAAATGAAAATCAACATTAGTAAACGCTTATGTGATGTTTCTGTATTAAAGTTGTAGTGGTCTGGTGCTCAGTTGTCACCGAGAAAACATAAGCATAGAATAAAAAAATTATTCAACAACGTCGTGCACCATATGGCGATATATTTTGACATGTACCAATCAGAAAAAAAGAAACATACCGGTACTGGACTCGCCTATATTTCCGTACTTTTTAACATCTACTTCCAGTTTGATATGCACATATTCAAATGTTATGGTGCACGACGCCTTTTGTAACACTTCACTTTTATAGATGCTATGTTGAGACAGACACTTAGAATCTACATATTAGTGGTAATTACGTAAACGAGTTTATTAAGAATAAAAAGTTAAGCTATGCGCCATGTAATCATAATAACGCTGAACACTTCACACTTATATAAAGTATGCATTTTACCTACAGGGAGAACTGCAACTGGAATATATTATATAGATCCGTTAATTGTTTGACATAATTTGTATGAAAATGCAAGCTATTAAGACATGAAACTATAACTGTTCTAGCTAATACGTTCCAGACTTCTATCTTTGTAAGTAAATATAAATTATTAAATATAACAATTATATGTTAATTTGACTTTCAGTACATTTTAATGACTAAGTTTAAATGTGTTGCTATTCAATTGACGAATACCATTGCTGTATACACCACCTTCGAAAGTTTTTGACAGTTAGCTTTCAGCATTAGCATTTTAATGATAAGTCAAATGCGCCATAACTGACTAACATACACGATCGGACAGGATGGCATATCTGGAGAAACAAGTCCCTGTGTCGAGGTGACGTGCCGATATTTGCAGGATACTGTCATTATCCCCTGTAACACACATGTTACATATTTTTCAATAATTAAAAACAGTTAATTCTGAATTAATATACATAATTATTTACATGTATGCAGCCCAGTCTAAAATAAAATCTCAGAATTAATAAATTTATTTCTTGATATATACCATGCAGGAATATGTTTGTGTATGTATTTCATAAATTGTCAGCGACAACAAAAAAAGAATGTTATTTTCGGACAGTAATGTAATTTATTCCTGGTAGCGACATAATAAAACAGTATGCACTGTCGTGGAGCTGTCTATACGAGTACGTTGAAGCCTACAGTATGAAAATATATTTACCGTCACCAGTTGTTTCTAGGTCGAACACAACGAGATCGTTGAGTGAATAGTGTACGCTGGCGGGTTTCGGTCTGTCGGGTGCAGAAGGAACCTCATTTGTATCAGCTTCCTTAATGTGGCTCACTCCACTGGTGTATGTCATCCCATTTTCCACCTCTCGAACTCGATTAACGTTTAAACGCTCTTCCTAAATATAACATAATATTTTGTAATGTAATATTATATGACAATAATAATACGATAGCATACGACACAACACGACACGACACGACATGATGCGATGCGATGCGATGCAGGCGATGCGGTGCGATGCGATACGATACGATACCCTACTATACGATACTATACGGTATGATATGATTTGATATTATATGATATAATACATCATTATACCTAACTTACATATTTCTCTATACAATATATAGTAAAACTGCCAGGTATTATTTTCAACTATTACATGGAACTATTGCCCTGGCTCCGCCCTAGCTCCGCCTCTGTACTGGACTGAACTGTCAATCTTGAAATGACAGTTCGACGCTATTACATGAAAAGAGAGTGTACACAAAGTCATAAAACGCTTTGATTACCAAACCAGATTAAAGTGATTTAGCAAATATGTAAAGACTCCAAATTTATCCGGTATAATGAAATAGATATTACATTCCTTGAGTGTGACAGTGCAACCTTCGGTCGATAGTATTTCCTCACGTTGACAACATACACTGTCACACTAAAGGAATACAATATTTATATAATATGCATTTATCAACAATTCCATTAGTGGCCCACATACGTACACGTAACATTTTTGTCAGGTATATGCACAATTTATACTGACCACTATATTGCAATGTTCAATGTGTGACACATGCAAAATAATCTAATCATGTACCTAACGTTGCGCTCTGTTTGTCCACGACGACAACAAATTCTACTGGCAGACTATATCGAATACGTTTACTTGCTTTTCGGAAATATACATGTGTAATAAATGTTTTATACACCAACCTTTAGTTGCAGCCTTCGTCGTTTCTGTTGAACAGTTGCGGCACGTTCAGCTTTTCTTCTGCGGACTCCGACTCCGAGGATGTCTAGCGAGGTACAGCGTTTCCTCGAGCTTTTCCCAGGGGACAAACCACGGACCTCGTTAACCTGTACATGTAGGCATGGATCCAAATTATAACGTGGATGCCATAAACTCTTGCTTCCTCTGGTTATCGATGCTTCGCTCCCTTGTAAATGGAATAAAATTGTTCATGTACAAACCTGTTCAGTCAGTTTGTATTGAAACTATGACGACGAACAGCCATGATTTATAGCATCGATGCATCAATCGTTTTATTTTGTCATATGTACGTGGGCCGGTGGTCTAGTGGTAACACGCTTGACTGTCAATCCTGAGGTCCGGGGTTCGATTCCCGGTCCAGTCACTGGAAATTTCTGAGATGCTCTTTAGTGTCTCCCACTTTAGAGGCCTGTACTGGTACTTCCAAGGAAAGACGGCCTCACGTGTATCGGTGCTATACACCGGGTACGTTTAAGAACCAGACTGTCTATTCGCAAAGAGCTAGGCTAAGTTAGCCGGACATGTCTGTTTAAAAAAAAACGATTTCTGTCTATCTGTTCCGGGGGCTTTGTCTCACTCTGTCCCTCTGGTCAGGTCGCTCTGTGTCTGTACTAGTAGAGGATGAATTTCGCGCCCTGTGTGGCTGCGTTTGCTGTATGTAAAGCGCCTTTGAACGTGTTTATCATGAGTGGGCAGGTTTATATAGGAGAGAACATTATTCATTAGACTCTCTCCTATGCCGGCATTGATCATTGCTGTGGATAAAGTATTTACAACCACGTACTTGCTTCTTAAGTTAAAAAGGTTTTGGTGCCGCCGTGAGTTATTCATCAAGCAAAACGCATATAATAGATACGCGACTTTTGTATGCTAAGGGCATACAAAACATTGCATATGTATACCAGAAACTAACTTTATATCTGATAGTATCAGACACTGCGGCAATTAATTCATTCCTGCTGCTAGTTTCTTATTCACATCAAACACGTTGGCTCGAACTTGACACTTGCCTGAATAAGGTATCGACCCTCCTTAAAACTATGAAATAATTATGATTCAAAAAAGCTGTTTCATACCGATATTCATTTTTCCAATTCAGTAAATACCTTTCTTAAGTCGCCATATGACCTATGATTGTGTCAGGTCGACGTTAAACCCAACAAAATGAATAAATACATGACTCCTTATGTCAATATCCGTCTCATAGTTTGTGCTACATAAGCAGTCTATAATCCACACATATTTACTTGGTCAAAAATACGTTAAGTTCTTATGTTAAGAAATAAAATCTTTTGAATTACTTTGCGATTGTTTTATCTTTTGGCCTGTAAGACATTCAATAATTGTATAATGCGCTTGCAGCATAATGAAGTTATATATTAGACAAAAACTTCTTAATTCTGTTGATGCCTTTGCTTTTACTATCCAGTAGCCCAAATATACACAAATCGTGTATTAATGAATAAGATTCTATACACTGAAATGATACGATAAACTGTCACAGTGAATAGTGTGTATTTCTGAATGATGTATAATAATTGACATTTTTTCCGCCTCATTTCCAACCATGTTGTCGAAAAGCAGTACATAAACCGTTCAGAGCTGCTATTATCACAAAAGCTACTGATAAAAGGCTACTGCCTTATACCGGGATGAAATCCCGAATGTCGATATTAGTAATAGTTAATGTAACATTTACACCACAAACCCGTCAGGTTGTAAAATCAGTAAAAAACTTTATATCAGTGTAAAGCAAAATGTATGATATTTAATAGATAAAAATGCAACAAAAATAACTGTTTGTTATAACATTTTACCGTCTCTTAAGACTCAAAAAACATAAGATTTCCCGAAATCTTGGCCTTCATTTCAAGGTCAATTTTTCTGTCTTTGACAAATATAATATCAAGTTGAAGATACATAATTTTGCAAGACATACGTCTTGATCGTTGTGTTTAGAGTATTTTAAACATGTTTCAGCTGCGTAATGTTTCTTAAACAGAGCTATAATAAGAGAGATGATTCACTTTAGATTCAGTCATTGGAAATCATGTTGCCTCTGGAACGATATGACACGAAATACTATGCTTAATATAAGCTTTATAATACCATACTACCGGTATTTTTCAATTTGTCCAATTTAATTTTTTAACTCTTCATCATATTTTTTACAATAAAAGAAACCGTAGATAATAAAGCTGTTCATCTAACTCCGTCTTGTGCGATTTAACATTGGTCACCTGCACTGTTTGTTGGAACATCACATAGAGTACTTACCCTTGAACACTGATACTAACTCTAAAATTTTAGCAATGCGATTACAAGGCGAATTTAGAAATATATATGAGTTTATTTGATATTATTGTTCAATCCATATTATTCAACAATTCAAATGTCATTTTAAACAATAATAATGTCTTTTTATATATTGTACTATTCACTAATAGAACATATAAATCATGATATAATGCAAGAAACTCACTGAATTATGTCATAGTTGCTACGCCACGGCGTCGTATGTCATAGCAACGCGTTGGGCACAAAAGCCACACAAAATAGACATCTAATTGGTGAATTTCGTCTAGAATGTAAATAATACTCATTTATGTTATTTTACAATCGATATAATATAGTTGAGACAGTAATGGATTCTTGAATATTTTTTTTCAGATTCGTATTGTTATATCACTCGGGCTGCATCTTCGTAGTGTCATTCCTTCCTCCAAAACCATGATTCTAGTGAACGATAAATCACTGTTTGTTATGAACATTGTAATTTTGTTTCTTAAATAAAGGACAGTAAACAAAGCTGTTATACTTTCTGCAAAAATCATTCTATATTCATTTTCTGACATTTTTGTGTTAGCAGTCAACATGGTATTTGCATTTTATCACATATTTGAATATGTATATAACCATTTAGCTCAGTAGGTAGAGCGTCGGTCTACGGATCGCGGGGTCGCGAGTTCGATCCTCGGGCGAGGCGTGTGTTCTCCGTGACTATTTGATAAACGACATTGTGTCTGAAATCATTACTCCTCCACCTCTGATTCATGTGGGGAAGTTGGCAGTTACTTGCGGAGAACAGATTTGCACTGGTACAGAATCCAGGAACACTGGTTAGGTTAACTGCCCGCCGTTACATACTGAAATACTGTTGAAAAACGGCGTTAAACCCAAAACAAACAAACAAACCTCTGTAAGGAATATTTTATAAGCTTTGTACTTTAAAGAGGCACATCTGTTGGTGATTTAATGTAACATTATATAATTCAATGTCTGTGCCTGAACTGCATGGTAAAATTATATCCAAAGTAGTTATTCAAGATTTAGATTTATATATTCGGAGGTTATGCGAAATAAATGATAGAATACGACTGGCAAATCAATGAATTATGCTAGCGATTTATGTGTAATTTGCTGACAGCTCATTCGTTTATTTCGAATGAATCCGAACTTTGTTTTTTTTTACATATTTTCTGGTATTAACATAAGAATCGACTTTCCGGTCATTCAGTTCGAACGTCATAAGTTTTCAGGAAATGAATAGGGAGAAAGTAAATATTACATGATGTCTGCCTAAACAATACCGGTATTAGATTTTTATCACGTGTTTCAGTAACGTGACCATGGTCCTTTTGCATCATGGTTAACCAAATATCTTTATATTTTTATTAACAATAGACAAACCTTCAAAACAAGAAAAGTCTCGCAATTAGTGAACGGCTGGAAATATTGAAAAAAGATGTTATAAGTTGTTACTTTTATATAGACACTATTAGCGTAGATATTTAGTACCGTCTCACCTAAACTCATAAAGGATTACAGGATTCTTTAGAACAGAAGCTAATGAATATGAGTATTTATTAATTTCACTGTACTAGAGCGACGATAACTATTTATAACTAACCAACTTTACTTGCCAGCTTTGCTTTTTATAAAATTAAATGTGATTTGAGGAAATTGAGGCACTCACTTGGCAATATCGGATGTACTTGCATTAAGGATATACGAGCGTTTTATTCGGGATGCCAGTCTTGTCAGAAATATTTCTTCAAACGAACATAATGCGGAAAACAAATGTTTTTTTAAGTTATCATTCTTCATCATACACCTGTATATTTCGAGTGTAATATAAGAGACGCTGCGGACAGAAAACAGGTCTCCCCAGGCTATCAATTTGCACATTGAACAAATAGTTAGAAAAAAAGTAAGCAATCGTCAGACTGGATTCCCAGGCTACTGTAAGACTTGAATCTTGAAAACAATAATATCTTAGCAGATGAACAAAATGGTTTTAGGAAATCTAGAAATACTATAGATCATGTATCGACTCTTTCTAACATAATTGATACAAGGAAGAAGCTTAAACAGTCCACCTTTTGTGCCTTTATTGATTTCAGAAAAGCTTATGATTTCATAGACCGCAGTTTGCTGTGGAAGAAACTGTTTGATACTGGCATAGGGGGTGGCATGTTTAATGCTTTGAAATCACTGTATCAATCTGTATCATCATGTGTTAGAATTAATGGCCGATATACTGATTGGTTTGAAAACACGTGCGGTCTGCGTCAAGGTTGCTCTTTATCACCTTTGCTTTTTAATCTATTTTTAAATGACTTGGTTACGCAAATAAAAGCTACAGGTAGAGGTGTTCATATAGATAACGAAATAGTCTGTATTCTGTTGTACGCAGATGATATTGTGCTTATAGCGGAAAATGAAAATGATCTTCAATATTTACTTGATTCATTATCAAACTGGTGTTCTATGAATTCTATGACTGTAAACCCAAAGAAAAGTAATATTATACACTTTAGATCACCTTCGGTTACAAGAACAGCCCATATCTTTACATGTGGTGAACATAATTTACAGACTGTCAATCAATACACTTATCTTGGCATTCTTTTGGATGAGCATTTAGACTTTGATAAAACCGCAAAGTCTGTTGCACAAAGTGGTGGACGAGCACTTGGACTCTTAATAGCAAAATCTAAATGTCTCGGTGGCATGCCATATAATGTATTCACCAAACTATACGATAGTAAAATATGGCCAATAATATCTTATGGTGCATCAATTTGGGGTATTAAGTCTCACTCTTGTATCAATGCCGTACAAAACCGTGCAATGCTTTTTTATCTGGGTCTGGGGAAATATACTCCGACTGCAGCTGTATTTGGTGAGCTTGGTTGGCAACCTCCGCATGTAAAGCAATGGGTATGTGTTGCAAGACAATGGCACAGATTTATGAAAATGGATGTTTCTAGATTGAATTATAAGGTGTATGATTATTGTAAAAGAAAGTCAAGAAATAGATGTAAGAATTGGCAATATAACTTTGTACAACATATGAGCTTGATTAACTTGTCTCAAACTTTAGAACAATGTACTCTTTTTTCATCCAGAGCTTTCTGTGATATTGTTGAAGAACATAATATGAATATTTATATTAATGACTGGAAAAAACACATAACAAGTCAAACTGGTTCTAATGGTCGTGCCAGAAATAAATTGCGCACAACTTTTTAAACATAATTTTGAAACCGAAAGATACGTATATATTCCGATGCCTCTAAACCATAGATCAGCACTGGCTAAGTTCAGGTGTGGGGTTGCACCCATACGGTTGGAAACAGGGAGATATGAAAACATAGCTGTACATGATAGAATATGTCCAATTTGTAAATCAAGTGTAGAAACTGAAATCCATGTATTAACCCAATGTCCAGCATATGAACCACTTCGAAATGTGTTGTTTGATCAAGCTAAGGATATTAATGCAGATTTTGAAAATTTAAATGATGAACAAAAATGTATGTTTGTACTC
Organism: Mercenaria mercenaria; assembly: GCF_021730395.1. Taxonomy (NCBI): domain Eukaryota; kingdom Metazoa; phylum Mollusca; class Bivalvia; order Venerida; family Veneridae; genus Mercenaria; species Mercenaria mercenaria. The sequence continues at coordinate 86,561,622 of NC_069364.1, read as the reverse complement.
TCCAATGTTAACATTGCTAAGCTAACTGCCAAAACCTGTTATTATATTCTTCAAGTACGTTTTGAGACACTATATCGATAGTGTTTGGTTAATTTACTAACCATGTATTTTAAGCTCCATATATTTTTCTTTTAGTACATAGGTGTGTACAATTATTGTTTTAATAGTACACTATCTTTTATGATAAGGTAAGAGATGTCTGTTAATCTGTTCTCTACCAATCTGATTGGTGGGGATACATGATATTTTAGACCATTTCATACTAGAGCGCATATAGTGCACCTGTCACCCTATTTTTCAAATTTTATCATTTCTTTTTTTAATGAAATCTTAAGACACTAATGTAAATAGTGTTATGATTAACGGACATAGCTTACTTTTTAAATACTTTCTTGTATATAAATTGAGACATATGTAAGGTGTATGAAGGTTTAGTAACAGTATCCCAATATCAGAGATAATTACTGGTTAGATATTTCTGGCTCGACTTTTCGAAGAGAAATAGAGCTACTGCACTCTACCCAGCGTCAGTGTTGGCGTTGCTTACAGGTTTTTGATAAAGTCAAATAGTTCTGTTACTGTCAAGTTATTGACTTGAAACTTAATATATTTTGAATTTTGATGGAGTTATACTCCTTTTGTACTTAGAATTTTTTTTTTTTCTTTTTTTTTTTTTTTTTATTAAAGTTTTTGATAAAGTCAAATATTTCTGTTACTAGCAAAGCTTTTGTCTTGAAACTTACAATAGCTATTTACTATCAAGGTCAACATCAGGAGAAACAGTCCCATAATTCTGATTTGAATTTTTGACAGAGTTATGTCCCTTTTTGGTAAAACTTTTTGATAACATCAAATTCAAATATCTTTCTAATTGTAACTATCAAGTTATTGACTTGAAACTTAAAATAGAAACAAATCCCATAACTTTGATTTGAATTTTGACAGAGTAATTCCCCCTTTCTGACTTAGATTTTTTTTTTTTTTTTTTTTTTTTTTAACTGGCAAAGTTCTAATTCAGAGTCAGGCACTGGGAAAGTTGAGCCCGCTATCTTATGGGCAGCTCGTTTTATACTTTAATATCTATATACTGTAATTGGGATCTGGGTATCTATGCCTTCATACAGAATGTTAGAGTATTTGAGTTAAAATTAGAAGTGAACCATCTCTTATAACTCAAATTTATGAGTGGCAACACATTTATTTTATATATGTTTTATGTATGACCTCTTTGTATTGTGTTGATGAGATGTAAATAAACTAAATAAATAAATAAATAAATAAATAAATGAATCTTTTCACAAATTATTGAAATTGTTATATATCATTAAAGACGCGCAACAGAGTAACTGTATTCTTTGTATTTCCATGATGATCCATGATTATACATGATTTGCATGAAAAAAGAGAGAAAATACAAGTACCTACTTACAAATTTACAGTGACATATATTAGGCCTAGGCAATGAGTTTAATTTTCAAATATTTTATTGAATATATATATATATAGCATTAGATATAGTGCTTGATGTAAAAAAGTTGAGTTTAGATCACATTTTGTTTATACAATGTAAGAGAGTTATTTATCTACGTTTTTTAAATGATACCTAACAGAAATTGACCAAATACGTTTGCAGATGAAGTTCTGAAAACACATTAATTCAGGGAGCGCCTTAAAATATCCGCATTCACGAATGTTATGTGGGAGGAAAATATAGGCCACTAGATTGTTTTGGTCTTTATGTGAGATATTATATTTTAATTAAGTAACCGCAGTATTCAACTTTACTTAATTTCAGAAATGCTATGTAAAATAGATTGAAGTGAGGAGAGAGAACCGTGCTTTACATCTCTTATATGTCTCAGAAACTAAATTTTCTCCAAGCTTATGAAGTATGAAAACATTCTTAACTGTAGAATAACTTGATTGAAAAAGAAATATAATTTATAGTCCAATAGTGATATCATATTACAAACATTGCCATGTTAATATCTAAATTTGAATTCAACCTGCTTTTCTTTAATGTGTTAGTTTCCTGCTTATTTAACTTTAAGAATGAATTTTGCTAACTCAGTTTCAGCTTACATGAAATTAGAACTTGATATTATTGTTTTTTTTTGTCTGTCAATACTTGTATTTGTGTAGAGGTAATAGTGATGGAAAATTACTGATACATAGATGAATTATCAATAATTCTGCTGGTTTAGACGGACAAAACCTCATATTTAAGCCGCCACAAACAAAAATGCATGGCCTTTACAGATCTAACCTTGTGTCAAGGAAATGAAATCAAAAACGGTAAAATTATGAAATGAATAATCTTCCTGGTATTATTAAAAGCTATCAATATCGTTAATATTGATGACGTATGATATCCAGTGTGTTTATCTACATTTTGCATTAAAATACTTTGCACAATACATCAAAAATAATAAGCATACTGTAACTGTCTGATGCATAGGCGGTGTCTACTAATATTTATCAAGCACGCAACCTCATCATTTTTATTTGTTAAATTTCTAAAGTATATTCTGAAGTTTTGAAATGTCAAGGTTTGATTAAATTCTATATTGTAGAAAATATTTTAATCCGGACGTGCAGAATTACCTTAACGGAGAGTAAACATGAGTATGTAATAAAGTTTCATTTTGTATCAGGCTCCTTAGTAAGTTTTTCATATTGCCATTTTACTTGTTTTGCTGAATCTTAGAAAGTGTCTTTATTCTTTTCTCATTGTATTGGTCATCTTTTGTATTTGCATTAATTTTATAGGATATTTTCAATTTTGTCATGGCGCATAATATCCACATGTTCAGGACAAAGTTCAAAGACTTGCAGTGTCACGATAGAAAGTTCAATGACTTAATAACACGATCAGTATCGTGACTGTTGTTCATACCGTACATCTTAGCAGCATCTTTGACGTAAGCTGTTTTAATGTAGACAATGGACACTAATATCAGCTTCAGATTATTGCTGACAAATAAATTACCACATAATGTGAGAATAAAATATTTCTCAGGCGTTGTGACAGCAAATGTTACTGACCTGTAAACTTAACAAAATAAGATTATGAACAGATATTTTGTGTACAACAAAAATAGACAAAGAAAAGTGGTTTCACATCTTAAGAAATAAATAAATGTCAAGAAACGTTATGTGTTTGTGATACAGTAACACAATTAAAAAATCCCTTAATCAATAATATTTTTAAAAGGGTTTGGTTATAAATATATGTATAGTTTTTATACATTTCTATTTCTTAAATTACTAGTACATTGTATTTAAATTTTGCATTTGATTACCAAAACCTCTATTTTGCCTGAAAGCTATTTTGAAATTATTGACAAAGAGGTCTTTACTTCAGTTAGGCTTTTCGCTTTTCGAATGCGATAAGGAACAAAGAATAAAATGAACAGCTTTTATTTATTTAATTATTTTGAATATCCTATTCGTAAGACATGAACTCACTCTTAAGGTTCACTCCTCCCAGCATCAATATTGATAAATCTTTTCAAAAGGAATAACGAGAAACAACTGTATTTTAGTATTTGGGCTACCAGTCTACGGAGTTATATTACAAGGAAGCGAAATTATATAAATACTGGCTCATACTGATTGGTATGAAGTCAAATAAATGGTATAAATCGTGTTTGATAGTGATATTTAACATGCAACTTAATGTGTTTTATATTCAAAGCATTTATTTTAACATTAAAAGAACATATTGTATGATAGAAAAGTTCCTATCCGGTCCGACAATGTTAATTTAGTTCTTTGTAATATATGCACATCAATCATCCAAACAAATTTCGAAATCATGTATATACACACACACGCACATTTAGCTATCTTTAAGTTGTGCTATTATATTTTTTGTAAGTCCAACATTAGCAATGGTACTATTTCGTAATTACACGTTGACCCGACATTTTCAAATGTCTTTACATCTGTGTGCCCAAATTTGATGAATTGCAAAGGACTGGCGTGACTTTCTTGACTTTCTGCATAAAAGAAGAAAACCGATACAATTGAAATTGATTAATTAATAATAAAAACCTTTATGCTTTTTTGTTTGTGTCGTAAATTAAAAACCGATTTGATTGATATTGGATATGATGAAACTCTCCATATCCACAACTGTCAGTAAAGTATATCGTGTAACACATCAAACAGTAAATTAATCAGAGAGCAGAATGACAAGTGTCTGATTCGCAGCAATAGTCTATATCATTGTGCTGCATTTATTGATCTTGTTCTGAACAATATTCGGGAATCGTTTATCAAAATGTCATTGGTATATGTACTTTATTACATATAGGTCGGGTTTTCTCTCTGTTAAGTTACAATGGATCAGAAACGTCAATATTTTCCATGTTGACTTCAGAATTTCATATCGGTTATTTCCCGTAATTTTCACATGTGTCGTTGTTTTATGTTTTCTTTACGCCAGTATTGTCACTTTTATTCAGACTATTGAATCTAAATCATAATATTTATATAAATCAGAATGTCAGGGGATGGTACTGTATAAATGTATACATGCAGTATTAATTTCAGCATACCATACAAGCATCACATTTGCAGCATTTTCATAGCAAAAATGATAAAAATACCAGAATATAGGTAGACACACAATATGCAAATGCTGTATAACGTTATACTGAAGTTACAGCATATATGCAGCGTAATTTGAATAATTGAAACAAACTGCTGAAGGTTTGTTCCAAATCTGTAACTGAGCTTTTCTATCTGTAAAATGTATTTTTGCATCTTGATAACTCCTACTTCGAAAATAATAATGAGGATTGAAATCAGTTTTACATAATACTCGAGATAAAAGTAACAGGGAATATCATTTATATTAATTTTAGATAGTTTGCATTCTAATTTGAAATCGTTTGAGAGTCATGAAACATGAAAACTCTTGTTATCATCCTCATTATATCTATAACTCGAAATAGGTATATCATGAAATTACAAACATTTTGAGATAGTTTTATTTGATTTAATTGATATAATCAAAATGTATTTTGAATTCATAACATTATTGGATTGTATTTGGAATTATTTTATTATACCAAAATACCTTTTTTATGATATTTTACGTTCAATTTACGTGTGGTAGATATTTCAACAACACGTCAATTATACAAGATTTGTCTATAGTATTAATTTTTGTCAAATACACGTTTCGACTAACGCCATTTTTGATAACTACACAATCAAATTTCTGCAGCAAGGAGCTTATTTTGAAACATACTGAAATATATTTTTAATTAAATTTCGTAAATTTAATGGAACTGAAAATGTTACAATTTGATAACATTCATTCACAGACAGCATAGCTTAGATATTTAATTACATTGCATAGTGTGTGGTCTTAACCAGCTATAGTTTAATTTGTTATACATAAATTTATGAAATAAAATTGAAATGCTGATATGAAAAGAAACTGAGGTAATTTGCTTTGATTTATTACTCTTCATAGTATATCTTTCAATGTACTTCCAGAGGCAAATTGCCTTCATAAGCGAGGGATAGACAGATGCTATAGAAATGTTGCTTAGTAACAACAGAACTGTAAAGTTATAAACACTGTCATGACCAGGGATCTTGTCTAAATATCAGTATTTTCGTAAAGAAAATTTCAACTTAAATAATGAAAAAAAAAACGAAAAACATCTGCATCTTTACTAATTTTGTAACTGGGCTGTCGTATCCGTAGGCACACGTAGGTGGTATATAAATTATTCACATTGTCTCTTTTGCAGACGATGTTTTGTCCGATAATGCCGGTCAAGGCTTTTCATTATATTTATTCGTGAATACTTGAGGAGTGTTGGACAGACGTCTATTCCTTATTAATCCAATTTACTCATCAGAGCAGGAAACATTGGTTTTCTTAGAGAGTATGTTTAGAATCTCCCGTCCTTGTTTTTGTCATGAAACAAGGACAACCTTTCTTACGACATGCTACGTGCAGTTTGTGTTAAAAGATGACTAAAAGCATATATTTCAGACGAATGAACTTCCTCCTGGAAAATATTTGTTTACAAACAAATGTAAAAAAGCAATTATACTTTTGTTATTATATAAACGATAAACATTGAAACGGGATTGTTATTGTGTATAAACTTGAGATTTGTAATCACGCCATATCAGTCATTCCAAAAGTGGACAGAAAAGGCGTATACAGTTTCATATAAAGCCTTTCTTATTGAACTAACTTAATGTCAATTCACGCGTACAATAATGTAGATAAAAATAGTCTTTCTTTACAGTCGGTATTTAAAGCAACAAACATTTGGTATAAAAACTATTTACCCGATAAAATAGCCATTCAAAAATATCAAAATGTTTCCAAAAGTTATTGAGTCGCCGATTGCTTCTTTTGATTTCTATTTTATTGATTAAAGCACCTTGCTTTCTTTTCAGATTTGGACCTTTCCTATAAAAGTGTCATTTTATGTAAGTACTTATGTATAAAGATGTGTAATGTTTTGCGTTTTGCACTGTTTTCATCGAATTATAATAACGCTTTCCGTTTTTATTTTTATGTTTTCTCAATGTCTTGTATGGATTTTTAATCAAATTCTGTATCAAAAAGATATATTCCAATTTTTCACCCGATCGTTAATTGGATATTTATAAATTACAAGATACCCATGAGCATTCATAATAACAGTCGTAGTGCTGACATACTCGGAAGGCTTACATTTTGCTAACATCAATGATAACTATCATTTACAGATGCCTACACTGACACCATATTTATTAAGGTTTTATTCACATACAGAAAAAGATTCTGGATACAAATCAGTTTACTCCCGTCTTTTAATGGGGTCTGCGTGGCCGATTGGTTTAGTTCATTTACTTCAAATTCACTTGCTCCTCACCAATGTACGTTCGGGCCTCGCTCTCTTAATATGAGGAAGCCATCCAGACGGCTTAAGGAGGGTTGGTGGTTTTACCAAGGTAATTGAAGGGGCACCCGATGTCAACCATGTCGCCATATGACCTATAATATTGTCGGTTGGACGTCAAACCAAATAATAACAACAACAAAAATCTCCCATCACTTTTCTGATGAAAATCAATAGTAATGGATCAATTAGATATTTTTTATTTATTTTTAGCCATATAATGGATTTAAATGTAATCATGTTCTTACATGTGAAGCTAGAATTCCAAGCTGTTATTGTTATTATTGTTGATATAACCGCCTCGGTAGCCTAGTGGTAGAGCGTCCGCTTCGAGTGCGGGAGGTCGTGGGCTCGATCTCCGGCCGCGTCATACCAAAGATGATATTGCTAGGACTGGTCAGCCCAGTGTCAGTAAAATGTGACTCGGTGGGATATCATGTCGTGTGTATACGGCGTGATATTCCAGTGAGGCAGCACTGTAAAGTTGGGCATTGTGCTCACTGCTACAAGTAGACACCGTCGTTTATATGACTGAAAACTTGTTGAAAAAGATGTAAAACCCGAACACACACACATTTTCGGTAAATTAAAACAAATTATAACGGTACAAGGATTACATTATTGTATTTTTTTTTATTTCCACTTATTTTCCAAACAGTTGGCGAGTAGCTTTTATATCAGTCCAAAAATTAGTTTTGAAGCAATTTCATCAGAGTAAAATTTTATTGTTTGTTCACATGGCGGACAAATATTCCCAGCGTAAAATATGCAGAAGAGCTATATTTTATTTGATTTGCAGTGAGGCGCAAAGATAATTTGTAAATTTTGCGTGGGAGTATGTTACTGATTTGTTGTTGTAAGAGCGCAAATTATGCACCCTGACGCAAACCATATGCATGTGAGAATTTGCCTAGTGTTTCATTTTCCGACTAAAATTAATTATATTTTATTTCATCGGTGATTTTCTTATAATTAAAGAAAATCTTTTGATTATAGACAAATAGAACTAGAGCTATCACTTAAGGTGACGAATGTACCCTCCAAACGCACTGACACAATACATTGCAATTTGACGCGCACAAGATTGCATAATTATGTGGACTGTATGTATATAGACTATATATATATATATATATGGACTGTATATATATATATATATATATATATATATATATATATATATATATATTTGTAAGGAATAAACAGCAGCAGACCTGTGTTTTACAATTATTTTAATTCTTCACTGCAAGCGCTTTCAATACACATATATTCAGGCAGTTTACATTTTGAAATAACGTACAATGACGTCACGTCATGACAAAAATTACGGGAAACGTCGTAAACAGACGTTGCGGCAAACTTCAAGAAAAATGTATTATACACTCAAGAATACCCTGTGTATGTATGCACACAAAACTTGAAACAGATATATTGTACCATTTAAAAGGGAGTTAATAACTGTGCTTAAAACATATTTATGCTCGATATATCAGTTTAACAAATAATATCAAGATGATTACTTAAAAAGTAATAATAGCTTAAAATCAATTATGGATACAGTAAAGAGAAAGAATTGCTCAAATTACCCTCACGTTCTTTATGACAAAAGTGGTATATAGCCAATGATTGATATAGCATCAAAAATTAAAGGGAGGTAATAAAATTTAAAGCTAAAACTGTATTTCAGGAAAGAAAAGAGATAAAAAATTTAAAAAAAGCAATGTCGTACGTTAAATGTACACAGTTGATGATATTAATTTCTAAACAATTATGACCAGTACTATTTCACCATGTGTAAAGATAGATGAGCAAGCATATATAAACAGGAGATTCTAGGTACTGCACTTAAACAAATAAATTTAAAGAGCTCGCCATACTCGCGGGCCCCAAGATCTTTTAACAAACGCTGTTAAGTTCTGGTTTCAAAAACGTTTATGAAATATAGTTCTTTCTCATCTCTGAAACTGTCACTGTTAGTCAGATTTTTGTAAAGAGGGAATATTTCAAACTTCCCACCCGAGCATTCATGGATATGTTTATTTACTTTCAGGATACGTAGTTCATCATTATTAGTTTGTTGTCTATGTAGTGTCATTCGTCGGCACAGTTCATTCTTTGTTTGACCGATGTAAAATTGTTTGCAATTCGCGCAGATGATAGAATAAATAACATTTTTTGAAATACAATTCATATTCTGTTTAACAGTAAACGTTTTACCATTTGAAAATTTAATTGAGTCTCCTTCTAGCAAATCTGGACACGTCTTACATCTGCTTCTGTTACAATTTGTTACAGTCGCAATATTTTCCACCATATCAAATTTCGATTTAGATAGAATGCGTTTTAAGCTTTTAGGTTGCCTTTTACTATTTATTATTCTTTTCTGTTGTAAAACATTTTTCATCCTGTCACTGTTCTGCAGCATTGCTTTGCATGTTTGTATTGCCGGCGACATGTTCTTGTATATAGTGTCCAACTTTTGTTGAAATATATCCAAAGGTTAGCGAGATATATCCAAAATTGTAGGTGTGGAGTTAGAACTTTTGCTGAGTATAATTGTAATAACATCGAAGCAGAACTCACCTTTTCTCCTATACATGTAGTTATAGAGTTATAGAGTTGTCTTTTAGCAGCTGTTGTTGGAATATCGAGATATAGTACATGTGCAAGTCATGAAAAAAGACACACATTTTATAAATACTGGGATTCGATAAGGGAATATATGAAACTTGATACAATAAATTGTTTCTTACTACATTGAGAATGATTTCACAGAGATATTGGTAACATTGCAGCGAATTTTGTATAAAGAGCAGGTTTATTTTATACATTTTCTTCCTAAATATATAACGTGTTTATTCTATAACAGACTGCAGTTCCCTTCAATATGTAGTTTTATACAAAAACCATATTTCAGCAGATTATGTAGAGATTGTACCTACCCAAGAAATTCTAAGGGGAATTGGCCAAAAAAACTTAAGCCAACATAAAACAGTGGTCAAAAGTGAAAGAAAAACTAAATAGGTCCTTTTCCCAACAACTGGTCAGGCAGACAAAATATGACCTACATTTGTTAAAAGCTGTTTGTATTTGATATACACTATTTACACTTTTCTCATGGCTTACACTGACAATTATTTTATAGGTTGTGCTGATTCCCTGCTTGAAAGTTTAGTACTGCATCAAAATAAAACAAATAATGCATCAATTTCTTTCAATTAATTTTACGACATGAAGAAACGTTACAGATATTTAACTTTTGGCGTTTTAGCTAGAGTCATTTTTGTTATCAAAAATGATAACTGCGTTTACACAAAATTTGATATATTAAAATGTCAAATTTCTTACCAACAGTGTGAAATTACAAAAAAAAAGTTATACTGGCATCGCATATGTGTAACAACATGGATAGACTGTTTTTATATTCATCATTCCAATTAATGATTAAGAAAATGTTTCTTATGCTTCACCAATTGTGGAGCATTTCTCTAATTGTTCAGGAGTATTTTACTGCAAGTAGTGTAATACAAAATGTCACTGTCATAAAATGTGATCATAACATTTTAAGGTAGTGGATTGATAGTGACGCTCTGCGATTACCATGTAATTATGTATTTGAAAATGTAAACAATTCGACAAGAAACCGAACAATGCTGAACAGACATATTGAGAAAACGCAATTTGACGATTATTGCTACAGGTCCACTCTCTTAAACAAACTATAAGGTGTTTTCTTTATTTTTGTAAACAAGGTAAACAAGTAACTTAATATATTCACATTAGTTTACAAGTTAAACTGTTTACACAACTTAAAAACTACTTTGGCCTCATTTACAATTATATCTACTATAACAATTATCACCTGAATTGAGTGCATTCATGAGTGAAAAATATCGATGACAAAAGGTTGTAGGTTTTTTTTTACATTATAAAATCTTTAATAACTTCTTCCAGGTAAAAGTGGTGACTTTATGAACCGCGTACATCTTCCGTTGTTCCAGGAAACGACCATCATGGTCTTAATAACTGGGTCATACAGATCAACAACCATATTAAACATGTATTGAATGTTTACAAAAGATCATTTATATTAATATTACATTAACGATATGTTTGTTTATTAGCAGGGTCGTCAAAAATAAAACTGTAATACGATAGTTTTTAGTAAGACTTGGAATTGACCTGCTTCGAATTCTGAGTGCATTAATTTTTCTGAAAAAGAAAAAAAAACAGAACAAAAACATATCTGTTAGTATCCATCATCGGTAGTATGTGTCCTAAAAGAAATAATCGCCGACTTCGAAGAAAAGTAAACAGGAAAGTAAGAGGGGGTGGTTCTTTATAGAGAAATGGCAGCGCGTTGATTGTTAATAAAATAAAACATTAGACATTAGATTTCATTGCAAATAAAAATACTTTGCGGAAGACCTTGTTCATTTGCGGAAGAATGAATGTTAGGCCTTTTTCACATCATCTTATTAATAAAGTATAATTGATAATACATTAATTGACCCGTTGTTACATGATTTTTATCCTTTCAATGTAATAAATAGATGTATGCATGAATAATTTCATTCTAAACGCCCTTCAAACGTTCTTTTTGTAGAAATCATTGATTCTGTAGTTCTGCAATATATTAATTGTTTAATACTCGACGTAGTTTTTAGAGACATTAATAGATACAGTCGGGGAAAACGTCATGATACAATTTAATACTTTTACATGGAAATAAGTCAACATACTAAACTTCATTTCTGTGCATAGGCATCTTGATAAGGCAATCATTAAGGAAAATAAAATTGTTTACTTTCAGCCTATATGATTAAATAAACACACGTTGGAAAGAAACTGAAAAGTCAGTTACACTTGAATTTTAAGAATTACTTTTTAGCATTCTAGCATTCTTATATCCTTTGATACAATCATTTAAGTGTCTTCTATATATTTCCTTGTTCAAATTTGATTTGATTTTCATCATGATTTCAGAGTTACTTAAAGACAAATCAAGTTTCTGAAGTTGCATGCAGCATATTGCCATGACAAAAAACCTGATAATTCTCGTAGCTAAACATCTAGACAATAAAAGACCAATAACTATTATTTCACTACGTGTATGAATCCCCGGGCCCTGGTATGTGCTTGTCTATATTCGACACACATTTACCGTGCTATAAATTTGAAACTTTAAGAATAAAAGAGTGAAAACTGATTTCTGGAATCATTTAAAAATTAGATATTGAATGATTTGCCGGTTAATAGCCAAACGTTTTGGCCCTCATTCCGAGGGTCAGTAGTTCTTACTTTTAACCGGCAAGCCATTCAATAAGTGTATATTGTTTGACCAATCAAGGTCGTCTTTCATAGGATGTCATCGAATGTTCAGACATTTATTTCTACTTTATACTGTCGCAAAATGTCACAGTTACTAACAAGCAAATAAAAAATAAAATATGTGTTACACGACACTCTTTCACATCTTCTTTTTAACTGCTGAAAAATAAAATTAAGCGGAATTGCAATTTGTCGACGTCAAGGATTTAAGAAATCGTTTAATAAAGTCTTGTTCTACAACAATGTCCTTGGCTTTTAAATTGTAAGTCGGTTGTACAAGCAGTCAAGTTTTCTAGGGAAATATCTGAAAAGACGGACTATATTCATAAGAATAATTTTCCAGTGTTTCATAACATCATTCAAATTTCGACTGCAAAATAAGAAAAAAACATGTTCTGGAGATTAATATGTTTTGTCATTGTTGTAATTTTACTGAGATACTAACGTCGGCAGTTTTACCGGTATCTTAACTTTTGATTTAATATATTATACTATGTTTGTATGATAACTAAGAATATCTCAGGGTGAGTAAAAAGCAAAAAGAAATGTCAAACAGGAAATGACACATTCCAAGAACGCAGCCGTTTATTCAACGCAAACATTGCAGCCAGATTGGGGCCCAAAGACGGGGACTTAGAGCTTTCGACCCTCTTTCACAAATTTACGCTACGAATGTCTTTCCAGAATACCTTGTAGAATTTTCGAGACATCCTGTTTCAGCCATAAAAGATGGCAATACCAGTTGATATGCTATAAGTCTGCTTTACTAATACTGGAAATAACTCAATAAATCATGCGAAAAATATAGATGAATGTTGAAATAAGCATCCTGCAGACCTAATCATTTTTATTATGCTCCAATTACATTTATGTCTCTTACGAAATGACGTAAAACGTCTGCACCTAATTAATTATATGTTGCAACATTAAACTTTTCATACTGTAACTGTTGAAAGTCGATTTATCTCCTCATGTCTCATACCTTACATTAAGTTTAAATTTGGTACCTGAAAAGTATCTTTCAAGACAGCCAGGTAGCTGTTAGCCAAAGTTGTATCAGTTTTACAAATATATCTGTATAAAAAGAACACGAATGCATTGAAATATGTAACAATTAATCTCTTATTAATAGTATCTTATAACTACCTTCGCATTTGAGTTTTTGTACTAACTATTACTTATTGTTTTATGATGCTTGGGAACCGTTTCTTGTAAGTTATGATGTCATGAATTGGATTTATTATATATTTAGACAAATATTCAAATACTTTTTCACATGCCTCTAAATAGCTTCAAGCGTGTGCCTAATAAAAAGCCTACGTGTACCAGCAATAATCAAGCTATAAATATTTGCATGTCGCCATATTGTCTTGATTCAATTGTATATCAGAACCTTAAACAACCTATAACGCATACCAAATCAAAGTAGTTGTCTTCATCTAAATTCATTCCAGCATGCATTAACATCAACTGACTATCAAATGAAAGTCTGTGTCTAATTCCAGGGGTGCTGTATTTCTTCAGCTGAACTGTGAACCCAGTTTTGTACAATTTGCTATTAAGGAAATTCCGACGAGCTTTGAAACGAACACTGTGCAGATTTTGTGTTAATATCCATTCATTACTAACATTTTATATGCTCAAAGCGAAATCTATCAACAATGACAGAAATGTACAATCCATTCTTTCTGTCAATTCCAAATGTATATATTCTGGAATGGAACCAGATGTGTCTTGTTACTTTCTACAGAAATGATAAGTACGTGACAGATACGCTACGAAATGTTATTATTTTTGTGAAACAATTAACAAGGGAAACATTATTGAACCGTACAAGTAAGGAGAAGAGCTCAAGTTGCACTATACACGCACATTCTGACGGTGGTTTACATGCTCTGTGTCGTCATAAACGATGCACAAATCGACGGCAGAGTTTTCTGTCCTCGCGTCCAAATGGAAATATTTCAGGGTATAGATGCGCTTAAAAGACAAGAATTTAAGAACATTAGATATAGTGATCCAGTTTCGTCTGAAGACGCACATATTCTGTATGACGACAGTGTGTTAGAATCTGAACATCCTATATATTACGAATAACTTTGCGGGTATGAAATATATGAGGCATTTAAAAACACATTTGGGTACGTCTTATGTTGATAATGCATGTACTAAGAGAAATTATCTTACGGTTAGACAGAATATTTCATTATGTTTATTACTTATATATATATATATATATATATATATATATATATATATATATATATATATATATATATGTCGGTGTCGAATATTTTCATGCTCGTTTAGACTGAGTTTCTTCAAATATTTATTCTGCGTCAAATATAATCATTTTATTTTTATGTAGATTCAGGATGTTTTCTTGCAAATAGAATAAAAACTGAACATTATATTTAAATGGCGGAGAAGTTAGTAAGCTGGAATTGTTTTTTTTCTTTGTTTTTATTTACGAACTTACTTTAACTTAAACTCAGTAAATACGTTTTTTTTTAATTTTTAGGTCTCTTTTAAATATTAATTGAAATTGTTGATTGTATTCTAGAATATCAGCTCAGATTCCATTAAGTTGCATAAAGTTTCAAAATGCTTATTGTCTTATACTTTACTTCCCTTGCCATTTGGTTTTTAGGTTTTTAATCTCGTTCTGAATGTTAATGTTTATATCACAACATACATTCTCGTTAAATATTTCTAAACCTGATGTAACATCTGTTGATGTTTTCAGTTTTGACAAATCACACGTTTAATACGTGTATCAATTAATTAATTTCAGAATTGTATAAAATTATCTTGTAGTACCAATATATGTAACAGCAATGAGTACTTTTATACAACTAAATTCAGATTGTAGTTGGGTGGGGGACAGCATTTTGGATATCCTGAGACAGTTTGTTGAACTGAAAGGTTATAGTTTAATTTCAAGAAGACAATTCATTGTCAGCAGTAACTTGTCACAACGTATAGTTATCAAAAGGAGTGGTACCATTTTGACAGTTTAATAAATATCTGTCCGAGGCTCATATCATCTAGGTTAATTTTCATCTTCCAACTGACTATGTTTGAAATTCCGTTTACTTGTCAAAAGTAAAAACGTCAATGAATACATTCGTTATGGCTATTTTTGCTAAACGTCTGAGCTTTGAAGACATTTCATTAAAGTTTTGATATTAAATAGAAGTACATCCGCCTACACATACATAAATGTAGAATAGCATCAGTCGTTAAGAGCCCTTGGAAATAAATATCTCCTCTTTAATAGCATTTTCGGAAAAAATACTCTTATCTTAGACTGTGAGCCTACAGGAAAAAGGCTTTTCTGACAATATATCGGTGTCATTATGAAGAAAGAAATAAACATTATTACAAACTACCTGATCTCAATATACTTTGAAAGACTTAACATAAATGGTACCCGTACATACCCAGCATGCCGGTATTCGGTTAAGTGTAAAAACGTAAGTATTTTAATAATATACTTAATGTTTCTCTGCAGTACATGCATGTATGACTTACCCTGTCCTGTAACGAGGCTGTAGATAATGGATCTTTGTGATAAACTGCAGACAAGACGACGAATATCTGTATGCCCATGCATAGTGATGGTTATTGTTCTGGTCACAGTGGCTAAAACTAGCTCAACAACCATTCGGACTTTGTCAAAAAAGTACAAAATTACACTCTATCAGGTTCTAAGACCTCTAAAGATAAACCAGATACCCAGTCGCTAATCGTTTTCCGGGCTTTCGTGAAATATTCCTTACTACAGACATACGTATCTGGCAATTTTGTACATTGTGCTTTGCGACACTATTTACTTTAGTATTTATACATCGTTGATAAATAGCATGTACAACTGCCAAATTAGATGACTTGTTGTAATACAAAATGCTATGTTTCCAAAACGAAACTTTTTGATTGACGGAGCGGGATTTTATCTTTATGTATATTACACCGTTACATGTCGTCTTTAATTAGTGGATAAGACCGAATCACTTATGTTATGTATTTCTTGTCACATATTCCAAAATAGATTCATTCACAATATAACTGAATAGTATTTGGCAAAGAATTTAGTGGGGGCAAAAGTTTGTATAACGTTGATAAATAGGATATGAAAGTGAAGTCTGGTAACTGTCTGTCGTATATACAATAGGTCGTAAATAACAGTAAATACAACTACAAATGCCATAAAAGTCATAAACGCACAAGTTACAGAATGTAAAAGTAAATATAATATATCTGACCTGTGTCTGGAAAGAGTCTTGATACATTTACAGATGAATCTCATTCTAAGCCTCCCCGAACTAAAGGGGATGCGTGTTTGTGTAGTCAATGAATAATTACACACAAAAGATATAGACCAACTAATAGATAACAAGGACTGAGGAACACAATTAGTCATCTATTTTGAACGATCTCTGGCGGATACACCATAGAGGAGCTTAAATCGGATAACTGTACACAGCACATTCAAATCCTCATTCTTAATCCCAGTCATTTTATAAGGTAATCTCCGCGAGGTGAACCACTTACACACGCAATGGTAATAGGAAACACAAAATATAACAATATAAAAGAACAACAAAAGCAGCTTAGTACCATAGGGATTTGGGACTGCATAAACTGATAAAAGTTTCGTTGCACGTCACATTAAATACGAAAGAATGTGACTCAATTAGCATGCATATGTATCGATTAATATAATGTCCTGACTTATTGGTGGGCGAACGATAAAAGCTGTCAATATTGTGTTACATGGAGCAGAACTTCGGTTACTAGAACTTGGATAATTAAAACACCACCCTCCGCTCGAAGTCACCGTCAGGTCCCGACAAAATCCCTGTAAAATGTATACTGTTTGATGGCTCTAACTGCAGATAACCCGAACACATTTTGCATGCCCCGTTGTGTTCAAGACATCGAAGTTCGACTGTACAATATCTGTACACTAGCCAATATCAAACATTTGAGAAGTTGTACAGATGCGTTAATTTATTTCTATAACCCTTTAATATTTCGAAATAAATCTAGGCTAGGAGAAATTACTTCTTACCATTCGTTTTATTTTCCGGACAATGAAATGGAAAAAAATAAAAAAACGAGTTACCCTCATTCAAATCTTAATGTCATACGTATGACCAATTTTAGTATGCCTATATTTTTGGACATTTAAACAGGATACAAAAATAATTACTTTGAAAAATTGCAAAATTACCCAGCATAAATGGTAGCTTGTTTAACTGCATCTGTCCTAGTCAATTTTCTGAACTTCTTTATCTGATAGATACGAATTACAAAGACTAGGTGCAAATTTTAAAAGCAGCTTATTGTATTTAACTAAATTGATTTACCAAGCTTTGCCTGATATGGTTAGAGATACAAATTTGCGTAATTTGAGAAATCTGATCGATTACACAACTGCTTCTCGTAGTCCTTAAAATTCTTTTTAATCAACACTACTGTCACTCGATTAAGCTTTGCAGTATGTAAGAAATAGAAAATCGACATTCAGACACATTCTCTCCTCGTTTAAAGAAAGCTTCTAAAAACATTTAACCAATCCGTTGTTGCAACACGTTTTCTTGTAGGTGATCGTTTCTTGCAATTGTTTTATTCCAGGTAACATGACAAAATCTCCTCGTTTAAAAAAAAGCTTCTAAAAACATTCAACCAATCCGTTGTTGCAACAAGTTTTCTTGTAAGTGATCGTTTCTTGCAATTGCCGATAACAAGACAAAACATGTTAAAAAGAACCATTTATGAGGAAAGAAATATCACATTGATATCATTGATCAATCAGTTATATCAATTAAGGACCATGCTGGTCTTATATTGTAATTTAGTTCGTGAATCCGAATTTTACAGCTACAGCAGGTATAAGAAGAAAACTTTCTGCCAAATTGCTTTCAAAAGAGAACACTGGTAAAGTTTTGTACAAAAAGAGCCCGAAAAGTACACCTACACCCACACCCACTGCAAACAGCCGTGTTTGTTTTCTAACAAATCAAGAGAGCTTTAATAATTTAATGCAAGGTCACCTCATAAGCATTTTCTTGAGCTTATTTCAAAAGCGAACCAGTGGTTAAGAAGATCACGTTTGAAAATTTTTTATATCCTTTAACTCTTAATAATATAAACAATCCTGGTAAGTAAGCAATCTTCATGGGTTGTCGGCAAAGGAAATTAATGAGAAGAATATATTTTCAGATATTGCTCCGGAAGCCGTTTTATGAAAATCGAAATAATTTGTACAACCTTCGTAACCATCTATCGAAGAATTAATTGTGCAAAATTATTTCAATATCGGACCAAAAGGTTTGATTAATACTTTCCATGGGAGGTAATTAAATGGGCAAAAAGCTCCTGCTCTTTCTAGCACCGGCATAAGCGGAATTCCATTAAGCCGACATGAATGCTCTCCGTGATCCCAAAGGAATAGAAAATGTAATAACACTAACTTTAGAAGCATAACCATGTTACCAGTGCATTGAAGTGTAGAATGTGAATATTATTATCATGTTTACGGACACAGTTTCATCTTCTGTCAATGTATATTCAATAGGTCAGAAATTACGGTAAAACAATAAGATGTACGTGATGTGATGTATTGCATAAAAACAGAAACCAGTCGATTTAGGCATAAAACAATAATATGTTTATACATTAAAAATATGTTTTGGGACGCTAAAAGTACAACAAATGTTAAATGTTAAACATTTTTTTTTTGCATTTCGTGACGTGATTGAGAAACGACAAATGTCAAACTTATAGAGGTCAGTTTGTTCTTGTTGACATGTCCATAAGGAATTTCAATGATATAGATCAAATCAATCCATAATCAAGTTCGAAAAACGCTTAGGTAACTTGTAACATGTAAAAGCGTTTCATAATGGACATAGTAATGACAATGTACAAAAAGCTCAGTAAGCTATTATCCCCCTGATGCACATAATCGCTCTGATTTATCTCATGGTGTTTTGACATATAACAGGACTTAATCTAGGTATTGTGAGATAGATGCAATATTTCATCCTGCTCTAAAACATATTTAGCTATTGCGTAAATAATCAAATAGTCAGACAAGTCCTCTTAAAGTAAACTACACAACATGATAATCGCACGAAAATGGAACCATATATATATATATATATATATATATATATATATATATATATATATATATAGTAGAGAGAATTAATTAAATTATATAAATACGAACTAAATCACCACCACAATATACCAGACCAATTACGGCAAAGCGCCTAGCAGTACAAACGAACACGCACATGCCACAGCAAGTCCACTAACCCAATAAGATTAGTTTCGATACTGATTATACATCTATATAATATGTCCTTTCCATCTCTAAGCAGATAAAACAAGCAAAGATAATAGAACTGGTAAAAGAGATACAGGCTATTTAAGGACTAAAGTGTTCTACTCAATTATTTTTAAAGTTAAGGTACTATTTTGCGAAATGTTATACTGAATTTTATTTGCTTTCCCGTCTCTGTTGTAACCGAGTCATGGATGTTTTTTGATTTTTTTAATTTTACGATATTTTTATATGGTTAAGGATGTTGGATACGTTTCAGGCCAATTTGTTCTACAATTAAGAATTTTTTCATACTTTGCATGTTTGAAGATCTTTAGTATCTATTGCATATAAAAGCAAAAAAGAGGTAGGTCACCGAACTCCTTTTCGTTATATCGGCCATTTTCTACACACACTGTCAAGACAAAAGTGAAATTTGAAAAACCTGAAAAAATTGGGGTACATTTCAAAATTTCTTTATCAGTTGTAAAATAATTGTATTTCTATCAATTCAGTTTGAATATGCTATGAAGTCAGTATGAAATTTTAATGATTTTCACGTAATATTGTGACTCATTTTCACAAGGCAATATAATTACCCCACTCACTTTTTTCCAATGGGACCAGTACTTGTATCGTCTAAAGATAGCATAACATTATTTCTACAATTAAGATTTTTGAAATACTTTTTGTATTTATTGTGTCTCAAAATTGCTTCAAAATAAGGGGGAAAAAATGGGGGTCACCGAACATATAAGAGAGATATTCTGTATTTTATCATTAAAGTACCAAAATATTAGAATATTGGGGTTGGCTGGCAAATAAGCTATAGCAACAAGTATTTTCATGCAAAACAAACGCCTTAACAATATGAACATGTGTGCAAAACATAATCTTAAATAACAAAATAGTTCCAAACCATTTACATCGAAATTTCATCATAAAAAAACAGATGTAATATTACCCCACCCACTTTTTTAAAGTTAATTATGAATTAAATAGCATTGTTAACACTCCAGCATGAATATTACTATAACAATCTTCACCAGAGTAAAAAAACTATATGCATGGCTACATAATCTGGAATGTGTTGCATTATGGGGATGATCCGACCAATATATCAAGAGTAATGTGCCCCTGATATAGTAAAAAATAGCAATATTTACCTATTTTTTACAACTGTATCATTTTTATTTAAAAATCTTGAATAAACTTATAGACAATGTGTATGGCCAAAGGGTCTTGCAAAAGCTAGATTTCAGGCATTTTTAGACTAGCAAGTCCAGAGTTATCTGTCCCTGTTATATAAAAAGTTGCAATATTTGACCATTTTAACGCTCTAGTTTGAACATTTTCATAACAATTTTGATCAGATTTAATGGCAATGTATACGAGCACAAGCTCTTGGAATAACCCGATTTTTGGTATGATCAGACCAGCTTATCCGGAATTATGTGCTCCTGATATATCACAAAAGCTGTCTGTTAACAGCACACTTGAAGGGGTTTAGGAGATACAGAGCGGACACAAAAGGACTTCGGACACTTTCTATATGAATTTGCCTACTCCAAGAGTGAAAAATAAACTACTAAGAAATAAGTATTTAATTACATATATATGCCATCATATATTACATATATATGCCATCAAAATACATATCTGAGATTATTTCTTAAAGTCAAATTTTCAATATTTGTTTCATAGAACAGTGATTTTTGTTCTAAATAGAATTACGTACCCTGTTATATAGATATAAAAAATGTTTTGCTCTATACAACATTGTTCCCACTCGTGCATCAAAACCATATTTGGCCAGCATATGTAGATACTAATTATAAATACACATTTTCTGTGACTATTGTGTTGATGCAAGGGGTGGAACAGTACTTGTAAACAAAAAATGTTACTACATGGTGTTCCCAAATGTAAAGTAACCACTACTTTTTATATTCCTTTTTAATAAATTGATAGTCACATATTTTTACATCTGTTTGTAACTCAAATACTATACAAATGTTTGAAAGGGTACACATAGGCATGTTATACATGTAAAGTAGTGAAAGAAGCAAATGCTGTGAAATCATTATGATTTGTTGGGTTGAATTTTCATTGGCTTATCCTGGTTGTTTGTTGCAGTAGATTGACAAATATGTGCTTTAACATACTTGCAACACACCAAGTAATCTTCTGCATGCCCCCCCCCCCCCTAACCCACCCCTCACGACGCGCACGCCACTAGCGATGGTAATTTATTTTGTTTTCCATTTAGTTTTTATTATTTTTTGTATTTCTTACATATTTTTCATTTCTTTATTTGTTCATCTTCTTCTGTGCGTTTATATTTATCTTTTAGACACATACTAAATGTCACACGCATTCATTACTTCGTGTTCCTCCTTCTGTGAAAACTGAATTGAAGACTGTTCTTTGCGGCGGACTAGGCCTAAAATCACAAAGAAGAGGCAATATGTGCACAGCAGTTAATCTGATCCTGACTTTAGTCTATCCGACAGAAATAACGCTTGGCATTGATATGCCTGTGATGCATAGGTCAAGAACAGTAGCTTCATGGCAGGTCATATCAGTGACGGTTTCACATTCAGTGTGATGCCACGAAATCCACCTGAAACTCGGCTGGACCTTTTAGTTCGTTTTCGCGTCTAGCCATATTTATATATGCCATCTATTGGTTTTCTCATGGCGCGGTTCAAATGTTATCTGTGCCACTGGTACTTATCCCAAACTAGAACCAACCCTACGGCCTTGATAAGATGACTGCCTTTTCTTAGTATTAATGTTATGCAGCACACAACTATCTGCGATCACTTATAACAGAACTATAAATAACCACCTGAACCACTGTAATAAAACTGACCGGTCACTTATGTATACCAATTCACACACGTAATGCATCAATAACTTTACATTACTAACAGTGTATAGATAAATCAAGTACAGGTTGTTTGCAAAAATATTGTTCTATTTTTTTTATTTATTTATAAAATTTTAATCTTAAAATGTTATTTTTTCCTTAAATAAAATGATTTTGCCACTTTATTCGACTGGAATTCATATATTCAAAACTTCCGTAAAGTGATGACATTATATTTTTACGGAAATTAAACATTTTATCTTTTCAAGAAAATATACCCTGGCCTAGATAAAATAAGAAAAACACCTTGATAGGAACAGATACAAACCAGTTTCTGCTGTAATAAATTAACTAACACATTGGTTTATCATTGACTCGAAACGATTTGGGTATTGTTTAAATACTTAATGAGAAATTTGCATTCAAAATGTAGGCTAAAAGCATATGATAGTGTCCGAAGTCCTTGAAGGCTTTGAGTTGTGACCTTGACGTTGAACCGACACGGCTGACTCATGGGTTCTGCACATCGTCTTGATGAGGTGATCATTTGAACCAAGTTTCATGAAAATCCTTCAACATATTCAAGGGGTTTAGGAAGTACAGAGTGGACACAAAATGTTACGGAAGGACGGAAGATGGAAGGACGGTAGTAGGGAAGGATGGACAGAGACCATTCCTATAATCCCCACCACTTGTGGCGTGGCGGGGGAGTTATAAACACCACGACAATAACCATGGAGGAAATGACCTTCAATCCAGCACCTATAAAATTTCATGTTATGATAATTGTATACTAAAACAAGTCCCAGTACCGTACCGTATTATCATTTTCTAACTGATGGTTAATCACCTTAAATATTTCTAACAGGCAGTGGACCACCCCAAGTAATCTTAAATATTTCTAATTGTCACTCAAAAATGTTCTGGTATGTAGGACTCTCAATGAAAATTATCTTATATCATATATGATAATAAATCACCTTAATGTCCAGAAGTTGTGTTGAGCTACCTTAAAGAATTCTTCCTATAGTAACTGAATTAAACCAACAGGTTACTTCTAATCAGACCATAGAAATATATAAAGTGTGTAGTAGATTAAATACCTATCAAAGTATCTTTCAAGTTCAGAAATGACTAGTACTGAAATGAATAAATTTCTTTTTAATTCACTGCACAAGATATTATATTTGAAAATTTCTATTAATTGACTATTTGAGAAAAGTACCTTGGACCTTTCATCAATGACATTTACCAAAATTCTCTAATATAAAGCAAAGAAAACCTGTAATTTGTTCAGGATAATATTAAACAGTGATGTTCAAATCAAATAAAAGTACATGAATTTGTATACTGGGTATAAATTACTCAAACAGATTTTCTGAAAATCTATTGATAGAACAGTTTTACTTTATGCTAAAATTAGTTAACCACTGGACCAATGAAAAATCAATACTACCTTTAATGAGGATGTGGAAAATTGCTGGAATCCCAAAATGTGTACTGTTATTAATAAATGGGGATCCAGAAACTGAATCAAAAAAATAGGACAAGTCTAAAAATAAATTCCACTGACTAAGATTAGTATCAAAGTACTGGCTTGTTGAATATACCTTTTAATTGTTAAATGTATTGTTTTTAAAAGAAATTTTTATTTTGATGGCAATTTCAATAGATTTAAGAGATAAAATTTGGTTTGAAAAGAGATAGACAGAAGGTACATCCAAAGAACTACAAAATACATTATAGCTATTTGATACAACATGCAGAATCCTTCACCAATTATAGTTTAATTCTGTTAAAATCTCTTTTACCAAGTTAATGTGACTTGTGAATTTTCTTTCTATCTTTTACAATAGCACATCATCTTGGCTGATAGTGATTCCTTTTTTTTCATTTGTACTTTATTGTAATCACTCAAAAATCATAACTGATTACTGAAATACTAAACAGTTGTAAAGTTTCAACATCCAATTCTGAAAAATTTTGATTGATTTAAATACACATTAATTTTACATTCACTCTAAACCTGTATGATATAATGAACACAATTCTCTCAGATCACTAGCTGTTTACTGGAGGAATCACTGTGTAAAAGTCAAATCAAAATAAGTGTAGACCAGTCTGTACATACTGTCTCTTCTGTCAATGGTAAACCTGTTTCAAAACTTTTCCATACGCTTTACTAGTATAATCTTTCTATGTATGTTGTTTCGTCAGAATCACCGGATTTTTTCTGTATCCTAAACTCAGTGTTGTCGACCTCTGTAATTGACTTTGTACTTCTGTTCTGTCACCCACTAACATTATTCCTAAAATTTCTTCACTTGACAAATTAATCACCACATATGTATAAACATCAACATATGTGTGAAGTCTGTAGTACATCTGACATTGTACTTACAATATAAAATTCTGGTTCATGTATTTTTAAGAGTATCCTGCACAAAGCTCAGAACTGGTAATTTATAAATTAATGTTACTTGTCAATCTGACTGCACATCATTTAATGACCACTCATTACAGTTGACACCTCATCACGAACTCTCACTGGGGCTGCATTATTGTACTCACTCTTACTTGGAACTTTACCAGTTATAAGAAGGAGAAATGTGGTCTGTTCTGCTCTTTATTATTTCCTTAGTATCTGTTCTACCAAGACATTTCTCAAACTGTACTCTACTCATATCTGGTTCTGAAAATAGACATAATCATATCTGGTTCTGAAAATTGACAATCAATACAATTCGCATTGTTACAGAATACTATAAATCATCATGATAAAACATATTTAAGCATAGTGGTCCATTACCCCAGAAAAAAAAGAACCTTAAGGCCTCAACAGACGTTAAGTTCTAGTTGTACAACACTAATTATCTCAAAGATTTACAATTTTAAAATTATACATCTTTCACATTCAGACAGTATTCCACTCCCATTTAAATAACAGAGCTTTACCTAGTAAACATAGTGCATTAGGTACTGAAAAGAATGTAACCATTCTTAATAAAAAAAAATTCCCAACATAGTGGCTTTGCTACCAGCATGGATCAAGGCCAGCCTGTGCATCCACGCAGTCTGATCAGGATCAATGATGTTTGCTTTCCAAGTCTATTGCAATTAGAGAAACAGTTTCATAGCGAACAGCATGGACAAGACTGCGCAGATGCTGGTCGGAAAGGCAATATGTTGGTTTTCTCATGACGCGGCTCAAATCATTTAACTTTTCAGTGTCATCCTTTTTCCATGCATCGGAAGCCATTTTATATTCAGATCTGTGTTTATTTTTGAGCAATTGTTTCTGGAATTTCATTCGCTTGCCTCTTATCAATTTATTATACCAATTTGTTGCTTGTCAACGTGGGTGGTACGTAAGGCAAAACTTACAAAATAGAACATTTCGTAATCTGTAGACCAAGAAAGATTTACGAAATCAAGGAATAACATCGTACACACGATAACATCTGGCTGTACATCTTAAATTTAATTGGTGTCGTACAACAAAAACCTACCGTTTGTTGAGGGCTTTAGAATGAACTAAAATAATTAATAAACAATTACAGTACAGTATGATCTACATTGTTTTGTACTATCAAATGACAATACAATATATTTTACATGACTCACCAGACTTTTGGAATCTGTAAACCATAAATGAACAGGAACAATGCCACACCACTCTGGACAACTTCTGCACTCATTCTGGTGCTGTGCTAATTTGTGTTGATGTCGTAGATCTATGTATTTCCATGTTTTTTTTCCAGTATTTATTTTGGAAATTATATGGAAAATGTAGACAAGCTTAGGCCTACTGTCGCTGAGTGGCTGCTTTTAAATTTCTGACTTTTTAAGCTGCCTTGACAAGTGGTCCAATTCAATAAGTCCTTCCTTCCTGCCATTCTGGAAACTGGACAAAGTCCTCATGGATCACTAGTGTAGGAATTCCGAATGCCAGACAAACTGTCCTTTTTTACGAACCATATTTAGATCTATAGAAATACTTCACAGTCTGTTCCGGTACTCTCGACAGCTAACAGTTACTGCCTTAAACTGATGGCAAACGTAAAACAAATGACAGACGTAGTGAGACGAAGAACTCGTCAACTTTTCAGCAAAAAAACTGCATCAAGACGACACTTCCGCATTGCGCCAAAACAAACGACCGCTTTACGAAACCGGTGAATGTCGTTAAAATCACGCGATAAACTTAGATTTAAAGCCTCAACGAATAGTTTCCTTCCACCTTTTCCATTAAGACGCCGATTATTGAAGATTCTCTTGGAAAGCAAGCAAGAAATAAGTAAAATTCAACACACTTAAATTGTTCGACTTTACGTAAACCGAGATCATTCGCGCATGCGCATAAAATGTATCGAACTACCTTAAGAGGATACAGCCCCGTGTCACTGACACATAAGAGCATGCAAACAAATATATATATTAACTATGAAACCTTTAAAACTTTTTTTTGGAATTACAAAGTTTTCAAGCACGTGTAAACCATGGCTTTACGTGTGTAAGAGATTCACCTGGAGGGGATTACTTTTATTTACACTGTCCCGTGTCTTTGGAACATGGTGGGGGTAAGAGTGAGGTTGGGTGCGCACCATAAACCGGTTTAAGCTCCCCATTGGTGTTTTTGCCACTGACCGTTCCAAGGCGGTGCCCCAGTGTGTTCCTTTGTTTGTTCGTTTTGTCCTGATGTGTTGGCTTTGTGTGTGTGTGTGTGTGTGTGTGTGTTCCTTTGATTGTTCTTTTTGTCCTAATGTGTTGACTGTGTGTGTGTGTGTGTGTGTGGTGCACGCGTCTGCGTGCTGTGGGTTTCGTTTTGAGGAGGCTGCGTTTTTGGTGCGTGGCATTCCCTGTTTGATATTTGCCTTTGTTTTTTTTACATGTATAACACAGACAAAGAATAATCCTATGTCATAATTATTATAATTATACATTACGATTTCGGACATGTGACGGTCCTTTTGCTTCCGTTGCCATCATGATCCCCTTTCTAAATTCTAGTTTGTTTTGTTCTGTCCATTGTTTTCTCGTAAAGGGCAAAACAATTATTTTAACTGGGGACCATACAACGCAGTTCATGGTATTACACACCAGTTTATCATTGAAGGTTCCAAGTGCCGTGCGCCGCCGTATGAACACATCTGCGGATGTCTAAATTGTTTTTGTACTTGTAGCATGTGTAAATGTTGAATTCTGCTCAACCCGGGGCTAAAGGGCGTGGACGGTAGCATCCATTTCCACTACCGTCCATGAACAGGCTCAATCAAACCGAGCCTGCAACATTTTTGTTTTTGTCGTGTTGAGCGACCTGTGGAGTTTCCACCTTTTCTATTTCCGAAAACAATGGACTTTACAATTATATAACGTAGACATTTTCTCGGAAGGCAAGTTCGGTAATGCCTAGAGATTTAATATGACCTTCAGGTGGAAAGTTTAAAGTAAAATGCTTTTAAGTACGCGATTGTACTAATTTCAAATCAATGCTAGATAATTGATAGGGGATCGATCCTACCGACGGTAACAAGCGATATACCGAATGAGATATATATACTATTGAATTAAAAATGTGTACTTCCGGCATGTGCACAGAGCGTCTGACTTCGGATATTTTGGAAGAATACGCTTTTTCCCTATGTCTAATAAGCATCCACATAACTTGCCCAAAACCGCAACGTCTTGCATATGAGTACAAATATGGATATATGGTATATATACACGTAGTGTGCACTTGTAAATAAAAGCGCATAGTGAGCACAGTTCATATCAATAAATATACCTCTCCGGAGAGTGCGTCTATCCAAAAGGCAGAAATTACCTGTAATGCAACACAATATGGGCAGTGCTGTTTTTATTCCAAAATCTACCTTTAAATTGGTAGAGAATCGATCCTACGAGTAGCGACGAATTTCGGGATCGAGCCTTCTACGGTTACATGCGATATACCGAATGAGATATTTGATATCAAATTACAAAATATGTCCTTCCGTACTGTCATTAGACAGTTTTTTAATTTTTATGGGGTGAGTTGAAGTCGGATCGATTCCCGATTGAGGCAGTGCCTTATTTTGTGTTATTTGATTTTTGACAGTCAACTATTAAGGTTTTCCATTGGTACGAAAGGATTCTTTATTCCCATTTTATTTAGTGCTTTATATTCAGACTCAGATTTGCTTATGCTGCATCATAGATTTTCAGATTATAAGAAACAATAAGCAATCTCGTGGCCGCATAGAAACAACAACATAATATTTCATAAGCCTTATCGAGAACTGAGACGAATGTCTCAAAACAATCTTCGTTTAACAAAGTGATTTAAGTATAGTTATTGATAACATTCTATTTTGGATATATTGCTGCAAATAAAAAAAACATCATTCATAATATAAAAATTACACAAACATAATAAAACTTTCAAACGTGTTAATTTTCGTATTATCTTCTTATCAATGAATATTGAGATATACTGGGGACGTTAGGGTGCTCATACGCCTTGCTATTGCATAAACAGACTCGATTCATTTCTTTAGTTTTGATTTTATTTAATACTCTATCTGATATGAATATTTGATTGCTGTGATTTCCATTTACGTTAAAGGCAAATTTCAGTACATATTCAATTCTCGTTTAGAACATTGAGTCAATTCAATGTTACTGTAATTAAATTCCATCAAGCCGGTGCAAGAGGAGGGTGAGAGGGCGGGAATGGGGGTGTAGGGGTGTGTGTAAATGGTGTTGATTATTTTATTACTTACTGT
Source organism: Mercenaria mercenaria (assembly GCF_021730395.1). Classification (NCBI taxonomy): domain Eukaryota; kingdom Metazoa; phylum Mollusca; class Bivalvia; order Venerida; family Veneridae; genus Mercenaria; species Mercenaria mercenaria. The sequence continues at coordinate 86,532,396 of NC_069364.1, read as the reverse complement.
ACTATTCTTATATATTTTATAACGTTTATAGATCTTGTCTTTTTTCCTCCGGCGATGAATTGTATAATCACATACTAGGTCCCTAATAAATTGACAAAACTCATCTACTGTACATCTCCAATAAAACATGAGATTTCATATGATTTGAAAGACCATTGATACTAAGAATTTTACATATATTCCTCCATCTATTGTCTGCTTAAATGATATTTCCTAGGATCATTGGTTTTAAATTGCGATGAACCATATCGTTGTTAAAGAAACTTCTTACAAGTGTTCTTCGTAAAACCCATTTATCTTTCAAGTTTAACCTTTAGGACTGTTACATTCAAAGTTGGTCAATTAGATTTAAAACAAACAAATCCAAATTTTGAATCCATGTGGCTTTTCAATAACCTCTAGCGTGGGAAAATATGTGTGGGAGGGAGGTTGCACACGTTGTCTGTGTTAACCATAATTCCAATGCAACATTTGTTATATCACCAAAGCGAAGTTTGATTAACGACGATGAGGTAATATTTTCAGAGACATAATTTCATGGAAGCTTAGCCCGAGTTGATTATTCCCTATAGGGTATATTTCGATAAAGTAAAAGTAATTACTTTAAACAATTTTATTCTATTTTTCCATCCATGCCTTAAACATGTAAAACAGTCGATAAAAATTGTAGCTACATTTCAAAGAGCGTTCTTGTTTCACGGCCGTTTGTATGTACTTTGAAATGATTTTTTACATTTTGAGACTCAATCAAACCAAGCCTGCAACACTTTCATTTTTGTCGTGTTGAGCGACCTGTGGGGTTTCCACTTTTTCTATTTCAATATTTAACGATTACGTTTCCTATATTTAATTTTATATTTAAGGCTATCAAAGTGATGGAAAAGTACTTTGTCTATGTAATATGAACACATTAACTCTACTTAATAAACCGCTAGAACTGATTAAACAGGATTTTTTGCATGTAATAGGCGCATTACGTTCTTTTTAAAATTACATGGTAAAAAGAAATTAGATCTGTGACAGGCACTTTGAAAATCTTTTAACCTAAATAAGTATGTCACAGAATTAGCACGCGTAACTGCAAGATATGTACCCGAAGACTAGACCTTTGAATTTACTTCTGTGAGCAAACTTGCCCACTACATAATTACTCTTAAAATCTTTTCAAAATGAAAAGTTCAAAATTTCAAAATGTGAAAGAATATTCTGGCAGAACAAATAAAGTTTTGTAAAACTATTTCAGTGATGTCTGGAATGAGTTTAAAGATTAGTTCAAAAAAATATAATTTTCCAAGAGAGCTCCTTTATTCTTTCTCAGCGTTGCTTAGGTAAGTTATCAGCAGGCCAGTTTAATATACGTGCCGGTTTCTGTAGCGTAAGCTCAATATTAACAGACCGGGAGCATGATGACTGCCACCCGTACATTGTAAAACGTTCTGTTGATTGGAAAACGAAATTTTCCGTTGTTTAGAAATAACACGGTAAATATTTGCTTTTGGTGTAAACAACAAATTACTATAATGGACGCAGCTTGACCCCGATGGTTGACCTTTGTATTATAATACATAACGAGGCACAACCTATTATTGAAAAAGTGTGTACGTAAACGCTGTATACAAACTATATAAAACTATATATAAATATACACGGCCACCCTAAGCACTCCTTATTTCTACAATGAAATAATCAATATGAATAATCAGCCAAAGGTCAACAACCATCGTAGTCAAGTTGCGACTACTATACATGTATGTGAAATGATGCAGTATTAATGGTTTTATTCTAGATATATCTTTTTTAGGCTTAAATACATCCTGTTAACTGGTTTTTCATTCTTTACTTACATTGCTGTTTGATATGTTTGCCTGTTGTATCAGGATATGTCAAAACAGTTTTTCTTTTAAGAAAGTACTATGCAACAAAATCTGAATGTGCGCATGTCCGAAATTAAATGTGATAATCAAAATTGAATGCGTTTTTATGTTAATTCCTTCGGAGAATTATGTACGCTTGTCTCCAAGTCGATTAAATTAATGGTAAAACTGCCGAAGTGCTGATTATTGCATTAAAATGACGCCAGAAATATGATGCCTTTACGTGACACTAACCGGGCAAAAACTAATTTCATCTTAAAACTACAAGAATTTGAGCGAACAGCCATTGTTTGCCCAAATATTTTCAATAATTTACAGTTACTTGTATTGAAATGGTAGGCATAATGCAAGAAAATGACGGATGCTAACAGATTTCATTTTGAAGATACTTGTTAAATTTTAATGTATTACGGTCACTTTCAAATAAATTTAGCAGTTTGATTTGTAATAAATATGTTTCCGTTACTGACAGTTTAGTATTTATATACAATAAATTACCAATAAAATTGCCGATTTTATCACTAGAAAATAGTGATTTCGAAAATAAATTAACTTCAATAACGAACCACGTGGCCTATGTACCTAACATTTGAATACAAAGGCTTTGACACTGGATGTGTTAAGGAGCAAGTTTATAGCTATTTAAATGTGCTTCAAAAGTGTCCATGAGAATAATAATTGCAAGTACACATGGTTTCCATATAAATACATCTACATCTGCATTTTAGATTTCCTCTTTTGCCATCTGATAATAAAGCCGAGTTGTTAAGGTAGCTTACTTCGAATCAGTTGCCTCTTTCAGATGTTGGTTCGAGCCTCACTCGGGGCGTTGAATTCTTCCGCTGATTTTCGGAAGGTCGGTGATTCTACCAAGGTGCCCGGAAGATGAGATAATATACGGAATGGCACCTTGATGCTTCCACAATCAAAGCTAGAAGCCCAACTAAAACATAATTAATAACTTCCTAAATTTGGGTCTCATAGAACGTCTACGTGAAAAATGAAAACAAATCTCTTGTTGCTAAACATCTAGGTATCGTATTAAAGAGATTGTTTTTAAAGATGATTGTACCTCCAAAAAATCATCTAATTTTAGACAATAAATTTAACTACATTGCAAAATTTCTGGTCATTATTTGTAATAATTAGATGTAGTCTGACTGAAACTGCATTTAATGTGAGAGGAATTACAGATTTGTTGTAAGATGCATTATGTTGTCATGTAAGGAGTTGGAAATTGTTAATATTAAAAATGTTTTTTTCTGTGAAGTGTTTCTTCAATTTCTGAAAATGTAACGCCGAGTAAGTCCAAAGTATATTTGCGATAACTCAGACCGTAATTCATACCGAATTATTTCCATTTGTTATTGTACTGATTTTTCACATCTTTTATATACTTCTTCTTTTCACGTCACATAAATCTTCAACATGTATTAATTCGATAAGAGTACTTTTAATCAGATATAACAGGGGAAGAGGAATAAGAAATAAAATTTTGAGCCGTGCCATGAGAAAACCAACATAGTGGGCTTGCGACCAGCATGGATCCAGACCAGTCTGCGCATCCGCGCAGTCTGGTCAGGATCCATGCTGTTCGCTAACAGTTTCTCTAATTCCAATAGGCTTTGAAAGCGAACAGCATGGATCCTGACCAGACTGCGCGGGCTGGTCTGGATACATGCTGGTCGCAAAGCCACTATGTTGGTTTTCCCATGGCGCGGCTCAAATAGTTCTCCGCATATTTTTAAGCATTCTTCAAGTCTGTGCTTAATAAAAAATATCACGTATATTTACTGCAATAACCAGCAATTTGTAAACTATAGATATCTACAATTATGTAGATTACGTGATAAAATGGTATATAATAAAACATTGCACAACTTAAAACGTATACTTGATCATGAACCAAATGTAAAATCAAAGTTTATGTCTCCCTATGTCTGGCACTGCCTATCAAATGGAAGTCTACGTCTAATTTCAGGGGTGCTGTATTTCTTCAACTGTACTGTGAACCCAATTTTGAATATTTACTGTCCAAGAAATTCCGGCAAGCTTTCAACTGAATACAGTATATATACATTCATTGTCAACATTTAATATACTAAAAGCAGTTGAGTGTAATTGCAATGTATATATTCAAGAATGGAAAACATGAGTCTTGGTACTTTCTATAGAAATCACAAACTAGTTGTACATTCGCTGAAGAAATGTGTTATTACTGAAACACAATCAACAAGCAACTTATCATCAAGGATAAAAGCTTAACTTGAAGCCTATACGCACAATGTGACGGTAGTTTACATGTTGTCTTTCGTCATAAACGATGCACAAATTCTGTCTCCTCGTCCAAACAAGGATTTTAGATTGTTTCAAGGTAAAGGTGCTCTTGAAAGATAAGAATTGTAAAACATTTGACGGTAATCTTGTTTCAACGGTGGTCGAAAATATTCTATATAACGGGATGTCAGAATTTGAATATACATACTGATTTGCGATTTGCGATTTATTTTGCGGATATGAGATATGTATGCGGTATTTTTAAGAGCTTACTAATCGTAAAGTCTATACTACAGAAATCCTAATGAAATATATAGTTATATAATTATATAATTTTGACCTGCATATATTCTTGCAAGTTCTGACGAAGTGACTTATGCATCTGACTTATAAGTCCTCAGTTCAAATATTATCATTTTTATTTAAATCATGGCGAGTCTTCTGAAATAAACACTCAGAAGAGGAGGTTAGTAAGCTAATGTTAATGTTCTTTTTTACTTTCTTTCCGTATTTCGACTACAAATAAGTTTGAAAAATTCTGTAAATAAAGAAACTCTTAACATTAAAGGTACTCGAAAAACTGAATACAGTTTTTATGCTGGTTAACATTTTATGTCTTTAAGTTCTTGGACTGTTTGGATAAATTGGTTATGCTTTAAGATTTAATGAGTAACATAACGTCGTGTTTAAAATGTTGTTTTGTTTTAAATAAATTTATTTATGAAAAGGTTTGGTAAATATATAAATGTCAGAAAATGAAACAGAAACATTTTTATATATAAATTGAGGCACGAACGCGCACCTCAAACGTCAAATATGTACGTTTTGTTATTTTTCTCATTTGACTGATGCATTTGTGATGCTTGACGAAATGTTTTCATAAATATTTATGTACCATGTCAAGTCCCACCAGACTCTATTGTTCGGACAGTCATATTAAGCTCCTGTAAAAATAAAACTTTTTTTTTTTTTTAATTTCAGCCCACAGGGGGCCCATTTATTATCCCCGTCCATGATGTGATGGGGTCGGGGACCCATCCCGCATCACATCTTACAGACATAATATAAACATAGATATAAGTTGAACAAATATCAGAGCATAGTATATACTTAGTGTAGTAACAATGTTATCAAACTATTCAATACCTAGTTCACAATGATTTATATATCAGTTTAACTACAATACCTAGTTCACGTGTTAATCAATATATTTAATGCCTTGTTCAAAAGGATTAATCTTACAAAATAGTTATAAAAATTTTCAATCCTAGAAACAGGGGATTTTTTAATAGAGAGAGAGGTATTATCAAGCAGCTTATTTGTCTTTCATAAAACAGACCAAAATGTATGTCATTATGTAATTTTAAGCCAGTCTTATTATTTCTCTTAGTCTATAAGCCTCTCATTAGAGAACAAGAGGTCCCAAACAGAGAAAGAAAAGGAAAAAAGGGCCTCTGCCAAGAAAAAAGAAAGAAAAAAGTACAAAAAGGCCTAAGTGCGAACCAAACTGTCTTACTTCCTTATTCAGTGTCTACAGGGTTCCAAAAAAGAAAAAAGGTTTAAAAGTGGGTATCCCAAGCAACTATATAGTCATTGCATGTAGAATCGAGGATTTTATGAAACAGTTTAAAAATAAGAGACAAAGTGGAAGTCGGAACCCTGTTTATACTTATACACATATACAAGTATATTGTATTATATTGATGATTTTCCAAGAAAAGACACTCTGCCTGTGGACTGTCCAGCGGGTTACTTATACACACAAAAGACAAAACAAAAGACAAAAAACTCAACTAAGTGTCAGCAAGAGAAAAATCCAAAACTATTTGCCTATAACAGTTGCTCAAAGATATCATTTTCCTTTTATTATCAATGTAAATCAACCTTTAACTTCTTTAAACTGAATTATAAAGGATTGCCATCGGTGCAGAGCCAGGCCGTTCTGCGCCTCAGTGCAGCCTGATCAGGATCTGCACCTCGGGCTGCTAAAATTGCATTTTTATTGTGATGGTCCTTAGATTTTGCCATGAACTGCTCTAAAAATCAAGGATGGACCAACCTAATCTAACTTCAGCATGGTAATTGGAGGTTAAACAAAATCAATGTTTAACAGTTGCTGTAAGATAAATTTTACTTATAATACAGTACGTTTATTCTACTAAATTTTTATATTTTTCCCAGTCTGTTTGAAATTTTGTCAAGTTAAGAACTTGAGAGGCCGTATATTTTTCGGTCTGGTAAAACAAAACTATTTGTCTTTTGAACACTTCTAATAATGGTATTTGACCCTTAACTCTATTGTAGTATAAAAACTGCTTGGCTGAAAGAAGGAGCATATTCATTATTCTGTCATATTTATCACTGCCAAATAATATATCTGAGGCACTCAATTCTACTATGTTTGTATTACAACTACTATTTATATATGTCAATATTTGTGACCAGAATTGTTTGAATACATCACATTTCCAAAAAAGATGAATTAAAGTTTCTTGCTCATTTTTACAGAAGCTACATGTCTCATCCTGAGAAATGTTCATTTTTTTCAATAGATGGTTTGTAGCTAATATCCTATGATTAATTCTATACTGCAGCCAGTGGAGTTTAGAGTCTTTGGTAATCCTGAAAACTCTGTCATATTTTATTTCATCAAGCACAATACCTATATTGTTATAAAAATCAGCTTTCCATTTTTGCAGTGATTTTGGAAACTCCTCTTTTGATCTAAAATATTTGTAAATATTTTTACATCCTTTACTGTCTTTTGTAATAATTGACAGACAGGTAGGCATGACTGGATTGCAAGTTTTTCGTATATTATGAACACCCTTACTTTCCAAAAAATGTCTAATTGATGCGATAATGCCATTATACTCAAGAAAGTTTGTTCTAGCATTAAAAGTATTGCAAAATTCTCTATATGTGTAAAACTCATCTTGTGCATTAAGTAGATCACCTATAAAAATAACACCAGCTGTCTGCCATCTTTTATAAAAAACACTAGAGCCTCCAACCTTTATATCTGGATTGTTCCATAAATTTATTAAGGCGTATGCTTTTCCAGTGGTAGGGATTACCTTACACAAGAGAATGTGATAACTATGTATCACATCTTTCCAAAAAGGGTTTAAATCTTGATGTAAAAGTCTTTTGGTAAAATCTGTTCCATTTATGTAAATATATTTTAAAGCAGGACAAATAAATTCTACTAAATTACTAAATTTATTATTCATTGTTAGAAGTCTTCTAAGCCATGTTGCTTTTAAACTATGCATGAAACTTTTCAGGTCAATCATTTTGAGTCCTCCAAATCTATATTCTTGAGAAATTATGTTTCTTTTAACTTTATCATTGCCATTATTCCATAAAAATTTATAAAACATATTTTGTAAAAGAGTAATTTTTTCTTGTGAGGGGTTTGGAATCCCTAATATCAAATGGTTAAGTTTTGCTAAGGCTAGGCTCTTAATAACTACTAGTTTACCCATAGGTGAGATAACTCTTTTTGACCAGCTTGACAGTAAAGTTTTGATTTCTTCAATTTTTTCATTATAGTTTAAATTAACTATCTCATTAAGATTTATGGAAAATTTTACCCCCAATAGTGTGAACTCATTACTTCCCCAAGAGAGATTGAACTCAGGGCACATTACCAGTTGACTGTTTCTCCGAGAACCAAACCATATGACTTTTGTTTTATCAGTATTAATATTAAGGCCTGATATCTTTCCATAGAATTTTAAAACTAACATTGTATTAAAAAGGGACTCTTTAGATCCATTAAGTGTAAGACTTGTGTCATCTGCATATTGTGAAATTAAATTTTCTGAACCATTAATTTTTATTCCTTTTATTTTTGGATTATTCCTTATAAGGATAGCTAAAATTTCTGCACATAGAATGAAAAGATAGGGCGACAAAGCATCTCCTTGACGACAACCTCTCTGCAAGAAGAACCACTCAGACATATGTCCATTAACAATTACACATGATTCAATATTGGTGAAAAAAGCTTAATCCACCTTCTAATTGTAGGACCAAAATTAAAATATTCTAATACTTCAAACATAAATTTCCATGAAACAGTATCGAAAGCTGCAGCAAAATCAATCAATAATAACAATCCCGGAACATCATATTTTTCAGTATGAAGCAAAATGTCATAAAGTAATCTTATATTTGTAGCCATAAGTCTTCCTGGTATGAATCCAGTTTGGTCTTCATTTATGATATTATTCAAAGTATTTTTTATTCTAAATGCTATTGAGGATGAGGCTAATTTATAAGAGACATTTAAGAGTGATATAGGTCTCCAATTTTTCAGTAAAGTTTTATCTTTATTTCCTTTAGGAATACAAGTTATTACTCCTTGTTTTTGGGTCACTGAGAGTTCTCCTGTTGAAAAGGCATGATTCACAGATCTAACCAGGAACATTCCAATATCATTCCAAAAATTTTTAAAAAACTCTACAGTAAAGCCGTCATTACCTGGGCTAGTATTATTTTTCATCCTTTTAAGGCTATTTAGCATTTCAGTATATGAAATATCCCCTTCAATTGAGTCTTTTTCATTTTGGGTTAATCTAGGTACTTCTATATTTGTGAAAAGGTCGTTTAATGTTACATCCTCAGTTTCTTTTACTTTATATATTTTTTCATAATGGAGTTTAGTTTCATTTAGAATTTCTTGTTGAGAAATCAGGCATTTACCAGCTTCTGTAGTGAGTGAGCACATAAATTTAGAAATATAGTTTCTGTTTTCAAGATTACAAAAGTAACTTGTGGGTTTTTCTCCTTCCTGAATCCATTTTGCTTTTGAGCGAACAAAGACACCTGCCATTTTTTTCTTTCTTAATTCGACAAGTTCTTGTTTTTTTATATCAATATTATTAAAATCTATCATTTGCTGTTTTTCCAATAATTCAATCTCTTTAAGTAATCTGTTCTCTTTGTCCAATTCTTCCTTCTTTTTGTGGGATGAATACAAAATCGTTCTACCTCTTATAGCAAGAAGTAAACATTCAAAAAATAATTGGTCATTTATACTAAACTTAATGTCTTGAAGGGGAACTTCATTTATTTCATTATTATATCTATTTGGTATATCTGTAGCATATTGAGATTTAATTTCTCTTATAGTTTTTTTCACTTCATTTACGTACACAGAGTCTTTTAATAATGAATTATTAAACTTCCAATATGATACACCCTTTTGGAACTTGCCAAACTCTAACGAGATATAAATTAAAGAGTGATCTGTGCGATAACCTGTCAAAATTTTTGTCCTCTCAATTTCGGTGTACAGTCGATCGGATATAAGAAAAAAATCTAATCTTGCCTTTTTTATAGGGTTTCTTCTAAACCATGTATACTCTTTTTTCTCTATATTATTTTCTCTCCAGCAATCAATCAAATTAAAATCTGCCATAATTTTAAGAACTATATTTCGAGCATTGGGGTTATTTAGATTTTTGTAGTTATATGCATCCATATCTGGATTTAAAATCAAGTTAAAATCACCCGAAAGAATAAAGAGACTATTATCTTCATATTTAGACATTTTCTCATATAAACTTTCATAAAATGTTGGACAGTCTCGATTTGGACCATATATATTGATCAGGGTCATTTGTTTATCACAGATTTTACAATTTAAAATCAGCAGATTTCCATCATTATCTTTTTCTATACCCAGTAATTTAAATTCAAAAGTGTTATTCACAAAGATAACCACACCTCTGGATTGACTATTATAACAGCTAAAATAACTCTCATATCCCCATTGTGATCTTATGTACTTTTCCTCTGCTTGAGTGAAATGTGTATCCTGGAGCATACATATATCATACTTTTTACTTTTTTAACAAATTAATAACATCTTTCCTTTTACCTTTGTCGCCCAAACCTTGTACAATCATTGAAATAAACGAAATAATACTTGATTCCGAACACATCAGCGTTCAGTCTTGGAGATAAAGCAAAGTCCATAGGCCCGAGGCCTGTACCAGATCGAGACACTCAAATGCTAAGTAATTGAGTATCATCAGTATTTCCTCAGTATGGAAAGAATAATTCGCAGGCGTCGTTTCGGCGTCGTTTTGTTTAGAATAAGTTCTTTTTTCAGTATACCAGTCTCATTACTTACCACTTACATCCTTCTGCAAATGAAGTCAAAACATTGGTTGGACATCGAGTTTATATTTAGATTTACAACATCAGAAATATGTTGACAAATATGGAAAACAAAACCTTTTGAAATAAAAAAGCAAAAATTGATTGAAAGTATAATTGTTCCTTAAAGCTCTCTCAGAATTGCCAGGGTAATTGATTTAATGACAATTGCTCGTATTGTTAACTTTACTTAATTACTGTCCCACGTTAAATGTTTTGTTGATTTAAACATCATATTTAACATTATTTTGAAATCAAATGTATAGCTAATCACATAGTGAAAGTTTGCCCCAGGAATAAACAACAAATAACCCTGAGTAGGAAACATTTCAAACTTTCAAACTGTATTATTTAGAAAGAATGAAGACAGCGTTAATCAATGAGACCTTAACTTAAATAAGGCGAATATAATGGAAAGATATCATTCATTGTAGAGATAAACAAGAATGTCTTACCTTCAATGCAAATAATGAGGATGGTCGTAGAACCTTTTAAAGAAGATTAAAATTTCTGATATTCCTACATTATTAGATAACTCTAGAACATATAACGTTTTCTGTAGATTATTTGTGTACTTTTATATATGATAAATTACGCATTAACACCGACGGGAAATGCAACATGAAAAGCTAGCAATAAAATTCAAACATTATAAAACGTTAAGCCTAAGGTAGACATATTTAAACTACATAACCTGTAACAAAACTGCAATAAAATAGTACTTTAGCTTTTCATTTAAACGAGGAAGAGTTTAGGACTTCCCTCCTATTATCTGTTGTTTTCAACATGTCATCTCTAATTTACATATTGAGGTATGTGTATTCGTATGTTGTCTTGCAGTCAACTACACAAGAAACAGAAGAAGCACAATTCTTTTCTAATATATAATCACAAAAAGAACAACAAAGCATTGATTTTAACAACACTGTGTTAAGGCATCGCCACAGTCACAACTCAATATTCATATTTTCAGGCCGAGTATATTTCTATTGAAAATTGCACTAAAGCCTTAACAGTTGGTCAAATTATCATCAACATAGAAGCATATGATGATTTATAGTACATACGCCGCCTGTAAAATGTTTGAGTCTCGTTGAGACCGAAAGTTTACCCCAAAATACTGAAATCTTACGCGCGCTCAAACTCCATTACAACACATATTACAAAGACAAAATTTTATTCTTTTTGAGGTGCAATATGCGTACTACAAACTCTTATGTACTTTTTGTCGAAATTGTTCCTGGTTATTTCATTAGGCACAAAAAGACAACCCCGTGTAAATTTAATTTAAAATGTTGTTTGTACATGCATTACTGACAACAGCTAGCTAGGTAAACCATATATGTTGATATATATGTAAATTATGTTTAAACAGACAAAACAAATTTGATAAATTGATGGTGTTTGGATATTTGTGTATAATTCAGTAACCATGTAAAATTTCAAAATAATTAACCAAGACTTAGTTCCTCACAGTCAGCTTTACAATTGGCTGTAATTATTTTTTGCATGTATTGAAAACATTTTGAGTTTGACTGCACGTAAAATTGCAAAATTTTGTCATTTTTGCCAGAGAAAAATATCAAATAAAGGCATAATACAGGTAGTGAAATGTCATCCTTTTAATTGCATATGTTCATATAGATATTTAGAACATAATTATGACAAAATTATTGACATTTGAGTTACCGCTTAGTCATCTTTTATTTTGCATGTAAAATTTTGAGCAAAATGGCCGCCACTGTGGCGATGCCTTAAATATACAAAATATGTAAACGGGTATTTACAACAGGAAGAATTCTTACGAAACTCAGTAATGAAGTACCTGGAAATGCGAATAATACATTTTTTAATTTCCTGTTAAACGAGTCGGAAGTTATAGGTTACATGGTCACAGCTTTAAATTTTAATACTGTAGTCATAATGTGATAAATTCATTCGTTTTTGGAGATATTACATAACATATACATATAATTGCAACACAGTATGAAAACATTTATCACAGAATGGTTTAATGAAAAAACTGTAGAGACTGTACAAGTTTTCTGGGTACTTTAATTTTGAACTGTTCTTTACACGTGTATCGGTAACGAGTAAAATGGTAAAAATATTTTTACCACTTAAATGCGAGTAAGAGAGTCCATCTTCAACCAAAGGCCTGAAGGGCCTGAAAGTCGGTTAATGACTGATGTACTGGTAGTATAGTCTACCAGTTTCAGTGTGTTTAATTTTTTCCCAACTGAACAGAGATTTGTTACAATAGATGAAACTGACATTCAATCAATGCCTAGTAAAACTTTGATTGACATTATACCAGTATTTAAACCCAATATATTTCTCTAAAATTGAAGTGTGGTTCGCAAAAATAAAAATGTTGAAAGTACAAACTACAATTTACAGCTGACACTAAGATACTGCCCATGACTATATATATTTTTCCAGTAAACATTTGCCTCCGGCATTACAAAATCAGGCAATTATCGGCTGGTATATATTCGCACATGGTAAAATCTGAATATGACAATTTATGTATTGAAATTCATAAGTTATAGCGCGGATCGTCACATACAATTTGTAACGGATGGACGAAAGAACTGTTCAGATATTTTAGAGATAACGGGCATGGCGATAACCGTGTCACACGCTAGGTATTGTTCAATCATATAATTATTAGTGAATTTAAAGTATACTTACTTTTGCTTTTAGAGATATGTAAATGTTGCTGAGTGTCAAAATATTGTGTCATGAATGTTTACACTGACAGGAAAATTGCGCATTGGAAACTAAGGGAAGTTGCTCATACTAGCTACCAATTTCGGAAAAGATAACCGATATTAATAAATGCAGTTCTTTTTTTAGTTAAAACCATCATTTATTCTATTTCAGACCTGTTAACCCCTTCAAAACCAAGTCAGTAGTCCCCAAGTCCATGCACTTTCAATTATCCATTTTGACTCATGTAGACAGACATGCCTTGACTGGGCTGAAAAATGTTTGAGCCATTTTTACGTGGTCGGTAGCAGGGTGGGTGTGGGGACGGGTATTCCTTCCCGCTTTGAACTGAAGTCAGATTTTGAAATGGGCATTGTGGCAGGTGGTAAAAGGGCAAATGTATCAAACTGTAAAGTGGCAATATGGGAGGAGGGTGTGGGAGGATACCCCCTCCTGCAAGTAGGGTTTGGGGTATCACCACAAGAAAATTTTAAAAATGAAGACCCTTGATACAGTCTTTGGTGCGATTTCTAACTGAAAATTTTATGTTTCAATTTCTAAATATAACCTAGATTCTTTTTAATATTATAATATTCAAAGTATGAATGACTGTCACTTCATATTTTTACTTTCAGGTCATGCCTCAGGACTAGAATATAACTCTGATATAGATTCTATGTATGTGTTATAAAACTAAATTCAAGAATCATTTCTGTTACAATAATATGATAACTATCTACCATGTCTGTTACTTGAATGTTAAAATTTCATAACACAGCTCGATATTTACCCAAAATATTTTATCCAGATACGATTACACTTTTCTTTTTACCGCCAAAATCTCCAAGGTCAACAATATGTTTTACAAATTGTGATGACACGAAGACAGTTTACCAGCAATTGGCAGTATCCGACATTGAATTTTACGGTGATATTACCTCTTATTTAAATCATTGTTTTGTTTCGTCAAAGCAGTCTAACATAGACAATCTACTTTCAATTTCAAAAACTACAAGAAAATACAATTTAATCTTTCACCGATTTGTTTATTTCTCGAAAAATAAGAAATAAAATCATTTTTTTAAATCAATAGTAATTAAACAAACCAGCTTCTTTTCCCGATTTATCCGCTTACTGACTGCAAAATTCAACACATGTGTCATCATGAAACGCAGAATGGGTGACGGTTTCATTTTTTTTTTTTGCGACCTGAATTATCCGAACCAGTCAAAATTCCAGAAAGGTTACGATTTAGAACGAAGTTGTATGTAGACGTTTGCATTTTCGCCACTCGCGATTTTGCATCATTTTGATCTAGGCGATCTTCGTAGTATTTTTTTGGTGAACCAAAGTCCGTATTTTCAAGCGCAAAGTCGTAGAAGCGTTGTTATAAACAGGTCACGTGTGTTCGCCGACAAGTGCACAGAATGTAATTAGGATTCATCGCGAAACTCGCGGAAGAATTAACGTACTGCACATATCTTATTCGGGCTATTTAAAATGAAGCTGTCATAATTTAATTTCATCGATATGGTAAATTCTTTGATAAGAGACATTCCAATGCTTTCAGAGGTACCCGACTAAGTAAAATACTAGCAGTATGTTCTGGAACTATATTTTGTCTTTCGCTGGATGATACGCAAGCTTGGTAAGCCAGCGCAATTCATGAAATGCACAGCGCAATAAATTTGTTATTTGCGCAATGATTTTAAAGATTATTTTTTGAAATGGACAGGGTAACAAATAGATAATTTGGCTAATAAGTTAATATGCAGTTTTTATTTGAATTTGTGAATATTATAATTGCTATTTTGTGACAAAGGTCCATAAAATTAGTCACCATAATCATATGCGCAAACGTATTACCAAATCCCGCAGAATCGTTATGCGTGTTTATGCTTAATGAGTTACCGCGGAAGAAAATACGTGGCTTTATTCGAGTATTGCACAATTCCACTTCGTAAATTTGATAGATTACATCGTATATTGGTCATAGCAAATGGGATTGACATTACCGAACTTCATCCGATCAAAGAACTCTGAAATTAGAGACAATCTAATGGAACTACATCTATTCGCTGTGTTGTGAGGCCATTTAATGAGAATGAGAAATCGGGCGATAGCAAGGACTCTTCAAACGCTTTCAGTGTTTAGCCGACTAAATAAAAACATGGAAGAGAAATTTGGGCAGTTCAGACTAAATAAAAATATCTGATATACGTGATTATAAAGTATCGAAAATTGTCTTTAGCCTAATACATGGGTGATCTTGACTACTCCGAACATGAAATAAAATGGTTCTAGTTTGTTTTGCTTATGTGTCGGGTAGGGAACAGGTTTTAACTACCACTGCCTTGCTACAGAATCTGCTATTACAGGGCTATGGTAGAGTACCCACTTTACGTTTGAGAAAGCATTGGTTCCGATTCCCTTCACGGCTTCAATATTTGCAATCTGTTACAGCATTTATACTTGCCGGGAATCGGACTGTTTCATTGATATGCTCCCCGAAGGGGAAGCATACTGTCGTCGCTTCGTCCGTCCATCCGTCACGCATTTCTTGTCAGGAATATTTCTCAGCAACCACTCGTTGGAATTCAGCGAATTTGCCCTTTGATTATTCAACAGTAGTATACTATAGTACAATTCTTGTCCGGAGTATTTTTCAGCAACCACTGGTTGGAACTTAGCAAATCTTCATGCAAAGCTTTACTATCAAGAGGAGATGCGCATACTGTCTTCAAGTTCCGGTCGGACGATTGTTCACCAAGTTATTGCCCTTTGGTTATTCAACAGTAGTATACTTTAGTACAATTCTTGTCCGGAGAATTTGTCAGCAACCACCGGTTGGAATTTAGTGAAATTCATAGAAAGCTTCACTCTTAAGAGAAGATGTGCATATTGTCTTCGTGTTTTTTTTGGTCGAATGATTTTCACCCAGAGTATTTCTCAGCAACCACTGGTTGGAATTTAGCCATTACACTTCATAGGAAGGTTCATTATCAAAAGAAGATGTGCATACTATCTTTGTGTTCGGGTCGGATGATTTTTACCGAGTTATTGCCCTTTGATTATTCAAAAGTAGTATATGATAGTACAATTCTTGCCTGGAGTATTTCTCAGCAACCACTGGTTCGAATTTAGCCATACTTCAAAGGAAACTATACTATCAAGAGGTAATGCGCATATTATCTTCTTGTTTCGGTTTGATGATTTTTCACCGATTTTCCCTTTGATTATTCAACATTATAAACTATAGCGCCATCATAGTCAGGAGTATGTCTCAGCAACCACTGCCTGGAATTCAGCAAAAAACTCATAGGATGCTTCACTCTCAAGAGGAGGTCCGCATATTTCCTACATTATCCGTTGGAGTGAGTTTTCAATGAGATATTGCCCTTTGATCATTCAACATCAGTTTACTATATGTGTCAAGTCCGTAAATTCAATTTTTGTTCTTTAAATATGAAGAACTCGGGGAGCATCCAGCGGTTTTACCGATATTTCTTGTTTTATATATTAAGCGAACAATGTCTTGGATTATTTAGCAACCTAGATCACTGTGTTTCACATTGAAAGTTTCCTATGTTTCGAAGAAATAAGGTTCGGTCTCAACACACTTATACTATACTACAAAACAACGTTAGCTTGCCAATTTTATATATATATGGCATTGTTCATACAGTAGAGACATGGGAGATAAAATTGTATTTTATATGTAATATCTGTTTAATGGTGATTTTCCAGCCTTAGATGATGGAGAAATTCTCCAGGTGCTCCTCATTGCTTTTAAGTCATAGGTCTGAACCTGGATAGAACCACCAACCTTCAATGAGCCAGCAACATTTACCACTCGGCCATGGGCGCCCCGATATCAAAAAGTAATGTTCCTAAAGTCATATATTTCGCGCCCATTTTATCATATTCGTAACAGATTCTGGTATAAAACTTAAAACATTTTTCTTGAAAAAATAATTGGTCTATTTCGGTTTAGAATTGTTGTTCGATCTTAACCAGACGTTTTATATTCAGATTTAAGTAATTTTAGAGAAACACTTTTTACAAGATAATAACACTTAATAGCAAAAATTTGAGCTGAAATGTGTGCTATTTCCTTTTGTGGAGGTCATATAGCTATTACGTTTTGTCTCTGTAAATAATAGTCATATTCTGACAGAAATCATTAGAACCCATATTCTTTCGCTGTATAGCATTACAAGACTTAGTCTAGCAATTTCAATTATTTAATGTCTACAGCATTTCTACAGGGATTTGATCCAAATTACACATTATTAAGTTATCGGATATGCGAAGTTATCAGAACAATAATTTAATCGGATTTCATCTTTAATATTACAAAGCATGATTGTCAAGCCACCAGAAAGGCTCCCCTATTCATTCGTTATTATATTATAAGAAAAATGCATTTATCGTCACTTTGTTGTTAATGATTGTATTTAGTTTGAAATCCTATCTATTCGTGTTTTCATAATGACGCCATTGGATAGTGCGTTAAATGACATATTTATACAAATTACAGTACAAGGTGGCGAGGTGGTAAAATCACCACACACTACGAAGATTACCATAGGTTTAAATTCAATTCATAATATATTTTCATTTATTTGCACATGTAATTTTAGTGATACTGGTGTTATCCTTACAATTTTATTTTAAAAAGTTCACATTTTTGTCATTTTTAATCGTTTTTGTAGCATATATTCTATGATTGTTTTTGGCCAATTTGATAACAATATATTACTGCATAAAATGTTAAGATATTTCCCACAACGAGTAACTGGCATGTACATGAAAGTATGCTAAATGCTAGTGTAGCTCTCCTAGTAAGCGAACTATGAAAAATTATGACACGCGTAGCAATTAACAGCCTGTTAAGTTTGCAGATAAAAATAAAATAATAAATATGAAAATAAGATAGATTAAGAAATAAAAACTTGATCCCATACCTGATTGATATCTACAATATTTGTCCATGCACATATCCTATTTGCCAATGTAATATGATGTTAATTTAGTTATGTATATTGTATTAATATCGCTATTTACATATAGGTTTAGACATATGGAATATTAATTTACGGCAACATACGGAATACTCATTAGTGACAGATAAATACTTACGGACACTTGCGAAAATGCCGCTTCGTGTAGATATAATTCTTTACAGTTCTTGTAATTCTAATGTAGATTTGTTCAGAATGTAAAGGAAAATTGCACTCGACAAGTCTCGTTCTTTTTTATTGGAGTCATGAGGTTACTGACATCTTTACATTTGCCATTTTCGAAAGTGTATTGTATTAATCTAATCTGAAGTAATCGTAATTACAAGAAATTATGGTGCAAGATTCAATAATCTGGAGTATGTACTTACATTACTCTATCTACTGAATGAATTTATAGACGCAAATAATTATAATAATCGGTAATTAAGAAGTAGACGTTAATGTAATAACAGCTTTTTTATCTTGATTTAAAAAAGAGGAAATGTATGTGATAAATACAGAATCTGGTGCAAGGATACGCTGCAACAGATAACGAAGAACATAACATAATCACACAGTAATATCAATACACAAATATTACCGTAACTACATCATTACACTTTTCTCGTTCAATTGGCGGGCTGTACCATACTGAAAGTAAGTCTAGCAGTCACGCAATGTGTGCCGCATAATTTATCTTACACATTGATTGATACTGATTAAGCTAAACAAAGTTTCGTAAAATATTCAGTCTTTTTGGGTTAAAATAACTCATGTATATTATATTAAGTTACCGGTAAATTTGGGGTAGCATTCAAACACAAAATTCTATGCTAAATTTAAGTATTCACAACTTGTACCTGAACATGACCAGAAAAGCAAGTTCATTTTGCTGAGTAGCTGTCCTCCATTTATATCAGTCTACACAAGGTGACATAGTATAGGCAAACATAGTAATGTTTAATGATAAATGCTTCTAATTATCCGAAATAATAAGAGGGGCAATTTACGTCCGGACAAACACACTGACCTAGATAATACAGATTAAATATCAACCGAAATATATCTTAAAATAAACTGCTTGACGCGACTTGATTGGAACAAAGTACTAATGATACTAAGAAAAGGAATCATCACTATATATGTCTTGATTTTGATGCTTTTGTAGACAAGAGGGCCATTATGGCCCTATATCGCTCACCTGTTATCACTGCACTTAAGGACAAGTCTTCAAGGTCAAAAGATCATAATAGAAATCAATCAAAAGAATTATGAGAAAATATAGTTGAAATTTTCTTTAAGTAACTTTAAAAACAAGATTTGAAAACGTTTTGTAGAGGTCCACATGTCAAATATCTAAGCTCTTCTGGTTTTTTTTTTAGAAAATTTTGAAGATTTTTCTATGTACAATCAAGTAACCCCATGGGGCAGGGTCAATTTGACCCCTGGGGTCATGATTTGAATAAACTTTGTAAAAGTCTAATAGGCAATGCTACATGTCAAATATCTAAGATCTAGGCCTTCTGGTTTATTTTTAGAATTTTTTTTTAAGATTTTCCTATGTAAAATCAAGTGACCCCTAGGGCGGAGTCAATTTTGACCCCGGGGGACAAGGTTTGATCAAATTTTGTAGAGGTCCACTAGGCAATGCTACATGTCAAATATCTAGTCTCTAGGCCTTCCAGTTTATTTTTAGAAAATTTTTGAAGATTTTCCTATGTAAAATCAAGTGACCCCGGTGCGGGGTCAATTTTGACCCAGGGGGTCATGATATGAACAAATTTTGTAGAGGTCCACTAGGTAATGCTACATGTGAAATATCTAAGCTCTAGGCCTTCTGGTTTATTTTTAGAAAACTTTTGAAGATTTTCCTATGTAAAGTCAAGTGACCCCTAGGGCGGGGTCAATTTTGACCCCCGGGTCATGATTTGAACAACTTTAGTAGAGGTCCACTAGGCAATGCTACAAGTCAAATATCTAAGCTCTAGGTCTTCTGGTTTTTGAGAAGAAGGTTTTATAAATATTTTCCTATGTAAAATCAAGTGACCCCTGGGGCGGGGTCAATTTTGACCCCGGGGGCCATGATTAGAACAAGTTTTGTAGAGGTCCACTAGGCAATGCTACATGTGAAATATCTAAGCTCTAGGCCTTCTGGTTTATTTTTAGAAATTTTTTGAAGATTTTCCTATGTAAAATCAAGTGACCCCTGGGGCGGGGTCAATTTTGACCCCGGGGTCATGATTTAAACAATTTTAGTAGAGGTCTACTAGGCAATGCTACATGTCAAATATCTAAGCTCTAAGCTTCTGGTTTTTGAGAAGAAGATTTTTTAAGATTTTCTTATGTAAAATCAAGTGACCCCTGGGGCGGGGTCAATTTTGATCCCGGGGTCATGATTTGAACAAACTTGGGTAGAGGTCCACTAGGCAATGTATCACACGAAATATCTAAGCTCTAGATCTTCTGGTTTTTGAGAAGAAGATTTTTAAAGTTTTTCCTTTCGGTTGCCATGGCAACCAGTGTTCTGCATGGAATTCAATTCTTTGAACAATTTTGAAAGGGTGCCATCCAAGGAACATCCCTGTGAAGTTTCATCAAAATTGGCCTGTTGGTTTAGGAGGAGATGTTGTTTAAAGGAAAGTGTGGACGGACGTACAACGGACGGACGGACGGACGCCGGACGGTGAGCGATCACAATACCTCACCCTGAGCACTTTGTGCTCAGGTGAGCTAAAAAGCGCATGTTATCCCCCAAGTATAGTAGTAATAGGCAAGAAGTCAATAGTAAAAGATGCGGAATTCAAAGAGACACTGATGGTTGGCTGCAATAGGGATCATCTACTCAGCATGTCCAATCATCCTATGAAGTTTTTCAACATTCTGGGTCTAGCAGCTCTCAAGTCATTGATCAGAAATCTTTTCCATGTTCTGGCCCCTTTGACCTTAACCTTTGCCAGAGTGACCCAATGATCACTAGGGGTCTTCTGCTCTGCATGTCCAATCATCCCATGAAGTTTTAGCATTCTGGATCAAATGGTTCTCAAGTTATTGATCGGAAACGGTTTCAATGTTCAGGTCCCCTGTGACATTGTCCTTTGATCGAGTAACCCCAAAAGCAATAAGGGTCATCTACTATAGAACCCCTATCTTCCGATGAAGCTTGAAGGTTCTAGGTCAACTGGTTCTCCAGTTATTATTCGAAAATAAAGTGTGAATGGCGGATGGTCCCTGTGACCTAGCCCTTGTATGGAGCGATAAATAAATAAATTAATAGAGATTATTTACTCTGTAAGTCCTATCACCCTATGAAGTTTGAAGGTTCTAAGTCAATGGTTCTTAAGTTATTGACCGAAAATTGTTTTTCATGTTCAGGCTCCTGTCCCCTTGACATTTAATAGGGTGACCCAAAATCAGTTAGGGTCATCTGCTTTGTATGTCCAGTTGTGCTATGAAGTTTCAACATTCTGGGTTCATCAGTTCTCAAGTTATTGATCAGAGATGGTATTCCATGTTAGGCCTTTTGACCATGACCTTAAATAGAATGACCCCTAAATCAATAGTGGTCATTTACACTGCATATCCAATCATCCTACATTATGAAGTTTCAATATTTAGTTCTCAAGTTATTAATCGGAAATAATTTTCCATGTTCAGGCCCATGTGATCTTGAACTTTGATGGAGTGACCCCAAAAACACTACCACCCTTTGAAGTTTGAAGGTTCTAGGTCAAATGGTTCTCCAGTTATAGATCGGAAATAAAGTGTGCTTGACGGACGGACGGACTAACCGTCGGAATGACAGGGCAAAAACGATATGTCTCCCCAAGTTGGCGTGGGGGTGTGCATGTTTAAATAACATTTCTTATGTATGTGTGGCAGCCATCGTGGCCTAGTGGTTAAGGTCAGTAAATGAAATCACTTGCCCCAATGCCATTATTGGTTTTAGCCTCGTTCGGGATGTAGAATTGTCACACGAAGGACCCATCCAACTGGTTTACGGAAGGTCGGTGGTTCTGCCCATTTAACCAGCGACCGGAGTCCGGAGTCCTTGGATCTTCCTGCACTAGCAAGAGCTGAAATGTCGCCACATGTGTCGCCACCTACATGTGTCGGTATGAGGTTAAATCCCTCACCCATTCAAATTTTTTGTAAATAATTAAAAGTTCAAATAGTCTGTACAACTCAAATAAACTTCAAATCAAAAACAACTCAAATAAACTTCAAATCAAAAAATATTCTGCGGCCAGAAGTTAAACAGACCAGAAATTGTTATGGATGTATGTGCCCGGTTGTTTAAAAAATAATAAGTTCCTAAACGTTGTTAGCCTGAGTGGTTTAAAAACAAGCATCTGAACGACATAACCATCATAAATTCCACAATAAACAACGGTAAGGAACTTATTAATTCGATTCTAACATGGTTTATAGTGGTTTATTGCCTGAACATTGTCATACTACATTTCGTGGCGTAAGCCTGTTGTTAGGAAAGTCACGTGGTATAAACATATCGGCTGTTAGAATAGCCTCCCCAATGAAATATAACACTACTTCTTTTTTATTGCAATACGCAGTTTAATGTAGTTACTTCGACTTACTCATCGTTCAAATAAGTCAAGAAATCTGTTATCTTATCTGAAAGATAAAAAATCGAAACAAATGTTAAGAAAACTTATAGACAGTTTTAAAACTGAAACGAGGTCAGTAAACGGCCGCTATGAGGCATGATGAGGCATGACATGAAGTGAACAGTTTCCTTGGATAAATAAAAGTTTTAACGTCAAAACGGTAAGCAGAAACTTCTTCTTAATATATTTTGCATTGTAAATGTTAGCTGTAATAGTGCTCGAGGCAATGTTGCCTGTGAACATGTGCAAGGCACAACTGTCGCTGACAGAAGACATGTTTATGTCTATATCCCTGCTGATGCTGGTGTTGGGTGTGTATTTTTAAATTTGTACGTAATTAAATTTGCGACTAGTTTTCGCAACCATAAACTTACTGAGATTTTGCAGCTTGATTCGCTAGTAAAAATAATTTGACATTCAAATTGTTTTATAATTATATTTGTGAAGGATAATCTGATAATATTTATAACCGTCTAAACTTCGAAGGACCAAAAATATTGAAGAATAAGTCACAGTACTCAGTAATGTAAATCTATCGGTTTTATCGCTTGCGCATATCTTGTGTAGACGCAGACGTAATCATTAATAATATACAGTAAAAATGCAAGCGTATATTATAAATACAAGGAAGTATTAAGGTGATAGATGCCCTTCTTTTATTTTCTGCTGGAATTCTGAGACAATTAAATTCAAACCCTAGGGATATAAAATATGATGGTAAACTTGTTATTTGATAAATTTATTGAAAAAAAAACTCATTTTATTGTCAGATTAGTAATTATTTAGCATTTTTCTGACTTATGGTGTATTAGAGAAGTAAAAACTACATGTATTTTTATAGCTCTTTGGGTGTATCAGCAATATTAAATCAAAGGCCTGAAGGGCCTGAGAGCCGGCTAATGATTGATGTACTGGTAGTATAGTCTACCAGTTTCAGTTTGGTTTTAGTTTTTTTCCCCAACTGAACAGAGATTTTGTTACAATAGATGAAATGGACATTCAATCGATGCCTAGTAAAATTTTGATTGACATTATACAAGTATTTAAACCCAATATATTTCTCTAAAATTGAAGAGTGGTTCGCAAAAATAACAAGAGGACCATGATGGTCCTGAATCGCTCACCTCTTTCCACATGACCCAGTTTTGAGTATGACGTCGTTTTTTCTATTATTTGACATAGTGACCTAGTTTTTGAGCTCATGTGACCCAGTTTTGAACTAGACCTAGATATTATCAAGATAAAAATTCTGACCAATTTTCATGAAGATCCATTGAAAAATATCGTATCTAGAGAAGTCAAAAGATTTTAATAATTTTAGACCTACTGACCTAGTTTTGACCGCAGTTGACCCAGTTTTGAACTTGACCTAGATATCATCAAGATGAACATTCTGACTAACTTTCATACAGATCCCATGAAAAGTATGGCCTCTGGAGAGGTCATAAGGTTTTTTTATTATTTGACCTACTGACCTAGTTTTTGACGGCACGTGACCCAGTTTCAAATTTGACCTAGATATCATCAAGGTGAACATTCAGACCAATTTGTATGGAGATCCATTCACAAATATGGTCTCTAGAGAGGTCACAAGGTTTTTTCTATTTTTAGACCTAATGACCAAGTTTTTGACCGCACATGACCCTGTTTCGAACTTGACCTAGATATTATCAAGATGAACATTCAGACCAATTTTCATACAGATCCCATGAACAATATTGCCTTTAGAGAGGTCACAAGGTTTTTCTATTATTTGACCTACTGACCTAGTTTTTGATGGCACGTAACCCACTTTCAAATTTGACCTAAATATCATCAAGATGAACATTCAGACCAATTTTCATACAGATCCCATGAAAAATATGGCCTCTACAGAGGTCACAAGGTTTTTCTATTATTTGATCTACTGACCTAGTTTTTGACCGCACGTGACCCACTTTCGAATTTGACCTAGATATCATCAAGGTGAACATTCTGACCAATTTTCATGAAGATCTCATGAAATATATGGCCTCTAGAGAGGTCACAAGGTTTCTCTTTTTTTAGACCTACTGACCTAGTTTTTGGCCGCACATGACCCAGTTTCGAACCTGACCTAGATATCATCAAGATGAATATTCAGACCAACTTTCATACAGATCCCATGAAAAATATGGCCTCTAGAGAGGTCACAATGTTTTTCTATTATTTGACCTCCTGACCTAGTTTTTAATGGCACGTGACCCAGTTTCGAACTTAACCTAGATATTATCAAGATGAACATTCTGACCAATTTTCATGAAGATTTTGTGAAATATATGTCCTCTAGAGAGGTCACAAGGTTTTTCTATTTTTATACCTATTGACCTAGTTTTTGATGGCACGTGACCCAGTTTCAAACTTGACCTAGATATCATCAAGGTGAACATTCTGACCAACTTTCATAAAGATCCCATGAAAAATGTGACCTCTAGAGTGGTCACAAGCAAAAGTTTACGGACAGGCGAACGCACGCACGCACGGACGACGGACACCGCGCGATCACAAAAGCTCACCTTGTCACTTTGTGACAGGTGAGCTAAAATGTTGAAAGTACAAAGTACAATTTGACAGGTGACACTAAGATACTGCCCATGACTATAAATATTTTTCCAGTAAACATTTGCCTCCGGCATTACCAAAACAGGCAATTATCGGCTGGTATATATTCGCACATGATAAAATTTGAATATGAATATTGAAATTTTATAGCGCGGATTGCCACATACAATTTGTAACGGATGGACGAAAGAACTGTTCAGATATTTTACAGATAAGGGGCCTGGCAATAACCGTGTCACACGCTAGGTATTGTTCAATCATATTATAAGTGATGTGAATTTAAAGTATACTTACTTTTGCGTTTAAAGATATGTAAATGTTGCTGAGTGTCAATATATAGTGTCATGAATGTTTACACTGACAGGAAAATTGCGCATTCGAAACTAAGGGAAGTTACTCGGACTAGCTACCAATTTCGGAAAAGATAACCAATATTAATAAATGCAGTTCTTTTTGAGTTAAAACCATCATTTATTCTATTTCAGACCTGTTAACCCCTTCAAAACCATGTCAGTAGTCCCAAAGTCTATGTACTTTCAATTATCCGTTTTGATTCATGTAGACAGACAGGCCCAGACTGAGCTGAAAAAATGTTTGAGCCATTTTTACGTGGTCGGTAGCAGGGTGGGTGTGAGGAGGGGTGTTCCTTCCCGCTTTGAACTGCAGTCAGATTTTGAAATGGGCATTGTGGCAGGTGGTAAAAGGGCAAATGTATCAAACTGTAAAGTGGCAATATGGGGGAGGGTGTGGGAGGATCCCCCTTGCAAGTAGGGTTTGGGTATCACCACAAGGAAATTTTGAAAATGTAGACCCTTGATACAGCCTTTGGTGCGATTTCTAACTGAAAATTTTATGTTTCAATTTCTAAATATTACCTAGATTCTTCTTAGTATTACAATATTCAAAGTATGAATGACTGTCACTTCATATTTTTACTTTCAGGTCATGCCTCAGCACTAGAATATAAGTCTGATATTGATTCTATGTATGTATTATAAAAATAAATTCTAGAATCATTTCTGTTACAATATTATCTATCATGACTGTTACTTTAATGTTTAAATTTCATAACACAGCTCGATATTTACCCAAAATATTATATCCGGATATGATTACACTTTCTTTTATACCGCCAAAATCTCCAGTTTCAACAATATGTTTTACAAATTGTGATGATATGAAGACAGTTTAGCAGCAATTGGCAGTATCTGACATTGAAGTTTACGGTGAAATTATTTAAATCATTTCATAAACAAGAGGACCATGATGGTCCTGAATCGCTGACCTTCTCCACATGATCCAATTTTCATGAAGATCCATTGAAAAATATGGCTTCTAGGGAAGTCACAAGGTTTTTCTATTATTTGACCTAATGACCTAGTTTTTGAAGACACATGACCCAGTTTTGAACCTGACCTAGATATTATCAAGGTGAACATTCTCACCAATTTTCATGAAGATCTCATGAAGAGTATGGCCTCTAGAGAGGTCGCAAGGTTTTTCTATTTTTATACCAACTGACCTAGTTTTGATCACACGTGACCCAGTTTCGAATTTTATCTTGATATCATCAAGGTGAACATTCAGACAAATTTTCATGAAGATCCATTGAAAAATGTGGCCTCCAAAGTGGTCAAAAGGTTTTTCTATTTTTAGACCTACTGACCTAGTTTTTGACCGCAGTTGACCCAAGTTTCGAACGTGACCTAGATATCATCAAGGTGAAGGTTCTGATCAATTTTCATGAAGATCTTTGAAATATATGGCCTCTAGAGAGGTCACAACGTTTTTCTATTTTTAGACCTACTGACCTAGTTTTTGATGGCACGTGACCCAGTTTCAAACTTGACCTAGATATCATCAAGGTGAACATTCTGACCAATTTTCATGAAGATCTTGTGAAATATATGGCCTCTAGAGAGGTTACAGGGTTTTTCTATTTTTAGACCTACTGACCTAGTTTTTGACCGCACGTGACCCAGTTCCGAACTTGTCCTAGATATCATCAAGATGAACATTCTGACTAACTTTCATAAAGATCCCATGAAAAATGTGACCTCTAGAGTGGTCACAAGCAAAAGTTTACGGACGGACGCACGGACGGACGGACGACGGACACCGCGCGATCACAAAAGCTCACCTTGTCACTTTGTGACAGGTGAACTAAAAAAATTGTTTCGTTTCGTCAAAGCACTCTAACATAGACGATCTACTTTCGATTTCAAAAACTACAAGAAAATACTATTTAATGTTTCGCCGATTTGTTTATTTCTCGAAAAATAAGAAATAAAAACATTTTTAAAATCAGTAGTAACTAAACAAATCAGTAAGAACTCTTTCTCGGGATAATTTATCCGCTTACTGACTGCAAAAATCAAGCCATGTGTCATCATGAAAAGCAGAATGGGTGATGGTTTCATTTTTTTGCGAACCTGAATCGTAAGCAAATTATCCAAACCAGTCAAAATTCCAGAAAGGTTACGATCTAGGTTCTTTCTAGTATTACAATATCCAAAGTATGACTGTCACTTCATCTTTTTCCTTTCAGATCATGCCTCAGGACCAGAATACGAGTCTGACATAGATTATATGTAGGTGTAATAAAAATAAATTCTAGAATCATTTCTGTTACAATAATATCTATCATGTATGTTACTTGAACGTTAAAATTTCATAACACAGCTCGATATTTACCCAAAATATTATATCCGGATACGATTACACTTTTCTCCAGTTTCAACAATATATTTCACAAATTGTGATGATACGAAGACATTTAGCAGCAATTGGCAGTATCTGACATTGAAGTTTACGGTTGAATTACCTCTTATTTAAATCTTTTCATAAAGAAGTTGTTTCGTTTCGTCAAAGCAGCCAAACATAGACGATCTACTTTCGATTTCAAAAACTACAAGAAAATACAATTTAATGTTTCGCCGATTTGTTTATTTCTCGAAAAATAAGAATTAATATCATTTTCAATATCAGTGGTAACTAAACAAACCAGTAAGAGCTTCTTCTTCCGATAATTTATCCGTTTACAGACTGCAAAATTCAACCCACGCAAAGTCGTAAAAGCATTGTTATAAACAGGTCACGTGTGTTCGCCAAGAAGTGTCCAGAATGTAGTTAGGATTCATCCGCGAAGTCTTGCGGAAGAATTAACGTACTGCACGTATCTTATTCGGGTCATTTAAAATGAAGCTGTCATAATTTAATTTCATCGATATGGTAAACTCTTTGATAAGAGACATTCCAATGCTTTCAGAGGTACCCACTCAATAAAATACTAGCAGTATGTTCTGGAACTATATTTTGTCTTTCGCTGGATGTTACGCAAGCTTTGTAAGTCTGCGCAATTCATAAAATGCACAGCGCAATAAATTTGTTATTTGCGCAATGATTTTAAAGATTATTTTTTGAAACGGACAGGGTAACAAATGGATAATTTGGCTAATAAGTTAATATGCAGTTTTTATTTGAATTTGTGAACATCGTTTTTGCTATTTTGTGACAAAAGGGCATAAAATTCGTCACCATAATCATATGCGCAAATGTATTACCAAATCCCGCAGAATCGTTATGCGTGTTTATGCTTAATGAGTTACCGCGGAAGAAAATTCGTGGCTTTATTCGAGTATTGCACAATTAAAAGTCATAAATATGACAGATTACATCGTATATTGGTCATAGCAAATAGATTGACATAAATGAACTTCATTCGATCAATGAACTCTTTGAAATTAGAGACAATCCAATGGAAATACATCACTTCGCTGTGTTGTGAGGCCATTCAAGAATGAGAAATCGTGCGATAGCAAGGACTCGTCAAACGCTTGACAGCGTTTAGCCGACTCAAAAATGATGATGACTTTTTTTCCAATAGTCCAGCTTGCGAGTAATATTTAAGCGTCTTATTTTTATCAGAAAATCTGTAATTGAAAATTCATTCACGGTTCAGATATATAATCGATTTAGTAGTTAAATTTTGGAAAACTTACTTCATTATTCTGATATCCGGCATAATTTAGGACTTTGCTGATGCTCTATCTCTCATCATCTGATGGTTTCACATACGAATTAAGACTTGATACATTTCTATGGCCAGTTACAGACATTATTGCTCTGCTTGAATAGCCTGTGTACCTTTGACTGAGACATGCTTTTTCAGACAACCTAGACATAAAACTTTGCAAAGTGTTCACACCGACATCTTTGTTTGCATACCAGATTTTATGAGCAGGCTGGAATTTGTCAAGAGGTCGCTGAAAGAGATTAGGGCACTCTAGACTTAGCTTTGATATATATTTTAAGTAAGAACTCATCGGGTATCGTGGACCTTCATTTTCATACAAACGTGGCTCTTTTGGATCTCTCTATGGTCTAAACCATGATTGTTTTGTCTGCTTTGTTGTATGACATCCTGATATATTGACGGCCCTTTGAGTCCATTTTTACAACAAACGAGTCCATTCTATGGTCATGGAGGCCTTCCTGGCCACGGCGACTGAACTGACTCAGGGTATCATACAGAACTTTACTCTGCAGTGTTCTTGGATGATGCTCTGAAAACAGTCCACTCTCAAACAGTTTATTCACATCATCCTCAGTAATTGGCCCTTTGTGTTTACTGAGGTGCTTTCCTTCACGTTTGAGCCCCTTAACCAATCCAGACAAAACGTGATTAGAAAACATGAAGTCCATGTCTTTCATGATATTTATTTGCCGCGTAGTGTGGTTAGGTAGCGATTTGTTCCTTCTCTGAGGCCAAATAAGACCTGCCTTGGAGTAGTCGTCACCATTTTTTGTCTGGACTGTCGCATAGAATTTCTGTAGGATTTTGTCCAACACAGATACCACCAACCATTCAAAGTCAGTACTTTGGTAGCATGTTTCTTTCATCCAATCTGTGGTAAATTTATATATCAAGTAGGGGTGTTATGATACACTAGTCTCACAATATAATATATACCGGGATACAGATGCAACGATACGGTACATATAGTGATACATGTCAGCATTAAGGTGACAAAAAACAGCAACAATTTTCCTACATTTCAAAAGTACTTGAAATTTTTCTTTCAAGTTAAAGAAAGTTTTATAAATAATAAACTTGTTTAGTTACAATCTTTAACATTGATTGTATTGATGTTTTCATTCAATTCTAGCTTTTTACGGTATCGTTTCTGTATCCTGAAACAGGTTTTTGATACGATATGTGCACCATCAGACTAATGACATGTGATATGTATCGTGATACAGTAAATTTCTATATATCGTTACAATCTCGCATTTAAGTTTGAAATGATGACTTTGAATTTTATTTATTTGAATTAGAAATTTTTCTGCCAAGTCATGGGAAAATGTGCTCCTTTTTTAACAAAACTCTTTTACATTATTTAATTGTTTTATAATTGCTATTTCATTGCTTAAAATTACCTTACAAATAATTTTTAAATGGCCTTTATATGGATTATTGTTCGGTATATACAGAGTTAAGGTGCATAGGAATTGATCCCTGAACATGTGGTAAATCAGACAGTAAACTATAAAACTGTCTTCTTTGTATTTTAATTGAATTCTTAGAAGCTCACGGAATTATGTTTTCCACTTTTCTCTTTTTTATAATATAATGATAAAAAATATGCTGAATTTTGATTTATCAAAGTAGGAGTGAACTGGATTTTATTCGGTATTATGACATCAAAATGGATGTAAGAACATTCTCTCACAAGACTTAGTGTGCATGTAAACTGTTGTTTATTGCAGAATGTACAATGGTTGATTTCATTTGTTGGGTTTTATTGGGACAAAAAATCAGACTGTTACAGTATTTTCAGTAACTATGATCAATTTAGATTCATAATAATTGTTTTCAGATAATCAAAGATAATTAAATGAAATTAGGTTTAGGTGGTTTATTTAGTAAATATAAATGTTTCTTTCCCAGTTAAACATTATTTAGCTTCCCTTCTCTCTATAGTTTAATGGTAAGAATGAATCCTGCTGTATATAGAAAGATGTCTGGGTTCAAGTCACAGTGGAGAGTTTAGCTATGAAATGATGTAGACTGGTCAAATTTCGGAAGAAATAAATAATCATGGCTCAAATTTTTGTCTGGCAAATAAGTTTACAGGACGTTCACCATTGTATTTTCAGTGATAAACAATGTTTGAGACAACTCAATGTTGTTTATTATGATGTAAAATAAATTCCGGTATCAATTTTGCGTTATAACGATAATCAATAACTCTCCAGTCTTCTTTTGACCCTCTTAACTCACAAATAGCACCTATTTTAATCATGTCCGCCATGTTTACTGTTTTGCAGACGAAGTAGTAGCCTAGTTGTACAAATCTGGGTCAAAAATACCACTTGTTTACATCACGTGACCTAAATTTTCATTCATAGTTTCATTCATAAAATTTTTAATACACGTGGGGCTAAAAAGAACTGCGGGTACTGACTGGGTTGATTTAATCGAGATTGTTTTTGTTCTTTGTTTAACTGGCAATTAAATCCAACCATGTTAGAATTATAGGTATTGCGTATTAAAATATTTGCGACTGTTTTCCAGTCGGTTCTCCGGAAAATTACGGACACTGACGAAAATGAAATTAGTTTTTAAAAATAAAAACAGTAATTTATTGTTGTTCATAAACAATATATAAAACAGTACCCAAATCTGATTTTTTTTACTATTGTTAATAAATGATTGCCTGAAAATTATCTATTCCAGCTATATAGCAACAACGGCGTTCCATAAATGCATAAATGCAATAAACCAACCGCATATAGGTAAAATGTCACATGAAAACACACATGCGCTACACTACTTGTTGCTTTCAAATATACCTGCTGCCTCAGGTAATGACATTTATACCACAAAAGCTATAAATGCATGCAGATTATAGATTAGAGTGATTAGAATAAAATGTTGTCAAATAGAACTTCTAAAAGGTAATCACATTGACACAAATACAAAAGTTATATCTTAATTCGTAAGGCGAATATCTTTGCCTTTTTCCAGGAATCTGCTGATTCCTTGGGTGTTTCAAGAAACCATTACATGTCAGAGCAAAGAAAGAAAAGCGGAGATGGGTTGTGTTACAATTATAACAGAATAAACAGCTCTGATTGTTGACAGTTTGTATCAAGTTAGTAGTATTGTAGAGGAAATTTAGTCAGGAATACAATAAGCGTTGAAATGTTCAGTCTCGGAGTAAGGACCACTTTAACGTTATAGTCATGGTGATTATGATAAACAGGATGAGCTACTGATGTCATCAGTCTCAACACGTTTTGCATGAAGCGTTGGATCTTATATCTTGAATACATGGACATCTTATGCACAACACTGACCTGAATATGAAAACACTAGGAAATTTTATGTATGCATAAGTAAGAAAGCATTTTACTGGTTGGCATTGTTCATACAGTAGAGACATGGGAGATAAAATTGTATTTTATATGTATTTTATTACGAGGAGATAATAAAAAAGATTTTGCAAACGAAAAGAATGCTTTAAAGATTAGGTCATAAAACTCTGTTTAGTATTGTTATAGAAAATAATGGGTATGTTCTTCGCTGACTATGGCTACGTACTCTCTGCTGGTTGTTGGCATCACTTGTAACACACTTGTAACACGGTCAGCGGCGGGTGTTAACTATCATACCGGTTGATCTGTATTTGGAATATGGTGCACCATTAACAGGATAAAACAACCTAGTTACGCATTTCGTTACGTATTTGTTGTTTGTTTTTCCTAATGAATTCGTTTCCTTATTTTTAATACAACAAATCGTTCTGTAGACAAATTATAACGGTATTCCTCAATATATGGCACAATAATTTTACTTGATACGTGACAGACATAATGACAGTAATGACAGGACTGTAAATAAATTGCTGGTCGATAGTTTGGCAATGTGTTATACGCTTGACTGTCAATTCAGAGGTCCGGGGTTCGAATCCCGGTCCAGGCACTGGAAATTTCTGAGAGGCTCTTGAGTGTCTCCCACCACCTAACTTAGAGGCCTGTACTGATTCTTCCCAGGAAAGACGGCTTCCGGGCACGTTAAAGAACCTGGCTGTCTATTCGCAAAGAGCTAGGATAAGTTAGTCGAACAAGTCTGTACCTAAAAAGAATTTCTCTCTATCTGTTCTGGAGGCTTTATCTCACTCTGTCCCTCTGGTCAGATCGCTCTGTGTCTGTACTAGTAGAGGATCAATTTCGCGCCCTGTGTGGCTGCGTTTGCTATATGTAAAGCGCCTTTGAACGTGTTTATCACGAAAATGGCGCTGTATAAATCTGGTATAATAACAACAATAATAATTTGAACAAAACTGTCAAAAAAAAAAAACAAAGAAAAAAACAACAAAATAACCCAAAAGAAACCAAGCCTCGGGGAATAAATTGGACATATTTAATATATCTCTATCATCGTTACCTGTTACCTGAATGTTGCAATGAGGTACTTCTAAATAAAGTAGAAAAAATGCTGCAACGTTATATGCTGCCCAATTCAACAATAAAATGACTTCTTTCAGGCTAGACTTGATTGATCGTGTTCAAGTACGGTAGAGGAAATGCATGCAACCTTCACGCCCTCTTAATGAAACAAAAACATTTACATGTACAGTTAGAACAATAAACGTTTCTCTTTGTTTTATTTGTTGATGCGTTTATTCACAATGAAATACCTACATTGAGCAAATGTTCTAATCAGGGGACTCACATTCAGTATGATTTTTTTACGTTTCTTTTAAAGATATTTGAACTTCATGAAAAAATAAATGATGGCAATTTTATGACGTGATGTTACCAGAAATAAACATTTAGAAGTGACCCAAAACGAAATATACAGCAATATTTTATAATATTTCAGCAAGTTTCATGTTCCATTTTCTGGTATTTAAAAAAACGATTGGGCAAGTATTTAAGAAGATTTTTGCCTATAAAACATTTTTAGATTACTCGACTTATGGCCAATTCTTCAAGAACGCTTTTCAGTAGTTCTTATACTGTAAATGTGCTTATGAATTACTTACCAACGGAGGAGTCCAACAACTATATCTATTGTTTTTTATACATTTATATATCACATTAAGCCTTAATGTAACATTGATAGAAAATACATTCATGTTTCATTACTTCTTGCTGCACGTCATTTTAAATATGAAAATTTTACATTTCACAACTTCAAGGTAAAGATCTTAGAAACAAAAGCTTGTATCTATCAGTCCGGGTTATTCGATATTTGTACTACAATGAGTAATATGGTTTTTCAAGTAAATTGACTTTGGTACGTAGTTGTTCATTCTGTAGTCCTTAATTGATAAATAAAAATCAAGCAAATGCATTCTGCAAGCCAGATTATACAATTTAATATACAAAAAATATAGACATTCGAACAAAGTAAAAATAAAGATTATCATATGCAGCATCATAGTACCATTGTGTTATAAAACAGGAGTAATTCAAATGATATGTCTAAACACTGAAATGCAATGCTGTCTGGGCATAAGAAATTACGTCAAAAATAGTTGTTATTGTGTAAGATCTTATACGAAAGCTGTTGAATCGACAATCTGATTATCAGGAATGGTTCTTTTATTAAGAAAAGGATTGATCAAAGAAAAAAGACTAATGCTATTTCTACTTTCTAAAATGTCATTTGTAATAAGTGAATCAGGTCTAGACATTCCCCTGTGT
The DNA here is from genome assembly GCF_021730395.1 of Mercenaria mercenaria. Classification (NCBI taxonomy): domain Eukaryota; kingdom Metazoa; phylum Mollusca; class Bivalvia; order Venerida; family Veneridae; genus Mercenaria; species Mercenaria mercenaria. Next base: position 86,497,437 of record NC_069364.1, on the reverse strand, counting down.
ACCGTTTCGGCAGTTACTTTACTCCAGAATAGATTCTAAACAATATAGCATAACTTGTAATTGACAAGAGGTCCTTTGTCAGTACAAACAAGATGCTATCATAACGTTGGTGAAAAGGATATGAAAATGTTTTTATGCAAACGTAAATAGTAAATACAATAAGATATGACGCGTTACTAAAAACAAGGAAATGTTTTTTTTTATGAAAAAGTTAGAATTTATGTGACTGTGTTGTTATATTCTTCACTTAAGAAACGGCAATGGCGTGTCCTTAGCTTCAACTTTGATAGTAAAACCTTGTAGACAATATTGAAAAATATTTAAAAGAACAAAATTCAGCAAAATGTGATCATTTGCAGAAATCTTAACTTATTTGCTCTAAACAGTGGTTCCTGATTACACTTGTAACTTAATCACAATAGATTTAAATGTCTCAAAGGAAAACTAATGTCAGGCAAGAAAGACAATAAATCACTCACATTTACTACACTGTAGGGCAGCAGAAATGTGTTCTCACTCTCTTGGTGTCTGAGTACGATGTTTTACTGCCTAAATGATTGAATTGAAATCTACACTTTCTTAATTGTGTTAATCTGATATTACACCGAATGATTTTAACAAAGTACAAAGTTTCTAATGATGTTTTATTAACATATAATCTAATTTACAAATTAAGTAGGATAGAAGTTTATGAAAGTGCTTTATCACTACAATAAAACAACGTAATTTATAATAATAAAATAACACAAACTTTGCCGAAAGTTAGGGACATTGACTTTGAATAACTAGATCTGTTGGCCGGAGTCTTGCTAGAACCGTTAAGTAAGGAAGCAATCGATTAAATGAATCCTCTTGTAACTGAAATAGCTAAACGAACACTATCATTCCAGCTCTAAAGCTTGAGTGAAGACTCTATCGCATTAAAGCCCACTAACACAAATGAATGTAACGTAAGAATGTTTTCGAATGACGGACATTTGAAAGATAATTTTTAACTGGGAAACACTAAAGGAGAGGTTTGTGTATTATCGGAAACTGCAGTACCTTTTTTGGATCAAATCAAGTTTCAGGTGTGCGACTGTTATCTATTAACAGCCCTCTAAATACACCATTTAGCGGAAGCATGCTTTGTTATTTGTATCTTTGTATGTTACATGTCATTATATCTGTCCCCTTTTTAAGCCATATTCCGTTTGATAAAAATGAGTCATGTTATTACATGTATATATTCTGACATTAATAAAAGTATTTGCTGTTGTTATTGTTAAATGTTATAAACGAATGTTATTATATGAAGGAAAAAAGAAAATAGAATTTGGCAATTTAATTAAATTTTAAACATTGTCACTACATGGGTAAGATGTCTACAGAAATGCAGTTATACACTGTATATCAGTCTTGTAGGTTAAATTATTTTATAACCATTCATGTAGTTGTTTAAGTGTGTTTTACAAAGGTCTCAGCAACTTTTTAAAAGTGATGAAATCATATATTTGGGTACAAGGTCTGAAACAATAGAATATTAATCAAACAAAACATTTTAAATGAACACTTCTACCTACTGCCCTTATTTTTGAAATTACCTGAAAAGAAAAAACTACAAATGTTCATGAAAATATTCTAACAGTTTGCTTTCCATATAATAAAACGGAACAAAATATTTCAAAGTCAAAAAACATGCATTTTTTCTAGTGCATCAAATGCGACTGAAATATGGAATGTAATGTGATGACCTTGACCTTTAAGCTTTAAGCTACTAATCTGGTTCTTGCACGCGACACACTGTCATTGCGGCAAAAATATTTGCCAAGTTATATAAGAATCTCTTGATCCATGGATAAACACTACAACTTTTATTTTATTATCATAACTACTTATAATTTAAATACTCGTTAAAACTGCCAATATATGATGTTTAGAAAATATAGGAATATCTAGTGTTTTTCACCCAGTTCCCGAAGGTGATCATTCGGGACTTAATGATTTTTTTCGATTGGATGGCGTCTAAGTTAGTATACAACATAATAGCTAGGGTGTTTTTTCTGGTCTTAGTAATTTTGCATAGGGAATTGAGTGGACTTTCTCCACCATATCCAAATTTTCAAAACCCTATATATCACTCCCGTACTTTAGGAAAGAGAGGACTGTCTAGTTAAATACCTTCAATTGCAAATCGAAAAGAATGTCAAGGTTACTATTCTCATATATAACAAGTACATGGCTTTATATATAAAATTTCAAAAACCTCTGTCCGTATAAAAGATAGTTTATGAAAAAACTCAGAAAATATCATAACTGTTTTAGAAACGTTTGTGCCATTTTGAACTATTTCTATGAAATAAAAGGTTACAATTATTAGGAGCTATAATGCTATTCTGTCAAAACTTACTTTTTATACCGACTATATTTTATTAGTTCATCGCAGTTGTTTAGTGTGTAATCTCTCCTTTTCCCTGTATGACAAGATCCGTAGCTCTGTCACCACTGTCTCATTAAATATGTATTTTATTGACGCATTCCGTTTTAAAGGTTTATGTATTTTACATATCACTTTGAATTGCTCAACGGCTTTTGTCTAAACGTAAAACAGATGTACGTTTACCCCGAGAACATCACGTTGTTATTTTACTCTGAGACCTTGTGTGTGTTCGAGGATGGTAAAAAATAAATATAAATATCTTTCAAGTAATGTCCTGCTTACTTTCCTTGCTGTTGTCGCTTTTAATGAAACAGTATTGAAATTTATTTTATGCTAACTGATGAAATACTGTGTTTTATCAGTGAGATCTACTTGTACATTGTGCATAAATTTTAAATCATTTGCATAAAACAGGATGAAAATTTAAATTTTGTTCTTTATAGTATATTTCTCGATTCAAATTATTTTACTTAATGAGAATTTCATAACTTTATGCAGCAAGAAGTAAAATAAAATGGAACTTTATGTCGTGTATGTCTTTCTAACGTCACAACACGTCTGGCGCCATGTTCGTTGACGCGCGTGTTTCCCGCGCTGAGCTTAAAATTTGTTGCAAAATGCATATCTCAACGTAATAGAATAAAAAGAAAATTTGTTTGTTTTTCGTGAATGTAGAATATAAATACTCTTTATTTCAGTCTCATCAGTGTACAACATATATTACATAATATACATAATAAAATATCAATAAAATGCAACTGCCGCTCTATAAAAGAGTTATAAGAGACTTAAACTAAAACATATCAGTATTACTTTGACTATCATGTAAAACACCATGTTAAAAGAAAGATGAAGTTGCTAATAGGCTCAAACAAATGTTGAGGCATGCCCATAAAACCATATATAAGAAAACAGCCAAATTTAAATTTAGCGGTACTGAAAAAAAGTAAAATGATTTTATCTCATCAAATTGTTGATGAGCTAATTAGCACCCACTTCTTATCAAAAATTATACATGAAAATAAAACAATCATTTAAATATCAAGAGCTGTCCACAAGACAGCTTGCTCCACTATTCGGCAATTTGAAGGTAAAATAAATTTATTTCACAATAAAGACCTCTACTTACATACTAAAACTATGTCTATAAAGAAAGCTTCCGGTAAAAATTTATTTTTATATAATAACGGTGTGTTTCACCCATACTTTTTTGTTTCGCCTGAATTAACTTTAAAATCCATTGAAATATATCGATAACAATGTCGGTTTCGAGGTTGTGTATGCCTTTACTAATTACAAGAGGCCAAGTCTTTCATGTCAGATGATTATATTAAAGACAATATTTATGTCAATTTATCAATAGCATACAAGCAATAGTAACAAATATACATAAGAAAAACAAAGGTTGCAGAAACACCATTACCTTGAAAATAATCTAAGTATAACACCTTGGTGACCTTGACCTTAAGTATCGGCCCAGCCCCTGTATATTTAATTTGCATGCGGAGCAATGTTAACATGAAGTTACATTAAGCTTTAAGCACAAAGAACAAAGAAAAGCAAAGGTTGCCGAAAAAAGGCAAACGCCGACACCAGGGCACTAGGAGAGTAGCATCCATTTTCTTCGAACAGTGGAGCTAAACATTTGTTTTACAGTTGTAAAAGTGTACCTTAGCATTATTTACAAAGATAAAATTGTCTTCTACTTAAAATATCACTACAGGTTTTGGCACATCTTCTGACTAGTGATGGATATGTGAACAACACAATAAACTGTTCAGTTTCTGATAAAGCAAGGAAATTAGGTTCGGCATTCAATGAATGGTGGAATAATGTCTCCCTCAAATCATCATACAAGCTACAACTAAGAATTAAATGTTTTTTCTGTTTCTACAACATCACAAAATGGACATTTTCTATCTTCTAGACTTAAATTTTCGTACCGGCCTGTTATAGAATATCTCACATCAAAGTGAGAAATGTTCATATTTTCACTCGCGCTACGCGCTCATGAAAATATTTAAATGTTTCTCACTTTGATGTGAGATATATTCCATATTCACTCAAAACAAACAAATATCCTCTATATATGAAAGTCTGCTTCTCAGAATTTTCTTTGATATTGAAGAAATGCTATCCTTTTTTCTGTCTTTGATAATAGAAAGAAAAGCTAAATCCTACTTTAAAAGATGTTTGATCATTAAAAATGCTGCAAATGTTTCGCTCATTTCCTGCAGTCATAATATAACTGGTTAAAGGCAACTGTATGGAATAGGCGAAACTCTTTTCCTCCTTCGTTTCAAGACTTACCGATCTTAAGAAAGGTTAGGCTCACAGGGTTTTAACTCGCCGATTGAAGTTATGGGTTTAAAGCAACTTAAAAAGCCACCAAATTGTAGCTATAACCTTTTTAATAAAATATACCATTAACTAACAAGTACAAAGGGAACGAATTTTCTTGGAAGAAAACTTACATACAGTTTAGTAAGATAAAAAAAATCCTGTTTATGTATTTAAGCCATATAACAAAAGTAAATACTGCGAAGCTCTGTTAGACATAAAACACGATTTAAACTGTCCTAAGAATCTTTCGTCTAAAGGACTCTCCCTTGTCATGAAATAGTAAATGCGGTTTATCGTCTCCTGAAAAATTGCCATTTTGAAGTTATGGATTTCGGTAGACACTGCCGGTATATCTAACGCTATATATAACACTTTATACATTTGTTAGAATAAATTTAAAGACAGTTATAACAATTCTGTTAAAATCTATGAACAAGGCATAGATAACTGAAATAATATGTGTCTCTTTATTGTCTGGCTAGACAATGCTTTTAAATAAAAACAAGTTTACATTACAATAATTCTACCGTATTTCAAAATAATGAAAGAAAATCCAACAAAGCTTTCTCTTTTTGATAATCAAAGTATATCAAAAGGATAAATTTTCATTTTAGTCTAAGAATTCAATTTATGATAACTTATTACTTTTTTGTTTTGTTTTGTTTAAGACTTTCATTCCAATATTCAAATGCCTCCGTATTAATATGTACCTAGATTCATGTCTAAAATCCATATTGTAGGAATTATTTGATTAGTAAAATGAGATTTGTTTCTCTGGTTCAACGTTACTCTGACACAGTTATGTGTCATAAGGTGACTTTTTAGCATCGAGAATGACCCCTCCACGCAATATATCAGGTATGGGGGGTATCTAGGTACCACCGGCCTTCTGCAAGCAAACTGTTTAGATTATTCAATCAAAACAATCCATTCCTAAAACGCGTTAACCCATGATATGCCCCATCATCCACAAACATACCCATCGACGCACACTTTTTTGTAACAATAACTACAATCAGAATAGCGAAAACATTTTTAATATATCATGCCGAAGGTTATGTACAATATTCTATTGACCGGTAATCCATTCAATAAGCGTAATAATACATGACATCATAAATAAAAAATATATATTTTCTAACCAAATTAAAGTGTAAACTACAGACCTGCCGATAGCAAAAACTATGAACCGGCCATTTTATATAAAAGTCGAGCAGAAATTTGATAATATATTGAATTATGCCTAGAAATATCTTATACTTGCTTTACCTAACAGAGAATAAATGGCATTTTTCTGATTATATCACAATTAAGATTATGATGTGCGATTTCACATAACAATTCTGCAAAACATCTCAGTTATTTTGTAAGTTTCAGATACGATTGGCAGTATATATAAGTAGCATTAAAAACATAGTAATTATCTTGTATATAAGCTGCATAATACTACACCACATTCTCCTATTATTTCTGATAGAAAAAGTTGTTTACTAAGTATAACAACCTTTCAGAAATTTCTTTCCGGGAGGAAATCGTAAAAGGACAACAAAAGACATAATGAAAGACATGTTGGGATTCATTTGATCCGTTGTTGTTGTCCTTATTTTACATTTCTTCGCGATAAAAAATCTTCGTGTTGTTCAACTATATATCAATGTGTCAAACGAATTTGTCGGCACTGTCATAAATAATATACAAAGCCAAGCCTGTTTATTAAAAGGAGAGCAGCACGGTTTAATGACTGATAAAGAGTAATTTTATTTGTCAGTAATGATAAATAAAGGATGCATTCTTAGAAATCTTTGGTATCTCCGTTTTGTCCCTTATTCGGAAAGCATTTATTCATTATGTTACAAGGAGTAAAAAGTCCTGACTTAACTAAAACCTGAATGGACAAAATACGTTAATTAATGTCTAAAAGTATTTAATGAATAGCTCGGAAAAGTGTGATAACTGCTAGATATTTCTGTTTAATACGGTATCCAAATAATTTTCACGAAAATTCAAAAACAATGTCACTATCGGTGGAAAATTCACGTAAGGACTGCATACATTAACAAGTTTTTTTCGCGAAACCTTTATCGTTTTCCGTGACAAATGAATGCTTTATTCTTTTCAGTGAAAATATAGGTTTAATATTCGGGAAAAAAGTTCTGAGCTGCCTAATTTTCGAAAATATTTTTTTTTTCGTGAAACTTTCAATTTTCTGGATTATTTTCAAGGCTTAAGTTATCTTAATGAAGTAGTGGACACTTTATTTACTTTCGCAAACCAGACAATATTTTCCCGAAAAGTTGTCAATCAAGTCATGGAAGTTTTGTGTGTATGACTTTTTTTATTTGCGACATGTTTGGATGCTTGACCAAGTTTAACAAACACCCAACAAGCCTTGAGTGGGAAAAGTCGTTTAAAGGTATTCATGTTCTAATAACGAATTATCGGAGCCAAGAAAAACACTTTAAGTAAATTATAAATTTTAAAGAATATTAAACACAGGTCAAGTGAAATCACTTGAGCGACTTTGAGGAATTACTATAGTTCAATATAGATGCATGAAACTGAACATGGAAAGAAGTCGTTTAGTAGTTTCTGTTCATGTTCTTTGCACTCCATAATGGAGCCAAGAAAAATGTTTAAACAAGCTTTAGAAGACTACAGACCAAGATTGATGAAGATTCGTAAAGCGAATCGAGAAGAAGTCGTATAAGCATGCAGTGCACATTGTCATTAGGGTACATTCAAATATATTGAACCTTAGTTATTCATTAAACTAAATGAAATAGTTGTTTATGCCTCACGTCTCCAGATGAAGTTTTCATGGTAACATCAATTTAGTTTAAGATATCGCAATTGTCTACCTAAATATGAACAATTTAAGCATAGTTATTTGTAAGTCAATACCAAATTATCAACTTAGTGAATAAAACTGGATTATATATTACAAATCAAACTGTCCGTTGTATTTTAAAATGGCCGGGATAATTTATCTTGTACCCACCTACCTTCCCAATTACATGATATTTCAATATACGTTTTTTTTTGTGTATTAACGTGGCCTAGACCGAAGGTCGAGGTCACAGACATGTTTAAAGGGCTTCTGAAGACGTTAATACACAAAAGATAATAGGTAAGGGTAGATTTCTCGGAAGCACAGAGCAACTCAAACACAGCCTCAGGGCCACGCATTTGCAAAGTAGGCCCACAACAAAAAGAAGCTGTAAACGAAAAATATTATAGACGGGTTGCTTCAAAAATCCCAACAAACGTGTATTGTCGCTATTCTTGCATAAAACATGACACGACGACTAGATGTATTGTTTTCATATATGATGACTTTATGATTCCGGTACATTTTTTAATTACCATTATGTTGTTCTTGGAAACGGTTTAAACATGTTTTAAATATCCATTACTAGGGCTCAGAAATCAAAACCACTACCGAAAGCACATACTGAACGTTTTTAAACAACATGGTTATCTCTCGTTATTACAAACAAGAAATTACCAATAATTTTAATATAAATTAAACACTTGGTAAGCAAGAACACAATTTCAAGAATAATAACTTTACATTCGAGTTAGTTTGAGAATGGACACATTTCGAGTACGGATGAGTATGAACGTAGTGTCAAGCTTTCATGCACATGCCATGCAAAAAAAAAGGTTGTAACTGGTTCATTATGAAATATAGACTCACCAAACTTCATATACATGTTGGGCATACTTTTACCTTTCTTGTGGTATAATTTAAACACAATATATTTTTTATTTCAAATTAAATTCCAAGGCTTGAATAAACACAAAACACAAAATAACTACACTAAATTTTCCTGATTTCACAGGCTTTACACATATTTTCAAATTATTTTCATTGAAAAACAAAATTTCAATGAAGATGGTAGTTCTTTTTTCACCTTTATATTGAAAAATCTGTAAAAGGAATACATGTATGTTCATTATTTACATTAAGATGTGGGCATGCTTTCAAAATGAAATAAAGCGATGCATCATTTCACTGATGGGGGTGGGTGGGGGATTTTTTAGGGGTTTTATTTTTTTAATTTACTACCAGCTCCTTGATGTTCACTATATTAACTTTCTTTCACACTTTACATTCCTATATTTTCCAAATGTCGAATAATGAATTATGCACAAAATTTCAGCTTCACTTTTCACAGAACTACGCGACACTGCATTGACTCAAAACACACACACACTGCTGTCAAAATGCAGCAAACATTCAAGAGGGCCGGTAATTATTTTGAATTATTCGAAATGTAGAAATGTTAAATAATTGGTAGAATTTATAATAACAAATATGTACAACAAATCTCATGCTTTGTGCATTAATATTTTATGAGTAAATTTTATTTCTCCAAGACTTCCTTGTCTGTTTGATCTAAATGTGTCACACGCATAAATTCCATTTGTTGTAGTTCCTTGAATAGTCTTACAGTCGCGAAATCACATGATGTCCGCGATTCTAAATTGCTGTCACTAAATCCATTACAACTTGTTCCCCTAATCCGTTGTCTCCGTCACGGTTCTCCTTACCTAAATACACTTGAATGTCATTTATATGTCCATTGCGAGGGTCCGCCACTTTGATCCCACGTTTAGTCGGCTTCAGTGGCACATACTGTTTGAATCCTTGGCAACCGGTATATCCAGTCATAGCCTCATCGGCTGTCGTTTCACGGTGCGGTTTATAATTGGCCATCAAATTTCCATGCATGGCTTCAAGAATTGGTCGAACATGTGAAAGATTGTCATGGCCAGGTTGTCCGCGAGACGGATCGCATGATGTATCAGCTACGAGGAAGTACTTACTGATTTTATCATACTGATCGCGTGTCATTCTCTCTTTTATTCCACATGGACTAAACTACTCCACTACACATCCAAATTAGGTGCTGCAATAATCCCTATCACAATTTGAAATCCAAGATAGGCTTTTTATTACACTAAATGTAACGTTCTGTTATATATACCATCAGGTTTCTCAAGCTGCTTTCTTGCTGCATAATTGTTAGTCTCGTTCATGATTTGTTGAATCATCTGCGGCGTGAATAATAATTTGAAACAAAATACATTACAATTTTATTTACATCCATAATCACGGAAGATTCCGGATTTCCCCTGAAAAAGTTTTTATTATTTATCTGTCGAAAATTTGCAGTCCATTCCTGTACCCCATCCACTTCATAGTTACGTCATTTTCGGTTATCTGCAAAAACTGAAACGACGCTGAGTTCTAAAAGGGGAGTAAACAAGGGAAGAAGCGAGTACGAACATTGTTGGGGGCAGTGCATTTGGCGTTGGTATTTAAACTGATACAGCAAAACATTCTATGGTTTAGATTGCATCTGTTATGCTGCAATAAGAGGTTATCATGGAAGAAAGAAGACGTAGATATAAGATGTCAATCTGCATAGAAATACATGTACGTCCCTGGTAAAGCATTTCAAAAATAATCAAAGCCTTGAGATGCCTGGTGGTTGCGGGTTTTGCTAGAGTTATTTTCATTTTAAATGCCAATCTATAAATATACATGTATAAGAAACAAATACTAATATGCATCGATCTAAGACAAACTCTGCCTGACCTTACATGAACAGCTGGAAGTCAGTGATGTAACCATAGGCTGGAATACCTAATCATTGACAGATCTTATATAATTTAAATGGCCAGTGTGAATGGATAGTGGATGAATAAGAACTGCTTGATCATTGATAATTCATCCGCATTGTTCATGAATGGGACTACTTTGTGTAGCACATAAACAAATTCCTTTGGATGTGATTTGGAATCAAATAAAGATGCTACATGATTGTCAAAAATACACTTAACTTTGGTAGCGGGATAAACCCGCAACCAAAAATCATGTATTAATAACACGTTAATTGCCTTGTTTGCACACCATTTTTCTCCCGTGAATACATGGGCGGATCCAATTAAAAAAGTAGTTTTTATGCAAGAATACAAGTATCTAAAAGTTGTAAAGTAATGACCTTTTTTGTAAATTGTAGATTCATGGAAGATAATTATTTCGGCCAATTTTGACGTTTAAAGCTCAAACAATTATGCTTAAAAATCGCATTCTTTGAACTTAAAGTTATAAATTTTGCGAGGTCACTGACACTTGCCATTCAGATTTAATACATGCAAAATGGGGCCTAACTCTTAATTTTAGTGCTGTCATGTTTTGTGGCGTTCATGTGGTAATTATACATTATTTTGGCATTATTAAACTATTTAGCATCGGAGACTGGTTATTAACAATGTATTTGTCCAAAATATTTTATATAAAAACTCATATAATTTGTCGTAAATAATGTCGAAAATTCTGACATATATTTTCATTTGCATATGCACATATCTAAATTTTATTGTATACTACTTCCTTAAATAATATTTCGCGTATTGTGCTATGACGCCCACTAACAATTGTCAAGCAGAAGCAGCTGAACAACTTGAACATGTTGAATAAATGTCTATACAAGAATGTAACAGACAAAATTAGTGACGATTAATCACGTTAATAAACTGGTTCAGGAAAAGTCGTCTGACGGTTTTTACATATTTTAAGCTCATGCGGTCATTAAGTTCCTATACGGATGCTACATACATGGTTTGTGAAAATCCATGAAGTGGTCCACAAGCAGAATAACGCTCCTAAAAAGGGACCAGGTGTAAACATTGCAATATAATTAAAAAAAGGTATATTACAATCAAATAAAAGACCAGGCTTGGTGAAGATCAAGTAGAGTTCATAGTAAGAAGCAGTAAACATATTTGTTTTATACTTTTTGATCTGACGCCCCTAAATGGAACCAAGAAGGAACAAAACATTGAGAGCAATTGCGAGTAAGAGTTAAAGTTAAAAATGTGTTCAATTTTGAGCTCTTTTCGCATCAGAAACGGACCGAGTAGAACCATTTCAATAAATCTGTTAAAGGTATTGAGAAAAGTAAGCTTCAGACAATGTTTGGTGAAGATCCATCAAGAGGTTTTCCAGGAGAAGGCATATAATGGTTTTGTCCTAGCGATCCCTAAAAGGGCTCAAGCGAAACCATTTGAATGAATGGAAAAGAGGGCAATACTAGAGTACTACAAACCAAGTATGGTGTAATTCCGACCAGTGATTTTAGAAGAGACGATTTATAATAACGACCATCATAAACTAATCATAAACTTAGGTTCAAGTAGCTGACTATAACAAAATATAAATAATCAGTGCTGAAATGCCTACAGCGGAAAACACATAGACGCTACGATTATCTGACAATTAAGCAAAGGTAAGCAAATTAAAAAAAAATGTCTGCGATAACAAATGTATACCCCACAATTGAAAATAAACGTTTCAGTCACATATTTAGCTTAATGCTTATTCATTTCAAATATTTCACGAAAACACATTAAAAGAACTTCAAAGCATTTTTGCTGTACATATGTCAATTCAAATCTCTCCATCCGTGCGAGTAGAAATGTGTTGCATGTGCCGTCACTTTTTATCAATCAGGAATTACACTTCATGAGGATTTCAGGATATCAGGAGTTATAAGCAGACATATATGCTAGAGCTTGACGTAATAAAGCTTTTAGTGGTAATAAATATGTTCTAATGAATCGTATGGGATTGTAAGAACAGCTGAGCAAATATATAAAGGATGGTCCTATGTCTGTCGCAGACTTTTCAATTAAGCATTGTTTGCTGTCGTAGACATATGTGTCGTTATTGTAATATGTTCTTCGTATACATGTACGTCTAAGCAGTAAAACGATACTTGCGTTGGTGGCCGACGCTGTATGGGCACCTGTGTTATTTGAATGTGTCTTTTCGTGTTGGATTTGTGTCCTTGTTTGTATAATTAATAAATGTTGGCACTCATTTAACTGAACTGTTTGCTTTAATACGTATTTTATCCTTAAATTATAATAATGTTAAAACAAAAAATTAGCAAGGAAATAAAAGACTAAAGAATCTAAGTTTTTTTTACTGTTTAAGATAAACTAAAAGTAAAAAAGATGTTACACAATGGGCGTCAAAGGGAAAATCGCATTTTTTATGACATTTTCTCGTGTGTGATAAGTTCGACAATGTAGAATATAAAGAAACTTCCATAGTTGTTGATTCAGTTTTTTTAACCATATAACCAACATCATGTATAGGTCATCGTGCTTATTTTTTCACCATTTATCATATACCATTTAGCGTCCTTAAATTACTGCTATTTTTATGTTATTATTTTGAATAACTTTACATCATAACCAATATTTGTCATAGTTACCTTGAAGAAAAAAAGAAGCACCACTGACCGTTTAACACAGTCCCTGCAACATTTATGCTACCCGTGTAACGGCTACCAGGCATTTTAAAATGTTCTCCGGGAACATGAGGAGTAAATCAAACGTGCAGAAATACCTAAGTACAAGCAATGTATTGTAAACTATTCGCGGCAGATTACTATCAAATCAAATGTAAGCCTCCGCTGATCACAAGTAGTCCAAATATAAATAGTACTACTCGTTTTCCCATTCCCCACGCCCTTTCTCAATAGCATCGTGTTTTCTTTTACTCTACCGCGTTTTAGTATGTATCACTTAGCATTCTATCGAAATCGGCATGTTCCTATCGCATGCTACAGAAAAATGGCGGCGTAAGAATGTAATGTTTTGAAAAAAAAAATTAACACCCATTTTTCTTTCTGTTTTACTAAAGTAGCGATATAGTTCTTTATGGGAATATAAGTTTCTGAAAATCTGATATGCTAGAAAATGTCGAAAACCCGTTTTAAAGTGTATTCTATATAAAATAAAGAACAACCGGATTTAGTGGTGTTCAGCCTTCGATACCAAACTAAGTATATAACGGAGAGTAGGGATTTTACAGATTGTAATAATAAGACAACCCTATATCAACGCCACAGTGTAGTCAATTAAAGTAGATAATGGAATTGAAAGACCTAAAACTCTTTGAAATCAACAATATCGACCATTTACAGCCTCAGATAACTGCTTTTCTCTTCTACTTTGTTTTATAGCTAACACCGTCTCGGTTCCAAATTTTTTCTGTCAGCTTCAATGGTAGGCTGAATGCTAAACCATTTTTGTTTTCTATTTACATTTACTTTGAAGTTATCTAATAACTAAGTACACTGATAAATGCTTCTTTATTTATATCCTCCAGTGCAAATGTTGAAAACGGGGTTGTTGGGTTTACTTATTTCTTTGTAATAACCTATGTCTAATCAAGATGCTTGTTGGCTACATTTAACTATTTGAAATGACAACGACTTACTGTACAAATTTACAGAGAATTCAATACACAAAGCAATTTTGTAAACTTAAAAATGTCTAGGGTTGATCTATTTGATCTATTATGTTGGCTTCTTGTGTATCTCGAAACCTATCGGAACAATTATTATTTTTTCAAGGCTCACATGATTACAATTGTGTATAAGTGGACGTACTTTCCTTGGCAGCAACGTACAAGCTGCTGATTGTAAATAGATAACTGACGTATTAAACGTTTATTTGCTTGGCAGTGTGGTACGTCAAGACAAAGTTAACGTAAGGCAAGCAGTTAAATGGTGTGTTTTAAATATTTCATACAACAGTAAGACACCTACATTTGAATATGGTTTGCAGGTACACTAAATATTAACAGTTAAAATGATATTAGAAAGCGGACAAATTCACGCAAACATTTGTCCTGTATAACTATTTATTCAAGTTGATTTTTACACGTTTAAGACATCATAGTTAGGATCTGTAAGTTCATTCTGAAGTTGTATAACGTTGTGAGAAAATTCTTATTTCTTGAAATGTGACAAACCCTTAATGAAAAACAAAATTAAACCTTAGACGTTTACGTAGGCGTATCAGTATGGACTTGCAACATATCCATTATATAGGATCAAACTATTGATCATAGCAATTAATTTTTGATATTTCGGAAAGATATCAGCGGTCCTTCGTCAGGATATAATTCTTTCTAGACCACCGTTACAAAGGTTTCAATGTTTATTTATTGATTTTCTTTGCCATTCAGTTATATCTGAGTTGTGTATAAAAGGCTGCTTTTAGCTTCAACCGAAACGTTTCGTGTTAGAGGTGTTTGCTCTAGAGATAACGTGCTGTTTTATGGTTACAAACAACAGACAAAAAGGCTCACACTGACCCTTGAAACGTAATTTTGTAGCTTCCAATTTTCGGGAAATAAACTCTTGATCCGTTTACACGATTCTTAAACTAGACCTATCATTAAAACCACGCGCTTTGATTGCTATTCTTTACATGACATAAATAACATAAAGTGCGGTGTTCATTATAATTTTCGCGTGGAAAAAAGCGTTCTGTTCGGGTTCAAGTTTATAATCATGCCGCACAATTACCAGTCAAAACAGTTTTTGACACTTACCTACATGTACCGAACAAAATATAACGAGGAGGCAGTCTTTCGTTACTCAGATGTTTACGTAAAAATTGACACAATTGAATGCGTATAACAAATGAACTATAATACAAATTTCATATCGAAAAATAAAATCAAATCATTTTTACAAACACAACAGCACTGCTGAAAATTTAAATAATCGCATTTACATCCTTGAAAAGTATCACCATGTTGAACTCATATGTGCTTTTTTTAAAAAAAGACATATCATTTTTCAGGTCAAAGCATGATGTAAAATGCCAAATGTACGTAATTAAGCTTAGAATTGTGCAAGATTTCGTTTAATTTCCATTTTTTCTCAAACATAAGGTTTTGTTATGTTAATGACGGAAAAGGGTATGCTGAATGATACAGTTGTTGCATGCGTGATAAAATCTGTATGAATATGTTTTGAAAGCATAGAATGCAACCACGCAAAATAATAGCAGACTCGGATTGATTGAGTCTGTCGTACTATCGTGATCAACAGTGATTTGTGTATCTTTAAACGTTGGTTAAAAAACTGTATTGTGTTGCATAGCTTGATCAATTTGAACATAAAATTCAAATCATAGGATTACCTGACGTTTTTAGTTCATATATCAGCTATATAACTATAATAAAATAGTGTTAGACGCTGCTTTTTATTATCTCAGACGTATCATTTAAAGTTATAGTGCCTAACCACGATGTACCTTATTATTTGCTAAATAAAAATAAAAATTCATCCTTGCGCTATCTGACACCTCGGTACAAAACATGATTAAGGTAATATGCGGCACCTAACGAAAGTCAACGGACCGTTACGAAATTTTGCCGAATCAAAATTGACGATATTTCCGATTGACTGGTATTTTTTTCATTTTTCTGTTATTCTCCATTTTGCTGCTGTAAATCTTCAAACATGACCACTAACGTCATTTTTTCAGCAGGGCGCAAAATGGCGTACTTGACTAGTTTTTCGATAATCGTTTTTATATACAACTAAAATACGGCAAAATTTTTTTATTTTCAAGTTTATATCAAAATTGTCTCTCCAGTGATATATCATATGTCATGTTTATTTCGACGTCACATCAGAGGCAAAAGATTTATGAACGCAAAACACGCAAAACTGACGTCGAGCTTTACCCAAAAGTGTGCGTAAAGACGCCTATATTTCAGAAACTGTCAGATAGTTTTTTGAATAAATTTGAGCAATCGTGCAAAATTTCAATCGCTATCGATTCCGTAAAAGAAAAATGGGGGTCACCGTTTTAGATTTCGCTCTATTTACCGTGGCGCTACCCCTACCCCCAGTAAAAAATAACAACGTTTTAATACATATTTCGTAAATTTTCATAAATTTTAATTCCGTTTCTGTTTCTGTTAGTGGATATAATGCTATTAAATTCCAGTAATGACAAAAAGAAGATATGATTAAATGAAATTATTGAAATAAATGAATAATTTCAGGAAATTGCTCTCCTATACATGACACAGAAACACAAAGAGTCCTTTATATTGAAACAGGATATACGTATCGATAAAGTGCATTTCAGCCGAAAGTTGTATTCACCTAGAATACGCTGATTTTTATTTGTAGTTGCAGCTTCAATTCTTAAGCAAAGTTTTAACTTTGTTTAAATTTAATAAAATTAAAAACATTTGTCAAAACGCTAAAACCTTAGCAGAAAAGTGAAGCACATCAAATGTTAAAGTTCGAAGCAAAATGTTTGTAGTCAATCTTAAAGAGATTATATTAACGGATATTTTGGTGTTCATCTTAGACTTCGTTAACTTTTAAATGTATGTTCACGCAGGTATGCTTCATGCCAGTACTGGATATTTCCATGTCAGTGTATTTTTATCTTACTTTGGTATTCTGTCGAACGCATGATAGGGACAAAAGGAACCGTTCTAGAAAATAATTCTGCACGTGACTTGTGTGCACAAACCGTTTTCTGGAGAGGAAACAGGTACAAGTTCGAACTATCCCGCCGGAAGTTCAATTTGCCGGTTCGTGTGAGGTAAACAACATAAAATGCCCATGAACAGACTCAATCAAACCGAGTCTGCAATTTTCACTATTTGCCTTGTTCTCGGTGCTTCCGAGGGATCTACTTTCCAGATTTTATAAGAAAACGCAGAAGACGGTGCGGTCTTAATAAAAATGCAGTTATTTCGATACATGAGTGCAGGTTTTACATAGGTTCTATTAAAACAATAGATTATCGGGGCTAAAAGTGCAATTTGGAAATTTAAAGACTGATTCTTTGTTCTTACACATTCTTTTATATATTTTAGTTGCTTTGTCATTCATGCTACTACAGTGACTGTTCAATATCTGTCACTTAAACGTCAAAACATAAATGAGCCGCGCCATGAGAAAACCAACATAGTGGCTTTGCGACCAGCATGCGCATCCGCGCAGTCTGTCTGGTCAGGATCCATGCTGTTCGCTTTCAAAGCCTATTGCAATTAGAGAAACTGTTAGCGAACAGCATGAACCATGACCAGAATGCGTGGATGCGCAGGCTGGTCTGGGTCCATGCTGGTCGCAAACGAACTTGGTTGGTTTTTTCATTGCTTGGCTCAAATGTTAAGATCGTCATCTAATTGACTACACCGATGAAAGCTTGCGTCTGATATCAGGAGACGTAGGTTCAAACCATACAAATGCCACAATTTTAAATGTCTCATTTTAAAGGCATTGAAAGCATGCGCATGGTAGATAGTTTAATTAACCAAATGTGGCCAGAAAATAAAATGGAGACTTTGTAAAACATGACTGTAGTATAAAATTAAATTATAAAATAGGGTAATATATAAAGCCGTGCTCACGTTTTGTGAGCATTTTATTCAATTTACTGCTTAATTTCCAGCAGACGTTTATAATTTTGTCGGGATATATAGCACATGTATGAACCTGCGTCTTCTGATATCAGGCGCATACTATCCTCGGTGTTTGTAACATTTGTTTACCGGGATATATAAACAAAACAAGTAATTTGTTAAAGTACTTAACATTAATCAAAAGTACCACGAGCGAAACTTTGCAGTGTGAACGTCTTGGAGCTACATGTGATTCTTAACACCCTAAATAAACTTATGGGACAAATTCCTTTCTCTCCGCATTAGAGTACTGTATGCGTAATCTAAATTTCTGTAAACTGTTTCTATGTAAAGATGGAATCATTAACTGCGCACTCTTCGAAATACTATATAGAGTGCACAGGCACTTAGGCAAAATTGTCTGTAATAAAACATGTCTGTTTGTCATGTATAGAACATTTTCTAGAAAACATTCATCTGTTTGAAAAATTTAATAAACAAAAAAACGTCTTCATTTTATCATTATTGTGATATCATTTCATTATATCCAACAGCAGAAACTGATATTATTTCATTATATCCACCAACTGAAGAAGACACTGAATTTGAATTAATGGAAATTTACGAAATAAGTATGAAAACATCCTTATTTTTACTGGGGTAGGGGAAGCGCAACGGTAAATAGAGCCAAATCTAAATAAGTGACCCCCATTTTTCTTTTAAGGAATCGATAGCAATTGCAATTTTGTACATCTGTTGAAATTTATTCAAAAAACTATCTCAGAGTTTTTAAGATATAGGCGTTTTTACGCGAAATTTCGGGTGAAACTAAACGTCAGTTTTACGTATTTTGCGTTCATAAATCGCTTGCCTCTGATATGACGTTGAAATAAACATGACATATTATATATCATTGGAGAGATAATTTTAATATAAACTTGAAAATAAAGGATTTTTGCCGTTTTTTAGTTGTATATAAAAACGATACTCGAAAAACCAGTCAAGTACGTCATTTTGCGCTCTGCTGTAAAAAATGACGTTAGTGGCCATGTTTGAAGATTTACAGCAGCAAAATGGAGAATAACAGAAAAATGAAAAAAATACCAGTCAATCGGAAATATCGTCAATTTGGATTCGGCAAAATTTCATAACGGTCCGTTGACTTTCGTTAGGTGGCGCATATTACCTTAACGCTATTGACGTACAATGTATTCCTGTGCTGTGGTAACGTACGTAAAGATCATGATAATATTGATTTTTTTAGCTTTAACAAATAACTCTTGTCACCATCTTTCGTGTATAGATTTTTGACATGTGATTATTGACTAAAATCTGCATCATTCCACACGAAAACAGAAATAGTGGGAATCTGTTATTTTAAATCTCTGTTGTTTTCTTATCCATTATACAGCCTGTGGCATGCTTTTTCCATTTGTTGCTATTAACAACAGATTTTCTCACATAGTCATATTAATGTGTACCAGCGTAATTTTCCGCCGTGTTGCCGTTTATCTGAGACAAGTTGTCTGGAAAACAAAACAGAATCTAGGATAAAACTGCCATACAGTAGATATGCATCGTTACTCATCATTTATTCTTACTTTCATTTACATATTTATACTGTTGTCAACATGCAATATAATTTGACCATAATGTCAGTATCATGTTTTAGATAGCTTACTAAGTAGATAATATTAATGATGCACAAATAAAAAGCAATCCAAATCCTTGGAATTTGCTTGTCCTTTGGAACCTGGAGTGTATCTTACAAACAAAAATAGACTTTGTATGGGCTATGATTCAAACGTTACCAAATAATTACAACCAGAGATCCAATGGATTTTAAACAAATATATTGTTCGCACAACTTTAAGATTGATAGTTTATCATTTACAACTAGACAAAGGGTATAGAGTAAGTCTCCAACGTGTTTTTATTGAGAGTTTATTAATCCTTGGAATTTGCTTGTCCTTTGGAACCTGGAGTGTATCTTACAAACAAAAATAGACTTTGTATGGGCTATGATTCAACGTTACCAAATAATTACAACCAGAGATCCAATGGATTTTAAGCAAATATATTGTTCGCACAACTTTAAGATTGATAGTTTATGATTTACAACTAGACAAAGGGTATAGAGTAAGTCTCAAACGTGTTTTTATTGAGAGTTTATTAATCTTACGCTTGTTTTCGTCATGAGAGGAAAATGTTGATATTAGCTGTATATCTATTAGCGGTCTATGATATCTCATTATCCCCACGTAATTACAGTGTCAATATAGATGAAAAGCTGTAGTTTAATATCATCAAGGAAATAGGGACACACACTAATGTATATAGAAATGTTCCTCCTACACACTTTGAATAGTTACCGTTATAATAAATTTATCCTGCGTTGATCTGAAAGAGTAACTAGAAGTTTCGAAAACAAAACTGAAACAGAATGTTATATTATATACGCAGTCAATTATAGTTTGTCCTTTTTTAAGAAAAGGAACGAGTCTTTGCATTCTTTGAAATATCAAACTGCAATAAATAGGGATATACACATCTGATTGGATATTTAGAAATTAATCTCGAGAAAAAGTCCTTTTAAATTGGCATCAGCATTGAAGGGAAACTGGTCACGTTTTGCATGGAAGATTTTGATTGGTTCGCTAAAGTCCGTCTCGAAACGTCGCTGATTGGCTAACACTTTTATCCTGTAATGGAGACAAACATAAAATACTGGAGGTTTAAGCAGGAAAGCAAGGTAGGCTTCTAGTATGCAAGAATACACAATATTCTTTTCTGCAGTTACTAGATTTATTTATTTTATTTTTTTAATTATGCTTAGAATTGTGCACAAGATTTCGTTTAATTTCCATTTTTTCTCAAACATAAGGTTTTGTTATGTTAATGACGGAAAAGGGTATGCTGAATGATACAGTTGTTGCATGCGTGATAAAATCTGTATGAATATGTTTTGAAAGCATAGAATGCAACCACGCAAAATAATAGCAGACTCGGATTGATTGAGTCTGTTCATGAGAGGTAATGGATTGTGCAACATCTCTCACGCCTCCTAGATCCGGCTTAAGCGTAATTCTATTAAGTTAAAATAAGTGTAACTCCATGATCCCGAAGAACTAGAAAATATAAAAACAATGAATCCAAGTACGGGGAGGCTTTTTCCGCCCGTAAAGAATTCTATTAAGTAAATATGGGTGTACTCCATGATCCCAAAGTAACACATATCATAAATGCATACCAGTACATAAATTTAAGAGTTTTAAAAATGTTCAGTTATTGATGCGATTCTTACTGTTACATTTATATAAACAGCATCAACAGTTATCGTCTTAAGCTAACAACTCAAAGAAACAAATACATTAGGTGTTTTTTATCATTGTTTCCAGCGAGGAAGTATTGACTTTATATTATGGATCGATTTTTAACATTCTTTAAAAAATAATGACTCAATTAAATTGATTCGGAATTCTGAAATGTCGAAGACTAATTGTTTTAAATTTAAGACACAAATATCAAACTACTGTATACATAAACTAGCTCTCCGTTTTTGATATAACACAATTCATTGATTCTATGAATCTTTGTAAACAACGTGATGGTTACGTTGCATTATAAATTCAAATCGCCCTTTTCAAAGCCGTAGTATATAAAAGATTATGGCAACGATTCTAGTGGAACTTGAACCCAAACCCCCGGGTTGAGCGGAAGACACGTTAACCATATAACCTTCACCGTATGACACCCGTATAAATATATGCATGTCCGGGTTCGACGTCTTGAACAACAATTTTAGACATGTAATTGTTAGTGTCTACTTGTAGCAGTAAACACAATGCGCAACGTTATAGTGCTACTTCACTGGAATATTACGCCGTAGACACTTGGCATTATACCCTACCCAGTCACATTAACTTTCAGCAAGAACCATGCTGAGTGCAAAGCGAGAGCGTCTAGTACTTGATTTATAATAAATCTAAAAAAAAAAATGTAACATCGTACTTTGATTCTCAAAAAAGAAGACACCCACTGGATTGGTTATTTACTACATGTATAATTGAAGAAAAGAAGTACCACCGTTGTCAATTTCCTGTAGAAAATAAAAATATAATCAACAATTTCCGTTTTTTATTATTATTTGCGGTTTTAATCCGTATTTTATCAGTTGTCTCCTGCAGGTGGTGTATTTGGCTTCCATTACGCGAACGACTAAATTAGAATTTTTTCTAAATATATCTGAAAACCCATTTAAGCATCATTTACGGTAATTAAACAGTTAAGATGTTCCTCCTAGACAATCATTGGGTGACACATTGGAGTCCGCCTTGCGTTCGTTTTATATAAACAACGTCCGAGACTGCGGAAATTACAAAAACGTAGTCATTAGCATTCTAGTATTTATCTTTCACCCACAATTTTAATTCGAATTTAAGCTACAGATTGCTTGTCGCGAAAACTGTATGTCTCCCACCTATTACATACACCACAAACAAGGTATACAAGTAACTAAAATCAATAAATGGCCATAATTTCACTACAAATCGCTGAACTAGAACATGCTGAAAATTTGCACAATAAGGCTTGGCACATATTACCCCTGTAAGGTTTTGTGAAAATCTGATTGATAATATAAGAGAAGCAGCTATACTATTATATCATTTGAAGGGCAATAACTCTACTGAAAATCATCGAACTTGAAAATGCCGGCTTTGCAATGATCACTGTTTTAATGTGTTGGTGTAAATCCGTAAATCAAGTTTTAAGGGCAGATAACTCCTAAACAAGCACGTTGACCTAGGATTGTTTTTGCAACTTTCTGTTTCTAACATGAAACTGTCATTGACTGTGTTCATATAGAAAGTTTGAACAAATTCTATTATTGGCAAATGTTAGCTCAATCTCTCATACAAGAAACTACAGCAAGTGTCTTTAACAGTCTTCCGTTAGCGCTAAAGAAATTAACGAAATCATCCATGAAGAACAATTCGATTTACCAGTAATGCCGTTTTACTGGATAGGTCAGAGGACACACACGCACGCACGCACACACACACAACCTCACCGGGAGAAAGGTAGCACATATAAATGTTTCTAGTGGGAAGATTGAAGACTGCAAATATGTAGACTGATGCACTTTTCTTACGGCGGCTTTATTTGAGTGTAAAATTAAAAATGATTTTATACTGAAACGACATTAAAAAAATTGCGAATATCATGCGTTTAGCAAAGATAAAAGCCATTTCTGAAATATATACTTACTTCTTTGTTTACCTCCCGTAAGATTCTAACATTTTCGTTGGGAAAAATAATTAAAGTGGTCACATGTTGATCCCTATATTTTTATGGAGGGTCAGACACATCGTTCTAGGCTAAAAAATGGTTGATAAAACAAATCAATTATATGGCTTGTTAGTGACCATCCACGGAAATACGTGGGGTCAAAATGATAAATATAGGGACTCGCCTAACGACTCTAACGACCCTCCACCAATTTATCATACTGACCCCACATAATTTCCGTGGAAGATCAGTAACAAACCCAATAATTGATAAAAGATACTTCTTTAGTAATTTACTAGATTTGTTGAATGAAAACGTCAACAAGAATATATTATTATTTTGTCCCTTGCATACTTATCTAGAATATTGACCCTCCTCCCAGTTTGATACCAGTTATTTCAAAGATGGTATCATCAACATCCTGAAATTTACATATGGATGAACCAGTAATCTATGCATATATATCGAGCAGTGACAAAATACAGTGATATCAACAACTTTTCATTTAATTTATTGAAAGTCAGGGACATTCACCTTTGTCCCATATGTTTCTTTTTTCCAGTCTCCTCTGTTTACACGGACTGGAAACAAGATGCATTTGTACTTCTGCATCATATTAAGAAATATTGTCTTTCAGCACGTTTTCGTTCCTCATTCTTATACGATTATTAAACCACAAATGACTCCGGAAATAATTATTTCCAGGGAAGAAATCTAATAAAGTAGTTACATTAAACAATAACATTGAAATACATGAAAGCAGTCACGTTTTCATTTGCTTATTGACGTATCATGTCATTTGATAACACCAACAGATTGTAACAGATGACAAAATTTAAATTTAAAATAACACAAAAAGAAAGAAAACTATCATGTTAGGGAACAATTAAGCTTCACTGAATGTTAGATGAATGTACAAACGTGTGCTTGACTATATAATGCAAAAACCGATGGAACAAAAAATCGAAAACTGCATTTAACAATTTTCTACGAAATGAAGACATACAATGAAAATGCGTAAGTTGTTTACACTAAGAACTTGCTGTTCATATGCGCTTATATTTAATACAATGATTTAATAGATTCTTTATCCATTAACAAACTGAATGAACAAATGCGTAAATGCATTAATAGATTTGTTTAAAGAAAGGATCTGACGGACAAATGAATGATAAAGCTTTTTGCACTGTATTTTGCACACCTTTTATGTTTCGATTTATGAAAGTAGCCAAGCCTTCAAAGTTAATAAGAGCAAACTACTTTAAAAAGGACAGTCTACGGTAATGAAATAACAAGCTTCATCATGTATTCTCAAGATTTTGTAACGTTGTATATCCCATTTGACACTCTGCTTTGAAATGTATTGTATTCGATCATCCCTTGCAAGATATTACTAGTATCTAATGATCAACTACCACATTCATCATTTGTTGTTGTTTAAGTTGACAAGCGATCTCTTGTTGCAGATAAATAGTTTCGTTTTATTGAATTCTGGAAATGATGGTTTAAATCCGTTCGCAGTTACTTGTCTTGACTGGGAATTCTATTTCTGAAAGCTTAAGCATTTACAAAATATTTATGCACTTATTACCTGATGGACAATACGCAAGACAATTGTCATATGTTTCTTTGATTTCTTAACATACATTCAGCTTTACATTACGCAGTGTGTGTCTATTCTTTGATCGTTATGATTGAAAGAGTTCCTGTTTCTTGATGTTTTAAATACCTTTCTGTCGGTATCTTCTACATATTTCTTACGAAACCTTGCGAGGAATTCATCGCATGCTTACATCTACAATAGAATGAGCAAAATGACGTATTAATAACCGGCATTTTTGTTACATGAAATATTCAAAGAAGGACGCCACTATTTGGTAAGTAGCACTGTTTTAACTAGAGAAAGTGCAGTTTTTGACTCCGTTATTCTATAATCTTGTTTATCATATAGTCAGTCCCACTCATAAACTTTAGCCCGCCCGCTTAGCTCAGTAGTTAGAGCGTTGGTCTACGGATCGCGGGGTCGTGAGTTCGATCCTCGGGCGGACGTATGTTCTCCGTTATTATTTGATAAACGACATTGTGTCTGAAATCATTAGTCCCCCACCTCTGATTCATGTGGGGAAGTTGGCAGTTACTTGCGGAGAACAGGTTTGTACTGGTACAGAATCCAGGAACACTGGTTAGGTTAACTGCCCTCCGTTACATGACTGAAATACTGTTGAAAAACGGCGTTAAACCCAAAACAAACAAAAAAAAAAAAAAAAAACACACTCATAAACTTAAGAATTTAATGGATTTTGATTGAACTTCCAACCAGTTCAGCAGTTGATAAGAACGGTTCTCATAATGAGCTACACTAATAAAAGCGAATATCTTTTTCTTTAATTAAGCAGTTCGAACCTCGGATCCTCTCTCTAAATTCTTGTTTGTTAAGGGTTACCTATTGGTTTCTGGTTTAGGGCTAGTCAGCTATTTCTAATAGGGACAATATGCCGCTCTCCATGTAATTGTACTATAAAGTGTATCATTGTACATCTGCGGATGTCACTAATTTGATTTTTATTCCCCTCCGAAGTAGGAGGGATATATTTTTGGCGTTGTCTGTCCGTCCGTCAACCAGGAGCTATACCTAGGAAGTGGTTTGGAATATTTAAATAAAACTTCATGTTTACCATTATAGGGAAATGCAGGCTTTCAAGTTGCAGTCGGAATGCCCAAGTAACAATAGACTTATGGTCCTGAGTGTTAACTATATAGGGTACTATAAATATGGCAATTTCTGCTTCATAAATTGTGAGATATTTGACCTAGAACTATGAAATTTAAAATGAATTTAGATCACTATGATGTGTTAGAGCACACACAATTTTGTCAGGATCTCTTTAGTAACTTTAGAGTTATTGCCCTGTAATTGTTTAAAAATCCACATTTGTACATAACAAACTAACAATTGATAGAATTTCATTAAACTTCTTTCATTTTTTTTCCTTGAAATATTTATTATCAACATGAGTAGTATCCACACCCGTCACCCCCACCGCCCTGGTTACACACACTTCACCTCCCAACCCCTCTCCAGTCCACAAACATTTTTTTTTACTTTTTTTCTTTTTTTTTAACCTAAACCGTCCATGAATATTTATCAGTATGCAAAGTTGTACCCTCACCCTTCCTCGGTCCTCCACCCAGTCACCCCCGCCATCATGATCATGCACCCTCTCCAAATTTATTTTCATTCCATTGCCGGATTATATTTCTTTGCTATTTCTCACCACAAACCCATTGGGGATTCCAATTCATCGAATTGGCCTGTTTAACTTGCACCATATCGAATTCTGCTGAACCCGGGGCTAGATGTCCATTAACGGTAATGAACAGGTCCATCAAACAAGAGTCTGCATGTCGTGGCTGGCGACTTGTTGAATGGTCACGTTTTCTATTTTCATAGGATGGAACTTAAGGAAACATAATTATCGTCGAAGGACCCAAGTAATTTTAACATTAATCTTTTTGAAATTGTCAAGCCCTCCGACCCTGACGGAGTTGTCCCTCAAACACCGAATTTGGTATCTATATATATATCACAGTATGTTTGTTTTACAACGTTCGCTCAGAGTTATATGATTTTGATTACAGAAATATGTATATTACTAAACGCAGTTTTTACCAATATCACAATCTTCGGAAGGTCTTCAATGAATTTTAATACAGATCAACTGAACGTTTTAAGAAATGGAACACAAACCTTTTAACACTTCTAAACTTCGTCTTACAAAAAAAAATAAATAAAATCTGGAAAGTAGATCCCTCGGAAGCACCGAGAACAAGGCAAACAGTGAAAATTGCAGACTCGGTTTGATTGAGTCTGTTCATGAGCAGTAATGGAAAATGCAACACTGCCCACGCCCCCTAGCACCGGCTTAAGCAGTATGCAATCTTCAAATCTAAATGAATTCAAATCAATGATCCCGAGGGACCAGAAAATGTAACAACACTGAGATGAAGTCGGGGCGACTTTTTACGGCCGCCACACAGCACTTAACACCCGCTGTTGTGAAGTAAATAAAATCTGGAAAGTAGATCCCTCGGAAGCACCGAGAACAAGGCAAACAGTGAAAATTGCAGACTCAGTTTGATTGAGTCTGTTCATGAGCAGTAATGGAAAATGCAACACTGCCCACACCCCCTAGCACCGGCTTAAGCAGTATTCAATCTTCAAATCTAAATGAATTGATATCAATGATCCCGAGGGACCAGAAAATGTAACAACACTGAGATGAAGTCGGGGCGACTTTTTACGGCCGCCACACAGCACTTAACACCCGCTGTTGTGAAGTAAATAAAATCTGGAAAGTAGATCCCTCGGAAGCACCGAGAACAAGGCAAACGGTGAAAATTGCAGACAAAACCCCTATGCTATGCGTATGTATTTTCAAACTGTGGAAATTATTTGCTTAATGTTACCAAATATTAATTAAATCTGTTAGAAAATTTATGGAAAAAGATACAATGCGATAAGTGCATGTCTGGTGATCGACATATGGTCACTCTGCTTTCCTATTTAATGGTGCGATAGCTACTCAGATAAATCTAAGACTCCGTGATACTTTTCTCTTAAAGACCCTACACAACTTCGTCAAATCATTCGGACAGTACCGGGGTTATACTGGTAGGATACAACGATTATAAGAGATGACAGGTGGACCTCTGCCTGAACTAATGTTTTTTAAACTTCATCTCTAAATGTATGCTGTCAATCTGTTTACAGTATATTTTTAAAAACAGATAATAACTATCTTACCCTGTAGAATCAAACTGTTGTCTAAACACGACTTAATATATCAAATGCTGTTCATGCTGCTACATTCATTTAGATATTAAACACATTGTCTTATCCTAATATATGTCACTGTCTGTTTGTATTCAGGCAAATCATGTATAATTACCATCATCAAAATTCTATGGCGCGTCTTTAAATCTTGTCAGTTTAGCAATATGTTTAATCGTGCCCTTAAACACTTGGTGCTTTGATTTCAGAAACGTTTTCGAGTATAATGGTGCACTCATACCTTAAATCAACATGTAATGATAGATGTTTTCAGAGAAGAATTATTTTCTATACGATCATGTCTAACTTGTTGAAAATAGAGAAAGTGTGAGGTTGCACAACGGGTTTATATCGCCCAGTTTGCTTAGTATTCGTAACTGGCCATTCTAAAGCGATGCCCCTACTTTTCGTATTTTAACTATATTTTGTTTATCCTAATAATGCCACTTTTACGCCCCTCTCCTCCTTTATACTACGACTGAGGTAATGTGCCCCCCATATATTGGTTTGAGATAAGAAACGGTGTTTTGCCACACTGCTAGTCATTCCTGGTCTGTGCACCCACTCCCCTTCCTATGTTCATTCGTCTGTTCGTATTGTCCTCATTGTTTTTGTTTGTTTGTTTTACGCTTGTTTGTGTTTGTACGGTTCAGGTCATACATAAACTGCTGAGGGAGCTTCCGGCTTTGGAACATGACTGACCCTATTGATTACTCATCCTTGTTTATTGGCCTTCAAAGAAGGAGGGGTATATTGTTTTGCCGGTCCTTTCGTAGACTCACAGTCTTACAGAATATTACTCCAGAAAAATTTACCTCAGTCGTAGTATAAAGGAGGAGAGGGGCGTAAAAGTGGCATTATTAGGATAAACAAAATATAGTTAAAATACGAAAAGTAGGGGCATCGCTTTAGAATGGCCAGTTACGAATACTAAGCAAACTGGGCGATATAAACCCGTTGTGCAACCTCACACTTTCTCTATTTTCAACAAGTTAGACATGATCGTATAGAAAATAATTCTTCTCTGAAAACATCTATCATTACATGTTGATTTAAGGTATGAGTGCACCATTATACTCGAAAACGTTTCTGAAATCAAAGCACCAAGTGTTTAAGGGCACGATTAAACATATTGCTAAACTGACAAGATTTAAAGACGCGCCATAGAATTTTGATGATGGTAATTATACATGATTTGCCTGAATACAAACAGACAGTGACATATATTAGGATAAGACAATGTGTTTAATATCTAAATGAATGTAGCAGCATGAACAGCATTTGATATATTAAGTCGTGTTTAGACAACAGTTTGATTCTACAGGGTAAGATAGTTATTATCTGTTTTTAAAAATATACTGTAAACAGATTGACAGCATACATTTAGAGATGAAGTTTAAAAACACATTAGTTCAGGCAGAGGTCCACCTGTCATCTCTTATAATCGTTGTATCCTACCAGTATAACCCCGGTACTGTCCGAATGATTTTGACGAAGTTGTGTAGGGTCTTTAAGAGAAAAGTATCACGGAGTCTTAGATTTATCTGAGTAGCTATCGCACCATTAAATAGGAAAGCAGAGTGACCATATGTCGATCACCAGACATGCACTTATCGCATTGTATCTTTTTTCCATAAATTTTCTAACAGATTTAATTAATATTTGGTAACATTAAGCAAATAATTTCCACAGTTTGAAAATACATACGCATAGCATAGGGGTTTTGTCTGCAATTTTCACCGTTTGCCTTGTTCTCGGTGCTTCCAAGGGATCTACTTTCCAGATTTTATTTACTTCACAACAGCGGGTGTTAAGTGCTGTGTGGCGGCCGTAAAAAGTCGCCCCGACTTCATCTCAGTGTTGTTACATTTTCTGGTCCCTCGGGATCATTGATATCAATTCATTTAGATTTGAAGATTGAATACTGCTTAAGCCGGTGCTAGGGGGTGTGGGCAGTGTTGCATTTTCCATTACTGCTCATGAACAGACTCAATCAAACTGAGTCTGCAATTTTCACTGTTTTCCTTGTTCTCGGTGCTTCCGAGGGATCTACTTTCCAGATTTTATTTACTTCACAACAGCGGGTGTTAAGTGCTGTGTGGCGGCCGTAAAAAGTCGCCCCGACTTCATCTCAGTGTTGTTACATTTTCTGGTCCCTCGGGATCATTGATTTGAATTCATTTAGATTTGAAGATTGCATACTGCTTAAGCCGGTGCTAGGGGGCGTGGGCAGTGTTGCATTTTCCATTACTGCTCATGAACAGACTCAATCAAACCGAGTCTGCAATTTTCACTGTTTGCCTTGTTCTCGGTGCTTCCGAGGGATCTACTTTCCAGATTTTATTTATTTTTTTTTTGTAAGACGAAGTTTAGAAGTGTTAAAAGGTTTGTGTTCCATTTCTTAAAACGTTCAGTTGATCTGTATTAAAATTCATTGAAGACCTTCCGAAGATTGTGATATTGGTAAAAACTGCGTTTAGTAATATACATATTTCTGTAATCAAAATCATATAACTCTGAGCGAACGTTGTAAAACAAACATACTGTGATATATATATAGATACCAAATTCGGTGTTTGAGGGACAACTCCGTCAGGGTCGGAGGGCTTGACAATTTCAAAAAGATTAATGTTAAAATTACTTGGGTCCTTCGACGATAATTATGTTTCCTTAAGTTCCATCCTATGAAAATAGAAAACGTGACCATTCAACAAGTCGCCAGCCACGACATGCAGACTCTTATTTGATGGACCTGTTCATTACCGTTAATGGACATCTAGCCCCGGGTTCAGCAGAATTCGATATGGTGCAAGTTAAACGGGCAAATTCGATGAATTGGAATCCCCAATGGGTTTGTGGTGAGAAATAGCAAAGAAATATAATCCGGCAATGGAATGAAAATAAATTTGGAGAGGGTGCATGATCATGATGGCGGGGGTGACTGGGTGGAGGACCGAGGAAGGGTGAGGGTACAACTTTGCATACTGATAAATATTCATGGACGGTTTAGGTTAAAAAAAAAAGAAAAAAGTAAAAAAAAATGTTTGTGGACTGGAGAGGGGTTGGGAGGTGAAGTGTGTGTAACCAGGGCGGTGGGGGTGACCGGGTGTGGATACTACTCATGTTGATAATAAATATTTCAAGGAAAAAAAATGAAAGAAGTTTAATGAAATTCTTCCAATTGTTAGTTTGTTATGTACAAATATGTGGATTTTTAAACAATTACAGGGCAATAACTCTAAAGTTACTAAAGAGATCCTGACAAAATTGTGTGTGCTCTAACACATCATAGTGATCTAAATTCATTTTAAATTTCATAGTTCTAGGTCAAATATCTCACAATTTATGAAGCAGAAATTGCCATATTTATAGTACCCTATATAGTTAACACTCAGGACCATAAGTCTATTGTTACTTGGGCATTCCGACTGCAACTTGAAAGCCTGCATTTCCCTATAATGGTAAACATGAAGTTTTATTTAAATATTCCAAACCACTTCCTAGGTATAGCTCCTGGTTGACGGACGGACAGACAACGCCAAAAATATATCCCTCCCACTTCGGAGGGGAATAAAAATCAAATTAGTGACATCCGCAGATGTACAATGATACACTTTATAGTACAATTACATGGAGAGCGGCATATTGTCCCTATTAGAAATAGCTGACTAGCCCTAAACCAGAAACCAATAGGTAACCCTTAACAAACAAGAATTTAGAGAGAGGATCCGAGGTTCGAACTGCTTAATTAAAGAAAAAGATATTCGCTTTATTAGTGTAGCTCATTATGAGAACCGTTCTTATCAACTGCTGAACTGGTTGGAAGTTCAATCAAAATCCATTAAATTCTTAAGTTTATGAGTGTGTTTTTTTTTTTTTTTTTTTTTTGTTTGTTTTGGGTTTAACGCCGTTTTTCAACAGTATTTCAGTCATGTAACGGCGGGCAGTTAACCTAACCAGTGTTCCTGGATTCTGTACCAGTACAAACCTGTTCTCCGCAAGTAACTGCCAACTTCCCCACATGAATCAGAGGTGGGGGACTAATGATTTCAGACACAATGTCGTTTATCAAATAATAACGGAGAACATACGCCCGCCCGAGGATCGAACTCACGACCCCGCGATCCGTAGACCAACGCTCTAACTACTGAGCTAAGCGGGCGGGCTAAAGTTTATGAGTGGGACTGACTATATGATAAACAAGATTATAGAATAACGGAGTCAAAAACTGCACTTTCTCTAGTTAAAACAGTGCTACTTACCAAATAGTGGCGTCCTTCTTTGAATATTTCATGTAACAAAAATGCCGGTTATTAATACGTCATTTTGCTCATTCTATTGTAGATGTAAGCATGCGATGAATTCCTCGCAAGGTTTCGTAAGAAATATGTAGAAGATACCGACAGAAAGGTATTTAAAACATCAAGAAACAGGAACTCTTTCAATCATAACGATGTACGAGTATACGTATAAGTAAGAAGCTGCAATCTTTCTATTAAACATCGGTAATAAATTCAAAATAATTTGTATGTGCCTCATGGAACGGGTCCCTGTATTCACACTCATCAACTGTATTCAGTAGACCAATTAAATGGTGGCCGGTCCGTTTCGCATGTTGTGTCATATGACTACAGATATAAGACAAGTCGAAAGATTTCCTTCGGCCAGAAGTTATACAGGCCAAAAATTGTTACCGATGTACGTGTGACCACTCAGCCTAAAATGCAACTTACGGGTGAATAGCGTGCTTGTTTTGTTTATTATACCATTACGCTTTAATGTAGGAAATATTACTCCATATACATAGAATATTATCTATGCCAGCCATATTGCAAAACCGGCGTTCCATAAATGCGATAAGCCATTCGTATATTGGTGAAAAACGGGAAAAGACCCATGTTCTACACTACTTGTTGCTTTCTAATGTATCTGCGGCCGGTAATAATAACTCCAATATATTTCGAATGGATAAGGCATGAACTACGTCAATTGTGTGTACTTTGTAGCAGATGCCATTCTCTTAACATAGAAGTGGTACCAATAGAAAATATTAAAAGGCGAAAAATAGAAGAAAAAAGTAAAAGAAAAAAAAAAAAGAAAAACTAAATAGGTTTTTTTCCCAAACAACAGATCAAGCAAACCACAATATGACTTCATTTTGTTTTAACTCTTTGTCATCGATATAGAGCATGCAGACTTTTCTCATTCCCTGTTTTTAAACCGTTCTTAGACCTTGTCAAAAGGTAATGTTGCATGAAGGTTGAAAGTGCCTCAATTTTATCAAGAAATATAACGTCTTAAGGAGGTAGGCTACCTTGTTACCAGGGTAAATTCAAATATATTGAACCGTAGCAATTTTTTTTGTTTTTCGTATAATTCAATGTTTTCACTGCTACAATCTCAATTCCTTTATTTCTGTCCCTCCAAATACAATTTTATCCAGGTTTGAAGTACATGACCGACCAAGGGTATTTTATATTGAAAGAAGAAGGAAACTACGTATATTTAACACTTTTCAGTGTATTTTGGTTTCATTGTTATACGTAGAAGTCTGCATAATTGATATTTTTACTAGTCAGTGCGGTAAGTTTCTAATATAAGCTTAAAATGTAAACTTTGAATTTTGTATTTAGATATGTAGGTCACGGGCTTCGTTTCCATGGTAACATCAATTTAATGCAAGAAACCACCATTTTCTGCTGAAATTTGAAAAATTTTAGAGCTTAGCTTTAGTATTTAAGTAACAAATTATGAACGGAAACTGGATAATAGGTATTACAAATCAAACTGCCCAATATTTGTTTGAAAATGGCCGTAATAAGTAACCTTTCTCCCAACTATATTTCCAATAACATTAGTTACAATCATCCATTTTCTACCATTCTGCATAACATTTCAATATAATTATATAAAAGAAGCAAAATATTGATCATTATTCAGAGCGAAAGACTCATAAAAAATATTTCAACAAATAATGGTTGTTTAAAAAAATGTTCAAATAAAGAAAACACACAGAATTACGTAATTTCAAAATAAAATCTATTAAATTTGCGCGGTAACTGACACGTAACGTCATGACGTCAATGCGTCATTTTAAGGCAACAATGTGTTGAAGCGTTTCTGCGACAATATATTAATTATTTATGCATTATTAAAACATTAAGCATCAGATCGGAGGCAGGTTCTTGATTTTTTTACAGAAGAATGGATATACAAACGCATTTAGTTTGTCATAAACGTCGTCGTAAATCGTCATGTTAGCTTCCGTTTGGGCATGCGCACATACAAATATTAAGGTAACCTACCTCCTTAAAAGGAATGCTACTTCAAATTAAAAGCTTAAGGATTTTATCCAAAAATGAGGAGAACGTTGCTTACACAAAATAAATATCTGACAATAAGAAATAACAAAAAATCTTATTTGTATTAACCTGAGTAAAATGTTAGTATATTTCATCATTCCAAAGGTGTTGTATATGCTTGGGTATAATGTACTTCTCAGCAAATAGGGTGTCATCAAATGTAATTTTGACAAACTAAATGTTAATGAATTTCTGATAACATGTTGGTTTAATAAGAAAGCTATCCAAAGCTGACCACTATTGAAAAGGTTAGAAACCGGCTGATCTTATAGACAGCAATTTCAGTGTACTGCTGACGACATTATCACTCTATGGAATTCTTTATTGAGCAAATAACCTTTTAAACAGACTTTCAATGTTTCTTGTGTTTCATATGTAAAACATGGGTAATATTTCTTTCGTAAAAGTCGGAACGATAAGCAAATTCTTATCAGACATAAGGAAATACACTTTAGATAAATGTCTAGAAATGTAATTATACCATCATTTTGTTTTACACTGACATGGAAAGAAATGGCTGTCATTTTGATCAAATATTGAAATGTTTATAACTTCATCATGTTTAAGTCTATATTAAAATTCCTTCGTTTCCTTAAATGATTAAAATGTCATAGCAGCTTATAAGGTGTCTTTATTGTTGGAAACAATGTAAGAGAGTAACTAAGAAATCCATACCAATTTACAATTCCCATTAATCTCATTACTGCTTACATAACTTTAAGAAAGAATTTCTGTTGGGGCTTCACATTTATAGGTTATTAGCTTTGTATCAGGAAATATGCTCGAGTTCTTCAGCGGAAATATTGCGCGAAGTTAGGAGCGCAATATTCTTCCGCTGAAGAACGAGTGCATAGTTCCCGATGCAAAGATAATAACCTTTTTATTACATACGCATCTACACGTATACATATTATGTAAATAATCAAAAATATGTTCAATAGCCTGAATAGGATTGACAATACTGAACTAAATAGAAAAAAATAGTGCAACAACACACGCTGAATTACGTCACGCACCCGATATGAAATTCAGGCGTCAGTGTATGGAAAAATATTGACGTTTCCGGTACCAGTGTAAGTTAACGGTGAATAGAAACGAGTATATAATAATAAGTATTATATCCATAACAAGAATTATCGTTAAAAACGATGGTCGGCGAACTGTAGTAAGACAAGTAAGTTTATGAGGTTTTCATATCATTTGTGTTGTTCTATCATCTATCTAACATTTTGCAAATAGCAAAACTAAACACAATACTTCAACCATTTAAATGGTTCTCTTTTAATTTTTCACAAAGGTTTCGTGGGTGTGCAATTTTGTTTCGTTTATTCCACGGCAAATAACTACAGCAGTTTGTCTACCTAGAAGACTTCAATCAATTGGCTTATCACAAACTTATTCATGTGATACGCAGACCGTATTCAGCTCTCTCTGTAAATTGAGATATGATTATATTTGAACAGGTTTTTATTATGTTTGTTAAACCTTCTGATCTTGTTTTAGATATATCAATATTCTGGCTAAATATACTGAGCGAAACGTAGCTTTAAAGCTGTAAACAGCGTCATTAAATATTAACGCTTTTTCTGATCTTTCACTCAGCGTTGCATATTCAGCAGAGTGAAACAAATAGACTCTCTCTTCCAGTCAGGCAGAGTGCTGCATAAATCTTTCATTTTTGATAAATTATCCATAATGCGTTATCAAGTAGTCTGATTTGCAAACTTAAGTCATATGGCACGGGTCGGTGCAGGTCACGAATTTGTTCTTTACGGCATTCGCAGAAAAAAAATTGTAAAATTCACCTGCTTTGTAAACAAGTATCGAGCATGGCAAAATACTGTAAGGTTATGTTTTTATAATATTAAAATGATTGTAATTCACAATCTTTATGTAATTCGGCCATACATGTTGTGTAACAATTTTGCTGATAGGTGAAGCGCATGGAATGTTTTAATTACCACAGCTACACATAACCGGCGCAGTGGCTTTTTTCATCTGTCCGGATTTGAATTTGCCCGTTAATGTTCGCACTGATGCTCAACATACACCAAAGCGCAGCACCGTGTCAAGGCAACATACACCGGAAATATGGCGTCATTCAGACGTGGGAGGCTGCAATAAACAACGTTAAAGCTAAGTGAGTATTGCTGTTTATAACGCATGTAGTATTGTCATCAGCTCGTATAGATAATCAGACATTTGCAGTTATATGTAGATTTTGGTAAACACCAATTGAAACTTATTAACTCATGAAGTAGTCGCCTAAACAATATTCGATAATCTATGTCTTGGTCTTCAAGTGGTACGAATGATTCGCAAATAGCCAAGAATCACTAAAAGACAGCGAAGGTCGAGAGAGAAAACAAAATGTCCGTGATTGACAATTCGTCAATCTATGATGTCTTGAATAAAGACCAGCTGCCCATGGTGTGCTCCCTGTTTAAGACGCTAGGCATAGGTGTTCATACTGTTTTCTATATTCTAGCCAAACAACTTCTAATGACTTATTCTCTTGTTTATTACAATAAATTGTAGAAATATGCAAATAAATTAACGCACACTTAATGAAAACATCTCCATAAAGCCAAGACATCGTTGATATATGATCATAGTGCACAGGATTAGTGTAAGTGACTGTTTTCGAGGAGGCGTAACTCCTGACATTTATGCTCACAATCACGTTAAATTTGCAATGCAGTTAGTAGAAAGATTGCGAATCATGATGGTGTATTTTTTGTTTTGCTTCATTAATGTACATAGAACTTTATTTTTGAACAGTCCTCGTATTAGCTATTCTACATATTGTTTTTTTTTAATGTTAAGTGTTTTAATCCGTCTCATGTATCTTTCCACTACACGTTCTGTTTATTGTGGGCCTACTTTACAATTTGTAGCCAAGGCTATGTTTTCTATGCTTTGGGTGCTACCGGGAAATATACCCTTACCTTCTGATCTTTTAATGGTCCTTAATTAAACAAAATGATATATTCTGTTTTTCGTCTATTTACTACGCCTTACACAAATTAGTTTTGACGAGTGCATACTGATTTTCAAGTATAATTGAGCGCTTTAAAATACTCATAGATGAAATCGAACTAACAGATAATGCTAATATCTTTTCAAGACATTTGAAAAACAAAATTCCTAAAACTTCTCTGTGATTTCCCAAAAGTTTTTTACAGGCATAAATATGTACACAAACCCATGAAAATGTACCTAGTGAGGGAAATATTTTCAATATACTCAAAGCTGCCTTCTGGATAATGGGCTTTGAAGAAAGTAAATATTTGCATGAATCACCATCTTTTAATGAGATGCGAATGTATATACATATATACTACCCTCAAGCATATATATAGTGCTTATAATTTTACTATACTATTGCAAGGAAAACTTTGAATTAGTATGAGAAATTGCTGTTAATCAATTTATTTCAAAATAGTCACATTTATGAAGTAATGCAAATTCAAGTCGTGGAAGATGATTAAAATCTATCATATTGTGACATGCTTTAGTTTCATTAGGATGTGTGTCTGTTTATCAATTGACAAGCCTTTACACGATGGTCAGACTACAGCCAATTTTTTAAGTTTACTACTTATTTTCGAAAACAAATAGTTGATAAAAACTTACAATACCCGATGTTCTTGGCAAAGGAATTTAATTAATATATGATATTATAATAGCTTGTTATATGCGACTACGACGTTTCGTAGGTTGTTTTTAGCACTCCAAAGACTATACTTGCACTCGATCATACTGCGGTCGCTTGCACATATAGCTTTAGTCGTGCCAATTACTAGTACCACTTCAGGTCAACTGTTGCCATTTAAGTGTGTAATAATATCCGAATAAACGCAAAAATTGTATTGATTAAAGTTAGGAATGATCAAGAACGTAACAGTGTCTGGTGGAAGCAATATGATAAATTTTCTTTTATCTAATATTTTCAGGTCCACATATGCGGAAATAATTATTTTCAAAGAATTAATGCAATAAATCAACCACAGGAACTATATGTTTTATTGAAAGGCATGGCGTCAGTCACAATCTAATTTGTTCCTTTCTCATCATGACGCATATTTAATAATTCCATTACATTAAAGCCTTGAATTTCATTCAAATTACGATTTAAATTTAAAGACGTCTATCCATCAGATTAAAGTAATCATGCTATGCATGGTAATTCACTTAATGTACAGTTTGTACCCGTACAAACACATTGTTTTGCGACTTAATTTGCATCTACATGTGTATTTTTATGAGCCAAGAGCATATTTGTGAAATTTCAGGAGATAAAACCATCACTGGCAAAATAAATATCATATGTTATTAGTTACTGGTGTGAGTTTTCATAAACATTTAATTGGCGACAATTTATTTTGTACCAATCATTGGGAAGGATATAAATGATGAAGTCTGGTAGGATGGGTCATTCCCAGGAATGTAAACAGAACACTTTTGGACAAACGTAGCTCAATAATAAATGTCAGTATCAAATGTTATGATTTGATAATTGCACGGGTTATGAAAATATTCATCGTTATTTCTTTAAGTGTCTGAGATGTCTTGATTTAGAACACAGCAAAAACTAGTATTCATAATATACAGTCGTACGTGCCAAATATTATTATTACATGTTTTGTTTGTAAATTCACATTTAGAGAAATGCTATGGAAAGAAAACACACATTATATATAAGTCAAGGTAATAACTGGAAAATAAAGGAACGAAGCTAATAAGCACAAATCATACAAATACAGTATAGCACATCTTCGGTAATTTCAAATTAGTCAAATTCTTCAAAAGATAAGGCCGCGAGGGTCATCGTTCCGCATGTCATCCATTTATTGTTAATTTAACACGCGTGGAAAGACACAGAGCAAACATGAAATAAATCCCATTAGATCCATCGACCATTTATCTCACCCTACGACTCTGGTGTTAAACCACTTGACCAAACGTAATATCATTATGGTAAGAATTTTTGGCAAATTATTCTAAACCCTTCCTTAGATTTAAAAGTTACAGTAGAGAGGTCAAGAAACTATCCATCTCTGATATTTGATCTCAGCGTGATACTTTTACGGACATGACCGGAAGTTGTATTCTGCATGTTGTGGTAAGATTCGTGTAAGTTATATGAAAGTCCTTCCTGGATTTATAGGGGATACGGAATAATCCTTATTTGATATTCGCTCTCACTGGGCAAACTTTGCTTTCAGCCACCATTATTGAAAGATTTTTGCTTCTCTTCGTCGTGCAAGCATGTTTGGCTCCTTATTTGAAAATGCTTCGAAGAAATAAATGGATACAAAACGGACACGGATAGGCGATCGGAAAGTGTTTTGGGAGTCATGTTTCTATATTTTCATTCTGTTAGATCAAACCAACGGTTTAGAAGGAGAGGTCGTATGAAGATCTTTTATATATGTAAGTTTGCTTTACAAGGATAGCTATAACAGAAGACAATCCGACGATATCCGTGTCGGCTCTTATCATAACTTTCTAGAATATCTCATAGTCGAGGTCGCTTAAGCTGTTAACTGACGCTAGACGACGGTCGGTGAGTTATCGCTAATAAAGTTCTTTCCAAGAACTACACATCGTGCGTAAATGAGCTAAAGCAATTGTTCTACCAGTGTATAAAGATAAAGAAATAAATGCTACACAAAATAACAAGTCAGACAACGTTGCTGTTACGTTGGTATCAGGGAACTAAAATACTCTACATGTTATTATTAAATCATTCAAACAAAACACATTGTGCGCAGATGCAATAATAATGTTTAAAAAGTTCCTAAGATTTTTGACGATTAATCGTCTTTTAGAAAAACATGGCATACTGCTATAGAGTTTCACTTTGTCAAGCGCCGTGAAAAGGCGTTAAACTCACTTATCTGAAAATCCCAACTGTCTCAAAATTTTTTACTATATTGGAAGCAATTTCATTCCATTTAAACAAAATCGACATACTACAACTTTTTAACGTCAAAGCGAATTTGATGTCCTATCAACGAAATACCTACGTCTCGCTGTGTGCAATAAAATCTGTAAAAAGATCCTTTGGAAGCAACCAGAAAAGAATAATAGCAGACTCAGTTTGATTGAGTCTGTTCATGAGAGGTAATAGAATGTGCAACACCTCTCACGCCCCCTAGCACTGGCTTAAAAGGACCTCTATTACACATCTAATGAATGGACTCCATGATCCCAAAGGACCAGAAAAAAAAACTGAATCAAGTAAAATTTTTGTTCTCCACATAAAAGCGAGATAATGCGTTACAAGTACATGTATAAGATAATTAGAAAAATATAAAAACTTTAAACTTCTTTGTATTCTCCATAAATTTACATGTACTGGTTAGGAACATTTTCCGGACAGGACCAGTTTCCGGACACATGTAATATCCGCATTAATTCGTTGTTATTCCTGTTATTGTTTCATCTAGATCATTTAGGTCTTTCTTCTTCATGTCTACAACAAACCACTATATTACAAAACCGTTTTATGTTAATTTTTATGATGGTAACTCACCTGTGTTTACAAGACAACTTTCTGTCTTAACGGGGCACGAAGATAGCATTGCGCATGCGCATAGTTCACACTTGCCGAGGTATCAAGTGGGGAAGAAATAATTTAACTTCATATTGATTGTCTGCTGATAACATGTGCTACTTATAATTTCACGGTAATAGTTACATAAAATGCAGGGCTGTCAATTTTTGCACTAGTTTTATTTTAATGTATTGGAATTATCAAGAATTCGCGTTAGACGAAATTCGAGATTTTTATTGTCAACTTCGGTTTGCTTTCGTAGCTGCTATTGAACGTCAGGTTATGTTTGAAGAGATGAATGATAAAGAAATGTGTAAAAATAGTTTAATGACTTATTTTGATATCAAATTAACAGCAAAATACAGTCAAAATATTTGTCCGGATACTGGTTTACCTTACGGGGAAAATAACTTCTTTTAGTGACCCCATTTGAGGCCCTATAGAAGCCATGTTTTACGTCACAACGCGATGCTGATTACAACATCGGATGCGGAAGGAGCTGAAGTTTGTGCAGTGTGCTCTTCATTTATGTCAAATATTTTTTTAGGGAATAATGGAGCCAAAATATGAAAATGTGTCCGGAAAATGGTTCCCAACCAGTACAGTGTACTTGTATATGAAATATTTAACGCAAAACTAAACAATCTAAGTAGCGTTGGTCGTGAACGTGAATTCGTAAGTATTGGAGAACATATAAACTGTTTTTCTAAATTCTTGCATAAAAATACTTTTTTTACT
Source organism: Mercenaria mercenaria (assembly GCF_021730395.1). Lineage (NCBI taxonomy): Eukaryota > Metazoa > Mollusca > Bivalvia > Venerida > Veneridae > Mercenaria > Mercenaria mercenaria. The sequence goes on along the minus strand of NC_069364.1, from coordinate 86,455,641 downwards.
GGAACCGCCCATGTATTAAAGGGAGAAAAGTCGTGTACAAACAAACAAGGCAATTCACGTGCTGTTAGTACATGCTTTTTTTAAATGCTTTGCCAGGGACGTAGAGGTAGTACGGCGCATATGGGCATCTGTTATCTCCGTCTTGTTTCTTCCATAATATCCTCTTTTATGTAGCATAAAATATTAATCTAATCCATGTTATTTTTTTGCTGTGTCAGTTTAAACCAACCACAAACGCACTGCCCCCTGCCTTACAGAGTCAACACTATGCTTACTGGTTTCTACCTCTGTTTACAACCTTTTGAACTCAACATCAGCTCAGTTTTTGTCGATACCGTGAATGTATTGAACTACGTGTAACTTGTGCGATTGTTTGGTTTTAGGAATCATAGCAATGATTTTTGGAAGTATCAGTCAATGTGTTTTCACAGAATTTATATCAAACTTGAAAGCTTTTTTGTACTAATCCGTTCACTAAACGTTTGTACTCAAAATAACTCGTATTGAAGTTGTGTTCCTGCTTACATGATTCTTTTAAAGTTCTAAGCAAAATTATGTGTATTGTCATGTTTGTAATATCGAGAAATGAGAAGAATCGTTTGAAAATCTTAATACATTCTTTTTGCAGTATTGTTGATTTGTAGGCCCTGGTTATGGATATCTAAAACATGTTTATCGTTTCCAAGAGCAACATAATGGGAATGAAAAAATGTACCGGAATCGTAAAGTCATCGCATATGAAAACAATATATGTATTCGGTCTCGGTCACAAACATTCAGACGCTAATACATAAAAAAAACGTGTATTATATCTACACTGACATCAATCAAAACTCTTCATCCTGATGGCTGCTGTTAAAGAATTATTTATCCCCTCTTGAGTAGGCACATTAAATCCAACATTTATTTAATGTTGATTGCAAATCACTGATTCCGATAATGCTTTTCAAATAAAATCTGAAAAGCAGATCCCACGGAAGCACCGAGAACAAGGCAAACAGTGAAAATTGCAGACCCGATTTGATTGAGTCTGTTCATGACTAGTAATGGAAAATGCAACACTGCCAACGCCCCCTAGCATTGGCTTAAGCAGTATTCTATCTTCAAATATAAATGAGTTTAAATCAATGAGCCCAAAGGACCAGAAAATATGACAACACTGAGATGACTGGAAAAATGCAAGCTTTGGTTCTTAAGGTTTGCTTTTTAAATAATTAATCAGGAGCATTTTGGTGTTTTACATGCCATGCCTTTGTGTTTCCGTTGCGTGTGTAGATTCACCTAGCGGGGGTTACTTTTATTTATACCTTTCCGTGTCTTTGAAACATGGTAGGGGTAAGAGTGAGGTTGGGTGCGCACCATAAATCAGTTTAAGCTCCCCTTAGGTGTTTTTGCCACTGACCGTTCCAAGTTTCCTTTATTTGTTCGTTTCGTCCTTGTGTGTTTGTTTTGTTTGCGAGTGTGTGTTGGTAGTGTGCACATCTGCGTGCTGTGAGTTTCGTTTCGGGGAGGCTGCGTTTTTGGAACATGGTATTCCCTGATTGATATTTATCTTTGATTTGTTTTTTTGAATGTCGATGCGTTAGTGCAGAATCGTTGTAACTGATGTTTTTTTGGACATTCCTACTTCAACGGTAGTTCTCGACTGAAGCATTATGTCATGGTGAAATCTTTTCTGCACATTGTCAATATCTGATTACTGGTTATGATTAATTGATAAAACTCATTAAATTGTAATCCATATTTGATATTAAGAGGACGATATATGCCAGCATGTTGATTTATACACCTGTCGTGTCATTCCTAATGAAAATTCAGCTTGATAAACGTTTGAATTCCGTACAAAAATGCTACAAATAGAAAACAAAACACAATTTATCAGAATTTAAGTTGAAGTGAAGAAAATACGGAAAACATTAAACAAACTCGGCTAATTCAACAATCGCGGGATGAAGAGAGCAAACGGTTTATTTTGTCAAATCATTGAAACAAAAGGATGTCTTTGTTTCGTTCATTTGAAGTCGTTTTTAGTGCATCAATTTTAGATACAGAATTAAATTGACATAATTTTCGTATTCAAGATTCAGTTCTGCTGAACATTTGGTCCGTCAAATGTCTTAAACATCGTTGCCATGCTATTTGTAACGTAAAAGTGTTCGAAATTGGCATGGAGCTATCATTTTTCTTGAATTATTGTGGAATTTCCATTAAATTGTAAGAGATAATAGGCCTTTAAAAGAACACAGATATTTATTTGTGAAATAAATTCAAATAATTGCCCAATTTTTAGTATTTTAGAATGAGTTTTCATTCCTGATTGGTGATAAAAGGAAATACTTTACATAATTTGTTAAACTTTGTGCACTGGTCAAATACAAGCCTAATATCACATACATTGTAAGGCTAGAAAATATGCAGTGTATATACATATATATATATATATATATATATATATATATATATATATATATATATATATATACACTGCATATTTTCTATATATATATATACAATAGTTGGCAAAGGGAGTAATAATATCATATATAATAATATTAATTATTATTAATTAATAGTAATAACATCATAATAATAATATTCCTTACTTGCATGTCTATGGAATCGTATGGTAGGTCTGCACGTTTGATAAACCGGAAGTGATGACGTAACGTCATTTATCCGGAAACGTAGAATTAAGCCTGGATTCGGCGTTTTGAAATTAAAATAATTTTTCTGAAATTATGCCAACCCGTGAGTAAATTTATTACAATGGGACTGTTACTATCTTTCTAAAGTTAAACTCAAGTCGAAATATTTCCTGCGGCCAGAAGTTATATAGATCAGAAATTGTTATGGATGTATGTGTGACCACTCAGCCTAAAAAGTAACTTATGAGTGAAAAACGTGCTTGAGTTTGTTTTATTATACCATTACGCTTTAATGTAGGAAATATTACTTCATTCTACATGATATACGAGTAGATCTATGAAATATGTATTTCTTAATTCTGAAAGGTATTGTTTGGAGCAAAAATAACTACTAGTCTATTTCCCTTTCATGTATAACATAACCTTTGGCTCAACTGGTCACATTCCTTGACTTTTGAAATACTTTACTAGAGCTATCACAAATGTGATTCATGCCTTCACCTGGACGTCGTTGACATATAGAGCAAGACAACACAGGACCATAATCCAGGAAATTTAAAACCCAATTCAAAAGAAATCCCTTATGCACAACTAGGTATCAATATTGATCACTGCTGAAGGTTTGAATAAATTATATGAAATAATGAATGAGAAATTCAGGTCACAAACATTCTCTATATATCATATAGAGTGCCAGCTATATTGCAAAAACGGCGTTCCATAAATGCGATAAGCCAATCGCATATCAGTAAAAAGTCACGTGAAATCACCCAGTCCCCATGTGCTACACTACTTGTTGCATTTCAATATACCTGTGGGTAATGAACATCTGTAACTTAAAATAACTCAAAATAATGTCTTAATATTAGCTTGAAATGTGCGGTTTACTCTACTCTGGTTAACTATCTCAAAAATAAGCACATGGACCGTAACATTTTATTTCACCACATTATAAACTATATGTTTATTTACGACTGTGAGAAGTTTCATTATAATTTAAATTGAACAAGAGCCAAGTTAGACATGGCCAATCCCCCCGCCAGGCATATTATAATTTTCTATAAATTTTCTATAAGGAATAAAGTTCCTGGCAAGTTAGTGTCTGAAAGTATTAATTTTGGGGAAGGCTTTGAAGAACCGTTTAGTTGTGGTCCACATCAGGGGTTTTAAAGATGTGGAAGAAAGAGTAAGTCAGTGGTGAGGTTGTTTACTGCTAAATTTTATTAATTTTCATGAACAGTATAGCTATGATGTTTTTCTATATGGCTACTGTAAAAAGAAGGAATGGAAAGCTAACAGGGAACAAGAGTGCCAGAATGCCACAATATACGCCCGTCACAGCAAATTTCTTTACTCTAGCAGCTAGCAAATGGAATTTTAATTTTGTGGTTGTTTAGTAATCATTGTAAGTCTTTTGTTTTTCTAAGTCCACAAAAAAACCCCTTACCAGGTAGAGATATCTTAAAATACACCTAAAATTGGAAAGTAACATCCATGTTGTACCACAGAAAAGTGGTCTTGTTTTTTCCCTATGGTCAATTATAAAAATGTTACAGTATAAGTTATTTATAGTAACAACTAAGGGAAGTTAATCTTAAAAAAAAAGAAAAAAAAAATAAGTCCACAGAAAAATTTTTACCAGGTATAGATTGGTCAAAATACACCTCAAAATTGGATGTAGCATGCATGTTGTACTACAGAAAAGTGGTCTCGATTTTTCCCTACAACTAGTAATGAAAAAGTTACAATAAAAGCTATTTAAAGTAACAACAAAGGGAAGTAATTCTAAAGAAGGGAACTGCGCATGACACTTCGTCTCATGATGGTGTATAATTGTACCAAGTTACATCAAAATCCCTCCATGCATGAAGAAGAAATGCTTCGGACAAAGTCATTCTTGTACCTGACCTTTGGCCTCTAAGTGTGACCTTGACCTTAGACCTAGAGACCTGGATCCTGCGCATGACACTCTGTTTCGTGGTGGTGAACATTTGTGCCAAGTTATATCAAAATCCCTCTATGCATGAAGAAGAAATGCTCCGAACAAGGTTTTCATTCTTGTATCCTTTGACCTCTAAGTGTGACCTTGACCTTAGAGACCTGTGACCCTGTTCTTGCGCAGTAACATCCTCCGCCTCAATGTTGAATGAAATTTATGCCAAGATTTATATCAATCTCCTCCATGCATGAAAAAGATATGCTCCGGACAAATTAAGAAAATAGAATAAAGGGGAATAACTCAAAAAATAGGCATGGTAGAGTTATTGTTCTCCCTCTTCCTCCTAATGTGTTCTATAAGTGTATGAAGTTTGAAGAAAATCCCTCCAGTACTTTTGGAGTTATGCTCCGGACAAAGATCGTTGCGGACGGACGCATGCACGCACGCACGGACGGAGAGCATTTCTAATATCCCCTTCGCATGACACTCCGCCTCGTGTTGATGAACATTTATGCCAAGATATATCAAAATCCCTCCATGCATGAAAATGATATGCTCCGGACAAATTTTTTAAGAAAATATGATAAAGGGGAATAACTCAAAAAATAGGCATGGTAGAGTTATTGTTCTTGCACACTGCACTTCCTCCTAATGTGTTCTATGAGTGTATGAAGTTTGAAGAAAATCCCTCTAGTACTTTTGGAGTTATGCTCCGGACAAATTTTTTTAAGAAAATATGATGAAGGGGAATAACTCAAAAAATAGGCATGGTAGAGTTATTGTTCTTGCACACTGCACTTCCTCCCAATGTGTTCAATGAGTGTATGAAGTTCGAAGAAAATCCCTCTAGTACTTCTGGAGTTATGCTCCGGACAAAGATCGTTGCGGACGGACGCATGCACGCACGCACGGACGGAGAGCATTTCTAATATCCCCTTCGCCTTTGGCGGGGGGATAAACAAAAAAATCTATTTGCAAATATGTTATGAAAGCTATGATTTTGTCATAGACTTCCATTATGAAAAATTGCGTAAGGCCCAAATGTGTCCAGCAAACAATCAAGCACACGACCCTATCTTTTTAATTTGCTGAAGTATATATTAAAGTTTTGAAAAATTATGGTTTAATCAAATTCTACATTGTAGAAAAAAATTTGATCCGAATGTGCAAAACTACATTACCAAAAATAAGTGTATATGATCAGTTTTTAAAGAATAAATTCATTAATTTTACAATAAAATTTCGCCGAACTGTAATATTCATTGTATATGCAAGGTAAGCTTTTTGTAAAAAGTTAGTCAGGGGCGGGCCGTCCGTTTATAATGGGTAACATAACTGAAAGATCTTCGAAGTACACAAAATGTACATAATACTAGAACACCATCAAGCAGTTACACAAACTGGAATCAATTTTCATTTGAAAATGTCTCTTTGGGTTTATATATTGCATTAACTTGGTCTCTGTTTGCCAGTGAAGCTGCAGTTAAAGCGATTTATTGTCATTAAAATCGGTAAATTGCTTAGAACTAAACTTCTTTAATCCCTTTAAATTCAAATATATATCGTTTTGTTCCGCCTCTTACGATTGGCCAACGCTTTTATTTAGTTTAAATATATTGGTAATAGATTTTGATTGGTTTAAATCTGTAGTTTATATTGTATTTTTTCATTGGTCAGATCACGTCAAAAAGATTGCAGTTTTCTAATTACAGAATTGTTTTCTTTTAAATCACGTTCTGTGGTAAGTCGTTAAGTTCATCGAAATCATGTAGAAATTGGAAAGAATATTCGGAAACATACAGTCAAATCTGTGTTAAAGACCACATCTGAACAGAGACCACCTGGCTCTAAAGACCACATGCTTCATGTCCCATTTTAACATTTACAATGTGTTTAAACCTGTGAATAAAGACTACCTCCCAATAAAGACCACATTTTGGCTCACCCAAGGATGGTCTTTATAGACAGGTTTGACTGTATTTAACGTTTTAGTTACTTTAAAATTTCTTTTTAATGTTAAAACCATATGTACAAAATACATGTCTTCATCGGAAAATAAAAGAATCGACTCGAAAAACTGTAAACCCTAATTATACACAAGTCAACGACAAAGGATTCGAAAGTCGCAAAGCTGAAATATATTCCGGCAGCTCAAAACACACTCCGCTTCTAAGCTTGCCAATGCAATTGCACATGCTCACACAGAAACCAAGGCAAAAAGGAAGTCTCCATGGGATTCGATGGCTTCGGTCTTTTTAAACTAGAAAACCTTATCTTAAACCAATAATTTCTTAATTCCGACCCGTTGAGACGGACCGGGAAATGTTTTAAAGAATGTCCGTATGTAGAAAGAACAGGTTAGCCATTTACATTTATCAAAACATTTTCTATTAAATGCACGGTCACAGTTGCATACACACGGAGTGCATTATTATCTATCATACGAAAGAAAAAGCATATGTCTGTCTACGAAATTAGGGGTATTGAGTTCAATGCCCTTTTCTCCAACTACATGTACTAGGTATCTAACTTTTGGAAAAGAGTCACATGTATGTTGCTAACGAACCTTGGAGCGTCTTCTCTGTCTTTCACCATACACTCACTAAAATTTTACTGACAGTCGCATATGAGTTACTAGTGGTAGTGATAAATAAGCTGTTTCTCTTTTACCTTTTACATACGCAGGCACGCACGCACGCACACTTACATCGAGCAGACAGTGCTTAGAAATCACGGAGTGAGTGCAAATCACAGAGAAGATTAAAACTAATTTATGATGCCTTGCACTTGATTCTCGTATGAAGTTGAATGAAACAGAAACATTTGTCACCAGCAACTTAATTAGATTCGTGCACATGTTCCTTATGTTTCTAAAGGTAATTTGTTTAAATTTAATTACTGTTACATTAATTTGAATTTGTTTGAACTTGATATTGAAGACATGCTAGTACGTGAGCAAAATGTAGAAAATTCAACCTAATACAGAAATCTGTCGCGTGATGACATGCATCATGTCATGAAGCCCTGGCAATGTTACTGAATTGTTGCAGGTCTACTGAATTTATTAGATACTGTTTTTGTTCAATGCTAACAATCGATCTACTTCTGTTTGTTTTGGTTTATATGTTTTATGCACATTTTATTTCCTGCCCCTACCTCTTTTATGGCCCTTCACTGACTATATATCCCCTTTATACTTACATTCTGTCTTCTTTCCCCCATTTGTAATACATTTACTTGTTAATGTATTTTTAGCAGTCACTTCTACAATACATTTCCACTACAATTTCTCTTTGTGGATGGTCTATTTTGTGATGTGTAACCCTGTCCCTAATTTATGTGCTAAATACATACAAAGAGTTCATTACCGCCCTTTATTTTTAAATGTATTTCTTTTTGAATAATAACTCTATTTGCAATCGTCGTCTTTGAGATATCAAGTAATAGATGAGATGGAATTTCAAGTACAGTAGCTAAGAACTGGTATTCTGTTTCGGTCCACTATGCGATAGGAGCAGTCGTTCAGTTTCCCTCCACTACCTGGCAAGAACAATTTTCATTGATCTGCCAATGTGTCCTATTAGTGTATATATCATTATCGTATTTCCGATTTTTGACAGATGCCTACTTGTATACTACCTTGACGTCTTGTACACTTTAAACCAAAATGTATTATAACATAGAAATAACTGAAGACAGTGATCTGTCAGGGGCAAATTCCGTTCATTTCTCTCACTCGGCGAAATTTGGCGCCCAATTTGACGCCCAACATTGGTCTTCAGTGGCAGTAGACCGGTTAGTCGCCAACAAAAAGTATCGAAATGTAAACAATCTCAAAAGTAGGTTACATCAGATATTCAGTTAAGCTCATCATGTGGACAATACTGATAAAAAAAAAGATATGAATAAATCACATGTGTTTGTTTTATTCTTGTAGAATAATGAGAAAGTCTTTGCAGATTCATTTTAATGAGAACGTCATATTTTATAAAATGAAACAATACTATACACCGTCTTTTCACAGCCGAATTTGCTACCGATAAACAATACAGATTTCATGTATGTATTGGAATGCGGAATTTTGTCTTCATTTAAAATACAGGTCAAATAATTACCATACAAACTAACAATTCAAAACATTATTGTAATTTAGTATTCGCAATGTACTCGCATTGCGTTGTGTGACTGCGGTTGTGCAGGATATAATCAGTGCTACCAGCTACTCTTTTTGTAATTTCGTTTAAAAGATAAGCTATGCACTACTTAAAATAAGATAAATTATCAAAATTGTTCCTAAAAAAGTATATGTGCATCCGCAATCATGCCTTTTTTCGATATTATTGTTATTATTATACCAGGTTTACATAGAGCCCTTTCCATGATAAGCACGTTCAAAGGCGCTTTACATATAGCAAACGCAGCCAAACAGGGCGTGAAATTCATCCTCTACTAGTACAGACACAGACCGATCTGACCAGAGGGACATAGTGAGATAAAGCCCCAAGAACAGACACAGAGAACGTTTTAGATACAGACGTGTCCGGCTAACTTAGCCTATTGCGAATAGACAGTCTGGTTTTTAACGTGCCCGGTGTATAGCACCGATACACGCGAGGCCGTTGTTCCCGAAGGAACCAGTACAGCCTTAGTAGGTGGAGACACTCAAGAGATCTCAGAAATTCCATGTCTGGATCGGGATCGAACTCAGACTACTGTATTGAGCGTGTTACCACTAGACCACCGGCCCACAAGGCAACGTAATTGCACGTCGAACAAGAAGCTATTTTTACAATATCGGCATAAGAAAAACACGTCAATTTTATGCTTAGAATATATTCACTGTCACATAGTTAGTAGAAAAAAATACCATTTTATAACACATAAAGCACACAACTGAAGCGTTTCATAGTTATGTACGTTTTATAAGGTTTTCAGACAAAAAAGGGAAAATTTTGATGAACGAATGTACAAATTTCATTGACATTACATTTCAAAAGAATGCATATAGACTGAAATATGCATCACTCTTAAGCTATCAAATGCTTCTTGATTGTAAGCATCAAAATCGAAATGTTATGGAGGACACATGAGACATTAAGTATAATTTTACGCATCGTGTTGGGGAAGGATAAATATTTAATTGCTGCATTAAGTACATCTTCAATTAAAAATAAGAAACGTGATATATTTCATACCATTTTTATCTAGCCTGAGATTTAAAGCCATTTTTACTTTTTCCATTTAGTCTTGGTGTGAAAAGCAGTGTTATTGTCTTAACCAATCAAATGTATATAATCAACATTTTCATATTTCTACTTATTACTTCTAAATACGACAAAAACACTATTCCTTTATGACAATACATTAAATTTCGGCCGAAATTGTGTCAGTTGTGACTGTCCTTTATCTCGCAATCTTCTCAAATAGATGTGCAGAATATTGAATAAATGAATGACTGCTGTGGTTCCTTTAAAAAGATATGTGTTAGCTATTTTCCAAAACAAAAGGTGAATAATCCGTTCTTGTGAGGACACCGTCAAGTGTATGTAGTTCTACCCAGGTGTCCGTCCGTGCTTAGAATCGCAGGTCTTCCATCACCATAAAAAGCTGGGAATCGCCATATGACCTTTTACTGTATTTGTGAATCGTTAAAGCCAACGAGAATGTTATATATATCAATACTCTTCAAATACAACAGATAAACATTTATACAGTTTCAGCGTAAAAATCAACCACATTTCATAAATTGTCAAACAGCGTGATTTCTTGTACTACTTTTCTATTTGTTTCTGATAGGTACAATTCATATAGATTGAAACATATTCTAAATGCTGAAACACTTCCTAATGCTGACTAATCACAGAAACTGCATTCATAGCAATTTAATGCATTCATTGTATAAGCAATTGTTCTAATAAATAATAATTACTTGAATCTTGAATGGTTGTCTAACATGAAACAAGAAAAAAATAAGAAATAATATAGAATACACCGAGGAATCCACCGACGAAAGTTTGTGTCTACAATATATTACAATTAGATGGGTATTATTGCAATTATTGCCATATAATTGCCATTGTATTAATAAAACAATAATAATTACTAAAAGAAACGAACCTTAATACTCTTTAGGAACTTACTTAGAATATCTCTGCAGTCAACTGAAGAATTACAATGTTAAAACTGACAATATTAGAAAGACTTACCAAACATTACAATGTTAAATAATAGAAAGAAACAACGTGGCCGTAGCAGAGAGTTATTTTAATATCATGTTGTGTGTTAGAGAGATAATATTTACTTTAGGATTTGAAAACTGTATATTTCAAAACATCTCTTTTGCAGAGATGTAATTTCAAAATACACCAAACTTAACAAGAAGCAAGTCAAAAAGTAAACTAAATAAGTCACAAAGTACCCAATATATACAAAAATACATGTATAAGAAAAGCCAGGTGTATTTATTAAAAGATTTAAAATAACAGATAGAGAGCTTTTTAAGAAGACAACTAATGTGTTTCAGTTTTGATCATTTCAATATTATCATAGAAACAAATGTTGCTCTACTGTTTGTATTAATTTTAACAGAAATTCTGTACCATCTCATCTCGGCTTCAAATCTATGATTAGGAACAAATGTATTCAAGTGGACACATTTATAACTGTTTGTGATTTTCATTACAATTTCAAAGATATCTCGTTCGAAAGAATTTTAAGTGGAGAAACTCAAGATCATTACACTAACATTGTTTTTAACTGTTCTTGCCATTGGTAATTATGCAAATCTAAGTTAGAAAACAGTTACCATCTCTCAATTATCTCGAAAATTTCTATGAGCACTTTTTATCATTTTCATTGAATTAGTTTACTTCCAGTTATCATCAAGTGTTGTTTTTTTAAATTAGATTAGAACAAATTTTAAGCCAGAAATTATTGCTGATGCTAAAATTATACTATTTGTAACACTGATTTTATCCAAAGGGAAATTTAATATTGAAAGACATAACATTTCACTCTATCTAATTACATTTTCCTTCCGGTCTTGTGGCTTTTTGAGTAACTAAAATGAATAAAAATCAGTTATATTCCATGAATGTTTTGATAAAACTCAAACGGTAACATGAATGCCAAATTCCAAGAATCAAGATCTGCACTGTTGGCCATTCAGTCATTATCCTCAAGAGTTAATGGTACTGTCCAAATTGAAAGATGAACATGTTCATTACAGAAATATAGCGGGGTAATGGTTAAAGAACATGAGGAAGTAAAATATCAATTAGGTAAGAGACTTAAAGAAAATTCCACCGAATCAGAACAGTTACATTTTATTTACTGAAAAGTCTACAGTTTTATTTATTGTACGATATAGTTTCGTGTACGATTGAATAAAGCGATTGAGAAACAACCATGAGATCTAATGCAATACTGAGCCTATGTATGTAATGAAATTACACCTAAAATATGATATCATAATGAAGCATAATATACACAACAATAGTAGGATGACGTTTAATTTCAGACAAGTTCTATTCCATGTAAATAAAGAATTGTCCTTATCATCAGATTGTCCGTTGTAAAAATTTTCTGTTGAATGAGTAGAGCAGTGAGCACTCTCATTTACATTACTGTTAAGCTTAAGTAGTCAGCTACCTTTTTAAAATGATTTCGAAACATCAGAAATGATACTTCAGGTAGTCTGACTTATATTAAGGAGACTCAGATTGGTCAGAGTGTTATGCTCTACAACAAGCAGTCCGTCGTCAAACAGACCCTGATACCGACATGGTCGGTTTATAAACGTAAGATCAAAATAAACTGTATCATTAGCGAAACGCAATATTTATGTATGCCAATTAATCTTGAGATAACATTAATTTTGATACATGCTACTACTTATTACGTACCTTATATTTATCATCATTTGTTACGAAAACATTATATTTAAATGTATTTTGAAGAATAAATAAAGTAAAATATCATTTTACCAAAAGAATGCGGAACCGAACTTTGAGTAGTCGATTGTTTTCCAAAAATCATGGAACTCTCACTGGAGATTCATGTTAAAATATATTAAATCCATTTTTTTTAAATGCTTTTAAATTAATGAAAACCAATTGTCTCTGTAAAATAAACATTGTATTTACGTATTTATTCATACGAGAGCTTATATTTAATTTCTAACTTTTAAACTCATATCTTAGAATTCATCGAAGCAAGGTGCATGTATATTTATATCAGATATTTTACTTAAATCAGCTAAAATCTAAATTTCTAAAAAGCTCAGCTGTTAAACAATTCTGAAGATGAATGCGTTTTAAATTCCAGTACGCAAGTGTGTCAGAAGAGAAGGATAAAGGGCTTTCCCACACAGTTATTTCATTTTTAGTTGTTCGAGCTTTCTCTGTATTATACTTCACACAAATCTATTTGATAAAGGATAATTATCGACATTTTATGACATGTTTTGAGTGTTTTCGGTGTATTGCGACTTGCTAAAAAGCAAACGTACGTGCAATAACATTTTGAAAGGGCACATACATAAACCTTTGCAACGCGGACAAGAGCAATTTATTACTATATATATATGCCCCTTACTCTAATTGTACCATGACAACTTTAATTGAATCCAAAGAAATGACAAACAACACGAGTTCATGGTAGTTAACTTGTAGTTTAAATAAGAGCCGAACAAATTGTAGCAGGCAATGTTTTTTTTTTATCTCCTTAACATTCGAAGCAAGTTTTAAGCAAATTTAAATTACAATCGAAATGTCGTGCACATTTGATATTAACTGTGTTCAGAATTTAAACTGTGGTATACATTTGAAAGCAGGTAAACAGAAACAAAACGTAATGGTCTTATTATTGTTTGTTTTACAATTACATCGTTTTATAAGTATATTCAGGCAAGTACTAAATGCCCTTTTAAAATTATGTGATATTAATTTTATAACACTATGCATTTCCTACACGTCACCGAGTAGGATCTTTTCATAAAATGCTCGTCATATTTCAACCTTAAGTAGAATCAAAGAATGCAATTACCCTATGGGCAACCATCCTTTTTGAAAAGTATATGTTATAAGGAAATTCCTAGTCTAGTGTGTTATTAATTCTTATTTAAAAATCGGTAACTAGCAGAGAGAAAAGTGCGTTAAATTATTTTTATATAATATTGACTTTATTAACAGCGACCACTGAAATATTCAGTCAGGCCTTTAGAAATGGACACATGATTTAATTTCATGAAAATGTCTTTGCGCATGTATGTTGAATCATTTAAACAGAAATGAAATTGTTTACTTAGAAACTAGAGCATGAACATAAAAAAGTGTGAGATTTTGGAAATGCCTTTCGTTTGCTCGTGTTTGTAAAAGCACTTTATAGTTGTCAGTGATATGTGATAAAGAATATAGTTTTATTCACAAAACAGTCTATATAAAATGGAAAAAAAACTAGTTAAATGAATTATTTTAAATATTGCATTTCAGAGAACAGTGATTTCAAAAACGAAGGCACCAAACTAGGTCACAGATGTTCCAATAAATATCGGATAGAGCATATTTTTACTAGGGCCTAAAAAAATTCATTGTTTCCGGTAACATGCTCAAAAAATATAGGGTAGGTAGGTCGGAACTTTTTTTTGATTTTGTTTTTATTTAGTGAGACTTTTCGGAAATTATTTTTGTCTGAAAAAAAAAATGAATACAAATAAGGGGGTTATGCCTTTAGACCATCAGTAAGTTGATTTCTAACATCACTGACCATATTAAAAGTATAGAAAGCGCAGTTTTGCAACTTTTTGTTAAAAAGTTGAAAACAAATATTCTTCAAGGCCATAGAAGCATTTAGGGTCGGGCCAAAAATTTAGGGTAGGTCGGGATACCGGAAACAACATTTTTTCCGCCTGGCTTTCATTTAAATGCTGCCTTGATTATAGAATATGTTTAATTACTTTCCCTTAAAGAGGTAATTTCCGTGTCATTCCAATGAAACAAGAAATATTTCATAGTTACATTAAACCAAGTCTTTAACAAGTTACACCATAAATATGAATAATACAAAATATAACAAATCACTTTCAGATAACTGTATCCAATCTAGTTTTATTACAATACTTATCTTTTGATAAAAGGGTCTACTTATCTCAAACGATAAAACTGTAAACAGTGGGCTGCATCATATATACAGTAATGCCTTGCGTTTCTTATATTACAATATTACTTGCACTATATAACACTAATAACGGCTCATTTGCCTATAGTGTTATCAACTTGAAGGAAAATATATAAAACATGTAACACCTGATCTTGATGGTATTTGTTATAATGATTGGAATAAAATAATAAAGTGTTCTATATTTTCTCAGCAAGTGTATCTGGTGCGCACTTTAGGGAATAAGAATACAAAATTAATAATGTTGAAATAATGCTACTTAATGTAGAGTTTTATATCCTAGATATAGACATCTTTAACTTAAAATATATCGAACATTTTAAAAGAAGTCTTTGAGTTAAGGATCAATATTTTCAAATTGGAAGTGTTTGACATGCGTGTAGCCAATCCGATTGTATTGGTCATTTAGTGCATCCAGATATTTCAATTTAAATATGTACACAAAATAACCTATCCATGGTCTTCGCAATCTAAATGGTTTATATCTGGATTATGTTTTTAACTTCAGTACTTTTACAGATATATTACGGAAATCACTCAGTTTCCTTTTCGGCAACATTTATCTGTTTTTCTATCTTAGATGTAGGGCTGTATTGATTGGGTCTCATATAGACGATACTGATATATCGGAAGACAGATATCGACGATACATCGATATATCGATTATTAAGTTAGTGTAACAACCTATTTGTTCATGTACATGCTATATACCTTCTTGTTAATGTTATTTTTAGTTTAATTGCATGCTTTTCATGTGTTTTATTTGTATTTATGTATTTCTCCATACAGGTAGTGCCGACTAGTTGGAAAAGACTGCTACGGCGGTCCAAGTTTAGACATGACCTTTATCGACAACTTCGATTACTTAGGGCGCATTTTTGCAGGCAGAAAAGTTGTTTTAGAGGGTCTGAGTGTTTATCTGGATAGTTTTTTTTCTCTGTGTAAAATATCGATTTTTCAAAATGTGAATCGATAATCGATCGACCAAAAAATATCGTTGAAACATCGATATCGTTTCTATCGATCACAGCCCTACTTAGATGGAAGCTATTAGTCATTATGTTATCGAAATCATACGTCAACTCTTTTCATTGACTTTATCTTAATAGTGATATTAATTAGTCATCTTTAAGTAAGAAAAACACATTTTATGGACTTTATCTTCATAATGATTTTAATTAGCCATCTTCAAGTAAGACAAATATAAACACATATGTTGATATCACTTCTGAAAGTAACTGCCAACATTATATAGTACATTTAAACTACATACGCAAATATTCTTTGAAAAATTCTGGCATGGTAGGCTGCAAAGTAGATAAAGAACACGAACATTTGGGGTTTCGTTGGTTTAATTTCGCTTTATTGGACCATTATAACTTTACCTTCCACCACGCCATGTATTAAATAATGTGTTAATTTCACAAGATCTTCCTTGTTAAAACACATTAACCATAATGATAAAATACCTCTTGAAAGCAACATAAGCAACAGTTGCTAGAGTGTTAGAAATAAAACATTGCTTTCCGTGTCAAAGTGGTTAGAGTGCAAGAAGCTGCTCTGTATTAAATGTGCAAGTTTGATGTTAGTTCTTGTACGTTCAGTAATTGTACTAAAACAGTGAAATTCCACGAATGCTTATTTAGTAATTATTGTTTGGAAATATTCGATTTAAATCTTTTAAAAAATACCCAGAACGCTAAATCGATGTTCTAAACAAAGAGTTGACGTACAAGGGTAATCGACGCGACAAGTGACAAAATACCAGTTGCGTGATAAAGAACAATGGAATTTGACACAGTTCAGAATTAATTTGAACTATGGGGTAAATGTTCTGTCACGAAGACATAGAATTGATGTTTCTGCTTAAAAGACAATAGCACACCGTCATCTAAAGTAGCTATGTCTGGATAAATGAGAACATCTCTCTAGGCGGTACATTGTTTTCCTTTGATTTTATCTATTTTAGCTTTATATATTTCTACCAGAATTGTTATCAAAGGAGGACTTGGATTTTATCAAAAAGGAATCAATTTAATGTTTTGTATAAGAATGTTATTGGAGCAAGTCTTAGATTTATTAGGGAATCGATCATTCGCGACGACAATCGGGATCGATCACTCTACAATAACATGCGATATACCGAATGAGATATATACTATCGAATTAAAAAATGTGTACTTCCGGCACGTGCACCGAGCGTCTGACCTCGGATTTTTTGGAAAAATACGCTTTTTCCTTGTGCCTAATAAGCGTCCACATAACCTGTCCGAACCGCAACGTCTTGCACATCAGTACAAATATGGGCAGTGTTGTTTTTATTCCAAAATCTACCTTTAGATTGATAGGGAATCGATCCTGCGCAAAGCGCCGAAAATTGGGATCGATCCCTCTACGGTAACATGCGATATGCCGAATGAGATATTTACTATCGACTTGAAAATTGAGTCCTTCGGTCCGTGCGGTCATTTGACAGATTTTTTCAAATGTTATGGGATGAGTTGAAGTCGGATCGATTCCCGATTGAGGCAGTGCCTTACTTTATATTATATACATTAATTTCAAGAATCATAACTGGATCAGGGCTTTAATTTTAAAAATCATGTTTATAAATTTTTTTATGGAAATATTTACATGAGCAGACTCATCTTTATGTATTTGTATATGGACAGTGCAGGAAATAAGGAGAAGAGGGTTTGGTGTATGTGGTAGGGGTATCTTGTGACAAAGAACTAGACGGGGGAAAACTTTATCAATTAAAAAAATATCATGGGCTGGTACTTTAGTGATATATAGGTCAGTTCCCCCAAGTACATTTTGAAATACATCTTGCACAAACTTTTATTTTTCGACTTAGTCATGGGCCATAACTTGCAAAACTTTAGTGAACAAAATGAGATGCACAAATTCACATGCTGGATAACATTCCTACATGATCTTGACCAAATTGTAACGCTGAACGAATTTTAAAAATATGTTGAAAAAGTTATTGTTGTATTAAAGTTTAGAAAATGGCCATGTAGACAGTAATTTCAGTGTGTTCGTGACGACATTAACACGCTACAGAATTCTTCGTTGAGCAAATAACCTTTTAACATACTTTCAAAGTTTCTTGTACATGAGTAATAATTGTTTTCATTATAGTTGGGGCAATACACAGACATATATCAGACATAATTATGGAAACATAGTTCAGATAAATATCTAGAAATGTCATCGTATCACCATTTTGTGTTACATTGACAATGGCTGTCATTTTGATCAAATATTGAAAAGTTTGAAACTTTATCATTTTAGCCGATATTTAATTTCCTTTGCTTCCTTAAATAATTAAAATTCCTAGCTGATTTTGAGGTGTCTTTATTGTTGCAAACAATGTAAGAGAGTAACTTAGAAACCCTTATCAATTTACAATTTACATAAATCTCATAACTGCTTACATAAGTTTAAGAACGGTAGTACGTTGGGGCCTCTCATGAAGAATTATAGCAAGATAATCCATAAAAATTGTCAACAAGTATCGATCATGGCAAAATACAGTAAGGTTTTGTCTTCATAATGAAATATTTCATAACTTCTTTCAGGTTATTTTTGGTGTGGTTTTTGGTAATAAAGAGAATTTTCATTCAGAATATTTTTTATAAATTTATGACTCTTTGCTTGAAATTTTTAATATAGGCTCTTTCAAAGTGTAGAAGGCAGAATAAGCTTACACTGTACTCTATTGAATTTATTAATCTGAGTGAATCCCAAAATCATTGAGAAACTGTTAATATAAGAGATATCCATGGTGTTTCCGGAAGCTTTAGATTTTATTTTTTTAAATATCGAATATTATTCATAAAGAGGAGGAAAACCCATACATTTAGTAAATTAGACTAAGTGCTCTAAGCTATCAATTCACAATGAAAACAAAATACCTGCAAAGTCGAATATTTAAAGTTTTATGTACCACTTCTATTTTATATTTCCACACCTTCCGAAACACTTTAATGGAGTCACTCAAAAGATTTGTACATAAAACTGCAAACGAAGGTTGTTCTGACAAGAAACCCCGAATGAAAATGATGTTAGGCTCTTTTTAACTATTAATTGTTATTGACCAACAACGACCAAAACCCCAATCGGTTTCGATGTCAATTACTGGTAAATATTTTTTTCAACAAATGAACATTTCTCATTTATTTATCTTTGCTCTTATCATTGCGTTATATATACGTCTAATATCTTTAATATGTTTTTCAAATATTTGGTGAATATGAATATACGCATTTTATTTACGTGCAGGAATTGTTATGAAATATATTACATGTTTACCCTAGTATCACAGTAAATAGTTTTAACTGGATATTCGGCCTAGAATACATATTCAACTTCACTGATTTAAGACAAATGTACCATTTGCAGGTCAATAACGTGTCAATAGCAACAACAGATAAAAATGCATACATACAAATAAATAAATTTTATGTTGCTTTGCTATAGTAGACATAAATAAGCATTTGACTGAACTAATATCTTACTCTAAAATCAATCTACAAGGAGAACAATATCTGCATTAATGGCATGTTTAGAGAATGAACATCAAAGCAAATTAAGAATAACACAATCTCACTTATATGTAATAGACAAGTATGTCTCATAAGATAATATGAAAACTTATTTTAATTTAACGAAACCTTTTTTGAGTTTATGGACAATTCGGGGTATTTTTCGTTTTGATGATACTGCTATTGCCATTTAGGTTTTACATTATAGTTGATGCATCAATTTTAAAGGCCAGCGTCTTACATTTGTTACTCACCAAGCAGTAAAACACTCACGGGGATTATTTTTATAATTGATTGATGTTGTCAAGTTATTTACTAGCACGTTAGTGCTACGACGGATGTTCAAAAATAACGTAGACTTAATACGTAAAAATTGCTGTGAATCAATTTATTACAAAATAGTCACATTTATGAAGTAATGTAAATTCAAGAATATGATTAAAATCTATCATGTTGTGACATGATTTTGTTTCATTAGGATGTGTGTCTCTTTATCAATTGACAAGCCTTTAGATGGTCAGACCTCAGCCTATATATTTATAAGTTCTACTACTTATTTACGAAAACAAATATTTGATTAGAGCTCTTACAATAAACGATGTTCTTGTCAAAGTAATTTAATTATATGCTGATATTATATACCGGAAGCGGCAAAAAGTCGGGTAAGTGTGACGTAATTTTAACCTTATTTTGCCTGTATGTTCGCGATAAAATCGTTAGTGTCACTATTTTCAATAAATGATTACCTGATTCAGACACTCGAGTAATCGTTACTTTGTAAGCAAATAATAAACATTTAAATGTAAGGCCACACCAAATTAATAAGTTGTTCATCGGATTTTTTTCTGAAAACTTTGAGGCGGCGAGCGAAAAAAATAATTTAAATATTTTTTTTGGTTTTTGAGAAAATCAGGAGCGAGCGAAGAGCGAAGAAATATATTTGTCTTCCTTTGGCTCTCGACTGACTAATAAAAACCCTAAAATAGAATGTATAGCACTTTTAAATTAAAAAGTAAGTCCCCAGGGATTGAGAAAATCTAACCTGCAGAAGCACAACAAAGCGAACTCGTGAAAAAAGGTAAAAACATTGTCATACAGTACACTGTAATCAAATATCGAATCGAATATTTACTGCTATGAAAATGTAGCATTCTTAGCTGACTTTACAAAGTTTTTGATACATCAAATATCTATGTGAGTGTTGCTAGATCTATTAAAGCTTCTGATTTGAAACTCAGAACAGTTAATTATTTACTGTCAAAGTCTACACCAGGAGAAACAATACTCTTAAGTCTGAATCTAGACAGAGTTATGCCCCTTTTTAACATAGAATATTTTTAATTAAGTTTTATATAATGACCAATAGCTCTGTACTTTAATAGCTTCTGACTATTATGCCCCTTTTACTGGCAAAGCTCTGATTTAGAAAAGTCGAGCATGATGTCTTATGCACAGCTCTTTTTTTCTAACTTTAAACTTTCATAACATATCAAATTTGTTGAAACAAAGTCTCAATTAAAGTCTGAAATGGAGATTAACGTACATTAACATTAGTCTACTAAATGATTGGAAAATTTGAAAATCAAAACTGTCCTGAAAACAACTCGTAATGTAAATTCCTTACCCCACCAACTTTCGTATGCAAATGCTGATCATTTGGACAGGAAAAAACAGAAAACAGATAAGTGACATGCATCAATAAGTATTTACTCTTACCAAAATAATGTAGATTGATGTTATCAAACAAATTAGTATGTTTTTCTTCATCCAGTTTTCAATGATATAAATCGATTTTTGTAGTATGTAATTTGGTAAACATTTGAAGAAAATGGCGTAACTGCATAAAGGGGAAATAACTTTAATGCAACTAAATATAAGTATTATGATGTGTGCGTAGTATGTATTTATTTTGATTAAAATACATTTTAGAACAATCTGGGACTGGACGTATAAGCATTTATACACTTTTACGTCCGTAAAAAGTAGCGCACCAAAAAATTTTGGATTGATTTTTTTCAATGGGGCGAGCGCAAGCCAAAAACAAAAAAAAAAAAATTTTTTTGTGTTTCTGAAAATATACGAGCGGCAAGTCCGATGAACAACTTTTTAATTTGGTGAGGCCCAAGGGTAGATTTCAAGAAACGGCTATGACGTTCCTTACATTGTTTTTACACTCAAAACACTATACTTGCACTCGATCACACTGCGATCTCGTGCACATATAGCTTTAGTCGCGCTAATTACAACTTCAGGCTAACTGTTACCATTTAACTGTGTAATTATATCTGAATAAACGCACACATTGTATTGATTAAAGTTAGGAATGATCATCTGGTGGAAACAATATGAGAAATTTTCTCTTATCTAATCTTTTCAGATCCACGTATGCGGAAATAATTATTTCCAAAGAATTAATGCAATAAATCAACTACAGGAACTACATGTTTTACTCAAAGACATGCGTCAGTCATTCAGTATTTGTTTTTTTTTTCTCATCATGACGCATATTTGATTAAACTAAAGCCTAGAATTTCATTCAAATTACGATTTAGATTTAAAGACGTCTTTCTGTCAGTTTATTACTATTAAAGTTATCATGTTATGCATGGTAATTCACTAAATGAGCGGTTTCTACCCGTAAATGACACACGTGGACATTTTTAATTTTTCTTTTGTGCAGGCATTTACAGTTGTTTCTTGCAATAAACATTTGTAAGTTAGTTAATTGTCTGTTTAAGATAAATTAACAACATTAATCTGACTGTTTACAGCTAAAGAACAGAACTATTAAGTGCAATATTTTGTTCGTCTCTGGTTTCTACAAAAATGCATGAACAATGAATTAAAACAAATTACACTGCAAGTAAAAATTGGTATGGAAAATTTAATTATAGTATTTCAAAATTCATTAGCTGCGAAAAACCAGGTTATTGTATAACATGGGCTATTAAATTGTCGAAGCAGACCTTAAAGTAGGAAGAGCAAATAGGCAAACAAGTGTTTGCCATAGAACGTACACAGTCAGTATTTATACGTAACAAATGTCACCATTTGAATATAGCTTAAATACATTGTTAAGTACAGATATTAATCAAAATGGCCTGAGCACAATAAAACATATCTATTTTTTCTTGAACATTTATTATTTTAAAAATATACCTATAACTAACTTAGGCCGATTCTGTATTTATTGCCCTACATAACCATTCTTTACATTCATCAACCTTACCCATATCATTGCAACAGCCTCTATATGTAAGGCCTAAACAAGATATCAATAACTTGGCCATGATTCTTTTATTTGTTTCCAGATTTCAAAGCACACATGTACACGTGATAAAAAAAGTTTTCTTTAATATTTAATGGGCTACAAATTATTTCTACCAGTCATTAGGAAGGACCAACCACCTTACTATAATTGATGAAGTCTGATAGAATGGTTTGTTCTCGAGAATGTAAACCCCAAAAAAATGAATAGATATAGCTCAATAATAAATGTCAAATGTTATGATTTGATAGTTGCACACGTTTTGAAAATATTCATCGTTTTTTCCTTAAGTGTCGGGGATGTCATTATTTAGAACACAGCAAATATTCATAATATATCGTCTTAAATGTACAATTATTATAATTACAGGTCTTAAATGTGTAAATTCACATGTAGAGAAATGTATTGAATCTGTCAATTAATTTGGCTAATTATCATGCAGACTTTCTTACATGAAAATGTACACATTTAAACGTAGGAAACTGTAATCATTCTAGGGATCCACTATCCACATATAGAGGTATAGCACTAGCTCCATCTATGTATAAGATGTACTGTTTCATTCTGAATGAAAGACTGACAAAATGGTGTAATGATAATGACAAGATAGTGGATGAACAGAATGGTTTTCGAAAGAAGAGAAGTACAGATTTCTTCACTTACATCTATTATTGATACTCGTAAAACATTAGGCAAGTCTACCTTCTGTGCATTTATCGACTTCCGTAAAGCGTACGATTCAATTAATCGTCAGAAACTTTGGCAACGTCTTTCTGATGTAGGGGTAAATGGGAAACTCTTTACCAGTATCAGATCATTGTATTCATTCACATATTCTTGTGTACGGGTAAACAGTTTGCACACTGATTGGTTTAATGTTACATGTGGTTTACGTCAGGGGTGTATTTTTTCCCCTCTATTATTCAACATGTATGTGAATGACCTTTCTGTATACATTAAATCGTTAAATGTTGGTATATCCGTAAATGGTGAAAGAGTTTGCATTTTGTTGTATGCGGACGATATCGTCCTGTTGTCTGAAACAGCCAGTGACTTGCAAATACTTTTAAATGGTTTATATGATTGGTGTGGTAATAATGATATGGTCATAAATGATCTTAAAAGCAATATAGTTCATTTCAGAAAACCTTCAATATTAAAAACAAATGTGAAGTTTATGTGTGGTGATAAAGAATTATCAGTTGTAGACAAATATACATATTTAGGTGTTGTTTTAAGTGAATTCTTAGATTATAATGTTACTGTGCTGTGGCTCAAAGTGCTAGTCGAGCGCTCGGTTTACTTATAGCCAAATCCAAGTTAGCTGCAGGCTTTCCACACAATGTATTCAGAAAACTATATGATTCATTGGTATGGCCAGTTATAGACTACGGTCCATGTATTTCGGGCAACAAAGTTTACTCCTGAATAGAAGCTGTACAGAATAGAGCAATGCGCTTTTTTCTGGGTGTGGGCAAATATACACCTACTATGGCTTTGTATGGCGAGTTGGCTTGGGAGCCACCTTCGGTCCGCCAAGCAGTAACTGTATCCCGTCAGTTAGTTCGTTTGTCTCGTACCAATGAATCACGTGTTAATAAGAGAGTAGCGCTTTGGGCGGCAGAATTGGCTAGTAACAGATGTAAAAATTGGTTTTATTTAGCATATGATAAATTGAATAGTTTTGGGTTTCAAAACATTGATATCAATATACCAATTTTGAATTCTGTAGTAAATAAGGTACGTGTATCAGCAATGAATGTATTTAAACAAGAAAGGTATAACAAAATCAATTGTAATATTGGCCCGTCAAGAAATGGTGGTAACAAACTACGCACTTACTGTACTTTCAAAATGGATTTTGTAACAGAACATTATTGTTCACTGATATTGCCAATAAGACACAGATCTGCATTTTGTAAGTTTAGGTGTGGCGTTGCGCCTTTAAGGATAGAAACTGGGAGATATGAAGGTTTAAGATATGAGGACAGGCACTGTCCATTTTGTAATAGTGTAGAGTCAGAAAAGCATGTGATACTTCACTGTGATATGTATAGCGATTTTAGAGCTGAACTGTTTGCTAAAGCCAGTAGTCTGAACAATGCTTTCATGTTAATGTCAGATTGTGATAAGTTGAAATTCTTATTTTCAAACAAAGGGCTTGTTCGAGTGGTTGCCAAAACCTGCCATAGTATTTTAACAAGAAGGACATCAGTCCTATGTAAATAAAAGGGTTTTTTTTTTTTGTTATATTATTATTATAATCATTAGGAGCCTTTAAGATATATGTGTTATTTCACACTGTTAGCTCGACTTTTCACAGAAAAAGAAGAGCTTTTACACTCATCCCGGCGTCTGCATCTCTGGTGTGTTGATTAAAGTTTCGATGAAATCAGTTGCCTCTTTTACTATCTAAGCTTCTGACTTGAAACCTGAAATAGTTACTTAATATCTGGTCTTCTCCAGGGGAATCATCCCTTTTAATTGTGATTTTAATTTTGACAGAGTGATGCCCATTTTTAGCTTAGTATCTGAGGTCTGATATCTTTGTTTCCATGAGCTTTTTTGACTTGTAACTTAAATTAGTTATTTTATATCTAAGTTTATACCAAATGAATCAATTCGCATAATTAAATGTATGTGATGATTTGTGGCATTTGTGCCCCATACTCACTTAGAATTTCCCTTTTGTTATAATTTCTGACAAAATTTAATATTTATCTTATTGAGTTAAGCCACATCTCTTGGCTCAGTTCTATTTATAGTCTAACATTGAGAAAAATCGAGCGTGACTGGTTAGGTATACAAATTCAACATTTTGTGGGGTTATTGATATGTCACATTTTGACATAAACCGGAGATCATAGACATTCAGTTCGGCTTTCAAACTTAAGGTTTTGAAATAAGACATATAGCTTAATGTCTCTTTTTAGCTCGACTATTCGAAGAATAGGGGAGCCGTCTTACTCGCCCCGGCGTCAGCGTGAGCGTCACACAAATGTTAAAGTTGGCGTACCACCCCAAATATTTTCAAAGTCCATTGAGATATCGCTTTGATATTTTGCATACTTGTTTGTCATCACGATCCCAGTCTGTAGAAAGGGATGAGTCATCTCTTTTAAGCATTTTGACTGAATTTTGGCCCCTTTTCGACTTAGAATATGTTTATTGTATTGTTAAAGTTTGTGTATCTCCCCAAATATTTTCAAAGTCAATTGAGATATTGCTTTGATATTTTGCATACTTGTTAACCATCATGACCCCAATCTGTAAAAAGGAGGAGGCAACTCTTTCAAGCATTCTGACTGAATTATGGCCCCTTTCCGACTTAGAATATGTTTATTGTAATGTTAAAGTTTGTGTACCACCCCAAATATTTTCAAAGTCCTTTGAGATATTGCTTTGGTTTTTTTGTTTTTTTTGCACACTAGTTTACCATCATGACCCCAGTCGGTAAAAAGGATGAGGTAACTCTTTCAAGCATTTTGACTAAATTATGGCCCATTTTCAACTTAGAGTATGTTTATTGTAATGTTAAAGTTTCTGTAACACCCCAAATATTCTTAAAGTCCACTGAGATATTGCTTTGATATTTTGCATACTAGTTAACCATCATGACCCCAGTCGGTAAAAAGGAGGAGGCAACTCTATATCAAACATTTTGACTGAACTATGGCCCCTTTTCGACTTAGAATATGCTTATTATCATGTTAAAGTTTTACTCGTAGCTTATATTATACTATCAGGCACTGAGAATAGTCGAGCACGTTGTCCGTCCATTGGCAGCTCTTGGTTTTTATTCTGTATTTTATGTGTATTTTAATTCTAGGTGTTTTATTAACATTGTGTTAAAAGTTTTAAATTGACTGATAGGTTTTAAGTATGCATTGTCTCTTGTAGCTCTGTATAGAGCGGCTGTATGTTTTTTATTTGTTAAATAATTGACTTTGTTCTATGTATATGATGTATACAGATGAGACGTAAATAAAAGAAATAAATAAAATATTCTATTATAGCTGGTGTATTATTTTTGTTGTGACATAATTATTTACGCGTATCCTGTAGGACCCAAACTGTAGAACGTGTACATTATAAAAACACTTTTAAAACCAAAGTGTAATTAATATTCCGAACAGCGAATTTTGTAATTGTCACAATCCTAATCGGTAAAATTAAGTATTCAGCATAGAAATTATTTTCTTTAGTTTTCTGTACAATTCCTAGTTTTACCGCAAGGTAAGTTTTGAAACAGCGTTAAAAAAATCATTGATTGTCCAGTCTATCTTAGTTGTACAACCAAGATAGGTAAAAGGACGTATTAATTAAAATACTTACTTGCATGTTTAAGGAATTTAAAACAAACAAATAAATGTAAATGATCAGTTGTTTTAATTTCTAACAAATTCTTTAATTTTACGATACAATGTCAGCGTACTTTAATATACATTACATGTACAAAGTAAGCATTTTGTAAAAGCTATCCAGTGGCCCGTTCATAATGCTCAACATGGTTGAGACTGGTATTCCATCAAGTACTTTCATGAAAACCCATTTCTTAAGTGTCAAAGCCGTGCCTATCTATATTTTGTTCACTTACGTTTGTGATAGGGGAGGTAAAACTCGTTTATAAAAATATTAGGGGGTAGGATAAAGTTTACATGTATCAGTTTTTTCACTGTTTGATTACAGTTACTATCTGATTGTCAGTAAATGTATATATGTCAAACAATGTCAACAATAAAAAAATCATCAAAAAGTAATGAATGTCAAACTTGATATTCAAGGTCAAAGGTCAAATTTATGTTAAAATAACAAAAATTGGCATATTGGAAACTTATTTTCATTCTTCAAAAATAGTTTGTTATCATAAGTCACTAATCTTTATTTATGTAATGTATATATGTCAGCCAATGTCAGCAATGCAAATCTTATAAAAAAAAGTCAAAGTCATCCCTGATAATTGGAGGTCATTTTCATGCAAAAATGTGAAAAATATTACCTATATCTTTTCTAGTCTGTTGAATGTGTCTTAAAATTATTAGTCGCTAAAGTTAATTAGTTTTAAAGTTTGTATGTCAGGCAATGTCACCAGTGCAGATGTAACCCCAAAACTGCCAAGGGTAAAGCTAATATTAAAGGTCAAAGGTCAAATTTGTGTAAAAAAAAAGAAACATCGCATGGATAGCTTCCTGTTTGCAATATAACAATTTTTTTGTATCATTATTAGTAATTGCTCGCTATCTATTTAAATTTATATATGTCTCATAATGTCAGTGATACAAACTAGCAAACTAGCAATAAATTATTCAAAACATTATTGTTGAGTATTCGCAATCCACTTGCATTGCGATTTGTGACTGCGGTTGTACAGGATATAATCAGTGCTACCAGATACTGTGTACTTAGTTTAAGAGACAAGCTATGTATTACTGAAAATAAAATAAAATTATGAAACTTTTCCTATAAAAGTATATGTGCTAAATAATATCATTTCAGCTATATGGTAATACACGCAATCGTTTCAATCTACTCGTCGTATATTGTAGACACAATCTTTCGTGGGCAGACTACTTAGAGTACTCAATATTAGTTGTTGATGTTTTTTCTTTCATGTTAGAAAACTATTCAAGAGACAAACAATCATTATTTAACAATTGATTAAACGATAAAAGCGTTTTAACTGCCATGTATGCAGTTTCTGTGATTAGTCAGCATTTAGAATATGATTCATATTTGTCAGAATATGTTTTCAATTAGGAACCAAGAAGAAGGATAATACAAAACAATTATCACTGTTGAAATTTGTAATTAAGATGGTAGTAAATGTTTGTAGCTGTACCTTTTTAAATGATTTATCCGTTGTATCAGAAAAGTACTTTTATTATATATCTTTCACAAGCACAGTAATATGTCATTTGGCTATTTACGGCTTTTTGAGGAGATGGAGGAATCCCTCAGGCAATCCTTCTGGCTTTATTCCAAGCATTTTACGAACACCTGGGTAGACATACCTGCCTAATATGGGCAGGTTGGTGGCTTTCTCACACAAACGAAATCTTCACTTTTTTAGCAGAAACATATCTTTTTGAAAGCAATCACAGCAGCCATTTATTTATTCCATAGTCTACACGTTTATATAAGTAATTGAGATAAGAGACAGATTGCGTGATAAAGGAAAGTCACATTTGACACAGTTCCGATCGAAATTGCTTTTGAATATTTATGTATTGTTATATGAAGAAACAGGGTTGTTTTTTTTTTTCTTCTTGTATATTGTTATATTTAGAAGATATGTATAGAAATATGAGAACTTAAACTATATAATTGATTGGATTAAATTGTTTTTTACACCAAGACTTAATGGAAAGTACATATTGCTTTACCCCTAAAAAGATTTTAAAATCTCAGGCCGGAAGAAAGTAGTATGAGATACATTTCTTTTTTAAAACTTTTTGAAGAGAAGTCCGTTATGTAGCAACGTAAGTATCTTTATCATTCGCCAACATGAATAAGTTAAAATATATACTTTAATAATTCACTGTCTCTCATAACAGTTCGATTTATGATACATTATAATCAAATAAGCATCATTATAGCTTTAAAAAGTGATATACATGCATATCTCTGTCTATATGCAAACTTTTCAAATATAATGTCAACGAAGTTTGCACATGCGTTCATCATAATTCTGAAAGTTTTATAAAACGTAAATAACATTGAAACTATTTAGTAGTGTGCGTTTTGTGTTACAATATATTTTTCGACTAACTGTGTGACAAAGAAAATATATAAAACATGAAATGGATATGTTTTTCTTTTGCCGATATTGGACGTGCTATTACATTTTCTTGCTTTTATGTTTAGGCTGTAATTAAAAAAATTGAACTGAAAAGTAACTATAAAACATTAGACCAGTTGCTTAGGACAGCATAATACAGTATAGTACACTGTTGACTGCTGTCACTGGAACCTCCTCAACGTTGATAATCCCAGAAATAAAACTAGCCTGCTACCGATTTCCTTCCGTTGTAAAATTTCACGTGCCATTAAAAAACAAAAGATCAGTTGACAGTTTTATTTATTTTAGTGTCGTGGATTATGTCCAGTGTCTTTCAATTTATGAAAAAGGTGATAACCGCGCGAGTTTCCGTCAACCCCGGTGACCCCATTGTTTGCGTTTGTCTCATCTTAGCAACCGCGAAGGTTTTTTTCATTATTGATTTCTCAACATGTGAACGGATTACATCAAAGTTAAACTTTGTCAGGCTTTCGCTGAAGAAGTTTAAGATATATATCTGCGTTAAAAAGAAATTAGAAAAAATTGATGGTATGATGGTTACTTGTACATATTGAAATTTGTGTGTGTGTGTCCGCTGTTAGTAGTATAGTAATTGTTTGTTTTGAGTCAATCTGACCCCATTTGACCTATAACCCTTGGTCAGGACTGGTCAATGCCGGACAATTAAAAACCCACATGTTTAAACCCAGTAAAAAGTTTTACTGATAATATGAATCCTCATTATGTTACAACAAAAAACGGGAGAAAAATGATAATGGCTACCTGTTCGTCTTGTGGAAAAATGAAATCAAAGTTTGTTTAAAGTACAGGGGGTAATTTAGATATCCATAAAGCAATGTTACCTTTATTACCTAAAAAAGGTTTAACGCTTCCAGGATATAACTATTGTGGGCCAGGAAATCCTTTAGATAATGGACCTCCTGTCAACGAACTGGATGCAGTATGTATGGACCATGACTTTTGCTATGACAGTGGTGTAAAAAAGGGTACATGCGACAAAAAATGCTTTCCAACTTAAATAAAACTAAATCAAAAACATTTAAAGAAAAGATTGCAAAACATTTAGTTGTAAAACCCGCAATTAAAACGAAATACAAACTTGGTCTTGGACAGGAACAACAGTTCCCTATGGGCTTAACGCCCAGACAAAAACGAAAGTAAAAAAACGGGAAAAGGGGGTAGAGTATACCCTCGAAATAACTGTACCAAGCTACCGCTGGAGCGATGAATTGGCAGAAGAATTACACAAACCAATTAAAAGAAAATTTAGGAAACGAAGAGTGATAGTTAATGACATTGATGATACTTGGTCAGCTGATTTAGTTGACATGCAAGCTTTTTCAAAATATAATAAAGGAGTAAAGTACTTGTTAACCGTTATTGATATATTCAGTAAATATGCTTGGGTTATTCCATTAAAGAATAAAACTGGAGAATCTGTTACTGAAGCATTTAATAAAATAGTTTCAGAAGATAGAATTCAGGGACGAAAGTCCCCGAAGACTGCAAGGATTCCACAAAATTTATGGGTAGATGAAGGAAAAGAATTTTATAATAAAAGTTTGAATCATTTTTAAATAAATATAAGATTAATATGTATCATACATTTAATGAAGGAAAGGCTGTAGTAATAGAAAGATTTAATAGAAGTTTAAAAAGAATAATGTGGAAATACTTTACAGCAAATAATACTTATACTTATTTAGATAATTTGCAGGATATGGTTGATAAATATAACAAAACAAAACATTCTAGTATAAAAATGACACCAACCGAAGCTTGTAAAATCTTAAATAAAGGTACTGTTCACTTTAACTTATATTGTAATTTAAAGATACCAAAGAGTAAAGCAAAATTTAAAATTGGTGATCGAGTTCGCTTAAGCAAACTGAAAAGACATTTTGCAAAAGGATATACACCAAACTGGACAGAGGAAATATTTATGATTTATAAAATTAATAATACAAATCCCAGAACATACACTATTAAAGATTTAAATGATGAAATAATTCAAGGTTCATTTTATGAACAAGAACTTTTACCTACTACACAAGAAGTTTTTAGAATAGAAAGTTTGTATCAAATATATGAATTCCAATTGAAAAAGTGGCAAAATCCGTTTATTTAAGGAAAAAATAACATTTTAAAATTAAAATCCTATAAATAAATAAAAAAAAGAACGATATGTTTTGCAAACAACCTGTACTTGATTTAAACTTACTTTATTTTCTTATCTATACACTGCTCGTAATGTAAAGTTAATGATGCATTACATGTGTGAATAGGAATGCTACAGATATACACGTATAAGTGACCGGTCAGTTTTATTACAGTGGTTCAGTTGGTTATTTAAGTACATGTACATGGTTGTATAGCTCTGTTATAAGTGATGGCAGATATGTGTGTGCTGTATAACATTAATACTAAGAAAAGGCAGTCATTTTATCAAGGCCGTAGGGTGCGTTTTGCTGGGGATAAGGACCAGTGGCACAGACAATATTTGGCTTAAACATGTAATAAAAATGTATCCGAGATGGCAGTTCTTTGTGGGGCTTGCCTATGGAAGCTGTATCGGAAAAAGTTAACTCAGGATGAGTCTGACTGCAACCCTGCTAAAGATAATGTTGTGCAAATCAGGGCTGAAGTTGTGGGCAAACACATTCGAAATGCGTCATTTGTAGGACTAAAGTAGGAGCAGGTCGCTGCATAAAATTCCACCTGAAACTTGGCTGGACCTTTTAGTTCGTTTTCGAGTCTAGCCGAATTTGTATATTCCATCTGTATGGAAAGCGGCTTGACACATCACTTTCATGGCATCACACTGAATGTTAACAGTCACTGATATGACCTGCCAAGAAGCTACTGCTCTTGACCTATGCATCACAGGCATATCAATGTCAAGTGTTAACTGCAGTGCACATATTGCCTCTTTGTTGTGGTGTTTAGGCCTAGTCCGCACAAAGAACAACCTTCATTTCAGTTTTCACAAAAGGAAGAACATGAAGTAATGAATGCGTGTGACATTTAGTATGTGTCAAAAAGAAATAAATATAAACGCACAGAAAAAGATGAAAAAATAAAGAAATGAAAAATATATAAAAAATACAAAAAAAATAAAAGTGGAAAACAAATAACTTCCTCATCGCTAGTGGCAAGCGCGTCGCATGGAGGACATGCAGAAGTTTGTCTGGTGTGTTGCTAGTATTTTAAAGCACACATTTGCCAATCTACTGCAACAAACAACCAGGATAAGCCAATGAAAATTTAACCCAACGAATAATAAAGAATTCACAGTATTTGCTTCTCTCACTAGTATACATGTATACCATTACCTATGTGTACGCTTTGCAAACATTTGTATGTTATTCGAGTTACAAACAGGTGTAAAATATGTGACTATCAAATTATTTAAAATGAACATAAAAAGTATTGGTTAGTTTACATTTAGGAACACCCTGTAGTTATATTTTTTGTTTAAAAGTACTGACTCCCCTCCCTCCCCCCCCCCTCCCACCCCACCCCACACACCTTGCATCAACACAATAGTCACAGAAAATGTGTATAATTAATACCTACATATCCTGGCCAAATATGGTTTTGATGCACGGGCGGCGAGGGGGGGGGGGGGCGGGCGAGGGGAAGGGAAAAATGTTGTAAAAAGAAAAATAGCTTTTATATGTATATAACAGGGTACGTAATTCTATTTAGAGCAAAAAAAATCATCATTTTATGAAACAAATATAGAAAATGTGACTAATCTCAAATATGTATTTTGATGGTATCTGTAATTAAATATTTATTTCTTAGTGGTTAATTTTTCACTCTTGGAGTAGGCAAATTATATAGAAAGTGTCCGAAGTCCTTTCATTTGAAATTAGCTTAGATATATTCTTTTGAATGGAAGACGGTGTAAAAAGATTAATGTCAATTATTTGAAAGTAAAGATAGACATAATTGAGGCTCAGTCATATCATACCTTATATTTTCATTTTTTAGCTATACATAATAAGTAAAAAGTAAGAATAAAGTGATTCAGCGAGTTGAAGGCAATAGTTATTTATAAAAATACGTTGTGGTCTAAATATTTAGAAAATGTTTACCATTTGACACTCAGTGAAATGAATTCGATACATAGCAGCAATTTGGTATGTACATTTCATTTCTTATTAAAATATCTACTTGAATAGCAATTTTATTTATGATTCTAAATACAATGCAAACATTTGATATCTTTTAAAAAGTATGACAGTCAGAAGGCATTTGGATGTCATAGATAAAAAATGTGTACGTTATCTCGATAAACGTGGTAATGGTTCCATGAATCTTACCTGCAAACAACGAGTGTTAACATGATGGCAACAACTACAACTAGTGGAACAGTTACATAAACCGCAATCAGAGCACTGCCTTCAGGGTCTATAAAAGAGAACAGTAAAACGTAATTTTATTTTGATATGCTTATTGTTTTTTCATGATTTGTGTTAAAACATTTGATTATGTTTCATAAATGTGACATATGAATGTCGTTTAAGTATTGAATATATTAAAAGAGTTGAATAAAGCAGTATTAATCTTGAGCAGCATCTTTAGTAAATGTATTAAACGAGTTGAATAAAAAAATTGAATATACATCTTCAGTATTATTTTTTTTTACCGAGATGAGTAAACTGGTAAAGAGAGTCTATAAACTAAATATTAAGCAACTGTTACAAGATTTCATTATTCTACTCATTAAAAAAATTAAATCGTATGGAGAAATCAAACTTTGAAATATTGACCTGGATGCTATAAACATTAGTGACATATAAATAATAGGTCTAATTTAATGACGCTAAGAAAAGTAGTTCCATGAACAGCACCATTATCCTTTAATGTTTTGACAATTATGCAAACGATTTCCGTTACACGACGTCATGGAAATGTTGGTTATTTGCATTCGAGTTGAGTATATATTGAGTAAACATTGAAGCATAACACACAACGAACGTAAATTTGACCCCCGCGCCCATATGTGTGGACTTTTAATCTGTGTATGATGTACCTGCAACTGAATGTGAATCTATGTTATATTTACATGCAGTTATTTCAACTGTGTATGCGGTGAAAGTATGAGCTAACTTCATTTTAAAATCGAAATATTACGAAAGTTTACGAAATTTTCGAAAACATCCGACGTAGGTTGCGGTTCGAGGGTATTCTGTCAGATCTCATGTCTGTTGTTTTCAGCGATACTCTTTATTTTCCTTAGTTAACTTTATCTTATAATATTGTTTCCCCGTGATGAAATTTGAACCGCATATACACTTTATCACCGTAAATACAATATAAAATTCGAACATCTACACATAATGAAAAGAGGCCCAATGAATGCTGAAACAACCGCATATACTGTTAAAAACACTGTATACAAAATAGAAAGTACAATATAACATGCAAAGCTCAGATCATCGTATATGCACTTGAAACTACCGCATGAAAATGTAAGAGCATGCCTTATTATACTATACAGTTGAAAAAGCACATGATCTGTAGTTTTAAGTGTCGTATATAACGTTAAAAGTTCAGATCACCATATTTATACTTAATGGCACCACGTTTACAATAAAGGATGTACGAGCATATTTTCAGGAAATCTGCCATTTTGAAAAATGTTAACTCTATGTAAAAATAATTGCTAACTCACCAGAATATGGCTTATAATGCACCTCTTATCCAAAAAGGCTCTACTTCATGCGAAAAAAATATCACACTTACTTTTGGCCGGGATCTGCCTTAATCTGATGTAAAATGCACAACTGAGACAGGGGTCGGTAGTTGGGTAATTATGTCAATTTGTAAAAATGAAAGAGATTTGTTTTTGACATTTATGCTTCCATAATTCTGATTTCACCATAAACTCATAGTAACTTATAAGACCTGAAATCCCCATAACATTTTGTGGGATATTATAATTATTATGATTTATAAAGTATCTTTTTTTTTTAATTTTACTTGATTTCTTGGACCAATATTTTACGTATGGAAAACGCGTTTTGGATATAAAATCAATGTTATGAAAGACATCTAAAATTCCAAAAGATCCTACTGCCAGCACTAGAGACCTATCTTTAGAATTTTATTGTATCAAACATTGGCCTTGCAAAATCCTGTCGCGGATTTCATGCATCGGACAATAGAACAAAAAACTCTGAACACGTATGGACCAAATCTGGGCAATGGCTAGGTACTTGTAAAAGTGCATAACTAAGAAATAATTATAAATTAAAGCAATTATAATTCAATTACCTACCAACGATGGTGCACGTTGCAATAGTACCATTCCAGTCAGATATAAGGCATGTGACCGTTTCATCTCCCGCAAAGTTATAACCGGTGTCACAGGACTGTGTAGCAATTTTTCCAAAAGTCGTTCCGGCTGATGTATTAAAATGTCCGTTTGTGATTTTCCTAGTACCGCAGTCTGGAACCAGATGAACGTAGGAATCGATAAAGGTAAAACGGTACTAATTGTCTCGCTAATATTTTTACGTAAAAAGAACCCAATGTTTAACATCAATTTACCGGCCTGCGAGACTATGTTCCTTGAAGACAGATAGATACGCAATAAATATATACAAATGTACCTAAAATATATGGGGTTAACCATAATGCAAGGACATCATGGTCACATATTTGAGGAACGTGATAACAATTCTAATTCTGCGTATTTTACACAGCAGTTTCAGTATAGCTTTGGAAGCATGTTAAGTTGCTAAAATAAGCCACGGACATTTCTCAGTACAATAAAGTATCAAAAATTCATGAAACCACGGAAATGACACTATATACGGAGGCACATACTGTTAAATTACTACTACCGTATATAATATTCTATTTTGCTTAACATAGACATCGAGATGTATGTTATATTGATGTATGAATATTCGGAATAATTATGTTTGAAACCGTTACAATTGACCTACCTATCTGGTCACACACTGGAATGTTACTCCAAGTAGAATTTGCTTGGCACATTATTGAAGAATTTCCACTGATTTTATAACCTTCAATGCATGTTACTTCAATAACTGAGCCATACGTAAAGTCTGTACTATCAACATTTCCTGATTCTGGAGTCGGATCACTGCAGTCTGGATTTAAAACAAATAACCGACTCAATGAATTCGAATACGAATTATTCATAAACAAACGGGTTTTCTCTAATGCTTAACACATGCGGTGTGTTTGAAATAATTATGTTTGAAACCGTTACAACTGACCTACCTATCTGGTTACATACTGGAATGTTATTCCAAGTAGAATTTGTTTGGCACATTATTGAAGAATTTCCACTTAAATCTTTCAACGCATGTAACTTCAATAACTAAGCCATACTGAAAGTTTTTGTCATAAATGAACAATGATGTATACCATGGTCATACCTATGATTGAGCACGTAGCAATGGTAAACTCAATTTCTTCTAGTACAAGATGAACAATTATGTAAATCATGTCCATGCGTATCATATAACATGTAGCAGTGGTACATCCAGTTCCTTTTAGTGCAACATGAACAGTTCTGTAAATCATGTCCATACCTATCATTCAGCACGTAGCAGTGGTACAGTTCATTTGAACTATTTAGTGCAAAATGAACAAATATGTAAATTTTGTTCATATATATCATTGAGCTCGTAGCAGAGATACACTCTTCAGCGTACAAAACAATGTTTGCCGAAAGTGTATGGGATATATGTGCCGAAATATGCTGGACGGGAAACAAAATGTGTACTGACCTGTTGGACATTTTTCAGTTGGAAAAATTACTATATCGTCAACCGCTAAGTCTCCAAAAAAAGACTGCTCGTGATTTCTTGCTTTTCCCTCAATTACAATCTATAAACAAGAGCTGTTGGTGACAAATGCCCAACGAAGCATGTCTAAGAATGCTACAGTTGTCTGCGCA
This sequence comes from Mercenaria mercenaria, assembly GCF_021730395.1. Taxonomy (NCBI): domain Eukaryota; kingdom Metazoa; phylum Mollusca; class Bivalvia; order Venerida; family Veneridae; genus Mercenaria; species Mercenaria mercenaria. Next base: position 86,418,319 of record NC_069364.1, on the reverse strand, counting down.
AAATATGTCAGAATAGTTTAGGTATGAATCATTTTGTGACCTTGACCTTTACCTGAGATACCCGGGTCATAAGTGCGACAAATCTTCTTAATATGGTTAACATTTGTGTCAAATTATTTTCAAATTCCTTGATAAATGGCAGAGTTATGGACCAGAAAAGAAACAGACCATGGTAGCCTTTGACTTCTAAGTGTGATCTTGACCTTAGAGCAAGGGGTCTGGTCCCTGGGCATGACACATCATCTTATGATAGGGAACATTTTTGCCAAGTAATTTTAAAATCCCTTCATCGATGGCATTGTTATTGACTGGAAAATAACAGACCATGTTAACATTTGACTTCTAAGCATGACCTTGACCTTAGAATAAGGGGCATGTGTCTTGCGCATGACACGTCGTCTTATTATGGAAAACATTTATGCCAAGTTATTTCAAAGTCCATAGATGAATGGCATAGTTATGGACCGAAAATGAAACAGACCATGTTAACCTTTAACTTCTATGTGTGACCTTGACCTTAAAGCTAGGGGTTTGTGTCTTGCGCATGACATATTGTCTCATTATGGTAAACACTTATGCCAAGCTATTTTAAAATCCCTTCATGGATGGCAGAGTTATGGACCGGACACGAAACAGATCCTGTTAACTTTTGACCTCTAAATGTGACCTTGACCTTGGAGCTAGGGGTCTGGGTCTTGCGCCTGACACATTGTTACATTATGACGAACATGTATGCCAAGTTATTTCAAAATCCCTTCTTGGATGGCAGAGTTACAGGCCGGAAGGAATTTACACGGACGCACAGACAGACGGAAGGACTGATAGACGGACGGGCAGTGCGATTTTAATATGCCCACCTTCGGGGGCATAAAATAGAGTAAAATAATACCATGGTACATGTAAATAATGGTACTTCAGGTCAAAATTGGCTGTGTCATTAGATGTGCCATAGACTCAATCCATACTGCATTACAAACGGAGGTCCATAACAATGGAACTCATTTAGTGCTAAAGCTACACGTGTCTTAAACGTCTGATTTCATTAACATCATCTTGAAAAATGACCGTGTTCTATACACACGTAACAGTCCAAACAGTATTTTAAAGACCCCATTGTAAAAATATTTAAGAAATGATTTACTTTTAAGTAGTCTCCATTTAGAATACATGGTTGTGGTTATATAGTTTAGAGGTTATCCAATGATTTCACATCCAAATGGAAACAAATAAACATCGTTTCGCATCCTTTTTAACAGTTTTAATTTTTTCATCCATTTATATTGTTTTCATTTAGACACTTTTGAATGTTCTTGTGTAAAGGAGCTATTGAAATTACAACTGTCCTAACTTTCACATCACAACTTGGGTAACGTCCAATAACACTTACAAAACATAAACTATCGTAGCGAGTTTAACATTATGACATTTGGAATGCTTTAGGGTTTAACCATTCAATGAAATTGAAATTAAATTGCTCTATAGCTATACCAAAAGAAACGCGTTTGGATTATAAATATATCCTTATTGAATATTTTAAACTACGAGGTCATTTTCTGAATGCATTTCCAGGAAAACGTTAATTACTCAGCGTTAGCATTTTGATTTGGTTTACCTGAAAACGATCTTTTGCCTCAAACTGTATTTGCCCTAATATCCACCTCTGGCCCTGGTCTCCTGTTTTCCGGAATAATTCTTTTGTATCCGAACCTTCCTTTATTGATACGCTTAGTCTATTGATATGACTGCCATACATGTGATACCAGAATGAAAAGCAGTATTGCCCAGGATCTGTGGGCTGATCAATCTTGCCTTGCAGTTATTCATTTTTCTAATGTTGTGATAGCTTGGTGTTGTTTCAATACAGACGTAAAAGCCCTCTTATGTAAAATTAATAATGATTTATGTATACTGTACAGATTATTCAAACACGGACATATATCTTTTAAATGGAAATCTATACGAGTATATGTATGGCTGGCTGTGTGCATAACACAAACAAACTAAAACATAAAGCAACAAGGACAAAACAAACAATTAAATCAATAAAATGAGAAATCGTTTGGGTCAGCCTTAGTCATTAGCAATACACTACTCGATATTTCCAATCGGTTTATTGTGCATACACAATCACTCTTAATCCCAAATTCCAAAATTACTGGCCACGGTAAATTTAAAATTATCTCCACCAGTTGAATCTTTAACACTTGTAATGGTAGCAAGCCACAGCAATCTTCATGTTGATACATATAAAAGAACATATCAACAACAAACTGAATGTACTCCAGCTGAACAACGAGATACACCCTACTTAAGAACAAGTTAGAATACAAATACCACACAATATCTGTCCCTGCATATCGAACTTGAAATTTTATTCTTTGTTGATCATTTAACGTGATGTAACATTTCAGGTGCGGGTAAAATATCTTTATATGAACTTTAGTCTTTATTTTACATTTTCGGGTCTTATAAACATAGACTGTATGGCTACAAGTTTGTTTGGACATGGTGCCTGCTTTTTAATTTTGTCTTTTGGCAGTTTCTGTGATATGCAGGCTCCATAACCACAGCTCCTCTCCCTAAATTCCAGTTTGTTTAGTTCTGCTCATTGTTTTATCGTTTAGGGCAAAGCAATTATTTTATCTGGGGAACATACGCCGCTTTGCATGGAATTGCACTCTGTGCATCATTGAAGGTGCCATGTGCACCGCCGTATGTATACATCTGCGGATGTCTCTAAATTATATTCTGGTGCTTATGACATGTGTAAATGTTGAGTTCTGCTCAACCCGGGGCTAGAGGGTGTGGGCGGTAGCTTGCATTTCTACTGCTGTCCATGAACAGGTTTAATCAAACCAAGCCTGCAGCATTTTCGTTTATGCCGTGTTGGGCGACCTGTTGTTTTTCCACTTTTTTTTATTTCATACATCATTTTACATTGCACGGGCGTTGATTAGCTTTGAAATGTAGGTGGTTAAGTAAATTAGAGTAAATGTACCTTAGGTTTTATCAACGTTATTTTGATATTCATTTTACACAGAACTTTACTTATATAGCATTGTTAAATGGTGATAGTCCGATATTATTAATTTTCTCGAAAGATGTAATTTGATAATTCAGTTTCCAGATATATTACCTCCTGATGTGTGATCAGAATCCGGTCCTGTTCTTGTGGTCGGTGTTTTTCCTAACAACCTTGTCCAATCAAAGTCATCAGTTTTGTCCTGTTTCCAGTTACAAAACCAATCGTCAAAACTGCAGTAAAAAGAGTCTCTATCGGCAGCTAAAAAATGAATCAAACCAAATAAAAAAGGCACAATAACCACAAACTTCAAATCGAAAAATCTTTTATTAAAATTAAACAATAAAAGGAGTAAAACTCTTGAATGTACATGGAATAGATGTGTTGAACTAACGACAATCATATTATAACATGAAATAAATGACTACTGACCTGTTGGACATTTTCATTAGGAAACACAGGAAACAGTACTATGTCGTCAATTGCTATGTCACCAAACCACATTCTACTGTGATCTCTTACTTTCCCCTCAATAACAATCTTTTAAAATAGAACAAAACAATCTAGAACGCAAGTTTTACGATTGTGGTAGTATACAGGTACTTTCTGTGACATTAGTTGTGCCATAGACGCGAAGAAAGCGGATGTTTGAATATGACACTAAATCTGTGTCAAGACTACATGTGTCGATACACTAACAAAACCCAATTTCATTTACATCATTTTGCGATATTTCCATGTTTTCTTGCCACATAAAAGTGTTAAACAGTGTTTAATATTTAAGCCATTTTGTGTGTTTTTCCAATTATGGCATTGTAACATATTTGAGGTATATTGTACTGGCAAAGACCACAAGTGGGGGGGGGACCAATACAGACAGCTAGAGGGTCTATTTCCAAATTATAGTGAAATGTTTAATAAATAAATTGTGGTTAAGTAGTTTTCATTTTTGTATAGAAAACACGGATATATTTAAATGGGGTGGATGTCGAAGGCATGCAGGCGTACTTAAAACACAAACAATGATTTTACCCCCAAACAGAAATTGAAAAAGAAGCGATGCTTCACCTTACGTTTAAAGTGTTTTTCCTTATTGTTTTCATTAATCCAGTTTTGGATATTTCTCTGAAACGCTTAAATTGTCTAACAGCGGCTGTTGGAATAACAAACGTGCTAACGCCGCAGAGGTCAACGTCCTGTAAAATGCTCGTATGAACAATCGTAACCAATCCAGCGTTGTGATATTTAGAATGTTTCGCCTTTTAGTTTGAAATATACATGAAAATCCGAATGACTTTATTGTATATAGCTTCTTCAAAGAAAACGTGCTTGAACATTAAATATATGCTTTTTCACAAGTTTGCTACATTATCTCTTTGAAATATAAGTCAAATAAATCATATCACATGTTTGGATTACAATTAGTCAAAGTGAAAATTAAGCGGGTCGTCAAAATTACAAGTTGTGAAAAATGAAAGGCTCTAAATCCCGGGCGTGACAGCAAAAAGAACTTTATTGCTCCGGTCAATACAAACCTATCAAATAAAGCAAAATAGACGAGCAAGAATGACATTATAGTAGGTGAATAAATGACGTATAAGGTGCATGAATGACCGTAATATGATAAGGTTATAACCTATTTTTTGTATTTTATTGCAGTTTTGTTTAAAGGCTGTGTTTATATTTGTATATATAATGTTAAAGCCCTGCTCCTCGGCTATTCAAATTCTGTTGTGTATATGCAACCCATGATTACAATAGGTAACAGTTAACGGCCACGCGCCACACTTTAGCACGCAAAACCAGGTATTTTATATAGAATTTTATATAAAATAGACTCTATTTTGACAGGCGTCACTGTTCATAGTCAGGATTTTCATGCTTTTTCAGTGACAATTTAAGGTTAAAAGGTAGGACTGGAGCAGGTCTTTAAGTTATTTCATGTTATTGTTTTCAAGTTTGTTTATGTATGTGTATGTATGTTTATATTAATTAAGAACATGCATTAAATATGAAAACGTTCCCTATAACTGCAGTGCATGTATAATAGTAATTACAGTAATAAAATAATAATTACATATATTAAACTGAAAAAGGCATGTTTGTGGAATAAATAATGGGTTATATTTTAATTTCGATAAGCGGATTTACCTAAAAACTTCCTTCAGCCTCAAACTGTATTTGACCAAGTATCCACTTTTCTCCCTGATTTCTTGTTTTCCAGAACACTGTTTTTGTATCTGTGCCTTCTGTTTTCGATACGCTGAGTCTATTCATATGACTGCCGTACATGTGGTACCAGAACGAGAAGCAGTATTGCCCAGAAGTCGTCTGTGGACTGATCAGTCTAGCTGTGTCGCTAGCATTCCTTTGTGTTGTTTCAATATACACGTAAAAACCCTCTAATGTATAACGCTATTTGTTTAACTTTTGGACAAAGGCAAGGAGCAATATTCATCAGGAAACTTAAACATGCGTATGTGTGGATACGTGCATGATACAAAAAAAAACAAAGTATTACAAATGGCAACAAGGACATACAAGCTATAATATGGACCTGGTTGAGGACCACCTTGTCATTGGGCCAATTTGTTTCACTCAACCCGGGGCATGCCGGTCACGTGAGCGGAAAGAAAAAAAATCTAACCGGTTTATTAATAAATGAACGTTTCGGCGTACGCCGGCCACGTGAGCTGCAAATACAAAAAAAAAAAAAATCCAATTTATTATGATTTTCTCTTGTGGACTGTTCCAAATAAGTTAGCAAAAAGTTCTTGCAGTATGTTTCTACATTTACTTGTACTAACCCAAATTTCCAAATGTTTACCCAATTTTATATCGCGAAAATGTATGATTTGCCGCTTTGCCTATCTCGCAAGACCGACGCACATCGGCGTACGCCGAATAGACCCGTGCCGTGCCGGGAAGCCAAACGAACGCCTAGACAGTTGCACGCGGCGAAACGGCGTACGCCGCAAAAGTGAAACGAATTGGCCCATTGGCAAAGACACTACAGGGGAGTAAATCGGTAAATTGTGCATACAGAATCATATTTTAATCCCAGCCAAACGCCAAATTTACAGGTCAGTATAAATTAAAGTTATATCCACTAGTTGAATCAGTAATACATATACGGTAGCATGAGGCAGGTCACATACAGCAATACTTATGTTAATACATATAAAAAGAAAAGTAAGTAAAACGCATACGAATGTACTTAGTCACTTTGCTACGACAGAAATACAAGCCAGAAGCATTTCAAGCCAATAGATCAGACTTCAAAATTTAATTCATTTTGATCTGTTAACATTATATAACTGAATGTTAATATTTTCTTTTTTCTATTTTAGATTTGATTCAAACTGTAACTGTTTCCTATATCTGTCGAGAATGTGCATCGACTGAATGACAATAAGCTTGTTTTAATACACATTTTGTACAATGCAAACGAATGAATTAGCTTTGAACGCAAATTCGTAAACCTTATTTCGATATTCATTTTGCATAAAAGCACGATTACACAGTATTATTCAATTGTGACGTTGAAGTATCATTAGTTTCTTTGAGTCATATTTAAATCATTCAGGTTTATTACCTCTTGATGTGTGATCGGAGTTTGGTCCTGTGTAAGATGTCGGCGTTTCTCCTGACCGCCTAGTCCAATCAAAGTCATCCGTTTTGTCTTGTTTCCAGTTACAAAATCCATCATCAAAATCACAGTCCAAATAGTCTCCATCGATAGCTAGATAATGAATCAAACCGCACAAATAAAAAAAAGCGTAAAAACAACCTCGTACTTATACAACTACTCAGTATGAATAGTCTATTATCAAAATTATACACGCGCGCGGATCGATTTCTACCTACCGAGCCTAGTGGGATTATTTTTTGACATCGTTTTCTGTAAAGCTATATCATTGTTTCTTTAACATAAACGGAATTGACTGAAAATTGGTTGTAACACTTACAAGAGCAATTAAAGACCAAAATAATTTTTACTTTTATGTGACTTCTGTATTTCGCAGACATTAGCAATCCATTGCATAACAAGTGACTTGTGTGAAAAACGTGAGGTAATAAATTACAGTTACTTGATAAATAAGGAAGTCAAATTTAGTTAAAGTATTTCCCAATTCATACATAGTTTTTAAAAAAATCGAAAAAAAAATCGTCTTGTTTAGGTATTCTTAATATTTTCTTCACTGATTATTGAATATAAGTTTTGCTGATTTTGTAATACTTGCATGATTTTTTAACATGTCCTGTTTTTTAACAATACACGAGCATTGTATACATAATTTTAATTTTTTATATCAGTTAAAATCTTCAGCTGAACACAGAACTTCATAAAATGAACTACGTGCAAATAGCAAACATAAACAACATATTGATTGCGGAAAGATATTCTGTCGTTGAGACAAAAGTTGACATGTCGGAAGGAATCTGTTAACAGTTGTATAAATTTAGAGGAAAATACGTTTAATATAACTCATACAAAATTTATATATATATATATATCCAAAATGTATTGATTGGCAATATGGATATTCAATAGCGGAAAAAAAGATGAATCAAGATGCCTTGAATTGTTTACATATTTAATTACGCTAATCCAAGTAAATTGTATAAAATAATGTAAATATCGTAAATACATAAAAAAAAAAAGCTTCTGATACTGTTTTCATACCACGAGAAAAGTTAAATCATGATTAATCGAAATTTTAACGCAGATGTTATTGTTCAATATAGATATCATTATTTCCAAAGCAAGATTTCATGTAATACACATGTACAATGTGTGTTCATCTACAGTGAAGAATATTCTTTGTCTGACATCTTTCAAATTGTAATTTGTTTTTACAAACTTGAACAAAAAAAAATCTCAATAATGCCGGTTTGAATTAAATAAGGACTAAATTTAATATACACTAATCACATTACCTTATTATTATTTATTTGTTAAAAATTCTACTCACAGTAGTATTCCATTAAATGCAAATTAGACAAACACACTTATAATACACTTTAAATTTACCATTTGCATTGATATTCAGCACTGTTCAGGAAGTAAAAAAAACTGTCATCCGTAAAGATCACATCACTTGTTCTATTGAAAAACATTTTAGGTTGAAAACTAAATACGTTTTATCATTGGTTAAACTTGTATAGAAAGTGAGGTAAAAATAGGCTAAAACATGTAAAAAATATAAACAGCCGGACAGGTATAATAGTTAAATGACTGAATTATATATGTCACACAACACTTTTCGTTTTATTATTCATATATTTAATGTATTTCATTGCCTTCAACTACCGTTTAGAAAACTGTTGTAAATAGATATTTAGCAAGAGACATATTCCGCCTATTAACATAACATATATTTTTTTCAAGCTTTCAATAATACTTTAAACAAGTTTTCTGTTGAGAGCAATACATAAGTTATGTAGATCTTTTATTTATGTAAGAACTACGAAACAGGGCTTTTTATAAGAATTGCAAATCAGACAGGAATACATTTTTTTAAAGAATCAATGTTAAATAGCGACTCAGCAAGTTGTTGTAGTGACTGACAATATTATTAATGGACTATTTGCCAGCTGGTGCAAAACACAACACAAACATTAAATACGATAAATAAAATATGGTGGCTGATTTCTGACTTTTCGTGTTTTCGTGTCGGCGGGACGAAAACACGACACATTTTACGCGAAAACTCGACGTTAAGAGGGCGCGGACATGACAAGTTTATCTGTCGAGTTTTCGTGTTAGAGGGTATAAATATGTCGTGTTGGCGCCCTTTATTTATCGTGTTTTCGTGTTTTCGCCCCGCCGACATGAAAACACAAAAACTCGACAAATTAGGTATTTGTCTAGTTTTCGTGTTTTCGCCCCGCCGACACGACAACACGAAAACCTTATTTGGCAAGCTTCGTCTTTTCGCCCCGTCAACACGACAACACGACAAATACATTTTTTGTCGAGTTTTCGTGTTTTCGTGTTTTCGCCCCGCCGACACGAAACCACAAAAACTCGACAAATTAGCTATTTGTCAAGTTTTCGTGTTTTCGCCCGCCGACACGACAACACGAAACACATACTTTTGCAGCATCTCTTGTTTCGCACCAGTAAACACTCATCGAACGACGCAATTCAAATTAATTTTTTTGTGCGAGTTTGTGTTGTCTGTTTTCGCCCCGCCGACACGAAACCACAAAAACTCGACAAATTAGCTATTTGTCAAGTTTTCGTGTTTTCGTCCCGCCGACACGACAACACGGAAACACGACAAATACTTTTCAGACATCTCTTATAAAAGGTAGAGTTATTCTGAAGCCAGTGGTATAAGCATATTTTCTTTCTATTCGAACGATCCGTCAATTCAAAATTTATTTATATTCACTAAAGCTGCATTAGGAGATTTGAGAGTATAAAACAGAACAATAATTTTGTCAGATGTCAGTTATCGTTTTAAGAATACGAAGTGTATGTATAACAGACCCGGTTCCAGAAATATTTCAATTGGGTGCGGGGAGCGGCAACAGTTAAAGAATGAAGGCGGCACCGGCAAGCCGAGTGGGGTTAGGTACGGAAGGGGGTAACCCCTCATGTTAGGTGTGTCAGGGCGTGTCCGCCTGGAAAGTTTTTAAATATATGTATAAAATGGTGGCCCCTGCTGCATTTTTTCAGTCCAACATTTGCGGTATGGGGGTTAACCCTCTCCTGACAGTGGAATCACAGGGTCTCTCCCTTGTCAATTTTTAAAAAAAAATATATGAAATGGTGGTCCCTGCTGCATTTTTGTCCAAAATTTGAGGTACGTGAGGGGGTCATGTCTTCGTATTTAGAGGGTCAGATGGTATTCCCACGGAGATTTATGAAATAAAGGAATGCAATGGTGGCCTCTGGTGCATTTTTAGGTCTACATTGTGAGAAAATATTATTTTCATATTCGACCTTCGTCTTTCGATATCTTTTGAGGTAATAAAATGGTATTCGGTCGAAATATACATAGATCATATTAAGTCAATTTTTATTCTTAAACTCATATTTTCTAGCATGCAGTTATGTTGTGTTCAGTTCAGTAATAATGATGTGCGCATGTCTAACGGAAGATTGCAAAACTGATAACATTAAACTCGACAAATAAAATATGTCGTGTTTTCTTGTTTTCGTGTTGGCGGGGCGAAAACACGACAACACGAAAACTCGACAAATACCTAATTTGTCGAGTTTTCCTGTTTTCGTATCGGCGGGGCGAAAACACGAATAAACGACAAGACGACAAATGAAGTTCGCCAATACGACATATTCATACCAGCCAACACGAAAACTCGACAAATAAATGTGTCATGTCGGCGCCCTCTCATGTAAAATTTGTCGTGTTATCGTGTTTACGCCCCGCCAACACGAAAACACGAAATGGCAGAAATCAGCCACCATAGAAAATAGCAGAAATATGGAAATGTTTGACGCTTACAGAATGTTTTGCTTTCTAGTTACTACTGTAGGCCGGTCAGTGAACTGGCGTACGCCGTTTGTATTTTAATGAAGTTTTCATTTTGGAATACATAAGGGAAGCATAAGGGTTTGATACAAGTTAAAAAATTCTTAGTGCAGCAAAATGACGCTGTCCCTTTTTTAGGTGACTGAAGGTGACTTCAATTCCTTTAGTATTATATTAATTCTGACATACTAATTGCGTCAATCTTAAATAAAACAAATGATTACTATCTCTAAAAGGATAAGATCACCAGCACTGTCTTGGACTACTGTCTGTATGCATGTTTACTGAAATATAGCCAATCATGCCACACTTTATATTGAGGCCAGGTCTTAGGGCAGGTGTATGTATCATAGTTCCTTCAGGTATTAAATTAAGGTAAGCATGGGCTTCGACATTTAGGTTCCTTGGTATAACTTGCTGGACTGGACTGTAGTATCTTTTGGAATTTAATTGGACTTGGCATATTCAAATTGATCAACTTCACAAAAATTAATAACAAAATTAAATGATTTATTGCAAATAAAAATGATATTTTATTTTAAAATGGGTAATGCGTTCAAGAAGTTCGTCAAACATTGGCGGCGTTACTCTCAAAAAGTTGTAGAAGGACTCATGATCATCAAAGCGGAGCTCCTCCATCAGTTGGTAATAATGTCCTACCGCTAATCTTCTCTCCGGTTTTAACCGGTTTCTTACCCAACATGTTCTTGCTCTTCTTCTTTGTCTTCTCTCTTGTGCTATCTAAACATTGTGATCTTGCTCTGCTTCCACCAAAACCTGCATAAAACCTACATTTAATATGTTTAGTGCTGCAATATTATTCATGATGTCGGTAAAACTTTGCACCCAAATATTGAACCTGTATGGCAACGGCCTATATTTATACCCTACCTTGTTGCAGACGGGACCGACTTTGTAGGAACTGCAAACAAACGTTATAAACGTACTAAAAACGAAAGGAACGCACTGAGAACCAACTGCAAACTCTTAGATCTGTTTAGAAACGTATTGCAAACTTAGAATTTTATTTTGAACGTATTCAGACGGAATGAGGTCGAGTTAAGCCTGTCCGTGAACGGGTTGAACTAGACACAAACGGATCCGGTCGGTGTGCACACGTACTGAAATTGACGCCCGATTGCATTACGTTATACCACTTCTCTAGTACGATCGAAGTACGGCACTTCAGTTCTTAGAACGTTTATCTCGTCTTAAGTACGTCGTCAGTCCGTCTAACTGCAGAACGGGATGATCGGCAGAAAATTTTGAGTCGACTCAAAGTTCTGGGGCACTATTCCCGTTCAAACCCGTCCGAGCCAGTCTATTAAGTTCGTAGACAGACGGTAGACAGCAGTCGTTACTACGTTCATTCCGTTAGCACACAGTTTGAACCCGTTCGGCTGCATTTTTTAGAACGTACTAAAAACGTGCTTGGTGTGATAGGGTATAAGAAAGAAAGTAGTAATTTGCTTAAATATATTATCAAGTAACATATGCGTTGACATCATACACGGACACGTAATTGATTCTATTCTTTGACTTAAAACAATACATGTACTTAAGACGAATTATATTTTAAGTAACTCTAATTTAGTGTTATAATTGTGGAATAAAAATGTTTTTATTCCATTGAAATTCCATTTTCTTCACATGACTGCATCGTTACTTGAACATTTACGACAGTTAGAACAGTTATTAATCTTAATATCATTTTACAGATTTAATCTAGTTCTGTTTATCTTTAATCAATAACTTAACCGTCCAAAATACCTTTGTTTGATGATATTTCATAGGGCAGAAATAAGAAACCACAGACTAAACAATCTTTAACCATGATGTGGATTGGCAAAGCTGTTGAAGATATATATCACAACATATTATTGTTAATGGCACATTTATAAATCAATACAGTTTATTGTATGGTAATACGAATAAATACTACAACTTATTATTAAATAATAATGGCATATTTGTAAAGCAATACAGTTTATTGAATGGTAGTATGAAAAAAAAGTTTCAGCTAAAATTCAAACAGATAAAATAGATCACGCTTGGTGAAGTTATTATGATATTTTAAGCACACTTGGCAATGAAATGAAGACTCAATCTGTAATACAAGTACGGCTACGGACACACGCCCTCGGCTATACCGAAAAGAAAGTTGTCGAACTTAATGAACGCAAAATTATCCATCTAACAAATCGTTTACCCACATGGAAATTATTGAAAACAATTCTCAATTAGGATTTAGTGCAACTATTCTGAGAATACATAATCATGAAACTAAAATTGTGTTTACAAAAAAAAATGTTATTGTCTCTTGTGTTCCTTTTTTTACAAAATAAATTGCAAAACAGAGACTCGTTTCCTAAGGTTTGGATCAGACAATACTTTTACGAAAATTATACAGAGATAGAAGTAACGAAGTAACGCATTAGCAGACTCGGTTTCTAGGGTTTTATTGTTGCATTCGTTTTAAGTGTTACTGTACGAATACGCTATGTACGTTTTAGGAATTACACGCATCCGTTTATCCAAATGGAGTGAAGTATTTGCGACTCCTTTCTTTGATTGTTGCTTTTTCTTTTGGACTTTTGCCCTTGCTTTTCTATTATTTTGCGGAATAAATGAGTCTATTCGTAAGAGTTAATAGAGTGTGCACCAGTTTGTATGCCATTAACGCCTAATTAAGGTGTGATACAGAAACATTTAAAGGAGTTCATGATCGCAGGAATTCAACTAAAATCTTCGCAATCTACGGGATTGACTGTACTACTAATAAAAATAAAATCACATTGATAAACAGGTGTTATAATACGTGACAGGTAGGATTAGCAAAGGTGCAGTTATGACGATCTGTATTTCCTATGCCTACTAATTGGACGTATTCATAATACTTATGTGTCACTAAGAGTAATAGTTCATGATTTCAGACGAAATGTACCCGTGTTGCTTACAAACAGAACAACTCATCGTTCAATAACATTTTAATAGGTTGCGTCTCATGTTGCTATGATCTTTAATATAAATATTTATGTTGTCTCCACTCGATTAACCTTCGCTAATGTTTCGCGAACCTTTTGCTCTCGCTTAAAAATTTATTTAGCCAAAAATACGTTCAACCCCTAAATTGGCTATGTAGAACAATGACGCAGTTTTTCTTTATTTTCTCATTTGTAGTTTCCGTAAATTAGATACATTATTAATACTAGACTAGTAGCATTACAGCAAATTCGGAATTATAATTGTTGAACAAATATCACAAAAATGATGTCGCCAATTATAAAAAAAAATATGCCAAAATACGTTCACATTTGTAAAAAAAAAATCATTTTGACTTACAAACCATTTTTTTCCTGTTTCCTTTACTGTGAAAGCTTATTAGTTTGCATAATTACGTTTAAGAGCATAAAATCATAATATGGGTATATGTGGCTGATTCAAATGAAAGGTTTTGACGCATTAGTCGATGAAAAACCCTTGCCTAAATTCCACTAATACCGAATCTCTAATGGCATTTTTACGAATATGATTTATCTGATAATAAGGTAAAAGAAATGCTATATTACATCTGAGCTCATTTACTACCTTTTTGTAGTTAGTCTGTGAAACACAAGCATTTAATACGCCATTCATTCCCCGTATAGCTTAACTTGTTTTAGTTGGAAAAGATGGAGTTAAAAACGGAGGCCATGGCAGCTTGAAATATCATTTTTATTACTAATACAAAATTTATTGAATTGGACATACCGTTATTCATTTCAAGACAATACCAATAAACTGAAACAGCTTTTAAGTAAAACGGAAAAAGGTCGTACTGTCTAAAGACTTATATAAAATACTAGAAATTAACAGCTCAATCAATGAATAAGGCATATACTTAGTTTCCATTGCAATATAACAGTGCCTTTGTCAAAACAATAAAGAAAACATTACAATAGATCATGTTTCACCAGTCCGCTTTATGTCGGTAAAAATGTTCTTTCACTGTTGCTTTTTCTTAATACGACATTGTACTTAAAATTAGTTTAAAGATAGTTATGATTGATTTTATCATCATCCTTTGTAACTCTTAATTCCTAAATCTAAATACGTCTTCATCCACGTGCAGTTTTAAGGTAAAGAATGTGAAAGTAATTTTGCAAACCATTTGAATAATGTCTTGTCTGTATTAAATTCTTTATTAAATTCGTCTAATCGAAATGCCAATTTAATCAAGAAATTGAACTCAAGTGTAATTGAAACGATTAATTTAATAAGTTGTACGTTTGACACTGACATGTGTATTGATTACTTCCAAGTGAAATAATACAAGTGGCATGCAGCTAGTAACTGGTTAAAGCTACCGGGACCTTGGGTACTAACGGTAATTAGTTTTTTTTTATCTCTTCCTACGATCGTTTTGTTTGTGCATCACTTTGATTGTATCAATCATGAAAATTAAGTAAAGAATTACTGGAACATTCTTGATTTTATCAATCATGTGTGCATATTTTTTATATGACTTGTCATCAGTTATGTTTATATGTTTCGTATAAGAATTATTATTGGAGTATGACTTTAATTTTATCAACATGTTTATATCGTTTAAATAAAACGTATATCGTTTAAATAAAAAGTGTTACTGGAACAGAACTTTGATTTTAACAATTATGTTTATATATTTTTATCAGAATTGTTATTAAAGGAGAACTTTGCTTAAAGTTTATCAAAAGGAATCATGATAATTGGTTTGTATAATGACGTTATTGGAACAGAACTTAGATTCATACATTCATAGTTTTAAAAATAAAGTGAATTGTAAAATCGTTTTTGTAGTTTTGAATACTTTTAATACCTATATACATTGTAGATAAAAATTATAGCTGGAGCAGGACTTTAATTTTACCGATTATGTTTATATATTTTGTATAGAAATTGTTACTACAGCAGGACTTTACAAATCATGTTTATGTATCTTTATACTTTTAAATAAATACAGTCTCAATACCTTAAAATTATTTTCTGTGATAGTGTGTTTTGTTTGTTACTCTTTGAATAATATTCCGTCTAGTTATATGACAACCCCTTATAAATACATATTAAGTACAGGCTTTCAAACTTATATAGAATTGTTTTTGCTATGTCATATCTAATATGAAATGCGCGAGTTGCAAATGAAACAAAAGCTCAGCCTAACCCTGTCGTAAGCATGATGGGAAAGGAAATAAGAGAACTTGGTGTACGTGGAAGGGGATGTCTTGTGACAAAGAACTAGATAAGTGACAAGTTAATCAATTAAACAAAATACAAACATATTAAGATATTGAGTAAAAACTTACATCAGGAATGTTGCCAGATTCTAAGATCCAATATAAAACGTAACTGACAGCTTGATAAACGATTGTAGAACATGATACGTATCAAAAGCAATACAGCCGCCAATTTAAAACAGAATCTGCGTCAATATCAGACAAATTCAGTTCCGCTGATTAATTTCAAACTGCACTTTATAACATATTTCATGAATGTAAAAAGAAACATTATAATACAGTCATCAGAGATCTATATTTTTAAAATCATGTTTAATGCTAAGTAATAACTCGGCCAGCATGCTCTGCTCAGGGCCTATAAAAGTACATTTTAATATATGAAACATACAAAAATGGGTAATAGGTGAAGAAAGGGGTGTCAGTGTTTGACACATAGCAAAGCAAGCAAACTGACAAGCAGGAATACAAATCACGCAGAAAGGCACTGCTCAGCCACAGCCGGCGGCCAAAAAGATGGTGAGCATCTTACCCATAATGGAGAGGAGGCGTAAATGCATGGGGGCGATTTAGGCATAAGGAAAGAAACACTACAAAAACAAGACAATTTACATAACATAAAATAAACAAGGACTAAAACAAGCTGAAAATAGGGACACTGCCTTGGAATGGTCAGTAATCTATATAAAGGAAATTGGGGGTTAAAAAGCGTTGAGGGCATGCCAACCTCACAGTTAGACAAGACAGTGTAAATAAAATAACTCCCCGCTGAGAAAGACTCTAACAGAAGTAACAAAATAACAGATTATAGAAAATAAAACATATAAAATAGGATCAATGTAAAGTATAATTTCACCAATGTAATCATCAACTTGCACCAAAAGCCTACATTTTAACGACACTACTAAGCGAGTTGCAAGACAAAATTCCACTTTCCCCGTCCGTTTTCTGTCTCCCTTGACTTTATATATGACGCTTTTTAAAATCAAATGCACATTTCACCAGCATTAGATAAAACATCAGTTTTATATTTAAGAAAACTTACACGTATGTCACATGACTTTAACATCAGATGAAGTACTATCCCTGCAACTCGTTTGATTATACAAATGGTTTCCTTCTTTAAAAAACACACACACTTTTCGTTTATAAATGGTTTGCTAGATTTCTATTAATTTTGTAATTTTTTATTGTCGTACGTTTATGACATTATAAAATCAGTACAAATAACCTTTGGAAGCATAGAATGCAACCAAGCAACATAAAAACAGACTCGGTTTGATTGAGTCTGTTTATGAGAGGTAATGAATTGTGCAACACCTCCCACGTTCCTAGCTCTGGCTAAATTTAAAATTGACCACGATGCGACAATGTCAATCATTTGGCCCTGCATCGATACTGGAAGAAGAAGAAAGCGGAATTCTATTATAATATAAATGAACGAACGTCATTATCCAAAAGGACCAGAATATATAACAACCAAACTATAACAAGATGATGGCCCTATATCTCTCAAATGAGTTTAGTTGCTTGGTTGAAAAGTTAAAATTTTCTAATGAATAAATATAGGCAGGTACTGTGTATGTGTGTGTTTAGGTTATGAGTTTTAAAGTTTCGACCACACAAAGGGGTAAAGTGAACACACCTCCTAGTTTTAATGCTTTTTGATGAAACAGAATATTTTGTACAATATTCGTAAAGGGTCACCGAAGAAACATTTGTGTAAAATTATTTTAAAATTGGGCCTGCTGTTTCTGACAAGAATATTTCATAATTTCCCAATATATACATACATATAGGGGGAAAATGACCACATCCCCTGGCGGCCATGTTTTTGACGAATCAAAATAATTTGAACTATATTGGTGGAGGGTCACGTAAGGACCATTTATGTGAAATTATTTTCAAACGAGCCAGCAGTTTCATACAAGAAGTTTCCACCATATACATATATGGAAAAGTGACCACACCATCTGGAGGCCATGTTTTTGTGAATCAGAATAATCTGAACATTCTTGGTAGAGGGTCACACAAAGATCATTGGTGTGAAATTATTTCAAAATCGGACCAGCAGTTTCATGCTAGAAATTTTTTAAGATTCCATTAAATACATACAGGGAAAACAGACCACGTCCTCTGGCAGCCATATTCTTTTAGGAATTGGAATGATTTGAACAATCTTGATAGAGGATCACACAAGGACCATTTGTGTGAAATTATTTCATACAAGAAGAATTTTAAAGTTTCCACAATACATATAGGGAAGAATGACCACGTCCCCTGGCGGCCATGTGTTTTAGGAATCAAAATCAAAATAATTTGAACAATCTTGGTAGATTATCACACAAGGACCGTTTGTGTGAAATTATTTCAAGATCGGACCAGCAGTTTCATACAAGGAGATTTTTTTAAAGTTTCCAATATATACATATAGGAAAAAAAGACCACACCCCTTGGGACCATGTTTTGTTTTTGAAGAATCAAAATAATTTGAACAACCTTGGCAGAGAGTTACACCAGGACCATTTGTGTGAAATTATATCAAAACCGGGCCAGCAGTTTCATACATTCAAGAAAAGTTTAAAGTGTTTCCATTATATGCATAAAAATTATAGGGAAATATTACCATGCCCATGTCGGCCATGTGTTTTGACGAATCGGAATAATTTGAAAAAACTTGGCAGAGGTTCACACAAGGACCATTTATTTGAAATTATTTCACAATCGTACCAACGGTTGAAGAGGAGATGTCGTTTAAAGATTTTTAAAACTGGCGGCCCCTATGTGCAACCAAGCATAATCATTTGAACAACTTTGGAAGAGATCTACCCAAGGAACATCCGGTTCAAGTTTAATCAACTTCCATCAAATGGGTTCAGAGGAGATATCGTTTAAACGAAAGTGTGGACGGACGGACGCCGGACGGTGAGCGATCACAACAGCTCACGTAGAGAAACTTGTGCACATGTGAGCTAACGATTGGGTCCCTACCAAAGGAAAGATGAGATCTGAACTCAAGATTTATGGCAGAAATGCGAACAATTTCAATTATCTGGGATGTTACACTTTACCTTACTGTCGTAGACGAGACAAATGTCATCACGGTTACATTACCAGTAGTACTGTTAAACTCGTATGATACAAACGTACGCGATAATCAGGTATAACATCAATGATCAAAAATCGGGTTACATATCAATAAAATCTGGACGCGAGACAACATTATGATACTGAATTATTATAATTTAAACGTATTACACGTTATTTTATATATAATTACAGTGTTATTCCAAGATGACTCTACCTTCACCCATTAACGTCAGCTTTCTCAAATAACTGCATCAGTAGGCAATTCATCGGGAACTGTTTATTGAATTCTGCCAAAAATTATCAAAGGTGTTTGCACGTCGGGTTCCTAATTTATTAACCAAAGAACAAAAAGCCCAAAGGATCAATTGTTGCAAAAACTATACAATAAGCAGATCAAAGGAGGCTTAATGGACTTCTGTTCGAAAAAGAGGCACTTGTATATTATTTCAAACCTCAAAGGCACATAAACAAATACCAGTGGCTGAGGAAAGGGCAAAAACGACCAGTTATCGCAAAAAGACCGCAAAGTTATAAACGGGTTCATTACACAATTTTCTTCAATTCGAAAGACCCTGTTATTCATATACCCAGTGCAACCGACAGATATATTACTGGGAAGTATTACCGGCACGATGTTCTAAAATCATTTAAATGTCGCCCACAAACTGGATTACGGGGCATCTACCTTTTTATGACTAAGCATCTGAAAAAATGAGAAATATTTTACAACAGTATTTATATGGACAGGAAAGTAAAGTAATTGCTGCACCCTCCAAATTTGCTTGACCTCAGGCATAGTGAAACTTCTCTTTGTTTTGCTAAACAAATGCTCGCGTGCCGTCGCTACTATTGCAGACGGACCCTTTGTAGAACACTTATCAGTGTCTGTATAATACACCAAGGGCAGACTACTATGTGACTTTCTTGAGATGGTTAGCCCAGATGCGGAACTGATGTGAACAATATTCTTAAATACATATTCTTTGTTTTTCTATATTTCATATGAACAGTCTCAAAAGTGTCGTTATGCAGATTTATTGTTGTTTATGACGTCTTTTTTTTTGTCTATTTCTGCTTTGTGGGAAAATCAGTTTTACTCTGGCAAATTTGAATAATTTTAGATTCCCGGCTTGGAATAAATTGACACATTCTGCGTATTAGAATTATGTGAAATTAACGATGATTCCATATTTTTTAATATAATGGTGTTCGCGATGGATACATACCTATAACATATCCATTCATCTATCAATTAGACATAGCAATGGAGTGTCTTTACTGCTGATATTAGTTTAAACTCTAAAAAGGTTATTGTAGTTGAGTGTCGTACTACTTCGATGTATTTGCTATTGTGTTGGTAAAATGTCTTTTATCGGATAATGTTATAATAATTTCAAAAAAGCATTTTCGTGAATAGTTTTTTTTTCTTCTTCTTCTTCAGGCTATTAGATTACGAAAATAATTTATTCTCCAGAAACAATATTCTAACATTGGAAAATGCTACGTTATATTTAAAAACTATTAACGACATGCAATAAATTTGTTATCACATCACTGAATTATTACATTTCCAGTAAACATTCTACATACGATACTCTTTGGAGATAATTGTAAAATAAATCAGTGTACTGGTCTGAATGTATTTGCATTTTAGTCACCGTTTCCTTCGATGCATTGTCATTGAAAACTCTTCTAGACAGTAAATAGAAATGTACCGTTACTGATTATCATAATGATTTTGCAATACCCTCTCTTATTTGTTACTGCTTTCTGTCTATAGCAATATTCTGAAAGAAATCCAATTTACAGTTGTTCCAAACCAGATTAATGAGTGGTAGTTACTGAAATTGCGTATATTGCGTATTTTACCTCATTTATTGGCAACTTTAAGTATTAAGAAAAAAAAACATAAAGGCAGATACTAGATTGCAAGTTTTCAGAAAATGCGTAGTATCTCTTAACCGGCTAACTAGCTCTTAAGCAAATAACTCTCTATAGCACTATTCGAAGGAGTGACTGGTATTTATATTCAGTACTTACTATTACATGGCACATATAAATCATCGGTTTATAGTTTGTACCTTGAGACAGGTCTATACCCGGCACATTTACTGGACTAAAAGGACAGAAAAAAAAACAAGAGGGCCATGTTGGCCCTGTATCGCTCACCTGAGTTTAGTTGCTTGCTTAAACAAATTTCTTTGCTTAAGCTTCACTAACAAAAACTAGGTGTGTAGGTCATTGTAAAGATTATTCAAGATAACTATTGAAATCTGTTTAAAAAATAAACTGGCGGTCCAAATTTCCATGCTGTACCTTCAAAAACAAGAAAATAGGTCAGAAGGTCAAGGTAAAGATTACTCAAGAAAGCTATTGAAATATGTTTAAAATTTAAACTGGTGGTCCAAATTTCTATGCAGTACCTTCAAGAACAAGAAAGCATCATGTAGTGGTCTTCTACCAAGATTGTTCAAATTATCCCCCCTAGGGTGAAAGATAGCCCCGCCCCGGGGGTCACATGGTTTATATAGACTTATATAGGGAAAAACTTTGAAAATCTTCTTGTCCAAAACCACAAGGCCTAGGGCTTTGATATTTAGTATGTAGCATCATCTAGTGGTCCTCTACTAAGATGATTCAAATTATCTCCCTGGGGTGAAATATGGTCCCGCCCCGGGGACATACGGTTTATATAGACTTGTATAGGAAAAAAAACTTTTTAAAAAATCTTGTCTTAAACCATAAACCAGAGCTTCGATATTTTGTATGTGTTATGCTCTAGTGGTTCTCTACCAAGTTTGTTCAAATCATGACCCTGTGGGCAGTATAGGACACGCCCGGGTGGTCCCTTGTTTTACACAGACTTAGTTGTTTTTGAAGCAGTGGCCACAAGCATAATGTTTGATACAGATTTCAATATTCATCTTGAATCATTACCCTTAATATTTGCAATATTGTTCATTTTAGTATTAATAAAGCGATTAAATGTACATGTTAAGCTAATATTATGCTGGCTCACCTAAGAAAGATGTTATAACGATAGGATTTTACTATTACAATTAGCTAAAAGTCGGAACATTTTTAAAACAAACCGGAAGTACATGGCTTTCGGCTTCTCTTCTCGTCATTAACACGAGTCTGGCGATGAAACACAATGAAATCAAAGTCGATTAGCCAGGGAACATTAATCAATAGAAACTAGCTTTTCTTCGCAAAGCTTTTCCTCTCCATATCGACTGCCATCACTAATGAACAAAAGTGTGCGAATTCACGGAAATATACAAATGAAGAAAATGTGTTTAATGGCGTATAAAGCAACATCATGGCTTTCATCTCATGTCAACGAATAAGCGGGCCGCGTTCTTCTAGGTCTTGAAAAAAAACCTAATATTGTCTTCTTTTGTACCTGTGATTGCTGTAATCTACTGAATATAGAGAAATATTCTTTCAAATTATTTATCAACATATATGTGCGAGATATTGCTGATATAGTTTGGTATTATAAAGACAGTGTCAATATAAATAAGTACAGTTTAATTTTCAAGTCAATGTGTTCTTCTATAAATACAAATTACGGCAATCAATTTATGCATTATTTTGTTACCCCTCATGAAATGACTTAATAAAACTGAGTCTGCGATTATTTTACTTGCTTGCATTTTATGCTTTTAAAGAGTAGTCTTATTCATGCATTAAGCCCATTATCGTCTTCTATAGTGTTGCAGATATTCATGTTTTCGTCCACAGTTCTACAGTTCTGTTCAGTGTTATTATTGTAACATCTGTTAAAACTAAAAACAATTAAAACTTCACTGAAATAGATTTGTAGCATTTTGTACGTATACGATGCAAGACGAATCCTAGCCACTAGAATACTAACGCAACATAGTTTGTGTTTGTGCATGGTCAATTGTGACCTATTATTGTAGTAACAATTGTACTTTACACAATTAATACGCCTGAACATTATATGACCCCTTTAATGGTTTCATCTAAAGACCTTTCTTGTAATAGGACAACTGTCGTTTCAATAGATACTACTGCATTTAAAAAGATGGATCATTTCTTTTTTGTCGTAATAGGAAAGTATTGGTCTTTGAAAATTAAATTCATATAATAGAACAACGTTCGTTTCCACGGATACTACTATATTTATCAAAACGGATCTTTTTTTTATTGTAATGAGAAAGTATTGATCTTTGAAAGTTACATATCTGCTTCAAATCAAAATGTAAATGCAAATAATTTATATTTAAAATGAAATATATATTATTTTCTACAACAATGCTAAGTGTGTCATTTTTCTGTTACAATGACCAGCCAATTTCGCCACACATTGTATTGTGACATTCAGGTACCACACTGTCATGTCAACATTCCATGACAAGTGATAAATTGGCCGAATAAAATACGTCAATTACCACTTCTGTTTCATTTTGGGCAATTATTTGCGAAAATGGTCGTGAATTTCTTTATACTACTTTATACTAATTGGTTTGCACGGATGGACACCTCAGTAGAAGCACATAGCTCACGTAATCCAGGAGGGATTATAGCTGTTGTTCAACTAATCTAACTTAAATGGTCTGTCATGGAGGGCTCGTTTAAAGAACATGAAACAAATAAAATACATTTATAATGAAAAAGCAGAAATACTTTTTCAAAAGTATGTGTATCCGAGACAAAACACTATTATTAACAATTGTTAAGAATTTTTTCTCATTGTATAAATTTTAATTTAATCCAATATTCTGGTAATAATTCTTTTATGGAAACGTGAAAAAAATAGTGAAATTAAATATAACTAAAGATAAAAGATCTAAAGATTCCTGAATCAGGAAAATGTTCTCTAATGTGAAATGCAATATGTATGAATTTTAACTAAATGTCCAATGTACGGGACAAGTAGTTCACAACACAAAGCTAATTTAAGCATGTACATCATTAAGCCATTAACATTGTTATACAAACTGATGAAGAAAACAAATAAAATACAACATAAATTATATAGAACTTTATGCATACTTTTGATGGGTTGTATTTCAATAAGTTAATGGAAAATTTGTCTTAAAATTTGCTTAACTTTTATATGGTAATGTGCAAGGTGTTATATTTTGAATGATATTTTATCCATTAGTAATAAGACATATTCTCAATATAAGCTTTAAAACAAAAAAATGAAAATAAACCTTTCGGGTCTTGCAGACGTTACAGAAATTCATATCCTGCCATTCAATGAGACGGACAAAGTTAAGATGTAAATACTGTAACAACATCCCTGTTTGATATTTCTCTTTGTTTTCATATAATATACGCGTTTATTGTCCCGTAATTTCATTGCTTGTTGTAAAAAGAACTGACAAAGAGCTAACGTCGAAGTCTTAAGTACATTACAGACAAAGAACGAGAAGGTTTCCACTCGTTTCAACACCAGAAACATTTACACACATTGAGTGGTAAGTTATAAATGAATATTGCTAAAACCTTCCGAATTCAGCATAAAGTCTACATAAATGACAGTTTAATAAACACTTACAGGCCATATAACGAATAAGAGTGTTAAGCAATCGTCACTTACTTTAAAGAAAACAGTTATTTTTTACAAACAAACCAGTCTACCTCATTCTACAAGTCCGTGTATCAGCTGGCTCACAGGTCGACCATTATTCGCACTTATTTAAAGTTATATGGCCTCTTGACTAAGGTAGCTATATCTGCCTTGTAAAACATCACCCATGTGATGTTGTTTACACCAAGGCAAACCATGTCATTTATATCATAATTAATGAAATGAAATTAAATTAAATGTGTTTTGACTTTGGCTGCAATTCCAAGTACGGTCTCGAACAATACGCAGTTTTAATTAATGTTTTGTCTGTATATTCTCATTAAATCATTGTATAACTGAAACGCTTTGTACATAGTTTTAGGTTTCATATTAAAAATGAGATAGATTATACCCGAATGAATGATACACATTAATACTAGATTAATTAAGCTTAGTCCTACGGTGTTATTTGAGAAGCGTTTTGACAATATCATTTATAAGAACTGTGTCTGGTTACAAAGAGTTGCAAAGAAAATTCAACTTATTCACTGCATATCTACGTTGTTTGATTAACAGACTGTCAATATGTTATGCAATTGGAAATAATTAAC
Organism: Mercenaria mercenaria; assembly: GCF_021730395.1. Lineage (NCBI taxonomy): Eukaryota > Metazoa > Mollusca > Bivalvia > Venerida > Veneridae > Mercenaria > Mercenaria mercenaria. The sequence continues at coordinate 86,393,294 of NC_069364.1, read as the reverse complement.
ACATATTTGTCAAGTACTACCATGAATTTATACTAATATTCTATGTGTAAACCAGCCATTTAATTTTGTTTTGCAATAAGTATGGAAGCATGAAACAATGATAGTTTGTTTGCAACCGATCTAACGTCTCCCAAATATGTCAGATGGATGTTCGTATGCAGATAGGGAAATACAGTAGTCCTATGTACGACATTGTGTGAACATCATCTGCATGTAAAATTGTTAAAAATATTTGGTCTCCTTCCTCGAAAATGTTTTTATTGTTTCATCATGGACATTTTATCTATATACCTCTATAATCCCATGGTGCATGGGTGTTTTGGAATTTCAAATGCCATGACGGCACAAATAATATCTATTTAATTAAATATGCTAAAGTTTGATTTGCCTTAGGTAACTGAATTACAATATACTACTTCCTACTTTGTACATGAACAGAAGGCGAGCAATGATTTTCCAGTACTTTTAACAATTTAATATCATGCTCCTAATGAACATCTCGAAAACGTTATTATGTATAACGCAGGGTTTCACCAAACCTTGAATACTATGTTGTCAAATGTTACCTTAGACATTCGCTAAAATTTTATATTTCTAGTATTATGTTCCCTGATTTTTTGGTAACTTTTAACTTCCGCTAATTGAGTGAATCGTCCTGGCAAAATCCGCTCTAGCCGAAATTACAGCATCTCATATCAAGCTACTATTATAAATACTCTATTGTATTTTGCTGCTGCTCCTTAGAATGTTGTTCTTACAGCCAAATTTTTCAGCTGATTTACCGAGCAAGTTTAATCCGAGTGATATATGTTTCATCCTACACCGTTGTAATGAGCTGCAAAATCTCGTTAACCTAAGATCTGAGAAATAATGAACAACAACATACTTATGAACAAAATATGAACATGCTTCTAAGATAATTGTACTTTTTGATAAATGTGTATGTAAACAAAATCGTAAATCATTCCTGTTAATGATTCAAATGTACTTTAAATACCAAGTTTTGTGCTAAATGCCAAAATAAATTCAAGACATACGTAATAAACACTTTTCTTCATGGAAAGCATCTACTAAGAACGGGAGAGATTGAGGACAAGGTAGGTCACAGCAGGAAAGCGCCGTCGATTTATTACGTATTCTGTATCGAATTGGTGCCAGTGAAACAAAGCATTTAAGGAGACTGCAGTACTTGGCTTAAATATCAACAAACCATCACAGTGTGATTCGCTTAGCAGGTATGTTTTAAAATGTAGATGCCTGCATCTAAATATTCTTAATCAATCTAAAACCAAAATCTTTAAAATAAATTGCAATAGAATGCATTCGATAATTAAATGAGTTCCCCGACATTCATGCTTCATGTGATAATGTTCAACTCATTTTTTCCATATTTCGATTCCAGCCTTGTGAAGTGGCAGCTCGAAATTGCACGTTGTTAATGTAGTTTTTGTGTTTATGTGTGTATTCCAGATTTCTATCCAAGAGGAGAAACTCATGTCACACAAAATATAACAATTTATCAAGAATCAAGTAGTAATTCCATGTTTCCTCAGATGCCCGAGTAGTTTTCAGCGGCCGTTACTATTTTAGATTACAATACGTAAGAATAAATACTTTCTGCATTTTCTGTTCAGCTAAAATGAAGACAAAGTTTATCACCATGTAATATGAAAACAATGTACTAGCTTTTCAAAAAAGAAATGATGCTAAAAAAAAAATCTAAAGATACATTTAGTTCAATGAAAATAGTCTAGAAATGTTTTCTTGGATCTGTCTCTGATATTCAAATGTGACTGTCACTGACATACTAGAAAACTATCAAAAAGGGTTATGTTCAATTATATAATCAAGCATTTGCAAAACAGTAACTATTCCATATTACTGGTCTGGTGTGTGCTTGCGGTGAGTGATAACTTCAAGAACAAATTTGAAAAGTGCGTGCTAGGAGTGCATTGGAATGCATTACTAGTTGATTATATTGTGTAAATTTTCAAGTTTGGAATAGCACATATATCATTTAGAAATGAAATAAAGAGATAAGCGTATTAGTTCTCGGACAAAATAGGTAACAAATGATTAAATTAAGGTAGTTTTGCATGTGATAACAGAGGTGATAAAAGGTCAAAGACGTTTTTTCCAGACCAAGTGTTTTAACGAAGGGAAGCACTAAATAGTTCAAGGTTGAAAATATGATCGGCAATGTATGAGTAGACATCGCATTCTTCTATGATTTTTTCTTCGACCTTCTCAAACGAAAACATGGCGTCTGTCCGTAATCAACGGAAGAAAGCCGAAATCACATATGGAGAATACCTAACCAAGTGAGATTTGCCTATTGTCTAAACGGTTTTGCTACCTAAAGAATATTAATGTGTCCCATTTTGGTTTTTATTTCCTCAGATTGCTTCAAGAGATATCAAACTTTTGACCATTATGCTACTGAATCAACTTAGTAAATACACGCAGTCTTTAAAATATGACGATTTCAGTGGTCAATTTTGTTAACCTTTCCATAAATATTTGTGATGTTTAATGAAATTAGTGCAATAGCATTTCCCTGAACTTCGTTTCAAAACAGATTTTATCGAACATTCTATCGTTTTTAGGTAAAAAATATTAAACGAATTGAACGACATGTTCTTTGTTATGAAAAAACATTAAAGAAAGGGTTTACATTTGCATGAACACATCCTTCCACATTAAATATTTCGAAGAAAATTTTTATCAACTCTGATAATTGGACAGGAACTAATCAAGGCAATGAGTATATAAACTTCTATGTTTCGTTAAGATAAAACGCTGAAATACACGAAATGAAACAAAAATGATGCAAGGCTACATCAATGTATGAACGTCTCGACGAAACAATCCAAAGTGCTTGAATTAATAGATAAGATTTAATCCAAATTGATTATAAAAACAATTTAATATATATCCATGCACTTGTATAATCAAACCTTTAATAATCTATTCACAATACTCATTTTAGGTAGAAATTCATAATTCTATTCCAGCAAATTTAAATGTGCCCCTTACCGCTTTAGCTGCTGAACCTCGATTTTCATGTGGAATTCTTAAAATGTGAGTAAGCCATGCAATCTGCAATCAACTTATGTGTAAATTGTTATTTTATCTACAAAAACTGTTTCATTTTCATTATCTTTAGAGGCATGCTCCTATCTTAAGCTGACATTTTTGTACATAGTTGTATCAATTAGTGTAATTATCATATAAAATTGTTATACTTCTCAATTGTATACTGAAAATCTTATGTGATTAAAATGTGCCTTGGTTGCATCAGTCATGACTTAGTTACAGGTATATGAGTGATATTTCTATCTGCCTTTTCGCTAGTTGTAAATAAAATTCTATTCGATATTTCTGTATTTTTTCCATAATTGTTTTTAATCCATAGGTAATTGTAAAGTCAGTATTAGAGAACCCAAGGTTGTTGCCACTTCCAAGCCATTTACTTATTCACAAAAAAATCAATGAACGATTACGTGCTTGGTGATGTTATTAAAAACCCGATTATATTGATTGTGCTCTCATCCTTCATTAACTTTTCGTTTGTTCAGAGGATGCGGAAAGACATTATTCCGAAATATATGCTTTTTTCAGTCATTACTGGGGATAATTTTCGTATAATTTGACATTGCATTAGACTAAATTATCCGTAATAATGGACCTTGAATATTACAACCTTGCCCATTAAGTTTTTTTCAGTCTGTATGACAAAATGAGCCTTTCTTAAATTATGTGCCATCTCTGACAGAACTCTAACGATAAACAGGCAAATCATAAGTTCTTTCCATAAATATATACGACTTTTAACTTCCTTCTACTTCTAGAAATTGCACAGTTTCACTATTGCTTACGCTACTATCGAATTACCAAATTGTTCATGTCAGTTTGGAGAAATAATGTATGAATTAGCATTCTCTTTACTTGTTTTAGTTTTAATATAAATTCACTGTATAGATAAAACATAGAGTCACAGATGCATGCTCTCAGAAATTGCTCATACGTTCTAATGAAGACCAATCGTGTATAAAAATATTATTGAAGGAGAAAAATTCTTGGTATCAATCTTTGTTGCCGTTGAAAGCGGTTACGATTGAAAGGATTTCATGCTTATGGTAGTTCTGCACGTTCGGATCAATATGTTTCAAAATGTTATCTCTCGGCCGCTAAAAAGAAATCAAGCGGAATCATTTAAACAATTTTAAAGACGACCATATAAGAATGCTACAGATCAAGTTTGGTGGAGATCTATCATCTGGTTCATGAAAAAAAAAAAACAGTATCAATAATTTCCTTATTAATTTGTTTATCCTGTACCTTCCTCACATATTTTTGTGCAATTTGTTATTTAAAGCAGCAAATTGATTCACTGAAAATGGTTCTAAATCGGATCGTTAATAACCGGAAAAGTAAAATATTCTCCTTTTAGCTACCTTATGGAGTGGTAAAAAATTGTTTACGGTGATATTGATTACTTGAATTAACATGAAATTTACATTAAACTAAAGCAATCTATACGTTGTTTATAATTTAGTTCTTTTTTTATTAGTCTGTTTACAAACAAATGAATCTACACACCATATGCAACATATAGCATAATATTTCGTTCTAAAATAGAAACCTTTCTAATCTGAAAACCCCTCTTATCCGAACTTTTTCTGGTCCGAGCATGTAGGATTAGACAGGTTCCACGTATTTAATTTGAAGTAACAAAAGTTCAAAAAAATATTCGAACGACTGGCGAATCTCTACAATTAAGTTAAAATAGGCATGATTTATTTCTTTTGCCTTTTAAAAAGAAAACGTATGTTTTAATCATCAGCCTATTTCGAAGAAGAGTTCACGGCATGTGTTATGTTTATTTCCAAGTTCACAAATCTAGGCAAAACTACTGCCGAACATTAACTTTTTAAGCAATCAAAATGTTTTTGGTGAAAGCTAGTCAGTGGCTGTTATTTGTGCTACTGCTCAACATAAAAGATCTGTGACTACGGCCTTATTTAGAAAACTGTTTCTCGACTAGGAAAAGGATGCATATAGCCAAACTCTGGCAAAATCAATAAAATCAACAGCATTTTTTTCTATTTGTGACTTGAGATCTTGGTTTTAATTGAAATGATTTTCTTCTATTACTGATGTTGTTATATTCTTCACTGGTCTATCATAATTTAAAGAAAACTTAAATTTCAATTATTTTTAACTGTAATCCAAGACGAAATAAGCTATAGATCTATACGAAAGAAACTTCATTCATTAAATAAATTGTTGTCGTTCATAGCTTTTTGTTATTCATTTGAGTCAAAGCAAGATAATAAGAAAGGTATTGCAAGACTACGTTTTTCTGAAATAATGTTAAGTACAAAAAACAGAAGTTAAGTACTATTAATGTGTGTTTTATTACACACAATTAATTGCAATCACTTTTAAAGCTGATTAACTACCCCAAGAAAGTTAGGTTTATACGCTTTTTATTTCAATTATTTATTAGATGTTTGATTACATGACAAATCATATGGATTATTTTTGGAAAAATATGTTTGCTAAAATGATTTATTGACTTTTTTCTCCGTAGTATAATTTCTATAAAGCGGTAGTGTTGCAGTAAAATAGTTATGTGCTTCAAAATACTGATAGTACAAACCACACAAGCAACATATTTTAGACAAGCTCATAATATTATATTGCTGAGCTCTCGAGCAATACCAGACTGGTACATTGATCGAGTTTAAAATGAAACAACTCACTGGTAAGTAGGTGTTCAACACTTGCAATGAGTCATGTAACTGTTAACTTAACCAGTGCTCATGAATTTTGTACCAGTACAAACCTATTCTCCGCATGTGACAGCCAAATTTCCCACATGAATCAGAGGTGGAGGACGAATAATTTCAGACAAAATGTCTATTATCAAATTGGCACGATAAACATACGCTTCGTTCAGGGATCGAACTTGCGACCCTATGATCCGCAGATCAGTGTTCTCCTTAATGACCTAAGCGGTAGGGCAACATAATCATGCAAGTGCTGTCTAAATTTTGATTACATTCTGATGTTTTATGATAATTGCGACTGTTCATACGTAATGCAAAATTACGTTTTTACTGTCACCGAATAAAAAAATAATCTTTTTGTAAGCTATCAATTTACGTTATAGAACAATATGAACAAGCAAGTTCGATGAATTGTAGCCCCCGCGGATTGGATTGGTGGTGAGAAATAGCAAAGAAATATATCCGGCAAAAAGTTAAGGATGTTACTAGGAAGCAAATAATTTCATAACATTTGAACTTAAAATAACAGATACCCTTGAGGGAGTGTAGGTGGTGACGGGGCGTATGTGTATTTTTAAACAAAGTTAAAAGAGATCCTGACGAAATTTGTGCGCACTACCACATTATTGTGATCTAAAATCAGTTTACGTTTCATAGTTCTAGGTCAAATATGTTATAAGTTATGAAGCAGAAATTGCCATATTTATTGTACTCTGTTAGTTAACAGTAAAAACTACTAAGGGCTATACCTCTGATGCAACTTGGGCAATCTGACTGACACTTGACTTGCCGCATTTCCCTATAGTGGCGAACATGTATATGGCTCCAGATGGACGGACGGACAACGCCAAACTATTATCCCTCCGCCTTCAGCGGGGGATAAAAAGTTACACACTATGTTATGTATATTTAATGGAAAAGGAAATTGAAACTTTATTTTCACTTACATCATTTCTAAAACTGTTTGCTGTTTGAGAAGCATTTATGAAAATGCAGATATTTCTGATATTACATTATAAATATATTGTTATGCAACCACTTCACGTATAAAACATGTAACGATGATAAAGATCCTGTGGATTCAAAAAGAAATATTGCGTTACCTGCGTTTGCAATAAAAGACTATTGTCTCAACAAAAAATGTTGTCTTCAAGAATAAAATGCCTTGAAGGATTATAGTGCCTTTGTTAGGTTGCCATGTTTTGCCATGAAAACAAAATATATCTATTTCTAGTTAAAGCCCATTATCGATATTTTTTCTCAAATATTTGCAAAAGGTTACAGTAGGAAATATTACAGAATCCGTTGTGTATGACTGTCTCCTTTTATGACTGTAAGTTCATGAGCAGTATCGAAAGTTATTTTATTTGTTTTAGTCTTTATTGAGCTTTTTTGCTGTGTAAATTGTTATGGCAATCTAATTTATGCGCACCGTGCTGACCGATATGGTAGTCTATTATATTAAGTCATTTTAGTAAATGTGACTGTGTTAAATTTTTGTCAAATGAACAAAAAGGAAGACGGAAAGTCGTTAAAAGAGTTTTCTTCATCAAAAGTGAAATAATTATTGTGGTTTAGATGTCAAATTAGGTACTACTTCTGCTTTTCGAGTAAAGCTGAAAACAGAAATCTATAAGAGAATCGAAAATAAAATGTACACAGATATTGCTGATAGGAACTTGTATGGTGCAAAATAGCGGAGTTTTAGTGACAAAAATGTAATACCATTCTGTTAAAAATCAACAATCATATTCAATTTAGGCAGATAGTTGGCTTTACTAAGAAAAAGGTATTGATTTTCATAATACAAACCGTAACTTTTTATCAACCAAACGGCCCTACTGTATATTCCATCTCAGCAACATTAACAATGATATAACGAAAAAACAACGACGAATAGAATTGCTTAATTCCATTTAACACTACCTCATAAAGGTACTGTGATCAGATTGTATTTGTTCCTTTAGAGTCAAATGTATTCGGTAATTGTGTTCTCAAAAGTGGCGGGATATTCAAGGTTACAGGCGTTTGTATTTTCAAAAATGTCTGTTGATTATTTCTGTTCGGAAAGCCTTGCCTGCAGGTAATATATCAATGAGAAGTATATCAGCTGATTTCTGTGTTCATTGTCAGCACATACCGTTCAAATTAATTAACAAATACTAACTGCCATTCGTGCTAGATATTCCATCAAAAATTTATTTAGAGAAACAAAAGACCCATCACATAGACATAGGTTTAGATCCTTTTTAGAAATGAATATTTATTGCTGCAATAAAATTTTGCAGTTTGAATTGCACCTCTTATATACAGTTATATATTATGTTTGTATGTATACATGTATCATCTCCTATAATGAGGTGTGACATTGTGCGATCATCTAAACTTTTCTTCAGCGTTTCTTTGGCACATTTGACCCTACCTCGGTTAACATGTGGGCACAAACCTTTCTTCAACTCAACTGCTATGTGAGAATTTCATGCATTCATCCTGTTGAAATGCCAAAAAAAGACGCTATTTGTGACACCGTGTACCTTAATGTGTTTTGCTTAGTGTAAATGACTACACCTGTTAAAATTAAATATGTCCGAAATGGAAAGATAGTTTTCGATAATATGTTACAGGGTACTTAGAGAGTTATTCATGTATCATCCGTGTAAAACACATATTCCCTGCTTGTCAAACTTCTACAGAAGCGCACGGTTGTCATTAATTTTAGATTTGTTCTCGTAAGTAACATTTTATAATAAATCCACATTTTTGTTTCTTTCAAAAAAAAATAAAAATAAAGCGTAATATTATCTATTTTAAAAGTGCTACTTTACATTGTTTTCTAATTGTTCGTCCCGAATGAAGTTTGAAATTCAAACATTGAATGGAGCAGGTGTGTGACATTTGACATTGAATTGTAAACAGATGAGTGCTACTTTAGACCATTAATGTGCTAAAGAATATATGTTAACAAAACAAGTATATATTTAAACAACATTGTTGTTATTTGAGCCACATCTCAATGTTTATATAACTAGATTGTCTATCACAATGACTTTATTTAAAGTGCAGCATAGTTGCCAGTCAGGTTGGATGTACTCGTTTTTTATTCCTCAGTTTGTGAAAAGATCAATACATTTTGTGATGCATTATTTGCGTGACGGATTTCGTATGCATTATTTACATTCAAAATTTAATAGGAAAGCAGTCTACCAATGCTGTGTTTGTTGAATAATATATTTATAATGTCTGCAGATAGACAGTAATAGTTTTCTCGTTTTGCAGCATGTTTGCATATTTGCAACATTGATTGTGCGTAATGGCATACCAATCCCTTCCGTCCAAATATGACGAGTGTTTACTTAATAATGCTTCTACGGAACGTTCTGTATTCAAGCTGTATGACATTCTAGTAAGACATGAGAACTAGATCTTTTAGAACTAATCTGGAAGACAAAATCTCAGAAGATTTCAGAAAGTTCATGTAACGATAACCTTGGCTGGTATCTAACATTATTTGCAACACTGCATTAACTATAGTAGGAGCGTTAGTCTACGGATCGCGGGGTAAGGAGTTCGATCCTCGGGCGGGGCGTATGTTCTCCGTGACTATTTGATAAACGACATTGTGTCTGAAATCATTAGTCCTCCACCTCTGACTCATGTGGGGAAGTTGGCAGTTACTTGCGGAGAACAGGTTTGTACTGGTACAGAATACAGGAACACTGGTTAGGTTAACTGCCCTCCGTTACATGACTACAATACTGTTGAAAAACGGCGTTAAACCCAAATCAAACAAAAGCATTAACTATCAGTCGACTCGTACATGACATGTTTGTAGTTGGTCACAAAATCATTTTGCAAAATGAAATTACTAACACGTTTCTGTAAGAAGAACGTCAACTAAGTTTTTAGTTCGAACTATTAGTATAAGAACATTTGGTCTAGGAAATTCTAAACATGCTTTAATGCAAAACTTTTTCATATTTTCCTTGTCATGCAGGGTATATTTTAAAACAGTTGTTCGACATAATTACAAAACCAGTTTTGCGAGACCATTACATGATGCCAAAGATTTGTGACAAGTAAGAAACCTGCTTACATTATGTTCCATATTTTTGATAAAATGTAAGCTTAAGCTAAATTAATTATCATGTGAGATCACCTCATGATGACAAAGACATGTGAAAACAGAATGTCTCGTAGTTTCTTATAGAAAACCTGCATGCATGCATTTTTGGTAACGCGGTGTACGAAATGATCAACCACATTATTCTCTTATTAAGACATGGACACAAGATAGTTATGTTGTATGATTGCCATTTTTTCCAAAATATCTTGATGACAAATATTTCATATACATATATAAATTGATGTATGGGTTGCTTTTTTGAAAATAATATTTAACTCTAAACAACATATTGTTTGCATGTTTAAAAAATATGAATCTTTCGCAGAAATACAAAGCTGTGGTAGATATTTTTAACAGACTCTATGTTACTTAATAGTTGATATAATCCGCTATGTTGACTTTGAAAATAAGTTTACTGCTTATCTATTTTGATCGAACATTAAGGGATCGTTAATGGTAACCAGCAATTTTTAATAATCAACCACGGCCAAGTATATTTGACTAATAAAATAACAGCATGTTTATATATTTTTTCATAATAACTATCACCATACAGGGGTGTAATCATTTTTATCCGAACTCTTCTTAAATAATCCTATGCTTTAATATTGAAAAGATGTAGAGTATCAATGCACCACTTTCTAGTCCCGCAGGGGTTGTGGCCACAACTATATAGTTGAGTATTGCAATGAATAGCAATTCAGAAATTTCAGAGACTAGGCAGGAAATGGAATCTGGGTCCTCTGGATTGACAGTCAAAGAGTTATTCCACTTGACTATTGTTTATTTACGTACATCGGATGGTTATTATCAATATTCTTTAACTATTTCATAAATATTCGGTATCTGTTTTCGCCAGTCATAATATCATTTCAATGTAAAAAGTACACGTCTTCATTTTAAAATCAGCGTGAACGAAATTTTATCTTTTTAAGTTTAAACCGGTGGCTTTCAAACTCATTTTGAAACAAGACTATTACCAAAATAATGTTTGAGTCTAGTAAATCAGTGATAAGTAAGTAAGTTTCCACATATCAACAAATAAGCTTTCACACCATGTGAATCATGTTTCTACAGTTTCGTGATGATGGATGAGACACACGAACAGATATTGTGCTTACACAACAAATAAAACAAATAAGATCACTTGATGACAAAATCCATAATGAAAACTTAAAATACGTGATGCAAGTGTTTTGAAAATATAACGTACACCAGCCAGTAAACAAACAGATTTTGAATTGTAAAGGTCCATACGACAACAAAGGAAAATTTTAATATGTCAGGAAATGCCTGTTATATATCTATCAAGAAGGCTTTGTCGGACCATCAAGGGTGTTTCTCTTGATCTGTCTTCTACAAAGGCATTGAGTACATGCGTTTTTGGTTCTTCAGGTTTGCTTTTGATATATTTATACAGGTCATGCCTTTTGTTTCCATTGCGTGTGTTAGAGATTCACCTGGCGGGTATTACTTTTATTTACACTGTCCCGTGATTTTGGAACGTGGTGAGGGTAAAAGTGAGGTTGGGTGCGCACCATAAACCGGTTTAGACTCCCCCAGTGGTGTTTTTGCCACTGACCGTTCTGAGCGGTGCCCCACTGTGTTCCGTTATTTGTTCGTTTTGTCCTCGTGTTTGCTTTGTATGAGTGTGTGCGATGGTAGTGTGCACATCTGCGTGGCTGTTAGTTACGTTTTGGGGATGCTGCGTTTTTGGAACGTAGGATTCCCTGTTTGATATTTATCCTTGTTTTTTTTTCTGTATCCTAGTTTCTGGTAGGTTACATTTTATGGAAACACATGAATAACAGACCATAACCAACATTAAGCATTTGTTTTTCAACAAAATATAAAATAAACACTATTAAAGTGGCATTATGTGCATTTTACTGCACAGTGTGTTTTGGTGAATGTTATAAGTGTTAAATTAACGATAATGCCGCATAAGTAATTGAAGTTGGTGCTTAAGAAATAAAGAAATCGGACTAATAAAATGATAGTTCTTTTCTTCAATCTTCTACGCAGTGATCTCCCTTACCTATAGGTAGAGATTTCAGAAGTTGAAGGGAAGAAACTCCTGCGTGCAGTTTGACTTTTCTTAAAAAGACTGCCCCAGTCAAAATAAGAAAAGTCATATTTGGAAAGTTATTAGTTCGTATTGGTAACAGGAAGAGTTTGGTATATTGGGTTAAAAGTTATAATTTCCTCCAACCTTTTTACACACATCTTTTTCAGCTGGATTTTTACTTGAACAATGCTCACAACTCGACTTTAAGACAGTCAAATCACTCTGTTGACAAAGCCATCACTAAAACCAACAGTACTTGTAGCAAGCACTTCCGTACATTTGAAAATAAAACGAATACAAAATAAAATAAAAATTGAATAGTTTCTGTATATGTTATGGAAACATATGAGAATCAGGTGATCCTTTCAAACTTGAAACGCAAGCTGTTTTAATTACAAATCTTTATATAAACTGTCGGAAAGTGAATCCGGGGCTTGATTTAGCATTTGTTTAAAAAAAAAATTAAAAACAGTATTCAGTGTCATAATGTGACCAGTTTCAAAATTAGGTCATTCTTAGTCCCATTAAGGATTATTTTATTTTTAGTGACAACATACACACGTCCACTCCAAATAATTATGTTTATTATACACATTTATTAAGTGTGACATTGTTTTCTCATTTAGGACAAGCCGATTATTTTAACTCAAGGCCAGCATGCTGCTTTTCATGGAATGACACACTGGTGTATCATTAAAGGTTCCATGTGCACCGTCGTATGAACACATCTGCGGGTGTCTTGTTTTTGGTACTTGTAACATATGTAAATGTTGAGGTTTGCTCCCCACGGGGCTAGAGGGCGCGGATGATAGCATGCATTTCCACTACCGTCCATAAACGGGCCCCATTAGTAGTAATACATGGTGTTGTACGGCTCCGGATACTTTAGGTGCAAAAGTATACCTTAAGTGTGGATGAACTTTAGATGACATATGAAACAATGACCTAACATAAGATCGATATTTATCTGTTTTCTCGCTCTAATGAAAATATGCGAATTTTTACACGGTTTTAGGAGTAAAACTGGTATCATACTCGTTATTTTAGAGGGGGGTGGGGGGGGGGTTAAATCTTTTGAGATTAAATAAGTTACGGAGAAGAATATCTAAAACAATATTTAAATGATACTAAATAATATACAGCTATGATGTTTTATTGTCAAAACTGTAGGACTTATTTTGATACAAAGGAAGATTGTATGTATTTATAATTATTGTAATTTGAGTTAAAGGAAATAAAAGAAGAAAAGAAAAGAAGTCTCTTTCAAATAGTATCATTAACTGTTTTATAAATTCTCGATTTTATAGTATATCCTTTTTTTGTTTTGTTTAAGGAAAGACGATCTCCAGCTAGAAACCACTCAGAGGGATTCATGTCTATGTTCAAAATGTGGGAAGAGTTTTTCCAACAAGTTTTCACGTTCTCGTCATGAAGTAAAATGCGAGTTCATAAAACCGCGTCAGAAAGACAACATCCAAAAAGCTAGAACGCGGTGTAATGTTTGTGGTAAAACGTTTTCATCTTATATTGGAAGACTTAAACATGAGAAAAGATGCAAGAATACCGCCTGTGGTAACTCATCCAGTTTCAAATGTTGTGTTTGCAGTGCCGCGTTTGAATCTCCATCTCAGCTGATTACTCATCAATCAATCTCCAGACATGTTACACCTGGTTCCAGCAAGGAAAACACTACATCTCAACGAAAAAGAACCTTAGACAATGAACCACACAAACAAAACAATAAAAAACAGAGAAAGGGTTTCATTCAATGTCGAATGTGTACTTTCTCGTGTTCAACACATGCAGAATTATATAATCATCAAGCGTTTTTTTACTCGCAATCAGCTGAAAAGGAGTCATCTTTTCAACCTTCACCATGGGAATCTTCTGAAACACCTCCATGGATCAATGAAAATGGGAGTGTTAACCATGGTTTAGAGAAATCTTATAATCAATCTAGACATTTGATTTTAAAAAGAAAACGAACAGATTTAACTAACGTTTCGCGTTACAATTTCCCGCTATTTGGAGAATTTACGATGGAGCAATTGAAGAAATTTACAGTGATAATAGCGAAGCCTTTAAAATAAATTTATCGTTTGGTTTAATTTTAGTTAATATCGAAACCGGGGAATATAGATACTTTGTGCCTTATTCAAATGAAAATACTTTCGAAAGACCCTTTTTGGTGTAAAATAGGAACACACTTGAAGAACGGTTACTTCGCTTAAGCGAGACAGATGTCGTGAATTATATATCTCAACAACGTCCGAATACGAAATTTAAACCAGTTTTGGTTACAAACGTTGTCTACTCTTTGTATAGAACAAGTTTTCCTTTAGGGAATGCAGATATATTACCAAAGTATATCCTAAAAAAACGAAGTATAACTTCTTTGCACAAGAATCCTGACACAGGAGCAATCTATCAAGATGAGCTGTGTATGTTTAGATGTTTGGCTTATCATAAATTTAAAAAAAAACAGATTGCAAAACGCGACAAAACAGTTTTATGAGGAATGGATTCGTTACGTCGAGCAACAAGAAATACAATCATCTGATGTTAACATTTGTAACATACCAGAAGTTGAAATTGTTTTAAAATCAACATTAATGTTTATAACTCAAAAAAAGATAAAACTGTAGAGGTGATTTACAAATCGAGAAATACATTTTCAAACAATGATTCCTCAAATACATGTACAATGAATTTAAACTTGCATGAGAGTCATTTATCCTACATCAACAATTTTCGTCGTTTTGCTAGTAAATTTGAATGCAAACTTTGTCAAAAAATATTTCCTCATTCTTGCTAATTAAATAGACATTAAAAGGTTTGCGAGAAGTCTACCAAAATGAAGTTCCCCGGAGGTTACTATAAACATAGTAGAACTATTTTTGAAGAATAAGAAGAATTCGGTATTTTTGTAGAACCCCAGTTAAAACATTTTCCTTGGTTTTCCGTTTTTGATATCGAGGCTATGGTACAGGATAATGTAATTGATTTTATCACCACTAACAGATCTTTAACTCATTTACATAAACCGATATCTGCGTGTTTATGTAGCAATGTTCCTGGTTTTGAGAAAGAAAAGTTTATTTTTAGCGGTAATACAGATGAATTATTGAAAGATATGATAAAATATTTAACAAAAATTTCGCAAAAATGTGAAGAACTTTCAAAAGACCGGTGGAGTCATGTTTTTTGATGCTTGAAAGAATTACAACAGAAATGGTGTGAGGATTTAACTATAACCGGGGATAAAAGTTGTGGAAATTATCGCGATAATGATAATCATGTTGATGTTGGTGACGATAACGAAGAAGCCCGCGAAACTAGCGAAAAAGAACCACATAGCAAGCGATTTTTGCAAGCTATAAATAAAGAAAATACTTGGTATAAAACATTAAAAAATCTCAGTACAACAAAGTAAAAAAATTAAATGTGCAATATAACGATTGGTCAGATTTTAATAGTTCCGACGAGGAATACGTAAGCAAAATTTCTACCTTTCTCATGATAATACCTCCGGTGTTGTAAGCAAGAATTATATAAACAATAACAATAACAACGTTTCATTAATCACAGAAAGCGATATTGTTCGACCATTCCACACATTTACCCGATTAAACAACAATGATAGTGCCGCTGGTGCTGTTGCTTATGATGATATCATTCAACCTTTCCAAGCATTAAACGCACCAAAACGATCTCATTCCTTAATTTGCAAAGTTGATATTACGGGTGATGAAGATGATGATGATGATGAAGTTGGAGGTGATGGTGATGATAATAATGATGATGACGCATCTGTTGTAGCTAATGCGACTCATAGAGACCAGATACAAATTTAATCCCTTAAGAATTTCCTTCTTAGAAAAAAAAAACAAAACAAAAAATAACAACAACGACGAAAAAAATACCAACATGAAACCTTTAGTATGGTTATATTTTATTTGCAACTGATACATTCCTTTACTTGACAAGTATGACAATTTGTAAATTTCTACTTCTTATTGCTGTTATTGTTTAAAAATAACAATTGTTTTGATTATATGTACACAGAGGAACGTTATTTCCACTCCTGTAAAATATTTTATGTTGTTTACTAATAAATATGGCAATATGGTAACCATTTAACTTTGTTTTTGCTATAGTTCTTTTTCCTGGGAGTTCCCTTTGTTTTGTTCGCACGATTTGAATGAATCTGTCTTTATTTACACGAGTTTCAGATGATTTTTTATCTTCTAAATTTTCTTCAGTGTGTACTGAATTCATTTCTCTTTCGTCTAATTGAATATCGGAAGCATCTCCAGTTTGTGCAGATGAAGACATCTTTTCCCTGTTTTGCTTTTTCATTAGTGTTTGATATTTATCTTTCGCGATAAGAATAGTTTCTTTCACGAACATTTTTTAAACAGTCTTTTAGAATCTATTTAACTGGTATCCACTTGAGTGCGGATCTGAGAATAATACTCACTTCCTTCAAACGTTTTGTTAAAACCTGTTTTTTTCTTGGGTATGCTAGTTGATTTGTTAACAATAACTCTCCAGGTGGCGTTGTATTTCTTTAATTTATTTATATCCAATCTTTTCAAGTTAAAATTATTTCCAACAGCGTTAAATATTATTCCAGATATAACGCGAACTTGCGATTTTGTAAGATTTTTTAACACTTCTTTTTTATCTCGATCGCCTAGTCTGGTTAGATAATGGAGAAACAATGACTGTTTTTAACCAACTCTTTCGTTTTGTTATGCTACCTAACGGTGTTGAAATAATATATAATAGTATCTTCGTTTGGAAATATATGCGTTCTTAAACGGTACTGATTGTCGGATAAATTGTGTAAATCTACAAGAAGGTATCCGTACCTTTCCTTTGTTGCTAAATGATACGCCTCCATGAATAATTTGCTTTTATTTGGATAAACTTGTCTAGCAAAATGTTGGATTTGCATTGCATCTCTATGGTTTTTAAAGAGAATGAAATATTTATTATTTAAGCTAATTGTTCTTGCTGGTCGTGATTTAGGAAATAGATTATGAGATAAATATATAACTATTACGTTTTCCTGGTGTGACTTAATCGTCCAGAGTTGATCTGAATTCGGATTAGCAATAATTTGTCCACCTAAATCATCTAGTACTAAACATTTTAGTGTTCGATCTTTAGTTAATAAACGGTAGTCCTCATCAGTTGGAAGACCTTCCTTAAAGGTTATATTAGCAATCGTTTCTAACATCTCATCATACATTGACTGCCAAGATGAGTAACAATAAAGAATTTTCGAAAGTTCACCTTTAGACATACCGTTAGAATTTCGTAAAAGTCGTTTAACAAATGTTGTCTTACCCCCTTCCGATGGAGATATTAAAGTAATTGTACAAGGAGTTTCAAATTTTATCAACGATTCCTTTCTATACCATTCCATTTCAGAATTCGAAAATAATATGGTTAACACTTAAGCAATATCCTTTTATCACGTAAAATGGAATAATAATACAAATAATAATAATAATGATAATAATAATAATAATTAGATAAATGAGAAAAAAAAAGACACAGACAAATCAATTTTTGTATTATTATACAATGAAAATCTGTTTTACGATTCCATGCAATTATCACTTAATGTAACTGTTTAAATGTACACGACAATATTTCTCAATAAATCAATTTATATCATAACAATGAAATATATTTCACTGATATACGATAACATCGCGAGATAAATTCAACTCGAAGTAAGAAAGTCCGTCCGAATAAATTAAACACGTGACCGGTATGGGTAAAGGTTTGGAAAAGTTAGCTGATATCCTCACTATTCCTTGTTTTACTAAAGAAAGGAAACCCCTGTTCAGGAATGTAGGTTCCAAATCAAATGTATACAACGCGAACCCTTTTGAAAAGTCTTCCAAACTCAATAAATGACCTTCATCTGTGAGCCATTTACCAGCTGACTTTATTAACAAATGGTAAGGTTCTGTGCAATCAATCCCGCTATTTCTATTGAAATTCACCTTGATAGGATTTCCGGTTGAAGGTAATCCATCTACAGACACATTTATTTCCGTTATATCGAATGACTGAAAGTTAAACGGTGAAGTGTGAAAATCACCAGCAGCGGATTGTCCATTCACGAATGCGATTACAATTCTATTCGGTTTCAGACCTTGGCACACGTTATCTAAGCTGAAATTAACCTGTCCCTGAGATATAGCTGACATGCGAACTTCAGTTCTTATATATGGATATTTAGCGTTTGTGGTTTCTAGAGCTCGGCTTTGCGCGTAAATAACTGCGGGGTTGATTTGTACCTTGCATATATGTAACACCATCTCCTCTATTCTAATTTTAAAATCAGGATTTATCGCATCTGTTGTTAAATAAAATAAATGGTTTCGTTCTGTAAAATTTAATGTCGAGGGCGACGTTGTTAAGTATATATCTATCCAGTTGAAACAGATCGTGAGCTATTGGTGCTATCATATGCACAGTTTTACTTTCACTGAATAAAGAAGCTCGTTTCTTCAATCCATCGTTTTCCCCAGTTTTAACATCGTCATCGTCTTGATGCCCGGGTGTATCTTTGTAGAACATTTGAGAAGCAAATTTTGAAGCTGAGTCGTCATTATATTTAAGAAGTGTCTGAATCATAGCTTTGTACAGATAGTGCCCTGTTGCTGATGTCACAAATTTCCCCTGAATAGTAACATCCACTTGATCAAATAAAGCATGAGCTAGTAGATTTACTGGACCAACATATTCCGACGTTAGTAGCGCGTTATTGTTTGAGTGTACAAATTTAGCTTTTATACTCCTGAAACTATTTTTAGTATCAATAAATTCCATTCCATTTTGCCCTCTAACCGCGAATTGAATAGGTGAAGAATCACCTATTTGACTAATTGGTCGAACTTGATGATAATATTTCTTTTTCAACAGCTGTTTGCGTGGCTTTCAAATCGAATAACGAAAGTTCACTCGGTAGAGCCTCAGTAAAAAAATCGGGATTTATCGCCGCCATTTTAAACAAATATATCCTTGCATTGTTTAGTTTTCTTCTTATTTCGGCTTTTTTTGACGGGAATAAGGATTTGCGGGAATTTTATGCGGCGTGAAGTTAGAAATCTCATTAACTTTAACAATTTAAATAGACATGGTTATAACTTAAGACGCAGGAATAGAAATTAAATGATGCACGCAAACTGACGCAAATGTGGAAAATCTAACACAAAAGCGTAATATAATGATAAAGATGATGTAACACTGTTATAATGCGGAGAAGAACTATTGTGAGATAACCTAAAATCTCTTATTGTTTATAAGATCTCAATCATTTCTGAGATCTCAATCTTTTATCTAAGATCTCAGTCTAGTCTTGTGTATCAGTGAGAGAGCGAGTGGAGCGGTGTATATTTTTGTTACTATTTATAGATTGTCATATGATAAGATAGTTCTACACGAATGATAAAACAGAAGTCATTACGTAACGTTGTTTATCTGGATAACACAGAATAAATCCTGGACCCGATGTGCTGAAAGGGAAATCTTTTGTCAACAAAACTGCAACATAAGTTCTGAAACAAGTTTTCAATACACCTCTTCTTCTTAAATCTCTTTAGGAATGACTAGAATATGAAAATATTTCAAACAACAAAAATTTAAGTTTTGAAAAAATCTGGTTTAATCAAATTCTACATTGTAGTTAAAGAATTGATTGAGACGTGCAACTTAGTTGTGCTAGTATTAACTATATTTTAGATTATAATAATAGCGCACGCGTGAGAGAGAAAGAGAGAGTTACAGTTTTAGATTATTGTTCATACATTGTAGCATGTTAGTTATGCTAGTAGATTTTTATAACTCATTTTACGCGACTCGCGTTTTCACTACCTCAAAATATATTGTTTATTTTGCTCTTTTTTCAAACATGTGTTCTTTTACAAATTGAAATAAGTAAATCTAACATTATTGTATGCTTAAGAGAGATTACGCATTTGTTTTTTGTTAGATTATTGTTTCTTGATTATAGTATGTTTGTTAAGCTTGTAGATTTTATAGCTCATTTTACATGACTCGCATTTTCATTACACAGAAGTAAACTCTTTATTTTTCTCTACTTTTCAAACATTTGTTCTTTTACAAATTGAAAATCAGTAAATCTTAAATCCCACCATAGTTCATTTATCAAGCGAACATAAGGAAATACGTGTGGAATATTTTCTTTTAAACGTATATTATAATGTTGTTGGTTTCTTTTGTTGTTGTTGTTTTTTTTGGTGAAACATTATTGGATGATAATATTTGACCATATTCCGTTTATCAAGGAAGTTTATCCAAACATAAACGAAAACGTGTAGAATATCTTTGTTGTTAACTGTTTTCCTTTAAATGTTTATTATCATTTTTTTATTTATTTTTTTTATTTTTGTTCATTGATCATTTTTATTGAGACTACAATACACAAAAGCATATTTGTTTTGACCAACAACAACATCTCGGACAAAGGTTATAACGAAAAAGTCGGAGGAATCAGAATGAAAGAGACCAATGTAATATTTGGTTATCCTTGCACTTTATCATACAGCTTTTTCAAGGGAAGTAACAAGCTAATGTTCTTATTAACCAGTGAATACTTAACGCTTGATGTTAGCTAACTTCTAACGGGTGATCAAATCATAACATGTTTAAGTAGGTCTGGTATATGTAGAAAAGTTTTAACACGAACTTATTGAAGATACGTGTTTGTTGGCATTAACTCGCTTTTAACCCTTATAGTGCTGGTCACGACTGGTTCTACCTTCGCGATCAGTGCACATCATGATCAGAGTGTACATCCATGCAGTCTGATCATCATCTGCACTGTTCGCTTTTCAGCCAGTATATTTTTGGAACTGTCCAAATTGGAAGATGGACAAGTTCATTACAGAAGTTTAGCATGGTAAGGGTTAAAGTTCTTACAAAGTGGTTGTCATATGAATTATTAAATTAATTAGCTACAAGCAAGCGGAATACAGTTTAATTATTAATTTGTTTCGCATTTATCAAATTGATAATGTCAAGTATGTACATCAATAACATAAACATTTAAAATCCATACATAGGAGCGTAACATCTATATGTTAAGTAAATTATCGCATAAACATGGCAACTATTTGATTAACGATAATAAAATTTAATAATTTTGCTTCTAAATCCATCGAATAATTAAACACTCGATTATTGATAGTCTCTCTTGAAATGTGTTACGTGTTGGTGTACGTCTATCTGGATTGTGATTCCTGAAACAATTTAAAAATAAATCATGGTTAAAGCAGTTAAATATTCTTCTTAACGATAAAATGTGAATTATCGAAAAGTGTAAATCGTTTCTCTAATTTTCTATTTTACTTTATTCTATATGTTTCTTTTCATCTATTTATTTATTACCGCTCGATAAAACATCACTTTTATTTCAATTTATTATTCGTGGTATAAAGAAATAAACTTTTACCTCCACAATTTCTAACAGGCTGTTGTAGAAGTTGTTGTAATACCCCCCTGGTATAGTCACACCAACTCCTATTGGTATCTGTTGATTGTTTATGGTGCAAAAACGTCTAATGTCTATCTGCACTGTTGACCCACACGTGTGTATTTCACATATAAATCCTCTTGAAGGTTATATATTTTGTTTATTTTGATAACACCATCTCCATACCTCAAAAAGATGTTGTTTTTCCAATAAAACTTCATCTTCTGTATTCGAATCCTAAACCGCGTGTATTATTAAAATATACTGAAAAGTAAAAGTACCAAGTACTGAAGAATGAAAATGGGATAAAATTAATAAAAAAGAATTAGTAAAAAGTACTTTCGTTAGTTTTTATCAGCAGTGATTATTGAACAATTAATATAGTTACCTTTCTTGCAATTCTATCAGCTTCCCGCTGATATCTAATAAACTTTGGACTTCATATATTTGAAGTCCTATTTTATGCGTTTTTGTAGGACGCTGGCGACATATGACGATGAAATCCAAGTCCACCATATCATCTCTTTCTAACGTTATTTGAACGTCGTCTACTTGGTGTTGAAGCAATACTTGGTTTGCACTCATTCTGGAGAAAATAATGTAAAAATCATTAATTGTTAGAAAATGAGAAGAAAAAGAAATCTTTACTAATGCTAAATTGCTTTTAGTTAGCAATGTATAGCACAATGTAATTGAATATAAAATGTTTAACTTCAATGTTAGTCGTAAAATAACAACAACAACAAAATTTATATATAAAAAAAAATTACCTTTTTATTTCCGTCCTTCTCAGATCGAACTTATTTAAATTATTATTTATTTATTTATTTATTTTATTCCTTGAATAGAAACGCGGTAACAGCGGGAGGAGGAAGTGTAATTTTTCTTCCTTCTTATATATAGTTGGTTGATGGGATAGTTTTTCGAATAATTAAGCAATTACGTGATAAGTATCAGGTAGAATCGCTTAAGATTCATAAATATTCGATATCATCTAAATAATTGCATAAATTATTTGCGTTTTTAAACAGATTAACATCAATAATTAAGATAAAGAATTATTCAGGAGAATGAACTGGTGTTAGTACATAAATGAAATACCTTATTTTTAAGAACTATATAGCTATATAGTAGGTCTCCGTTGAATTTTGAAACATTCTACAGAATGGTAAAATCTAAGCCATCTTCCTTCGATTGTTCTCCTCTAAACTACTATATTTAAATCACTTCGAAGTATATTTAATTCATATAGTTCAAATAGAAATTCATTTTCATTTCAAGATATAGTTATGCGATTATCTGTAAAGTGAAGATGTAAAAATTGTTGAGCATAGCTAAAAATCAAACTCTCATCGAAAATTAAGAAATAATAAATCTGTTCCTATATTTTATCAGTTAATAAAATATGGGCATGAGTTTGGATGCGTAATAATTAAATCACGAGTGCGTAGCACGAGTGATTTAATCATTCGCATCCAAACGACTGCCCATGTTTTATTAATTGATAAAATTATTGGAACATATTTATTATTTCGATTCTAACAACGCAAATAATTCACATTTTACAGTACTACGTTTACAGCGTAATACGTCATTCGGGTCATATGCCGTTACAATTTACCCCCTATGGTTAGAAAGAGTTGCATAGCCAATGGAACGTATAGATATTTGTTTCTTTTTATCAGAATTTTGAGAAATATTTAGTAATTTAGTAATCTAAACAGCTCACAAACTAATTATGGACAGAATCATCAAATTAGGCGGGTTGACCCTGTGTTACAAGTTACGAGCATAACTTTATATGACGTCACATCATTATGACGTCATACTTTATGTCATGCATTTATGACGTCACCACTGAATCTTAATTAAGCTAATTGAATTCGCTCGTAGAGATCGAAACGTGTTTTACGGTCCTACGCATAAGTCAGTATGACTTTTTATCATATTTATGTTTTTGAAATGCTGTTTTCAACCGTTTGGCCCTGAAATAATTTGTATGTAATGGAACTGAAGTAGAATCTCTTATGCCACAATCATAGGGGGTGAAATATAACAGTCAACCATATTTTATCGTAGATTCATGTATAGGCGATTTCGCTATATGTTTATATAGTAATTGCTGCAGATCGTGTTAGAATATATGGTAAAGCTGAAGAATGAGTTTTCACCCGTAAATCATTGTTCATACAACTGTTACACATATCAGGGTAGCGATTCATTTTCAGATTCTAAAATCGTGACAGAAATTCTAGATCGAATAATAGAAGCTAGGTTTTGTTTTCTGAGCAAATAATTACTATACATTAATTGTACTCCGATTAAAGTGCGTAGTCTCTGTTGAATCAGAGTTTTTGTTACTGACAACCGTACGTGACGAAGACGGATTCTAAGCTCTGCAATTCTAATTGCTAATTTCGTCTTAACATCATACGCTTTCCTAATCTTTTGCAAAGTAGTTCGTAGTTTATATCTTAAAAAAAATCCACATTGCAAATTTAAGGATGACATTGAATTAGTATATGTATTTACAGTCACACATTTCTTTTTCACGAGAACAGTAGTTAAACCTCACAGAAGTGAGTATTTAAGTTTTATATAGTAATTATAAAATATTGCATAATTTATCTGCAAAGCTTTGCTGTTGTTCATCTTCCAATAAATATAAGCTTTTTTTGTTTGATTTTTTAGCACGCATTATCTTATTGCATAATTCTGTTGCGTTGAAAAGAAAAGTTTATTATAAATCATTGAATCAAAGCTTTTTCACATCAGTCAATATTTTATTGCTTAATATTGTGTAACAAAAGGAAAATTTCACACCGAAGTATGGATAACTATCAGTTTAATTATAATGAAACGGGATGTAAATAAGTAACAGGAAATATGGTGTAAATATCATGTTAACACGCAACACATTATTTCACGGTTAATTAGTTGTATGTTGATAAGATCGAAAAGTGATAAAAATATCGGTCTTATGTTTCCCGTAGGTTATTATTTCATATACCTCCTAAAGTTCAAAGTTCACCGCACTTAAGGTATACTATTGCACCTAAGGTATCCGGAGTTGACGACACCTCGTATAACTATTCCCATTGAACCGAACCTGTAACAATTATGTCGCGTTGAGCGGCCTGTGGAGTTTCCAATGTTTCTATTATAATAAAACAATTGTACAATTCAATTTCACTAGAATTATCTAGCTCGCATATTATAATTTACTTCAACTCGTTCTTAGACATTATACATCCGATAGCCTCTGCACTTGACCAATCTGACCAATTGCAGTTCTTTTGAACGTGCCAGGTGGCCAAAAATAAAAGACGTACATATTCCGTGTATTTTTAAGGCATACTATTGTTATACTAACCTTAACGTGACCTAAACCTGTTTCGAATTTGCAATTGAAATACTTTAAATAACATTTAAAAGATATAATGAACAGAACAGAACAGAACATATATTTTATTAGATTTGTACATAGTACATCATCAATATAAATTTAACATTTACATTGCATATACATCACGTTTAACTGTATGATAAATTATAATAAAAACAGTTTACATAGAGGATGATCATAGATCATAGTTTACTAGACATTTATGATAGTATTTCTAATTTCTAAACTTTCGTTAACATATTTTGCAAATTTGTATAATAGAGATTTGTTAGTAGTTTGCAACAGCTGAATAAATTTGAACATCGACGGTCTTACATAAAAGTATTTCTTTATATATTTCTTACGTAAATTCCTGTAACAAGGACAAATTAAAATAAAGTGGTACTCATCTTCGATATCATGAGTATTACAACATTGGCAATGTCTCTCATTTCGTGGCAGTCTATTTCTATTAAAACGACAGGTTTGTATTCTGAGAGAATTAGCGGATAATCTTAATCTAGAAATGTAAAATCTTAAGTTACCCGGTAAAATATCAAGATAATTTTCATATGACAAACTTGTTTTACATTGTAAGTAAAGTTCTAACACCTTGCTGTTTTGAATGGAGTTATGCCAGTCTTGCATGTAACTATCAATCAATCTTTGTTTAAATATATTAGGGAATGTTTTACAATCTATCTTATCACTATATATAAAACAGTCAGAAAATCTATGCGTATCTAACAATCTTTTTAACATTTGATATCCAATTTTTACAACCTTTAGAGCAATCAGAAACATTTTGCTCATAAATTCTTTTCAATATAATATTGTCTGTACTTAACAATTTACACCAATATCTAATTACCCTAACATATCGAGAAATATACAGAGGATATCTCCCTAATTCACCATAAACTCCAGCATTACATGTGCTTAATCTGACCTTAAGAATACTTTTACAAAATCTGAGGTGAATACGCTCCATTTCTTTAGATTTAGTATAACCCCAAACCTCAGAAGAATAATTTAAGATAGAGCCGACAAAAGAATCAAATAATTGGCATTGGAGTTTAGGTTTTACATCATATTTTTTACAATTTAGCATCAGTACTTTCAACCTTTTCATACATGTCTTTAATAACGCGTAAAATTTTACCTTGGATACCATTTCTATATAATTTAAGCCACAAACAGTTTCTATTTATGCTATCAAAACAGGATTTCAAATCAATAAATCCAACATATAAACGTTGATTGTTATTCAAATAATGTTGTATAACGGAATGCAAAATAAATATAGCATCTACAGTAGATTTGCCTTTTCCGAAGCCGAATTTCGCATCAGAAATGACATTGTTATTTTCACAAAATTTTTCTATTCTTTTATTTAAAACTGTCGTAAACAATTTCGAGAAACAACTTACAAGTGTTATTCCTCTATAATTCTGAACAGTTTTTGAATCACCTTTCTTATGAACAGGTATAATAATTCCTTCTGTCCATTTATCTGGGGAAAAACCAGACTCTAAAACTGCATTGAATAAATCACATAAATGAGAAATCAAAATATCTATACATTCTATAAAATATTCATTAAGAAGGAAATCTGGTCCTGTTGCTTTTCCCTTCTTAAGTGATTTTACCGCACATAAAATTTCTTCAGGCGATATAGGTACATTCAGTTCTTCAAATGCACAGTCACAATTATCAAAATCATTTTCTTGACAAAAAGTATTGGCTTCATTATTGTTACATTCAAAAACATTGTTACATAAATTTGAGAAATAGGTACAGAATTCGTCCACAGAAATGTCATTACTTCCAATTGATTTTTTCTTATTTTTGAAATATTTCCAAAATTGCTTAGGTTTACAAAATCTCAGCTTTTCTATTTCAGAGTATTTATTTTTCAAATATATTTTCTTCTTTTTACTTATCAAGTCTTTATACGCTTTTTTGCATTTACAAAAATACTCCCTACTTGCTTTAGTTTTACAGTTATTAAAAGTGCTTAAAGAATCCAAGTATTTAGCTTTTGAAATTTTACATTCATTATCGAACCAGTCTGCATCTTTAACATGAGATGTGTCAATAAATGACACATTATTTTTACTCTTTAATGTTTTTGAAAACAGGGGATCTGCAACACTCCGTATCATATTTGTAAATGTATTCAACGCATCATTTACAGAGGCGCGATTACTGTTATCAATTCTATCCGTAAGCCGATTAAATTCCGGCAATTTTGCAATCAGATTAGCTCGAAATGTATCTACATAATCATTATTCCAGTTATATAAAACATGTGTGCTTTCGTCGCCAGAAGGCGATGTAGTATTACAGGAAAGAGAAAAACTAACGGGAGTGTGATCACTCCATTCATTTACAGACTGTATAGTGAAATTACAAATACTTGAAAAATTTATTTCCTTTGTTAATAGATAATCAATCACAGATGCTCCATGCTGCGTAACATAAGTATATGAACCAATATTGAAGTCATTTCCCAATCTACCGTTAACTATACGGAGATTACTGGATTTACAAAGATCAAGTAGTTTTGTACCAAAATTGTTACAAGTTTTGTCCATTGAGGCCCGTTCCATGTTATTATCGGGAACATAATCATCGTCATCAAAAAACTGATTGACATGATCGAAAACAACAAAATCCCTCTTATCGCCTACTCTACTATTAAAATCGCCTATTAAATAGACAGGGCCTTTATTCTCAAAGTGTGCAATATCATTTTCAATAATTTCAAATAAATCTACATTGTTCGTATTGTATGCAGGAGAATCCTCACCCCAGAGATAAATACCGCATATGTAAACATCAGTATCTAAACGTAAATTTTTTTTTGTCTAATTTAATCCATATGCACGTGTCATATTGGTTTTTTATAACTTATATACCAGCTGAAAGTTTGTCTTTATAATATAGAGCAACTCCACCGCTTGGCCTTTTCGCTCTTCGATGTTGGAATTTTCTATAAAAGTTGTGCACTTTATAACCCGTTAGCTCAATATTACTGTAACTACTAGTCCATGTTTCATACAAGAAAATAATATCCTGATTTGATAAAATATTTACAAACTCTGAATTGTCCCTTTTATTTATTCCAAGTCCATTGACGTTCCAGGATAATATTTTCAGCTCACCCTCGGCGTATTCCTAGTCACGTACAGGTTTGCCGTTAATGTAGAGGGTGTCATATGATATCCAGGACGTGTTACCTTCCCGCCGGGCCTGTTTCATTTTAGGAAGGAGCTTCTTCCTTTTATCCACAATGTCTTTTGGGAATTTTTCATTCACATAATACGGAGTACTGGACAATGTCTTCCACTGTTTTCGGACGAGTTCTTTTTCTTTATATAGTGTGAATTTGGCAACAATGTTGCGACATCTTCCGTCATGCTTAGCTCCCATTCCATGAACTCTCTCAAAGGACATCTTGTTCACTAGGTCTTCCGCGATTTTCATTTTTTCTTTAAGAAATTCCCGTAGTTTAATCTCGGTAGTTTCACTGGTTTCGGTCGGGGCCTCAGGGATATTTGAAAACACGAGGTTGTTGCGCATAGACTTCGCCTGTAAATATGACATGTCATTTCTTAGTTCCTCCTTTTGTTTTTCAAGAGTTGATATTTTTATACTTGTCTGTGTTAGAGCAAAATCTACGCTTTCAGTTTTATCCTCGATTGATGCTAGCCTTTCGCTAGTTTTGTTATCAATGTCATGCAAATAGTTCCATATTTTTTTCAACTCACTGCTAAATCCTTCAACTTTCTTATCAAGTATAATGTAGGGGTAGATAAAACATGTTTCCAAACTATAACCATGAATAATAGTTAACCTTGTTCACAACTGGCAAAATAAACATATTTACAAACTATTCGCACTGCATTGTAAGCAAATAAAACACGAACTATTTATCGATTATCAGCTTTTCTAGCCTTAAAACATAGGTAATTGTTGAAAAGTTTAGCAATTATGTCAAATTTATTCCTAACATTTAACAAAACCACACATGAACGCAGCTAATATTTTGTCGGTTTCAGTTACTTTCTTCTGTCAAATTACATGGCAAATTTTAGAATTAGCTACTTTTTTTTGCTTAAAAAAACTAAATAGGTTTTAAACACAATTACGTAACACGTGGCATGGTCTAATAGAATAATTGTAATAGCAGCTTGATCTTGGATGCTGTATTCGGCTTGAATGGAATTTGCCAGATCTGATCACAGGAGACGCGCGCTTGCGTGTGATCCGTCCTGACAAAATACACGACAGCTGAAAACAAAATCCCAGATCTAGCTACAGTTATAATGACTTTTACTATATACCTTCATCTTTTTATTTGCTGTTTTGTTATCAAACGAAATCTTCAATGTTCATCGGAGTAAATATAGAACGAAATATAGTTTTTGTGTGTGCGAATCCGGCAACATACAATACAAAAGGTACGATACGGATTATTTCTGCCTGTTCGTATTAACTTGTGAAATACAAGCCTTATTTATGACATAATTTATATAGGTAAATAATAACAGCTTTTTATACAGATAATGATAAAAACCTGTTGCAATATTGTACCTTATATTTTCAGATTGCATCAGTTTATTCTGAATCTAGAATACATTTACTGCAAATAAAGAAGAGAATGAACTTCTAAACGACTTAGAATATTCAGCCTATGCTAACGACTGCATTACTAGGTCCCTTTTAATGACAACTACAAGCTTATATGAAAGAAAAACATTCATAAAATAAATTGTTGTCATTCACAGCTTTTCGTTATTTATTTGAATCATAGCAAGATAATCACAAAGGTATCGCAAGACCAAGTATTTTGAAATAATGTTAAGTACAAAATCAGAGGTCAAGTATTCTTAATGTCTGTTTAACTACAAACAGTTTTAAAGATAATTATCTACCGGAGAAAATTATGTTTATACGCTTTTTATTTCATTTTTTATTAAAAGTTTAATTACAAGACGAATAAAATGGATTATTTTGTAGAATATGTTTGCTAAAATGATTAATAATCTACATTTTTCCTTTCCTAAATTTCACAAAATGCTAATATTACAGTGAAACTTCTCTGTGCGTCAAAAAAACTGATATTACAAACCACACACGATTTTTTTATAAGCTAATATATTTCAGACTGACTTATATTCTAATAAGTTTTGATTTAACATAAATGAATAATATACCGACCGATTTTAAAATGGAACAACCTACTGGTAAGTAGGTGTTTTACACATATGTATGTATGTGCACTGACGAGAAAAAGAAACCTCATTCAAACTCGTTGTACAATATTTTGTTAACCGTGATCAAAAGATAATAGAGTAGATTTCTTGGAAGCACAGAGCACCACAAATACAGCCTCAGAGCCACGCATTTGCAAAGTAGGCCCACAACAAAAAGAAGCTGTAACGGAAAAATATTACATTTTAAATTTATGCAAAATATAGAAAGAGAGGGGAGGAAGGGGTAGAAAGGGTAGTGGGGGTTGGGGATGTTGAAGGGGAAAGTGGAACAAGGATGAATATTCAAAATGGAATGCTACGTTCCTTAATACAGTTACCCTACAACGTAAACCACAGCAGCGCAGACACTCATGCACAAAAGACAAACACACACACACACACACACACACACACACACACACACACACACACACACACATAACTAACTTACATATATAAACAGACAAGTAAGATATAACAACCCTGTAGGGCATCGTCAAAGACACATAAATATAAGGAAAAACAGCAATCGGGCACCGCCTTAGGATTCCGGCAGCCAAAATTAAGGTGGGCACGATAACTTACTCAGAGTGAAAGGGGAGGGGATGCCAAAGCATGGGAACGCAAATGCAAGGGTAAAGGAAGGCGGCGATAGCGGGAGTGAAGAGAAAGAGGAAAGAAACGCTAACTAAAAACAAGACAACATACGCAACACAAAATACAAGACAGACAGAAAACAAGTTGAAAATAGGGGCACCGCCTTGGAACGGTCAGTAACCTATATAAAGGATTCTGGGTGTTTAAACGCGTTTAGGGCATGCCAACCTCGCACTTACCATATTTTCAATAAGTTAGACAACACAATGTAAATAAAATCATTCCCCGCTGAGAAAGGCTCTAACATTAGTGGAAAAAAAAAACAGATCATATTAAGAAAAACATAAAATTATGGTAAATCTTAAGTATAATTACACCAATGTACTTAACAACCTGTCTGAAATCAGAGCACCAAGACCTTAACTTTTAAATTAGTACAGAACAATTCTATTTGTAAATCTGATTAAAAAGCACCAGTTCATGGTCGCATTATGCTTCAATTCTTGAATTCAATAGACTGGTCAGAAGAATTTCACTGACACAATCAGTAGCGCGTGTGGCCGCCTCTCCTGACAACCACAGCCGAAAGACGTCGCCCCATGAACCCGCAACAGTTACGTAGCAGATACCGTGGTATTTTGACCCACTCCAAGTTTCCGGACGTTGGCAGGTTGATGTAACCGCCGTCCAAGGTAATCCCAGGCGTGTTCAATCGGATTGCAGTCCGTTGAGTACGCCGGCTAACGCAAAACGTCAATGTTGCTCGTCTGTAAAAAGTTCCCGGTGCTATGTGCAACATGAGGTCGCGCGTTGTCATGCTAAAAGACCAAGCCTTGACGTTGACGGAATATAGGGACAACCACAGGACGTAAAATATGGTCGATGTAACGCCTGGCTGTGAGATTACCTTGGCACACGACGAGTTGGGACTTTAACCTATGGTTGATGGCTGCCAAGACAATAACTCCGCCCTCATCGTAAGGATTGTGCTGCAGAACGCATTTTAGCGTAACGTACACAACGTTGTTTGTAGATACGGATACGTCCGTCGGCGTTCCACAAGTTGAAACGTGACTCATTACTTAAAACTACGTTCTGCCAACGCTGACCGCGATGGCCCAAATTACACCTTCGTGTCGCTGACGTAGAGTAAGAACTAGACCACGATAGGCCTGTTGCAGATAATTTCCCGTTCTCTACGACGATTTCTCAATGAATGTCGACTTATACGCCGTCCACGGTTATCTACCACTAAACGTGACGTGGATTCAACCGTCACAAATCTGTCACACAAAATGGCGTTGACGTATATAATTACTGACGTTACACGCGGTTGCGTGTAGTCATGTCAAGCATTCCAATGAACGTAATCTATATATTACAAGTAAACGTCTTCAGCAAGGCTACCGTTATTACAAATTGCGAAAATATTTTGCTAAATTTTACTATCGTAATTCTGATTTAGATTTAAAATTCAATAGTAATTTAAAGACACTTCTGCGAGAAGGTATTTCTAAACCCGTTTTTTATGGGGATGTGGTTTACAAACTTCGTAAGATCTTGGGTCATGGTAATTTTCCAAATGTATTTGGTAAAATTATAAAACGTTTTATAAAGACCCAACTGTTTTAAGACATACCGCATGTTTAGTGTTCAACCCGTTTACAGTTGGACACTACGCTTCCCTCTTTGATTGTGTCTGACGGAAGAGGGGGAGGACTCTATGATAAGCAGTTTTAAATCCTACCAGGACTGAACTGTTTTGATATCTGTCTTCTGGCCTGTTTCGTCGGGCCCTTAAAGGTGTTTCTCTTGTTGCTCTGTCTTCTGAAAAGGCATTGAGCACATACATTTTTGGCTCTAAAGGTTTGCTTTTTATATTTTTATACACGAGCATTTTTGTGTTTTACATGCCATGCCTTTTTGTTTCCATTACGTGTGTTAGAGATTCACCTGGAGGGGATTACTTTTATTTACACTGTCCCGTGTCTTTGGAACATGGTGGGGGTAAGAGTGAGGTTGGGTGCGCACCATAAACCGGTTTAAGCTCCCCAGTGGTGTTTTTGCCACTGACCGTTCCAAGGCGGTACCCCACTGTGTTCCTTTGTTTGTTCGTTTTGTCTTCTTGTGTAGGCTTTGTGTGTGTGCGCGTGTATGTGTATGTGTTCCTTTTTTTGTTCGTTTTGTCCTCGAGTGTTCGCTTTGTATGTGAACGCGTGTATCTGTGTGTGTGTGTTTGTGGTGTGCACGTCTGCGTGCTGTAGGTTTCGTTTTGGGGAGGTTGCGATTTTGGTACGTGGCATTCCCTGTTTGATATTTGTCTTTGTTTTTAACCGTACGAGACTTATCGACAAGCGTTCCCGTGTCTCTGACACGTCGAACGAGACGTAGTATTGTCGATCGAGAGACGTTAACACATCTAGCGACTTGTTCTTGCGTTAGCCCACATTCGAGCATAGCCAAAATTGGGTCATAGCTTCGAAATTTAGCCTCGCCATTATCAAAATCTGATAAAATGTCAGAAATCCTCTGAAAATATTATCATATGTCGACTAACACATGTACCTGTGTAATATTTGCTAAATAAAACCACATGGTGACACATACGGGCTGCAAGAGAAAATCATGAACAGGTACATGAATTTAAGAATAGGCTAAATGAAATATTACTAGCATCGGTTGGCTGTTTGTCGGTCAAAGTATATGTGCATGTACATTTCTGACATTGCCCAACAAATTTAAACTATGTATCGAAAATAACGCCAACTTTCAATGAGGCATTTCTTTATCTCGTCAGTTTATGTATGTATGTGTGCAGAGTGTTGCAGGTTCATGCATTTTTCTTACGTATATGTCATGATGTAACAATGACAAAGAAAAAAGAAAATTTACAATTTAAAAGCCTCAAGTCCAAGCGTAAGACCTAAATTGTTTACAAACATGGTTCTTGGATCTTAACTGTTTAATTAATCAGAATAATGTGAGTGTGCATTGTTGTCAGTCTAAAACATTTTAACAATTTAAAATTTTTAATATCACATCAAGTATTTTGGGAAAGCACTGCACTTAGTTAGACAGGCATTAAGTTTGTGTTATTAAGAATATAATTTTACTCTACTGCTTTTTGCAGATATATTGACTTTAAATGATAGATAGTTACTCTGGCTGATAATTTACAAGGTTCCAACCTGCTTTGGAAATTCTTACTCCTAGTTGGGTTCCTATAATGCAGCTTCGGTATGCATGTTTTCGTGTCGTCTGGTAGATAATGACAGGAATAAGCTGAGTAAGGAGAAGAATACGCATGTCAACCCGGAATTGCCAACTCTGGTTCATCAGAAAGAGTACAATTCCCTATTGCAAACATATCAGCGCATATTTCGTGGAACTGATTGTTCTTATCACTTACAGAATGTGATCATCAACATTTATGCTTTCAAATAAATGAAAAAATATATTACCTACTAGAGCTGATAAATACAGCTTTGCATTTTTTCTCATATATTCGTTCCGACTTAAGTTTGAAATTTAAGCATTGAGCAAAGCAGGTGTGTGACATTAATCTTAGAGGTCAATTTGAGTGCCACTAAAGGCTAAAACAGTGCTAAGGAATATATGTTAACAAAACAAATGCTGTATATTTCAATAAGTATGTTGTGCTTAGAGCGACATTTGAATGTTTATATTACTGAATGGTCCATTGCAACGAATATATTCTAAGTGCTGCATAGATCCCAGTCAGGACGGATGTACTTGTTTTGTATTCGTGAGTCTGTGAAAATGATCAATACATTCTGTGATGCATTATTTGCGTTGCGGTTTTCGTATGCATTATTAACATTTTAAAAATTATAGGAAAGTAGTCTGCCAATGCTACTTTTGTTGAATAATACATTTATCATGTCTGCAGATAGACGATAATAGTTATGTCAGCTTTCAGCCTGTTTGAATATTCGCAACACTGATTGTGCGTAATAGCATACCTGTGTACTTGATCACAAATCATTTTGCAAAAAGAAAATAACTAAAACATTTCCTGTAGCAAGAAAGTAATGTAAAACAGAAATCAACATCGTAGTATCGATTAGCACAGATCTGTTAACCATTACACTAGGTTGAACGTTATCGGGTTCGTTTAGTCTAAGATATGAAGGGGTCTTTTTGTACATGATTATAAATATACAGTTGTTGAGGTAGATATTTTGGAAACTGAACGGAACTATTAAATATATGTATCTAGTCACATTTATGAATCCACATTATACATACGGTTCTAATCAGTGTTTTATCTCTCAGTAATTTGTAAATGAGGTCAATGCCTTTTCAGTTGAGACGGATAAATGCTGAAAAAAAGTTTTAAAACACAAATTTCATTACAATAGTATTATTATCATAATAATTAATGTACTTTTGGACCTCTATGCATATTGTGAAAGATTTTATCTTTCTTTCTCAGTTTTAAATTGGAGATCTATAGATTTTAACCTTTAAAGGCACTGGCCTCCAGTTTGTACGACAACAGAAAAGAGAACATTTTAGGTATCAGGAAATTAATGCTATACTTCGTAATAAAGCTTTGAAACTTTATTATGTTATGGAAATAAGTGAGAATTAATAAGTTGTTTTTACTCATTTTACATTGAAAACTGAAAAGTGTTTGTAACGTTTTCCTCAAGGTAAACTGCCTAGTTATAAACATCTTATCTATTTAACAAGCGTTTTATACGTATTCCACCGTGGTGTATTGGTCAAGTTCACATACCAGTTCGATTCACGGCTCGCGCATATTTTTTTCTTAATTTGACATTCTTGAGATAGTTGTTCAAATTCTAGAGGCCAATGGCTTTAAATGTGGAAAAAACCCATACGTTTTGCTTTATGGAATTTGGTTCTATTCATACCAAATAAACCACAGAAATGCACTGCTAATACATATGTTTAAAGGCCAAACACCAAAATTGTAGGCGGAGCTTCTCTAGAATAAGTGAATGTGAGTGAGGTCAAGAAACAGGCAGTTTGCTAAATCCAGCTGCATCAGCTGACTGACTCTGAAAAAATATATTAACATAGTGTAGATCCCTGTGGACCAGTTACATATGTATAAAATCAAGGTCAAGGGGGAGTATTTACTGCTGCAGTTTAGTTGATTGAAGAAAAATAGAATGTGCGTACGTTAAATGTGTTAGGATGTTCTGTGCTTCCTGGAAATCTACCCTTACCTTTTATCTTTTACTCTAAAACTAAATTACAATTGAATTCTATTCAAGCACTATTAAATCATTATGATTTGTGTCTGTAGACTTTTAAGTTAGTGCAAAGAATCACTTTGCAGGATTTATTTACATTATTTTATTGTGGACATAATTAACTTGATCAAACAAAACTGGCTCTGATTCATATGGGTTAGTCAGTCAATGGCGGAGAACTGATCACTACCAGTTAGAAAGTCAGGGAACTGATCATCGTATATAACTGAAAATTAGCTAAAAACGGCCCTGAAATTCAGAGACCGAGGCAGAACAGAAATAAAACAAGAGCTGTCCGTAAGACAGCCAAGCTCGACTATTCGAAATATTGTCACAGAAGCAGGAAATTATTACCCAAAATGTTAAATATCAAGAGTTTTAAGTTCCGAAATGGGACATAATTTGACCAAATTGCATATTAGAGTTATGGGACTTGATGCTATCAACTAGTTTTATAACCCCGTAGAAACATGTTAAGTTTCAATTCCATATCTGCATTAGTTTTGGAGATAGTAACTTGCATGTAAAACTTTAACCAGAATTTTCTAAGTCCAAAAGGGGGCATAATTTGCTCAAAATACATGTTAAGAGTTATGGAACTTGACCCAGTGAGGTTGGTAACTGACCTAGAAAAAAAATAAATAAGTTTCAAATCTATATGCCTTTTAGTAATAGCTGTATGTACTTGCACGCAAAACTTTAACCAGAATTTTCTAAGTCCAAAAGGGGGCATAATTTGGCTAAAATACATGTCAGAGTAATGGGACTTGATTCTATCAACTAGTTTTATAACACCGAAGACACATGTGAAGTTTCAATTTAATATCTGCATTAGTTTTGGAGATAGTAACTTGCATGAAAACTTTAACCAGGATTTTCTAAGTCCAAAAGGGGGCATAATTTGGCTAAAATACATGTCAGAGTTATAGGACATGACCCAGTGAGGTAGGTAATTGATCTAGAAAAAGAATAAATAAGTTTCAAATCTATATGCCTTTTAGTAATAGCTGTATGTACCTGCACGCAAAACTTTAACCAAAAATGTCTAAGTCCAAAAGGGGGCATAATTTGGCTAAAATGAAGGTTAGAGTTATGGGACTTGATTCTATCAACTAGTTTTATAACCCCGAAGACACACGTGAAGTTTCAATTTAATATCTGTATTAGTTTTGGAGATAGTAACTTGCATGTAAAACTTTAACCAGGATTTTCTAAGTCCAAAAGGGGGCATAATTTGGCTAAAATAAATGTCAGAGTTATAGGACTTGACCAGTGAGGTAGGTAATTGATCTAGAAAAAGAAAAAATAAGTTTCAAATCTATATGCCTTTTAGTAATAGCTGTATGTACCTGCACGCAAAACTTTAACCAAAAATGTCTAAGTCCAAAAGGGGGCATAATTTGGCTAAAATGAAGGTTAGAGTTATGGGACTTGATTCTATCAACTAGTTTTATAACCCCGAAGACACACGTGAAGTTTCAATTTAATATCTGTATTAGTTTTGGAGATAGTAACTTGCATGTAAAACTTTAACCAGGATTTTCTAAGTCCAAAAGGGGGCATAATTTGCTCAAAATACATGTTAGAGTTATGGAACTTGACCCAGTGAGGTTGGTAATTGACCTAGAAAAAGGATAAATAAGTTTCAAAGCTATATGCCTTTAAATGATAGCTGTATGTACTTGCATGCAAAAACTTAACCAAGGTGTGACGCCGACGCCGACGCCGACGCCGACGCCAGGGTGAGTAGAATAGCTAGACTATTCTTCGAATAGTCGAGCTAATAATTAACAGGTGTTAACCAAATTAAACTTGCTGAAACAAATGTGATATATACTGTATGGCATCCCGTTAGGGCCATCGCATATAAAGAATTCGAAGTAACAAAATCATGTCGAAATAATTTAGACTTTCTTCTCAGTAATTCACTTCTTTCTAGTTTTCACCATAGTAGATTCGAATTTTCATCATTATGTTTTCGATCTTTCTTCAACATTATAGTATCACGTTCGTTCGTGTGCACAGAGTTAGTACTTGGTTACAAACCTGCGCTCGTACGCTTTTCGCTTGATATGCTCAATAAATGTTACAGTATAAAGCAAAGAGATTTTGTTGTATCTAAAATAGTTGCAAACAAATTGTAGTTTTAACGGTTAGCCTTAAATTTTGAGACAAATATTTCAAAAACACCAAATCATAGAAAAATGTGTTGTTTCACATGAAAATTGAACACATTATAAAACATGTATATTGCTCCAGAAAACGATTGTACGTATGCTGATATATAAATTGAATCCTGGAAAAGACTGCATAAATGGGCTACACTTTCGAGCTGTTCGACGTCGTTAAAATCTTGCCATTTTCAGAAAACTGTTATATGTCTTCGTTTTGATGCATTTGCAACAGTGTCCGAGTGCTAAATTTTTACATAACTATGTGGAACGTAGTTTTCAGAAATTGTTTATTTTTATTTGTTTACAAATGTCATTCATTTGTGAAGGGGGACAACTTTTTCAGAATATTTTAAGTATCCATCGTACGGGACAGTACGGCAGAACATGTAATGGTCAGGTAGACTGTTGGTATAGATATTGTTTGTTTATCAAATAGTTCTATGTTTTGATGATATACTCCTAAATCTAAGGTATATGTCAGTTAAAAATGAAAATTAATATTTGTCTTTGATCTGACTTGAAAACAATGTATTTTTGTCCGTTACAATGGGATAGTTTATCTTCATTCAAAGAAACTTTAAACGTCATACTGAATAACTGCATTCACTGATACTCAGATTAACATTTCGCTTGAGAAAGCCATCCAGCTGGCTTACGGAAGGTCGGTGGTTCTACCCAGGTGTCTGCTCATGACGAAATAATGCACAGAGGGGCACCTGGGGTCTTCCCCCAACATCAAAGCTAGAATGTCGCCATTAATTGTGTCGGTGCGACGTTAAACCCAACAAAATTAATAAATAAATAACATTTCGCCAGCAGATCTCGAAACCACGTATATTCATTTGATCTGGGTTTTTTTTTCAGAATTAAGTTATGATGCAGCATTTTCTGCGAAAATACTGGATATCCTACCCAGTCAGAAAACCGTAAAAATGTTATGTGGCAAGTTCGTGTAAATTTATTGGACCACTGTTTGTACTTCAAAAATCTGGAATGCACTAGGCATTAGATTACCAAACAAGAGTAAAAATGGCATTTCAGTCGAAAACACAAAATTACATCCCGAAAATAAAGTATATATATCTCCTTAACCCCTTGAAGGATTTTCATGAAACTTAGGTCAAATGATCACCTCATCAAGAGGATGTACAGAACTTGATTCAGCTATGTCGGCTCAAGGTCAAAAGATAATGGGTAATGGTAGATTTGTCGGAAGCACAGATCACCACAACACGGCCAAAGAGCCACGCAAGTAGGTCCACATTATATATAGCTACTGAAAGTTCTGCAAAAATCACGTAATTTGATTTTAATTAAAAACAGACGTTAAACTATCACCTATTTTTCTCTTACATTTCAACTTAATACGATTATGTCATTTTAAAATCTCGTATATTTGTGATAATTGAAGAAACTTGAAACCTGAGATTTTTAACGAGGTACAATCGATAATGCTATATCAACTTATCAGGTGAGCAACCTTTAGTTTGTTCTAAAAAAGGTTTTCTTTGTATAACCTGAAATGTTACGAAATGTAACAAACGAGACTTTCGACGCCGGTCGACAATTTGTGTCTTGAGTAGGAATTTTAAATTGTTACATATTTTTATCAAATGAGAAAATTATCGAGATGAGTTTCATAATAACAGTTTAAGGATGTAGGAACAATTTTTTTCTAATGTTAAGACTTTTTTCATACTCTGTGAGCTTGAAGAACATTAGTTTCGAAGACAAACAAGAGAAGAAAAAACACAAGTCACTAAACTCGTTTTAATTTTATAGGGCATTTTCTTTACCCATTGTTTAAGCATTCAGTCTGAAATTTTGTAAAATTGAAAAAATTGTGGTACTTTATAAAACATATAATATCCCACTTAATGTTTTAGGGATTTTAGGTCTTATAGGTGAATATGAATAGAAGATGATGTCAGTACTATATAAGCATAAATGTCACTAACAAATCTCTTTCGTTTTTACATGTTGACATAATTACCCCATCCATTTTATTTTCAATGGAGAAAACGTATTAAGATCTACAAAAAAAAAATTGACGTTAAGATTTTCAAAATATTTTGCAGCTTTAATGACACACAAAAATGCTTCAAAATGGAATGAAAAAAAGTTGTGGTCACCGTGCATCTAAGAGATTTATTAAGAAAAAAAACTGTTAAAACTGGTGAATTTTTATTTATTTATATTTTCTAGATGATATAAAGAGCTATCTTGAAAACTTTTATTTCAATTATAGCCTTTATTATTATATGTATCAGTCAGTAAAATATCAAAACCAAACCTGATCTACTTTAATAGATATTTGAAATTACATACCCCTACCCCATTGTAAATCTTACATCAATTTAGGTAAACCCGCCCGTTTAGCTCAGTAGGGAGAGCGTCGCTCTACGGATCACGGGGTCGTGAGTTCTGTCCTCGGGCGGGGCGTATGTTCTCCGTGACGATTTGATAAAAGGCATTGTATCTGAAATCATTCGTCCTCCACCTCTGATAATTCATGTGGGGAAGTTGGCAGTTACATGCGGAGAACAGGTTTGTACTGGTATAGAATCCAGGAACACTGGTTAGGTTAACTGCCCGCCGTTGCATGACTGAAAAACTGTTGAAAAAACGCCGTTAAACCCAAAACAAACAAACAAACAAACAAAATCTTAGGTAAATGCCAGCCAAAAATAAGCGTGGAATTTTTTTTCCGCCAAAAGTACAATCTATTTGATTTAATGGTACATTATTAGCCATATTTTAATTACTTAGCATTAATTTTTGCAACTTTTTGTTAGAAAGCAATATTCGAAGAAACATTTTTCAAAATGGCGGATATTCTGAAAAAAAATCGCTCGTACATCCTTAAGGCAACTATTATCCACCTTTTTAACGACTTTCATGCAATTAGTGTTTCATTTGACTGGATGCATTTGTACATTGTGCTTTATTGTTTTGTTGATTTAATGATTACATTTAAATAAAGAAATAGATAATTTAAATTCAATGTTGTGATGGTCTAATTAACTTAAATATTATTTAAAAACGCGCTAC
Source organism: Mercenaria mercenaria (assembly GCF_021730395.1). Classification (NCBI taxonomy): domain Eukaryota; kingdom Metazoa; phylum Mollusca; class Bivalvia; order Venerida; family Veneridae; genus Mercenaria; species Mercenaria mercenaria. The sequence goes on along the minus strand of NC_069364.1, from coordinate 86,352,074 downwards.
AAAATATCTGTATTATTTTGTATTTCCATGATGGTAATTATACATTAATTGCATAAAAAATACAAGTATCTAGTTACAAATTGACAGTGACATATATAAGGCGAAGACAATGTGTTTAATGTCTAAACATTTTATTATTTAATTTAAATCAATGTAGCAGTATGAACAGTAATTGATATATTAAGCCGAGTTTAGACCACACTTGGATGCAACCGATTAAAATAGTTATTTATTCATGTATTTAAAAATATACTGAAAAAATAATGACTTAATAAGTATGCAGAGGAAATTGTGAAAACACACTTATTCAGGGATGGCCTATATTGCCCATCTGTCACCTTGTAGTATAACTGTATTATAAGAATGATTTTCACGAAGTTCATGTTGGAGGAAATGGTAGGTCACTAGAATTTGGCGGTTCTTTAAATAGTCGATACTCATCTCCTGAGGTGATATGAAACATGTTGTCTTCGGAAAAAAGTAATACTGACCGGGGCGTTCCTATGTTGGTATTTATACTTAGACAGATTATCGTGTTTTTGCCATGTAACTACTAAAGATCATTATGTCTCCCACCACATAGTGGTGTGGCAGGTATATTGATTTACTGCTATGTGTGTGTGTCTGTCTGTCTGTCACAAATCTTGTCCGCGCTCTAAGTCAAACATTTCTCATCCGATCTTCTCCAAACCTAAACAAAATATGTTTGACCATAAGTCCTCGGCCAAATTCGATAAATATCCAAATCGGCGCAGGCACTTCGGAATTATGGCCCTTGAAGTACTGAAAATCGGCTTTTTTATTCTTGTCCGCGCTCTAATTCAAGCAGTTCTCCTTTGATATTCACCAAACTTGAACAAAATGTGTTTGCCAATAAGTCCTCGGCCAAGTTCGATTACTAGCCAAATCGCCTTAGGGACTTCAGAATAATGGCAATTGAATTACCGAAAATCGGCCTTTTTACTATTGTCCGCGCTCTTAGTCCAACAGTTCTCACCCGATCTTTACCAAACTTGAACCAAATGTTTTTGACCATAACTCCTCGGCCAAGTTCATTAACTAGCCAAATCGCCCCAGGCACTTCAGAATTATGGCCCTTGAAATACCCCAAATCAACATTTTTCTCTTCAAAGGTATATTTGTAGTGAGTAAACAGTATAGAAGGACTGACTTACGATTTAGATTAGACAGTTGTGGGAGACATGCGTTTTTCTCAAAATTAGCTCTAGTTAATTTTGAAAAGTGGCGAAGTCGTTGCAATACATTCTGTTATTTTATTCCTCGTTTTGTTTTAATAATCTGGGTTAACATAGGGGAATGCTTTGCAAGCAAAATCAATATGATCTAGCCTAATATGATCGTTGCATTATGTGAATAACCTACAGTAGTTTCATCACTCAACAAATATGAAAATATAAGTAAATAAATAGTGATCATATGTATCAATTAACTTGAAAACTTTATTTAATGTTCATTTTAAGCCAATGGTGAGTTTCCATTGGGCATTTTTTGAGGTATAATATATATACTGTTAACATTCAACATCACTGAATCATGTTTCCTTACCTCGAACAAGCTGGTTTGAAGCCGCGTTTGAAATAGATCAATGAGAAAAATGACAGCATTGTTGAGGAAACAGGACTTATTTATTCGTAGACCGAAGTATATATCATGTATTTTGTCAAAACAATGACATTTTAAAAGAAATGACCTAACAGTTAACGTGTAAATGCTATCGAGACTGTAAATTATTAATATCCTTACTCATACAGCTTATCGGGATGGCTTAAACTATGATCTGTGGCCAAGAATTAAAACAATATGAACTAGTTGCATGGAAATATAAAGCCTCTGATCTCCAAAATAATTTTCTTAGATATCAGAAAAATCATTGCTATGAAACTTAGATACAGACAAATTATAAGTTATGGAAACACAGAAGAATTGTTTTTTTTTTTTTGTTTTTTTTTTTGCAAAACTGAAAGGCGTATATAACGGGTTTCTGGAGGTAAACTGCCTTGATAATACAGCTTTATATTTAACGACCGTTAAGTACGTATTCGAAGTACGTGTTCCTTCGTGATGCTTTAGTCAAGACTGCATGAAATGGTTTATTGCCGCGACCGGTCCAGACATGTTTTTTTTGCTTGATTTGGCATTTGTAAGATAGTTTAGAAACAGATCCCATGTTCTGTTATTTAGTGTATACGAGTAATATGACTAGACTTCAGTTTTAAAGAAAGATCATTTTTTGCTAAAATCTGGATGTCAGTTCAGTTAATGAATGATATATTTACAGGGGAAAAATCAGGGGGAAAATCAGCTAGAATTTGACTCACTTTGTTCTATGTGAGGGAGAAAAGACAAAAAATGCATACCATAATATAAACGTTATTTTTGAGATTGTAAGATGTTTGCGAATAGCATATGGTCTGTCTGAAGAGCTTTCTAACCGGTTATAGCTACATTGTTTCTTTGCGCCTCATTATTTTCCTTTTCTTCATTTGTTTCTTTCAGCACATTAACCACTTTTTTGTTCGTTAATGATAGCGGTAGTCTTTTCCTTTTTCTCCTCACTCCCCCTATCGCCCCTATCCTTTCCCCTTGCAATTGCGCTCCCTTGCTTTGACATCCCCTCCCCTTTTACTATGAGTAAGTTATTGTGTCCACCTTTGGCTGCCGGAATCCTAAGGCGGTGCCCGATTGTTGTTTTTTCCTGCTAAAATGAGTGTGTTTGTGTGCTTGTGTGTCTTGGGCGGTGCCCTACAGTGTTGTTATATCTTACTTGTCCTGCTTAAATAGGGTAACTGTGATTAAGGAACGTATCGTTCCCTTTTGAATATTCATCCTAGTTCTACTTTCCCCTTCAACCCCTCCCCAACACCCCTTTCTACGCCCCCTGCCCCCCACCTCCCGATCTATATTTTGCATAAAATTAAAATGTACTTGTTGGATTTTTGAAGCAACCCGTCTGTAATATTTTTCCGTTTCGGCTGTTGTGGGCATACTTTTCAAATGGGTGGCTCTGAGGCTGTGTTTGTGGTGCTCTGTCCTTCCGAGAAATCTACCCTTACCTATTATCTTTTGTTCCCAGTTCTTTTATGTCATTATTTTAAGATAGCGGATTATGGTGGAAAGTGTTTATGAATTAATTAAGGAACTCAAAAATGATTATTTTGTCTATTTATTCTCAAATTAGATTATTTCCACTGTGTACCTGTCATATTTCTAGAAAATATAAGGCAGATATTATCATTGCGGAAAGCAATAGTTTCATCATTTTTCCTTCCATTTGTTTTGAGTGCACACACACATTCGCACGCAAGCACATATCATTATCATCTGAAAAACATTTCTTTCCAATAATATTTTTATCGTTTAACAAAAAATGTGGCAGTTACGCTTCTAGCTTCAAAATTAATGTAATAAAGCCTAGCAAACCGCTTCAGACATTCTAACAAATAACTGAATGCCAGTTCTAATTTAGTTTTGTAGTTTTGTAAGGATTTATTATATTAATTAACGTTTATTAGGAATGACTTGGCGTAGGATCAAAGCAGCATATCCTTAGACTTTCGTCTGTTTTTCTAAATCAAGAAAATATTGACACAGGTAGAACGGTCATTCACTTTATTTTCAAAGTTTTTTAATTTGTAGCATGCGTTGGAAATGCCAGGCGCAGTTCCTCTTGTAGCATGTAAATTTTGATTTATGTTATCTACAGCTTACGCGAGTTGAATGTTCGTTTATATTTATCAAAATTCACCTACATTGTCTTTTCTAAAAGAGACACGGGTTGGGCGGGGGGGGGGGGTATTTCTCAATGTAACTGTAGATGTAAACTACGTGTACATTTAACGCCATAAAACAACAATTGAATCAATCTAGACATTTGTTTTAATAACTACAAACAGCATTGGGGTTAGTATTAAATAAATCATTGCAACTAACTTAACAGGAATTCACATGTTTTCTCAATCTTTAACCTGTTGGTATGAAACAGTACTCTGAAAATCAGTGGACAACTGAAATCGTGTACAAGGAACAAGACAATGTACCATTCGAATATAAAAAGAACAAAAGACAACGTTTTCTGAAGTTAAATGGGGAAATTTCGGACTTTTTAAATGAGGGCTTTCAAAAAGTAAGGCGATTTTTTCGCTTGTAACGAACTGCAATATTATTTACAGTATTGGTCTGCAGTAGGAAAGACGGTGTGTATTCTGTTCCAAATGTTTATAGCATTAAACATTCTCATTCTCTGTGCCTTTACTATAAATAATAATTTGCATTTATTTGACCGATATTAGTACATACTTTAAACTTGAGTTATATGATAAGTGAAGATTGCTGGTCCAAAAAGTAATAGAATGATCCTTGCAAAAAGGTAGAATGAATAGAGTAGAATAACTTTCTTTAGAACTAAAAATTAATCCGGCTTGACTTCGGAAATAAGAAATTAGCCGTATGTATTTCCTGTGAACGCTAAATCAACCAGTTCAGAAGACCAGTTGTCCAACATTATTAATTACATACTGGTTTTAAATATAGCCAAATCATTTACAATAATATTTCAGTTTTCATTTCAGTTGTGACAAATTGTCAAACTTTTGTTGCAACGTTATGAGTATCATTTAAGTATTCTCAAAGCAAATAGTTGAATATAATAAGAAGAAAAAATGGTACAAGCTGGCTAATTCATTCTTTAAAACACCACGACTCAAGCTCAACCCATGAAAAAAAATTCTTTTATACATTGACCATGAGTTGCAATGATTTAATAGCATGAGCCTTTACTTAAATACGTTTGCAGCTGATACTTTAACACATAAGTAGCTTTGAAACTTTGTGCATTTGTCTATCAACATTAGGTGACTTAATAGGCCAATAACCATAACTCTGATATGCACTTTATTAAAATTTATGGCCCTTTTGTACTTAGAAAATTTGAGTTTCTTGGTTGTTTTTTTTATGTCCACCTTTTCTCAAACACTATAACAGGTTATGTTTAAAGAATTTGTCACTAATTCCATTTGTCCAATAGTATCTCTATATTATATTAAGAATTTAAACATGGTATGCTTACTGGATGATAATAACCTGTATTTTGTGATAAGATCCTAGATGATTTTAAAGAATATATATGTTTTAGGCATTTAGTAATTTGTCCCTGATACACTGATACAGTCTGTCTGTTTCCAAGGGCTAAAGGCATGCGTGTGTATATAATGTGTAATATCAATATATTGTTCTTTTAGTAGATGGAGATTTTACTGTGAACTGTATAAAATCCTTTTAAAATTTTAGTGATAGAATAGTAATATGAAACTTTTTTAAAGTTTAATTCTGTAATGTTTGTTCTCCTAGTCTCTCATATTTCTTTTAAGAAAGGTTTGCATGAATATTTTATTTGTAAATGTAACTGTATTATATTTGTATTCATGCAGAGTGAGACTATAATAAACATATCTTATCTTATCTTATCTTACGTATATACATTTTTACATAAATTATTTTAGATATGCTTTACATTTTTACATAAATGGTTTTAGATATGCTTTACATTTTTTACATAATGTGCTTTACATTTTTACATATTAATGATTTTAGATATGCTTGACATTTTTACATAAGCGATTCGCCGTAAAACCCAACTCACTCACTCACTTTACTTAAATACAGTTATTTCGTTGAAATTTGAATAATCTATTGCGGCCGTTTTACTTTGTTTGGAGACATACTACGATTACTCATTGATCAATGTCACTGAGAAAGTAATCTAGAGAAACTTTAGACGAACAAACTGAAGCAGTCGTTTCATCCTAGACGTTTTGTTGTCAGCAAAAATAGAAGCTTTAATTATTATAAGAAATCTCTGACCAAAGACATGTAAGCTTATACCATATATTTAATAACAATGGTATAAAAGGCATATTAAGTGAGAGGCTCTAATACAACAAGACAAAATAAAAAAAGCAAATGAACATTGTAACATTAGCAAAGTTCTAATATTAAATGTATTTAAATAATTATGAATGCATATATACACTGAGATAAAAAAAGTTACTCATTAACAAGTACACATACTGTACATGCGAATGCTGTGTTTTAAAAGCGGCTACACCATATTTTAGAAATTCCAATACGTTGCTGATAATATTTCGTGTTAAACGTGCATTATCTACATTTTACGTTTCAATGGAACCATTCTCAGACATGGAACAAGAGCTTCAACATCTTTCTTAGTAATGGAAAGTGACGTCAATATTGTGCATGTTTGGATGTTCTAGCAGACGCCGTTTACCGGGCGTTTTAGAGAATAATCAAGTACAAACCCTTTTTTTTCAGGTAGAATAAAGTTACTGAGAACGAAGCGAAATTGTATATGTAAAATATGAAATATGATGTAATTTTCATTATGGTATTTTTAGATACATAACTTTTTGAAAGTAAACAATTCCTTCAATGGCCGGTCTTCCTATTACAGATTAATGTAAATTTTCTGAACCGTGGCTTTTTCATGTTACCTGTACCTTTCCTTTTAGAATATTATTACAGCTTGTCTCGTGTTCATATTATTCTATACTATTCTATGCTATTCTGCAATTTATAGTAATAATCTCTGGTTGAATTTATCATGCAACTACTATGCAGAGTGCCTGATTTCACTTGCCTGATACTTTTTTATATACAGCCATTGACCTGATATCAATATTAAGCTCCTCACAACTTGACGGACTGGTCCTTCCAGATCGAGTCCTGTTTTAATGTTGCACGACTTTTAACTAAACAGATTCTGTAATCTCAACTAGTAATTTCCTTAACTATATTTGTCTTAACTTTCTTCGCACTGACAATAGTTCTTAATGACGTCATTGTGTAGCGTTCATCATGACATTACAATGTACTAGGTCTGAAAACCCTATGCCACCCGGACATGACAGCACACTGGCAGAAAAATTTGCAGATCATTTCATGAATAAAATCGAAAAAATTGAAACATTTCGATAATTTTCGACCATGCGAAAAAGATATTCCGTGTTTTGACAGTTTTAAAGATCTTAGCGAGGAAGAAGTTAGAAAACTTATAAACCAACTACAGACGAAATCATGTGAACTTGATATCCTACCAACAAAAGTGCTAAAATCGTACTTAGATGAGTTGCTGCCTGTTATTACCAAATTGGTAAATTTGTCGTTACGTGACGGCATCTTTCCAACAAAATGGAAACAAGCAATTGTAAGACCTTTGTTGAAGAAAATGGGACTCGAACTTGAATTTGCAAACTACAGGCCTGTTAGTAACCAATCGTTTCTGTCAAAATTAATTGAAAAAGCAGCTCTGTTCAGACTCAATGATCATGTAAACAAACAGAATCTTCTACCAAAAAAAAAATCTGCTTACAGGAAAAACCATTCTTGCGAATCATCATTGTTACGATTATTAAATGATTTACTAGAAGCTATGGAGAAGAAAGAAGTTACGGCGCTAATTGCCATCGATCTCAGTGCCGCCTTTGATACTGTAGACCATGACATTCTTGTTGATGTGTTAAACAAGCAGTATGGCGTTCGTGGAACAGCACTGAGCTGGGTTGATTCCTATCTGCGCCCCAGACGTTGCCGTGTAAGTGTCAATTCAGCCATGTCTTTTCCACGCCAGTTAAATTGTAGCGTTCCACAAGGGAGCTGCTTAGGACCGTGGCTCTATTTGACATATGCGGGGACACTGTTTGATGTTATTCCGCCATCGATTTCAGTATACGGCTTTCGGATGACCACACTGCTAATTAACGCTTTAACCCATTATCTCCAACAGTAGAATCCCAGGCAATACAAGAACTTGAAGAATGTGCTAAAACAATCAACAACTGGATGAATGAAAATAAGCTCAAAATGAACACTTCAAAAACTGAGTTCATCATTTTTGGTAGTAGACAGCAGCTCTCTAAGTGTGCAACTGACAAAATATGCATTGTAGGTGTTGAAGTGACATCAGTGAGCTTTATTCGATATCTAGGTGCATACCTGGATGAAAACTTGAATCTAAAAGAGCATGTAAAACGAAAGTGTAGAACAGCAAAGCTCAACTACTTCAGCAAACAATGTATCCGGAAATATCTTACCAAAGAGGCTACCGAAACCCTTGTGCTTTCATTGGTGATATCCCATTTAAATTATTGTATTATCTAATGCCCGATCTTTTGTTTAACGCTTAAATAGTTTATTCACAATGATATTTATGCTCATTTATTTCATATGTCATTTAGAATGTCTTAATGTTTAGACGTATTTTTTATGTATGTGTAAAACGCCATTGAATATGTTTTACGTAAAAACAGGCGTTTAATCAAATAAAACAATTTCAGTTTCAGTTTCAGTTTCAGTTCTTTGAAAGGTTTATAATTCAATTGACACTATACTTATTCATTGAGGTATGCCTAATTTAAGGCATCTATTTTTATTAATTAGAACAGTTTAAATTTAGTGAATAAACTTTAAAGTCTCTCTGGTTGAGTCTCAAGCTGGAAGTGAAATTTTCAGCACTTGGATCATGTAGTTTCCTGAGTCAATTTAAATGTTAAGAAACGTGGATATAAAGCATATTCTGATTTATTTTTATTTTTACGCAAGTATTGTAAGTTTTTTTTATAAGAATATCAGGGATTCAATAAACATTGTTTATTCAATAAGGCTGTTGTATTGTTTTATTCACATGTTTCAGGAGCGGATGATTTTTCAAATCCGTACAAGTAGAATCTATTCATTTTTTTGCTTCAGATGTTAATCTTTATGAAATAAGAGATGAGTATATATGTTGTTCCAGGCAGGTTATTTGAGTTTCCTGATAAACAGAATAAATGACAACTATCTTTTGATATCAGATAATATCAGGATCGGCAGATATGGGCGGAAGGTGTTCGGTGAACCTCGCCCATTCCAGCCCATACCAACCTCGGTCTGATAACATTGATATCAAAAGACAGTAGCCTGTTATGTTTGTATCCATCGCCACGAGGGTATGAGGGAAAAGAAAATAGTTTCCCTTTAATTGCTTATCACCAAGCAAGGAAGATACCGGACTATTTTTAAACCATAAACTTGTGACTTTCTGCACGCCCTCCCACTGAGCTATAGTCTGTCTCTTGCATATAGATTATATAGTAGGCCTAAATAGATATTTGCATCATCTTTTTGCTTGTTTTTGTTGTTTATTGAGAAAAGTGTCCTGTTCCTCTTTTGAGACTAGGCGTGTTGTGTTTAATATTTAAATGCTTAAATTTTGATGTTTCTGTTTTTCAAATCGGGCAGAATTACGAGAGTTAGGTTTTTCTTGTGTCCGATTTTTTATTTCACATTTGTATATGAAACCGTTGTGATGGGCTTGATTTTGTCAAATTTCTTTTTCTTTTTCCCACTTTAATGCATTTGCCCCTGGAAAGACTTTTTTCCTGCCTAAATTAGCTTATATATATTATATATAATAGTGCAATGTTTTGGACAAACATGTGCACATTAGAACAGATATTTAATGATTTTTAGAAGGATTTTTATGAGACTCCAAGGCATATGAAATGATATATAACAAATTTTGTTACAATTACTTTTTGTTTTTGTTGTTTCTTTCCACTTTCAATGTTAGTATATTGATTATATATTTGTTTGATATTCGGACTGCGGTAAATTTTAATTTTTAAGTGTATATTCGCACCATTTGTTTCTCGCTTCATTTTACATAAGAATAAGCAGCAGTTTACTTAAATATTTAAGTTGATGATAGAAATTTCAGTGAAGTAATAATGACGTTAAATCAATTACGTATCAAATAGAGCACATATATTTGATATTTGTTACATGCCCTGATGGTTTATATGTCATGGTACTTTAGCTTTTTACCCCTGACGTTTGTACCCGGAGGAACATATCTTTGAGTCTAGATGACCTAAACCTGGAACAACTACTTATATCCTCAGAAAACCCTAGATCCGAAGGAACTTTTACTCTCAGTAAACCCTAATCCTAAAGTAACACCCAGATCTACATGTTCGGATATTTACGGTGCGATCATTCTACTTAGTGTGGCCAAATCCGCAAACTTCTGTTTTCGGATTCGACTTTTAAATGCCATTGTTCTTTGTTCTTATCATAGTGTTATTTGTGTTTACGTTCATATTTTTGTATTTGTTTATTTTAAAGGTATATAATGAAGTTTTGCAAAATAAGGGTTTAATCAAATCTACATTACAGCAAAAATGTTATCCGAACATGCAAAACTACCTTATTTTTAATATTCTTTAATGATCCTGACATTTTCACATACGTCCCGGTTATGTTCAGCGCGTCCTAGTTTTGAACGAAACTTGATTTGTTACAGTACCGATCAGCAATTCTGCAATTTCTGTTTTGAAAAGCCATATAAGAAGCATCAGCACATTCCAGCGCTAGAAAAAATAGGTTCTCAATACAGATTATATATTACATGATACATGAAATGTTATTACCGAGCGTCTTGGTTGGTGCTATTTATTAGTCTACAGTTCAACATGGAATTGTTGAGCTAACGGCAAAAATTGAGATAAACTTTGACATTCATAACTAGTGTCACTTAATAAAACCGATATTGAATTACTTGCCGGTCAAAAGTAAAAAGAAATGGCCGTCGTCCTTTCTGACGTACGCAGATTTAAGTCTGTTCATTTTAATAATAAGTTAGTCAACTTAGTTTGATTAGTCTGAGATCATTTTAAAAGTGTTCTGCTTCCGTTTTTTTCCTTATGACTAAAAATGCATCAATACTCAATGAAAATGCTGCGTAGAGACGCAGTCATTCGTTATAAACGTGCCTAATAAAATCTTCACATTCAAGCAAATGAAACAGATATTAGATTGTCTTTTTTGCTTATTTGAAAATAATCATTTGTTTAGTTAACGAACAGTTTGAGAGGGATCTGAAGAAAATCTTGTACAGAAGAGTTTATTACAATCAAAATCAGTCACGCACGTTCGTGTCGCATTTCTCCTGCATTAGAAAAAAAATGAGATCTGGAAAAAATTATAGACACACAGAATGCAATTAGTTTTTGCTAATTTGACTGATTGATTTTGCTTGTATCGCAGTCGTTAGATTCTCTCTCGGAATTATTGTATTTTAAAATAATCGTGTTAGTTTTTCTAACTGCTACTGATTAAAGTGTATCAGTTATTCTATTCGACTAAATGTGGAATGGTGTTACGTTTTTAACTGAAATATTATCAGAATGCAATATTTACGTGTGCCCTGCGTATTAAAGTGCTTAAAAATAAGTGCCCATGAAATTTTCCCTACGGCTTCAGTATTTGTTTCAAAAAGTAAATTGATTTTTTTACATATTATTATTTTTCGGCGAACGCCGTCTAAATTCGTTTTCGTTACCTATGCCACGTGACTTCAGTTTGTAAATCAAACTACTTGATAACGCTTTAGAGATAATTTATCAAAATGGAAGATTTATGCAACACTCTGCCTGATTGGACGAGAGTGTCAATTTCTTTCACTCTGTTGATTGTGCTACGCTGAGTGAAATGTAGACAAAGCGTTTATCCTAATGATATATCTCAAAATGATAAGAAAAACCTGTTCAAATACCAACATATATCAAATTAAAGAAAGAGCTGAATACGGTCTGCGTATCACATGAATAAGGGTGTGATAAAAGTCTTTTATGTAGAGAAGAGCTTTTAAAAGATTTTCCTTGTTACAGTTGTCGTCTGTATATGAAAAGGTTTCTTGCTTTTGTGACTTATTCAGATTGCATATTAAAATGAGTACTTGTATGCTTTGATATATTTGTTATAAGTTATTTAACTGATTTATTATATATGAATATTTTTCTTTAGTATGGTATACAAATATTGAACTCAGTTGAAATCTGTTTCATTATATATATGCTATATAATGACTGAATCTCATATATGTGATATGACTAAGGTCAAACTTTGCTTATGAAACAGAAATATTGAAATAATTACAATTGTATGTTTTGCTTGACCTTCACTTTTTTATAGGTGTGACGTCATTGTCCAAAGATTCATGAATAGCGAATATGCATTTGTTAAAGCGGGATCAATTGGCCTATTTTCGAAATACATAAAAATAATAAATAAAAAAATCCTTTAATTGATTTTTTTCAACTTTCTTCAGCTGGGACATTTGACCCCTTTTAGGGGCTGCTAGAGCTAAAACTAGAAATGCCTTTATACAGCGTCTCATGAACAGCTTGGTGGATCTTTGTCATACTTGGTCTTGGGCATCATTATAAGGTCCTCTTCCAAATTTATATAGGAACTTGGGCCCTATTAGGGACCACTATAGCTAAAAATAGATATGCCTTTCTTCGCATTAACCACTAAAATGTAATGGATTTTTATCAAACTCGATGTGTAACAATATCGTAAGGTCTCCTGCTATTTTGTTACAAATGGGGATAGGGACCAATTTAGCTAAAAATATAAACACGTTTAATGACCTCTTCTCATGAACCGCTTCATAAATCTTCATCAAACTACTGCTGTAATTATTAGTCTAAGGATAAACGAAACAAAATTGCAACCATACGAAACCTTTGCGAAAAATTAAAAGACAACCATTCAAATTGTTAAAGTGCGGTGTTTAGTTTTGCAATTTGAAAAATGTTAGATGAAAGATGAATGTTAGAGGAAAAATTCATAAACTTCTTTCCTTATTACAATTCGCCAACCATCATTTTTAAAGATATTTCTTGTTTTCGACTGCTTTCTTTTTAATTTTGCTAGAAAAGCAAAATTACAGACACCATACTTAACACTTAATTTGGTCAGCTTAATCAGTAACAGGGCTTTTCGTAATTGGAGCTTTACCATGCAACATCAAAATATAGGTAATATATCATTCTAACGGGAATGTTAGTTTGAACCTTTTTTCAGTAGTACGGCAAAATCCATATACCCATATGTAGACGTGAGGCGAATAATAATAATATGAAATAAGGCACTGTCTCAATCGGGAATCAATCCGACTTCAACTCATCCCATAACATTTGAAAAGAACTGTCTAATGACGGCATGGACCGGAGGACACAATTTTCAAGTTTCATTCGGTATATCGCATGTTACCGTAGAGGGATCGAACTTTGCGCAGGATCGATTCCCTGTCAGTTTAAGGGTAGATTTTGGAATAAAATCAACACTGCCCATATTTGTACTGATGTACAAGACGCTTATTAGGCACAAGGAAAAAGCGTTTTCTTCCAAACAATCCGACGCCCTGTGCAATTGCCGGAAGTACACAGTTTTTAATTCGATAGTATATATCTCATTCGGTATATCGCATGTTACCGTAGAGGGACCGATCCCGATTTTCGCGACTGAAATCGGTAGGATCGATTCCCTACTACTCTTTTTAGGTCCAAAGTTTGCATTTGTTTACTGATGTATATAGTGCTGCATATAAATATGTTATATATTAATATGTAAACGGCGTTGAGATGATATAAACAATGCCCGTTACTAAGTTTGCAGTGTATTAGTCCGTCTGTTTATCAATATCATTAGATCATTTAGAATTGCTCTGTTTATATATCATCGGTATATATATGGAACACTTCCTTTTCAATAAGTATATTGACAGTTTGAAAAATATTTTAACTGCATTTTCTTATTTCTATTTTTCAGGTAACCAAACGACTCACATCATTAAAGTCGTGTACACTCAAACAAATAATATGTCAGGCTCGTTATTCAACGTTATTTGCAGCAGTCGGACAGGTAGAACCACCGACCTTCCGTACGTCAGCTGAATGGCTTCCTCGCATGAAAAATTCAATGCCCAGTGTGAGGATTGAACTTACATCGGTGACGAGCAAGTGATTCAAAGTCGGCGACCGACCCTATCTAGGTATTCGTTATTGTTTTATTAAGTCTACTTCATGTTATACCGGTCTTCACTGGTAAAGTTCATCTTTGATATGAGCGATAGAGGTAGAAACTGACGCAGAGCATTTACAAAGTAAGTTTATGCAGTTTCAGAATACTAAGCTCAGTACGTACACCTTGATACTTGCTAATTTGCTTGATAAAGTAGGAATAATGGAAAACAACTACCACTTTAATAACCGAGATCGTTCTGTTACCTATTGACAGAAAATAAGGCCTTGAAATCCCTCATTTGCTGTTTCTGGTTAAGGTTGGGAAGTCGTCAATAACTTGTGGAGACAACGTAAGTGATGGTATTTAATCAAGGAGCACCTGTTGACTCAACTCAATCCCACAATGTCTGTTGATTAGAATTAAAAGGAGTTAATACCAATTAAAAGAACGAGACATGCTAATATTCTAAATACAATATTGTACAGCGTCGTTTATCGTAGCTACGGATAACCATTTTCTAGCAGTAATGTCCAGCAACTGTCCCTTGTTACAACTAGGCCTTATCTTTGCAGTAATGTCCAGCAACTGTCCTCTTTGTGTCTGCTTACTCATTATCTGCCCATATTATGTTCTTGCCTTTTTCAGTTGAATGAGATTATATGATCTCCTTTAATGTATCATTTATTTCTTAGTCTTCCCTTCTTTAATTCTGATGTTGTCAATAATACATTAATTGTAAAGAAGAGATCTATCAACCTGAGTAATAAATTTATGCCCTTCATTACTTCATTTCATCTAGTTTGTTTGAATTATGTTTTGAGATGGTTAACAAATATTTTGCTTGCATTTTGCCCTATTGATGTGAATTGCATCATTATTCAATTTCTTTCAATGTAGTTGCTGTTGTAATATTTGTACGAAAATGCAATAGGTCGTCACAATCGAACTAAAATATGCACAATACAAAGTATGGTGGCTGATTTCTGCCATTTCGTGTTGGCGGGGCAAAAACACGAAAACACGACAAATTTTACACGAAAACACGACGTTTACAGGGCGTCGAGTTTTCGTGTTGGCGGGTATGAATATGTCGTATTGGCGCCCTTCATTTGTCGTGCTGTCGTGTTTTCTCCCCGACGACACGGAAACATAAAAACTCCACAAATTAGTCCAGTTTTCGTGTTGTCGTGATTTCGCCCGCCAACACGAAAACACTATGTGTCGAGTTTTCGTGTTTTCGCCCCGCCGACGCGAAATCTCGAAAACACGGCAAATATCTTATTTGTCGAGTTTTCGTGTTTTCGTTTTAGCGTCTTCCGTTAGACATGCACACAACAATTACTGATCTGAACACAACATAACTGCATGCACAAATATATAAAAACAACTTGAAAATATAAGTTTAAGAATAAAAATCGATTTATATTCTATGTATATTTCGGCCGAATACCATTTTGTTGCATAAAAAATATCGAAAGACGAACGTCGAATATCAAACTAATTACTTCTGCCTTTGTACTCCTCACCCACATTTTATGAATCTCATAATGTATCAAAGCAATTTCTTACTAGAAAAATAATAACATCTTTTGATAATGACCAAATCTGTTAAGTCTGTGTTTTTGACAGTTGCGAAGAAGAATAGGTTGTGCTGTCATACGTTTAATATTTTATAAGAACAATATCATAATAATAAAATCAAAACCCTTATTAACGAGGAAACTCATTTGAATAAGTAAATCTTCATTGAGGCCCACGAGTATACGTAATTATTTTTCTAATTATACAGGCTCGGGTCCAGGGCCGGGGCCGAAGTGACCTGTACTCATCAAAGTTAGCAAAGGAATAATATTTTCTCACAATTTAGACCAAAAAATGCACCAGAGGCCACCATTTCATTCCTATTTTTCAAAAATGTCCGTGGGGATTGTAACGGCCCAGTGTCTGGGATGTCTCGACATTTATTTGATATCATGAAATTCTGAAGTTTCCTACTTTTATTCACCAACTGTCACTTAAGAATAGATAAAGACTTATTTTCATTATTGTTCTGATTCACAAAATTGGGCTCTACATTTATATCTTAAGGAGAGACCATATTTTCTTATCTGAGGTACCATGTTAATCTTATCCTCACCCACTCGGTTTTGCATGTGTTTTAAATTTTTTTTGAAGTTACTACGAAAAGTAAATGCATATTCATTTTAATATTGTGTGTTTTAAAGACCATTTGAACTGTTTTTCATGTTTACAGATTTATTTGTAGCTGTGTACCTATATATAGGACTCATATATTTGAACTTGTTCATCGCTTGAAATCGCCAACAATTGTTCCGAGATATGATGCTCATTAACTCTTTTAAAAGTTACTAAAATGCCTAAATACTTATAAAATCAATAATATGTGTTCAATACTTTAAAAACATATCGAAGTTTTCATATAACATCGTGTTTCGTGTCCGTAATTCATGAAGAAATATGAAATTTCCATTTACTTCTGTGTTTTGTTCGTCATTGCTGTGTTTAAACCAATTATGCCAAATATACCAATTGGTATATAGTTATGCTATACCAATAGCCCGGATACCTTTGAAAACACTAGCAGTGATATCTCGTTATACCTGTAGTGTACAGTGCGTAACAGTATCTAATTTGTACAGTGTGTGACATAAGAACAGGCTCAATCAAACCGAGCCTGCAACATTTTCGTTTTTGTCGTGTTGAGCGACCTGTGAAATTTCCACATTCTCTATTTTACCAGTGTTTAACTAATATCATCCGGCGACTATCGTAGTTGAGTGCTTAATAAACCTAATTAAAGGGATTGCAAAAAGTGATCTGTTTCCTTGAGTGCCTTTGGTTTATATGAATATAAATCGGAATAGTAAAACTTTCTTCGGTGTTTAATGAGTCCAAATGAACTGTTAAGAGGTGTAGTGATTAAACCAAGATGCACGGTAAGAATATTATGAATATATATATATATATACTGATATTTATAACTAATGTCATTTATGAATTACTGAGTTTGTGTATTGTATGTCATGATAATTATAATAGTTTGCACTGTTAACATGGTTAATAAAAGTTGTGTTTAAGTTAATATCACCTCCGTTATAACTTATCAAGTTAACTGAATCTATCCATAATTTATGTTTGCAACCAGCCGGACCCAGGCAAACTCGTGTAGCACATCTTATAGAGCCAACAGGCCACCGCTCGACTAAGGATTCGCTACAGGATACCCTCTGACCCCCTAAATATTAGGGCATGACCTCCTCACGTATCTCAGCAGGGACCACCATTTCATACCTATAATTCAAAAATGACAAGGGAGAGACCCTGTGACTCCACTGTCAGGAGGGGGTTCATCCCCGTACTTCAAAATTTGGACTAAAAATATGCAGCAGGGGCCACCATTTTATACATATATTTCAAACATTTCCAAGCAGACACACCCTGACCAACCTAACATGAGGGGTTATCTCCTTCCGTACCTAACCCCACTCGGCTCGCCGATGCCGCCTTCCTTCTTTAACTGTTGCCGCTCCCTGCAGCCCAATGAAATATTTCTGGAACCGGGTCTATTATACATACACTCCGTATTCTTAAAACGATAACTGACATCTGACATATTATTGCACTGTTTTATAATCTCAAATCTCCTAATGCAGCTTCAGTGAATATAAATAAATTTTGAATTGACGGTTCGTTCAAATAGAAAGAAAAATCCTTCTAAAACCCTTCGCCACTGGCCTCAGAATAACTCTACATTTTATAAGAGATGTCTGAAAAGTATTTGTCGAGTTTTCGTGTCGGCGGGGAAAAACACGAACATTCGACAAATAATGTATTTGTCGTGTTTTGGTGTCGGCGGGGCGAAAACACGACAAATAAAGGGCGCCAACATGACATATTTATACCCGCCGACACGAAAACTCGACAGATAAATTTGTCGTGTCGGCGCCCTCTAAACGTAGAGTGTTTGCGTAAATATGTCGTGTTTTCGTGTTTTCGCCACGCCAACTCGCCAACACGAAATGGCAGAAATCAGCCACTATAACAAAGAGATGAGCAGGCATCAGAATTGTCCGAAAACATTATCAACACATTTCCATGGAAGTTTTTCTCCCGATGTTCGTTAGATTAATAACATAAGCTCAGGTTTTACAGAAAAGCTTGTTACGAGGAATGTATATTTTATTCAGATCCAATCACGTGCTTGTGTTGGCTTTAAATGTATTATTGCATTACTTGCTTTAATAAATATTTTTGAATTTAAAAGCGTGACGTATTTCTCTTACATTGTGCTACGAATTGATGATGATAAGATGATGTGGTGCATATGATAGAAGAATTATTTGCTATGAATTACATTTGCAAAAATTGTGCAAAATGCAATGCAATATCAAATCTCATCACGCTTCTTGAAGCTTTCATAATATCACCGAGTTATTATATTTGCACACTGAATTTATGAGATCCTTTCGAGATATAATTGTATTTTAAAATTATTCAGAAGTGTTGAACAGCTATAGAAAACCTTTTGACATTTTTCTTCTGAGATGACAGCCATTAACTTTATATGCAAACTTCATATAAAATGACAACAGAATGCACAGTTTACATGTTATCAACGGGAATAAGTGTTATATATATATCCTTTGTATATTTTCGGAAAGCGAACGAAAGTAAATAATAAAGTAAATAATGTGTTCAATTGGGCTGAAAATAAAAGAATACTACCCTATAAGATTGTGTCGACGATATATTAACAAGAGCTGTCACAGGAGACAGCGCGCTCGACTATTTCGATGCTGGATAGTGAAACTGGGCACATCTGAGGAAACTAGAGCTGTCACTGGAGTGTTTAATGACTCCAATTGTGGATGAAGATATTGCACAATAGCCTGAGTATATGTCAAAAATATCAACTTAAAGTAATAAGAGAGGTACAGATAAAATGTATCAAAACACTATATAAGTATATCCTAAGCAAAAAGGGGCATAATTCATTAAATATTGGTGCCAGAGTTATGCACCTTGTGTCATATAGTGTGGGTGATGATGTTGAACAACTATTTTAAGTTTGAATCAAATCCATTCAGTAATAACAGAGACAGAGTGAAAGTGCATCAAAACTTTAACCTAAAATTCTAAGTAAAAAGGGGGAATAATTAATGAAAAATTGGTGCCAGAGTTATGCACCTTGCGTCATATGGTGTGGGTGATGATGTTGAACAACTATTTTAAGTTTGAATCAAATCCATTCAGTAATAACAGAGACAGAGTGAAAGTGCATCAAAATTTTAACCTTAAATTCTAAGTAAAAAGGGGAAATAATTCATGAAAACTTTTCCCAGAGTTATGCACCTTGTGTCATATGATAAGGGTAATGATGTTGAACAATTGTTTAAGTTTGAATCAGATCCATTCAGTAATAACAGAGATAGAGTGAAAGTGCATAAAACTTTAACCTGAAATTCTAAGTTAAAAGGGGAATAATTCATGATAATTTGTGCCAGAGTTACGCATCTTGTGTCATACGATGTGGGTGATGATGCTGAACAACTATTTTAAATTTGAATCAAATCCATTCAGTAATAACAGAGGTAGAGTGAAAATGCACCAAAACTTTAACCTGAAATTCTAAGTAAAAAGGGGGAATAATTCATAAAAAAAATGGTGCCAAAGTTATGCACCTTGTGTCATATGATGTTGAACAACTATTTCAAGTTTGAATCAAATCCATTCAGTAATAACAGAGATCAAAAAGCTATAAAAAAATAAATAGATCGGCAACTTGAAAAGTATATAGAGCAAATCTCGCCAACATCCCGTGATAACTGAATGAGATCTCGTTTACCGGAAGTGGCCCTTTTTCCACGCGCCATTTTGTATGCGAAAGCAATTATTCATCGGTAAATTTATTATCACCGTATGATCACGCTTCTTTTGATGGCAAGAAACGTGTACTTTGTGTCTTAAGACTATTTCACATTAAACTAATGTTGTTTTAGAAGGTAATATGTATTCTAAATGTAGTTTTAAAGGTACAAATTGTAACTCCATGCTCGCCGATGTTTGTTTTACTAAGATAACGCCGATTCACGCTCTGACACGAGATCACGCGAGATTATAGCCAGTTGCCATTCTGTGTATTTTATAGTTCTTTGCAGAGATAGAGTGAAAGTGCGTCAAAACTTTAACCTGAAAATCTAAGTGAAAAGGGGGGATAATTCATGAAATATTAGTGCCAGAATTATGGCCCTTATGTCAGATGAAGTTGATGATGATGAGGAATAAGTATTTCAAGTTTGAATCAAATCCATCAAGTAATTACAGAGAGAAGTTGAAAAAAGAGAAAGTGTAAAAAAAACTTTAACCAAGGTGGGGACGCGGAAAGACGCCGACGCCGACGCCGGGTCGAGTAGGATAGCTCTCCTTATACTTCGTATAGTCGAGCTAAAAACTATTCAAGATAGAAAGCAAATAAAGTATTTCCAATAACAAACTTTAGAATTGTAGTCCTATATTTTAAATATATTAAAGAAACAAACAGTTAAATGGTTAAGTGGATGAAATATTTAGTTAACAAACCCAACTTAACAACTGTCTTATTTCAAGCTTATTCAAGTTGATAAATAATGAAATAAAATGTAAAACAAAATATTGCTTTATGCGTTCTTTAATAATCCAGTACATTCATTTACAAGTTACTGCAATGTCGTTCTGTATATACTAACCATTTAACTCTGCAAACACAAACTAATAATGATCATAGAGAAAACCAATCAAAATATAAAAAAGGAAATTAAGAAATTGCTGTAGATCTACTTAAAAAAAGGGTGAATATCCATGAACGTTCCATAACCGCAGCCTCCCCGAACCGCAACTTAACCTACCCGAAGTGCACACATAAACGCGCGCGAGCGTGAGAGAGTTTCATTTGTGTATATTGCTTATAAAACGTTTCTCCGTTTTCAAACATGTCAAAAGTAATACCTACTATGTACTGAATTTTATCCAATAATTTTATATATATACAAAGCAACATGTTAGGATTAATCTATATATTTATACATTTTAACAACAATATTCAACTGAAACCCAAGTAATTGGCCAAACGGTCAAATTATCTGTCTTTGCTATTATTTTCCTACAACCAATTGCATATTTGTTGCTCGAAAAATATAGTGGGAAAAAGAATAAACAAGACCTTCGTGCAATATCACACGAAAGCTAGTTCTGTTACAGAACAGCAGACAACCATATAGTTTAGTACGTGTATGTGTCATGTTGTTATTATAGTATATGATAGTAATATGACGTGCTGTTGGACCAATCCTGTTAGTTGCAATTCAGCTACATTTCCACTTTTCGTTTGTACATTTTAACACATAAATATCATTTTGCAATACAGCTCTTTTAGAATTATGAGTCAGTGAAATTACTATAAGTTGTCTATTCATTGATACATTTTGCCTGTCACCCAAACATTGAAAATTGACATAGTTTAAGCAAATATATTAATTTAGTACATTGTTATTAACCCGTGGAATACGAGTATTTAATAGTATACATAAAGAAGCTTAAAGTTCAGCTATGACATTCATGTTTAGTCGTTTTATATATAAATCATGCTTTACTTAATTACGTTACCTATTTAAATATATTTTATTAAAGAAAATCTACAGATACACTTATTTGACCCTGCGTCGAATCGTTTCCTGAAACGTCTGAGTATCATTCGGTTTTGCAATTTCTAATCTGTCTCAAATATAATTACATTTCTAAGATATGTATTGGAACTGATATTCAATTATTTGCAGAAAACTGTTTTAACAGCAAGGAAAGGTATTGATTTCAGACAACGCACATACATTCTCCTAAACCTGTCACTAAGAAACAAATCCCATTTTAAAGTAAAATGATATCGCTGTTTTAAATTAAAAAAAAGTCTCAGAATAAATTCAGAAATGATATACTTGAAAGTAAATTGTGCCTGACTTTGTATAAATGCTTCTCTGCATGCTTGATCAAACAGGAAATGGAATATAAACTTAAGGTAGATCCAGAGAAACACAGAACGCAATGAAATAAGATACAGTAGTAGACTCTGTTTAATTAATTGAGTCTCATATGTGGTTTCAATTATGCAATACTCTTCACGCCCTCTGGTACCGAATTAAGTCTATATAATATGTGTATAGTCACTTATCCGGATAGCCTAGAATAAAACTTGATCCGGCGTATTGCCACTCGTGTTTATCTTCCTCAAGCTTACAAATACCTATAGTATCGACACGGGAAGTACTTGCAAAAATGCCTTTAAATCAGACTGACATTAAGAGATCCCTCAAACCGCAAGGAAGTATCGCACAAATGTACAAAGACCATTTAAATAAAAATGTGAAAGGATCATTTGGAAGCAAATAACGCAAGAAAGCAGACTCGGATTGATTGAGTCTGTTCTTAAAAGGTAATGAAATATTCAACATCCCTCATGTCCCCCAGCATCGGCTTAGGCGGAAATCTGTTAATATATTAAAACTAAATGTACTCCATGGTCCCAAAGGAAAACTCTGAGTCTAAGTACGTGGATCCTTTTAAAGGCCGCAACACGGCACTGAAAGACATCTAGGATTAAATTACAACTACATGTAGGATAAGGTTCATACCATCATTAAAATTACATTACTGTTTTTTTTTTGTATGTTAAAATGCCATCAAACTGTATTTTCACTAATACTCGCATTATGAAAAATCCAGCAAAAAAGGCATACGACCTCTTTCTCATTGATTGACTTCTTTTTCCGAGTTGTTTTTATAAGATGTTACTCAAATTCAAAAACGTATTTATCAATAATCTTCGTAGTATATGGTTTGTAAGTACCATTAATTAGGGGAATCACCCCTCACCATTTTCAGTGAACTTAATATCAGTTAAATACACAAGCTCATTGAAACAAGAATACATTGCTAAACATTCTGTCCTTTATCATCAGATGTAACGTTAGTGTTCACATATTGGTCTGAAGATTTCAAAACAATACACTCTAGCCATAAATGCTGATATTGTTTTTTGAAAACAATTACGTGCAACGCGGCAATAAGACTGATGGTTATTTTATAAAAAAAAATGCGTGCTGAATAATAGACTGCAGCAGTCGTTTTGGGAACTTAAAAAATTGAATCTTTCTTAATCGTGCCATAAAATCCTCTTTAATAGCAAAATCTGACAATATTATCATTATTCCCGACATGAACTTTCACAGAGAATGTCATTGTCAGCAAGCCAGAACAACAACATATAATATATTGGAGATTTTTGTATTTCAACAGCTTTGCGTGTCTATGTGAAAAATAAGAATATAAAATTGTGAATGTATATGTATCTTATATGTTGATGGCGTAGCAAATTCTTTTACTTCAAATATTCACCTGTGTAAGGCCCTTAAAAAATCTTAATCACCTATATCAATTGCAGTTAAAAGTTAAACAGATGCAGTTGAATTTTCATGACAGGATTACTAAAACGTAATTCAAAGTCAACTATGAAATTTTCCAACTTAAGGCATGTACAGATCTGTGGTCAGGAAAGCCTTCTCTGATCAGTAATGACCTTTAATCTTTCCCGCTTTAACTACAGAAGAATGAATGCAGACACAGGCTTGTTCTATGAGATAATTTTTTTGCATTAATTACTCAGGTAAATGAGTCGTGCATCACTTTCGTGCAGAAAACCTATTTCTTAATACAAGCAATTCACCGAACATTCAGGTTGATCTAAGTTGAAATGTTTGAATTTATATTAAATACAGAAAGGGTAAAGTATTTCAAAATATTTGCGAAATGTATTCACAAGAATCGCATCAAGATGATAGAGACTGTGACTTGCACGTGAAATCATTTGTCAGTGCAGCAATTTAATGGCTAAAGTATCAATAGACATGACCTGAAACGATCGTCATTCGTCATCTGCATCGACGTTTATTTATTTTTGAAGCACTTAATAGGGAATCGATCCTACTTATTTTCGTTGCGGAATCGAGAACGATCCCTCTACTACGGAATCCTGTTTCCGCCATCGACTTTTCGACTAGACAGAAACGCGAAAACTTGAAATTAAGCATCTAATTTATACTTTTCGTGCTATAAATTTACCGCGAAAAGTCGAAATCTTGAAGTTTTTGACCCGACAATTGTCGTGCAAACGTCAACTTTTCGACCTAGAATCAACCGCGAAAAGTAGAAATTAAGAGAGCTAATTTCAACTTCTCGTTAAGATATTTCCTCGAAAAGTTGAAAAGTCGAAGTTTGTAACGCGACAATTGTCGTGCAAATTTCAACTTATCGACTGAATTTGTAGGGCGAAAAGTATAAATTAAAATCTTAACTTCTACTTTTCGTGCCAGTTCTTTGGCCGATAATTTCGCGATATTATCGCTTAAATTTCGACTTTTCGTTGTAGGACTAATTTACCGGGGTAGGCATAGAGCCTTGATATTTGGTATGTGACATTATCTGATGGTCCTCTATGAAAACTGTTCAAATTGTGCCCCTGGGGTGAATAGAGGCCCCGCCCCGGGGGTCCCAAGTTTTACATAGACTTGTATAGGAAAAAACTTTGAAAATCTTCTTGTCTGATACCGCAAGACCTAAGCCTTTGATATTTGATATGAAGCATTGCCTTGTGCTCCTCTACCAAGATTGTTAAAATTATGCCCCTGGGGTGAAAAGAGGCCCCGCCCCGGGGGGTCCCAATTTTTACATAGACTTATATAGGAAAATATTTAAAAATCTTCGTGTCTGAAAGTTCAAGGCCTTTGATATTTGGTGTGTAGCATTTCCTAGTGGATCTCTAACAATATTGTTCAAATTATGACCCTGGGATGAAAAGAGGCCCCGCCCTGGGGTTCCTTTGTTATGAGTTATATAGGAATAAATACTTCAAATATTATCAGATTATATTTCCTAGACTGTTTAATTATAATTACCTGATGACTCTAAGCAATTAGGAGTCACTTGACTATGACTTTGACCTTCTTTCTTGTATTTTAAGATACAGCCATGAAATTTGGATGACATGTACAGTTTTGCACACCAATCTTAAAACTGACTTTCAGTGACCATGAATGTGACCTACTTTATAATATTTTTGAGTCAGTTTGCCATTTGAAACATGTGGCTCATATTACTCAGGTGAGCGATTCAGGGTCAACATGACCTTCTTGTTAAATTACTTCCCTTTTATGTTACTATAAATAGCTTATTGTGTAACTATATTATTATTGGTCATAGGGAAAAACCGAGACCACTTTTCTGTGGTACAACATGGATGATGGATGGTTCCTCCAATTTTTAGGTGTATTTTGACATATCTATACCTGGTAAGGATTTTTTGTGGACTTATAGTTTTTGCTGTTGACTTAGAATTTTTTTTTTTTTTTGGAATTTCTTCTTTTTGTTCTTCCTGTCCTTTGGGCTTCAACAGTTAAGTTCTTTAAATTTTACTCCCATCCTCCTCTGATATAACCCTTCGGATGTATATTGCCCCACTTGGCGGAGCTCTTGTTTAGAATGCATTCTGCACCACACACACACACACACACACTCCATGCCTTCTTTCCTGGAACAGCCCTAAGTGTTTCATACTTAAGCTGTTGGTTACTCATTTATTTCAGTATAAATGTTGTGTAGACCTATTTTGGAAAAATAATTTTCATATTAAATGTTGCTCTTGATTTTGATGCTCCCTGAAGGACGAGTATAATTATATACTAGTCAAAAGTTCCAACGCCCATATGTACGTAAGTTTTTATTTAATATTAAACCAAATACAATGAAATTTGACATGAGTAACACATAACTATCCTGTAACAGAATGAAAAACAAGAACTTAACAGAAAAACACAGTAGATAACAATAAAATGCATTAATTGATTGAATGGTGCATTTTTAAAGTTCGCAGGATCAGTCAATAGCGGGTGTGGCCACCAGCAGCATTCACCACAGCTAAACATCTTCTTCGCGTTCATGCGATCAAACGACGCACAAAGTTAATTGGAATGTTACGTAACTTCTGGATAATCGCATTGGTTAGTTCTTGTAGGTTTCTAGGCTGTCTATGATGCTGGCGGATCGCCTTGTCGAGCGCGTCCCACAGGTGCTCAATTGGCGACATGTCGGAAGATAACGCAGACCAATCAAGAATGTTGACGCCGTTATGCTGCAGGTATGCCCTATTTACACGAGCCACGTGCGGACGTGCGTTGTCCTGTTGGAAAATGAGATTGTACGCCGGATGTGCGTTGATGTAAGGTACCACCACAGCACGCAAGATGTCCTTTTGGTATCGCTGACCGTTCATGTTACCGTTACGCGCTTCTGACTTATCCTGCAAACTTTAAAAATGCACCCTTCAATCAATTAATGCATTTTATCGCAGTCTACTGTGGTATTTGATAAGGTTTTGTTTTTTATTCTGTTACAGGATAGTTATGTGATACTCATGTCAAATTTCAGTGTATTTGGTATAATATTAAAAGAAATATTGATACTTATGTACATATGGGCGTTGGAACTTTAGACTAGTATAGTTACATAAAATTTTGATCATATAAGGATAAGGCATATCCTTTGCAATAAAACTAAAAAAGACAGTGTTTCTTTTAATGTTTTTGTAACACATTGGAGCAATTGTCTCCACAACTACAAGGTGCAAAGCATGGATATTTGATAAGCGACGTCGCCTGTGAAAAAGCTCAAATTGCCCATCAGCCCATAGTATGAAAAAGGAGGGTTAATCATCGTGAATAGTCTTACTCTTGTGTAACTGACCCACTTTTTAGCTCGACTATTCGAAGAATAAGTAGAGCTATCCTACTCACCACGGCGTCGGCGTCACACCTATAGGCAAGAGCACATAACTCCATCAAGGATTTTGGCTGAATTATGGCCCCTTTCAACTTAGAAATCTTGGTTAAGTTTTTCGTACCAGTTTGTATTTTGACAGTCTTTTGAGATAAAGCTTTGAAACTTTCAACACCTGTTTACCATCACCATACCCAGTTATAGGCAATAGTACATAACTCTATCAAGGATTTTGGCTGAATTATGGCCCCTTTTGACTAAGAAGTCTTGGATAAGTTTTCCGTACCAGTTCATATTTTTTGTGAAGTGTTTGACATATGGCTTTGAAACTTTTAACACTTGATCAGTATAATAGTCTCTATCTGTAGGAAAGAGTACATAACTCTGTCATCTATTTTGGCTGAATTATGGCCCTATTTGGACTTTGAAATTGGTTCTGTTTTCATACAAGTCCACGTTTTGTCAAAACTATTTGACATATGGCTTTTAAACTTTGAACACTTGTTTATCATTATGATTTCCATCTGTAGGCAAGAGTACATAACTATTTTGACTGAATTATGGCCCTTCTTGGACTTTGAAATTGGTTCATACATTACCATTTAGTGCAAGACTTATCGAAATCAATGAAATACAGGAACATTGTTTGTCTAATCTATTTATTTCTTTTGTCTGAATATCTGTGGAAATATTTTGACCCCATTCTTCAATCAATTCCTCAAATAGTCGAGTGCGCTGTCATCAGACAGCTCTTGTTTTTTAATAAGATCACAGATCCGGAACACCTGCATGATTTTTTCAGTAATTACCTTGAATAATCTTTACCACGACCTACATGTACTTACATGTATTAGCTCACCTGTTGCAAAGTGGCAAGTTGAGCTTTTGTGATTATCCGTTGGCCATGCATGCATAAACTTTTGCTTGTGATCACTCACTGCAAATGCCACATTTTTTTCAAGGGAAATTAGGTCAGAATGTTTATCTCAATATCTAGGTCGAGTTTGAATCTAGGTCAAGTGGGGTCAATACCTACGTAACCAAATACGAAAACACTGTGACCAATCTAGAGGCTATGTTTTTCAATGGATCTTCATGAAACTTTGTAAGAATGTTTATCTTAATGATAACTAGGTCAAGTTTGAATCTGTGTCAAGTAGGGTTAGGCTATATTTTTCAGTGGATTTTCATGAATCTTGGTCATAATGTTTCTCTTGATGATATGTAGATCCAGTTTATATATGGGTCAACTGGGGTCAAAAATTAGGTCACTATGTAAAATTTGAGGAAAACCTTGCAACCATTTTAAAGGCCACATTTTTTATCAGAGTTTCACGAAACCTGGTCAGAATGTTCATTTTAATGCCTTCTGACTATTTTACATGCAACATTTTACAGTGCATCATCATGTAGACAGTAGTGACAAGTTTATCAAAGATATTACCAAAATTCTATGTCGTTATTAACCTTTGTGACTTTATAGAATACACCTGTTATTACCTTTTCTTAAACACCAATTTCTTTCTGCTGTATGAACATTTAGCCACAGATCAGACGATTTATCATTCCACCAAGGTTTAAACGTTCTATATTTGGAACAAGATAAAATGTTATTATTATAAATGGTTATAAAAGGTATTTTTCATACATTTCTGACTTAACTATATCACACCATTGGTTGTATACAACATCTATGTCCGATTGCATTCTCAGGCTAGTTACTAGTTTAGCTGTTAGGTCATTTAACTGTGTAACTATACTTTGGTCGGACAGAAAATTTCCTGGGATATTACCGAAGTTGGAATTGTCATAGCTTTGCGATGGCATGCAGTGAGCCTGTGAATGCAATCCAACATTTACGTTGATTTTCCAAAGAAAAAAAAGAGTGATCTGGAATATTTCTACCAATTACATTACCAATATTTATGCTACTAGTATCTAAAATGTATGACAATGTTGTTGCTCTTTTCATGAGCTATAAAGTTTGCTTTACTGAGCTCTTGATCTTTGTTACATATCCTCCTCAAACTCAAGCCATGCTTGCAGGACAAAGATTACAATTTCAGATTTGTTGTATTAACCATAAATAAAGGGTTATAGCTTCATGACAGGTTTCTGACATTTCCTTTCCATTCCTTTCAAGAAGGATTTGAAATTCTTCAACATACTCATCAAGACAACCATACTGTGGTGTCCTAACAATGAATCTTTCTAGAGCATCAATATCCTCAAACTCTACTGGAAATTTGTAGTCTCTTGCACCTTAAAAATAAAAAAAACAACCTTGAATGAGTGGCAAAATTGCCATCAATACTTGTTGCACAGTGACACAATATAAAGACCTTCAGAAGCTTGCTTACAGTGTGTGCCCAGATCACTTTGTAAAAACTGTATCTCTTACGCAATTAAGGACTTTGCAATTACTTGGCACAAATGCTCACCGAAATGAGACTATGGGTCTTGCTTAAGTCCTAGGTCCATACTTCAAAGGCACATATAGAGGTTATAGGTCAATTTTGCATTCAACAGAACTTGTCTAGGGTGTCATAAATTATGAAATAACTTTGTTCAATTGTCCACCATCATCAGACATGTATATGACATAGAGCAGGTTTGGCTTTCCAGCAAAACTTGACGAAGTTCTAACACGATGCAAGTTTCATTGTTCTCTCAATTCATCAAGCTCTTTCTGAAGCAACTTCATAAAACAAAACCTCAGACACTCCCTGAAAAAAATGGGTAACAAAACAAGAGGGTCATCATAGATGATCTTAAGGTCGCTCACCTGTTGAAGTAGAATGTTTCATTTTTCAATGTACTAAGTAACCATGTGTCCGATTTTTGACACTTGATCGATCTACGTATCACCTAGATGTCGCATTTAACCAAGTTTGGTGAAAATCCATCGAAAATTTGAGCCGCTAGAACGTTCACAGGCTATTTTATAATGTACATAGTAAACCTGTGACCTAGTTTTAGACCCAACATGACCCATATTCGAACTTTACCTAGAGATCATCTTGAAGCAATTTATGAGCAGGTTTGGTGAAATTCCAATGAAAATTGTAGCTGCTAGAGTGAGTGTTAAAAGGCGTTTTTTAATGTACCAAGTGACTCCATGACCTAGTTTTTGACAAGACATGACAAATATTTAAACAAAGACCTAGAACTCACCTAGAAGCAACTTCTGGCCAGGTTTGTAGAAAATCTAATCAAAATTGTAGCCGCTACAGCATTAAAAAGCTAATTTTCAATGTACTTCGTGACCGTGTGATCTAGTTTTTTTTACCCCATCTGACCCATATTCGAACTTGACCTAGATATCATCCAGACAAAACTTCTGACCAGGTTTGGTGAAAATTGGAGAAAAATTGTGGCCACTAGAGCGCAGACATCGGTTGTTGACGCACGGACGCACACACGGACAGAGGAACGACAAAATGTGATTACAAAAGCTTACCTTGTTACTGTGTGACAGGTGAGCTAAAAACACCCATTAATTGTATTAATTTATACTATCAGTTCAAAAATTTATGAACATGTGTGTGTGTATTTCTCCTGGACAAGTATACTATAAGATAAACAAGAGCTGTCAGTTGACAGCGCGCTCGACTATTCTCAGTGCTTGATAATATAATATAAGCTATGAGTAAAACTTCAACATACATTACAATAAGCATATTCTAAGTCGAAAAGGGGCCATAATTCAGTCAAAATACTTGATAGAGTTGTCTGCTCCTGTTTACAGAATGGGGTCATAATGGAAAACAAGTATGCAAAATATGAAAGCAATATCTCAATGGACTTTGAAAATATTTGGGGTGGTACGCAAACTTTAACATTTGTGTGACGCTCACGCCGACGCCGGGGCGAGTAGGATAGCTCCCCTATTCTTAGAATAGTGGAGCTAAAAATGATAAAAAAAACCCATCAAATGCGTTTTTAATATGTATTTCGTCTACCAACCGGTTTCATGTAAAATCGTTACGGAAGACATAATGAAAATGTGGCGTTGCCAAGTAACGTCACAAAGTACACATGTGTACACAAAAATTTATAAAAAAACACACACACAAAAAAAAGTCTGGGAGATCCCTATATAATAATAGTGCGAAAATTTCCCACAAAGAGAGAAAATGAAATAAAAAATATAGGTCGCCATCCTTGCTTTTGAGTTATCTGCCCTTGAAATCAAGAAACAATGAGAAAATCCGATTTCATGGGAAATTCTTCACACTATTATTATATAAGTAACTCCCAGACACGTCCTTAAGCTATCATCTTAGTAGAGCTTAAATAAGTTACTTTTAACAATATTTGCGAAAATATCTGAACATCTTCTAGTTGAGGTTTCTTACCTGCATATTTGTCAATAATTATTTATACACTTTGTGCATTATACTATGGTTGAGACAATACTCACACATGAACTGGACTTTCAGTGGACAATACCCCGTTGTCATCCAGATCTTTGAAATAATCAATCCAGTAGCCTATTCCCATTTGCCGCATTAGGCTCCACCACGAGTCGATTCTCTAGAAATTATAAAAACAATTTAAAATTCCACTAAACTTGCTTCAAACTTGGTAGGTTTAAACAGTCAACATACATTATTCTTGATGACTGAAATAGTTCCATGATACTGTGAGATCATTTAATTTCGTGGGCATGAAATTTCGTGGTTTTGGTCAAAACGGCAATTTCATGGGGATATGAATTCGTGGATTTCAACTTTTGAACATAAAATGAATGGGAATTTACTTGTTCGTTGGGATTAAATTTCGTGGATTGACACAACCACGAAAATTAGTCCCCCACGAAAATTAATGATTTCACAGTAAACATTAACATTGTTGGGAAGGCAAAAGGTCTACCTATTAGTTTAGTACTCTTTCCTTATTGCTGTTGAGTTATCAGTCTTGATATGCACTTCCATAATGAATCATAGACAAGTACCTACAAGTATGCATCAAGCCAGCAGTGCTTATTTGGCCAGTCTCATATGGCACAGATCCAGTAATCAACCAAACCACTGCAAGCGTCCATTTTATATGTTTGTTTACAAGTTGAGTCATTAAGTGGCTAAAATATATATCAGTCCATTTACAGTATCTGTACATGTACAGAGTTTATGGTGCAATGACAAGAAAAATATAAATTGGTTTTGAATAAAAAAGTAAAGAACAAAAAGAAATACATGTATAATATGGGTCTGGTCAGCTTTCACAACTTCAGACAGATCTTGGACAAGACTCAAAATTGCCCATTTTCCTGTGATGTGTGTTATTGTAAAATAAGGTATTTCTATCAGGCACACATTTCTCTAAAAGTGTTTCTGAACTAGTTTGTGAGGAAATTTATTTAGCAATCACATGACTATTTCTTATGAATTTTGTCTGACTTGTATGTGATAATGGTTACCATCCTTTGTTGAAAGTTATTATTATGCATTTGGTACTTTGGTACAAGTGGTATAAAAATGGCTATCAAAATTTTTTTAGACAAGTAGTACACCTAAGGGTAGGGCCAGAATCTGATGTTTTCACACATTGGATAATTAATAGCTGGCAATTTCACAGCGGCTCAAAAATAGCAGAGTCAACAAGTAGCCATTAGCTATATAGGTTTCAAAGCCTTCAAGCATGTCAAGATCATCTTTTTTAAACAAAACACAGAAAACAGATAAAAATATATACCATTAATGCTGCCTGAACTCTGGGCACAACCAAAGTTCTCCTTCGCAAACCAAGGCTACAAATGTGATGTATATGTCACAAAATAAGAGGATTTTTCAAATAATTATTTGTGTTACATTTCTTATCTAAGCGTTAAAATAATAAAAGTTTAAATTAAAAAAAAATAATTTCGGAATATATATTATCACAGTTTTAAATCATGTGTTATGAATCTGTAAAATACATGAAGTTATTGAAACAATCACAGACATATAAATATATGATCTATACGTCTCTGAAATGGAACATTGTACATTTACTTTGTGCACATTGTTTTTTCTTCTTTTTTATATACTAGTAGATAGATCTATAAAACATTACTATTTCTTAACATAAAAAATGCATTCCTCATATCTACTACTGTACTACTGTTTACATGAATTCGATATCAATTTTATTCAAATAATTCAATGGTGTTGAATTGTTTGCACCCGACAGCATTTATGTTTTTAAACTAATTAAATATCATGGCATGCACGGCTGGTGGACATGTGGGCTTTTAAGCTTGGTGTGTGAGTCTTGTTTGTCATCAGTTAGCTACGGAATCCTGTTAGTGCCATGTGAAATGTCGTTGCGATACCACATCACGACAATGCGATACAACACGGGACAATGCGATACGACACACGACAATGAGATACGACGCGAGACAATGCAATATGACATTCGTCAAAATGTCGCGATGTCGCTTCGCAATGTCGTACGTTGAGTTGGCAATTTTGGCACGATATGTCGCAGTATCGCGTCACATTGTTGTCCGTCGTATCGCATTGTCGCGATGTCGTATCGCATTGTAGCGCATCGTGTCCTGCATTTTAGCGACACACGACAATGCGATACGACATATGACGTTCTTACGGAAACGTTTATGGGACTCGCAGTGTCGCTTTAGATAACGCAAATATCGTCATAATATCGTGAGAAATCAACATATTATCACAACAAGTCGATATATTTTATTGACATATTGCATTCATTTTTCCAATGTTTAACCACTTTTTCTCGTGATCCGCGTAAACTATAAAGATATTTCGACATATAATGACGATATGAAACGACCCTTTCTTGATTTATTAAAGTGAGTTCTCGTAATATATAGTAATTGCTCTCTTTAGAAATATGGAATTTGGGTTTACAGGCCCGTACGAAGTATTTTCATATCGGGTTGACATTTCCAATACCATGCTAGTAAGGCAAATCAACTAGCTGGAAGTTCAACCAGTAGAATAAACGCAATTTTGGAAATTATTTCGGGAATTCTTGCACTAACCCTGTTCCTAGAAGCCTGGCTTACCGCCAATATAAAGTGACCGTAGGGCAGGTTAGACTGTACTTTTACAACTATAAATCAGCACTTAGTTTGCAATTTTTGGGAGCGGGATGTGTATAAAATGCGGTTCCTAAAAACAACAGTAACGTTACCATAATTCCTTTGAATTCTGACACACACAAAAGATATATAAAAGTACACACAAAAAAAACAAGTTCCATATTTCCTGTCATGAATAGAATCACACTTGCCATAGCTTTATCAGATCAAGTGGTTCCAACGTTGTTTGAGCGGTGAATTTTACGCCGATCAGATGGAGAAATATGGCCGATACTACAAATTTCCGGTATTGTAAGTATGATTTAAAGGATTTTCTACCCGTTAAATAACGAATCAAATGAAAACGATGGGTGCACCTGGAGCGCAAATGTGTCTATGTTTTAGCACATATGTCCATTTAGCTGAGATTTGTGCCGTTTATTCAAACACTTCTGTACAGTCCGGCGGGGGAAGGAGATTTTTGACAGTTTTTGACAATATCGCATCAAACATAGTGTTAATCGGGATCAAGTAACTGTTAAAACACTTTTTTGTAAAGGGCTACCTCTTAAAACAAAGTGTGTGTATTTTCATAGAATTATTCAGGGTTATTTCTGAAAAATCGGCCGAAAACCTTATGCAACGCCGTTTCGAGTGGGTCGCTATGCAACACAATCAAGTGGATACCGTTCTGTGTCTTATTTGCGAAGTCTTATCCGTCTTAAAAACAGTCATTAAAGCCTAACAATGAATAAATTTAGAGAGTTTTATAGCATTATAATGATCCCGCCATTTCAAATATATTGTACATCGAACAATATCATTAAGTAAATAATAGTAATAGTTCGTAAAAACAAGAACCAGTTCACGGATATCTATCTCCTCCACGAATGGTAATGAATTGCATACCAAAAGCGGGTTGACTCTTTAAATCAGTATAGTTACAGTTGGTTACTTTTTAGTCCCTTAAAACAGATACATTGCGATTTCATTACTAATTTGTTGTGCATTTAAGCTGTTCATACAAAATAAATAAAATTTGGTCCATGATAAAAGTACTGCTCAGTTGTTTGTACATATTTTCATTCATATTCCTGTGGTAGCGTTCATTTATTTTCAGAGAAATAAATCACAAAGAACGTTAAAATTGGCCAGGGAAAAGACAAGATTTTATTTGTCCTCCATAAAACAGAAACGACGTAATAAACCTCTATGGTCCCGTTCAAAAATGAAAATACAAATGAAAAACAAACACCAATGAAAGAAAATAAACGGACCAGCAATACTAATAGAGATGTGCCACAGTTGTACAAACCGAAGAAGAAAAGCGATGTTTGCCAACGGGTACTTATTCGATTTGATAAGAGTTAGAAATATTGTAAAATAATGTATCTTTTGCTTCAGAAAGTTGTCTCAGGACAGCCTTGTCATTTGCAATGTCTAAAAAATCTGTCTCTTCCACTGTTAATTCTTCAAATATTTCATCACATAAAACTCTTTCTTTTAATACCTTATTGTGAACAGTTTTTTTTCCTTGATATTTTGGTGCTTGAAGTTGGAGTCAGCAGTCTTTTCGTTTCTTCTTTTTTCTTTCTTTTTTTTTTTTATTCACTTTTAGAACATGAAGAAAACGCTCTTAACCGTTTGCTTGATGACACGTCTCTATTAGTATTGCTGGTCCGTTTATTTTCTTTCATTGGTGTCTGTATTTCATTTGTATTTTCATTTTTGAACGCCGACCATAGAGGTTTACTACGTCGTTTCTGTTTAATGGAGGACAAATAAAATCTTGTCTTTTCCCTGACCAATTTTAACGTTCTCTGTGATTTATCTCTCTGAAAATAAATGAACGCTACACCAGCAATATGAATGAAAATATATACAAACAACTGATCAATACTTTTATCATGGACCAAATTTTATTTATTTTGTATGAACAGCTTAAATGCACAACAAATCAGTAATGAAATCGCAATGTATTGGTTTTAAGGGACTAAAAAGTAACCAACTGTAACTATACTGATTTAAAGAGTCAACCTGCTTTTGGTATGCAGTTCAGTACCATTCATGGAGGAGAAACATATCCGTGAACTGGTTCTTGTTTTTACGAACTATTACTATTATTTACTTAATGATATTGTTCGATGTTCATCTTTGCTTTATATTTTTGTGTTGATGTTTTTTGACAATGTCCGCAAAAATATGTTAAATGTTAAGATAACATAAAATGTAAAAGTACAATATATTTGAAATGGCGGGATCATTATAATGCTATAAAACTCTCTAAATTTATTCATTGTTAGGCTTTAATAACTGTTTTTAAGACGGATTAGACTTCGCAAGTAAGACACAGAACGGTATCCACTTGATTGCGTTGCATAGCGACCCACTCGAAACGGCGTTGCATTAGGTTTTCGGCCGATCGTTCAGAAATAACCCTGAATAATTCTATAAAAAAATACACACGCTTTGTTTTAAGAGGTAGCCCTTTACAAAAAAAGTGTTTTAACAGTTACTTGTTCCCGATTAACACTATATTTGATGCGATATTGTCAAAAACTGTCAAAAATCTCCTTCCCCCGCCGGACTGTACAGAAGTGTTTGAATAAACGGCACAAATCTCAGCTAAATGGACACATGTGCTAAAACATAGACACATTTGCGTTCCAGGTGCACCCATCGTTTTCATTTGATTCGTTATTTAACGGGTAGAAATTCATTTAAATCATACTTACAATGCCGGAAATTTGTAGTATCGGCCATATTTCTCCATCTGATCGGCGTAAAATTCACCGCTCAAACAACGTTGGAACCACTTGATCTGATAAAGCTATGGCCAGTGTGAGAATATGCAGAAATTATCGATGGAAAAGTATACACTATTCAAGCTGACCACTTATGGTATGTAAGTTCCTAATCCAATTGAGATGACATAGATAGCAGATAGTGTTACAAACACATTGATCCGTCAAATGCAATGCAACAGATATTTTAGGAAACCCAAGCAGTCTTAATCTACCTCTCACTTCGCCTGCGTCGACTGGACGTAGCACTCCCACCAGTAATGGTAGTATGAGCATTTGCATTCCTTGCTCGAGTCTTCTGACGTGGCATTTCGTTATTTCGTATCTCAGCTCATTAAAAATATTCTAAACAGCATAATTCATTTAAATTATAACTGAATGAATAAAATGCGCAAATCAATCCTTAAAATCTTTTGTCTTTTAAAAGTTTTGTAAAAGCCATAAAAAAAAACGTGACCTGTTTCGCTGAAATCCAATTCAAAAAGAAAGTTATCGCGTGCTATCATTGATGACGTATAGCTGATGATGTCAAAATAGCGTGGCTGGCCAAACCAATATGCCCCGAAGAGTTGTCTCCCATCTAAGACTCCGGATAAAGTCATCTATTTGAAGACAAGCCTCAAATAACTATACTTAATAAAAAACTCAACATTTTATTTATTTATTTCCCTTAATCATCTTTTTAAAGAAATCCGACTGTATTCTAGATGTACTTCATAAATAGATTCTATATTAAAACTTGTTTATATTTTTAGTTTAAGAAAGTGCTGTTATTTTCGAACGTTTTTTAATAAAATACATTCATGAAACATAATCATTGTATTTTTTTTTTTAAAATTGAATATTTACTTTTTATTACGAAATCCGTGTTTAACCTAGATCTACTTTATGAAAAACATTTTTGTTATTTAATATAAAAGTGTCTTGGTGTTCATTTATGAAATCCATAAAAATAGAAAAAAAATCAAAGAATTGTTTCACTTGCACAACACCTGACGGACGTCTGTTGTGAAAGTAAAACTGTGGATATTTTATTGTGAGACTGTTGTTTTTTCTTCTAATTTTCTTTATCTGTTTAATTTGTTAATTGTTGCTGTTTTTCAAAGAACATGCACTCAGATAAAGTTGATAAAAATGTGTTATGTGCTAGTGATATGTTATTTGTTCACA
Organism: Mercenaria mercenaria; assembly: GCF_021730395.1. Lineage (NCBI taxonomy): Eukaryota > Metazoa > Mollusca > Bivalvia > Venerida > Veneridae > Mercenaria > Mercenaria mercenaria. The sequence continues at coordinate 86,314,295 of NC_069364.1, read as the reverse complement.
GACAAACCAAACTGTGTATGCAGTTATTCTCTGCTTCATACTATCTGTCAACGAGTAGCATTAAGGCACTTACAAATTGCAGTAAACCAGAAATAAATTTTTAGTCTTGCTATTACTAGCAGCTCTGCCGAGTCTCTTTATAGAAAGGCAAATGATCCGCCGAGTGAAAATTTGGTGCCTAAGTACTCGTAAACTGCCTATACAGTGAATCCGCATTTTTTTCTAGAGATACTACACGTTTTTATTTTATGTTTATGTTCATTGTGTATTCGTATAATCTGCTTGACGAGTCCCCTGATCCACGCATACATACTGAATCCTAACCAAACACACCTTTCCTACACCCCTGCTTACTGTCGTTGAAGTGACTTTGCATACATATAGTCGGCTTAAGTCGAGAACTTGAGTTAGAAAATCAAGAAATGGATGGTTTATATCGACATAATATGTCGAGGTATCATTACAGCTTACGCGGATCTCGAGAAAAAATGATTAAACATTGAAAACATGAATGCAATATGTCAATAAAATATAACGACTTGTTATGATAATATGTTGATTTCTCGCGAAAATATGTCGATATTTGCGTTATCTTACACGACATTGCGAGGCCCATAAACGTTTCCGTACATTCTCAAACAATATTGTCGCGATGTCGTGTCGCATTGTCGTCAATAGCACGATGCGGCATCGCAATACAAAACACGACAATGCAATACGACATCACAACAATATGATACGACGCGCGAAAATGCGATACGACAAACGACATTGTCGCGATGTCGTATCGCATTGTCGTGCATCAACTGGTGTTCACTTGAATAAATAGCGGTGTTCACTAAAAAAATACCGCCTAATCTTGGTGGCATTCTTTTTTGGAACAATTCATCAATTTCATTTTATCATTAAAAGCGGTAAAAGTAAGGTATCAAACTGAAATTTCTTTTAAGAAGTAGTATTGCCAAATCGAATATTAAAAACAAATGTTCTTCCCCGATGGGCACGCTGTCGGGAACATTTGCTGAACTTAGCCATTTTTGGCTTAAAACATTATCAGTAAAATAAGGAAAAAGTGCTTATAATAGATTTATTTTGGGTAAATAACTGCAAATAAAAACTTGTTTTGAAAGAAAATGATAAAATCTGAATGTTTGTGACAAAAAAGACAACATCTGTTCATCCGTCTGTAGGTAATTTAGGATAAAAGCTGTATTTCGTACGTAAAATGTCCGTTTTTCTCATTAACTTCAAAAAATTGTAGAATGTACCAAACACAAGATATTTAAATGGTATTACTTTTATAAATCTAATTTAAACATTGTCTAAACGGATACGTAATATGTATAATTTTACCACCGACGGTTTCGTCGGAGGACCGTCTCAAAATGTATCATTTTTCGTGAAAATATGCATACTTCTTCATACATTAAATAGAGGGGTGGTCCTTGTCTGAGGAGCTATATCTTCATAACCTGGTGTCTGATTTTAATAAATGATACCTTGTTGCAAAGGGCAAGCCGATACCTAGAGAAAAGTGGCCACGTCAGGTTCGTACCCGGTCAACTAGGGGTCAAGGTCATAGGTCAAATTCAGGTAAAATTCTCAAAATATTGACTTGTTAGAGCAGTCAATGAAGTCCTGAAAACCCAAGCACTACCTTTACCCAGTCCAATGACACCATTGGAGCAATTCTCAGAGCTCCACGGGTCAGGCAAGCTTAGTCTTGGCCAGCACCCTACTGCATATAGCAAGTTTCGTCATTTTCTGATACCTGTCCTATTCTTATTATTATTATTATTATTGTAATTTATACGGAATTTCAGTTGACAATGACACTATGTTAGATTTTGACCCTTGTTCGAGTCTCTACACCCCAGGTACCTACCTATATCATATATGGATATGTTCGTAGGTGACATGGCTTTACATTTAAGCTATTACAAGTCCATATGATGCCATTGTTGTGCGTCGTATCATATTTAAAATGCTGTTTTCTTTCCTGGCGACCGTATCAGCAGCTGACTTCATCAGGAACTTACAGACTTTATCGTGTGATAAATAATAAGTCACATTTTCGAGTATATTTTTAGACATATCACGACAGGCAAATCTGAGACCATTAATTATGTTGAAGCAGAAATATACTGTGGGTCTATCATATAGTATTTGATAGTCAAAGAAATGTAAAGATAACATACAATTTGTGATGTTTATTGCTTGAGAGCGATTAGCGGTTTTGTATTTTTATTTTGGTCTTTTTTAAAAACTCTTTGTAAGAAATGAAGTGAAAAGAAACTGTGCATTCCTGGATTCAGAAATTTGTATTAGAGAAACAAACTGAGAGCAAAGGCATGATCGTTAAAGGGCGCATGGCACCGAGTGTAGGTATGTACTGAAGGGGGTATACTGAACAGTTTAAAATATTATATTATGTAATATAACAAGAGCAAAACCACTAGACTTACAGTCAAAACTGAAAATATCAGAAAGAACACTTTATGCAGAAAGAAGAAAGAATCCGTATGACTAGGTTTTCCCGTCAGATAGGCAGCGCCTAATTTCATATTATGAAGCTTACCTGATACTGACATCCTTTTCCAGGTGTAAAAGTACCAATATTTCCCTGTATATATGATTCTGCATAAAATAATGCCGAATGTCATCTTCCAACGACATTTCGAAAAACGGTGATAGTATACAGTTTTTTACCAAGACACCTCTTACCGGTGTAGGGTTATGCTCACTGAAATTAGTCCTACAACGAAAAGTCGAAATTTAAGCGATAATATCGCGAAATTATCGGCCAAAGAACTGGCACGAAAAGTAGAAGTTAAGATTTTAATTTATACTTTTCGCCCTACAAATTCAGTCGATAAGTTGAAATTTGCACGACAATTGTCGCGTTACAAACTTCGACTTTTCAACTTTTCGAGGAAATATCTTAACGAGAAGTTGAAATTAGCTCTCTTAATTTCTACTTTTCGCGGTTGATTCTAGGTCGAAAAGTTGACGTTTGCACGACAATTGTCGGGTCAAAAACTTCAAGATTTCGACTTTTCGCGGTAAATTTATAGCACGAAAAGTATAAATTAGATGCTTAATTTCAAGTTTTCGCGTTTCTTTCTAGTCGAAAAGTCGATGGCGGAAACAGGATTCCGTACTCAACGGTAACATGCGATATACCGAATGAGACATATAATATCGAATTAAAAAATGTGTACTTTTTTTGGAAGAATACATCTTTTCCTAATGCCTAATAAGCGTCCACATAACCTGTCCGAACCGCAAGGTCTATCAAATTAGTACAAATATGGGCAGTGTTGTTTTTATTCCAAAATCTACCTTTAAAGTCGTATCTGTAGGGTTTTATATACTAAGCAAAGAAGGAAAACTTTAACTAGCGGAGAGAATTTTCTTAAACTTTGCATGATCATAGAGCATCATATTAGAAACAAATTTATGGGAAAAACTGGGGATCCTGGTGCTACTTTTTGAGTTATCTGCACCTGAATGCGAGATTTTTGCTCTTTTAGGTCATTTTCAAGGGCAGATAACTCAAACTCTAGATAACGCGTACCTTATTTCATTTCACATTATTTTTTGTTATTACATTTTTATTCATTATGCAAAGTTTTTAACCATTCTATCAAACAGAATTTTTGCTGTGTTTCAATGAGTAAACATACTGCATTTTTCTTGAAAAAAATGGCATAATTTGAAGAAATTTCCTATTTGTTTGCGTAAGCGACTATAGAATATAATCCGTCTCATAGAATTTCTGCAAATTTTCTACAGTTGCAGGAAATAAAGTAACAAACACTAATTGGAAATCAAGTAAAGTGTAACTAACCATTACCTTGAGTTATCTGCCCTTGAAAATGACATAAACGAGCAAAAAACTAGCATTCAGGGGCAGATAACTCAAAAAGTAGCATCGGGACCCCCATATTTTTCCATAAATTTGTTTCTAATATGATGCTCTATGACCATCCAAAGTTTAAGAAAATTCTCTCCGCTAGTTAAAATTTTCCTTCTTTGCCTTTATAAAAACCCACAGATAGTCTTTAAATTGATAGGGAATAGATCCTGCGCGAAGCGACGAATCTCGGGATCGATCCCTCTACGGTAAAATGCGATATGCCGGATGAGATATTCACTATCGACTTGAAAAATGTGTCTTTCGGTCCGTGCCTTCATTAGACAAGTTTTTTTCAAATGTTTAGTTTAAGTAGTTTAATTATATTTTATTGTTATACATAATCTATAAATACACATACAACAAGCATACATAAATACATCAATGTAAATACTAGTATACAAAAGGGCTGGGCTGGAAGTTATAATACCATTGTCGGAGGCCCCAAATGTTTTCAACTGTTATGGGATGAGTTGAAGTCGGATCGATTCCCGATTGAGACAGTGCCTTGTTTCATATAATTTAATTTTGATTTCTATCTGATTGTCTCGATCCAATGTCATCTATTACTTAGTAGTCTTTTCTCTTGATATGATTTATAACGTCTGTTGAGTAACTGCTATGAACTTGAACCTGTAAAATAAACATTCGCTGTACGAAATATACTACGCATATTACGTACCTATATCATAACAGCGCAATTGCATTGCCGTCAAGGTTCTTTTGGATTGTCCTGCTGTGTAACTGTGAGTAAATGTAAAATATTTTAGGGTAAGTTTGTTCTCGTAAGTTCCTACTACCTGTCATCAGACTTCTTTTTCATCATATTTCACTGCGAAAAAAGAGTTAATATACGGGAGTGTACGGGATCCCGTATATTACCCGTATACGGGAAGAAATACGGGAAAACTAAAATACGGGCGTGTACGGGGCTTGTATATTAAAAAGTCCGTATACTAATAAAATACGGATTACCGTATACTATGAAATACGGAATTCTTAGTATACGATACCCCGTATATTATTGAAATACGGGAGATTCTAAAAAGGGTTATTCTGATCGTATACAACACCGTATATTCCCGTATATGTCTGGTGTACGGGAATACATAAATCCGTATATTACGAAAATACGGGACGTATATTTCCCGTATATGTTTCATATACAACCCCGTATATTTCCCGTATATTCTGGATATACGGGATATGTATAGTTTGAAAATACAGGGATTAAATTTCCCGTATATTCTTCGTATACAACTCCGTATATTTCCCGTATATGCCGGAATTACGGGATTTAAATAATTTGTATATTTCGAAAATACGGGACGTATATGTCCCGTAAATGTTTCATATACAACCCCGTTTATTTCCCATATATTCTGGATATATGGGATATGTATAGTTTGTATATTTCGAAAATACAGGGATTAAATTTCTCGTATATTCTTCGTATACAACTCTGTATATTTCCCGTATATGCCGGAAATACGGGATTTAAATAATTTGTATATTTCGAAAATACGGCACGTGTATGTCCCGTATATGCTTGGTGTACAACTCCGTATATTTCCCGTATATGCCAGAAATACGGGATTTATATAATTTGTATATTTTAAAAATACGGGACTTATATTTCTCGTATATTCTTTATATACAACTCCGTATATTTCCCGTATATTCTGGATATACGGGGTATGTATAGTTTGCATATTTTGAAAATACAGGGATTAAATTTCCCGTATATTCTTTGTATACAACTCCGTATATTTCCCGTATATGCCGGAAATACGGGGTTTAAATAATTTATATATTTCAAAAATACGGGATGCAATCAATATGTGTAGTGAAAATTATATTTTCCGGCCATTTCAAAGGTCAAACGTTTTGCATGTTTTCGAACTTGTACGTGTATGTAGAATGAATGCCAATACTGAAAGAAAGAAATGTTTAATACTAATATGACATGGAATGAAAAAAGCATTCACGGACCAAAACAGGTATAAATTTAAATCAAACATGAATGAATGATTTCATCTAGCGCGTTCCCGATTTATTTTAACATTTAATCTAAATAGCCGATTGAGAATAGAAAAGGATTAATCAATTCATCCCTTTTTATTTGTAGTGATAAATACATCCGTGGATCATCGCCATTGTAAAAATCTAATGGAAGCATAAATTAACTCTTTTTCTGCACATTTCCAACGCTTGTGCATACAATGCAAATATTTACAGAAAAAAAGAGGAACTAATCCATTTATATTTTGTACTGAAAAAGTATATAAACATGTATTGATACTTTACTTATGAAATCAATTCTAATATTTTTACAGACGAAAAATAATCGATATAATGTGTCTGCGTCCAAAGATTCGAACAAACGCCTTTCGTTCGATTTAATACAGTATCGTCTGCTACCGACCGAGTAGGTCGGTTTTTTTGTGTGTTTTTGTTGGGATTAACGTTGCGCTGACACACTTATTGGTCCTTTAGCGACTTTCCTGTTTTCTGGTGGGGGAAATACCCCACGTGCCCTAACGGGGCATTATTTCATTCGTGACGAGCGAGCCTGCTTAATGTGGGGCTTGAACCCCCCATCAAATGATGGGCAACTAGTTTGAAGTCATCGATCTAAACCACTCGACCACGGAAACCCACTCCAGGTGGGTCGAATCTTTAAACCAACATGTAGATAACATAGCATTTTGGTTATAAAGAAAGCACATAATCTACCGAAGTCATTCATTTTTAATATAATTCAAAGAGCTATAAAATATGTATATTATACCTTTTTGTTCATGTTCACTTTCACGGGTTACTTAATTTAAATCATTAAGCGAAAAATATTTTCATATCCGTTGACTTTTGTTCGAAGTATTTCTGCAGATGTTCTATGTATAGTACGGGGGCATAGCGAGGCCCATAGGAAATATTTTATTTTTTCTGTGCGCCGTGTTAGCTACCACGTGCGTATGTGGTAGTTCACACGTGCGCGGGGGTGATAACAAATCACGTGCGAAAGTGACAGCCGTTATCCCTACCATGTGCCATGTGATGACTAACACGTGCGCACGTGTTAGCTGATCAATGAAAAAGCGTGAAAGATCTGCAATTTTTCTAAATGGATGTCTTTCATAAGGAAGTTTTTATTTATAGTTAACTGTAATTTACGAAGTAAGTGTTTCTTGTTTTTGATAAAAGGCTGGTATCTCGATTAGTTTCCTTGGTAATATTTCACGTTCGCACGTGTCAGCTAACAACTGCGAACGTGTTAGCTAAGATATTTATTACGTGCGCACTTGTTAATCAACACATTCGCACGTGGTGTCTAACATGTGCGAATATGGTGCTAACACGTGTGCACGTGATAAATAAAATGTTTCTATGTCCTCTCTGTTCCACTGTTATATACACTGTGGCAGACTATTTTATTTCTCGTGGATGTAGGGCCCTTTTAGTATTGACCTAGCCCATGTGAATATTTCGTAAAATTTCCATAAATTCATTTTCAATGTCCAAACATAAATAGCGATACAAATATTACATATATAATTCTTAGTTGATATTATACTATCGCATGTGCAGGTAGCTGGGCGGCAAAGCGTTTAGCTGCCAATATCAGGGTAGTGGGTTCGATTTTTGGCCATACCTTTTCCCCTAAATTTATTTGCCGACTTTCCATTATTTGTCAAACGCACCGTGATATTTATGGTCCATTCATTAAAAGTTATCATATTCACTCGTTGTAAAAAAGTCAATTATTTAAAATATTCAAAGACAAAAGAAGGACACATTACCAGTCACGCGTACTAAAAATAAATACTTTAAGAGAAAAAATAAAATTTATAAAGAAAAAAAACAGGTAGTGATAACATCACATTACTTCACTTTAAAGCAATGATAACCGTGGTAACGTGAATGGCGTGACACTGATTGACTGTATAAAATACAAATATTGCTTAAAATTAACGAAAACGCTCGAAAAATATTGACAAAGATTAATGAGTGTCTTTCATTAAATCAAATGATATAAGCATTTACACTGATTTACCCATCTCTACAATTGATAATAATTGTATGCATATTAACTAAATCAAATAGATAGCCCATGTACCCTAAGCCTGGTAATCCAGTCTGACAATATCTCTACCTGCAAATGCAATATCGGGAAACTCGATGAATCCCAATTAACACAAATTGCGCAAATTAATTGGGATCTTTATGGCATAGTATTAGGTTCCAATCATTTGGGAACACGCTTCGTCACGCTTGCGCGTTCATATCCCGAAGAGATAACATCTGGCTCAAGTGCCCGCACGCGATAATCTGTATATTGCATATTTCGGGGGAAAAGGAAGCCCACGAGTAAGTACTTATTTGAATTATATGTTTTAATTTTTAAAACTGATTTTTTTTGTGACAAACCAGACCATGAATTATATTTCAATTAATCGGAAACAGGGTTGCTTTTTATGCTTTCCCAAATTCAGAAGCGTCAAAAAGGTCAGTTTAATTTTGAAATCTTAATATAAAAAAGAAATTCAAAATAGCCGTTAAATAGTTCATTCATTCATTCATTCGATTGATCATTTCTTCACAATAATCATTGAATAATAGTATTATTTCATTCATTCTTTCATCCGATAGTCTACAAGGATGTCAGTCACCAAATGTTGATGTTGCAAGTGTTTGAATAAAAAAAAAAAACCCGTGCAAAAATTATTTGATGAATACCATTGGGGTTAAACGAGATTAAAGTTGAAAGGAAAAAAACAACCCCAGATAGAAGTTTTTTTTCGTAGAAGCTAGGTAGCCGAGGCTAGCTTTAAGAATGAATAGGCGGACGCAGTTCATTCATTCGATTAAAATGGAATTCGGAAAAAGCATTATTAAAGTTAAAAATTAAAATCTTTTATTTTTAGAAAAATGGGTACCGGTAATCGGGACAAATAACGCTTTTTTCTAGATGGCACTTTTGCAAAAAATTACAACATCTCTTGCCTCTGTCTAGAGAGAAAATGTTTTTCTCTGCGAAAATATCAGTGTCAGTATGAAGAAATTAATACTAATTACAGATTATTTTATCTCTACAGACTTTGTAAGTCTATGTAAGCGGTTGTCATGCGTTTTTTTTTTCAAAGTATTATATAAAAAAGGTTTGGGAATAATAAAAATTATTTAAAATGTAGAATTTGATTATTAATCTGAAGTTATAAGAATTTTTATAGTGACCTAAAATACATACATACTTTTAAAATCTTTTGCATAAAACCCAATTTTTTGTAACATCTTTAAAACCGATAAAGGGGAGAACAAATAATCCCAATTTGTCGATTTCCGTACAAAAGTGTTGTTGATGTAACACGGGGGTGGGGGTGGGGTGAATCGATAACTAATAGCTTTGGTCATTATAATTTTTTATCTTATGCATTTACAGGCAAACGGTTTACTAACGATGTACTTGAATGAAGTTTAAATTAATATTAAAGTGGAATGCGGAACAAGTCGAAAAGTTATAACTTTATTTATTGTCAAATAAAAGTAATATTTAGTAATATGAATATGGTATCTAAAAATATTTAAAATCGTTACATATTCACATCTAAAACAAACATTTACTTTCAGGACCATACATGTACAAACAATAAGTAATTGCTCAGCTTAGTCTGTTATTTTAAATCGATTTTCAACGGACCATTTTGACCCTTTTAACAAATTAAAGTTGGGCGATATTTCCGATTGATGGTATTTTTTCAGTTCTCTATTTACTCCATTTTACAGCTGTAAATCTTCAATATGGGCCACAAACGTCTTTTTTTCAGCAGGGCGCAAAATGATGTACTTACAGGTTAACCATAAATCAAAAATTTAAAGTACCTATCACTTGTAGTAAGTGGGTTAACATTTTTTTATGACCCCGCTTGAAATAAAAACTGACCGGATATTTCTTATCCCCGGCAAAATTGTAATACACAATGAAAATTTTAAAGGGTGATTAAACATTTTACACAATTAATTATCTTATTTTTAGTGTAACTGTATGCAATCTTGGGGTTAAAATAAATTTAAGAATAACGCAATGTTTAAACGAATACTAAAAAAAGGCACTGGCCTCCAGATCGTCCGACAAGAACGAAAAAAAAAAAAATAATTGAGCCGTGCCATGAGAAAAACCCAAAATAGTTTTTAGTTTTCGACCGCATGGATCGAGACCAAACCCGCGCATCCGCGCAGTCTGCTAAGGATCCTTGCTGTTCGCTAACAGTTTTTATTCTAATAGGCTTTGAAAGCGAACAGCATGGATCCTGACCAGACTGCACGGATACGCAGGCTGGTCTCGATCCCCTGTGGTCGCAAACCCACTATGTTGGTTTTCTCATGGAAAAAGGCATTATATTTTTTAGATTATGGAATTAATGGTGTATAATTATGCTACGTATACTGACAGACTATAATGTTGCGGAAACACATGAGAATTGATGTTTTAACTAATTTTTACGATAAAATTGTATATTTAACGCGCAATAAACACTAAACCCTCCCTTGCGTTGTAATTTGGTAAAGACAGTGGAAAACTTCTTTTTTGCCGCTGCGGTCAGGGTTCGTTTCCCCCCCGCGCGACCACTTTTTTTCTATATATGACATTTTAATAGTTTATAGAAACAAAATAATTCCTATTTTAAGTTTCATAATGTGACAACTTCAGCTTAAAAGGTATCATTGATGAATGATAATTGTGCTTTTAATCGAACCTTCTTTGAATATTTTACTCCGTAGATGTTATTTGTAGAATTGTATCGTCAGCATATCCTGTGCATTTAAGGAATATTGATTAAGGAATATTAAAGCCTGTTGCCTGGGGTCTATATATTTCGAAAAAAAAAAACTGTGAGAACAATAAACATCTCGCGGGAAGGTCTATCTTTTTTCATGTCTACCGTTTTTCTGATACTCTAGCCCAGGCCTGTTCACGTGCACGAATAGACATGCGCTCGTGCAAAACCATCATTCTGAACAAAGTGGTCATTTATTAGGATTGAAATCGAGTATGTTTGTAAATTCGATCATCAAACCCTTCAATCAAAATGTACCCATTCTTTCATTTTACCACAGATTAGACATGTATACACTGTTATATAATTATTATCGAATATTCGGCAACTCTAATATGAAATAATGTAAATTATATTGATACCCTGATATTATTTATTGCATTTTAGTTAGGTTAATCTATGGATTTGGATAATTTTAAATCCAGAATTTACAGATGCATTTTATTTATTTGAACATGATAAAGAGATGGGACGTTTATGATGAATATTTTACTTGTCCCAAAAATATTATACTGACAGCGAGATTGGAAATTCTGGAAACTCTTCAGATTGTTTAACCAATATTAAAACGTTTAGAGGCAAATATATCGTTCAGAACTTGTTCAGTCACAAAGTTTAAAGAGATGTTTGAAAATATTAAATTTAAAAAAAAGCTTAACACCCCGACTGTTGTGCATTCTCATCAGTCAGATGTTCGTTTAAAATCCCGGGAACCACGGTAGACTCTGGTATGCGAGAATGTGTTATGGTACTCTGATTATTTTATCCAAACTGTACAAAAGATTTATTGTGCATTTTGAATAATTCTAACACGGGGGGATTGCGTAATGGCGGACAGGTTAAGGAACACTAATTTGCATAGTTTACGTTAACACTAGGGGTTGTTTTAAATTATACCGTGGCTGTAGTTTTGACATTTTGGTAGGAATAAAGGGGAAGTGTTATTTAGATCCCTTTACCGCATTTATGTGCTTTTGAAGTTTTGTGACAGGTAAAATCTCTCTTGAAAAAGTCTCTCCGTATTTATGTAATAACTGTATGTCAGTTTGAAGACAATCCATCAAATGAGGGAAAGATTGACCGGACAACGTGTGACGGCACTATGAACACCATGCATTTTATATTAAATATAATTTGGGAGATAGATATTAACGTAATATAACCATAAAATGCAAATAAAACACTACATAGATAACTTGTATTAAATATCAACAGGCACGTTTAATGATATCTAATTTCTTTTCGCGACGAAATGAGTATGGGCGTTCTGACACTAAATGATGTCGTCATCCCTGCCCACATGTCATTTTATTCGTCATAATTTTCACATCATTTAATAGATATAATTATCAGTATCTATGAATTGCAAGAGTCCATTTTTTATAACTTTTAATGCGTGCATTTTTTTTATTCCAGGTTGACACAACAGTTGTTTACTGGAATCAGAAAACGGGACGACTATTTATTTTCACGATAGAGAATATACTTACGTGTGAAGTTTCTACTAGTTTGATCAACAGATGCAGACAGACAGCCCGGATGAGCCATTCGTTCTCAGTGACATTCGTAACAACAGATAAAAGCTTATACTTATTGACATCAGGAAACTGAATATTTCCATGTGGTTCATCATTTGTAACCTGCTTACATATCGTGTTCCAGTACAGAACCAACATGCGTCTTTTTAACGTACATCTTCGGACATTAGGAGGGGTGTACTGCTCTTTTTAGAAGACGGCAAATCGAAAAGCCTATAGCGGTAATCAGCATTCATGAGAATAACGAAAACATGTACAGACAATAGTAAAAGAAGTGATACTCAACTGATTTGTTGAGTCAACCGCGCAGAATTAAATGTGTGAATTGCTAGTTTTTCAATTAGAAATGAACATAATAATATTAAGAAATGCTTGATGTTATTGACTACTCACATTTTAATTCTGCTTATTTCATTTGGACAATAGTCCACAGCCATTTGTAATCCCGCTCGAAAGTAGTTGAGAAATATAGCCACATATACCAAATTATTCCTTGGTCTAAGACAAAAACAATATGTATGTATCTCAAATGGGGACCGCGACTGGATCCGGAAATGACGTCATCAATGTGGCGGCCGATTACGAAAATAATACTGCTGAATAATTTCTGAAAAAAAGATCAGTAAAATTGCTTATAATATCGAATATCATGTCATTAAACAAGCCAATGGGACATTTCAAATATCTATTTACACTTTCTCAGGAAACAATATATTCAATTTATTTTAACTGTTTAATTCGTACCCCACCCACTTAATTTACAATGCATTTTTACACGTCGCTTCTACCTCTTGATATTAACTATTTTCGACTATTCTTATGGTGTTGAATATGAAATAAGTTAATTTCCGAAAGTTACAAGAAATGTAACATACAAAAGGGAATATATGTTACCAATATTTGCTTTTAGTAAGTACACAGAAGGAAAGGAATTTGAAATACAGTACAAATCAATGTCGGCACAAATAGTTGTCTATGCTCTTATTATAAGATTATGTGCAAATTACATGCATTGTTTGCAAGTTCATTTTGATTAGATTTAAGCATGATCAAGACGATTATGCCAGTAGAAGTTTAACAGATTTTTTTTAATTAATGCAAGTATTAAATTCATGACAGTCTTCTTAATTACTCTGAGTTACTGGTTAATTATATTCATTAAGACTTGACATCAACACTGAAAGTGTTCCATAATTCGTCTTCAGCCCTGCGATAACAAAGCTATATACAAACAGTATTATTCATTACCTCTGCATTTAAAACGTTCTGAGTTTAATATGGGCTTTCCGCAATTACATTCAGCTATTTGCAGAAGGAAGGGCATCAGGGCTATGGAATAGTCATTTCATTGTCTTTTTTTCATCATTCCTTCTCTGCAACTGAATGCATTTCTCAAAAAATCCAATATGTGATACACTCTGCAACGCCTCTTTAAACCTTAACACTGCAGCAGTGCATGTATAGTTTAGAACATGATAAATACATGAACAAAGTAAAGCATATAGACAGAAAGCTCAAAACGTAAATAAAGAAAAGAACGCAGTGCGACAAGGCCTTGGAACAGTCAGTTGTAAAACAACGCTGGCGTGCGTTAAAACAGTATTTGGGCAACAGTGCTCACACTCTATATCCCCACCATATGTGATAGAACAGTATAAATAAAATTAAGCCCTCGACTGCTGAATGTCTTATTCACGAAAGAGAAACTAAAGGTACGTTATGTGAAAAACAAAAATGATTGGGTAAATATCTATAAGAAAAACCTCTGGTCCTTTAGTTTTATGGGGTTCATTTAATATTATCACAATAGAATTCCGCTTAAGCTGGTGCTAAAGAGCGTGAGGGTATTTAACCTTTCAAAACGTCTCATGAACAAACTTAGTCGAACCGAGTCTATTTATTTTGATTAGTTGTGTCTATACTTCTAAGGGATCTTCTTGAAGCTTTAAACAAACCATTTACGCATGTTCTCCATGCCGTTGCAGAAGGCAGAACAACAGCAGAATATTATTAAGGATCCGACGAATCAGCTCAGTATTAGTGGGCTTTAAGAACTATCATGGCGTCGTCTACCTCTTTCGTTAGACACGATCAAATAGGAAAATCTAGCATCCAGCTGACAAAGGACTGAGCACCAAATATGCAATCTCGGAGTAAGTAGGTCAAAACCGCATATGATAAATCATTTCATAATTTTATCAAATACATTTGGAAATATTTCCATTGAATTTGATAAATAACTATTTTTTTGATACACTTTGGAACAGAAGTGTTTTAAATTGCTATTAAATGTAAAAAAACAACAACACTGAATTACGATACTGACATTTGATAGAATATTCTCGCAGTTGATAATAGCTGTATTTCTGTAAAAGGACAAATTGATAACGTTCATTGAATTCTTGAAAGTCGCTCTTGCAAAGATATGACGATTACATAAAGGTAAAGGAAAAGGTATTTATCAAACGTCGCATATAACCGACAGACAACATGACCTACAGCTATGGTGAGACAAACCACGCACCTAGTTACTGATACCTACCTGGTCCGATATATTTCAAAAGATTGTATGGGAAACATCCCCCACCCATCTAAATAGTATAAAAGCTTGGGTAAATCAGTGTACTTAAATCAATTTTAAATATGGAGATACATGTATGTCAGTCCCAAGCGATGCAGTATTGTAGTCTACATTTAATAACTGTACCTCCCTGGCATAAAATGTCAGCTATTCGAGCAACAACTGATTGTCCGGATTTGAAAGCATCATCAAGAATGCGTGAATTATCTTAAAATGCGTTTAATTTAAGCAGTCCCTTTGTCATTCATTAGATTATTAGGTAAATAGGTATAAAAAGTAAAGAAATCATATGAAACAACTAACAGCACACCTTGTAATTGTTGGATTTTAATTTTTCTAGGAATTTTATTTTCAGAGTTTGCATATACTTAGTCGCAATATTGTTTCACGCGGGGTAAAATATCAGTTAGACATGATAAATTAGTATTGGTAAATGTAAAAGAGGTTACATTATCTATGAAACGAGCTTAATGTGATTGTATAGGAATCCATCATAATCTTGCTGATCATCTATGTGAACTTTGAAAAAGTAATACAAACTTCAGAGATGTGATGAGTGGCCAAATCCTGTTCATTAGAAGGACTCAAGTTGTAGGTTTAAATACTATAAATGTCCTTACGTAAAACGTAAATATACTATAGGCGTTAAACGACGATGACATCATAGACATCTAGTATACTGGACTAAAACGTACATAGAGAAATCTTCTAATGATTCCTTTCGTACATGTAGATGTCTTTAACTCAGGTTTACGGGGAAGTATGTATTAATTGGATTTATCAGTTTTAATAGGAGAATCTACACTATCAAATAGTTTACGTTTTAAAGCTGTTATATCATTAGAAACAACATTTTTAAGATTGCACCATATAACATATTTTTTTTTATTTTGCGGTCTGACCACATTGTCGGGGCGTTAAGCCGATCTGACACACTCATACAGATAACAAGGGTGTATAGATATATATAATTATGTTATTTGACTATGGAAGTGATAGAGTATTAGACTATTTAAATTTTTAATCGAGCATACTGCGCCATTTAACAGAAAATTGCTCATTTAATATCGTTTTTTAGTCACTTTCGTCATTTTCTGATAGTTATGGATATTTTTTCATTTTAAGCAAAATTAATTCCAGCTTATTTTTCATAAAAGTGTTCTATCTGCTAGAGTAAACATTACCTTCAATAAATATGTCAGTTTTACAATCATAACATAGTTTTCAAAGACGTTGTCACCTGTAATTATTCAGTAGTCATACATTTTCTGCCTTTATTATTTTCTCTTTAGCCGCCATATTTATGACGTCATAACTTTTTCCAGTCGCGTGTCTGGAAAGAGATACATGGGAAATTACGATAACTCACTTCAATCTACAATGTGGTATAGGTCTCTATATTTCTCAATATTTTTCTCACGGCGGCCCATATTCCCACAAATCGACGTGTACTACAAGAAATGAAAATGATTCATAACCGTTTGAAAAACTGATTTAAAAAGTATTTAAGTTGAATAAAATGTTAGTTTAATCTGACATGTCTCCAATTAATAACAATATGATTTTTTTCTCATACCCTGTCTTTGTCTTGCTTTTTTCTAACATACCGCATTCTGCTGTAGGTATCACCGACATTCATTTTGTCATCTTTCAGTCTGTGCCCATATACAAAATCAGTTCACATAAAAGAAAAATACGGGATTTTTATACTACACATGCATATACGGGAAAAGTCTGGTAAATGTATCTTTTAGAAATACTGGTCCGTGAATTCCCCGAATACGAAAACCAAATTCAGTCTAAATGTGACACAAATATGGAATCTGTATACTCTGCATATCTTGCATAAACGGGGAAAAACCTGGCCCGTATATCAAAAACTACAGGTTCTTATATCCCCGTATATCAGATGCAAATAATTCCGTATATGACACAAGTACGGGATCCGTATATTGCGTATACCATGCATATACGGGACTAGTCCGTAGCCCGTATAGTAAAAAATACAGTTTCGTATTTTCCCCGTATATGACACAAGTACGGGATCCGTATATTGCGTATACCATGCATATACGGGACTAGTCCGTAGCCCGTATATCAAAAAGTACAGTTTCGTATATGCCCCGTATATGACAAAAGTACGGGATCCGTTTACTTAGTATATCATGCGTATACGGAAAAAATCCGAAGCCCGTATATTAGAAAATACAAGTCCGTATATGCCCCGTATATTAGATGCAATCACAGTCCGTATATGACAAAAATACGGGATCCGTATACTACGTATATCATGTGTATACGGAAAAAATCCGAAGCCCGTATATTAGAAAATACAAGTCCGTATATGCCCCGTATATTAGATGCAATCACAGTCCGTATATGACAAAAATACGGGATCCGTATACTACGTATAATTATTCGGAATATACAGGCTCGTATACGTGTTCCGTATATTCTAAAATACGGAAAGTATACGGGAAAAAAGTCTCAAGACCCTTTGAATACATGAAAATGAAATTTATGTTAAAGCAGGACACCATTTCTAGGGATTTTTTTTAAAGTTCGTATATTGCATATATACGGGAAATATACATTTATGTATATTCGGCGTATACGGGATCCCGTATATGCATGACAAATATACGGACTTCCCGTATACTAGATGTTCCGAATACGGGATCGTATATTA
Source organism: Mercenaria mercenaria (assembly GCF_021730395.1). NCBI lineage: Eukaryota > Metazoa > Mollusca > Bivalvia > Venerida > Veneridae > Mercenaria > Mercenaria mercenaria. Next base: position 86,296,735 of record NC_069364.1, on the reverse strand, counting down.
GGTCCGTATATTTGTAATATACATCCCGTATACTCCCGTATTTTCGAAATATACGGGACCGTACACTCCCGTATATTGACCCTTTTTTCGCAGTGTTATAAGGTCACTTGAAAGCTTGTTTAAATTGCCATAAAGGGCAGATGTAACCATACCAAACTAATTAAAACATTCATTACAGTAAAGTTTTAATAAAAATGGTAATAAAAGAGCAATAGTTCTGCTGAAATTATCTCAAACCTACTATTAGCTATTATTGTTACAGATTTGTCTCGGTTTTCATGGAAATAAAGTAATCTTGCATCTTTTATATTTTATATACTATGTATAAATCAACTTTATAGTAGAAAATCTTCATTTAACGTTTTTAACTTGAGACGTCTGGTAGGCGGGTTTTTGTAGATTTATTTTTTGTTTACTTGCAATGCATTCTGTCTGTAACCTATCGGATAGCAAGTTCTATCTCGAGAACAAAGACAGTTTGCTTGTAAAATGAAAAATTAGCGTCACAGTGACGTATCAACATTTTCCACCTTAAGGTTGTGAATATTATACTTATAAATTGAGCTTTAATTATTCATATGCATTACCTCTTATCTTTTTGTAACAATCAGTTTGTAAGATATCACTTGCCACAAATTCAGTATATTAACAAAACCTACTTCTATTTAGTATGCAAATAACACAAACGCACCTAAAATCTGATTAAAATTCTATGCGACCTCACAAATTAGTGAGAAACGTTAGATGAACGTCGAATTCAAACGGATATAAACAACTACATTCTGAAAATAGACGTATTTCGTTTGATGTATTTAGTTAAAATCTATCGACTGTATAAAGTAGCGTTAACCCAGAATAACGCAATGAAAAGATTTTTTAAACTATATTTGTAAAAGGAACTGCTTACAATTAAATGGATATTATCAAAAGCAAATGGAAATGAATAAATCAGTGTAAAATAAGACGTAAACCCTATTTATTTTTGCTTTAATCACTCACCTAATTATTTTCTTACGAACGTCGGAGGCGTTTAAACCATTTTTCTTTGTTTTTAAAATTACAAAACTGCCAAGTTAAACTGCAACAAAATCCAATAATTTAGGTGTGTTTAACAACTGCTGAACATATAAAAGTGGAATCTGAAATATTCCATACGTAACTTGAGCTGTCTACATCTTTATGTAAAATAATGAAAGGAATATTTTACCAGATAGTGAAACGATTTTAATAACAGCAATTGTAGTAAAAGAATTTAAAAGAATAAAACATTGAAATTTATACTTCAATTTTAACTCATATTTTTATATCATTTATAAATAGTTATATTGGTAACGTATCAATGTTAAAGCAAAATTGCAATCCTTTTTGGCATGCCAGCTTTTGGAATTCTGAGATAATTAAAAATCCGCATTTGAATCGGATATGCAGTGATTTTACTCATGATACATTTAAAATGATACATAAATACAATAATAGTAAACGCATTACAATGTAACGGGTTCGAAAGCAGGCCCAATTCTCAAATACCTTTTTTGCATCTACACTTTACATTATACAAGTAAATGCGTAAATAAAAATATAACATAACAGTAAGGCTATCGGTTAGAAATTAATCAAATATAATTTCGTACTAATGTCTATTATTTACTTATATATAGTATCCCAGTACAATTCGTCCGTTTTGTTTAGAAGAAAATGAACAAAAGAACCGCACCATGAGAAAGCCAACATAGTGCGTTTACGATCAGTATGGATCCAGACCAGCCTGCGCATCCGCGCAATCTGGTCAGGATCCATGCTGTTCGCTAACGTTTTCTCTAATTGCAATAGGCTTTGAAAGCGGACAGCGTGGATCCTAACCAGACTGCGCGAATGCGCAGGCTGGTCTGGATCCATGCTGGTCGCAAATGCACCATGTTGGTTTTCTCACGGCGTGGCTCAAAATTAAATATGAAAGGCTTCTGCAGTGTGCTAAGCATAAGGCAAATACAGACTTAAAGATATGTAAATGAGATAGTAAAAGAAAACAAAAATCGAATTAAGAAAATATTTTTTTTTAAATTAGAAACTGTTACCTGGTCAGTAGACAGACTTGTATAGCATGAGCATGAATTACGCAAAATGGACATTATTGGGAGTCACTGATGACCAAAATTTATAACATTTAAAGAGAAACACCGATTTATTACATTTGCACTGAACTCAATGAAATAGAAAAAGTGGAAAACCACAGGTCGTCCAACACGAAATAAACGAAACTGTTGCAGGTTCGGTTTGATTGAGCCTGTTCATGGGCAGTGGTGGGGATGCAAGCTACCGTCCACGCCCTCTAGCCCAGGGTTGTGCAGAACCCAACATTTACACATGATATAAGTACTAGAATATAGTTTAGAGACATCCGCAAAAACCCAGTAAGGAAATGCCGTTGTAGAGATGAGTGAGTGGTGTTGAATGTATACCTTTAAATGAATTTTGGCAATTGCACTTCCTGAATTCCATTAGTAGCCAATAGCAAAACAGAATTTCGTTAAATAGCGTCGCATTATGGTTAAACGTGTGAAATAAAAATGAATAGAGAGATCTAACTGTGTATACTATCGAGTTGAAAATCCGTGGTACTTTTTTGGAATCGGTGTTGTTCGGATTTTTTCGAGTACACTATGCACATAGTAATTAATCAGTAAAGACGTCAGTACACGCTTACTGTTTACGGTTGACAAAAGCGTCTCGCTTACTGCTTTGAATATTGAATAAAAATGTAAATGAGCGTTTGATAATAAGAAATCAGTGCTAAATACATTTTCTACGAAGAAAAAAGAAATAAAATACAATATTTTCATTTTGAAACGAGTTTCGTCACGCTGCCATTACTGAACTGTATTATATATACTTATGTTTGTCTTATGACGTCATAACTCCACAATGGTGTAATGGTTAGCGAGTTCGCGTTGTAATCCAGAGGTCGTGAGTTCGAATCTTTGATTTTTTTCATTTCACTTTTTTGAGTTTTGAAAAAATTGAATAACTAAAGTCATTCATGTGAAATTCAACATGTGTTTAGTTTTGATGTCAGGTTCCACTTTAGTGCCTGTGTTGTAGTCAGTAGACATAACTTAAAAAAAAGAAAAGCTTTAGGATCAAAATATACAGGCATTAAACTTTGAAAAGCAAATAATGCTCTTAAAAAAAAAAAAAAAAAAAAAACATTGGCAATGAATTATCAACAAACATCAAAAAGGTTCTTACTACCATCCCTATTCTATAGTGCTAAAAGATTAACCACTTTTGGGTTTAAAACAAGCTTTGTACAGTCATGTAAATGATTGTAATTTGCTCATACTAGGCGTCAGTTATAGCAGTATTTTTGACTGAAAGTTGGACACATTCTTCCTTCCAAAAAGAACCAAAATTTGACAATAATGACATTTAAAAGAATTACAATAGTCATTTCCAGGATTACGTAAATTCTAATTTCTATTATCTTTGGAATTGGAACATTAACTTTTTACATTAAGTCCTCATTGTCTAACATTCACACGCAAAGACACAGAATTCCTTTGGCTATTGGCCTAATGAGATTCTGTTAGGTTTGAAATTTTCAAAGTTCAAGCTTTTCAATTTGAAGCAGTTATCATTTTGTGACTGGTTTCCAGTATGATAATAAGTTATGTAAAATTGTTGATGCAGTACGTTATAATAAGAATAACAGAAATTATTCAAATACGTTTTTTCTTTATCTTGGTGCAGTTTTGATTATATACAGAATATTTGTGGAGTTTTCACATGTCGAGAATTAATCTTGATGCAGTCTAAAACATGCATTCAGAAATCATGAATTGTCATTAATAATTTTATTAGATCTAAAGAACATAAACTTCCTAAACGAATCCATAATTCCAGATAATTCCAGCACCACTCATTTAATTTTTAACGGGCACTGGTGATTTTTCATGGGAGCTCTGCTTTTTAGGTAGCACCTAATTTCATATTATCTTAAATCCCAAGGACATACAAGTAAAAATGATTTTCCATATACGCCAAAAATCAGAAGCAGGCGTAAATTATTCTATTACGTTATTAAACATTGTTTTCAAAAGTGAATATGGCATGCACTTAAGAAATGAAATGATTTTTTTCGGTGTTCATGCGAAATGAACGACAGAATAGGATCGGCAAATCCATGAATCGCGCTAGTTTCATTTCTTATATTTACATTATATTTCCTTTCTATTTGTAAACAAGATAATATTATAAATTGCACATATTTTGTGGCATTTAACATTAAAATCAGCTTCCCGGACATTCTGTTCACCAGACGGAACAACTGCGGCGTCATTTAAGGAACGTTCACCCTGACTATACGCGGACGTCGTCAAAACAGCGGTTGGTTATCACTAAGCAGCGATGACGTAACTTTCGCGCCTTTCCTTCTGCTGTTCATACGAAATGAACGTCACAATTTTATTGGAAAAGAATAGGGCGAATGTAAATATATGGATTTATATACCAGAGTGCGTAGACATTCAGCTAGTACTTATGATGACATGTTGGCTTAGCATGTTATTATACAGTATTGTTAATGAAATACGTTTAAAACATGTTTCAGATTAATATTCAGATTGACAGCGTTGGCTGTAAAAATTTTTTTTTTCAATTTTAAACGGCATACAATACGCTTTACTGCTCTCTTTTAGGTTAGCGTTTGTGCAGATGGAAACACTTTGTTTCAACCCCTATTACTTGAGTTTTTTTTCTTCAGTTAAGTTCTGCATTACTCTTTGCTTCTTTTTTACGTAACTACGTACCATGTGGTATGTCTAGGTAAAACTAATATTCAAAGACAACCAAATTTGAATGCAAAAAGATATTGGGTACTTAGTTGGACTAAATAATCGTATACTTGGAATTCAGGTAATATTAGTCTCACAAATTAAATGTAAACTCACCCAATAAATCATTGTTTTCGCAGTAGAATAATTTTTGTGCATTTAGAGTATTTTATCGTACATTGTGAAGCATAAAGTTAGAAGCATATGTAGATATGCAAGTCCTCTTCTTTTAAAAGTTGCTGCTGTGTTTTATAAAGGCGGGGTCATCAACCTTCTGTGCTCAACAAGAAACAACACTACATGTTTTCGACTTTAACCGGCACAAAAACACATAAACAGAATAAACACAACTTAAAAGATAGTTACGCAAAAAGATTTCATTTCGTTTCGATGACATTCATGTACTTTGTATTTTGTTTTTACATATTAATATCATTTAATTTATATTCAACATTCATAGAAATTTGAATTCTTGACACATTGCACTAACATTTTTTTTTGTATTTGACATTTGTCACCAGTCACTGTTGGTTTGAAACATTGCTGATTCTTTTACATGATTTTTTACAATTTAAATCTGTAGTGCAAAGTAAAATGGAGTTACGCTTATCTTAAGACTGCAGAGACAACAAAATCAAGACAAAAACTGACGTATGTCTCACTCGAAACACTTTAGAGCTTAGAAACCGGCGCATGAAGATTTAGCTGTAACGGAGGTGTTTTATGCACATTTATTTATTTGACATCTTAAGTCTTTCCGCTTTTGTCAGTTTCCCATAATATTACACTTGCCTTCTTTTATTTCAGCTCATTTATTTTCATGTCACATTAAAAAAAATCTCGTTCTTTGTCGGCTACACTTAATATTCAATTCACTGTTTATATTTATATGCCCCACTCTTATTCTGTAAGTAAACCATCCATTTTTTCTAGTCATTCACAATGATGTTTCTGTTATCAGATATTTTGATACGTTCAATGGTAGTTAAGTTCAGGTAAAAGTAACATGGTGCATCCATTATGATCAGTGTTTTTGTGTATAAGGTTATTTTTTAGTTATTTTGTTTTATGTAATTGGTATTTAACCGAAATAAATTCGTGCCGTTTCAATTTCAAGTAAATGCAATACAGTCAAACTGTGTTAAAGACAACCTCTGAACAGAGACAACCTTGCTCTAAGGACCACATGTTTCGTTACCGATTTTAACATTTACAGTGTATTTTGACCTGTGAATAAAGACCACCTCCCATTAAAGACTACATTTTGGCTCTTCCATAGTGTGGTCTTTATAAACAGGTTTGACTGTAGTTTAATTATGCTTTTATGTCACAACGACATCTGTCTATTCATATGGCGACATTCCAGCTTATTTCAATAGAGAAGGTCTCCTGGTTTCCCCCAGACATTACCTCAGGCATAGACGGGCTCTAGAAGCCGAACCGGTGATAGCCAGCTGTGTTGTGGTGCAAGTGGTCAGTGATTTTATCATTTCGACCGTAGAGGTCACAACTAAGACATAATCGGATATTAATACGGTTTATATTGTATTACAGCTGTATTGAACGTGGTAGTAATCTAGTCAGCATATTGTTGACATGTTTCACATTTTGTCACATAATAGAAATGTGTTGTAAATTGATCATACCTATAACGCATCAACTTGATGGCGATTGTCTTTAATTTCTTATATTCGTTGGTATCTGTTTTTTTATTGTTTTTTTTTTTATATTCTTCAAAAAGTTATGATAAATCAAGTCATAGACTAAGTATATTATATCATAAGCTGAATGTGCAAATTGTTTGAGTAAAACACAGAAACATTTATAAATATCGATGGAGTCTGAATACAATGAATTGAACATTATGCGTACAATATGCTTACAAAAAAAACACTCAAGCTGTAAGACAGTGCTTTCTTTTACTTGACATCATAATATGATTTCCTACGCGGGTCATGTTTTATGGTTAGTACAAAGGATATTTAGAACGACCTTCAGTGAAATTATAGAAGCGAGTTGTTCTTTGCTCTAAATAATTTGCACTTTGTTTGTCTCCGTGCGAAAACTAAAACACCGTGCTGCTATGACACAACTTGTGTATTCTGCATCGAATGAATCCCCTTTCACTACCCGTGTCCATTTTTATAGACAAAATTAACCTGTCTAAATTTTAACAACAAGGACAGATCTACTAAAATAAACCGCAAATATTCTGCTTCAAAGTATGAATTTAAACAAATCTTCATTTCTGTAAACGTAAATAGCACATCCGTGTTAGATATCAGTGTTTTTCAGTATTTTTTACACGGATTTCTAGACGTGCGTGCGATATCATTTTGCAGATATTCATGATTTAACATTCAAAACTTTGAAATGTTGACAATAGTCTGCCAATATCTTGGGAAAATGTGACTTCTGGTGGCATTTTTTGTTAATGCTCGTATATTAGTATAAAACTGTTCCTTAGGATCGAACATGAAATTTAAAAGGGGCTGTCGCCTTCTAGGGTTCCTCATTACAGTACAATGGGGTCAAAGGTCAAATAAGTGCATTTACAAATAAACTGTGCTGCTGTGCACTCGTTTTATTTTCATATACAATCTAAACTGGTTTAAATATTGTGTCTCAACGCCCTTTAGTATTTTGTAAATAAAACTGATGATAATATATACAATATATATATATATATATATATATATATATATATATATATATATATATATATATATATATATATATTGTAAAGAATAATATACATCTGGGAAAAGTGGCATACGATGACAAAGTGTGTTTTACTTGACATGTTTGCTAATGTGGATTAACTAGAGAAATATTTTTGGAACTGTCGTATCCAAGGGTTATTTCTATGTAATTTCAAGGTCACAGACATGTCAAGGTCAAAACTGATCTTTAAAAATGACTTCTAAGTTATTAAAGGTAGCAAAATGGCATGTATATTAACAATATTCTCAACAACTTTTTTAACTCTACACCTGTTTTTACCCTTTATCGCCAAATTTTGACAGATTTGAATGAATGTTTTACACAATGTTAAATGATTATTTTATTATAATATAATATAAAAACGACCATAGCCTGATGTAAATCTGTAATTTAACTGTAAGGGTAACAATAAGGTAACCCTTAAATTAAAAGTCACATAATTAGTATTTCCAACTCACAGTAGTACACTTTGATCCTATTAATTCAATGAAATTAAAATTATCATATTCTGAATGTTCAGCTCTTATTAGTTATAATAGAACATCGGTTACTATTTTCAATATGAACATGTTATTTTTACTAGGTTTGTGACGTCATTAATGACACCACATTAATGACAAATTGTTTAATCCCGCAGATGGCAGTACTTGCCCCATACAGACAAGCACCAAGTTGCATTCATTCTGTTACATTTTTATAGGGGGGGTGGGTATCTTATTTGAACTATAATGGCACAACGAATGTACGCACAATTGATATATTGTTATGTTTATTTAACTGAACTGTCATTAAACAGTGTGTCCAATTTTCATTCAAATCTGTCAAAATTTGGCAGAGATAAAAACAAAAGTCAGGTGTGGAAAATTATGATTACAAAATGACACTGTAAAAGCATTTCTTGCATTTCAGGCTGCAATAAAATTTGAATTTAAGCTTTGAACTGACTATAAAAAAAAAGAATATTTAAATATTGATTACCTTTTGAGAAATGTGTATGAAAGAGAAAATATGATAGGTTTTGAGGAAGAAGACTACAGTGGAAAATGAATAACATACAAATGTATAAAATATTCACGTAAATAGTTAAAATTACTTTACTGTCATGTATACAAACAAATATTTTTAGCTCAATCAGTAGAGCGCAAATCTTAGGTTCGCGGGTCGTGAGTTCGATCCCCGGGAGAGGTGAATGTTCTCCATGACGATTTCACAATAGACATTGTCAGAATTAATTTCGGCAGTTACTTGCGGGGAAAAGGCTACTACTTGTAGAGACTCCAGAACACTGATTAGGTTAATTGACCGCCGTTAAATGACTGAAATACTGTTGAAAGTAACATATATACTATTATATGGAATCTTCTCCAGCCCCTAAAGAAATGATTTCAAATCTGGTGATGTTTCATTATATGATATATATTTATGTTAATTTGTCCACGCGGTGATGGTTAAATAGGACCATTTTAGAAGAATAACTGAAATATTGGTCACAATATAGGTTTACAAAGTACATGTACAGTTATTAACTAAACAGAACAGATATGTAGGATTTCAACTAGTTAATTTATACACAATTCCTTTAATATGCTGTAATATAGTTCTTTTTTTACTATCGGTAAGGCATTTATCATCATATTTTATGTATTTGCAATTAAATAGCACATTTCAGGAACTAGAGTGTCTATCACCGAAGCTCTTAATGCGATATCTGCATCATTTCATTCTGAAAATTCAGCACGCTATTTCTGTTTCGATCCTTTTGATCTCTGGCTTTACTTCTACACTCTCACTTCCTGTTCAAACCAAAGTTGAAAACGAATCAGACTGTAACAATTTACAGATCTGACACTTGGTTTCAGACAGGATGTCCTTGATAACATTGTGAAAACAAAGCTTGTGTCTTGACACTGAAACATTAGTCATTCAGATATTTTACAAATAAAATGTAAAAATAAAGATATAAAAACATCAGAAGGTTGCTCTAGAATTTTTATAATAGAAACATTAAGGCTCAATTGCTGAAATATTGAAGTTATACCTTCCGATGTTTTCATGATTACTGACAGATGTATGACGGCTCAGCAAATCCAAATGATGATATATGGTGGTTCGATAGTTACCAAGAGATATACAATGCGTAAAAATAACTTCCTGCAGGATGAGAAGAGCATGAAGAAGAGATTTGAAAATCAAAACGATGGATTTATAACGAACAAATAATGCCGATTGAATAAGTCAGACTAAGACATCTATAGCTTGTGAAGTGTTTTGGGGTTTGTTCATTTTTTATATAAGGGTAAGAAGTTATTTCTATATAAGGGTAGTTCATTCTAACATTCCGCACTGAATTTAATTGACAATTTATTTATTTTTATATGTTTAAGGCTACAATAGCGTTAGCTCACATTTGTTTATTTTTTAACATCAGTAGATTCCTTCGTAATACATTGGTAAGTTTTCTCTACCCGGTTCTATCAACAACCAATCACTCGGAAATCTAAAGGTGTTGTAACAGGAAAACAAACATGCTTTGCCCCTATATTCACTAAGATCATACTAATAACATTCGATATACTGTCAAATTCACTGACAATTATCAAGCCTTTTGAAATTAAGACATTTAAAGAACCGACATGAACAAATATTTACAAGATTGTAGATATTGAAAACACTTGAAGAGCGGTTACCAGTTCTTATAATAGCCTAATGTTAATGTTCAAAGAAATATTTTTTTAGCTGATTCAAAAATATGAAAATGACCATTTTCATACTGATGGAATAAAAAAAATAACAAACAAAAAACAAAAACACCAAAAAACATAACATTTGCGGTTATCTAATATTTATATTTACGCTTTGATATCGCTTGATTTGTATACATAGGTAGTATTTCTAAACGCCCATACATTCATGAAATTGCTACAACACATGCATAAACCACTGAAAGAGAGTATTGATTGATAGCATAGACCATTTTAGATAATGCTTGAGAGAATTTGCACATTTCATACTATCTCATAGATAGACTTAATCAAACCGAGTTAAAAAACTTTGCTGTTTTTACGTCCTTGAGTTCTATGCTTCCAAAGGAATCTTTGGATCTTTCAACAGTTAGTACAGTCAAACTGCGTTCGCGAGAGAGTAGTAAAGTAATTGTTTGTGCGAAGACAGTATAACCTCATTTGACCTTTTGACCCTTGGTCAGGACTGGTCAATGCCGGACAATTTAAAATCCACAGGTTTTAAACCCTATAAAAAAAACTCTGATTTAACTAAATATGATTTAATTAAAGATGATTTAAAATGAAGAAAACATATGTCTTTATTTAAAAATAGTTTCCACTTAAAAACTTTAAACACTACACCGAGAGACAAAATGTAGAATAAGTTTGGCCTAGTATAACATACAGGAAGTAAAATATAATGTGGTTGAATTTAGACCACATTTATTTTCTGTTTAAATTATTCTTTTACTTCCTTGTTTTGTAATCCTTCTTCATAGATAAAACAATTGTTAAAGACATTAGAAATGACACAAAATGTACACAATACCAATAAATACATTAATAATTATCCATGAAACAAGAAAATTTCAAACTAAAAATAACACAGACCGGGAAACCAAATGCTAAATATAACAAGGTCAGGTTATTTATAAATCTATCCCCCTTTTTAATAATTGAAATTAAAAAAAAACAAGTAATATCTCCCTTTGATAATTGAAATTCATACAAATTATTTTAATTAATATTGGAAGAATAAAATTACTTTAGGAGTTGTTATTATTTAAAAACAAAAAGTAATTGAATAAATTATAACACATGAAAATAAAATTATGATAATTTCAAAACCATAACACTATTATAATAAAGAATATACACTATATATAACCGGTTTCAACTTTTATATCATTGAGTCGTGTTGTGTTACGCTTAGTTCCGGAAGTCGATCTGACGCTTCCTTGTCTGTTTAAAGGTAGCTTGCAGTATGGTTTGTGTACTGGGTCGCCTTATCTGTTAACGGTTACAGCCTGCTGTTATGACATTGACTGGTTGTGCACATAAAGAATTCTTCCGTCAATGTTGTAATAGCACTGAATTGCCTTACTTCGTTCTTGTCTCTAGTTTCGAAGGTTTCGGGAGGCAACGAACAATGGGGTTGAAGGTGATTCTGGCTGCAAAACCGGGCAGGTTTGATGATTTAGGAAAAACCAGCTGTATGGTGAGCCTACAGATGAGGTCTCTTAGGAAAGACTAATGGTTCACCCCGGCGTCGGGTGTGCACGTAATAAATTCTACCTGGCGTCGGGGTTAAAATAAATGTACAGAACACGGCTTTTGCATTTTTTAACAACTATTAAACAAGTATTACAAGATTTAAGTACAAACAACTGAAATCACTCAACCGTTTGAGTATGCCATAGGTATATGCATGATTGAATATCATAATACTTTTATGTTATGAAAATCACTCAACTGTTTGAGTATGTCATAGGCATATGCATGATTGAACATACGCTTTTGAGAGTAGTATGAAGTATTCCCATTATATTAATTATTCCAGTTAAATAAAAACACAGTAATTAATAAAAGTTTTAATAAAAACTAAAGATTAACTCAAAAGTCTGTTTCTATCATAAGATATAGGTTCATCCGATACGTAGAATCTGATGTAACTATCCGTCAAAAGCGTAAATGTTACTTCTGTAGATGTTGAATCGTCATAAGGATGAATGTCAAACATTGTCCCTTGTGTTAAATAAATCTTAATTTTTTTCTTATAAATAGATACTAACAGATCAGTGTCAAAGTCCTCAGCTGCTATATTTACATTATCAAATATACTAAGAAATGGATCATCATTATCATTCCACCACCTAAATATAAAATGTGATATTGGGCTTTTAATTGGTTTATCCGGTTCACCTATGGGCTTGGCCCCCGTTCATAAAATCATAATATCTATTATATAAATTCCGGTTTTTTCGACTATAAACACACCCCTCAAAAGCACATCTGGTACAGCTATTTTATATTGTTGGTTTATGTGTATAAAATCTTTAAAATCTACGGTAATTCCAGATCTTAATTGAAGTGCATTCAAATAGCTCAGACCGGCCATATCTTCATATGTTGAATATATCCAGATACCCTGACGGTTTAAAATACTTTTTCATTTTTATGTATTCATAAAAATTGTATCCAAACATTGGATTTGTTTCATAAAAACTGTTATATTCAAAAAGAAACACTTCATGTTTTACTTTTTCTATTTCTTTTTCCAATTCTTCCTTTATTTTTTATCTTTCTTTTTAAGTTGAAGAATTATTTCAGCTAAATCATCAAGTCGTTTTGTTGTAGCAACTTCAGAAGCAGATAAATTGTCAACAACGCCTTTTGTTCTAGCTAATTGTGTTTCTTGTTTTAGAAAAGCATTTTTTACTTTTGTAATTTCTTGGGTATTAGTAGAAATTACTTGGGTATTAGCAGTGATTGATTCTCCTTGTTTAGCTGATATTTCAACTACAGAGTCCAGATCATCTATAATTTTTTTAATTTTATCATTAAATTTATCTTTAAATTCATTAATATCTTTTTGTAATAAACCTGTAAGTTTACTTAAGTCTGCGTACTTTATATTGTGACGTGTGTCAACAGTACTAATCAAGTTCTGAAGTTGTTTCTTAAAATTTTCTAGCTGATCATTAATTGTGTTAATTGCTTTAGCATTAGCAGTAATTGATTCTCCTTGTTTAACTGATTTTCCAACTACAAAGTCCAGTTCATTTTTATGTTTTTCAACTTTAGCATTAAATTCATTAATATCATCTTGTAATTTTTTTTTGTATTATTACTTAAGTCTGCATACTTTAAATTATGACGGTTGTCAACAGTACTAATCCAAACTCGAATTTGTTTTTTAAAGTCATCTATTTTAGAATTGAGCTCTTTTTTAAGGTTATCTAATGCTGTGTCATGATCATCACCTCTTTGTGAAGCTGCCTTTTCCAGTTCAGATTTATATTCTGCAAGTTTATTTGAAATTAATTCTAATAAATCTTTATGCTTATTTTCAGTTTCAGTATTTCGTTTATTTATTTCTGTTTTGATTTCAAACTGATACATATTTTGTAACTTTTTCTCAGCCTCAATAATCTTTTCTTTTAGTTCTTCATGTTTAATCATACTATCTTTTAATTCTTGAACTTGATTGTATAACTTTTCAAAATTGGTTCTTAATACTTTTTTATGTTGTCATCTGTCAAATCAGATTTCTCTTCAAGTTCTTTAATAGAATCAACCAAAGCTTTCATTTCTTTTTCAATTTTATCTTGTAATTCAACTATTAATAATGAATTGTTTTTTAAGTCTTTTGTTCATTCTTCAATATTCTTTACTTCTGCTTCTAGTGTTTGTTTTATAGATTTGATGTCTTCAAGATTATAGTTATCTATTACACTTTGAACTTTTTTAAACATAAATCGTCTTGAAACTGCATCGTTGGGTTTATCTGGATCTCCTAGGTTTATAAGGTTATTACCTCCCATATCTAATGCTCTCTTCATTGTGTTATCAAGTTCCTTATTTTTGTGAAGATACGATTCTGTTTCCTTTTTAAGTTTTTTGAATTTTTTTTTAGTAGCATAATCACTTAAATCAATATCAAATTTAACTTTACTTATACTGTCAGGTTCACTTATTTGTTTTACATCATTAAAAACTCCCATTATATAATTATTATATATTACCAGTAAAGTTTTTTCTAAAAAACTTCCTTGGTTTGTCAATATATAAGAAATCATATTTTTGATTTGTTGCATTAGCAAAAGAGTTAGGGTTAATATTTTGTTCATTACAAATCATATCATTTTCTCGTTTACCTGGACTTTCAAATAAAATATAATGTGAACAGTTAATTTGAATATCTTTTGGTGTTTTATAGTAAGACTGACTTAAATAAATAACACAACAGTTTTTGTGACGTCCTTGAATAAAGTATTTTGTTATTTCATTTTGAACCTTTTTATCTTCACATACAAAATCATCAAATATTACTACTTTTTGTTTTTCTGATTCAAGGCTATCGCATGGTTCAATTTGGTTAGGATCAGCTGAATATTCAAGTATTTCATTTGGATTTATTTTATTTTTTTCTGCAATTCCATTTAAAAGTTTAACTAAATCCTGATATTTAGATTGTTCTAGGTTTTTAGCATATAAGTATAATTTATCATAATATATAAGAGGTTTTCGAAGTATATGCATTAGTGTATTTGTTTTTCCAGATCCGGACGATCCACATATTAACATTCTAAAACATTAATCTGGCATAAAAGGATAAAATTGTGTAAAGTTATTGGATTTATCACTTTTTGTATCATAATTTGGAATTTCTATTTATATATAATAGTAATACATTATCTTACATTATCTTACATTATTATATAAATGCAATCAAAACTTAATGAAATAAGAATAAGAAAAAAATTAGTCGGGCAAAAGATGAGAGCTCTTAGAGAAGAAATAATGAGAGAAAAAATTAAAAAAGCTACAAATCGGGATATGTACACTGAAATTTATAAGCCAATTACTGAAGGAATAAAAAGTCAAAAAGAAGAATTGTCAAGTCAGTTAAAAGCATTACCTGGAATTAAAGAACAACTGGCATTAATTCCAGAACAGTTTGCTGATAAGATACAAGAAGCAGAAAATCTAAAAGGGTTGGAAGAGCTATTCCAAGAACCAATACCATTATTACCGCCGAAAGATCATATGGGTTTGGATGATGAAGATGATGAGTTTGAAGACACTAAAGAATTTCCTGAAGAATCAGAAGAATTAGAAGAAGAATTGGGAGCAAGACCAAAAGAATTTACAGTTAATTTTAATAAAGATATTGATTTAGATCTTTTAGATGAAAAACAATATTATACGCCACAAGAAGTGTTTGATTTTTTTCACAGCAAATCAAAAGATCCAGATGAAAAAATGACTAGAGAAGAAGTAGAAAATATCATAGAAAAGGTATCAAAGGATATAAAAAAATTGGGTAATGAATCTGGTGCAATAACTAGAAAGAAAAACAAAACAAATTTCGATCTGAAGCAAAAGGAAGCAATTATAGCTAAGTCGGAAAATTATAAAAAATATAGAGACGTAATCATTGATATTTTAAAACAAGGAAAAAAGTATATGGGAAAAGGAATAAGATATCATAACCCATATAAAGTTTCACAAAATGGACAATATGGTAATTTAATTATTAACTTAAATAAACTTTATGGTCACAACAAATTAATTGCTAAGGATCAAAGAACTGGAAAAGAAGTAATAAATACTGAAGTAGATAATGATTTGATTGATTTGATTAATAAAAGATATAACAATAATAAAAAAACATTCAATTCATTCTAGAAAAATATTTAAAGAATTAACAGAAAAGTCAGGATTACCTTTCAATAAAAGATCTATGAAATTTAAAAAAGTAATTAGAGGACAAGGTTATGACGTTTGTCCATGTAATCCAAAAGAACTGGTTAATGAGTTGGAGTTAATTTGTGGTTCGATTGATGCTGGAAATAATAATGAAGAACTAAAAAATGAAGGTATTAGGGTAGTAGATCAATTACTAACAAGAGGGCCATGATGGCCCTATATCGCTCACCTGAGTGAAAGAGAACATATGCAATACTTAATCAGATCTGTGTTATTGCTAATAATAACTGTGCTCAGTGATAATCCAGAGGGTGACTGTTCATAACAAACAGGATATCATTTCTATGGCAAGCAAAATTTTAAACAATGCAGACCTTTTTGACTCAAATATGACAAACTTCATTTATCAATTTATATTTTTTTTATTTATTGACAATTTAACATTTTAAACTTATCAACACATTCACAGATGACACTTAACTTTCAGAGACACATACATGCTTGTTGTAAAATATATTTGTTTGTCATAAATACTTATATGTTCATTGTAGTGTATGAAGAGGGCAACCTAATAATGTACATGGTTATGGTAAGCATTTGAAGCCTAAACCATTTGCAATATTGTATATAGAGAAATAATTACAATTATAGTAAATTATAAATTTGCTGCTGTTATTGTCTTACACTACTGAAGCTTTATTTTATACTTGCACAAGGACTATTTAATACAGCCAATTCTATATTTCTAACAGGATATCTAACCTAACATAATCTATAGATTTAGACATAAAAATATCATTAAACTTTACACATTGCAATGCCATGAACAACACATTCACTTTTGTAGTTAGTAACTATAAAAGGTTTAAGTAAGGTACAGTTAACACTGAAACTATGTAGTACTATGTATGTACAAGAGGGAAATGTGAATCATAAGAAAAATTGGAAAAGATGTGCTGTTGCAAATATTGCAAAATACTTGTTCCAATTTAAAATGAGTACAAAATAAGTTATCTTTTATTCATATTATCTATAACATTAATACAGATAGCTTTATCAGTAATAAATTCATGACTTTTTATAAGCTACCACACAGCTTCATCAGAGCTGCAGCATACGTTTCATTATGACTAGCAGCAATAATTTCATGACATTTGATATCCCTACATACAGCTTCATTATACAGCTTCATTAGAGCTGCACCATACAGCTTATTGTGATTAGCAGCAATAAATTCATGACTTTTCATGAGCTACCATCATATTTAATACAGAACACTCTCAGGGTTCTTGAACACTGCCAAACTCTTCAGCAAAGCATGTGCCAAGATTTAACCTGTTTGCTTAATGTAATATTTGTAGACTGAAGCTTTCAGTTAAAACCAGTGTTGTAAATTGTGTTCACATTTTTTAACAACTATGCACAAAACTTAAATATGCTATTGAGTAAACTGCAAATGGTATGTCATATTTCAGAAACACTTATAGTCACAATGTTATAGTGTTTCAAATTCCAAACTGGAAGACAACTCTTTTGCAATAATTGCAACAAAAAACACAAATAAACAGTACATTACACAACTTAATTTTAATTTCAGATGCCTCCTACTATTACTTGATTTTTCCACACAATCTTCTGAAAAAATGGCAATGCAAACTGGAAATAAAAGTTTCTATCAAACATTATTTTAACTGCAGCATTAATTCGAAGTAAATAAACTACAGATTACAAAAGTCTACAACATAATGTTATTGTGTGTATGCAACCCATGATTACAATAGGTAACAGTTAACGGCCACGTGCCACACTTTAGCATGCAAAACCACAGGTAAATTATATAGAATTTATATAAAAATAGACTCTATTTTGACAGGCGTCACTGTTCATAGTCAGGATTTTCATGCTTTTTCAGTGACAATTTAAGGTTAAAATGTAGGACTGGAGCAGGTCTTTAATATTACATCAAAGCTGTTTCACATTTAACACAAATACAACAGCAATAAAAATTCATCTACAACTTAAAAAATGGAAAACTTTGTTAAAATGTTTATAATAAGACCAAAGACACATACTTATATTGCAAATAGAATGTAACAAGTGGCCACCCTGAAACAAAGTTAAACCACTATGAATGCCAACCTCTATATGGAGAGGTTGGCATTCCTCATACCAGGAGGATGAAATTGTTAAGAAGTGATTTTAATTCAGTTTTGTGACTAGTTCCAATGATAATGCAAAACCTTTTATGTATAAAAGTAAACAAGTTTGTGATCTGACCAGTATGTTTCTACAGTTCCAACACTGCCACTGCAATTTGCAAATACTAGATCTATTGTTGACCCGTGATCGGTTGTTGGTTCATGCATCATTTGTTGGCAACATAATCTTTCGTTCATAAATTGTTTTAGACTGTCATTTTGTGAAACATCTATATTGAAATCTCCCATGATAACTAACGGTTTATCCGAGTCCAGGTGCTTAAAAAGCTGTTTTTCAATAGTTGAAGCAAGACAAGAAAAGAAGGACCTGGTGATTTGTACAGAATTACAATTTGCATTTGCATTAGCACATGTTTTACATCTATGACTATCCACTCAAAATTCGTTGTACTATAGCAATGGCATTTAGAAACTGTGACATCATTTTTAACATACAAGGCTAAACCATGAGATGGTCTGATGTTATGTTTTGTTTGGTTTTGGTCATTTCTAATTAGCTGAAACCCATTAATTGAATAGTCTGAATTTTCATCTCTTTGGACTAATCTTGTTTCAGCAACTCCAATCACATGCGCTGACAAGATATTCTGCTCTACAGCTACATCTTCAAAATGTCTGTGCAATGATCTACAATTGTTATAGACTATTTTAAAATGTTCATCAGAATTGACTGTGTCAAGTGGGACATAACAGAGTTGAATATTTGCTTCAGAACAAAGTCTTTCCATTTCTACTTCTACACGCTCATCCAAAGATAATGCCTGTTCATTGAAGTTCAAAATATGGAGATTTTTAATAGACCTCACTCTGCTTAAGGCTACATAATGGATATGTGGATTTTTTCTTAGTTTACGTTGTGACAAATCTATAACAACTTGGTCAAGAGTGGTTCCCTGAGCTCTGTGAACAGTTCTACCTGCAGACGGTTGTAATGGAAACTGTATTCTCTGAATTGTATTTTGTCTCAGTGGAAATGTTCGCTCTATGTCAAATATGGAGTCCAACTGTCATCAATTAAGTGATGATAAAAGCCTCTACTGTGATATTTTTTTCGTCTTCATTGCCTATTCGTGGGTCATCAAACTTTACCCATATAATACTGGTCTATTTTTTCAGCTTGCTTGTACTCTATATCTTTAACTATACAAGAGGCACCATTAGTTAGCCCATCTTCTGTGTCAATATTAACAGTCAAGTCGTATAACATGCCAACCACTACTGTCAAGAGTAGTGCAAACCCATCGTACTACAGGCATCTCTTGGTAATCTTTTCAAAATATCATTTTGTCTATCCTGTGATATGTTTGCTCCCACTACTGAGTCATGACAAGAAATTTCAACTTTTTGAGAATTAATGTTATTGATGATTTTGTCATTAAATGCTTGCATAAAGCAATTTTCTGCAAATATATGGGGTGCATTCTGTGGGTATGTTACTGAGTTTGGATCAACCTGACATTGTTGGATCTGTTCTTTGTCATGGTCTGTCATTTTATTGTGTCGTAACCTGTTTAACAGCTCTGCAAATTTATTGTCATTCTTTTGTCGCATGATCTCAGTCAACTCAAACATAGAAAAGTGATCTTGCCACAAGTTAGATGCTAAAGCAGATGCATCATGTGTAAGGTCTTGAAATATCCAAGATCCTGCCACTGGCTTTAACTGGTACAAGTCACCTACAGCTATGATGCTTTTTCCACCAAAAGGTATTCTTGTGCCTGTCAGTTCTTGAAGTCTTTGGTCAATAAACTTTAGCATTGAATTGCTAACCATTGATATCTCATCTATAATGACAACTGAAAGGTTTCTATACTTTGACCTAAAGGTGTTGAGCTTGTCACAATTTAAAGTTTGTTCCTTTTGCTTGAATTTTTGAAGAAAAGCTGTTGATATTGTTGAACCATTGATGTTATAAGCTGCTTTACCAGTATACGCACACAACAGTACTCTTTTCTCATCTGCATTTTCACCTTCTCTGAGATTAAAATACCTGTACAAGGTCTGATACAAAGCCTTGATTACAACACTTTTACCAACACCTGCTCCTCCAGTCAAAAAAGCATACAATGGCGCATCTTTTGTTTTTACCCAATGTATAACATGGTTGAAGAAGTGTCTTTGTTTTGTATTCAAACATCTCAGAAGTTCTCTGTAGTGTTTCATCTGGCAACACATTTTCATTTACATCAATAGTAGCAGATGAAGTACAGCTTCCTAGTTCAATACCAATATCATATTCTCTCTGCTCAATAGCTCTATCAGGATTAAAATAAACAAATGTTTCAGATTCAACTGACTCTTCCTCAGCTGTTTCTGCTTCAACTTGTTGTGTTTCTGGCGCTATTTCATCATACGCATCAAAGTCATTTTCTGCAGCTTCCCGTGCCATTTCTAGCTCCTCAACATGGTGTTCATACAGTTTGCACTTGCTGTCAATTTGATGCTTTTTTGCTTCATAATGCTCCTTGTACGTTTCATAATTGGCTATCAAATCTGTCGTTTCATTTCTCCATGACAGAAACAAAAGAAGTTTTTCTCGAAAATGATTATCTTCATCTGATTTGAGATTAAATCGAACATAACGTATGACTTTGTGGTTTTGTCTCTTTCTAATTTTGATACCATTTTTCAGTACCAAGAGAGTTTGGTCATCACTGAATACTTCATGTTCAACCATGTTATCATCGTCATTCACATCTTGGTCAGCAGGAGGAGTATCATCATCATTTGGATAGACAATTTCTAACTGTGATACATAATCAGCAAGGCACCAGTTTTCGAGGCATTTTGGTCTTCTTGAATACCTTTTGATGATATTGTCAGCTACAATATCTGTTGAAGAATCTGGCAACTCGTCCAGTACACTTTTTGTCTTGAGAACCTGTATTCGCTGATTTGGTTGTGAAGTGTTAATAAACACTACATCTCTTGTACCCTAGTCAAAGACATTTGAAGTACTAAGTAAGCTGCTTCTTGGGCACTAACCTCAACACTATTTGAAAATACATTTCCAATGTGTCTAACCTGTCTCTTTATATCAAAATTTCCATTTCTGGCCTCCTTTGCAGCAGCATGTAATAATGTACTCATTCCCCGCTGTGATTTACTAATATAAGATACAATGTACATTGCACAAGCATATGGGTCTAATACAAATTGAATATCAATGTTTGCTTTCCAGGCTCTTAAGACTGCCTCGTTGTACAAGTTTACACGAATATCTTTAGGTGTCCTTTCTAGAAATACTTTAGATGCTTTCAAAGAACTTCGTATGCACTTAATATAGTCTTCCTCTGTCTTTCCAAAAAATCAGTTAAAAACTGTTCATATGACATATCTAATCCATCTTTTTCAGAATTCATTTTCTCTTGTATCTTTTTGTACATTTTCTTGTACTTGTCAACATCTGACTCAAGTGGCTCTAGAACCATTGTCCGATTTAATGGTGGAAGTGGGTAACCAAATCGACAAATTTTATCTTCCTTTTGTGACAGGTCCTTGAATGTTTATGAATTTGTAATTGAATTAAATCTTGTAAATGTACTTCATCTGAACAGCATTTCAAATACTGGTCAACATATGCAGTTATTTCTTCATTGGAACAACTGTTATATTTAGGAGCATCTTCCACCCAAACTATCATATGAATATGTGGAGAACCTCTCTGTTGAAATTCAACTCGATAGAAATAGTCTGTCATACAACCAAGGCAATTGTGAGAACTTTTCAGAACAATTTTTATAAATTGCTGAACCCTATGCTCAAAATATCGAGAACATGTTACAGGGTCTTTTTGAATCAGCTTTATTTTCTGTTCCCATGTCAAATTGTTTATCTGCTCTTCAGAATATTCAGTGCCATCATTAAGATTTGATAACATATTCAATAAATCTGTCCATCTTGTATCTGCAGATGAAAGTGACATGAACCAAGTTGGCAAACCAAGCTGTCGTATCATTGCAAAAATATCTTTTTTCTTTGTTTCTAAATATGACGGAGAATTTCTAAGCTGTTTGAAAATGTAATATCCTTCATCTTTTTGTACCATGTCTTTCATGTAGTCTGAATTTCTAGCCTGAACTGCTGTCAATTTTTTCTTCTCAAAATTACCTCTTCTAACAGCAAGATTAACTTTGTCATTTAGTTGCTTCATTTGAATTTTTTTCAATTTAAAAAATATATTTGGTACACTATTGGCTGCTCGTCTATCACTGCTTCTCAGTTCCCATTTAGCAATATCACTATAGCTGACAGGGATTAATCTTTCTGCATTGTCAGTTCTCCTTTGTCCACAAAATATGGTAGGGAAACATAAAAATTCTGAATCTGTATCTTGATATATACTAAGAGGTCGCTGACCTTCTCCTGGAGCAAAGGTAAATGTGTTGTTTCTATTCTCAAGATCTGCATCATCAAGAAGAGTGTCTATGTTTCCTACATTTTCTTGTGGGTTTTCTTCTGCATCTGAATCATAAATGGAATTTTCTAGACTTTCACCTTGAAAAGTAGAAATAAAATTTTTGTCTTTTTTTGTAAAACTGTCAGGTGTTGTCGTATCAGATGAAAAAAATTCTTGCACTGTATCTTCACAGTCTTTTGTTACATGTGCAGGCCATTCTTCATCTATTAGCACTGTTGAGTTTTTGTAGAAGTCACTATTTCTCTTAAGCCAGTGCAATGCTACTAAAACCCGTAATGGTCGCACATTCTCTGAAAATGCACAGGATTTGTATGACAATTTCTTTTTCAATTTAACAGCTACTGTTATATTTTCATCAAATGGTCTTGGAAGTGCATTCACAACAGGTTGAATATCAACAGGAACATTGACAACATTCCCTTTCACAGAATACTGACGACCTCTTGGCAACTCTCTGACCTGCATGAATGGTATACGTAAAGAAATTAATCTTTCTTCCAATGGATACAAATGAAGCTCATTTGGTTTTTCAGGCCAGCTCATACCATTCTTTACAGATAACTTTGGAACTTTTTTGTTCAAAAGACTGGTTTTACAAGTTGTACATATCCATTCTAAACCATCAATAGACAATGTCCCAGTCAAAAACTGTGAATCAATAACACCTTTAACATTGCTAATATTGCAAACACTTTGCTTAAACCAGGTCTGCTTACAGCAAGTGCAGACAAACTGAGGTCCAACCTTTATGCTTTCATGAAATAGTGAGATGCAACTGTCAATGTCTCTTCCTTGCTTCGTTCGTTTAGCAGCAATGTTCTCAGTTTGCCTAAAATCAGGCTTCTTTCGCTTTTCAGCTTTTCTGGTCTTATCTTTAAGTAAGTATCTTTCTTTTGTCCTAGCATGTGAACGAGATATTAGTTTTGTTATCCTTTATCTTTCTAACACATAAGGTTTCATTCGAGCACTTCTTTTTGAGGTTCTTTGAACAAGGATTTCCTTACTTCTAAACTCTTCATCAGCTCTTGCTTTTCGTTTTGAAGTTTTCTGCATTTCTTTTTCTTTACTTTTGAACTCTATGTTGGCTCTAGCTTTCTGTTTTGAACTTTTCTGCATTTCTTTTTCTTTACCTTTGAAATCTATGTTGGCTCTACCTTTTTGTTTTGAACTTTTCTGCATTTCTTTTTCTTTACCTTTGAAATCTATGTTGGCTCTAGCTTTGTGTTTTGAACTTTTCTGCATTTCTTTTTCTTTACTTTTGAACTCTATGTTGGCTCTAGCTTTCTGTTTTGAAACTTTCTGCATTTCTTTTTCTTTACCTTTGAAATCTATGTTGGCTCTAACTTTTTGTTTTGAACTTTTCTGCATTTCTTTTTCTTTACTTTTGAACTCTATGTTGGCTCTAGCTTTCTGTTCTGAACTTTTCTGCATTTCTTTTTCTTTACCTTTGAAATCTATGTTGGCTCTACCTTTTTGTTTTGAACTTTTCTGCATTTCTTTTTCTTTACCTTTGAAATCTATGTTGGCTCTAGCTTTTTGTTTTGAACTTTTCTGCATTTCTTTTTCTTTACCTTTGAAATCCATGTTGGCTCTAGCTTTTTGTTTTGAACTTTTCTGCATTTCTTTTTCTTTACCTTTGAAGTCGATGTTGGCTCTAGCTTTTTGTTTTGAACTTTTCTGCATTTCTTTTTCTTTACCTTTGAAGTCTATGTTGGCTCTAGCTTTTTGTTTTGAACTTTTTTGCATTTCTTTCTCTTTACTTTTGAAATCTATGTTGGCTCTAGCCTTTTGTTTTGAAACTTTCTGCATTGCTTTTTCCTTTTCTTTAAACTCAGGATTAGTTCGTTTACCTTGTTTAAATTTATTAAAGTACTCTTTTCTATCTTTCTTTTTATGTCTTACAACAATCCAATCTTCTTGTTCCCCCAAGTTCTGCATAAGACTGCTTTTTTGCTTACTCATTTTATGATCTCTTCTTATCTCTTGATCTTCAAAGTATTTTGCTAATAGATCTGAGGCATTACTACTTTCACCACCTGAGACAGCTAACTGCAACGGCAATATTTCATACTGACAAGACAGATCAATGCTCATGCTGCTATACATAGCATACATAAAGGTAACAAGATCATCTAGGCAGTTAAATGACATCAACACACATTTACCATCAGGACTAGACAACCCATCTTTACCATGTGAATGAGAATCAAAAAGCCAGAACAAGTCATCTTTGACAAAAACTGCTGAACAAATTGCTCCAATCATCACCAAAGCATGTTGTACATTTTGAAATGCTGTATGTAAAGACTGGTGTAAAGAAGGTAAAGCAGAACTGCCAAACTGTTCAACAGCAACTCCTGATATAATGTCTGCCTTTTCAACACAAACAAGCCTTGATAGAACATTTACTTTATCTGGAATTTCGTGAAGACTCAACAATCTGTGTCTAAATTTTCCAAGACCTTTCAAGGTGTTTAAAACATGTTTATATATCTGATCACCTGTATTAAGCACATCATCTAATAATTCTCTTGATGAAAAATTAGAATACTTTGCATAAATTAAAGCACACAATGAGTTAATAGTACACTGACTTCCTCTTGAATCAATAGAAAATCTGACATCACCTTGATGGTAGGAACCAAATATTACTGACCTACTACTTTCATTCATAGATTTAACAGGATAAGCATAATACATAGCTTTATTTTTATTCACTGATGCAACATTTTCTACGGTCATAATGACACGATCTTGTAAAATTTTATGCACATTTTCAACTCTATTCAGTGAACAAATTTCAGGCTCAGTACAAGTCTCATTATCAATCTGAATTTCAGGCTCAGTACCAGTCTCATTATCAATCTGAATTTCAGGCTCAGTACAAGTCTCATTATCAATCTGAATTTCAGGCTCATTATCAATCTCAATATCAATCAGAAATTCCAGCTCATTATCAATGCACTCAGATGGTCCTTTATCAAATAAAGGACTAATGGGGCGGGCTCCACCCCCATCTGAGTTAACCAGGCGCCCATTTTCTGCATCATTCCTCTGAATCACTGCCTTCCTTGCCTGTGCTCTTCTCCAGTTCTTCCCTCTAGGCATCTCCTACTAGTATATCACTACAAAATCCACACTTCACTATAAAATCCACACTATATCTACACTATTATTATGTCACACACTATTGATCCACAAGTTTTTCACTCGTCACTATCAATAATACAAATATTTATAGTTTATAGTTTGTTGGAATATAATTCTTGATATAATTCATGTAAACCTAGAAAAAAAGAAAATATGGTATTTAATGGAATCATAACAAAATAAAACTAAATATAATTGCAAAAACAAATGATTTTTTTTTTTAAATTCCTATATAAGTCTATGTAAAACTTGAGACCCCTAGGGCAGGGCCTCTTTTCACCCCAGGGGCATTATTTGAACAATCTTGGTAGAGGACCACAAGGCAATGCTACGTACCAAATATCAAAGGCCTAGGTCTTGTGATTTCAGACAAGAAGATTTTTAAAGTTTTTTCCTATATAAGTCTATGTAAAACTTGGGACACCCTGGGTGGGGCCTCTTTTCAACTCAGGGGCATAATTTGAATAATCTTGGTAGAGGACCACTAGGCAACGCAACATACCAAATATCAAAAGCCTAGGCCGTGCAGTTTCACACAAGAAGATTTTTAAAATTTCTTCCTATATAAGACTATGTAAAACTTGGGACCCCCGGGGCAGGGCCTCTTTTCACCCCAGGGACATAATTTGAACATTCTTGGTAGAGGACCACAAGGCAATGCTACATACCAAATATCAAAGGCCTAGGTCTTGTGGTTTCAGACAAGAAGATTTTTAAAAATTTTTTCCAATATGTCTATGTAAAATTTGGGACCCCCGGGGCGGGGCCTCTTTTCACCTCAGGGGCATAATTTGAACAAACTTGATAGAGAACCATTAGATGATGTTACATGCCAAATATAGAGGCTCTACGCCTTGCGGTTTTGGACAAGAAAATTTTCAAAGTTTTTCCTTTTGGTTGCCATGGCAACCAGAATTCTGTATGGAATTCAATTCTTTGAACAATTTTTAAAGAAGACCATCCAAGGAACATCCCTGTGAAGTTTCATCAAAATTGGCCTGTTGGTTTAGGAGGAGATGTTGTTTAAAGGAAAGTGTGGACGGACGGACGGACGGACGGACGGACAGACGGACGGACGGACGGACGGACGGACGGACGCCGGACGGTGAGCGATCACAATACCTCACCCTGAGCACTTTGTGCTCAGGTGAGCTAAAAATGAATTCACTCTTACCAGAACAACATGAAATGTTATATAAAAAATATTTTTCTTGAATATATAAATGGAACAAAAAATAGTATTAAGTTCTGAAACAGTTAAAAACGATAATAAAAATACTCCGAGTGATTTTACAATCAGATTTAGTCGTTCTTTAATTTTAGATAAAAATAAAACTTATGTTGTTGGTTTGGATAGTATTAACACTATGACCTACTCTTGGCATAATATTAGTGATGAATATGATAATAAAAGAATTCGTTATAATAATGGTAAGGATTGGAAAGATATCATATTTACAAATGGTTCTTACAGTTACACAGATATAAATAATTATATTAGGGAAACATTAATAAGTAATGGTGATTATGAATTTGATAAATCAGACATTGCACCAATAAGTTTGGAATTTGATTTAAGTAGTTTTAAGATTTTGATTTCAATTAAAGATAATTTTATGTTGGATTTAGAAAAATCAAATTTTCATACATTGCTTGGATTTGAGAAAAAATTTGTAAACAAAACTGAATGGGAAACTACAACACCAAATATAACTAACTCTGTGGATACAATTTACATTCATTGCGATCTTATTGATAATTCACTTGTTGATGGTAATTTCAGTGATATTATCTATGCTTTAAGTACTGCAGATTTAACAAGAGCTTATCCATTTACAAAAGAACCACAAAGAGTTGGATATTCTGAAATTAATAAATATATTATAAATTCAATTAGAATATATATTACAGATGTATTTGGTAGAATAATTAATTTTAATGAGGTTGAAACAAGTTTTACATTAATATTAAAAGAAATATGAAATTATAAATTTTAGTTTTATATAATGTACAAAAAGGTTTATGACAGAAATAAAGGAATACTTATTTATGTTGATGCTCACACAGGAAAAGAAATCATACACGGAACAGGTATCTTTGACACTTTAACGAAATTGTTTTCAAGCGGAGTTGCATCTTCAATTAGCACAGCTGGAAAAAAAGCTTTGGAAACAGCAGGAAAAGCAGCACTAGAAAGTGGAACAAAAAAGGTTGTAACAGAAGTTTGAAATTTAGCTGCTAATAAAATTGTTGAAAAATTTAAAAAGAAACCTGCTCCGGCAGTTGGTAATTTACTTGCTAAGGAATTGCAAGAAAAGAATAACAGTAAAAATAATAAAAATAATAATGATAAAGAGGAGGATATTCATATGAGAATAAATAGAATATTGTCAGGATCTGGGACACGTAAACGTATTAACAGATTAATTTATAAAAACTAAAGTTTTAACTTTAATAAAAACTAAAGTTTTAACTTTAATAAAAAAAAAAATAATATATAATATATACATGTTTAGAACAAAACAATATTGTGAAAGATATGAATTAACTCCTATTCAATTAGATACAGCTTTAATATCTGTCTTGGGAAATAATGTTAAGCAACAGAAAAACGGATATCATTTTACAATTAATGATAGAAGCTCATATTTTGATTGGTTTAATGCTTATTTTGAAGTAAGTTTTAAAGTAAATAAGCTTGCTGATGGTAATAATTATGATGATAATCAAATTGCCCTAATTAATAATGCTGCTTCATTAATTGATCAGTTAGTGGTTAAACAAAATGGAAAAATTGTATTGGGGGTTTTCAAAGTTTATTGTCCGTTCTATACATGTTTACATACATAAAACAATCATTATACATGGAACATACATGCATAGCCAATCTATTAAAGATTTGTAACAGACAATTATTAAAACATTTTACATAGTACAATGAATAGCACACAAATACAGTCCAAACTCGATAACCCGAACTCGCTTAAGTTGAACTCCCGCTTAAGTCGAACATATCTTTCAGTCTCAATCTAAATTTATTCCAATCTGACTTTGTTTAAATTGAAAATGTTTAAATAGAACCACGACTATTTAAAGTCAAAGTGTTTACATTGGTCCAACCGACTTCGAGTTATAGAGTTTCAGCTGCAATATGAAACTACTTGATATATACATATCAAACAGATAAAATTCAAAATACCCTTGTTAATCTTAGTTTAAAAGCTGCCTTAAAATCTATTTACTTAAAACACTGAATTATTAATACTATGGCAATAAGCTCAACATTACAAAATGGTATAAAATAATGGAACATGTTTGGTCAGACCAAACATATGTTAGATTAACGAGAGCATTTTGAGTGATAGATAAATATCATCAATACTTTTAAACAATGGATAAATTTACACTGGCCTAAAATAGTTTGACATTTAAAAATTACTTAGTAATTTTACTATATACATGTCATTTATTAAGAAATTGACATCTTCTATCAAGTATTGCACAGCAGGTTTTTGCACTTAATCTCAATAATGCTGGGTTTGTTAACACAAATTGTATATGATTGTAATAATTTAAATAAGGTAGTAAATGTAAAGAGTTTGGTTGAATTGTCTGAAGATTATGTAAGAACAACTGGAACAAATGAATTTATCTATTTAGTGGTTAAACAAAATGGAAACAAGCAAATTCGATGAATTGGAATCCCCCGCCGAAAGGGTCAGAGTTGAGGAACGGCAAAAAAATATATCCAGCAAAAAGTTAAGAATGTTACCAAGAAGCAAATAATTTCATTAGTCAAAATCAAATTAAAAGAAAATGAATGGTTTGTTTTGGGGGGGGGGGGGGGGGGGGGTGAGGACACAACAGTTTACATGTTGATTATAAATATTGATAGAAAATGAAAAATGAAAAAAAAAAAAAAAAAAAAATGGTGGGGGGGGGGGGGGGGGGGGGGGGGGGGGGGACCAAGGTAAGGTGGTGACCAGGTGTAGGTACACAACATCACATGTTTATAATAAATGTTCATGGAAGAATGAAAGAAGTTTAATGAAATTCTTCCAATTGGTTGGTTTGTTATGTACAGATCTGTGGATTTTTAAACAATTAAAGGGCAATAACTATATGGAAAATTGACCAATCGAAAAAAACCTTGAAGGGCATCGTCGCAGTATCTTGGTTCATGTCTGTTTCAAGTTTGATGAAATTCTACCTGCTAGTTACTGAGAAATGGCTGCAGACGGACATTTTTCATTAAATCAAGGGCAATAACTCTGACGGAAATTGACCTATCAAAAAAAAACTTGACGGGCATCAGCACAGTATCTTGGTTCATGTCTACTTCAAATTTGATGAAATTCTACCTGTTAGTTACTGAGAAATAGCTGCAGACGGACATTTTTTATTAAATCAAGGGCAATAACTCTGAGGGAAATTGACCAATCAAAAAAAAAACTTGACGGGCATCATCGCAGTATGTTGGTTCATGTTTATTTCAAGTTTCATGAAATTCTACCAAGTAGTTACTGAGAAATGGCTGCGGACGGACGGACGGACGGACGGACTGACGGACTGACAACGCCATTTCAATACCCCCCTCCCGATTTCATCGGCGGGGGATAATAAGGTAGTAAATGTAAAGAGTTTGGTTGAATTGTCTGAAGATTATGTAAGAACAACTGGAACAAATGAATTTATCTATTTAGATACTACTGCTACTGCTGAGAGCAGGAAGGATCAAGCTAAATATAATAGTGGTTTTGCTTCTAGGAAGTTATCAATCCAGGGTGGTAAAGAGGTAAATGCTAAAATTCCATTAAATAATTATTCATTTTTTCAGGGTTTAGAAACTAATATTATACCTCCAAGTCAAATTCAAATAACACTGCAGCTGACAGATGATGATGAATTAATTTTTAGAGCTAATGCTGCTGATGCTGGTAGAGTAATTGTAACAAAATTAATTCTATGGGTTCCACGTTTAATTTTCAATGAATTTGGACTTAATTTAATTTCTGAAAGATTTACAAAAGCAAGATGGTCATACCTACGGGAAATGGTGACGCAATCAAGTGACACACAACAAACTAATATAACCTTTAGAATAACGGCTGGTGTAACAAAACCACAACATGTATTTGTTTATTTACAACGACCTGATAAAAGTAATTCACAAGAACATAATCCACATTTATTAGATACATTTAAAATTAATGCAGCAAATGAAAATTGCACTTTGAGCTCCTGTCGTCTTGAAGTTGGTAATGGTGTTTTTTATCCAGAAACAGAATACACAAGTATATCAAGAATATATGATGATGTAATTAATTATTATTATAAACAAAATAATAAGACTACCGGGAGTCTGCTAAATAGATCAAACTTTTATAGTTTATTTGGATTTGTTCATTTTAACTTGGAATATAAAAAGGAAGTAATAACAGAAGATCCTAAGCATATTACATTAACAGCTAAATTAAATCTTCCACCAGCAGCTAATATTCGTGTTTACGCAATTGTATTATATGAGGAAACAGTTGAAATAAATACTATTGGAAATGAACTTGTTATTGTTTAAATACAATAGATATAAATTATATATAATGGTATCAAATTATATTGAATATAAAGTTAACCTTACAGATGGACAAAAGAAAAATTTAGCACAAGCTTATAATAATAAAATTCCACATACTTTTAGATTAAAACATGAACAATTACATGGAAACTTTC
This sequence comes from Mercenaria mercenaria, assembly GCF_021730395.1. Taxonomy (NCBI): domain Eukaryota; kingdom Metazoa; phylum Mollusca; class Bivalvia; order Venerida; family Veneridae; genus Mercenaria; species Mercenaria mercenaria. The sequence continues at coordinate 86,265,228 of NC_069364.1, read as the reverse complement.
CTTTACTTTTAACAAAAACACAAATTAATCAAATTAAAAAAGCTGTTGCAAATAAGAAGGGATTAGAAATTAAAATTTCAAAAAAAACAAATGTCCAGTCAAGGTCAAAATGGCGGATTTTTAGGAGCTTTGGCTGGTTTGTTAGGAAAAACAATTCTTCCAATGGCAGCAAAAATAGCTCCAAAAATATTAGCCCCTCTAGGCATCGGAGCCCTCTCTGGGCTGGCCAGTACTGGTGTTAGTAAGTTACTTGGGAATGGTATGATTTCAGTAGCTAATGATAAGAGAAATATGATATCACCATATCTTACACCTAATCAAAGAAAGCAACTAGTAGGATCTGGAGTGATTAAATTAACACAAAAACAAAAACAAAATGGCGGCTTTTTAGGTATGTTGGCTGCTAGTCTAGGGATACCTTTGATTACATCTTTGTTAAGTGGTAAGGGACATGGTCAGGGTGGAATTATAAATTCCCCAGGAACCAAAGGTTTTGGTCTACAGATTGATTCTCAGAAAAGACCTTACAGACGAATTCCTATAGTAAAAAAAAAAAAAAATATATAAACAAACCAATTTCTAACTTTGAAATTGAACAGTGGGTAAAACAATTAAAAATTAAAACTTTAGGGGTGTATTTAGTAGAAATAATTTACTAAAATTAAAAGTAAAGGACGAGTGTGGAATAATCAATTTAGATGACTCTGCTGGACCTGGAACACATTGGGTTTGTTACTTAAATAATATGTACTTCGATAAAACCAGAGGTTTTCTGAGAAATGCTTTGTATTTCGATCCATTTGGACTTCCTCCGCCGAAAGAAGTAATTAAGTATATACCAAATGTAAAATACAACAATGTTCAATATCAAGACAAAACAAGTATGCTTTGCGGATATTATTGTTTATTTTTCATAAAAATGTTACAAGATGGTATAAACATTTATGATTTATTGTATAAAATACTAAAAATTAATAATGTAAAACAAAATGAACAAACTATTATAAATTATTTTAACCAATAAGGACATGTAAATTTTTCTTCCGGGTTTTAATTAAAACTTATTAAAACTGTGTTTTTATTTAACTAGAATAATTAATATAATGGGAATATTCAATAATATAAATGAAAAAGTAAATAAAATAGAAAGACAATTAATAAGAAAACCTCCATTGTTTTTAACATGTTATACCCAAGATACCGATAGTGGATTATTTCAATGGAAAACTGTAAATGCTAGTCCCGGTTTAGTTCAAAATGGCAATAATGTAAGAATTAGTTTTAATTGCATTTTAATTATTCTTGTTGATGCAATTAAATTAGATAAAGGAGAAGCTAAATTACAACTAAAAAATAAAGAAAATGTAATTCTTCAAAGTTACGATGTAAAAAATAACAGAAAAAATGAATCTATTTCTATTAATTATGCTAATAAATTTAAAATAAATGATGTTATTTATATTAATTCTTTAAACGTTAAAAATATTCAGTTAACAATTTATGGTTCTATAATTTAAGAGTTAATTTAAGAGGTAATTTAAGAATAAGCTAATGTATCAATACCATTATCAAGAATATATCTTTTATCGTCATAACATGATAAAGATGTTTTATTTATAACATAGCTGGAAAGATTATGCTTATCAGAACGAATAACTTTAAAGGTGTGATTAGTTTGGGTTGAATTAAACAAAGTATCTTTGTAATTTTTATGAACTATTGTTTTCTTAACAACAAGTTTTTTAATTCCTTTACATTTTTTAACGTTAACTTCGTTTTCTAATAAATATGAATACATTTTACTTCTTAATCCGACAAATTCAACAATGGGAATGCCGGCAGCTTCGTCTTTAGATATTCCAATTACTTTTTTATTATTGTCGAAATAAAATTTTGAGTTGTTATCGTAATCACTATTATCAAATAAATCTTTGTCCTTATAAAAATCCTCATATGCATCTTTGGTTTTAATTTCATAACATAATGAATCAGTGTCAGTGAATAATAATTTACAATTACCCTCGTACTTTTCCTTAATACAATTATAATGAAAATCATACATTAAATATTTTGATAAATCTAAAATGCACATTCCAACATAACAAGGTCTGTTTAATAACAAACTTTCTTTTATTCTATGAATACCAAACAAATTCTTGTTAAACATCGTTGAACTAACAAATGAAGGTTTGGCTATATATTTTAATAAAAGGTTTTCATCATGAGTTAATTTAATATTAATCCTCTTGCGTAAATTCTCCATCGTCTTACCGAATACAGAATTGTTCATTAACTTAAAAAAGTCTTTTTCAAATGAATTTTTTGCTTTAGATCTTTTTGAGTATTAAAATCAATATACTTTTTTAACCAAGGACTTTCGTCAAAAGTTAATATTTTGTGTATTTTTGTTACTTTTAACCCTAATTGTGTATATAGTTCAAGATTTTTATAATGAACTACATAATTTTGTTTTTTCATTAAAGTTGGAACTAATTTTTTTACATTACTTTTTCCTATTTCAAATTTTGTTTTAATTTTTTTACTATAATTGGAAAGCCATTCGTCTGGTATTTTAATTTTTTCAGGGGCTAAAGGATAATCGTTGTGGGTTTAATGTAATTCTTTTGGATATTCAAGATCACATTCAACTATAAAGTTAGTTTTACCTTTTGCAATTAATTTCTTGAATTGTTTTTCGGATATAAATTTAAAGTTTCCAGAGGGTAAAGGTTGACACATAGCCCAACCGTAAAGGTTATTGGCGTCGAGGTACATAATGTATTTGCTGTCAAGTTTAGGATCATAATCTTTCATATATTTATTGTTTGCTTTACTGTATCTGTTTGAAATATAACTAATTCCTCCTCTCAGTCCCTTTTCAATAAAAAGATACATATCAATATCAGTTATTAAATCTAACTTAATTCCAGTCATTTTTAACATTGCATCCCAAGCTAAACCAGGGCTACTGAAATAATGACAAGGATCTAATTTGTAGTACTCTAAACATAATTTTCTAAAATTTTCGAATACATCAGCTAAAAGTAATACGTCAGTTTTTAAATATAGATCGTGATATTCTCCCATTGTTTTTATTTTAAATTTTTTCCAGATATTTTTAGCATGCTCATATTCGTTGTCAGATATGTGTGTTTCATTTAAAATTGAATAAAAATCTTCTTTAGAAGGTAATTTTGTTTCTTTGAATTTTTTAAATGAATCCATGTAATCATATGGATAAACACCTTTTGTTTTTAATAATTCTATATTTTTATCAAATTCAGTTGAAGTGTATTCAAATTCTGGAATATTTTTTACTAGGTTATCCAATGATTGAGACATAAATTGGAATGAATCAATAATGTAAATTATTTTGAATAAAAATAATTTTATTAATTTTCGAGAATTCACGTTATTGGTTGCTAAGCAAAATAATATCGATGAATAACTGGTTCCGTAGCTCTTCTTTATCTTCTGGGTACCGACGTACTTTAAACCGGTCTCAAGCTAATACGCATGAACAGGTAGTTTACTATAAATACCGCTAAACCCGTGCTCTTCGTTCACTTTGTATTGCTACACGGTTGTATCAGGAGAAAACTTAGATCTACATGTATAATACTACACAGTTGTATTCAAGTGATCAAGTTTGACTTTAAAAGCTTGAAAATGCCACGCGGTCGCCGAAGACAGGCACAGGCTAGGCGTATGCCGAGACAGGAGAGAGCCGTTCGGCAGGAGAGAGCCGTTGAGCAGGAAAGGCAGGAGAGAGCCGTTGAGCAGGACGAGGAGCTGAATCTGCAGAATGCCCGGCGTAACTTGAGAAGGAACGCTGCCAGAGAGGAGCAGAATGACCAAGGTCACGGGGACGTCAGGGGCACCAGGGGGCAAAAAAGGCCTGCGGCTGACCTCGAGGATGCTGTAGACGAGAGGTTGCTACAAACAGATGCCGGTGAGTGCAATGTTATTGATTTCGAACAAATTATTAGAAATTCACAAATTATTCCTCCTACGGGCAATAGAGATTCAAATAATGCAAATAATTTTCAAGGGTGTGGCGGCGCAAATTCTATCGACCCACAATCTTCAGGTATTCAATGTAATGGGCCACTGAATGTACCGTCCAATAATTCTATATTGTCTATGGTTCGCTTAGCAGATGACGACTTAGCCGCACACGTTCCGGCTTCATTAAAACAAAAGATATGCAAAGGTGAATATGTCAACCTAGCATTATTATTAAAAGGAGCAGTAGAATTGTCAGAATTTTGTTCAGGTAGCGTTTTTCGCTTAAATTCGGAAGGCCAGATTGAATCAGCAAACAAAGAATGTAAAGAAAAAATTACAAACATAGAGAAATGGACAAACGCGTTCATAATCTATACATCCATTTACTTAGCTACACATGCAGATAAAGTGTACGAAATGTTACACTACATGTTCAATATAAGAGAATGTGCCTTACGCCAAGGCGGTTTCTCATGGAGGACGTATGATGAACAATTTCGCCTCCGTCAAGCAATTTCCCCATCCCCTTGGTCACAAATTAATAATGACTTGTGGTGGCGCTGCATGCAATTACAGCCTACCCACAACATTACACCAAATGCAGGTCGGTACACGTGTCAAGACTTTAACAGAGGCAACTGTGCTTGGCAAAACTGCAAATTTCCTCATGTTTGCTCAAAATGTTCGGGGCCCCATCCTGAGGTCACATGCACTAAACAAGGTTCATTTGTAATGAACCAGTCTGGTTACTCACGTGGTGGACAGTTTCGTCCCGCACAGCGAAATCTTTTTCGCGGCAGACCCTTTTTTAGACGGGGCAGTTACGGAGGCCCAAGAAAAAACTAACAATTCTAAAAAACAAAGCGCTTCCACCGAACAGAGTAATTTGGACATACACAATTTGGCCCAAACACCTGTAAACGTAATAGCCCTTAAAAAGCATTTAAGAAACTATGACGTCACTGAAGCGAAATTTTTATTAGATGGATTTATGAATGGTTTTCCGTTACAATATACAGGTCCACGTACTGCACGCGATTCAAAAAATCTACGCTCAACTTTGTTAAACCCCGATATCATAAAACTTCAAATTCAAAAAGAAATTAAAGCAGGTAGGGTGGCTGGCCCATTCAATGAAAGACCGATGACTAATTTAATCGTTTCACCATAGGTTTAGTTCCAAAGAAAACACCTGGAGAATATCGAATGATACATCACTTATCATATCCGTCTGGAGATTCGGTGAACGATTACATAGACCCTACTTTGTGTTCCGTACAATATACGCACTTTGACGAAGCGGTAAAATTAGTACAGGACCTGGGACGTAACTGCAAATTATTCAAAACTGATATTAAAAGTGCGTACCGGCTTATACCTATAAAACCGACTGATTTTGAATTGTTAGGCTTTTGTTTTGAGAATAAATATTATTTTGATAAAGCACTTCCATTTGGTGCCTCAATCAGTTGTATCACGTTTGAAAGATTTGCAAGATTTCTTGAATTTTGTGTCAAATCGAAACTCAAATCAGGCGGACTGTTGCATTATTTGGACGATTTTTTGGGCGGAGACAAAACGAACGCATCATGTACTGCTGCACTTCAAACGTTCAGAGATACCATGATAGAATTAGGTGTACCGTTAGCGGAGGAAAAAACGGAGGGCCCAACAGAGGTTTTAGTTTTTCTTGGGCTGGAGTTAGACTCTAAGCAAATGCTCGTTCGTATCCCAGCTTCAAAAATTCAAGAGCTTATACAAAAAATCAATGAAATTTTGCTACATCCAAAAACAACTTTAAAGAAAATACAATCACTTATAGGTTCTCTGAATTTTTGTTGCCGCGCAATCACTATGGTAGGCCTTTCATCCGCCGCCTGATAAACGCAACCTGTGGATTAACGAAACCACATCATCATGTTAGAATTAAAAATGAAATATGCTTAGATCTGTCAATGTGGTTACTTTTCTTTCAGAATTTTAACGGTATTTCTGTATTCCATGACCGCTTTTGGGTATCGAATACAGATGTCCAACTGTTTACGGATAGTGCTGCGGGTGAAAACTTAGGGTTCGGCATATATTTTAAAGGCCACTGGTCCCACGCTAAATGGCCAGAAGCATGGCACAAATCGGGTATTACTGCAGATATAACAGTTTTAGAACTGTTTCCAATCCTAGCGGCATTGTATATTTGGGGCGCAGATTTGACCAATAAAAAGATAATATTCAACTGTGATAATCAAGCAGTAGTACACATTTTGAACAAATTAACTTCAAAATCAGAAGCAGTCATGTGCCTAGTTCGAGTACTGACGTTACGGTGTTTAAAATTAAATATCTTAATCAAAGCCTGTCATGTACCTGGTCATCAGAACGAAATCTGTGATGCACTGTCTCGTTTTCAGTTGAACAGATTCAGAAAAATAGCCCAGACGCGGATCAAGATCCATATCCCGTTCCACACTTCCTTTGGAAAGTCTTCGACGCCGAGCTGGACAGCTCATTAGATCAGGAATTTCATATAATTCCAGGTCAACATACAGCACAGCTATAAATGCTTTTACAAACTTTCGGTCTATTTATGGGCTTACAAATCAATTTCCTATTCCCGTTCAACAACTTACACTGTTTATAGCTTATTGCTTTGAGAAGGGACTATCACCAAAATCAATATCTACTTATGTAGCGGGCATCAATTATCATCATAAACTGCATGGATTTTATGATCTTAACAGTATTTTTATAGTTAAGAAATTGCTTGAAGGTTGTCACAGGAGTCGCACAACACGAGATAAGCGTGCTCCGCTGACCAAGTCTGTATTGTTAGCTGTTTGTAGGTCACTCCCTGAAGTATGTTATGACAACTACGAAGTAAAGCTATTTCATTCACTTTTTACCTTAGCATATTTCGGTTTGTTTCGGGTCAGTGAACTTGTCAATGTAAACAAACACCTGTCAGAAAATCCCTACAACGCAATGATTTACGCTTCACAAAAGACGATTGTGTAATCATTCGGTTAAGCCACTTTAAAACTAATCAAAGGGGTAAACCAGTATACTTAAAGTTGCCCAGACAGGCTGGTAATTTGTGCCCAGTTAAGGCAATTAAGGAATTTCTGTCTATGAGGCCAAGCATCCAAGCCCCACTTTTCTGTCATCGGGATGGGTCTGTAACAACTAGGACCCAATTTTCTGCAGTCTTAGCAAAAGCCATCAGTAAAACACATTTTTTAGGTGCACAATACAAAACACACAGTTTTAGGATTGGTAGAGCCACTGACCTAGCTTCCGATGGATACCCGTCGGAAATCATAATGAAACTTGGTAGATGGACATCCAACTGTGTTAATCTTTATGTTCGAACATGATGTTAATCTGCAGATCATATACGGTACATCACAATCAACTTTATTTCACAACGGTATTAATTACCATTCTAAACGTAATATTTTCATTAATTTATTTTACCAGCTATAAATGAAAACTATTTTTTATTCAGACGTATGGGTTCTGGGTGACTCTATCCCGTTCTGGGCCGGCGAACATGCAAAGACGACTAGGAAACCAAATCTTAGTATCCCGAACATTTCTATTGCTTGGTGGGCAGTCAGAGGTCTTCGTTGGAGAGGTTTCAGACATACAATTGAAACTCAGGTCTTACTTTCATCTCCTCCTTCAATAATATACATTAATTTAGGCGGAAATGACCTAGTATACGAAAATACTTGTGAATTAAGAGGAATGATTGAAACAGAGATAAACTATTTACGTGAAGCATTCCCAAATACAACAATAGTTTGGATAGACATATTAGAGAGACAAAACTGGCAAGGGGCATTAGGCGGTAAAAGGCCAATTGAAAAGAAAAGAAAACGCCTTAACCGCATAGCGCGGAAAATAGTAATAGAATCAGGGAAAAGTGACGTCATAAGCCCCGATATTGACGCAGAAACAGCCTTTTTTAGAAATGACGGCGTTCATTTAAATCTCGTAGGGTTAGAATTCTTCCTAGATTATTTAAGAGATTCAATTAGAAAGCTAATATAAGTATGACAATTTAGTAAACATAAATGCTGAAGATTCCGTGTTCAAGCATTGTATAAATTAAACATTTTTATTAGATAGAATTTTGGGGGATAAATTGTTTCAATTTATTGTGGCGGAAAATTCTATAAACCGGAAGGTGATCAGGCGTGTCTGCTTACATTAGTTTACAATAAACTGATAAGTATAATTTGGAAATAAATATTGTTTCATAAAAATACATCTATTGTCTGGCGAGAACTTACAAAGCACTGTATTTTCGGCGTGTGTTACTCTTATGTGGTTACTCTTATGTTGTTATGTGGCTAGGGTTGAATAGGTTTTGCCCATAGTACCTGGCGAAATCTAGTTTTGTATTGCGTATGCTGTATTGCGTTTGGTATTGCGTATTGCTTTGTATTGCGTTATCAACCCTCTAGCATGCAACTTACTGCTTTCCTTCACGCAGTGGTTTTGGTATGTGTTGACCCGTCATTCCCGGATACCTGGTCGTGTCTGGTAACTATCATACCGTGACTACTGGCACCGAAGTTGCCGTGAATTGCCACATTATGTTTAAGTTAGTCAGTATTGCTACCTCGTTATGTCCGACAGTGCAGAGTTACGTTATGTTGAAATTAGCTGGTGTTGCTACCACGTTATGAGAGTGTAAATTATGTGACAGTGCAGAGTTTCATTGTAATAGTTTGCAAATTTTAGCAGACGCGCCTGGTCTCCTTCCGGTTACTTTATTCACATACTTGGCGAGATACCTCGTCAAGTACATCTTTGTTTTTGAGCGGCCAATAACTACCCAACCTTGTATTCATTTAGTAAATATTTTATTTGTTTGATTTGTAACATATTGAAATATTAACATTACAATATAAAGTCCTATCGTGTAGTAATTAAAAGGTACAAAGCATGGTTTAGTTGTAATCTTTTCGAGTATTAAAATAATGTAAATTATTTTGAATAAAAATAATTTTATTTATTTTCGAGAATTCACGTTATTGGTTGCTAAGCAAAATAATATCGATGAATAACTGGTTCCGTAGCTCTTCTTTATCTTCTGGGTACCGACGTACTTTAAACCGGTCTCAAGCTAATACGCATGAACAGGTAGTTTACTGTAAATACCGCTAAACCCGTGCTCTTCGTTCACTTTGTATTGCTACACGGTTGTATCAGGAGAAAACTGACCCGCCCGCCACACCCCTGTACTAGAAATCATTTTTGTCAGATTGATAATGAGATTAAACATAATTCAGTTTTTGTATGAATATATATTCAAAATACAATGTATTAACCTTGTTACTTTAATATCTTAGACAAATTGACTGTTTCTCTGTAGTATTTATGCTTACAGGCAACTTCTCAGAGTAGTTGACAAAAGGCCTTATAGAAGAATGCACAGTCGTATACACAGGAACATTATGCCAGGAACTATCGCTGTGAGAAGGGATATCCGGCGATTCCAGGACATTCATATGAAGAAAATGTGTGGTAACCAATGAACTCTTTTGAGATCATTTTAAGCATGTGAATTACTGTTCCTGGATATTCTTGTTATAGTTACATGTAACTGTGCGTTCATTTGAAATGTGATAAGTACTATTAAAGGTGAAATAGACAATCACTGAACTGTTCCTGGAAGTTCTTGTTTAAATTTCATGTGATTTGTGCATTCATTTAAAATATGATAAGTACTGTTAAATGTGACATAGACAATCACTGAACTTTTGAGAAAATAGATCAATGTGACTGTAAATATTCTCACCGAGAAATATTTGAAGGCCATTTATGTAGCCATATTTGCGAACAATATTCTTTTCTTTGTATTTTATAATTAACGTCGCTCTATTTTCATATAGGAAAATTCTATAAACCGGAAGGTGATCAGGCGTGTCTGCTTACATTAGTTTACAATAAACTGATAAGTATAATTTGGAAATAAATATTGTTTCATAAAAATACATCTATTGTCTGGCGAGAACTTACAAAGCACTGTATTTTCGGCGTGTGTTACTCTTATGTGGTTACTCTTATGTTGTTATGTGGCTAGGGTTGAATAGGTTTTGCCCATAGTACCTGGCGAAATCTAGTTTTGTATTGCGTATTGCTTTGTAGTATTGCTTTGTATTGCGTTATCAACACTCTAGCATGCAACTTACTGCTTTCCTTCACGCAGTGGTTTTGGTATGTGTTGACCCGTCATTCCCGGATACCTGGTCGTGTCTGGTAACTATCATACCGTGACTACTGGCACCGAAGTTGCCGTGAATTGCCACATTATGTTTAAGTTAGTCAGTATTGCTACCTCGTTATGTCCGACAGTGCAGAGTTACGTTATGTTGAAATTAGCTGGTGTTGCTACCACGTTATGAGAGTGTAAATTATGTGACAGTGCAGAGTTTCATTGTAATAGTTTGCAAATTTTAGCAGACGCGCCTGGTCTCCTTCCGGTTACTTTATTCACATACTTGGCGAGATACCTCGTCAAGTACATCTTTGTTTTTGAGCGGCCAATAACTACCCAACCTTGTATTCATTTAGTAAATATTTTATTTGTTTGATTTGTAACATATTGAAATATTAACATTACAATATAAAGTCCTATCGTGTAGTAATTAAAAGGTACAAAGCATGGTTTAGTTGTAATCTTTTCGAGTATTAAAATAAAGACCAAGTCAGAAATCATAAATGCCATATATCTTTCCATATTGTTAGGAATAACATTAATTTCTTTTTTTAAATTTTCCTATTTGTTGCATAATAAAATGACCGTCATAACCTCTTAAATTATGAAAAATAACAGGAATTTTGTGTGTTAGTCTAAAATTAATATTACATTCTGAGTGAGCACTTCCTCTGAATTTTCCTGTTATATGACAATGATCACGTACTGGCACTTCACCTTCTATATATTCTTTTTCACAGATATGACAAAACTTTTGTTTTTTAAATTCACTTTCATCTTTTTTAGACATTCTTAGTTCTTTGTTAAAATGTTCTTTAAATATTTCTTTACAATATTCCTCTTCCTCAAGCATTTTTTCTATAAATTTATAAACTGCGTTGGGTCCTCTGTAAATCTGGGTTGGTTTAGTATATTTGTCATCGTAACAACAAACAACTTTATAGCCGTAACCACAATCTATATGGTTTTGATATGGTTCAGTAAATGAAGATTCAGTTGATGGTAAAGCAGTTAAAACTTTTTTAGTTATTGATTCAAAATCAGCATAAATTACAAAAGGTACTGCTAAACCTTTATGATAATTTTTAAATTGTACTTTACTTCCCTCTTTTGGCATTTTTATACCTTGAGTACCATTAATAGCTAAACAGTTTGGAATATGTTCATTTAATATTCTTTCTTGAGTAAAATGTTGTAAGCAACTTTTACAAAAATGTTTCTTGTTTGTATTTTTTGTTTTGTTATTCATTAATCTATTAAAGTCTTTTATCCAAACATAATGTTGGACTACAGTGGTTTTAACCCTCTTACAGTCATCATCAGTTATTTTATCATTAGTAATTAGCAACATGTCACAGTGTTCTTCGTATTGATATTTTGATATGTACAATGGATAAATTCCCGTAGGTTCTTCATAACCAAATATATTAAATGATATTTCATTTAAAACTTCAATTTTAGGTATTTGATTTAATGTAACAGGAAACTTTATTCCTTTATAATTAAGATCGTTTATATGTTTTTTATAATTTGAAACTCTTTCAGAATGTTTTGTTACAGGAAATTTATAAGCTAAATGACACCATCTAAAACATTCATTATCATCGTTCTTTATATTTATTAATCCTTTCATTGAATTTTGTAATGGTTTTGGTAATTCTAAATAACTTGAAGCAGCCAATGGACTATACTTATATCTATTTATATAATGAGCATCAACTGACTCTATTCTCCAGCCACTTCCTTCTGAAATCCAATTACCAATTCTATTTATTATTTCATCAAAAGCTTGATGTAAAGTTTTTTTTATTTCATTTATGTTAATAATTTCTAAAGCCTTTGATTGAAAATAAGCTGATTTATATATTGTATCAGTTTTATCCATTTTTGCAAAAGTTAATTTTAAAACAACGTTTATTTTTATACCTTTTAAAGTTTTAAGTTCAGATTTAAGTATTTCATAAGAGTCGTTTATAGTTAAATATAATTGATTCTTTGGATCTTCTCTATATGTAATTTTAATTTCAAATTTCTTATAATATCGTTTTGTAGATCTCTCAATTTCCATCTATATATTATATTTAGAAAATAAAATTCGTTAAGCAAAAAAGGATTAAAAAAATAATTAAAAAAATAATAAAATAAATAAAGTTTTAAATTATCTTTAAGAAGAATTAAAATATTTAAACTTATATCTTTTTCCATTAGTTTTTGATATTCCACATTTTACTCGGTTTTCTCCTTTGCAGCACATTGTTATTAACCCAGAATTAATACCAAGGTCTTTAGACGCTGCATAATTGCTTTTATATGCTTTTTCTTCATTAGTATCACAGTCGGTTACAACAACTTTTTTAGGATTGTTTCGAATATTATTTGGTCTGGGACAATCACATAATCTTTCAGCATTTTCTTCTTCAGTTAATAGACAACCACAGTTCCATTCAAATAAATTATTTTTTAAAAGATAAGGATCTATAACATTTTGTAATTTATCAATGACATGATTTTTATATTCATCGCTAACTATTTGATTAAGTTTTGATTTAATAACATTTCTTCTTTTAAGAACTTTTTTATATGAATTTTTGTCTGGATTCATTATTTCTCCTAAAGTGCTAGATAATTTTGGCATAATCATTCTATCTACCTTTCTATTAACCATCTCTATATAATATACTTATAGAAAAAAATCTTTAAAAACGCACCTAATGAAATTATATTGATTTGAGAAATTTGTTTATATTATCTATATCTTTTGAATAAGATTTTAAAGTCATTTTTTCTAAATTGTTATCAACTGTTAAAATTTTAATACCTTCTTGAAACATTCTGTTTAACCATTCTTCGTGTAATTTGTGTAGTTTTTCTAAATAATCTAAACCAACTTTGTTTTCTTCCGTTCTGTTTCTTTTTTGGAGTCTTTTAAAACATATTTCTGAGTCGGTTTTAACATAAACAAATCCATCAATTGGGTTTTTTCCGTATGGTTTTATAATATGATCAATTAAGAAAAGATTGTATACTGCCCATTCGGGGTCATTTATAACACCGTTGTCGTGATGTTGTTTTGTAAAAACGTTACTGTTAGCTAAATAACAACGTTCAAGGACAGAAATACCATCAAACTGTTTAGCAGAAGATAACATTTTTATATGACTATTTAAAGTTGTTAGCTGAAAAGGAAATAAATATTTGGAAGGTTCTTGAGCAGCAAGTTCAAAAAGGTTATATGAATTATAATCAGAGTCCATAACATTTTGCCATTCGTGAATTGGTTCTGGAATTATATTAAAATTAGGATTATATTCTTTAATAATAGAAAGTTTGAGATTTCAACCTTCGCCTTCCCCTTCAACGTCTCTTGCGAAGTTAACGTATGAAGTTGAAGTCGATTAAAATTCCTTGAGATTTCAAACATTAGAATGAACCTTACTTCTTTTAATCCGCCCATTCAATTTATCTGTAATTATGATCGTGTTTTTCGTGCATTTTGATACCAATTGTCCGACATGGCAGGAATTTTACAAGTGGTTTTAAAAATTAAAAACATTTCAATTAATATAATCATCGCATGGATATTATATTAGAGCGATTACCAAAAACAAAAAACAAAAACAAACAGACAAACAAACAAACAAACAAAAATAAATAAATAAATAAATAAATAAATAAATAAATAAAACAATGTGAACAATGTAAAAACTCGTTAGTGTTGCTCCAAACATTTAGGTTTTATACAAAATTATGTCAGTAGAGTTAGTATACAATGCACGATTGTAAATCATACATGAGAGGATATGTAATAAAAAGGTTATCATCGTTCTTTCGCGGACAATATTGCGCTCCTAAAGTCGCGCAATATCACCGCTGCAGAACTCGTGCATATATCCACATACAAAGTTAATAACCTATAATGATCATATCGACGTGATAATGACACTATGTATGACTCTGTATAATGCCAAACTCTCAGACAGCACAATATGATTTTAATATACTATTTTATAAGTAAAGCATCAGCGGATCCAGGAATTTTGATTAGAGGGACACCAACATTAAAGAGGGGGTCACCCATTTCAGGGGGGGGGGGGGGGGGGGGGGGGGGGTAGGGTAGGGTCACACCGAGTTTCAAGACCGACTTTCTTTGTAAAATGTAAGAATCAAAGGGGGAATTAACCCACAATTTTCTTCTGCCAGGCTCTGGTTCCGTGCATTTCAAGAATGGAGTTATCCCATACGGCTAACAGGAAACGTCTCTCATCATGATATCATAGATCTGAAATTGTCTGATGCTTCAGAAGAATTTTCCGTCTTACTAGTACCATTTTATGTTTATAATTAAAACGCAATTGTCGCATTAAGTGTCCGACAGAAACAAATTGATTTTTTTTGGATGTGAAAATAAAATATTCCACCAAATGATAATCGCGCGTAATTATTTATTTTTCAAGTAAAATGACTGTCATGCCATGTGCCTCCATCAAGATTTCAGTCTTTGATACCGAGTATGTGGACAGAGTAGATGTAAAAAGAATGAAGTTTCGACTTTCGTGATATCACATATTCGGACGTTCAAAACTTCACTTCATACGACAAAAAGGCCCATCTGGTATAATCGATACCGCCTGGGGACACAAATATGCCGTAGAAGTTAAAGTTTAAACAAAATCTCAAAGTTTCTCAAAATCAGTTGATAACTTCATACTTCCAGGTTCAATTCAATGTATTTAGTTAAAATCATTAGCCATACAAAACTTCATTATTCTTATACCTATTGGTAGTGTTTCGCATCAAATTTAGTCTAATTATATATATGGATAATCAAAAAACTTAATAAGCAAAAATCCGGAAACTAACCTTTTCATTTCGCATAGTAATAAAGAGAAGTCTTAGGCTTACGTGATATTACATGGAAAACTTTAGTAGCAACGTGTGATATAAATAAGCTACACGCATATCGGTGACGTTTTACCCAAAATATATATGAGAGACGTTGAAGGGGAAGGCGAAGTTTGAAATCTCAAACTCTCTAATATCTAAAAACGTACTTTTTCCTGATGCAATATTACCTTCAACTGATATAGTTTTTCTCATTTATATAAAATACTTATAGAAAAAAATCTTTAATAATCTTTAATAACCTTTAATACAACTCTTCTTCTTTTTTACTTTTATATCCGTTAAGTTTAAATTCCTTCATATGCATTTCAAGAGGTGTTGAATAATTTTTTTCTTCCTGCATTTCTAATAGTATTGTAAAAATATCTTGAATAACCTTTTTCTCTTCTTCTTTATTTACTTTTCCAATTCGTGCTTTTGTTATAAGTTGTTTTATTTTGTAATGATGTGCTTTTAAAATAAATTTCTTGTCGTCAAGTTTTAGTCTGTTAGTAAATATGGTAATTACTGATGGAACAGCGCCAGCAACTGCTACAAATATAGGAATAGCTGGAACAAGTGCTAATGCAGCTGAACAACCAAAGACACCTGCTGTAATATATAACCCAGTACTTACTCTCCCACAAAATTTATAACTTTTTCTGTAAGCAGCAGCTAGTTTAGTTAAGTGAATAATTAATTGATCTATTGTTTATATTCCATTATTATTAGAAATTAGATTTTTATTGCTCATTTATATAATTAAACTTTTTTATTTTCTAAATTAAATTTGTTCAAGATCGCTAAACGGAACCCAACTATTAAATTTTTCGCTATAACCCTTCCATTTTACTAAAGCTTGTTTTTTCTTATAGTCTCGTCTAATAACTTTTTCAATTCTAAAAACTTCTTGTGTAGTATGTAAAAGTTCTTGTCCGTAAAATGAACCTTGAATTATTTCATCATTTAAATCTTTAATAGTGTATGTTCTGGGATTTGTATTATTAATTTTATAAATTATAAATATTTCCTCTGTCCACTTTGGTGTATATACTTTTTCAAAATGTCTTTTAAGTTTGCTTAAGCGAACTCGATCACCAATTTTAAATTTTGCTTTGCTCTTTGGTGTCTTTAAATTACCATATAAGTTAAAGTAAACAGTACCTTTATTTAAGTTTTTACTAGCTTCGGTTGGTGTCATTTTTATACTAGAATGTTTTGTTTTGTTATATTTATCAACCATATCCTGCAAATTATCTAAATAAGTATAAGTATTATTTGTTGTAAAATATTTCCACATTATTCTTTTTAAAGTTCTATTAAATCTTTCAATTACTACAGCTTTGCCTTCATTAAATGTATGATACATATTAATCTTATTTTTATTCAAAAATGATTCAAACTTTTTATTATAAAATTCTTTTCCTTCATCCACCCATAAATTTATTGGTAATCGCCCTTTTAAAATTATTTTTTCAAATGCTTCAGTAACAGATTCTCCAGTTTTATTCTTTAATGGAATAACCCAAGCATATTTACTAAATATATCAATAACGGTTAACAAGTACTTTACTCCTTTATTGTATTTTGAAAAAGCTTGCATGTCAACAAAATCAGCTGACCAAGTATCATCAATGTCATTAACTATCACTTTTCGTTTCCTAAATTTTCTTTTAATTGGTTTGTGTAATTCTTCTGCTAATTCATCACTCCATGTGATTCCGGGGGTATACTCTACCCCCTTTTCCCGTTTTTTGACTTTCGTTTTTGTCCCAACCCAAGTTTGTATTTCGTTTTAATTACAGGTTTTACAACTAAATGTTTTGCAATCTTTTCCCCAAATGTTTTTGATTTAGTTTTATTTAAATTGGAAAGCATTTTTTGTCGCATGTACCCTTTTTTACACCACTGTCATAACAAAAGTCATGGTCCATACATACTTCATCCAATTCGTTGACAGGAGGTCCGTTATCTAAAGGATTTCCTGGTCCACAATAGTTATATCCTGGGAGTGTTAAACCTTTCTTAGGTAATAAAGATAACATTGCTTTGTGAATATCTAAATTACCTGCTGTGATAGTACTTTTAACAAACTTTTATTTCATTTTTCCACAAGATGCGCAGGTAGCCATTAACATTCTTTTCCCATTTTTTGCTGTAACATAGTGAGGATTTATATTATCAGTAAATTTTCTTTCTTTCAAACAATATATTTTATTTTGTAAACTCATTATATTATATGTGTTTAAATTTAACTTTAAAACTTTTTAGTCGGTTTTTACTGGGTTTAAAACCTGTGGATTTTAAATTGTCCGGCATTGACCAGTCCTGACCAAGGGTCAAAAGGTCAAATGAGGTTATACTGTCTTCGCACAAACAATTACTTTACTACTCGAGAGCTCAATGGGACAAGCAAAATGTGTTCCAGATATCAATAGTACAAGCCAACGTGGAGTATACATTATAAAGAACTGACACTGAGTTCGAGCAAACAGTAGTAATTGGATAATCCGAATTCGAGCAAACGAAGTCTAACTGTATCAGTCTATATGAAATACGCGCCATAGATTTTTCTACCTGTACTGTTCATACAGACAAACATACTGGTAACCAACCAGCCATTTTAGAAATTGTTAGCCTGAAAACGGAAATTTAAGAAACATGAGAAAGATAACTTCCAGAAATGAACAAAATATCAGAGCGTATGAAAAGTTAAGCTCATTCTATAGAAATAACTTTAATCGTCTTGAATGTTGCCAGTCTCAAATGCAATAAATCTGTTTGAAGTAATTTATTTTACTTCTCAGATTCGTAATTATTACCGAAAAATAACAAGTTTGTATTAGAATGTAGCAAAAATGGCGAAAATCTGAAGTTTATAACAAAAAATGCACTTATTGACATTTGACCTTGTGCTGTGACCTTTCTATGGCCCTTAGAAGGCGACAGCCCCCTTGAGAAGGTTCCAATATTTATAAAGTTAACAATGAACATGGCTGTCGGGCATTAACAAAAAATGCCATCAAAGGCAATTTCTAGGCCTCTTTTTGGATATATAGGCAGACTACAAGGCAGACAACGCGTTATTTATTTGTTATTAATGAAACGCACAGTTTGTTCTTTGTGACGTATTCATGCTAATAAAAGACGAACATTGTACTGTTTATAGTGATACAAGTTGTTGTTCGATCCTGCACTTAAAAGACAAGTTGGTATAAAGCCAGTCCGCGAATTTGTTTAACACTTCTAGTTGGATTTCGTTTTGGGGAGGCTGCTTTCTTCGAACTTGATATTTGAAGTTATTTAGTTGTATGAATTGCGACTGGCGATTGTCTAGAGCTCTATAAACCATATGCATTCCTCCCTGCAAAGAATATAAAGTGCATTGAAATCTAATTATGTGACACATTAAATATCAATACTCATTTTTGCATTTTACGTGTTTGAATAATTGGCATATTACTGCAGTCCTTCTGATTGCTCAGAATTGTTCCTGTTTAATTCAAGAGTGGGATCGGTTTAATTTCATTTAAATTTTGAGAAAGAATTTACTTCAGACAAATTTTATCTAAAATTCAACCATTTATGGTATTAAATTACGAAACCATATATTAATTTGTAATTCAAGAAATGGCTGAATTCTGACACAATTTCATGATTAGTTTAACATTTCTTATCTTTGAAGTTAAAGAATCTTAAATGTAGTCACACATCAACCTTTAAGTTCGTATAATCGACGCAGATAACGCAATAAAGATATCAGACGCTTATAAAAAAATAAAACCCAAACAGGTTATGTTTTATTTGCCTTCACAAATTCATGAGATTAGAGACAGATTTTTGTGTTAAAGTTTATATATAGTTTATCAACTGCCAGATATGAGTTTAGATGCCTGACAATGAATGAAAACAAAACAATTTCCAAATACTGTAAAATTCAGATAATACCTGTTTTCTTCTAAAGTATCCGCATGACCACCATCCAGTTGGATATTGCAGGATTTGACAAATGACCAATATAAGATCATATCAATTTCTTATTGCTTGACTCTTTTACTTTTCTTCAAATATGTTAGCTCTGATAATAATTTGTATTCCTCAAAATATTTGCATGAAGTTCCATAGTTATCTTATTTTTGTATGTGTTTGTTTAGTAATATTAATGTTAATAGTGCAGCAAATATCTCGCTATAGACTCGATGGACCAATAACCGAACACTTTTTAAGTTTTTCACAGGTACATGATTTATAATTTGAACGAAGGAAAATAAAGACATACCACACTTGTAGAGAAGCATATAAGATGACTTTTAAACTGCTTCCGATTTATCGACATAACCGTTCCAATGGAGGCAATTACTCTAAATTGTTACTTTACTTCAATAGTATATTATTTACGATTGGAATCATCTCTCCAATTTCATTGCTATTACATTAGAAGTGAGCGAAAATTAAAATGCATTTAATTCACAAAAAAGTAACAAAGTAAACCAAACGCTTGCAGATAAATTGAGAACCAAAATGGACATATCAAACCTAAATGAAAATTGATTGCATACAAAAGAGTAATCATGTATCACTACTAATTGTGACAGCCCAAAGGATGTAAATAAAGTGAAAAAGTTTATTGTCGATAGAAAACTTTAGAAAGGTTTGATCTCCATTGAAAATGTAATAGAAAAATGTCAAGTGATTTGCAGTACTGACAGAAAATAACAACTGAGTTTAGTACGCTTGCTGATTTTTTATTTCACTTTTTATCAGTTTTTGTGAGGGGGCGGTTTTTGGGGGGTTTTTTCTGGTTTTTTTTTTTTTTTGTTAATAAAACATTCAGAGTGGGGCTAATCTTTTGGAACTGAGCAATAACGTTGGTAAGTGATGTGACATCGCTTGCTTTTGCACTTGGCATCAAGTTTCAGTAAAAAGCAAACGAGAAGATATTAGTAATAACAATTTCATTCGAGAGTTACGTAAAAGGCACAGTTACTATGAACGAAAAACAATGAATACGACTTTAAGCTTTATTACCAATACTGATTTATAAAATTTATAACGAATTCTTTAGAAAGATGTTGTGTTTTAAACGAGTGAATAATTCCAAAAAGCCGTCAAATAACTACTCAAATTTGACAACTTTCGTCTGAGATTCTGGCATTCCATTTGCCAGAAAGCATAATGCGAAAGAAAATTTATTGAATTATACCTCTCGGGTGTAAACAATTTTCAAAAAATAACATCTAAGTCTCGTAGGAGTTTTAGACACTACAGATTGAATTATTATGACGAAAGCAAAGAGGACGTTAGTGCTTGCGTTTTAATTGAAATAATTCAAGTAAGAATCATTTAAAACAACATCCATCTTTATAATTTACGAAATTGAAGGCCAAATTTCACCGACAAAGAATGTAGTTATATTCATTAAATCTGTATCTTTTCATACATAGAAAGAAAAGACAAAGTGGAACGTTTATCTACTATAGTATCAGTATTCTCCATGTAATTGTAACGAAACTGTAACCTGTGAAGCTGCGAATGAATCTAGTTTAAAAAGCATGTCGATGAAATATAGTTATGTGATGTTAAACATTGGGTTTATACTAGGAAACAAAAACTGCAACGGAATACTTTGGCATACTTTCATGAGACAAACAACACTAAAAATGTCAAGAGAATGAACCAATAGCATGCAAATGAAGCAATTATTTCATACAAGATGTCATTTTATAGATAATGAGTGTTTTTGTAGACAAAATACGTTTTCACTGCGCAGAATTTACTTCAATAGTTTTTCTCGGATAAATACTGCTTCAACCCTATTGCACTACAATACTGCTTTATCTATTCTATTGTACATATAAATTGAAATGGATTTCATGATCCAAAAGTCGCAGAAAATAAAGCTTTTCTTGTCTCAATAAGGAGAGCAACATCTGTAATATCATAACACAACCCTTGCTAAATAATGAAAACAGCATTGGAAAGTGATCATTTCTAGAGCGTCATGCAACAAAACTAAGATTCGATCAAGGTTATCAATATCTTTTATTGCTTTAAAATAATAAAAAAAACTTCTTGACATTTCTTTACTAATCATCTTCAACAAAATTGAAATTCCAACTTGCTCGAAATTGTTACGGTAAATCTCAAATTATACCCTTTTGCAAAACAAGTCATCGTATTTATGACAGAATGTCCGCTGCTCAATCCAGATGTCGTGGGTTAGAGTCCTACTGGGGTCACGATCATGACTTCCATATGACACCAGTACTGGTTTTTCCAGGAAGCGGACAGTAGAGCGGTCCCAATAAGCGTGTAGCTTTCATCACAATCGAGCTAAAATAAATTAGTATAAACTGAAACTAAACTAATGTTACATCAGAGATGATGTAAACCTCATTTAAAGAACATGCCTGTCAAAATGTTCGAAAATCGACAACGTAACTATCACAGCTATCAAACTTTTCTTAAAAACAAATTCGATATTTCATTCATTTGTGAAGTTATAAAAATCACTAAACGTAATCGGAGCCAAATACACAATTGCTTGTTAGGTATATTTTGCAGCAACTTTTAACAACTGTATATTACAAGGTTTTCTTCGTTAACTGATGTGGGGACATTGACAGTAACTTGCGGAGAACAGGTTGATACAGAATCCATAACCAATGGTTAGGTCAAGTCAGGTCAACTGCAACTGCTTCTTAGGTTATAAAATTGAAATACTGTTGAAAAAAAATACTTTAGACCACAAAACCAAACAAGCAAACAAAAGATTATCTATAGAAATGTACATGAAATATGTCCACTGTGTGTATAAACTGTAGACGATCTTTCAGTCTGTTGAAAAGTGCGAAATGAAATATCTGGTTCGAGGGTGACTGTTCTGGCGGCAACAAGGCTCTGATTTTCAGTTGGTTAATGCCCTTGATTTGTCAACTTTTATGATGTCTATGCTACTTCTATAGTATGGTTAGAATTTCACCTCACTTCACAGAAGTGATCAATGGAATGCGTAGTTGTGTATATCGTTGGAATGTTGATCCTTAATTTGTGGCATTTTACAAAGTTTGCAGATTATTCTAGCCTTGTAACAGCCATTCAATGAAGATAAGTTCCATCTGTTCTATTTCCTCAAACTTAACAGAGTATCAACCTCCTTATATCAACATATACTAAGATTTATATTCATATTTTCAGTAACGAAACATTAAAAGAAACTTAAATTATACCTTACACCTGTTTGTTATTGTACTATATATTTATTTTCATATACCTTCAGTAAAATTCATATATCGTATAAACTATGTATTAATTTCAACTGCATAACTTGTTCAAACATCTATTTCTTAAATATAGACGTAGTAAGGAGCTTTTATTTACTTAATCTAAAGTATTTTCGTGTGGTCTTGCTCTGTCTTCTGTGAAATCTGTCTGAAATCTGCATTTACTTTTAACTGATTTTTTTGTTTCGTTTTTCCAATTTTGAACACTCATATATATACTAAAGTTTTAAAAAGTACATATGAAGGAATATTATTTTCGTCTGATGTTAATTGGTATGTGCTGAAGTTATTACGAATACATTGTTCAGTATTCTTAAAAGAAATTAATCGCCAAGAATTAAGATAAGAAAACGAAACAATAAACATGACTACCCTAGTCCATTATTTCCTTATACAATTTATATCTCCTACGAAATTATTGAACACATTTTCAAAATTGATAGTAATTATATTTCATTCCTTTTAGTGACCTTAGTTTTTGTTGCCACCAGCTGTATCATTAGCTTTGACTGAATTTGAGATTAAAAATACCTTCCACGAGATATAGGTTTTATACTTTTCAAAGATATTAATTAAAAGCATATAAAATTTCATCACGCGTTTTAAAACACTTTAACCTGATATCATCTTTTTTCCATGTAGCATTTTAGTACGCAACACTTCCGAATGAAACCAACAATCATTTGCTTTAGTATAAATGTGATACATTACTTCTTTTAATGAGACAGAAGGAACTGGAATATTCCGGAAAACTGTTGCCCATATAAGTACTTTAATATAAATGTACACTGAAAATGAATTGTTACAGTTATAATTGCCATAAAAATCATTTGAGAAATTATATAATATTTCACGTAAAAATCATTTCAAGTTTCTAGAAAGATCTACACCAATGTGATACAATTCGCGGAGAATGCAATTTAGTCCTTATAGTCTGAAGGAATCATTATATAAAGGTTTAATTACTTGGTGAGAAATATTTCTAAATTTCAAGATTTTAGGTGCTTATCAAATAAACCAATGACAGTATTATCAGTTCCATCAATCGTTACGTTTTTCACAAAATGTAGACCATGCTTGTTTTACATATTTTGTTTCCTATTTAGATCGTTTTCAGCAACATAAAACAAATGTTGATCAAATTTATTGTTTACGGTTAGTTGTAAGTATCATGATTTGATAAAAAAGTAATACTAATATAAATATTATACTTTTACAAAAACAAAACACCTTATCAACAAAATTAAAATTAATATTCACTTAAGGTATTCTTGTGATATGACTTGAACATGGTGGGGGTAAGAGTGAGGTTGGGTGCGCACCATAAACTGGTTTAAGCTCCCCAGTGGTGTTTTTGCCACTGACTGTTCCAAGGCGGTGCCCCACTGTGTTCCTTTGTTTGTTCGTTTTGTCCTAATGTGTTGGCTTTGTGTGTGTGCGCGTGTATGTGTATGTGTGTGTGTTTGTGGTGTACGCGTCTGCGTGCTGTGGGTTTCGTTTTACTGATTTCGCAAATAATAAATTGTCTAATAACATGTATATAATCTTAAATGGTCTCCAGGAACAAGGGAAACTCAAATCAAAATGGTTACTGTATATTAAAAATTTAGTAATAAAAAATTTATTTGGAAACATTTGGGAAGCACAAACTGAAAGGAACAGAAAATGGTTTCCTTTAGCCATTAAGCAGAAATCAAATGATCAATATTTACAAGAATGGAATGATATTACAACAAAATCTACTAGTAGTGTCAATGTCAGACTATTTAAGAACAATTTTGGAATAAATAAATATTTTTATTTGCTTCCAAATTATTTTTGTAAAATTATTACAGCTTTTAGAAACAGAAACCATAGATTACCAGTGGAAATTGGTACATGGACAGGAAAACCATTACTGGTAGCTGATAGGAAATGTGGCCTATGTGGACTTAATGAAATTGGAGATGAATATCATTATTTACTCTGTTGCCCTTCTTTTAAAGAGCATAGAAAACTTTTATTAAACAGTATTATTACCAGAACACAAATAATATCAAATTCTCCAAGCTTTTGAATAGTGAAAATAAAAATGAACTTCTTAGACTATGTAAATTTTTGGATATTATTATGAAAACTATGAAAAATAATGCTTAAATGAAAAACACTGTTATGTTATAATGGTAGCTACAGATATTCATAAACGATCGCTTATTATAACTATGTACATTGTAATTAAGACTATGTTAGTATGCCTGACCACCATTTTAAAACATTTAAGAAATCATTGTTCAGCCTAAGGATGAATTCATACTGATAATATTAAGGAAATTGAGTTATTTCATCATTTTAACTTTTTTCAGGCTGCTATAATTAAACATTATAATAGTTAAATGCATACATTTCTACACTGCTCCAGTTTTATGTGAAAATGTTATAGTTTTATAATACTTTTTGCAAGAATATCTCAATAAATTTAGCTTACTTACATCATATCAATGATATGACCTCAGGATTGCTCTATTTATTCACTTTCATTTTGACAAAGAGCTCATTCCATTCAAATATACTAGATCTATCCCTATATGGAATTTTTTTGGATACTGTTATAAAGACCTATAATAATAACAAAGACAAATTTTATATTTCATTTAATATATGAATATCTCTCTTTGTTTAATATTAAATCATAAATAAATTGCTATGTTAGTATATTAAAATTATTATTGTGTTAACTAATACTTTAAATATACTTTTTAAGTTGTGTCTATTTACACCTTTATGTTGTGTTTGTTTACCAAATTTACACTAAATGTACTATGCTAAGTTTTTTTCTTTGTTTTTTTGTTGTTGTTTTTTTAACATTAATAGATCTATGTATGATTCATTATAATGCTATGTTTATCTACCACAGTCATACTAGAATTATTATTATGCTAATATATATTAGAATCATTATTTTCTATGTTTGATAGATCTAATCACACTATTTTTATACATGAATTATTACCATGCCATAGACCTCTGCATTTATGCTAAAATCATTACTAACAACATAAATGCTATAAACAACATGTTAAAAACACATGGTTTACAACAATCCACATAAATATGGCATACTATTACTTTAGTATTTATGCTGGAAGTTGCTTTAATTTTAATTATATTTATATAAAGTTTAAGCACCTAGGGCACACAAATACTGACCTACCATATTTAATATGTACAAACAGTTTGCACTGGTATTGCTCTTATTTTTCGTTTCGTTTAAGAGCTGTTGCATTTGCAGACAATCACTTTCTACTCAGAACTGTACTCCCATACAATATGCTCTTTAAATTACTAAGAGCATATTGAATAATATGGCACTGTACTTCACAACCAACTACTGTGCAGGGTATCACCTTATTAAGCAATTTTCATGGTATCACCTTATTAAGCAATTTTCACAAATAAATCAGATGTCCATGAAAATGCACATAGCCTAAGTACAAATATGCACCATAGGTTACCAACTTACTTAAATCATATGTATATTTTAAATATGTTAGTTTAAATTTTTATCATAAAAGTCTAAAATACTCACAAATTAGCCACAAGTCAACCATGACTCTTGTCCCAGCAGTACACTTTAAACCCATTCCAAGAATTAAGAATATTTTACAACTGAACACTACACAGAATATGTTGCACTTACGAAGAATATTACTTCCACATTTTTGGTTGCAATGTTTTAAAAAAAATATTACTCTTGAAAAGCCTATATCATTACATTCTTCTTAAATAACGTAGTAAGATCATTCTAAGCGTTTATCTCTTAAATTCCTCACGTGTAATCCCGTTATGAAGAAATGATTATCCCGTTACGAATAAATGGTCAAGCAAACACATGTGTCTATTCAATTACACTTAGTGACACGCTTCTCTGAATGACATAATCTGAACTATTTTTAACCTTGTAATAATGTTTGAATACCTATAAATAGTTATTTAGAACAATGTCAATGTGTTGCCCTCGTATTTGCGTGACTATATGTAATGTATTTTGTGAAATCTTGTATTTATCTCATGTTTTTGTATATGTATACAAACTGAGAACTTACTGAATAAAACTTGAATCTTGGAGGCTGCGTTTTTGGTACGTGGCATTCCCTGTTTGATATTTGTCTTTGTTTTGTATGAGTCATTTCAAGCGATTTTGTTAATTGGAAACAATTATCTGTGTCACTTAATCGTACATCGCGATCGGAAGTAAGTAGACATTGTAACTAAAAATACAAATTTCAAGTAGGTACTATCTATTTTAGATATATATGTAGCTAACTGCATAAAAGTACGCAGTCTGAAAAAACATGTTAGATGTCATTTTCTGAAAAAGAGATATTTGAGCTGAAAAAAAAACTTCTTGGTAAAATATCTGGAATAAAATGGAGACAACTCCGCTAAAACTTTATTGTAGGCTTAGGTGGCTATGTACATAGTATTTCATGCAAAGCATGCACTTTTTACCTCTAGGCACGAAAACAATTATATGCATAATTAGTAGCAATTACTGTAAAGATCACAAAAGAAAAATATGTTAAGATCAAATTGTTATCAAACAGACGATTTTTTTCAAAAAAAGATATGTTAAAACCCACGGAATTTCACAAGGTAAAATTTATTGAGAAAGCTATTGCTGGAAAGAGAATGATCTCGGCTACCCGTATATATCCGATAAGTATGGGAAAAATATCTAGAAATATGAGAAAATCAAAGAAAACAATTTCATGACTGTGTTATCATGTATAGCAGGTAACATAGCTTACTTTTCTATTGCACTGGTATAACATGGACAGGATTATGATTATCAAACGGTGTTCACTCAACAATGTTACTATAAACAAATTGTTTCCCTTGTGTAAAGAGGGCGTATGGTAAGTCCTAAAGTAAAGATTCACAGTTTAACTACCTTTTTTACTTGAATCACTGCAATATCTTGATACTGGCTTTGTACTCTGCCTTACAGTAATTTACAATTTGGAACTTTTGACAAATTTGATCGGAAAGTAACACCTAAAACATTACAAAAACCAAACAATAATACCCCAACCAATACCCAGACATGTTCTAAAACTAAAACCCGGGCTTTGAATTAAAGTCCCTTTCGTCATATATGGTACACTAATTACGATTTGGAACACATCCAGTCTAGATCTAGGATAAAGATGTAAATAAAAAACAAAATGGCAAAATTATGCGAATTCACGGGCGTTCTGGTGTATAGGTAGCTACGCGCCTGAAACGCCTCAATATACTGCTGCCTAGAGCGTCCACATTCATGATCAATCCATGGTTTATGTTTTACAATATTTGTATCACTAAATGAGAAACTTTTATTTATTGTAGTATCCATACATAAGTTTTCCATAGTTTTGACATTTTCTTCTCAAAGTTAACTACTTTTTCTTCAAGGGATCTTAATGTTCCTAACTTTTCCTCGACAACACCCAAATGGTTATCTATTTTCTCTAAAAACTTCATCAAGTCTGCATTTGTAGGGATATTTTCTGACGATTTACTCATATTTTTAGTAATAGCACAACTCGAAGATACACTATCCGGATCCGGGTTAAAGTTTAAAACTACATTTCCATCATTTTCGTCAAACAGAATAGAATTTGTTTCCTGTAAATATTACTTAAAGCAATTCCTTCAGATGTTCGTGTAAAACGTCCATATTTACTTTCCACATCATTATTTACTGTTCTGTCACTTGCTTTTCTTTTCTTCTCCGTATTTATGCTATTTTCACTTGCCATTAATTCCACTAGTTCAAGATTAATTCCAAAATATAACAACTCTACAAATCCTATATAACTCCATACACTAATCACTATGATCAACCTTCCATCCATCCTAAAAAAATTAGCTTATCTTTATACATCTATAATATAGGTAAAACAGCTGATCAGGTAGTCCTTTGTGTAGTCCTTTGTGTTCACGATTCGTCACAAAACACCTCGATTTTACCCAATGTAAATCATGATTTTGATCAGTTTCTTTCAGATATTTAATACTATAACTAAGGTCCAAACATGATTAAAAAAAAACTCTCATATTAATCCAGCATTCTAAGAGTTTATTTCTTATTTTATAAGTACATTCAAATTCATGCCTGTGTGTCATTGTATGACCTTTGACCTGTGTTTATCATGGATTTACATGCAGCTAGCAGGGATATTTATTTAACATAATAACTTTGTTTTTTAACTGGTTACGGAGAGCATATCCTTGGTGCACTTTGTATGTGTCAAAAAAGCAGAACGCGTGTTGCTTGAGGGTATGATCCATATCATCATTTGTCTTCTCAACAAACCTAAATGAGTTTGCACATTTTGTTTAGATAACAATAGGGATTAGCGGACAATTTATCACACCATCGTATTATATACTTATACGTTACAATTATTTATGAAATGACTGTAACAAACTTTGAACATTTTATAAGCTAATTGAATAAAGGATTAAAAGGTTCTTTTCAATCAGTTTCAGTCGAACAAAAGCAATATCTGTGAATACTTAAATACGAAATAACCGTTACGGATATTGTATTTAACGAGTCTTTGGCGTTCATAAATTCGGTACTGTACGGAAGAATGGGCATTAATGTAATCACGACTTCCGGAATTGGAATTTCGCTAATGTAAGATATGAACCTTCGCGAATTTAAATGTCTAACCCTCCCGTCGCGAATTCATAAATCCGCGAAATAATTCAGGGTGTGGGAATTCGCGAAATAAAGATCACGGGAATACAAAGTGATTTACACTAATAACTGCCTGATATGCCCTTCAAGTTTTCTTAAATTTCTGTTAACATATAAGTGTGATTATAACTTTCTGTATAACTCGGCTCATATTTTATTTACATCCTGTTTACACCGAATTCCGTTTTATATACTTGAACTTCCGGAAGTCTATTCATACGGATTTATATAAATAAGCTGCGCATAATTTGACTGAAAGCAAAAGCATACTAACCATACATGCACATATCGGAGGTATAAGTTCGGAAGTACAACTTAATATTAAGCAAAAGGTAAGTCTGTTAATATGTTAATTTACTTTCGTTAGATAGTAAATGTTCACATTAATAATACGAATGGTATATAAAATATGGTTTATATTAGGCAACATTACTCAATATAATTATGTTTCGATCGTGCATTTTTTCGTCAAGTAACTGATACGTAAAATAGAGACTAGGGTATTTTCAAAGGTTTAACTTTCCTATGTAAATGTTGTTTTTATTCCATGTTGGTTTCTTAGATATAGACTGATTGTTTATCTGCATACTGCAGAGGTTTTTGAATACATTTTATTTTCTTTACATTGTCCTTTGCAGACAAGAGGATAATTTGACTTCTTCATCATCTGAAAGCAGCTTATATAGAGTATGTCTACTTCAATCCCTGTTGCAATTGTCACAATTATTCTACTGTGTGAAATGACACATATGGAGTGTCAGTTATGTCGATTTAGAAATGGTGGCTGCAGGGATACCTTAGGGAATCGTTATGGCCGAGGTCGCTGTTTTAGACTTGGTAGGTAGAAGAATAGGAATACTCAAGGCCTGTATACAAATCGGTTCAGTATGCCGATGCAAAACTGATGGCAATATTGTTTATGACACGATGCTACCATATGATGAAGTACGCTTAAACGGGATACAGACTGACGACCAGTTTAAAATGTTATATTGAACAGATTCACATGATAAGAATGGTTATATTGTTTGATTTTTTGACGGGCGATCCTAACAAACGTAGTACTTACAGGAATGATTGTATTCATTTTAGATTGCCTTATTATCTCGTAGTACTTTAAGGAATAGAAATATATTGTATTTATTATTTGGTTTGCCCTGACATAAATAGTCTGTGTTTAGTACAAAATATACTTTAAGAATATTTAATTCAGTGTTGAACAAAACATTCAATGATGTTTATAAAGGATGTTTTACTGTAATCAAATGTTTTATTTTTCTGATGATAAATAATAAAACCATTATAACTTTGGCATAAATTTTGTTATCTTATGTTCCACTTGACGTCATTTATCCACTGAATATGCGGAACTGCAAAACTACCAAGATTTATGGAATTGATAAGTTTTATGTTCCGATAGCAATAAAACTGTATAATATAATTAAATATTTGAAATACTGTTTGTTATGTGTTTTATATGTATAGTGTATGTTTTTTCCCCAAACCACTTACAATTTAATTTAGGTAATTATTACAAGAGAGTTTAATTTGACATTTTATTGTTTGAGAAATGCGCACCACAAGAAAATAAACTCCAGCGTTACAGAAACAACTTGCAGCAAACAGTATTTCATATATAGTAACGTTTAATATTAAAGGGAATAGCAACGTCACCCCTATGTTAATTCTGTCTGTCAGGTTGCTTTTTTTAAAATCAGTTATGGCACGGAAAGAATTTTCAATGTTGAAAGGTTAAACACTTTTAAACTAGTTAGAAGCAAACTATCATCTTTTACACCTAATTTTATTTCAAAGGACTACCAAATTAATAATTCAGCAGTGACGTCATTTACACATAAACACTACCTTCATTATCAGTCTGACAGGAAAATTACAGTATGTTAGAATTATATTTTCCTACCGTCATCTTTTACCTACAATGTCGAAGAAAATGTTTTTGAAATCTTGTCACAAATGTAATGTGTATTCTGTGTGGAGTTCAAATAAGCTAAATTATTTCGTTTCATTAAAGCACAGAACTATGTATTTACTTTGCAAACATTTCAATGATAATCATACTCGGGACTGAACGAGCTGCTCGTTAATAACGTTCTTTAACATATCAGTTTAGAATACGTAAACATTATGACACGGTACAGAATCTGTCCATTTCGTTGTTTTCCAACAATTGTACATCGTTCAAAATAACTTTATTTTACGAACATAAAAGACATGAGTTGGAGTAGTTTTATCAACTTTTATTTATCTCTTGAATAATTTACAGTATGGTAGTTTATACGTTTAGGAAGTAATTGTTAGTCTAGCGAAACCCGCTTTAATTGTTGAGGCATTTCATGTTTATACGTATACGTAAGTATGCGATAATTCTAATGTGAGGATGATATATCAGGATATCCTGTAACTGTGAGCACATTTTTCGGCGAACGCCGTCTAAATTCGTTTTCGTTACCTATGCCACGTGACTTCAGTTTGCAAATCAAACTACTTGATAACGCATTATAGATAATTTATCAAAATGGAAGATTTATGCAACACTCTGCCTGATTGGACGAGAGTGTCAATTTCTTTCACTCTGTTGATTGTGCTACGCTGAGTGAAATGTAGACAAAGCGTTTATCCTAAACGACGCTGTTCACAGTTTTAAAGCTAATTTTGGCTCAGTATATTTAGCAAGAATATTGATATATCTCAAAATGATAAGTAAGTTTAATAAATATGATGAAAACCTGTTCAAATACCAACATATATCAAATTAAAGAAAGAGCTGAATACGGTCTGCGTATCACATGAATAAGGGTGTGATAAGAGTCTTTTATGTAGAGAAGTGCTTTTTAAAAGATTTTCCTTGTTACAATTGTCGTCTGTATATGAAAAGGTTTCTTGCTTTTGTGACTTATTCAGATTGCATATTAAAACGAATACTTGTTTGCTTTGATAAATTTATTATAAATTATTTAACTGATTTATTATATATGAACATTTTTCTTTAGTATGGTATGCAAATTATGAACTCAGTTGAAATCTGTTTTAGTATATATATGCTATATAATGACTGAATCTCATTACACTGAAATGAAGGTACGCTGCATACAGTTTATCTATGTGATATGACTACGGTCAAACTTTGCTTATGAAACAGAAATATTGAAATAATTACAATTGTATGTTTTGCTTGACCTTCACTTTTTTATAGGTGTGAGGTCATTGTCCAAAGATTCATGAATAGCAAATATGCTATTTGTTAAAGCGGGATCAGTTGGCCTATTTTAGAAATAAATAAAAAAATCCTTTGATTTTTTTTCTCATGTATTCTAATCAAACTTGATTTGTAGCATCTTTATTAGGCCCGCAGCCAACTTTGTTCAGCTGGGACATTTGACCCCTTTGCTGTAATTATTCGCCTAAGGATAAACGAAACAAAATTGCAACCCTACGAAACCTTTGCGAAAAATTAAAAGAGAACCATTTAAATTATTAAAGTGCTGTGTTTAGTTTTGCAATTTGAAAAATGTTAGATGAAAGATGAATGTTAGATGAAAAATTCATAAACTTCTTTCCTTATTACAATTCGCCGACCATCATTTTTAAAGATATTTCTTGTAACAATATGTGACATACATAAGACTGACCGCGGAATCAAGGATGATGCTAGATTTGTTTCAGTTGTATTAAATTTACCAAAAGAATTTATTTCTCAGGTCCTTGACTTTTCAGCAGAAATACATTATTTTAGGCGTTTTGAATAATGAAACGTTAGAGCTAATCCTCTTCGTGAAAACAAAACCAAACTGCAGACATCTATTAGTTATAGCAAATCTTTTGCTTTGGCATTATATTGATGATAGTATGCAAGTTTGAATATGTCGGTTGTTTATATTTCGACTGCATTTGCTAAGACAAGCTGCGAAGCTAACATATATTTCAATATTTTAAAAGTATATAAAAAGATCTTTTGAGAGCATAGAATTAAACCAAGTAGAATAATAGCAGACTCGGTTTGAATGAGTCTGTTCATGAGAGGTAAGGGAATGTGCAACACCTCTAAAGCACCCACCTCCAACCCCCACCCCCCTCCCCCCAGCACCGGCGTAAGCGGAACTCTATTACACATTCATTGAATGAAGGCGATAACTTCAGTTTGAGTTGCTCTTTATGTCAATTTTATTTAAGTGTTATGCAGAAAATACATAATTTGCAAATGTAACAACAAGTTTTTAAATGTCTAGCGGTATACATGTGTTTGGTCATTTATTGCTGCGGGTTACACACGCGATTTCCGATAAGTTACAATTTAATAAGCGACATATAATGCTCGAAGAAGCAAAAACCTTTACATAGAATTGACAGAATAAAGTTGCTGCGACATGATTCGTTATTTGTTCATATTATACGCAAAACTGGTTTAGCTTTTGTCACAAGTTTACATATTTGTTAAAATGATGAAAGTAAATTCAGATATCATTCCAAAGTATAACTAAAAAGCTTTTAATAAGCAAAAGGTAATATAGCAACCGCACAAGTGATGTTACTGACTTGGTTTCACCTACCCTATCCCCTCCCCCAGTCCATCTTTGTAACCCAAAGGATCTACTATAATAATTGTGTAATAAAATAATTTATATTTACATATGTACACCGTCCTAAATTCTTTATGCTGGTTTCTCAAAATGATAACATTTGTATTACTAATTATGACAACCAACTGAAAGAGGCAGTATTTATTATAAACTTTCAATTCCATAAAGAAGATACAACACACAAACAAATGAATGTAACTTGTAGGTCAGACTTTAACCATTTTTCTTATCATTTTTAAGTACGTGTCTTTTGCTGGTTTCATGATATTACTGATAGTTAAAATGTGGGATTTATTTCTGCGTGACAGCCTAGACCCGCAGAATAAGCAGAAATAAAAACCCGCAGAATTAATCCGCTATACGGTATCTAATATTCCAGATAACCTTGCTGATATTTACATCGTGTTTAAACATAATTCCGCTTTACAAGTAAGTTATGCCAAAATGTTTCTTGTTTACATACCTGAGCTTCTTAAACAATGCGGAAGTCTAGTTATATCAAGATGTATTAATTAACCTGCGAAAAGTAAATCATTTACAGAAAAAATTAAAGATGTTGCCAGTAACGAATAAGGCGACACTCTGGCTGCTGTTCTTTGAGAACGTTTGTAACATGAAAATAAAAATAATACCTTTCACGTCTTAAAATCAGTAACCAGACAATCTCGACACATTACAATTAAAATTCAAACTGTTAACATGTGACACGGTCGACATGAGAACTTTATATCAACATTCTTCATTGGTTCATATAATTCGCAAGACTGATAAAGCTTTTGTCACAAGTTTACACTTTTCTAACTTGATGAATGTAAGTTAATGTTTCTTCTTAACATACTTGAGTTTATTTATATCAAAATGTATCAATTAACCTACGCGATATATGTCTGAAAAATAAATCATACCAACAATCAAGATTATATGTGCATGTATTTATCGAGAGTGAAATTTCGTGCGTACTTCAAAAACAACATCAACCAGAATATTTCTGATAAAATTGTTCGAGAATACTGCAGAAGTTAATAAAATTGAAAAAAATATATTATACGGTATCAGTGTTATGTTGCTAGACAACAGTTTTGATCGTATTTAAATATTCAGCAACATATACATGTATCGAACGAAGATCTAAGATGATTCGTGTAATCTTTATTTCATTTCGGCTTCTTAAATATTGACTTTGTTACCATGGTTACTGACATTAGTTCTATCATGCAGATATTTTCTTCTACACACATCTTAGAAATAACTGTTCTTTGTTATCATGGTTGTTTGCAGAACAGGAGAGCGTTCTTTTCATCTTTTTTACGGAACTAGTGATGTCCATTCCTATCCCACAGAAAGTTCAACATATAGTTTTATGAAAATTCAAGCTGATGTAAATGAGTTTTGTCAACATGCTTGCATATCTGTACATTGGGCTATTTTTTCAAATTCCAGGAGTATAGCCGTTTAACGATTTAAAGGGAATTCCGATAGTTTTTTATGCGCATCTTTCTGCGCAGCCGACACTTTCTATGAAAAACTGAACTGAAGTCAATATTTGTTGAAACATGTTACAGACAGTCTTAAATATGAGGAATCTTGAATGAAATAACATTTTTGATAAGTTTTATCAGTAATCAAATGTTGATACTGGTTTATGTTGTATTGACAAGTATCATGCCTGACAGGTATCTTGCAATTTTTGTGGTTGTGTTTTCAAATCGCATTTTGGTACAAAGACAGTGTTGTTCATATAATGTAAGATAATTGACTTAGTACTGATAAGACAATATCACCTTTCAGATTATTTAGTATTTAATTATAGAAAGAATTAAGAATTTTAAAACTTTTTTTAACTTCTAGCAGACATACATGTAATCAATTTGGCCAGGTTCGCGCCATTTTCCGTCCGAACAGGTGTTGTATTCTAGCGGTCTTAACATAAAATTTAGCCTGGTGACCCATACATTTTTAGCCATTTTTATGCTCACAATACAATTATCTATATACAAGAAAAATAGGAAAAGAATCTATGAAAGAATTTTTTCAAAATTTAAAAATATATTCTTCACTATGGGTATTTTTCACTGAAAAAAGTTCACAAAAGTAAATATGAAACAGTATTTTTTTTCATTTGTACCCATTATTGTAAGGATAGAGTATTACACATATGACTATGATATCAAATAAGTATATGATAAAATCTGTAAAAAGAAAAAAACTGTATTGTGCTGTGTTGATGTATATTTTGGTTGGTATTCATAAAACAGCAGAAAATTATGAAAATGTTGAAAAATCGCTAGCAGTTTCAGCAACAGTGGGTGTGTTCAAAACAAATTTTCACAAAAACAAGCCTGGTGACCTATTGTTTTTATTTGTTCATAGTTTTCAGCACAAATTTTCCTATCATATATGTGAATTTAAAAAAAATCTATGAAAGAAAAAAAACTACAGGAATTCTCTTTAATGCAACATTGAGTTACCTTCAACTCCAGATGTAGGATCCGGATGATGACATGTTATTGTAATTAGAAGTACTGTCAATCGGTACGAACTTGAGCTTACATATTCATTATGACACATAAAGCAAGACATATTCAGGATATGCTTCTTTTGGAGGTGTTAACTAGCCTTTATGTTAACAGTGTTACAACACGCATTCGGCATGTGTTCGTTTTCTTGCCTCCAAAACTCTAGAGAAAAGTAGGAAATAATTAACATGAAATATGATATTTTGCTGATTTTAACAAAGCATCAGTTGAAGAATTCTAAAAATGTATTTATTATATAAATAAATTAAGTCTGCTGCCGATTTCTATTTGTGGTAAATTATAAAGCTCATTCTTTTTGATTAATACAGTCAATTTGTATTTAGTATTAGAATGTCATATTGGGTATGTGTGGGTGAATGGAACACCTCCCTCTTTCAAATATACCAGGATTATACCTTCCGGAGCCTCTCAGTCACTGTATCCATTATTTCGCTTGTTTTACTGTGTGCATAAACCTATAAATTTGTCACACCTTAGTACTGCAAATCAGCTGAAATTACTTGCATATTTCGAGGGGTAACTGGTCTATGTGTTGCAACAATAACTTTTATACATCAAAATGTTCGTCAGGGTCTGTACTTTCTAGAACTGCTATTCATTTGGTTCCATCTGGATGCAAAGTTAGAGAAATCCAAGATGGTCGCCAAGATGGCTGCCAAAGCACAAACAGTTAGGGGATATTAATATTCATTACTTTCCCTTTCAATGATTTGATTCAAAAAAGGCATACATCATCTTATATGGTAGAACTAATACCACTAATGCGATATAAGTGTACTTTGATTCTATTTATCATTGTTTTTTACGTTTTCTTATTTAAAATATGCAAAATTAAGCTCAAAATTAGGGGTTAGGGTTAGCATTTTCATATGTAGGATAACAAAGGACACAAAAAAATGGTGATTTCAAGCCGAAATTGTAATTCGGAGTATGTTTATTTAGATATTTCATCAAATAAAAGAACAACCAGTGTGTTAGAATTAAGTTGTAGGGTTTCAAGAGTGGGTGGGGTAATTCTAATGCATTTCAGATGCACCTTGTATAGAGTTAGGTTCTACAGTTATTACGTTATATTTATAAACGAAAAAGCAATAATATCTTACTGATACTTTTACTCAGTATACAGTAACAAAATATTTAACTTAATGCCAAGTCAAAATTCCAACATATTAACCAAAATATGGTCCGAATTGGCTGCCAAAATGGCATCCAGAATGGCAGCCAAAATGGTGATCGAAATAGGGATCAAAATGTTGTAATATTTTACTCTAAATTGATAGCTGTGTGCTTTCACATCACTTTTTACTAAATAGAAAAAAACTTCTGTAGACTTTTTTTCTAAAATCATCATTCAAAGCAGATAAAATGAGGAATTACTTAGTAAGCTAATAAATGTATCAGCCGCTAGTTTACATTGTATGTTTACACTAACTAGTCATTATATGCTTTTACATTTTACAAAAAAAACAACAACACTGTATTCCATGAAATGTCACATTATTATGACACAGTAATATATTCTCAATTTCCTAAAAGACAGCTACTATATTATTTCTTCATTAGTAAGAGTGTACACATGTACATTTTAATGAATAAATTATCTTTAGAGTTTATCTGCTGACGCAGTGGACCACACATATCCTTCAGTATATATGAAAATATAAATTTATACATATGCACAAGAAATTTACAAGGTGTTAGCATATATTCCAAGTATCAGTACTATATGAATAGAAAATCGGGATCGATCCTTCTACGATAACATGCGATATACCGAATGAGATATATACTATCGAATTAAAAAGGTGTGTACTTCCTGCACGTGCACAGAGCGTCTGACTTCAGATTTTTTGGAAGAATACGCTTTTTCCTTGTGCTTATAAACGTCCACATAATTTGTCCGAACTGCAACTACAAATATGGATATATTGTATATGTACACGTAGTGTACACTTGTAAATAAAAGTACACAGTGAGCACAGTTCATATAGCTCTAAATAAATATACATCTCCGGAGGGTGTGCATATCCAACAGGCGGAAAATAACTGTAATACAATACAACATGGGCGGTGTTTTTATTCCAAAATGTACATTTAAATTTATAGGGAATCGATCCTTCACGTAGCAACGAAAATCTGGATCGATCCCTCTACGGTAACATGCGATATACCGAATGATCTTTTACTATCGAATTAAAATATTGTGTCCGTCCGTGCTGTCATTAGACAGTTCTTTTCAAATGTTATAGGATGAATTGAAGTCGGACTCATTCTGGATTGAGGTAGTGCCTTATTTCATATTATTAGAACTGTTACATCATATTATATGCATATACATTCATACATTATGTACAGCGTGAGGTGAATGATCAGTTAGAATAATAACAAAGTCAAAATCTTTATGTACATATATAGCTAAGTTCTTGTTAATATTAACATTGTCGGAAGTCATTTATTCAATAAATCTAGGCGTACTTAGTATTGACTAGATATATTTCTTTATATACTTTTTCGTGAAATCATTAAATGCGAGCATTCTTAAACAAAATTAAACTCATCCTTTAAGTATTGCAATAGTGACATTTTCATTCAGTTTAAGGAATTGGATAGGTTTATGCCACCTGCCAGCTTTAAATATTTAGTCTATGTAATAAACCCTTCGCCTACTAAATGCATTTCTAATCTTTCTGCAAAGATACAATATAAAGTGCTAATGATAGCTTTGGGTGCGATCAATAACCAGTTTTAGCTCGACTTTTCGAAGAAAAAGTAGAGCTACATGTATTGTACTCGCCCCGGCGCCGGCGTCGGCGTTGGTTTAAGTTTTTGATAAAGTCCAATATCTCTGTTACTATCAAAGCTATTGACTAGAAACTTTAAATAGTTATTTATAATCAAAGTCTACACCAGGAGAAACAATCCCCTATAACTCTTGTTTGAATTTTGACAGAGTTATGCTCCTTTTTTAACTTAGATTCTTTTGGTTAAAGTTTTTGATAAAGTCAAATATCTCTGTTACTATCAAAGCTTTTGACTTGAAACTTAAAATAGTTATTTACTATCAAAGATAAAAGGTAAGAGCAGATTTTTCGGAAGCACAGAGCACACCAAACACCCCAAACACAGCCATAGAACCATGCATCGTAAAGTAAACAAAAAGATACTGTAACGCAAAAATATTGTAGACGGGTTGCTTCAAAAACCCAACAAGTACATTTTAATTATAACTATGCAAAATACAGAAAAAGGCGGAGGGGTAAGGGATAGATAAAATGTTGGGGGAAAGTGGAGCAAGGATGAATATTAAAAAGGGAAAGCCACATTCCTTAAACGCAGTAACCCAACAATGTAAACCACAGCAGTGCAGATCCAAGTACAAAAGACAAACACACACAACTAACAAACACACGAGTACGAAAAACAACAACGTTGGCAATGCTCAAGACACACATTTACGCACGTACTTACACACAAACAAGCAGAAAAAAACAACAGTCGGGCACCGCCTAAGGACGGCCGGCGGCCAAAATAATGGTGGGTACAATAACTTACTCCTAGTAAAAGGAGAGGGCGTGCAAATGCAAAGGGGTGCAAATGCAAGGTGGGTGCAAATGCAAAGTCTACGCTAGGAGAAACAATACCCACAACTCTTATTTGAATTTAATTGAACAGTTTAGTTTTGCTAATGAAGTCCAGGTTAATGGTGTATAATTTACAACAAATGTACACAATGTATAAATGCGAAATGAGTCGTATTAAAAAAAGAAGCATGTCAATATTAAATAAGTATTTTGAAGTTGGGGTCATGCTGAACAAAATGTTTACGAATATATACTTCCTGACATATTATCATTAGATTAATAATAAATGTCACTGTATTCCAGCATATATTGTTTTGTTGATCCAATTTTATAATGTACCAAATATCATATCTGTTTTCTGGCATAAACAAGGTGGTAACTTTCTATTCGTTATCCGAGCTCATTGTCAGTACCTATATTCCGTGCGAACATTAGCGATCGCATATACTAAAAGCGTGAGTGCAGGTTACGCGTAGCTATTGTAAGTAATTCAAACGTTCTACGCGCTTCGCATGTCAACAAAAATGTTACAAAAACTGTATGACCGAAGTACACAAAAATTGGGAATCATATATCTCACATTGCACTATACACAAAATGTAGCTTTTGACAGCAAATTGGCTACGTTGTTTTTTTAACAGCCCTCGTAGAGATTTGACTGTTCGCAAGCACTAAAATGTTTATAACTTAACAGGAACATACTGTAAGAACTTAGTTTTCGAAAGGTATCATTTTAAGTTGAATTTACAGCCAATGTCACTAATGAGGCTGAAATGATAATTGGTAATAAAAAGAAAAAGAAATGTTCCAGAAATTTTGAATTGTCAACACAGTTTAACATATAAAGAGTCATCTTTGAAACTTACAACAACTCCAAACTTGTGAAACAAAAGTTATGGCACACCAAAGAGAGTGTTTACTACTGTACTAATTAGTATTTGAACTATAAAAGCAAGTAACGTAAGTATCGATACATACGTTACTTGGAAAACGCTGAAATACAAAGGATTGACATTTTGTTTGTATATTAATGCTATATATAACAGATTTTGTGCTGAATATATTCGCGAAATATGCAGACAAATAAGGATATACATTAGAAACATTTTGCCAACGATCAAGGACGAAATGAAGAATATGTTGGTATATTTAAACTAAAAGTGGTGGCCAGATATTCATGAGGACATTTTTTTATACTTCTATATTCGTACAGTGCATTTCATGTGGTGTTTCTACACAACTGGTATGTTTCTACACAACTGGTATAACCCGTTAAAGAATAACAGTGTTATACAAAAAAGCAAATCAGTAACAAATTGCAGGCATTAGAAAACATCATTGCATACGTTACCGGTTATAACGTATGTATCCTTGCACTTTATGAAACATATGAACATGTATTCAATATTGCTTGTACATATATTTAAAAGGAAAAAACATCAGACAGGCTTGCAACAAATAGAGCCATTGGGGAAATAATATCCAATATATCTATTATCAGTTAGAAGGTTCCCATCAAATCTAATCACATTCGAGATTATTAAGTTTTTTTTAATATAATGACCCCCAAAAACAACTCAAGACAATGAAAATCTAATTAAGGAGGAGGATATTAAACTAGTTCTAATGTTTATAGTATCGTTTATATCAGTCACGTAATCATTTCTTTGATAATCTGAACTACATAAAGATTGCCTCTTGTTTGTAAAATAAATATCCTGTTTATGAAAGTGCTTTACCTTTTCTTCCAGAACAAGCAGTTTCCTAGACAATTATTGCTTTTTGTTACTTTTAGATTTAATTTGTAACATATGTATCAACCCATTTCTAACCCTAGAGTAAAGATCAAAAGCAATTCAGTTATATAACACGTAACTCTGTAATGTTACTTTTTTCCTTCGGAGTAACACAGATAGTCAAAAAATATATCGACATTATTTTTCATGGCTATGTCTTATAATTATTGATAGTTACGAATGTATCAATGAACTGGGGTCAACCATTTAACATATGATAAGATATGTAAAAAGTGCATTAAAGTTCTAATCATTAAATGTCTACTAACTCCTGTTGACAACTGCTTAAAGATATGCTACATTATTACAATATACACTGGACAATTAGACAACCAGGGACCGTTAAACACACAGTCTATCAAGTGGTGTCAGTAACGTATGTATTGATTTGCACAGTGTAGATGACTTGATAATATTTTACAGTAGTGTACAAGTTGTAAGAATTGAATGTCTATATTCTTGTTAAATGGAATGGATATTTCGATGATATTCAACGAGGCTATGCTATAAAACACCTATATTGCCATATTAGTGACATCCGATGTTTATCAAATTTACATTTAGAGTTCGTCTAATGTTAGACACAATATGGGATAACCCTTGTTTAGCCATGGCCTACAAATTATGTGATTTATCGCAACATGTACCTTACTGTTATAAAAGTTGTAAGTCCATGTGTAATATTGTAAGAGTCACCAAACTGTATATAGGTAAAATAGCAACATGAGCATCAGTTGAAAGGAGTTTAAATTTCCCCACTTACCGTTTATATACACTATTGCATCATAAAAACCCACTTATTGTCAAACTTATGGTCTTTACATAAGTGTCTATACACTGTTCATTAATTTCAAATGAAAAAAACATATGTTTGTGTGTTCTGTTGTAAAACAAACATGAAATTGTTTACCCCAACCCTTATTTTTAAGCTTAATTTAGCATATCTTAGGTGACAAAAGTAATAAAAAACGACAAAATAGTAACAACGTACACTTATATCCCATGAGTAACATTATTTCTTACTTTTAAGATGATGTAAATAATTTGAAACTCAATAGTGGTAAGGGAAATTAGTGAATATGAATATTCAATGAATATTTGTGTTTGGCGGCCATCTTGGTGGCCATCTTGGATTTCTCAACTTTTGCGTCCAGATCAAACCAAATGAATAGCAGTTCCTGAAACTAGAGACCCTGACAAACATTTTGATATATAAAACTTTCTGTTGCAACACGTAGACCAGTTCGGTGCTCTAAACCTCTATAGATTTGCAGCACTATGGACGTATTTAGTATTTTTACATGTTCTCATCTGCTCCGATCTGGACAACACTACCACTCTTTCTGTTATTTTAGAAACAAACCTGAATTATTTTCAGGTACAGGATAAACATTTCATGAATCTAGTTACATGTACCAAAACTCATATTTCTGTGACTGTGTCTCAATTACATGCGGCTGTTTTGCCTGCTGCGTAAATCCGCTGCATCATAATACATCTCTCGCTGTATGATAACTTTCTAAACGTTTCTACATATAAACATAACAAATAAATGACTCGCATACATGCTTATCAAACCGGCAATTCCATTTATCAGTGAACCCCTTCTTCTCTCCTTTTGAAAAGTTTCAATGACGAATCTGACTTTGTCTTCTCGTTATGTGTGTACAGTTGATACGGATTTTGACTGCAGATAGTACACAAGTTAAGTACACTATTCTCTGTCACTGCTTCCTTGATTTACAATTAATGTCTTCCAGATAAGTAGACTGCACAAGACTGTAGTGTGTCTGCATGAAAGTCTTATCGACGAACGATTTATAAGTCGTATGTTTCAGTCAGTAAGAATAGCAGAGACGCGTGTCTTGTGCAATTATTACGAATATTATTGTAAAATTCTTGTACATTATCACAGCTATAGAAATAGTCATTTATATGTAGCAAAGCCATAGAACAGTCCACTTCACAGTTCTCACAGAGTGAACTTTAATATTCTAGTTCACACATACAAAGCATTGCATGACCAACACCGATCTATGTTAAAGACTTGCTAGAACTCTATCAGCCAGCAAGGAATTTGAGATCCAAGAACAACTCAAAACAACTAGTTGTTCCAAAAAGCAAAACTGTGAGGA
Organism: Mercenaria mercenaria; assembly: GCF_021730395.1. Classification (NCBI taxonomy): domain Eukaryota; kingdom Metazoa; phylum Mollusca; class Bivalvia; order Venerida; family Veneridae; genus Mercenaria; species Mercenaria mercenaria. The sequence goes on along the minus strand of NC_069364.1, from coordinate 86,221,456 downwards.
ACGGTGATCGTAGTTTTCCATCAGCTGCACCGAAGTTATGGAATACTCTTCCGGCTACCATTAGAGACGCTAAAAGTTTGGATGCTTTCAAAAGATCATTAAAAACACACTTTTTCTTCAAAGTCTGTTGAAACTAACTTTGCACTTGAAAACAAGCTGTTGTATGATTTTGCAATAGAAGTTATTTACTGTTGTTTATTGTTCTTTAACATATGTAGTACAATTAATATGTAGAGTCAAACCTGATTCAGGCTGACCATCTTTTAATGTTGATATATTTAATGTGTTGTATTATGTGTCCATATCATTCTGTGATATGTAGTTTGTACAGCGCTTTTGAGCGTTTTTTATAGATGAAAAGAGCGCAATAAAAATCTGGCAAATAATAATAATAATAATAATGTGCACGTGAGCGCGAATATGCATTTTTATAGAACAGTCTTCAGGAGTTGAATAGCAGTAATTTTCTTACTTTTTACGTTCAAATAAGGTAAATAAAATAATCGGCAAAGTGTTAAAGGATTGTATAATTCGATTTTGAACACTGAGCCGTGAATGCACTTTTAATGGATTAAATACTACGGTACGATGAATTTTTGTTCTTGTTTTTTTTATATATATATTATATTATATATTTTCGAATTTTGAAAAACAGCATTATCGCACAAGTATTTGATATTTTATTTAGTACCAATTATTTTTTCCCTAAAATTGTTGGCAGTCTAGTTTCATAGATTATCATCGGAAATTAAAGACACATGGACCTGGCACGAAGGTTGAATGCCTATTCTGTCCGACAGGAGGAATGCGGTATTTAATATCTTTCTGTAATGTTTCAAAAGTTGTTTACTTAGTGTTATTTATTGTTCTATGCAATTACTGTGACGCATAAATGTTTAAAATAAGCAATGGTTTTCGCTTTCTACATGAATTATATAAATATTTTATATGAGTCTTATACAGTTGAAATATCTGATATACTTCTGTTCAGATATATATACTGCTATATCATTGCTCCAAATGTCAGGAAAACGGTCAAAAGTCGACCAAAATCAGCAAAAACAATCGTGGATTTTAGTTTGATGTCATTATGGTAGATGTACAGAAGTTAGAAGTCCATTCTAGTTTTATACTTTTTTATAAAGTCTATATCAGTAAAGACTGTTATTCCTACAGTTTTAGGCGTACATTTATGAACCAATAAACATACGTTTTCTGGATATGATGCACACGTGACTGTCACATTTTTGTAATTAATTATTCTTTCACAATTGTTAATTCTTAATACGACATAATACTTAAAATCAGTTTAAAGATAATTATGATTGATTTTATTAGCCTTTGTTACTCTTATTTCTAAATCAAAACACGTCTCCATCCACGTGCAGTTTTAGAGTAGAGAGTGTGAAAGTAATCAACAATGTAAGCATGATATAATTCTGATTCCATGCTTAATATCTTCACAGTAGCGATCATACGGGGATCATTCTTTTGCAAAACCATTTGAATAATGTCTTGTCTGTATTAAATTCTTTATTAAATTCGTCTAATCGAAATGCCACCGTTTTCCAATTTAATCAAAAAATTGAACTCAAGTGTAATTGAAACGATTAATTTAAAGTTGTACGTTTGACACTGACATGTGTATTGATTACTTCCAAGTGAAATAATACAAGTGGCATGCAGCTAGTAACTGGTTAAAGCTATTGGGACCTGGGGTACTAACGGTAATTTGTTTTTTATCACTTCTACGATTTTCTTTTCTACGATTTTTTTTTGTTTGAGCATCACTTTGATTGTGTCAATTATGACAATTGGGAAAAGAATTGTTACTGGAACATTCTTGATTTTATCAATCATGTGTGTATATTTTGTATATGACTTGTCATCGGAATAGCACTTCAGTCATGTTTATATGTTTCGTATAAGAATTAATATGAAATAAGGCACTGCCTCAATCGGGAATCGATCCAACTTCAACTCATCCCAAAACATTTGAAAAGAACTGTCTAATGGCAGTACGTAAATGTTCTGCTGTAAATGTTTGGGATATTTCTATGAAATTCTTTATTAATTTTGATTTTGAAAACTATAAGTATTCGGATGTTAATTTTTGTAATATTTTATGAAATTCTTTTAATTTTGATTTCTATGTATTTGGGAGTCTAAGCAATGTGACATGTCCAGACATATAACATGTTAAGGTAGATCTAAACAAATAAAGATAGATATATAATTGAATAACGGTATTTGCAAATTGGAAATCTCTTGTCTGAAGATGTCTAGCGCTATATCACTTTAATGATACATTACCTGCGATTACGCATAAGGACCTTTGAACAGAAATATCTAACTGAGATGTCAAACACATTTTACAATTAGCATACTAGTTACATGACTTTAATCAAACACATTGTTACAATTAGCACACTAGTTACATGACTTTTATTCAGTAAATAGGGATTAGATTGTGTCATCAAAGATTTAGACACCACTTTTCTGTATTACGGGCAGTTTTATGGCAGGTAATTTGCTTACTTGCCAAATCCTGTTTTAGGGTCCGAGACGAACCGATTTTATGTACGCATTTTTCATTGGTCAGTTGAATTTGTAATAAGAATTTTAATTGGATAATTTCGAAGAAATCAACCGTTTCCAAATCCTTTATAAGCACATCAGCTACCCCGAGAAAGCCAAAACTCTGGCTTTGTAGAAAAATAGATGTTATTGGGAGCTGACAAGATTTTTATTCTTTTTATAGGTAAGTCAAATTTTGTACGCTGTATTTTTTTCACATTTGTAAAATCTGGATTGGTAATTTTTAAGTTTTAACAGAGATCCTAAGTATCTTAATGCTAGGCACATGTGTACTGGAATTATTTGTTTTATATCTATCCAGCTATTCAGAAAACTACTTAGTATTTTTGTTCATGTGTAAGATTTGTATTTCTATAGCTTAGTTTTATACATATGTATTTAGCTTCTCAGAAAACTTCAAAGTATTTTTGTTTATGAGTAAGATTTTGTAGATTCTTTTCACTGTTGATTTATTACAGAAATTATGTGTTATAATGAAATCTGAACTAGTTATTATTCACATAGAGAAAAGAAACTTATTGAGGAGTACTCTAATTTCTTGATCACTTAAAGTGTACTTTCATTAAGAACTTGTCGCTTAATTTGCGTCTTTTGGTCTATTTTAATAATATTCTAGACCGTGAGTACTCTTCATAGGAAAATAAATTTAGATGTATTTTTGAAATTAAATAACTGAATAAAACCGAAAATATAACTTTTTAGGCATTTCAATGTATTTAAGAAACACATCTAGAGTAGGCGGTATGTTGGTTGAGTGTCGATTAAATGAAAGAAACCAGTATGGTAGGATTTTCGTTTGTTTCTATTACAACTATTGGCTGAGAAACTTAAGAGTATGATTTTTTAGTTCATTAAAGAGTTAGTCTCTAGGCTTGGTGAATTATTTATCATTTTCTAAAGTTTATTGAGCATTGATTGGATGTATGTTTGATGTTATGTATGTGATTTATATGAATGTTTGTACAAAAGAAACCAAAAAAACTCTGGCTTCGTAGAAAATAACTGTTATTGGGAGCTGACAAGATTTTTGTTCTTTTTGTAGATCTAAGTATCCCCGCAGCCTTAGCCATGTGGCGGAGAAAGAAAAGAAAGAAACTCTTGTAGGCAAGGAGCCTATATCTAACGGCCATGGGTACTATACTGTACAGGCTAAAAGAATAACCATCCTTTCAGAAATACCAACACATCTTTTTCAGCGTAACACATATACCAACAACGAAATTTGATGCGTAACATAAGGACACATTTTTTAGGCACAAGGAAAAGGCGTATTCTTCCAAAAAATCCGAAGTCAGACGCTCTGTGCGCGTGCCGGAAGTACATTCTTTTTTAATTTGATAGTAACAATCTCGTTCGGTATATCGCATGTTACCGTAGAGCGATCGATCCCAATTTTCGTCGCGTCGATTCCCTATTATTGGAATAGGACTTTTATTTTATCAATATGTTTACGTCGTTTAAAAAATTGTTACTGGATCAGAACTTTGATTTTATCAATTATGTTTATATATTTTTATCAGAATTGTTATTCAAGGAGAACTTTGATTTTATCAAAAGGAATCATGTTTATTGGTTTGTATAAGAACGTTATTGGAGCAGAACTTAGATTCATACATTCATAGTTTTACAAATAAATTGACTTGTAAAAACGTTTTTTTAGTTTTGACTACTTTTAATACATACATACATTGTAGTTAAAAATTATAAATGGAGTAGGACTTTAATTTTACCGATCATGTTTATATATTTTGTATAGAAATTGTTACTAGAGCAGGACTTTATCAATCATGTTTATGTTTTTTTATATTTTTTAAATACATACAGTATCAATACCTTTAAAGTGTTTTCTGTGATAGTGTGTTTTCTTTGTTACATTTTGAATAATATTTCGTCTAGCTATATGACAACCCCTTATAAATAATTAATTAGTGCAGGCTTTCAAACATATGTAGATTTTTTTTTGCTATGTCATATCATATATGAAATGTGCGTGTTGCAAATGAAACAAGAGCTCAGCCTAACCCTTTCGTAAGCATGATGGGACAGAAAATAAAGAGAAGAGAATTTGGTGTACGTGGAAAGGGTTGTCTTGTGACAAAGAACTAGACAAATGACAACTTCATTAATTCAACAAAATACAAACATATTGAGATATTCAGTAATAAACTTTAAAACACGGTTGTGATGTAATCCTTTGTTTGTTTTGTCCATTATATAGGTTATTGTACCGATACCGCTCTATACACACGATTATTTTACTATACCTGTCCATTATTAACCTGTAACTGTCCATTCTTAAAATAATGGATACTTTAAGAATGGACAGATACAGGTTAATAATGGACAGGTATAGTAACAACCTTGTACGTTGAGAGGTGCGAATACATCAACCTATGAAATTCGAAAGTTTCGAAATATAAACTGCAACAATTTTTTTCAGAATTTGTAGATGTAGTAAAATAACCCTGAAGGGGAACGCATGATTTTGACCTAAATCGCACCACAAATTATCAGTTAAATGAAAATCAAACAATGTGCCAAAAATAATCATATATATACCGGCTGTTAGTTTAAATCTTCAACCGTTAGAAAGTCGTAAAGTCCTATTTGTGTACTCTGGTATGGCATTTTCAGTCGAAAATAGATATGAAAATAGGCAACGTAATGTAAAAACAAGAGCTGTCGGAGGACAGCAACGCTCGACTATTCAACAGCCTTGTCATTTGAATGAATATTAAAGTCGAAAAGGGGGTATCATTTTGTACAAAATTGCTAAAATGTGCAAAGCATATCAGCTCATGACAATGGACAATTATGCCAGTTTCAATCCATTCTATTAGAAGGTACTGAGATACCAGTTTATATACAAAACATTTTACCAACAACTGCTTAGCCGAAAAAAATAGCATAATTTTGTGACAAGTGTACAAGTGTGTGACGTTTTAATCCAGAGTTATGGTACCTGTGCAGTGTAAGCCAATGTATCACTGAATAAGGTTCATGTAAAGTGTTTAGAAACTGCCCCTCAGGTGAATTTTTGTTTTATGCTTTTAGGCATCATAGGCCTTTGTTTTTCATAAAATGTATACCAAACTGTACAGAATATGTAGAAGAGTCTTTCAAGAGAATTGTTATGTTTGGAATAACAAATTTTCTCTTATATCACATGTACTTTGCTCGTCCATATTCTGTTGTCAAATTGTAGAAAATATCAAACTTTCTTTTCAAAAATATTTTGACATTATGTCTATACTTATTATGTGTCTAACATATTTCTCCTGATACTCCCAGTGTTGAAAATGTTAATAGCATGTACATTTCAAAACGTTGCAGTAAATGCGAAATGAAAGTGAAAGTATAGCTGTCAAAATAACAAAATACTGATATGTTTAAGAAAATATGTAAGTTAACCATATTTCATTACTGGGAGTACCCAGATAAAAGCACACACAACCAAAACAAACAAAGAAAAATACGTTTGAAAAAGAAGTTTATTCTACATATTTTCTACAAAACAGAACGTTGACAGCCGAAGTGCACGCGATATTAAACAAAATAGACATTCCTAAACAATCTTCCCTTTTATTATTTAAAGTATTTCCTACTTACTCTGAACATTTCAGTGTATTTATTATAAATGGTAATGGTCTGTGAGATATAAATTTCCAAAATTTATATTCACCTGAGGGATGGTCTCCAAACACTTTGGTGAACCTTAACCAAATCGGGAAGCCGACGCAGACTCAGATGAAATAAAATAGTGGAAAACTGCAGGTCACCCAACACGACATAAACGAAATTGTTGCAGGCTTGGACGGTAGTGGAAGTGCAAGCTACCGTCCGCGCCCTCTAGCCCCGGGTTGAGCAGAACTCAACACACATGTACCAGAATGTAATTTAGAGACATCCGCAGATGTGTTCATACGGCGGTGCACACGGAACCTTCACTGATGCACACAGTGCAATTCCATGAAAAGCGGATACAATAATGGTTGGGCCCTAATCGAGAAAACAATGGGCAAAAATATCAAACTGGAGTCCAATAGCTCTACCTATTCTTTGAATAGTCGAGCTAAAAAGCATAATTTTCCTTTCTTTTTCAAATGCTGCAGACCTATCTTTCTCATGCTGTGTTCGTGTAAAATTGGTTAAATTATTGCCATAACTGACAAAATAAAAATAAGAAAAACGTTAAGTTCTCTGAAGTTTTCCTGCATGTTTCGGTATTTCGGTATTACCGTAAAATCTGGCCATAATGATCTCAATTTAACAGTACAGTTGTTTTTTTTACAATAACGATGTTGTTTATTGTGTAGTGTTGTAATAACAAAATATTTCCTCGTAAAAACGCGATACGAGTTATAACTAGTAAATATCTCATGTAATAAGTATAATTTTCTTCTAATAAAATTGATAGGATATCTCATGATTACGAGATAAGAACGATTGCTTTGCAATAATGATAAAAAATACATATATACATTTTAGAATGTCTTCACCTGGACCCATCATTTATATAAAATTGCAAACACAGCACGGACAAAGCATGGACAACTAGTTATATACATCATACGTCCAAGTTAAATTTTACTTTTTGTAAAGGTACTAAAAATCATTCATAAATATGACAAAACGAGATATGATCGAAACTTTCCTAAGAATCAGCACAGAATATCATTAATGCTTAAAACACTTTTTATTGCAATACATTTTTATATGCAATCTAATTTAAACTCTGTTTGACTTGGTATTTTGACTTAGCACAGGACACAAATCAATGAATTGTCTTTGCCTCAAAGAAGACAATATTAGGGACATTATATAATATCACGACAATCTTGAATTTTTCGTGAGGACCGTGTTTTAAGTCAGAGAAAAGCCTCAAACTATCCATTATGTGAAAGAATGGACAATCTCGGCGCGTGGCGCCTCGATTTGTCCATTCTTTCACATAATGGACAGTTTTCGGCTTTTCTCCTTTACATATAAGGAATTTTGCCAGATTCTAAAATCCAATATAAAACGTAACTGACAGTTTGATAAACGACTGTAGAACATAATATTTATCAAGAGCAATACAGCCGCCAAAGTGAAACAGAAACTGCGTCAGTATCAGACAATTTCAATTCCGCTGATTAATTCTCTCTCTCGGTTTCATTTCAAAATGTACTTCATAACATATTTTATGAATGTAAAAAGAAAGTTTATAATACAGTCATCAAAGTTCTACATTTGTAAAATCATTTTTAATGTTCAGTAATAACTGGGCCAGCATGCTCTGCTCAGGGCCTATGAAACATACAAAAATGAGTAATAGGTAAAGATAGGGGTGTCAGTGTTTGACACATAGCAAAGTAAGCAAACTGACAGGCAGGAACACAAATAACGCAGAAAGGCACTGCTCAGCACAGCCGGTGGCCAAAAAGATGGTGAGCGTCTTACCCATAATGGAGAGGAGGCGTAAATGCATGGGGGCGATTTAGGGATAAGGAAAGAAACACCACAAACACAAGACAATATACATTACATAAAAAAAAAACGGACAAAAACAAGTTTAAAATAAGGACACTGCCTTGGAATGGTCAGTAATCTATATAAAGGAAACTAGGAGTTAAAAAGCGTTTAGGGCATGCCAACCTCACAGTTAGACAAGACAGTGCAAATAAAATAACTCACCGCTGAGAAAGGCTTTAACATTAGTAACAAAATAATATATAATAGAAAATAAACAAATAAAAAAGGATCAATGTAAAGTATAATTACACCAATTTACTCGTCAACTTGCATCAAAAGCTTACATTTTAACGACACTACTAAGCGAGTTGCAAGACAAAATTCCACTTCCCCCGTCCGGTCTATGTCTCCCTTGAGTTTGTTTGTGACGTAGTTTTAAATTCCTAACAAAAATCAAAGTTAAGTGATAAAATGCAATTTTCACCAGCAATAGATAATACATCAGTTTTGTGTTTAGGGAAACTTACACGTATGTCACATGACTTTAACCTCTGATGAAGTACTATCCCCGCAACTTCTGTAAATATACAAATGGTTTACTTCTTCAAAACACATACACATTTTGTTTATAACTGGTTTGCAAGATTTCTATTAATTCTGTAATTTTTTATTGTCGTACGTTTATGACTATATAAAATCAGTACAAATAACATTTGGAAGCATGGAATGCATCCAAGCAACATAAAAACAGACTCGGTTTGATTGAGTCTGTTTATGAGAGGTAATGAAATGTGCAACACCTCACACGCCCTAAGAATCGACTTAAGCGGAATTCTTTGCAAAATGTATATACTCCCAAGGATCAGTAAATATAACAAAACTGAGTCCAAATACGGAAAGACTATTTACAGCAGCCGCACGACGTTTTATGTAGTTAATGAAATCTTTGAAATTATCATTTGGAAGCATAGAACGCAACCAGTCAATATAATAACAGACTCTGTTTGAATCAGTCTATTCATGAGAGGTTATGAAATGTGCAACACCGCCAACGTTTCTAGCACCGGCTAAATTTAAGATTTACCACGATGCAACAATGTCAATCATTTGGCCCTGTATCGATACCGAAAGAAGGAGAACAAAGCAGAATTCTATTATAATATAAATAAACGAACGTAATTATCCAAAAGGACCAGAATATATAACAACAAAACTATAACAAGAGGGCCATGATGGTCCTATATCTCTCACCTGAGTTTAGTTGCTTGCTTGAAAAGTTAAAAGTTTCTACTAGATAAATATTGGCAGGTACTGTGTATGTGTGTGTTTAAGTTATGAGTTTGTAAAGTTTCGACTACATAAATAAGTGGTAAAGTGACCACACCTCCTTGTGGCAATGCTTTTTGATGAAACAGAATATTTTGTTCAATCTTCGTAAAGGGTCACTGAAGAAACATTTGTGTAAAAATATTTTTAAATAGGACCTGCTGTTTCTGACAAGAATATTTTATAATTTTCCAATTATACATACAGGGGGAAAATGGCCACATCCCCTGGCGGCCATGTTTTTGACGAATCAAAAGAATATGAACTATCTTGAAAGAGGGTCACATAAGGACCAATTACGTGAAATTATTTTCAAATGAGCCAGCAGTTTCATACAAGAAGTTTCCACCATATACATATAGGGAAAATCGACCACACCCTCTGGAGGCCATGTTTTTTGCGAATTAGAATGATTTGAACATTCTTGGTAGAGGGTCACATAAGGGCCATTTGCGAGAAAGTATTTCAAAATCGGTCCAGCAGTTTCATACAAGAATTTTTTAAGATTCCATTAAATACATACAGGGAAAAAGGACATGTCCTCTGGCAGCCATATTCTTTTAGGAATCCGAATAAATTGAACAATCGTGGTAGAGGATCAAACAAGGACCATTTTTGTGAAACTATATCATACAAGAAGAATATTGAAGTTTCCGCTATATGCATATAGGGAAAAGTGACCACGGTTCCTGGCGGCCATGTTTTTTTAGGAATTAAAATTAAAAAAAACTTGAACAATCTTGATAGATTATCACACAAGGACCATTTGTGTGAAATTATTTCAAAATCGGGCCAGGAGTTTCATACAAGAAGATTTTTTTTAAAGTTTCCAATATATACATATAGGAAAAAAAGACCAAACCCCCTGGAGGCCATGTGTTTTTGAAGAATAAAAATAATTTGCCAAACCTTTGCAGAGAGTTACACCAGGGCCATTTGTGTGAAATTATATCGAAATCGGGCCAGCAGTTTCATACAAGAAGAGTTTTAAAGTTTCCATTATATACATAAAAATTATAGGGAAAAGTCATCCTGCCCCCTGAAGGCCATGTATTTTGACGAATCGGAATAATTTGAACAAACTTGGCCGAGGATCACACAAGGACCATTTGTTTGAAATTATTTCAAAGTAGTACCAGCGGTTTAAGTGGAGATGTCGTTTAAAGGTTTTTAGAACTGACGGCCCCTATATTCAACCAAGCAAAATCAAGTAAATTGTGTATAATTTATGGTATTTTTTCAAGCTCAAGTAGAGACAAATTTCATTGTGATGGCCACTATCTAAAACGTTTGCAGAGAATTCATTACAGCATTAATTTTGATAAAAGAAACATCAAACTATTGTTAAACAATTTTAAAACACAAAATAAAACTGTAAATATCATTTACGCTCGTTAATAATCAAAATCTTAAAAATACAGTAAAAAGGATCATCAGATGTTGGAATATTTGAAAAGTCGCTTAAAGAAGCCGTTCCGGACGAAACCTAGAAATTGGTATCAGCCCTTACTGTCTGAATAGCTACCTCAGCAGTTTTTATTGAACGGTTAAGAAACAAAATGGAAAAGATTATGAATGGCAACGGACGGGCGGCGGTCAGCATCCAAAACATGTCTGCTCTATAATTCAGTTTTGGTCGGATCTTCACCAAACTTGCTGACAATGTTTGTGTGCACTACATCTCGGCCAGTTTCTATAACCAGCCAAATTGTACCAGGCACTCTTTGATTATAGTCCTTGAATTTCTCGAAAAAAAACGGGGAATTTAGCCTTGTCCGCTCTTTTAAGTCGAACAGTTTTCATCCGATCTTCATCAAACTTGCTGACAATGTTTGTTGGCATATAATACCTCAGCCAAGTATTATTACCACCCAAATCGCCAAATGGCTGTTGTAGGGATAAACTTTTTTTAATGATGATACGCAGAAAAAAAAAACATTCAACGTTCAATGTATGAAGTGAAATAAATATAATATAAAAAGGTTATTTAAGGTCTAACATTGTTCTGTATAATATATATTTGCACTCATACCAAGCTGGGAAATACTAGAAAAGGCAGGAATACAATATTCAGTGAAACATTTTTAATTTAAACTATTATTATAGTAAGATCAAATAGATATAGAATAAAAAGGTTACTTAACCCAGCTGAGAAAACCATATCGAACTCGCCTAGCGGCTCGTCCTATATGGTTTTCTCAGCTGGGAACTCGTCCAGATATATCTCCGTATTGTACAGAACAATGTTAAATAAACTAATAGTACTGGTCTGAATGTATTTCTATTTTAATCGCCGTTTCCTTCGATACATTGTCATTGAAAAATCTTCTAGACAGTAAATAGAAATGTAACGTAACTGATTATCATAATGATTTTGCAATGTTCTCTCTTATTTGTTATTGCTTTCTGAAAGAAATCCAATTTACAGTTGTTCCAAACCAGAATAATGAGTGGTAGTTATTGAAATTGCGTATATTGCGTATTTTTACCTCATTTATTGGCACCCTTTAAGTATTAAAAAAAAACTTATCTCCATAAAGACAGATACTAGATTTCAAGTTTTCAGAAAATTCGTAGTATCTCTTAACCGGCTAACTAGCTCTTAAGCAAATAACTCTCTATAATAGCACTATTCGAAGGAGTGACTGTACTTATTATTACATGACACATATAAAACATCGGTTTATAGTTTTGTACCTTGAGACAGGTCTACACGCGGCACATTTACTGGACTAATAAGACAGAAATAAAAACAAGAGAGCCATGTTGGCCCTATATCGCTGACCTGAGTTTAGTTGCTTGCTTAAACAAATTTCTTTGTTTAAGCTTCACTAACAAAAACTAGGTGAGTAGGTCATGGTACAGATTATTCAAGATAACTATTGAAATACGTTTAAAAACTAAACTGGTGGTCTAAATTTCTTTGCTGCAGCTTCAAAAACAAGAAAGAAAGTCAGTAGTTTAGGGTTAAGACTACTGAAATGAGTATTGAAATCAGTATCAAAAGTTATAAACATGGTCCAAATTTCTGTGCTGTACCTTAAAAAAAAAACAACAAGAAAGTAGGTCATGGTAAAGATTATTCAAGATAACTATTGAAATCTGTTTAAAAATCAAACTGGTCGTCCAAATTTCTTTGCTATAGCTTCAAAAACAAGAAAGTAGGTCAGTAGTTCAGGGTAAAGAATAATAAGATGAGTATTGAAATCAGTATCAACAGTTATAAACATGGTCCAATTTTCTATGCAGTAAAATAGGTCAGTAGGTCATGATTAAGACAATTCAAGATGAATATTGAAATCTGTATCAAACATTATGCTCGTGGTCCAAATTTCTTTGCCACTGCTTCAAAAACAAATAAGTCTATGTAAAACAAGGGAACACCCGGGCGTGGCCTATACTGCCCAAAGGGTCATGATTTGAAGGATCTTAGTAGAGAACTACTAGAGCATAACACATACAAAATATCTAAGCTCTGGGCCTTATGGTTTAAGACAAGAATTTTTCAAGGTTTTTCCCTATACTAGTCTATATAAACCATGTGTCCCAGGGGCGGGGCCATATTTCACTCCAGGGGGAAAATTTGAACAATCTTAGTCGAGGACCACTATATGATGCTACATACAAAATATCAAAGCCCTAGGCCTTGTGGTTTTGGACAAGAAGATTTTCAAATGTTTTCCCTCTATAAGTCTATATAAACCATGTGAACCCCGGGACTGGCCATATTTGACCCTACGGAGATAATTTGAAAAAAACGTATTAGAGAACCACTAGATGATGCAACATACCAAATATCAAAGCCCTAGGTCCTGTGGTGATGGACAAGGAGATTTTCAAAAATTTTCCCTATATAAGTCTATATAAAACATGTGACCCCCGGGGCGGGGCAATATTTGACCCTAGGGGGACAATTTGAACAAACTTGGTAGAGGACCACTAGATGATGTTATGCACCAAATATAACAGCCCTAGGCCGTGTGGTTTTGGAAAAGAAGTTTTTCCCGCTATAGGTCTATGTAAACAATGTGACCCACGGGGCTGGGCCATATTTGATCCTAGGAAGATAATTTGAACAATCTTGGTAGAGGACTACTAGATGATGCTACATACCAAATATAAAAGCCCTATGACCTATGTTTTTTTCCCTTTCGGTTGCCATGGCAACCAGAGTTCAGTATGGAATTTTATTCTTTGAACACCTTTTCAAGATGATCCAAGAAAAATTCCTGTGAAGTTTCATCAAAACTGGCCTGGTGCTTTAGGAATGTTTAAAGGAAAGTGTGGACGGACGCCGGACGGTGAGCTATCACAATAGCTCACCCTGAGCACTTTATGCTCAGGTGAGCTAACAAAACCCTGAAACTTAATTAAGAAGATCCTTTGGACACATAGAATGCAAAATACTGGAAGTACCGGTTTGCTGAGTCTGTTCATGAAAGGCAATGAGATTTTGTATGAATACCATGACCCCAAAGACTTGGTTTGACTGATTTATATTTATTTCAGGTCTTTCGGCAAGCCATTCAGTAAGTGTTTACTAAAATCTGAAAAGTAGATCCCTCGGAAGCACCGAGAACAAGGCAAACAGTAAAAATTGCTAAGATTGCATTTTACTATTTCTTTCTCGCAAAAGAGGACTTCGATCATCCAGGTGTCTTGCTCAGTACAGCGAGACTCATTTTCCGTCCGCCACGCTGCACTTAAAGATTGTGGTTGTAATAGTTAATTGATTTAACCATATTTTATTGCTTATATATACATGCAAGTAGATACATAGAATTACAACAATACAAAAGCAAATTGGTTGGGCAACAAGTTTTATCAACATTACATAAGCCCTTCCTAGACGTGATAGTTAATACAATCTAAAAGAAATTTCTCTGGAAGCAAAGAATGCAACACAGCTAAACAATAGCAGACTCGGCTTGATTGTGTCTATTTATGTCTTAAAGGTCAGTAGTCAAATCTATTTACATGTATCTCAGGTCTTTCGGCAAGCCATTCAATAAGTCTATATTAAGATTGCATTTTACTATTTCTTTCTCACAAAAGAGAACTTCGATCATCCAGGTGTCTTGCTCAGAGCAGGCAAACACTATCTGTATGTGTAAGTTTTCTTCAAAAGATAACTATACGGTTGCATTATTTATCAAATTATACGACTTGTAATTATAAGAAACAAAATATAACAGAGTTACAAATGTAGTTTTACAATATCTGTGAAAGAGATGTTGTCATGTTTTATCGAAAATGACGTCAGTTTACATTTGTCAAATTAAGTCTGTATTGTAATACCAGTTTATTACAAATAATAACTGTTACGAAGTGTTTGCGAACTAGATTACCGACAAATGTATACGAACACAAATTGTTTTAATGAAGCATTTCTTCCTCGAAGGAATTCAACAGGCCACTAGTTGTATTTTACAACCTGTCAGCTTAATATTTGCAATATTGTTCATTTTAGTACTAATAAAGCAATGATTAAATGTACATGTTCAGCTAATATTATGCTGGCTCGCCAAGCAAGATGTCATTACGATAGGATTTTACTATTACAATATGCTAAAAGTCGGAACATTTTCAAAACAAACCGAAAGTGCATGGCTTTCGGCTTCTCGTCTCATCATTAACATGAGTCCTGCGACGAATCACAATGAAATTCAAGTCGATTAGCCTGTGAACATTTATCAATAGAACCTTGGTTTTCTTAGCAAAGACTTTCCTCTCCTTCATATCGACTGCCATCACTAATGAACAAAAAGTGTGCAATGTAACGGAAATATACAAATGAAGATAATGTGTTCAATGGCGCATAAAGCAACATCATGACTTTTACAGATTTGAATTTATTTTTGTCAACGACCAAGCGAGACGCGTTCTTCTAGTTCTTGAAAAAAATCTTGTCTTCGTTTGTACTTTATGATTGTTGTAATCTACTGAATATAGAGAAATATTCTTTCAAATTATTCTTCCACATAATTATATGTGCGAGATATTGCTGATATAGTTTCGTATTATAAAGACAGTGTCAATATAAGTAAGTACAGTTTAATTTTCAAGTCAGTGTGTTCTCGTATAAAAACAAATTACGGCAATAAATTTATGCATTATTTTGTTACTCCTCATGAAATGACTTAACAAAATTGAGTCTGCTTTTATTTTGCTTGTTTGCATTTTATGCTTCTAAAGAATGTTCATATAGAGTAATTAATGAATTCTGAAAATATACTTCTTTATCAATGCAGATATCATATGGTGAAATATACCTTCTCCGTGGTCCATGTTGTTTATGAGTTTATATTAAGTATGCCATTGGTTGTCCTTTGTAGTTTTATTCATGCATTAATCCCATAACCGTCTCCTGTAGTGTTGTTATTGCAGATATGTTTTCGTCCACAGTTCTATTCAGTGTAATTATTTTAACATCTGTTAAAACTAAAAACAATTAAAACTCCACTGAAATAGATTTGTAGTGTAGCATTTTGTACGTATACGATGCAAGACGAATCCAAGCCACTAGAATAATACTAACGCAACATAGTTTATGTTTGTACATGGTCAATTGTGACCTGTAATTGTAGTAACAATTGTAAGCTTAAACCAAAGCTTTGCACAATTAATACGCCTGAACTTATGGCCGCTTTAATGGTTTCATCTAAAGACCTTTCTTGTAATAGGACAACTTTCGTTTCAATAGATACTACTGCATTTAAAAAAGATGGATAATTTCTTTTTTGTCGTAATAAGAAAGTTTTGGTCTTTGAAAATTACATACATGTAACAGAACAACGTTCGTTTCTACTATATTTATCAAAACGGATCATTTCATTTTTTATTGTAAGGAGAAAGTATTGATCTTGAAGTTACATATGTGCTTCAAATCAAAATGTAAATGCAAATAATTAATCCCCCGCCACAAGTGGTGGGGGTTATAGGAATGGTCTCCGTCCGTCCTTCCGTCCTTCCGTCCGTCCTTCTGTCCTTCCGTCCTTCCGTCCGTCTGTCCGTAACACTCGTGTCCGCTCCATATCTCCTAAACCCCTTGAAGGATTTTTATGAATCTTGGGTCAAATGATCACCTCATCAAGACGATGTGCAGAAACCATAAGTCAGCCTTGTCAGCTCAAGGTCAAGGTCACAACTTAAGGTCAAAGGTTTGAGCCTTCCATTTTGTGTCCGGTCTATATCTCCTAAACCCCTTGAAGGAATTTTATAAAACTTGGGTCAAATGATCACCTCAACAAGACGATGTGCAGAACCCATGAGTCAGCATTGTCAGCTCAAGGTCAAAGTCACAACTTAACTCATTAAGGACGCAGATCGCATTTATGCGTTCATTTTACCTCTCATCGAGTACCGCATATCGTATTTATCCGTCAGAAGATAACAGGCGTGTATGCCGAGGATCGCAAAAATGCGCTATCCGCCTGATAGTACTGTATGCCGCGTAACGTGATTTTACGTTTGTAAGAGTACTAACGACTGGACGGCTGTCAAAGTCAACCAATGAAAATATTTTAATCTATCGGAATTAGAAAAGTATTTCTAGGTATTGCCTGTTTTATCTTCTCATTCTATTATACTGCAGAATCTTTCTTTTTTATTCAGTATTTTTAATTTTATTAAATAAAGTATAATTTTGTTCTTTCATAATGTCATTTGCTTTAAAGTTTAGCAACAGATGATATTTGAATAAATATAAAATAATCAAATAATGGCTGTTTTTCTATGTCCAATCTTTCTTGAGTTTTCCATATTCATGTTACTTCAATTGGCCTTTAAAACAATTTTGCAAATCAAAATAATAGTAAATTTTAAATTATTGAATAGATCCCAAATTGTAGTATCGGTTGTGAAATTTTAAGTTCTGTTCATGTTTTATAAACAGACGTTTGTCCCTAATATTGATAAAAGGATGCATAGATCTTATCGATTATTGATTATCAGTGAAAATCCACAGGCGTACAAAGCAGATACATTGATAAGTGGCTCAGGAATGTATCGATAAATTGATACCAGTAATTAAGCGGCGATATGGCTGCAGGTATTAATGAGTTAAAGGCAAAGAAAATCTCCTATATAAGTGACCCCCCACCCCACAAATACCAGACTTTTTAATCCCCAATATACAACATCCTGTCTGGTCCAGTCTGATAAGGGTCCATAAAACCCCGGTAGACTTGACATGTAGCCTAATTATTGTCAGAGAATCATAAATTTTATTGCCTACAGATAAATTGGTTATTTCCTGTGTTTTGCATTTTATTGACTGAATTGCTGTTGTTTTTTTTTTCAGAATATACACAAAATTATTCTAATTGATAATATATTAATTTTGATTGCTCAGTCATGTTGATCGAGTAATGTCCTGGCCAATTAAATTATAACTCTTATAGCAAAGCAATTCTCACTCCTTAACAATAAAATAATTATTTAAATCTCAAAAACTCAATAAGAGAAATTACAAGTTTGTTTATTCAATAATTATGATCTTCTTATCAAAGGTAACAAAATAAAACCAGAAAAAAAATGATAATTGCTGGATTTTATTAGAAATTAAAGAAGCGTTCAGTTGCACTTTTAATAGATAAAAAAGGAATATGGACAGAAGGAGTTTATATATTAAAATGCATAATTCCCCTTGTGTTGTATAAATAACGTTTCTTTTATGTTTAATAAAATCCAGCAATAAAGATATATCATTGTTCAAAATACACATAATTTGTTATTTCTAAAAGCTATGTGCCTGAATGCATTTTTTATATTTTTGATAAAAAACCCCAGCAATAATGAGATGTAATTGTTAAAAAACTTGATTTATTAAAAATATGATAAAAACACTGTTGTATCTTATCACTTTGTTTATTTAGCCCTAATTCAATCAAGCTTTCTAAACTCGTTATAAAGGTGAGAACTGATTTGCTATAAAGGTGAGAAATATCACCTGCAATTTATTTACTGCACAGTAGCTATACAGTAGCTTATTATGATAAACAGAAGCAAGGCTATCAATGGTCAAGACTTGTGAATTGGCCCTTACTGCCAATACGCAGACCTTATCATCCCCATAGGCCACATACCAGGCATACCAGAACCAGTGTCTTTAAGGTCAAAGGTTTGAGCCTTCCATTTTGTGTCCGCTCTATATCTTCTAAACTCCTTGAAGGAATTTTATAAAACTTTGGTCAAATGATCACCTCATCAAGACAGTGTGCAGAACCCATGAGTCAGCCATGTCAGTTCAAGGTCAAGGGCACAACTTAGGGTGAAAGTTTTGAGCCTTCCATTTTGTGTCCGCTCTATATCTCCTAAACCCCTTGAAGGAATTTTATAAAACTTGGGTCAAATGATCACCTCATCAAGACGATGTGCAGAACCCATGAGTCAGCCATGCTGGCTCAAGGTCAAGGTCACAACTTAAGGTGAAAGGTTTGAGCCTTCCATTTTTTGTCCGCTCTATATCTCCTAAACCCTTTGAAGGATTTTCATCAAACTTGGGTCAAATCACCTCATAAAGACAATGTGCAGAACGTATGAGTCAGCCGTGCTGACTCAAGGTCAAGGTCACAACTGAAGGTCAAGAGTTTGAGCCTTCCATTTTGTGTCTGCTCTGTATCGCCTAATTCCCTTGTAGGATTCATATGAAACTTGGGTCAAATGATCATCTCATCAAGGCGATGTGTAGAACTCATGAATCAGCCATGCCGACTCAAGGTCAAGGTCAAAACTCAAGGTCAATTGTTTTAGCCTTTCATTTCGTGTCCGCTCTATATCTCCTAAACCCCTTGAAGGAATTTTATAAAACTTTGGTCAAATGATCACCTCATCAAAACGATGTGCAGAACTTATGAGTCAGCCATGCCGGCTCAAGGTCAAGGTCACAACTTAGGGTGAAAGGTTTGAGCCTTCCATTTTATGTCCACTCTGTATCTTCTAAACCCCTTGAAAGACTTTCATCAAACTTGGGTCAAAATGATCACCGCCATGTCAACTCAAGGTCAAGGTCACAATTGAAGGTCAAAGGTTTGAGCTCTGTATCTCCTAAACCCCTTAAAGGATTTTCATGAAACTTGGGTCAAATAATCACCTCATAAAGACGTTGTGCAGAATTCATGAGTCAGCCATGTCAGTTCAAGGTCAAGGTCACAGCTAAAGGTCAAATATTTACCCTTTCACTATCCATAGCTTTGGCGGGGGATTTAGCTGTCTTTCAGACTGCCTTGTTTATATTTAAAATCAAATATATATTATTTTCTACAACAATGCTACGCGTGCCATTTTTCTGATTCAATGACCAGCCAATTTCGTCACACATTGTATTGTGACATTCAGGTACCGCACTATCATGTCAACATTTCATGACAAGTGATAAATTGGCCGAATAAAATACCAGTTCTGTTTCATTTTGGGCAATTATTTGCGAAAATGGTCGTGCATTACTTTGTACTACTTTATACTAATTTGTCTGCACGGATGGACACCTCAGTAGAAGGACAGAACTCACGTAATCCAGGAGGGATTATTGCTGTTGTTCAACTCAGTGATTCGAAATAATCCAACTTAAATGGTCTGTCATGGAGGTTCGTTTAAAGAAAATGAAATAAATAAAATACATTTAAAATGAAAAAGCAGAAATACTTTTGTACAAAAGTATGTGTATCCGAGACAAAACACTATTATTAACAATTGTTAAGAATATTTTCTCATTGTATAAATTTCAATTAAATCCAATATTCTGGTAATAATAAACGTGAAAAAAATAGTGAAATTAAATATAACTAAAGATAAAAGATCTAAAGACTCCCGAATCAGGAAATGTTCTCTAATGTGAAATGCAATATGTATGAATTTTAACTAAATGTCCAATGTACGGGACAAGTAGTTCACAACACAAAGCTAATTTAAGCATGTACATCATTAAGCCATTAACATTGTTACACAAACTGATGAACAAACAAATAAAATACAACATATATAGAAGTTTATGCATACTTTTGATGGGTTGTATTTCAATAAGTTAATGGAAAATTTGTCTTAAAGTTTGGTTAACTTTTATATGTGCAAGGTGTTATATTTTGAACGATATTTTATCCATAAGTAAAAAGACATATCCTCAATATAAGCTTTAAAACAAAAAATTAAAATAAACCTTTCGGGTATGCAGACGTTACAGAAATTCATATCCTGCCATTCAATGAGACGGACAAAGATAAAATGTTGGCTTCATATGATATGCGCGTTTATTATCCCATAATTTCATTGCATGTTGTAAAAGGAACTGACAAAGAGCTAACGTCGAAGTCTTAAGTACATTACAGACAAAGAACGAGAAGGTTTCCACTCGTTTCAACATCAGAAACATTTACACACATTGAGTGGTAAGTTATAAATGAATAGTGCTAAAACCTTCCGAATTCAGCATAAAGTGTACATAAATGACAGTTTAATAAACACTTACAGGCCATATAACGAATAAGAGTGTTAAGCAATCGTCACTTACGTTATTTTTTTTACAAACAAACCAGTCTAATTCATTCTACTAGTCCGTGTATCAGCTGGCTCAGAGGTCGACCATTATTCGCACTTATTTAAAGTTATATGGCCTCTTGACTAAGGTAGCTATATTTACCTTGTAAAACATCACCCATGTGATGTTGTTTACACCAAGGCAAACCACGTCATTTATATCATAATTAATGAAATGAAATTAAATGAAATGTGTTTTGACCCCGGCTGCAATTGCTAGAACGGTCTCGAACAATAAGCAGTTTTAATTAATGTTTTGTCTGTATAAATGTTTGATGAAACAAATCTCTCAGAGAAACGATAACATTCTCATTAAATCATTGTATAACTGAAACGCTTTGTGTATAGTTTTAGGTTTCATATTAAAAATGAGATTGATTATACCCGAATGAATGATACACATTAATACTAGATTAATTAAGCTGAGTCCTACGGTGTTATTTGAGAAGTGTTTTGACAATATCATTTCTAAGAACTGTGTCTGGTTACAAAGGGTTGCAAAGATGATTGAACTTATTCACTGCATATATAAGTTGAGTTGTTTGATTAGCAGACTGTCAATATTTTATGCAATTGGAAATAATTAACACATATTTGTCAAGTACTACCTTGAATTTATACTAATATTCTATGTGTAAACCAGCCATTTAATTCTGTTTTTACAATAAGTATGGAAGCATGAAATAATGATAGTTTGTTTGCAACCGATCTAACGTCTCCAAAATATGTCAGTTGGATGTTCATATGCTGATAGGGAAATACAGTAGTCCTATGTACGACATTGTGTGAACATCATCTGCATGTAAAATGGTTAAAAAATGTTTAAAAATTTTCAGTCTCCTTCCTCGAAAATGTTTTTATTGTTTCATCATGGACTTTTTTATCTATATACCTCTCTAATCCCATGGTGCATGGATGATTTGGAATTTCAAATGCCATGACGGCACAAATAATATCTATTTAATTAAATATGCTAAAGTTTGATTTGCCTTAGGTAACTGAATTACAATATACTACTTCCTACTTTGTACATGAACAGAAGACGAGCAATGATTTTCCAGTACTTTTAACAATTTAATATCATGCTCCTAATGAACATCTCGAAAACGTTATTATGTATAAGGCAGGGTTTCACCAAACTTTGTATCCTATGTTGTCAAATGTTACCTTAGACATTCGCTAAAATTTTATATTTCTAGTATTATGTTCCCTGATTTTTTGGTAACTTTTAACTTCCGCGAATTGAGTGATTCGTCCTAGCCAAATCCGTTCTAGCCGAAATTACAGCATCTCAGATCAAGCTACTATTATAAATACCCTACTGTATTTTGCTGCTGCTTCTTTGAATGCTGTTCTTACAGCCAAATTTTTCAGCTGATTTACCGAGCAAGTTTAATCCGAGTGATATATGTTTCATCCTACACCGTTGTAATGAGCTGCAAAATCTCGTTAATCTAAGATCTGAGAAATAATGAACAACAACATACTTATGAACAAAATATGAACATGCTTCTAAGATAATTGTACTTTTTGATAAATGTGTATGTAAACAAAATCGTAAATCATTCCTGTTAATGATTCAAATGTACTTTAAATAACAAGTTCTGTGCTAAATGCCAAAATAAATTCAAGACATACGTAATAAACACTTTTCTTCATGGAAAGCATCTACTAAGAACGGGAGAGATTGAGGTCAAGGTAGGTCACAGCAGGAAAGCGCCGTCGATTTATTACGTATTCTGTATCGAATTGGTGCCAGTGAAACAAAGTATTTAAGGAGACTGCAGTACTTGACTTAAATATAAACAAACCCTCACAGTGTGATTCGCTTAGCAGACATCTTTTAAAATGTAGATGCCGGCATCTAGATAAATCTTAATCAATCTAAAACCAAAACATTTAAAATAAATTGCAATAGAATGCATTCAATAAGTAAATGAGTTCCCCGACATTCATGCTTCATGTGATAATGTTCAACTCATTTTTTTCAATATTTCGATTTCAGCCTTGTGAAGTGGAAGCTCGAAATCGCACGTTATTAATGTAGTTATTGTGTTTATGTGTGTATTCCAGATTTCTATCCAAGAGGAGAAACTCATGTCACACAAAATATGACAATTCATCAAGAATCAAGTAGTAATTCCATTTTTCCTCGAATGACTGAGTAGTTTTCAGCGGCCCTTACTATTTTGGACTACAATACGTAAGAATAAATACTTTCTACATTTTCTGTTCAGCTAAAATGAACACAAAGTTCATCACCATGTAATATGAAAACAATGTACTAGCTTTTTAAAAAAGAAATGACGATCAGAAAAAAAAATCTAAAGATACAATTAGTTCAATGAAAATAGTCTAGAAATGTTTTCTTAGATCTGTCTCTGATAATCAAATGTGACTGTCACTGACATAATAGAAAAATATCAAAAAGGGTTATGTTCAATTATATAATCAAACATTTGCAAAACAGTAACTATTCCATATCACTGGTTTGATTTGTGCTTGCGGTGAGTGATAACTTCAAGAACAAATTTTAAAAGTGCGTGCTAAGAATGCAATGGAATGCATTACTAGTTAATTATATTGTATTGTGTTATAGTAAATTTTTAAGTTTGTAATAGCACATATATCATTTAGAAATGAAATAAAGTGATAAGCGTATTAGTTCTCGGACTAAATAAGTAACAAATGATAAACAAGCAAATTCGATGAATTGGTATCCCCCGCCGAAAGGGCTTGAGGTGAGGAATGGCAAAAACATTTATCTGGCAAAAACTAAAGGATTTTACTAAGAAGCAAATAATTTCATTAGTCAAAATCATTTTAACAGAAAATGAATGCTATTTTTTTGAGAGGTGTGGGGGTGGGTGGGGGGCAGCATACCGTTGGCTTCCGTGTCGATACAAAGCAACGTAAGTCCGATACGAGGTCAAGTTCAAGGTCAAACTGAAGTCAGGTGATGTCTGAAGATGAGGAATGGTCACAGGTTACATCTACATTTGTATCAAGTCATTCAGTTTGGAGAAATAATGTATGAAATAGCATTCTCTTGTTTTAATTCTGAATATAAATTCTCTGTATAGACAAAACATAGTCATAGATGCATGCTCTCAGAAATTGTTCATACGTCTTCACAAAAACCAATCTTGTATAAAGATATTATTGAAGGAGAAAAAATCTTCGCATCAATCTTTCTTGCCATTGAAAGCGGTTTCGACTAAAATTGTTATACTTCTTAATTGTATACTGAAAACCTTATGTGAACAAAATGTGACCTGGTCGCATCAGTCATGAATTAGTTACAGGTATATGAGTGATATTTCTATCTGCCTTTTCGCTAGTTGTAAATAAAATTCTATTCGATATTTCTGTATTTTTTCCATAATTGTTTTAATCCATAGGTTATTGTAAAGTCAGTATTAGAGATCCCAAGGTTGTTGCCATTTCCAAGTCATTTACTTATTTACAAAAAGCATAAACGATTACGTGCTTGCTGATTAAAAAACCCGGGTTATAATGCTTGTGCTCTCATCCTTCATTAACTTTTCGTTTGTGTAGAAGATGCGGAAAGACATTATTCCGTAATATATGCTTTTTAAGTCATTACTGGGGATAATTTCGTTAAATTTGACATTGCATTAGACTAAATTATCCGTAATAATCGACCTTGAATATTACAACCTTGCCCATTAAGTTTTTTCAGTCTGTATGATAAAACGAGACTTTCTTAAATTATGTGCCATCTCTGACAGAACACTAACGATATACTGGCAAATTATAAGTATTTTTCCATAAATACATACGAATTTTAACTTCATTCTACTTCTGGAAAGTGCACAGTAGTTACACCATTGCCTAAGCTACTATTGAACTATCAAATAGTTCATGTCATTTTGGAGAAATAATGTATGAACTAGCATTCTCTTGTTTTAATTCTGAATATAAATTCTCTGTATAGACAAAACATAGTCATAGATGCATGCTCTCAGAAATTGTTCATACGTCTTCACAAAAACCAATCTTGTATAAAGATATTATTGAAGGAGAAAAATTCTTGGCATCAGTCTTTCTTGCAATTGAAAGCGGTTTCGACTAAAATTGTTATACTTCTTAATTATATGCTGAAAACCTTATGTGAACAAAATGTGACCTGGTCGCATCAGTCATGAATTAGTTACAGGTATATGAGTGATATTTCTATCTGCCTTTCCCAAGTTGTAAATAAAATTCTATTCGATATTTCTGTATTTTTTCCATAATTGTTTTAATCCATAGGTTATTGTAAAGTCAGTATTAGAGATCCCAAGGTTGTTGCCATTTCCAAGTCATTTACTTATTCACAAAAAACATAAACGATTACGTGCTTGCTGATTAAAAAACCCGGATAATAATGCTTGTGCTCTCATCCTTCATTAACTTTTCGTTTGTGCAGAGGATGCGGAAAGACATTATTCTGTAATATATGCTTTTTTCAGTCATTACTGGGGATGATTTTCGTATAATTTGACATTGCATTAGACTAAATTATCCGTAATAATGGACCTTGAATATTACAACCTTGCCCATTAAGTTTTTTCAGTCTGTATGATAAAACGAGACTTTCTTAAATTATGTGCCATCTCTGACAGAACACATAACGATATAATACTGATACAATAATTATGTGCTCTCTACAGAACATAACGATTATACTGCACAATTTAAGTATATTTCCATTATAAGCATACGATTTAACTTCATTTCTGTCTGAATTGGAGTAACATGAAGTATATTGAACTACAATGTCTTCTTAATATGTTTAATTCTTATTTATATAAATTCTCTGTATAGACAAAACATAGTTATAGATGCATGCTCTCAGAAATTGTTCATACGTCTTCACAAAAACCAATCTTGTATAAAGATATTATTGAAGGAGAAAAATTCTTGGCATCTATCTTTCTTGCCATTGAAAGCGGTTTCGATTGAAGGAATTTGATGCTTATGGCAGTCAGCCCTGCACGTTCGGATCATTTTTTTCTCTAGGTCGCTGAAAGGAATCGAGTGGAATCATTTGAATATTCTTAAAGACGACCATATATGAATGTTACAGATCGAGTTCGGTGAAGATCTATCACCTGGTTCATGAAAAATACCGTATCAATAATTTCTTTAAAGGAAAGGAAATAGCAAATCTAAATAAAACTGAGATAAGATGCTATGGAAATAGTTAAAAGATAAGAATGGGCCGTAAGAGGATGCGCCAGACCCAGTTTAGCAAAGATCCATAAAATGGTTCATATGAAAATGTCTTTTCATTCTATTTCTAGCTCCGGCTGTCCTTAAAATGGGCCAAGGATAAAATTTGAATAATTTGAGCGAGGGCTTTAAAAGGATAACTCAGACTAAGTTTCACCGGGTTCATGAGGTAAAGTTGCTGGAATGTTTTTTTCCCTACTTTTAGAACTGATGATCTAAAGAAACTAACATTACCATTTGATCATATTTGAGAGAGGGACTTTACAAGGATGTTAAAGATGTCATCTATCACATGGTTCATAATAAAAAGTTGTTAATATTTCTTTATGTTTTTAGTTCTGACAGCTCCTAAATGAGTGAGTGAATGAATGAGTTTGATTTAATGGCGACTCAGCTTAGAAAACTCTTCAATCGCCCAGAAGAAGTTAGATTGGAAATAATTAAATTAAAAAAAAAAAAAAATCAAAATAAACCATTTGAACAAACTTGAGGGATATATATGCCAGTTTCGGTAATTTCACAGAAGAGAAGAAGATATTTAAGTTAAACGGTTGACGTAGGACACATGTCGATGGACGACAGAAGATGGATAATTGACTACAGTCACCAGGTTATCAATATTTACAAATAATACAAATAAATTTTTGTGGTGCTTAAATTAATCTCTATGCAGGTATATTGTATTTGATCACAATATTTTGTAAATATTAAAGACAAAAAAACAGGTCATTCCTTTTTATTAATAAGAGCAAATTCTAATACTTCAAAACTGAACTCTAGTACGTTTCACAGGTAAATATTTCTGTCTTAGGCATGCAATTAGACATGAGTTTTTGTATAATCATTTGAGTACCGCCGTTTAGAAAACTCCAAGATGACTAACTAGACATCAGGCTATCCAAACACTTAAAAATATCCATCCTCTCTCCAATGTAAGGCATTTCAACCAGACTGTATTCACTTGCACCAATCTCTAAAACACCCTCTTGTACAAACCATACAGTGTAAGTAAGTAACCCTCCTCGCTTTGAAATAGACAAGAATGTTTTACAGTGGCTGATTGAAGATGCACTTGTGCAATATACTGTAAAATCTATCCAGAAAATGTTAAAATAGTTTCAAGAGGATCTTCGTAAACTATCAAACGTCATATCAGGGTTACCTGTCTCTCTGTAACATTTTGGTCAATAAGACTATTCGAAACACTCGTGGAATGTTTCTCGTTTTCATACTAGCTTATAACAAAAGAGCAGAAAGAGGAAGTGATATGTATGGCAAAACTTAACTAATGATAATATTTAGACTGAACACACAATAAACCCACTCTTTGTTAGGTATCAAATTATAAATCTTTATATACTTTACAGCTGAGACTTTCCGACATTTAAAGAAACGGAACATAATAGTACCTCATGCTTTACTCAAATATAGCATCTGGATGAGGTTTACCAAGCTATTCTGTTTCGTGAAATTAGTTTCGAAGCATTTGTGATAAACTAAATAATATTCACTTACTTAAATCCTTTGCTTAGTATGAAATTGATAGCATATACTGATACATTTCACAAAGAGCTGAATCTTACAAAATTATCGATTCGTTCTAAGGAAACGATGGCAAAAATTTAAATAGTATATTGCTGGATCTTCTTTATCTTGGCTATTTTATGCAAATAATATTTGAGAACAATCTTTGACTATGCATTACCTGTTTTGTCCTTACAAAGAACGCATATTAAAGAGGCACCACAAAATAACTGTATTCTTTTGTATTTCCTTGATGGTAATTATACATGATTTGCATGAAAAATATGAGATATACAAGAATTAGTTTCAAATTGACTGTGACATATATTAGGCCAAGACAATGTGTTTAATGTCTTAGAAATTTTATTGAATTAATATAGTAATATGTAAATAAATCAGTGTATTTAGTTAAATTTCAATCACATTTTGTTTCTACAGTGCAAGACAGTTATTCATCTATATTCTTAAAACTATGCTGAAAAGAGATGGATTGAATAAGTTTGCAAATAAAGTTGTGAAAACACATTTATTCAGAAAGGGCCTAAATTGTCCACCTGAAAACTTATAGTATAGCTGTATATTACCTATATTATAAGAATGATTTTCATGAAGTTTTTGTGGATGACAAAAAATAGGTCACTAGGTCGTGGTGGGTCTTTAGGCAAAGGAAAAAAGCCAAAAACTGTCCATTCTTTCACATAATGGATAGTTTGAGGCGTTTCTCTGACTTAAACCATGGTCCTCACGAAAAAGTCAAGATTGTCGTGATATTATATAATTTCCCTAATATTGACCTCTTTAAGGCAAAGACAATTCATTGATTTATGTATCCGAATTAAACTAAAAACAAGTAAAACGGAGTTAAAATCAAATTGCATTTAAACAGATTTATTGCATTTAGAAGGTTTTATTTAAACATTTATGATATTCAATGCTGTTTTGTTTAGAAATATTTTAAAATAGATCTCGTTTTCTTATATTTGAATGTACAAAATTAAAATTTAACTTGGCCTTATGATATGTGCATCAGTAATTGTCCATGCTTTGTTCGTGCTGAGTTTGCAGGTTTATATAGATCAAGTAATTTTATTCAAATTAATACAATGATGGGTCCAGGTGAAGACATTCTAAAATGTATGTAACTATATATTCTTCAACTATTACTCAGCATTTTTGATTAAACAATGAAACAGACATGCCGAGAAAATGCTATTTACTATAAAATTCATTTCTTATTCTCTATAAGTATTAAGTTTTGAAAATGAAATGTAATTTTTTTTATAGTTCTGCCTTTGCAATTCTGGTTTAATTAGTTGGGGAGGAAAACCTTACTGCTTGATTTAAAAATTCTACAACAGCATGTATGCACTTTTCTTCCCTTCTTTAAGAACCAAGTAAAATATGTATCATTCTAAAGGTATCCCAGGATAAAAAAGGAAGTTCTTGAATTCTTGAGACATCTTTAATTATAATTTCTTATAAACAAAATGTACTTTTAAAAGGAAATTTAATGAAAATTGCAAAATTATGTTTTACAAAATCATCACAAACGTTTTACTTGTACTTTTCACTTTCATGACTGGTATGAAAAACTCCTAACAACAAGCATAACAAAATTTGCAATTTTTAATTTATGTGGTGTTTACAAAACAGAAAATGGAATTTTACATCAATCTTCAAACTGCAAAAGTTAAAGAGCTTTATACGGAAAAAATGTCTTGTCTCGTAATTACGAGATATCATTATTATAAGAAAATTACCCTTATCACATTACACGAGATTTATACTCGTTATGACGGTTTCATAACTTGTTTTTACAAGAAAACATTTCGTAATTACAATAACATATCGTAATTACAAAAAAAAAAAAAAAATACGAGATATTCTATCATTTTTACAAGAAAATTACCCGTATACCCGTGTCACATAACTACGAGATCTTTACATGACGAGTTTGTATCTCGTTTTTACGAGAATATATTTCGTTATAACAATAATTAATATCGTTAATACAAGAAAATTGTATCGTCATGACAAGACCATTACGGTCAAATTTTCTGGTAATACCGAAACGTGAAGTAAACCTTTAGTACATTTGACTTCTTTTTCTTGTCGTTGTAGGAGAAAGTGGATTTGTTCATTTCTAGATAGGACATTAATAAATGTCTTGTATGGCAGAAGCAAAATAAATAATTTTACACGAACAATGCATAAGAAATGTAGGTATACAACATTTGAAAAATAAAGGAAAACTAGAAAATGCTTTTGTAAAAAAGCGCATGTCTCCCCCAATGCAAAGTCCTATAGGCAAGAAGTCAATAGGGGTCAGGAGCGAAAGTCAAAGAGACACTGATGGTTGGCGGCAATAGGGATCATCTACTTGGCATGTCCAGTCATCCCGCTAAATTTCAACACTCGTGGCCTAGTGGTTCTCAAGTCACTGTTCAGGCTCCTGTGACCTTGACCTTTGATCACCTGACCTCAAAATAAATAGGTGTCATCTACTCTGCATGTCCAATCATTCTATTAAGTTTCAACATTGTAGGTCAAGTGGTTCTCAAGTTATTTCCAAAAAATGATTTTACATGAACAGGCCACTGTGACCTTGACCTTTAATAGACTGACCCCAAAATCAATAGGGGTCATCTACTCTGCATGTTCAATCATCCTATGAAGTTTCAACATTTTTGGTAAAGTGGTTCTCAAGTTATTGACCGGAACTGGTTATCAATGTTCAGGCCCCTGTGATCTTGACCTTTAACGGAGTGACTCCAAAAACAATAAGGGTCATTTACTATGCATGAACAATCATCCTATGAAGTTTCAACATTCTGGGTCGAGAGGTTCTCAAGTTATTGATTGGAAATGGTTTTCCATGTTCAGACCCCTGTGGCCTTGACCTTTAACAGAGTGACCCTAAAATCATTAGAGTTCATCTACTCTGCATGACCAATCATCCTACGAAGTTTCATCATTCTGGGTCAAGTGGTTCTCAAGTTACTGACCGGAAATGGTTTTCAATATTCGGGCCCCTGTGACCTTGACCTTTCACAGAATGACCCCAAAATCGTTAGGGGTCATCTACTCTTTATGACCAATCATCCTTTTAAGTTACAACATTCTGGGTCAAGTGGTTCTCAAGTTACTGACCGGAAATGGTTTTCAATGTTCAGGCCCATGTGACCTTGACCTTTAATGGAGTGACCCCAAAATTGATAGGAGTCATCTACTTTGCATGTACAATCATCCTATGAAGTTTCAACATTCTGGGTTGAGTGGTTCTCAAGTTACTGACCGGAAATGGTTTTCAATGTTCAGGCCCCTGTGACCTTGACCTTTAATGGAGTGACCCCAAAATCGATAGGGGTCATTTACTTTGCATGTACAATCATTCTATGAAGTTTCAACATTCTGGGTCAAGTGGTTTTCTAGTTATTGATCAGAAATGGTTTTCAATGTTCAGGCCCCTGTGACCTTGACCTTTGACGGAGTGATCCCATAATCAATAAGGGTCATCTACTCTTTATGACCAATCATCCTATCAAGTTTCAACATTCTGGGTCAGGTGGTTCTCTAGTTATTGATTGGAAATGGTTTTCAATGTTGAGGCCCCTGTGACCTTGACCTTTGATGGAGTGACCCCAAAATCAATAGGGGTCATCTACTCTTCATGACCAATCATCCTATGAAGTTTCAATATTCTGGGTCAAGTGGTTCTCTAGTTATTGATCGGAAATGGTTTTCAATGTTCAGACCCCTGTGACCTTGACCTTTGACAGAGTGACCCCAAAATCAATAGAGGTCATCTACTCTTCATGACCAATCACCCTGTGAAGTTTCAACATTCTGGGTCAAGTGGTTCTCTAGTTATGTATCGGAAATGGTTTTCAATGTTCAGGCCCCTGTGACCTTGACCTTTGATGGAGTGACCCCAAAAACAATAGGAGTTGTCTACTCCAGCAGCCCTACAACCCTATGAAGTTTGAAGGTTCTAAGTCAAATGGTTCTCCAATTATTGCTCGGAAATGAAGTGTGACGTACGGACGGAAGGACGGGCGGACGGACAGGGCAAAAACAATATGTCTCCCGGGCTCCCGGGGGAGACATAATTATGTTTTCGTACATTACGTTGCCTATTTTTGGCTGAAAATGCCATACCAGATGTATCTCTGCGATACTTTTCTATCTCGCTTTTGGGGTATACAAAGAGGACTTAACTGCTTTCTAACGGTTGAAAATTAAAACTAACTTTCTGTAATTACTTTTTCCTAATCTGGGGGCCGATTTGGGTCAAAGTGATACGTTTCCCTTTAGAATTTTTATTGCAGCCAGCTAAAATTTCTGTAAAACGTTGCAGTTTATATTTCGTAATTTTTGTCGGCTGATGTACTCATACCTCTCAACGCACAAGGTTGTTACTATGCATGTCCATTATTAACCCGTAACTGTCCATTATTTTAAGAATGGATAGTTACAGGTTAATAATGGACAGGTATAGTAAAATAATCGTGTGTGTAGAGAGGTACTAGTACAATAACCTATATAATGGACAAAACTAACAAAAGATTACCTCACAACCGTGTTTTAAGCTTGCTGTTTATGTTGAAGTGTACCTGTGTCATAATAAATAGTAATATATGTTTCTATATTGTGAAATGTCAGGGGCATAATGATATGCAGATTTAACATTAAATGATATGAAATATAATGAATATACGACTGTCCTAAAAACATACAACTGCTCAGAATAAGCTCGTATATATTCCTGCCGTCATAAGAAAGTACCTACTTAGAAATGTTGGTATAAAATAAACAAAGCACAAGTAATCGAGATAAATTTCATCCTGGAAATAGATCAAACATTTTAGAATATGGCTTAGCACCAAAAATATTAAAGTTCTTACTGTTTTGAAATGTGCACAAGGTGAAAACAAAAAGTCACAGACCTAATAGCAAGTGTGTCCACCTCTAACAATACATGCTTGGCATTTTCGGCGCATTAGACGTTTTATACGATACTGTGGGATGGCATTCCATTCATTTACGAGCACTTAAATCAGCTGCTGACGGTTTTGGATAGGATTACCGCTATTATAGACCCTGCGACCACAAGTGCCATTGTAACAAGTTAACGTGTTAGCTGCCAGGAATTTGAGGTCAGTCTGGCAGAGTGTGGTCTTGCGTTATCTCGCTGGAACAAAGTGACGTCGGGGTGATTAGCAGGAAATGGTAGCACTTGCGGTTGCGGTGCATCATCGTGCTGTAAGACTTCCGTCGACGACGATGAGTGGTGTCCTGTAGTTCCATGAGATCCCACCCTATACCATTACACTGTCTCCTCCCAAACGTGGCGCCTAGCAAACACAACAGTCGGCATAACGCTCGCCGCGTCGACGCCATATTTTAAGACATCTATCCGGTATATCAAAGATGAACCGTGACTCAACCGTTAACAAGGCACATTGCCGTTGACTCTGTGTCCATCGCAGATGATGACGACACCAAATGACACAATTTTTCCGACGTTCTGGTGTAAACAGTTAACATATTGCCCCGATATGCGTCATAGCTACATAACCCAGTTTCATGCAAGCGGCGACGTATAGTTGACACACTGACACGTTGTCCATTGACACTTAAATATCTCGAGCAACCTGTACTGCAGTGCAAAACCTGTTACGCAATTTCGAAAGCCTAATATGCCGGTCCTATTGACGTGACGTGACTCTCGGACGTCCAGAACGTTCTTTGTCACTCACAGACCCGGTTGCATTGTGTCGTTCGACACGTTTTCTTATTGTACGGTGTGTGCAATTCATTCGACGCGCCACCTCCCGATATTACATACCACCCTTGATCATGCCAACGACTTGGTTACGTTGAACGTCATTCAAACGTGCCATTTCAGTGCAGTAATAAACAAAAGGTATGGCGTTTTTCTGTAATATCCTTACAATGATTGATAACACACTAACATTTTGTAATGAACTCTTACAGTTATTTGTGAAAAGGCCCATTTTGCACGTGCACCATGAGCAAGCCAATCGACCGTTACATTCCGAATATTTAACTTTAATATCATCCATTGTTGACTACAAAACCAGTTTATACGATTTAAATTTCAGGCCAAAATAAAATAATTTTCAGAGTCAGTACTTTCTTATGACGGCGAATATACAAATTGATCTAGCCTCCTACAAGCTTCTTGCATTTCTATTGGTCAAAATAGACGTCACGAGGAGACAGGATATATTCCATATCCTGCTAGTACATTTCAGATATGAATTTTGATTAAACAAAATGGCTGCCGTTTGTTAATTTACAAAATATTAGATTATAGTATGTAAATAAAGGGTAGTCGGCAATATAAAATCTCTCGCCTGATATGGATTTCCTCGACAGCGTATATCCCATATCCTGTCACCAACAAGCAGTGTAACTAATAATGTATGTTAAAAGCAAGAACTTGGTGTATAAAGAGACAAAATAGAGGATGGTTTTTTTTTTAATTTTGATATTGCTCTCGATTTCTGTTACGACTCTAATATGAATAAAATCATTAATTTCCATCGGTTGTTTTCAAGCATAGTTTAATGAAATATTCATGGTTATAACAATTGTCATTTAGTTTTATTTCGGTATTGCATTAAATTGGCTAGAGCTTCACAAACTATGTGTAAAATATCCAAACGTGCTTGAAGCTGAAGCATACTCACGGCCTGTAAACACTGGCTCGTCCTCTTTAAGGAGATGAGTTGAAAAAAGAGCCAATGATACTTCCGAGGAGGCGCTAATGACCGGAACTTTATGCAGAATGTAAACAAAGAAGAAGGGTGAGTAGATTGTTTCCTTTCTCAGATAAATGTAAGGCCCTATTTCAAAAAATAGCCAATGTAGTTCCACTCAGAAATGATTATACTTTTTATATATGCAGGTCATTTTGCAAGGTAAATGCATTCCTTGACGTGAGAACTTTTGAAAGTTGGAAAATGGGGCAAGTTCGAACCAAAAGTGGAGATTTACCCATATATTTCGTCCCAATTTACACATATAAGAGTAAATATACATTGTACCAATTTTTCCCATAATGGTATGTTAAATCTGTATTATTTATGTGTTTTAACGGCGGGTTTTACCCCTCTATGCTCAATTTTGGCTAAGAGGAGGAGCCAAAGCCTTGGAGGAGGCGCAAAAGTCCAGAGTCGGAGCCACTGACCAGTTCATTTCCTAGGTGATGAACACTCGTATAAAGCGTTTTCGTTCTCGCAATGTAATATCTATTCCGTTTTAATGTTTATAATTTGATGCTTGAAATTGTATTATACTACCCAAATGCACATAATCTACCTAAAATAACAAGAGCTGTCCATAAGACAACCCACTCGACTTTTCTCAGTACTTGACTCTGAATTAGAGCTTTGCCAGTAAAACTTTATAAAACTTAAAACTCTAAGTTAAAAAGGGGCATAACTCTGTCAAAATTCATTCAGAGTTATAGAGATTGTTTCTCCTGGTGTAGACTTTGATAGTAAATAACTGTTTTAAGTTTCAAGTCAATAGCTTTGATAGTGACAGAGATATTTGACTTTATAAAAAAACAATTTCCAACGGCGACGCCGACTCCGACTGCGACGTGAACACAATATCGTTTTGACGATTTAAGCATTGCTGGTCATGTTAGAATGTACACTTTATTTATAAAACTCCCTCGATATTTTTGCTCAATTGTTTTTGTTTTTTTTTTATCTTTTCAATATATTTATGTCTTTTCTAATTCATTTAGAAACAATTTTTTAAGAGTTATTTGAAAGCATATATAAAATCGAGAAAGGCAGCGATACTATATAATGTAAATATAAGAAATGATTTTTTTTCGATATTCCGCAGAATAGGATCGGCAAATCAGTGAATCGCGCTAGCTGGAAATTAAGTATCAACATACATGTTTCCTTACAAACGTTATTGAAGTAAAATTAGAAAACTGTATTTATAATTCTGTAACTGTAAGCTCAGTAACGGTCAATACCCATTCTTACTACGTAGCATTAATTAAAAACAAATCTGACATCAAATATTCAACAGATGGCACCCTCCCAGTACTAAATAATAACTAATTAATATGACTTTGACTGCAGAACGACGACTGACAAACGGACAAGGATAAGACAAAAGCTATATGATACATGCGGTTCGACAGGGGAATAAATATATAACGTTTTCAGTTTCTTTGTTATCGTTAGAACATCTGGGAGAGGTATTTTGAGTGTTAGCATTTTCATATACGTATATGTAATCGAATTTGGCAATTTACAAGTAAACAATTATATTTATTTAGCATTTGTAAGTACCTAGTGAAGCACATATTGCAATTGCATTTCAAGACTACCACAAAGTTAACACTAACTATTAAAAAATCCAAAATGCGTTGGACATGAAAACCGTTGTGCATTAGGAAATGTCCCTTTCGAAGAAAATATCATAATTATACAACTTATAACGCCATGATAGCCCATCATTAGATAAGTGCAAAAGAAAAGAGAAGTGCAAATATCTCGTAATACATTCTAAGGAAATGAATAGGATGTTGTTAAAACATCATCCATCAGATGTTTGTCACAATCCAAGGAAATCATGATAAAGATCTGGTATGTCAGAATTGATGACACATTAAAAAAAACTAAATTTCAAAGTGCTTTGGCTCCCACTCCGGTTCTTAGCGCCTCCTCTGCGGCGTTGGCTCCTCCACATGGTGATAAATGCACGTGTACGGGATAAACACGCTAGTAAACCACGTAAGTTATGCAGTAGTAAGATATGCTTTTCAGCGAGGTTGATGCAGGGACTATAAAATCTTAAATTTGTGTAAATTAGGGTGAAATATATGGGAAAATGTCCACTTTTGGTTTGGACTTACTGTATTTTCCAATTTTCAAAAGTTCTCACGTCAAGGAATGCATTTACCTTGCAAAATGGCCTGCATATATAAAAAGAATAATCATTTCTGAGTGGAACTACATTGGCTATTTTTTAAAATAGGGCCTTACATTTATCGGAGAAAGGAAACAATCAACTCACTCTTCTTCTTTGTTTACATTCTGCATGAAGTTCCGGTCATTAGCGCCTCCTCGGAAGTATCATTGGCTCTTTTTTCAACTCATCTCCTCAGAGAGGACGAGCCAGTGTTTACAGGCCGTGATACTATTCAATCTAAACTAACAAAATTTCAAAAATAAGCTGTACGACTGCCGAATCGCTAAAACTAAGTTAAAATAGGCATTATTTGTTTCCTTTGCCTTTTAGAAAGAAAAGGTGTGTTTTAGTCAGCAGCCTTTTTGGAGCAGAGTTCATCGCAGGTGTTATGCTACAAGACTAGGGAAATGAGCAAGGAAAGGTCTGGCAATAAAATCAACAGCATTTTTTTTTCAATTTGTGACTTGAGATCTTGGTTTTAATTGAAATTATTCTCTTCTATAACCGTTGTTGCTATATTTACACTAGTATATCAAGATTTAGATCAAATTTAAATGTCAATGTTTTGTAACTGTAATCCAAGACGAAGCACATAGTAAAGTACATACACCTTAGCATACTGTCAATATCAAACAACTTTGCGGTGGGTAGTCGGTTTTCAGCTTGCCAGTTGCATATTGCAGAGAAATCTAGCAAATAATGTCCACTTTATCCTGAGAATATTGTTCTATTTCCCTTGAGTTAAAATACTCGTCGCATCGTTTTACCGGGCTGGAATTAATGAAATATGCTTTATTTCAAAAAGCGAGCCCGTAGCTGAACCTGCTAACGACTGCCTCACTGGGTCCCTATTCATGACACCTGCAAGCTTAATGTTATAGAAACATCATTCATTTATTCAATAATAAATTGTTGTCGTTCATAGCTTTTCGTTATTCATTTGAGTAGTAGCAAGATAATAACAATGGTATTGGAAGACTACGTTTTTATGAAATAATGTTAAGTACACAACCAGAAGTCAAGTACTTTTAATGTGTGTTTTATTACACACAACTAATTGCAACCCCTTTTAAAGAGGATTAACTTCCCCAAGAAAAAAATGTTTATACGCTTTTCATTTCAATTATTTATTAGATGTTTAATTACATGACGAATCGAATGGATTATTTTTGGAAAAATATGTTTGCTGAAATGATTTATTGACTTTTTTCCGCAGTATAATTTCTATAAAGCGCTAGTGTTGCAGTAAAATAGCTATGTGCTTCAAAATACTGATAGTACAAACCACACAAGCAATATAGTTAAAATATATTTCATATATCATATACTGCTGAGCTTTCGAGTGATACCAGTACATTGAGTTTAAAATGGAACACCGCACTGGTAAATAGGTGTTCAACACTTGTAATGAGTCATGTAACTGTTAACCTAACCAGTGTTTATGAATTCTGTACCAGTACAAACCTGTTCTGAATCAGAGGTGGAGGAGACAATGTCTTTTATCAAATTGGCACGAAAAACAGACGCTTCGTTTAGGGATCGAATTTGCGACCCTCCGATCCGGAGATCAGTGTTCTCCCTAAGGAGCTAAGCGGGGAGGAGTGGGGGGGGGGGGGGCAACATATTCATGCATGCACTGTCTAAATTTGAATTACATTCTGATGTTTTATGATAATTGCTATTTTTCATACGTAATGCAAAATTACGTTATATACTGTCATCGAATAACAAAATGATTCTTTTGAAATGTCTTATTGTAAGCAATCACTATACGGTATAGAACAATATGAAATAGCTAATTCGATTAATCGGCATCTCCCGCGGAATTGAATTACTAAAAAGCAAATAATTTCATAACATTTGAACTTAAAATAACAGATGCCCTTTAGAGAGAGTGGGTGGTGACGGGGCGTACGTGTGGTTTTAAATAATAAAAGACAATAGCTTTGAAGTTATTGAAAAGATCCTGACGAAATTGTGTATGCACTACCACATTATATTGGTCTAAATTTAGTTTAAGTTTTATAGTTCTAGGTCAAATATGTCACAAGTTAAGAAGCAGAAATTGCCATATTTATTGTACTCTATTAGTTAACACTAGATAGTGCCGCATTTCCCTATAGTGATGAACATGTGTATGGCTCCGGATGGACGGATGGACAACGCCAAAATTATATCCCTCCGCCTTCAGCGGGAATTTAAAATAACACCATGTTATGTATATTTCATGAAAAAGGAAATTGAAACTTTATGTAAAGGAGAAAAGCCGAAAACTGTCCATTATGTGAAAGAATGGACAAATCGAGGCGCAACGCGCCGAGATTGTCCATTCTTTCACATAATGGATAGTTTGAGGCTTTTCTCTGACTTAAAACACGGTCCTCGCGAAAAAATCAAGATAGTCGTGATATTATATAATGTCACTAATAGTGTCCTCTTTGAGGCAAAGACAATTCATCGATTTGTGTCTCTGTGCTAAATAAAAATACCAAGTCAAATGGAGTTAAAATTAGATTGCATATAAATATTTATTGCAATTAAAAGTTTTTTAAACACTAATGATATTCAGTGCTGATTCTTAGAAAAGTTTCGAACATATTTCGTTTTGTGATATTTATGAATGATTTGAAGTACCTTTACAAAAAGTAAAATTTAACTTGGCCTTATGATGTATGTATTAATAGTTGTCCATGCTTTGTTCGTGCTGAATTTGCAGTTTATATAAATCAAGTAATTTAATAAATGACGGGTCCAGGTGAAGACATTCTAAAATGTATGTATATGTATTTTATATCGTTATTAGAAAACAATCGTTCTTATCTTGTAATTACGATATATTCTATCAATTTTATTAGAAATCGAAAATTACACGTATCACATGAGATCTTTACTCGTTATGACTCATATCTCGTTTTTACGAGAAAATATTTCGTTATTGCAATAAATAACATCGTCATTGCAAGACAATTGTATTCAAGTTCAATTCAGATTATTACGGCCAATCTGGTAATACCGAAACGTGCAGTAAAACATTAAGGAACTGGACGTTTTTTTTGTCTTTGTATTAGAAAGGTGAAATTGCACATTTCTTGGTAGGACTGCAACAGATATCAGTTATGGCAAAATTTAAACCAATTTGACACGAAAACTGCAAGATAGGTCTGCAGCATTTGAAAAAGAAAGGAAAATTATGTGTTTTAGCTCGACTATTCAAAGAATAGATGGAGCTATTGGACTCCAGTTTGTTTAACTCTGCCCATTGTTTTCTCGTTTAGAGCACAGCCATTATTTTATCTGGGAAACGTACGTACGCCGCCTTTCATGGAATTGCACTCTGTGCATCAGTGAAGGTTCCACGTGCACCGTTGTATGAATACATCTGCGGATGTCTCTAAATTTCATTCTGGTACTTATAACATGTGTAAATGATGAGTTCTGCTCAACTCGGGGCTAGAGGGCGTGGACGGTAGCTTGCACTTCCACTACAGTCCATGAACAGGCTCAGTCAAACCGAGCCTGCAACATTTTCGTTTATGTCGTGATGGGCGACCTGTGGTTTTCCACTTTTTTATTTCATCCATGCGTCGGCGTCCGCGTCGGCGTCACGATTTGGTTAAGTTTTTTATGTAAGCTGGTATCTCAGTAACCACTTGCGGAAATGGACTGAACCTTCACAACGTTATTCACTGTGATAAATTGACATACACTGCACAGGTTCCATAACTCTATTTTGTATAATTTTTATTAAGGTTTTATATGTAAGCTGGTATTTCAGTACCTACTAATGGAAATGGATTGAAACGTCACACACTTGTTCATTGTGATGAACTGACATGCAGTGCTCAGGTTCCATAACTCTACTTTGCATTTTTACAAGATTATGCCATTTTTTCGACTAAGCAATTGTTGGTTAAATTTTTTAATGTAAGCTGGTATCTCAGTACCCACTAATAGGAATGGATTGAAACGTGCACAGTTGTCCATTGTCATGAACTGATATGCATTGTACAAGTTCCATAACCCTTTTTGAAATTTTACAAAATTATGCCCCCTTTTCAACTTTAATATTCATTCAAGTGAGAAGTCTGTTGAATAGTCGAGCGTTGCTGTCCTCCGACAGCTCTTGTTTTTACATTACGTTGCCCATTTTCATTTAATTTGGCTGAAAATGCCATACCTGTGATACTTTTCTTTCGCGATTTAAGAGTACACAAAGAGGACTTTACTACATTCTAACGGTTGAAGATTTAAACTAACATTCTGTAATTACTTTTGGCACATTGTCTGATTTTAATTTGACTGATAATTTGTGGGGCGATTTGGGTTAAAGTCTTACGTTCCTCTTCAGGTTTTTTTATTGCAGTTACAAGTTCTGTAAAACGTTGCAGTTTATATTTCGAAACTTTCGAATTTCAGGTTGATGTACTCACACCTCTCAACGTACAAGGTTGTTACTATACCTGTCCAATATCAACCTGTACCTGTCCATTCTTAAAGTATCCATTATTTTAAGAATGGACATTTACAGGTTAATAATGGACAGGTATAGTAAAATAATCGTGTGTATAGAACGGTATCGGTACAATAACCTATATAATGGACAAAACTAACAAAGGATTACATCACAACCGTGTTTTAATATCATTTAGTCATTTCTAAAATTGTTTTCTGTTTAAGAAGCATTTATAAAAATGAAGTTATGTCTGAATTATAAATATATTGTCATGCAGCCACATCTCGTATTTATATAAAACATGTAATACTGTTGAGATAACGATGATAAAGATCTAGTGAATACAAAACGAGATATTGCGTTACCTACGTTTGCAATAAAAGACTCTTGCCTCAACAAAAATGGTTGTCTTCAAGAATAAAATGCCTCGAAGGATCATAATGCCTTTGTGTGGCTGCCATGTTTTGCCATGAAAACAAAATTATCTATTTCTAGTTAAATCCCATTTTTTTCTGAAATATTTGCAGAAGGTTACAGTAGAAAATATTATAGAATCCATTGTGTACGACTATCTCCTTTTATGGCTGTAAGTTCATGGGCAGTATCGAACGTTGTTTTATTTGTGTTAGTCTTTAATGAGCTTTTTAACAGACTGGCTGTGTAAATTTTTATGGCAGTCTAATTTATGCGCATCGTGTTGACCAATATGGTAGTCTATTGTAAGTCATATTGTGTTAAACGTTTGTCAAATGAACAAAAAGGAAGACAGAAAGTCATTAAACATGTTAAAAGAGTTGTCTTCATCAAGAGTGAAATAATTACTTAGGTTTAGATGTCAAATTAAGTACAACTTCCACTTTTCAAGCAAAGCTCAAAATCGAAATCTGTAAGAGAATCGAAAATAAATGTATAGATACATGTATACCTGTATAGTGCAAAATAGAGAAAAATGCAATACCATTCTGTTAAATAAACAATCAAATTCAATTTAGGCAGATAGTTGGCTTTACAAAGAAAAGGCTATTGATTTTTATAATACAAACCGTACCTTTTTATCAATCAAACGGTCTTACTGTATATTCCATCTCAGCAATATTAACAATGGTATAAGCGAAAACACAGCGAGGAGTACAGTTGCTTAATTAATTCTGCTTAACACTAACCCAAAAAGGTCGTGTGGTCAGATTGTATTTGTTCCTTTCGAGTCATATGTATTCGGTAATTGTGTTCTTAAAATTGGCGGCATACTCAAGGGTACAGGAGTTTGTATTTTCAAAACTGCCTGTTGATTATTTCTGTTTGGAAAGCAGTGTGCAGGTAATATATCAGTGAGAAGTAGATCAACTGTTTTCTGTTTTCAATGCCTGTACAGACCGTTCCCATTAATTACCATTACGTGCTAGATATTCCATCAAACATTTATTTAAGGAAACAAAGGACTCATCGCATAGATTTAGATCCTTTTTAGAAAGGAATATTTATTGCTACAGTAAGTTTTGCAATTGGAGTTGCACCTCTTATATACATTAATATGTATGTATGTATGTATGTATGTATGTATGTATGTATGTATGTATAAATGCATACATATATATTTGCGAATGTATGTACATATGTATGTATGTATCATCTCCTGTTAGGAGCTGTGACATTGTGCGATCATCTTAATTTGAGAAGTTTTCAGCGTTTCTTTAGCACATTTGACCCTATTGGCCTTTTAATCCTCGCACTCATCGGGAGACAAACCTTTTTTAAACCAAATGGCTTTGTGATAATTACATGCGTTCTTCCTGTTTAAATGCCAAAAAAATACGCTGTTTGTGTCACCGTGTACCTGGCGTCTTCATCAATCAAACGTTTTAGTGTAGCAATGCTCCTTGCCGTAACCACTGTTTTGGACCTACCAGGACGTGCCCCGTTTTTAAGGACTGCCTGACCATTTTTAAATTTATGTACCCACCTGTAAACAGTTTTCTCTAATCCTGCGGACTTTCTTTATGAAGTATGTAGTTCACGGAGTAACATTTTATAATAAATCCACATTTTTTCTTTCATATAAATAAAGCATTAAATTATCTATTTGATAAATGTTGTTTTACATTGTTTTCTCATTTTTGTCCCGAATGAAGTTTGAAGTTCAAGCATTGAATGGAACAGGTGTGCGACATTTATCTAAGAAGTCATTGGATTGTAAGCGGAAGAGTGCACTACAGACTATTAATGTGCTAAAGAATATATGTTAACAAAACAGATGTATATTTTAACAACATTGTTGTTCTTTGAGCAACATCTCAATACTAACTGGTCTATTTCAATGAATTTATTTAAAGTGCAGCATAGATGTCAGTCATGTTTGATGTAATTGTTTTGTATTCCTCAGTCTGTGAAAATGATCAATACATTTTGTGATGCATTATTTGAAAGGCGTTTTTCGTATGCGTTTTCTGTTTACATTTTAAAAAATAATAGGAAAGCAGTCTGCAAATGCTGTGTTCGTTGAATAATACATTTATCATGTCTGCAGACAGACAGTAATTGTGATCTCGTCTTGCAGCATGTTTGAATATTTGCAACATTGATTTGCGTAATAGCATACCAATCCCTTTCGTCTGAAATATGATTTCTTAATAATGCTGCTACGGAACGTATTCAAACTGTATGAACTTCTAACAAGACATTAG
Organism: Mercenaria mercenaria; assembly: GCF_021730395.1. NCBI lineage: Eukaryota > Metazoa > Mollusca > Bivalvia > Venerida > Veneridae > Mercenaria > Mercenaria mercenaria. The sequence goes on along the minus strand of NC_069364.1, from coordinate 86,177,680 downwards.
AAGTAGATCTTGCAGAACTATTCTGGAAGACAAAATCTCTGAAAATTTCAGAAAGTTCAAGTAGCGATAACCTTGGCTGGCATCTAATATTATTTACAACACTGCATTAACTATCAGTCGTACTTGACATGTGTGTAGAACTTTGGTCACAAGATTATTTTGCAGAAAGAAAATAACTAAAACGTTTCTTGTAACAAGAAAATATTGGAACGTCAGTTTTTAGTTCGAAATACTTGTACAAGAACATTTTGTCTAGGAATTGCTAAATCTGCTTTTCATGCAAAACGTTCTCATACTTTCTTTGCCATGCAGGGGCATATGGATGAAATGATCAAACACATTATTTTTCTTATTAAGTCATGGAAACAACATAAATATTAGCCTTTTGTTTTTTCCAAAATATCTTGATGAAAAAATATTTCAAATGCGTATCTAAGTTGATGTATGGGTTCGCTTTCTTGAAAAACTACTTAACTCTTAAACAACATATTGATTGTATGATTAACAAATGTGAATCTTTCGCAGATATACAAAGCTGTGGTTGATATTTTTATAAGACTCTATGTTACTGAATAGCTGACATAATCCGCTACGTTGACTTTGAAAATAAAAGTGTACTACTTATTCACTTTGATGGAACATTAAGAGATCGTTAATAGTAATCAGCAATTTTGAAAGAACAACCATGACCAGAAAGTATATTTGACCAATAATATACAGTGAGTTTATATATATTTTTCATAATAAGTATAACCATACAGACGTGTCAGTATTTTATCCGAATTCTTCTTAAATAGGACTATACTTTAATATTAAAAAGATGTAGGTTACCGATATACCACTTTCTGATCCCGCAGGGGTTATTGCCACAACTGTGTAAGTGGGTATTGCAATGAGTAGCATTTCAGAAATTTCAGAGACAAGGCAGGAAATCGAATCTGGATCCTTTCTATCGGCAGTCAAAGAGATTTGCCACTTGAACATTGTTTAATACTTATACAGGATGGTTACTATTAATATTCTGTAATGATTTCAGAAATAATTGGTATCTGTTTTAACCAGTCTTGATATAATTTCAATGTAAGAATTACACGTCTTCAACTTGAAATTAGAGTGAACGAAATTTTATCTTCTTAAGTTCGAACAGGTGGCTTTCAAATTTATGTTGAAACAAGATTATAACCAAAATAATGTTTGAGTCTAGTAGATCAGTGATCTTGATGGCTAAATCCATGAGGAAAACTAAGAAAGCGTGTGTCAAGCGTTTCCGTAATCTGCATTTGAAACTATAACATATACCAGCTAATAAACAAACAGACTTTGAATTGTAAAGGACCATACGACAACAAAAGAAAGAAAAGAGAAAATATTGATATGTCAGAAAATGCTGTTATATAGAGAATAATAGGTTAATGCCCTAGATGAGAAAGTTTATCTGGCGAGGTGGAGGAGGTTATCGGGTGAGCCGAAGGCGAACCTGATAACGTCCGGAGCCGAGCCAGATAAACTTTCTCCATCTTAGGCATTAACCTATTATTCTATTTATCTTGGCATTACTTCATTTTCCGATATTTGGTAATTTATTTTACAAAAATAAGTGTGCGACAACCGTTTCAATGACGTCATATTCGTAATGACGTCACTTATATAATGACCGACAAAATCGCAATGACTTCTTCGTTTTTGAATAAAAACTCATTATTTGACCACTCATTTTCTTAGTTCGGACATTTCCAACACAATGGTGATGGTTTCAATGCAAAATTTCTTATGACAACAATATCGTTCATAAGGTCACATGATCAACTGACCGTATATCACTGGTCACGTGTCAACTGACGGTATATCAATAAAGATATACGGCACCCTGATATCGGGTCGAAAATACTGCAAGTGACAGGATAAATATTTATCAAGAAGGCTTTGTCGGGCCCTTAATGGTGTTTCTCTTGATGCTCTGTATTCTGAGTACATACCTTGCTTTTTATATAATTATACAGGAGCATTTTTGTGTTTTACATGTCTTTTGTTTCCATTGCGTCTGTTAGAGATTCACCTGGCCGGGATTACTTTTATTTACCCTGTCCCGTGACTTTGGAACACGGTTGGGGTAAGTGTGAGGTTAGGTGCGCACCGCGCACCATAAACCGGTTTAAGCTCCCAAGTGGTGTTTTTGCCACTGACCGTTCCAATCGGTGCTCTACTTTGTTCCTTTATTTGTTCGTTTTGTCCTCGTGTGTTTGCTTTATATGTCAGTGTGTGTGTTGGTAATGTGCACATCTACGTGGCTGTGAGTTTCGTTATGGAGAGGCTGCGATTTTGAAGGTTGGATTCACTGTTATTCATCCTTGTTTTTTTATCTTAGTTTTTGGTAGGTAACATTTTTATGGAAACACATGAATAACAAACATCAAGGATTTGTTTTTCAACAAAACATAAAGTAAAATCTTTTAAGACATCCAAATCACTGTATGGCCAAAGCCATGACTAAAACCAACAATACCTGTAGCAAGCATTTCCGTAATCTACATTTGAAAATAAAACCAATACAAAATGAAAATTGAAAAGTTTGTAAAAGATTATATGTTATGGAAACATGTGAGAATCAGGTGATGTTACTTATGATTTCCTTCCAAACTTGAAAAGCGTCACAGGGTCCCAAAAGCAAGCTGCCTTAATTACAAAGCTTTATATAAATATCGGAAAGTGAATCCGGGGGCGATTCCCGATTCAGACGTGATTAAGCATTTGTTAAAAAAAGTTTAAAACACAGTATTCAGTGCCATGTCCTTATTTTCATAATTTGACCAGTTTCAAAATAAAGTCACTCTTTATCCCTTTAAGGATTATTCTACACCATTTTGATGACAACATACACTCGTTCACTCAAAATAATTATGTTTATTATACACATTTATTAAGTTTGCCATACTGTTTTCTCGCTTAGGAAAAGCCAATTATTTTAACTGGGGACCACACGCCGCTTTCCATGGAATTACACACTAATGTTTCATTAAAGGTTCCGCGAGCGCAGCCGTGCGGATGTCTCTAAATTGTTTTTGGCATTTGTAACATATGTAAATGTTGAATTCTTTTTCAGGCACACTATTGATATATTACGTGACCAAAACCAGTTTTAGTACTGGGGCCAATAACGTCTACCATGCACCCCTCCCTACACTTTTTTTCATAGGTAACAAATTGTTCGGCAGGACCAACTCTTTCAAAATAAAAAATGTTCCCGTGAAAAATCTCTTTTGAACTATATATGATTTCACTGTTTCCATGGCAACCTTTTTTTTTGTTGGGGAAGAGCAACCATGTAGATGATAATCAGCCATATCTTCGTGATAAAACAATATAAATGGTGTCAAAATGGAGCTAAGACATTGGCTTTTAAATAGCAGCAATTTTTTTGTTAATTAACTAATTTACATATTCATGAATATTAATGAGAATGTTACAAAATGACATCATTTTTTTTAAAGTTAACATGTTCTAAGTTTCAAATCAATTTAAATGTACCAATCCGTTTCAATCTGGTCTTAAAGTCCGTCCATCAGTGTTTTCTAAAATATTAATTTGTTACTCTTATGGTATTTTTTACTCCAAGCTAGGTGTGCTTAGCTAATTTGCATAAAATGAACCTCCAAGCTAGGTGTGCTTAGCTAATTTGCATAAAATGAACCAGTGCCGCAAACAACGAATAAAATTCGGAGACCACTAAAACTGAATAAATTGATATAATTAATTGTTATCAATGAAATAACGACTTTTATGTGGTCTACAATATTTGCAGACTTAATTGAAGGAAAGGAATTTACATAAGCTATCAGCTTGTTTTCCAATCCATGTATTTGACATGTAAAAATTTGTTGTACATGTTATGTGTATGTTGCTTAAAAAAATAATAAAATATTGTTTAAACTAATTGAAGGAGGAATAATAATGTAACATACATTACACATGTAACGTTACCATTTCAACAACCTTGTTTTATTGCATCAATCATCCCTCTTTACAAATCACTCTTTTACTGCAGAAATGACCCCTATATTCCAGGCAAAGTCCACACCTCGTACAGCAATACATTCTCTGCAAGAGAAGTAGAAAGGCAGTCAGTTCAACTCCGGCTAACAACGGGAACATACCTACCACAGACTAATCGTAAAAGTTTTAACCAGCATAACATTGATGAAACTTGTCACCTTTGTTGGTCCTGTGCGGAGACTGCGCAGCATTTTGTGTTCGAATGTCCTATACTTGACTCAGTTAGGGTAACTATTATAGCAGATATTGAAAAAGAGCTGATGGATTCATTTCAAGTTAGCTTTAACCGTATGAACTCCAAACTAAAAACTCAGTTAATTATAAATTGATAAATTATAAATTGTTGGCCTGTGCTGAAGGATTTGATAAAGAAGAACAGTGATTTGTATGAACTTCAAAGACTATGTGGGAGGTTGCTATACTGCTTAAATGCGTCACGATTAAGTATGTTAGATAAAAACTTTTTACTGCTAGTGGGAAAATTTAAAGGCCTACAGACATTCCGCTTTACCACTTAACTGGCCTATAGCTTAGTTTAATTTATAGTCCTACTGTCTCCAAATTGAAATCTGAGAACTTGTGTTATCTTGTGTTGGTGGAGGGATTCCAGAATTCAATAAGGATTACGCATCAGTGCGGTTCTCCTACGAAGGAGGGAAAGGATTAATACAGAACAGAACAGATGGCTGCCAAATTGAGTAAGATTTTTGTTTCAAGACTTCGTGGACAAACTGGCAATGTTATAATTCCTTTAATAAATAATCAATACTGTATTTCGGAAATGCATTTACACATTTTACTCTCTAAATTTACAGAATTGCCTGATGCAGTTGCATCATGTGTGGTAGATAACTGATATTAAAAATGGCATCCAAAATGGCCGCCAAAAATTGTCAAGTTTCTGTATATGGAGACTTATGTATAAACAGGAGTGCTAAATTGTATATATCTTATTGAAATGCACTAAAATGTATGTTATGTTGTCAAGACGATTATAAAAGGTTATTTTTATGGAACATTACTAATATCCAAAATGGTGTTCATGATAGCTGCCAAATCTATCTATCTATCTTATCTATGGTTACTGCCTCACGCCTCTAGTGAGTATTATGGGCACGCCGGGTATTAGTGAAGAATAAAAGTTAAACTGGAAGAAGTCTTCCATACATAGTGAAACTATGAGACATTATAAGCATGATTGTTAAAATGTTAAAAACAGTAATAGATCTAGAGTAAAAGAAGGTTAAAAACAACTGCTTTATTTAATACTGGAACAGGGCCACTGCCTGCTTGAAGGATTCAAGATCAGATAGAGTCGCAATATGCGGGGGTAACCTGTTCCATAGGACTGTGGTGTGAGGGAAGAAGGAGAATTTAAAGAAGTCCGTGTTGAGATGAATCTGGCGGAGACCGAGGGGGTACATCTGTCTGTTTAACCTGGTTGGGGCTTCTTTGTAAGTTGAAAGCGGGATGGCTACAAGATGGTGGTAAATCTTGTAGAACATGACATGAAATGGAGTCTAGACGTCTCTTCTCAAGTGTGCTCCAGTCTTAGGTGTTATGTGGGTCCGTTACGCTAGCTACTGTATCGTGAATGATCGTTTGTATTCCATCTGACTATGTGTCGCTGGACCATTTCTAGCTTATGTATTTAAACCTGTGTGTGGGGGACCATACAGATGAGGCGAATTCTAACTGTGGTCTGACACGGTTTTGTATGATAGTGCTTAAACATTTTCGTGATTTGTTTTGATGTTGCGTTTAAGGAAACCTAGTGTTCTGTTTGCATTTGTTGTTATTCTGTTGATATGTGTGTCGACACCAAGGTATTTTGCATCCTTAACTGGGGAGAGTGTTTGACCATGTAGTCTATAGGAGGGAGAACTGGGTGGGCTTTCAGCTACGTGTGATGTGAAGGACCTGGCACTTGCTGGGGTTAAATTCCATGTCCCACATTTTCCCCAAGTTTCTAAGTTTAAAAGATCATTTTGTAACCTTTGGCAATCTGTGAGGTACACGGCTGTGTCATCTGCAAATAGCAGTACCTGGGAGGTGACTGTATCAGGGATATCGTTAATGTACAGTAGGAAAAGCATAATCCAAGGACAGAGCCCCGGAGAACCCCTGCTGTGAGAGGGACTTGATCAGACATATGACCGTTAACCACGACAGACTGGGATCTGCCTATTAGGAAGGACCTGATCCAAGACACAATTTGTTTGGGGATACCATGTTCTTGGAATTTGAAGATTAAATTAAGGTGGTTGGCCTTGTCGAAGGCTTTACAGAAGTCTAGAAGGATAAGGTCGGTCTGTTTGCCTGAGGAAAGATTCCTTGATATTTCATCAACAAGTTCTATTAGCTGGGTCTCACAGGACCGTTTTTCCCGGAGCCCTTTTTGCAGCTGATATAGAATGTTTTGTTTTGAGAAGTGTGAGGATAGGCTAGAAGCAATAGTATGTTCTAAGAGTTTGCATAGAACACAAGATATGGGCCTATAGTTTGCGGGGTCACTAGTATCACCTTTTTTAAACTGTGCGGCAACATTTTTTTCCTTCGTCCATTCCGATAGGAGTTGACCAATATTTAGGGATCTTTGAAAAATCAGTAATACTATGTCATGGATCTCATATCGGAGCTCCTTCAGGACAATGGGCTTAATCAAATCTGGGCCAGTAGCCTTATCCGCCTTTAGGTTTTGGATAAGTTTCAGGATACCTCTGGGGTCAAAGACAATATCAGCCATAGTTGGGTATTTGGTTTTTCCAAGAACATTTTTACATAGCTGGGTCAGTGAGAGTGCAGAAACTCCGGGAAAAAAAAACAGACTGAAACTGTTTATTTAGGATGTTTGCTTAACCAATGCATTCCGAGTTAATTTTACTAGTTATCTGTTTGATGTCAAGAATGTTCTTGATGTATCTTTCATAAGATAACATAATTTTTTATTGATGAGGTGATGATAGTTTTGAATTGCCTATAATACTGATTTTGACCTCTGTGCAACTTGCCCTTTTGATATTGAATAAGATTTTTGTTTCAAGACAACAATGTTGTAATTCCTTTTATATCAAATAATCAGGATTGTCCTATGAAAATGCATTTACACATTGAACTCTTTGTCAACACAAATTGGGGGTATTTCATAACAGATAAAGCAACTTGGGAGATAACCTGTTAAACATGAAAGACTCAAGTTAGACTCATTGTTACAAGTTCAATGCTATTTCTTGACTTCAATAGCTAATAGTTTTATATAATGGCTTCAAATACTGATAAATAAGTTATATTCCTATCAAACTGTCACAAAAAATAATTTTATTTCATATTTGTTTTCTTGAAATTCTAACAGTTTGTAACTAAGGGTCATATTTTTGAAAAATTTAAAATGTGTATTTTTAGTTAAAATAAGGTCCATTTGGCATTTAAGGTATGTCTACTATGAAATATTTTAACACAATAAATAAACTTATTCCATGCAGATTATCAGTTTTATTGACATTTTAAAAAATAAACGAAAAGGAAAAAATAAAAGTGGAACAAAACTGTTGGTCCCATAGCTGTACTTTAGTTATTTTCACCCGAGTGCCCATGATAACTGATGCATTGATCATAGCCTATTGTTTGTTTTCTATATATTTATTGCTATACTGTATTTACACATGTACAATACTGACCGGGCATTATGTGAAGGATTATTATTGAATACATGCAGTGGTGTAGCTGGCCATACATTTGCGTAGTTGGCCTTTTTCAGCTTAAGCGGAGGGGTGCAGGAGACTGCCTATTCCACTGTGGGATCAGGGGTGCCTTACTTTTAGCATTTTATATCAGTGGAACAGACCTTCACTAGTTAGTATCAACATTTATGTAGATATTCTTTGGGTGTTTGTGTTAGTTCTTTGAGGTCCTTACTAGTATTTCGGTTGGCTTCGAAATAAGTTTCAGACGTGTGAGCGAATTGATGTTAATTCTGGGAGTGTCAGTGCTAGTTCTGGGCGAGTCAGTACTAGTTCTATGGGCGTCAGTGTTAGTTCTGGAAGCAACGGGGTCAGTTAAGTAGTTGGATGTCTGGTGTAGTTCTGTTAGAGTATAGGATGCTGGATCGAATAAAAGCAAATGTTGTTCTTAAAATGCATTCTAGGTTCGCTTCAATTGTGTCCTACAATATGTAAACAAGAGCTGTCACTAATGGTGACAAATGCCCCCGCAGCACCTTGACCTTTGACCTGGTGACCTTGACCTTTGCCCTGGTGACCCCAAAGTCAATAGGGGTCGTGTACTCAATAAGTACTATTAGCAGGTGAAGTTTGAAGGTCCTGGGTGCAGTGGTTCACGAGTAATGTGCCTTCATGCAAAAAGTTAACATTAGCCCCTGTGACCTTGACCTATGACCTGGTGACCCCAAAGTCAGTAGAGGTCGTGTACTCAATAAGTACTATCAGCATGTGAAGTTTGAAGGTCCTGGGTGCAGTGGTTCGCGGGTAAAGTGCCTTCATGCAAAAAGTTAACATAAGCCCCTGTGACCTTGACCTTTGACCTGTTGACCCCAATGTCAGTAGGGGTCGTGTACTAAATAAGTTCTATCAGCATGTGAAGTTTGAAGGTCCTGGGTGCAGTGGTTCGCGAGTAAAGTGCCTTCATGCAAAAAGTTAACGTTGAGACGAACTAACAAACGAACTAACGAACGGACGGACAGTTGAAAACTAATATGCCTCCCTTCGGGGGCATAAAAATTTTCACTAAAGTGGCACTATTCCCATAGAAGTTCGTCTATATCTCTTTGTCATGTTTTCGTTGAAGAAAATATATATGTAAATGTCTGAGCCACTTGCTTGGTTCTTGACTTACGACAGACGCAGTTGTCTCAATCCTGATGAAACTCGACGGACTTAGACTGTCAAGAGGTATCAGATCTGACTGAAAAATTCATAAGATAAACTTATAAGGATCAGTCTGCTTTCTAGCTTGACTTTCTATGTTCGCTATTTATTTAGTGTTTTCTATGCTTGCAATATTTACAAAAATGAATATAGCTGTAGATATGTAAGGTTTAGGAAACACATGCAATACGTGGCAATTATGTATGTAAAATTCATTTGCTGACACCCTGTCCCTGTACGTAATAATTTTTTTTTCAATTTTAAACACTTCCCCCCCCCCCCCCCCCCCCCCTGTGACTAAGTACCATTTTTGCAGTATATGTATATAATAATTATTTACAAAGGCATGTGAAATATTTTATTGCGTCACTGGGGGGAAAGATGTTTAAAACATAGAAATGATATATGTTCATATTTTAATAGAAAAAGAGAATGATAAATGTCTACAAAGTCTTCTTTTTTGTTCATAAACTTGTAAAATGAAGTGGCATTTATAAAGAAATGGTCTTCAACTATCGTTACCATGCAAATTCAGAAATCTAGCCCTATGTCACTTTTTCCTTAATTGGATAGGCAATCTGAATAGGAAAATGTCCGAGGTCCTTTTTAGACTGTCAAAATAAACATATTTACAAAATGGCTTTAAAATGTACGTTCGAACTACATTGTAAGAAAATTTAACACGAACTTTTAATCGATTGTCAGCCTTTGTTGCTTTCTTCTGTCCAATTACAAAGCAAAATTTAGAACTAGTTTCTTCTTTTTTTTTTTTTTTTTTGGCTCAGAATATCTTAATAGATTTTTAACAACTACGTAACACATGGCATGATCTAATAGGATAACTATAATAGTAGCTTGATATGGGATGCTGTATTCGGCTTGAGTTGAATTTGCTAGATCTGATCACACGAGGCGCGCAAGTATGCTATATGTAAAGCGCCTTTGAACGTGTTTATCATGCAAAGGACGCTATATAAATCTGGTATAATAATAATAAGTAGCGCTTCGTGTGGTCTGTCCTGGCAAATTCCACTAGAGCCGAAAACAAAATCCCAGATCTAGCTACTGTTATAATGACCATGTTATTATATACCGTTTTCTTTTTTATTCTGTTATCGAACGAATTATTAAATGTTTATCAATGTAAATATGGAATGGAATGACGTTTTTACATTTAGAGAGCTATCGATTGAAAGAAATCCGGCAACATACAATACAAAAGGTACAATACAGATTTTGTTGTGCCTGATCGTATTAGCTTGTGAAAAATAAGCAGTATTTTTGACAGATTTTATATAGGTAAATTATAAAAGCTTTTTATAAAGATATTTTCAGATTGCGTCAATTTATTCTGAATCTAGAATTAATATACTGACAATAACGAGGAGAATGAACGTCTAAATGACTTAGAATATAAGAATGAAGTACAAAGTCAGAAGTCAAGTACTCTTAATGTCTGTTTAATTTCACAAAACTAATTACAAACACTTTTAAAGATAATTATCTAACCCAAAAAAATTATGTTTATACGCTTTTCTTTCATTCATTTACAAGAAGTTTAATTACAAGATGAATAAAATGGATTATTTTGTAGAACATGTTTGCTTAAATGATTTATCTACTAATTTTTTAATGAATCTACTCTGTGCTTTCAAATTCTGATATTACAAACCACACACGAATTATTTATAAGCTAATATATTTCAGACTAGCTTATATTCTAATAAAGTTTGTTTATACATAAGTTTCTCTGAGCTCACGAGCGAAGCTAGTTTTCGGAGGTAGATACATCAATAAATATATCGACCGACTTTAATTGGTGAGTAGTTGTTTAACACGTAGGTAGGTAGGGTAGGGTAGGGTAGGGTAGGGTAGGATAGGATAGGTTACGTTAGTTAAGCTAGGTTTGGATTGGATTGAACAGGTAAGGTTAGGTTAGGTAAAGTTATATATATATATCACACAAGAAACACGTGAAATCTATAAAATAAAGATTGACCACATTTTTCTTGCAGTATAATGAATTAGCAGCTATAATCCGAACAATTTGTTACGAAAAATAAATATTCTAAAGTTTGAATTAGATCAATGAACTTAAACATGTTGTGGATTTGAATCAAACTTAAAATACACAGATATTCTATCAAAAGTATTGCTTCGTTAAAATAAGACGTTTTAATATGTAGTTTCAACTGTCTTTCTATGGAAAGTTTTGTTATGTATTTGCTTTTATTTTCAATATTTATCAGATTCTATACACAAAGACAGGAAAGAATAGTTATTTGATATTCTAACACGACATGATTCATTTTCCTATTAAACAAAGAAGGCTGAAAAAATGTGTGTTATTTTACAACAATTCACTGTTCTGACGTCATGAGTAATGTCAGACATCTTTAATGCATTTTGGCGGGACATAACTGAAATTCACAGAGACATCACGTCATCTAAAATATTGGAATTTTAGCCATTATTGAGTCAGTGCAAATGTTTAATTATCTAATACAGTTGAGAAAGGGCATGTGTAAGCAAATGCAATTTACTCTTTATTTGAACCTGATAAGTTTAAAGGAAAAAAATACAAAAATTATCATATGTTTTAATGACATAGAAAGTTTTATAAACAAGATATGATGCATAGTTTCTACTTTGTATCCTACTATTTATCTTTGCAATTGCTATACTAGAAACATATTTCATATTGTTCTTTACTTACCAGATCATTTATTTTGCCATTTATGTAATAATTGCAACCCTTTCTAGAGAATTACAATTCATCCTAAAACTTTTTGTACTTCTGATTTCGTCCCTTAAAATAATGTATTCTTTTTCAACGCCTGTTACATTTCTACAGCTGTAACTTTTAGGCATATTTCACTACTGGATGCACATACCATTGAACATGGTTTAAAACCCTGTAAAATATCCATTAAAATAGGAAAAACCGTTAATTAACCCCATTAATTCTTGCATTACTTTATTTAACAGGTTTCACAATATTAATGGCTTACATGTTAAAATACCATTAAAACACCCATTTTTGACCACGAATCATGCCGTTAAAAATTTAGTTAGGTAGCTAAAAACGTTAATGGCTTTGAAAAAATAGTGAAATTCTGTATATTTTGAATTTAGCAGGATTATTCATGGCCCTTAAATTTGATCTAATGCCCATTAAATGATCAGGTTCTGTTCAGTTTCATTTAAGAGTAAATTTAATGGCCCTTAACAGCAATTTGATGCCCATTAAATCCTACATTCTGAAAAATGTGATTCGTATATTTTCAGAAGCACAAAAAATATTTATTTTTTTGTTTTTGGCTTGCACTCGTCCCATTGAATGCTTATAATTCCAGTCCCATATTGTTCTAAAATGGACTTTAATCGCAATAAATACATACTACGTACACATCGTCTATAATATATCATGATATTATATTTAGTTGCATTAAAGTTATTTCCCCTTGATGCAGTTATGCCATTTTTTTCAAATGTTTGCCAAATTGTGTTCCTACAAAAAATAGGATTTATTTCAATGAAAGTCGGATGAAAATATATCAATTCATTTGATAACATCAATCTACATTATTTTGGTAAGGGTAAATACGTATTGATGCATGCCACTTTTTCTGTTTTTTTTTTTTTTTGGTTTTCCTGTCCAAATAATCAGCATTTGTATAAGAAAGTGGGTGGGGTATTAGGAATTTACATTATAAAATGTGTTCAGAACAGTTTAGATTTTCAAATTTTCCAATCCTTGAGTAGAAACTAAGGTTTATTGAGAGGTGAACAGTACACATGATTGTGAAGATTTACAGTCTGATTTAAATCCATTTGGGACATGGGAAGATCAATGGCTTCTTCGTTTCAATGAATCAAAGAATGTGGTACGCTTGATTGCGGGGAGCTACTTGTGATGCAGTCCCTCACACATTTGCTTTTAGCCGTTTAGGTGCATGCACCTGAACACAAAGTACTGAAGGAGAGCTAAATTGTGATCGCCCATTGTGCGCTGACATTGTCATCAACAGTTGCTTTTTGAATACACCTGACGCCTAATGTCTGTACCAATAAAAACTTGGTCAGAATGTTTGTCAATATAAAAATGTTGAATAGTTAAAACTACCCACATGGTCACTATTAAACCGGTACCTGTAAACCCTTCTCAGTACAACACAATACAATACAATATCCATTTATTTTCTCATTTCATATGAACATATGACAGAATGAGGATACAATATGACAAATGTTTGTACGAGGCTGTTACATGTGTTTACATTACAAAATAATGAGAGAAAAAAGAAGAATGAAATATTCTTCCAGCATTTTACAAAACAGTACATATGTATAGATACTACTACATGTGTAGTAATACGCAGTTTAAATCAATACGGCACATATCAATATGAAGTTGATTATCTTACGATGTCTAATTCTGATGGCAAATTTTCATGGCCCTTAATTTGATATACCATTAAAATATTACGAACCCATTAAAATTGAATCTTACATATTTAATGAGACCATTAATCAATTTTTAATAATTAACGGCCATTAACAGAGTACTAAAAACATTAATGGCCCCATTAGTATTTACTAATTAATGTGGAATTAAGGGGTACTTTTTTAATGGCACATTAATTTCATTCGTTAAAAATTTTCATGGAGTTTTAAGGAGAAACTTATTTTAATGGTTTATTTTAAGCAGCTTTTCATGGCCATCAAAGTCATTTTAACAAGGTATATTTTACCAGGATTTTAATATATTTATTTCATGGCTTTTTAATATATGGCATTAAAACTATGGTCATGAAAATCCAATTAAATAGTAAGAAGTAATGGGTGAATTTTAATGGTGACCTGTTAAAACTCTGTTGAAAACGTTTGAAAAAAGTAAGGCCAATTACATGACCCTTTTAATGGCATGTGCATCCAGTAGTGATTTACAGCTGTAACTTTCTCATTTTTACAGCTGTATCTCATTTGCATAATTCGACCTGCTTTACAGTCCTTTTACAGCTGTAAATTGAAATCTACAGCTGTAAAATCAATGTTGTTATATAAAATTTAGAGGTGTAAAATTGAAATAATCATGACTGTAATTTTGAACAAAAATACAGACCTTTTACAGCTGTAAAATTTTGTACAGGTATAACTAGATCATTTGAAAGCAAAGAACGCAATGCAGATATGACTTAATAATTACTGGGTCACGACTACAGCAAAAAAGCAAATAACACAATTTCTACTACTGTATACAATAGTGCACTGGCTTCTACCCTTACAAAATTAATCTTACAGCGTCTTTTTTTATTTGCACAGCAACGAATTGTAAACAGTTTCATGCCTTACTTTTGGTGGTAGACTAATAGATAGTTATGTAGTTGTAGTAAAATGCATGGTAAAATAAAGAAAGATAAATAGAATTAAATGATACTATAAGAGGCACACAAACTATACCGAATAAGCACCGAACGATGCAAATAAATCTGGGATGATTGTAGCCGCCAAGTTGATAAAATTATAAATGATTATATTATTATAATTAATTATAAAGCCGGACAATAATAGTCCTCAGGAGAAATAGCATTCATTGATAAAATAAGAGATTCACAAACCATACCGAATAAGCCTTGAACGATGCAAATAAATTAGAGATGACGATATCTACAGATACAGTTAATTAATATAATAGTAACCGCTATTGATAAACACACACACACACAAAACAGGAAAAAATGGCTTTCTGCCCCTTACAGGCACTAGCAAAACATTAACTTTTTTTTTCACTTAGGCACTTGGAAGTCAGATATTTCCTGTGAGATGGGCAAATTTTATGCCATTTAATAGACACGTGTGATCATTACTCCAATTTTTCCGTGTCTAGGTAGAGCGCATATTTATTTCACGGAACTCATTCGTCCTCAGGTTTTAACTAGAAAATGCTTTTGTAAAAAAGCGCATGTCTCCCCCAATGCAAAGTCCTATAGGCAAGAAGTCAATAGGGGTCAGGAGCGAAAGTCAAAGAGACACTAATGGTTGGCTGCAATAGGGATCATCTATTTGGCATGTCCAGTCATCCCGCTAAATTTCAACACTCTTGGCCTAGTGGTTTTCAAGTCACTGTTCAGGCTCCTGTGACCTTGAACTTTGATCAAGTGACTTCAAAAAAATAGGGGTCATCTACTCTGCATGTCCAATTATGCTATTTCAACATTGTAGGTCAAGTGGTTCTCAAGTTATTTCCAAAAAATGATTTTACATGAACAGGCCACTGTGACCTTGATCTTTAATACACTGACCCCAAAATCAATAGGGGTCATCTACTCTGCATGTTCAATCAAGTTATGAAGTTACAACATTCTGGGTCAAGTGGTTCTCAAGTTATTGATCGGAACTGGTTATCAATGTTCTGGCCTCTGTGACCTTGAACTTTAACGGTGTGACCCCAAAAACAATAGGAGTCATTTACTCTGCATGAACAATCATCCTATGAAGTTTCAACATTCTGGGTCGAGAGGTTCTGAAGTTATTGATTGGAAATGGTTTTCAATGTTCAGGCCCCTGTGACCTTGACCTTTAACAGAGTGACTCTAAAATCGTAAGGGGTCATCTACTCTGCATGACCAATCATCCTATGAAGTTTCATCATTCTGGGTCTAATGGTTCTCAAGTTACTGACAGGAAATGGTTTTCAATGTTCGGGCCCCTGTGACCTTGACCTTTAACAGAGTGACTCTAAAATCGTTAGGGGTCATCTACTCTGCATGACCAATCATCCTATGAAGTTTCATCATTCTGGGTCTAATGGTTCTCAAGTTACTGACAGGAAATGGTTTTCAATGTTCGGGCCCCTGTGACCTTGACCTTTAACAGAGTGACCCCCAAATCGTTAGGAGTCATCTACCCTGCATGACCAATCATCCTTTTAAGTTTCAACATTCTGGGTCAAGTGGTTCTTAAGTTACTGACCGGAAATGGTTTTCAATGTTCATGCTCCTGTGACCTTGACCTTTGATGGAGTGACCCTAAAATCAATAGAGGCCATCTACTATTCATGACCAATTATCCTATGAAGTTTCAACTTTCTGGGTAAAGTGGTTCTCTAGTTATTTATCAGAAATGGTTTTCAATGTTCAGGCCTCTGTGACCTTGTCCTTCGACGGAGTGACCCCAAAATCAATAAGGGCCATCTACTCTTCATGACCAATCATCCTATGAAGTTTCAATACTCTAGGTCAAGTAGTTCTCTAGTTATTGATCGGAAATGGTTTTCAATGTTCAGGCCCCTGTGACCTTGACCTTTGACGGAGTGACCCAAAAAACAAAAGGGGTCGTCTACTCCAGCAGCCCTACAACCCTATGAAGTTTGAAGTTTCTAGGTCAAATGGTCCTCCAGTTATTGCTCGGAAGTGTGACGTACGGACGGACGGATGGAAGGGCGGACGGACGGACAGGGCAAAAACAATAATTAATCATGACAAGTTACCATTGTTTTACGGAAATAAATGTCATGTCATTACTTGCAAAGAATCAAGATATATTGCATAGGCGCACTGATCCCCGTAATATAAATAAAATAAATTACAGCCAGTATCGAGGCAGTGTAATTTGTGATTTGTTTTATCTATACAAGGGGTGAATATATTAAATTTGATATCTTAGCAAATGTGTTATGGTTTCAAGTGAATATAATTGTTTGGTTTACTAGAACTGCAAAAGTATATTCCTTATCATAGACACAGTGTATGTATGCATCAATGTCTACGCATATTCGACATAATAATATATAGTCGTTTATGTTATGTATTTTGTCAAAACAATATAATCTTAAAAGAAATAACCTAGCAGTTAACGTGTAAATGATATCGAGACTGAAAATTATTGATATAATGCGTAGAATAGTTTACCCTTACTCAGGATAGCTCAAACTATGATCTGTGCAAGAATTAAAAAATACGAACTAGCTGCAGGGGAATTTTAATCAGAAAATCATTGTTATATTTCTTAAAAAGGCCTTGAAACTTAGTTATAGACAGATTATAGGTTATGGAAACACGGAAGAATTGTTTGTTTGTTGTTGCTTTCCTTTTTTCTTGCAAAACCGCTTCAGACATTCCAACAAATAATTGAATGCCAGTTCTAATTTAGTTTTGTAGTTTTGTAAGGATTTATTATATTAATTAACGTTTATTAGGAGTGACTTGGCGTAGGATCAAAACAGCATATCCTTAGACTTTCTCTGTTTCTCTAAATCAAGAAAATATTGACATACGTATAACGGTTGATAAGATAAAGTGGTGATTAAAATTCACTTTATTAAGTCTTTTTAATTTGTAACATGCGTAGGGAATGCCAGGCGCAGTTCATCTTGTAGCATGTAAATTTTGATTTACGTTACGCGAAGCAGTTAATCTAAAATAGATAGTTGAAATGATTTATTTTAATACCAACCCCAATGTTGTTTGTAGTTATTGAAAGAAATGTCTAGATTGATTCAACTGTTGTTTTATAGCGGTTAAATGCACACCTAGTTTACATTTACAGTTACGCCACCAACCCGTGTGTACGTCAGAATATCTCTTTTAGAAAAGACAATGTAGATGATTTGATAAATATCATAAACGAACATTCAACTTACTATAGTAAGTACACACGGGGTTGGTGGGGGTGCTATTTCTCAATGCAACTGTAAATGTAAACTAGGTGTAAATTTAACCTCCATAAAACAACAATTGAATCAATCTAGACATGTCTTTCAATAACTACAAACAGCATGGGGCTAGTATTAAAATAATTCATTTTAATTAATTTAAAAGAAATTCATATGTTTATCTCAATCTTTAACTCGTTGGTATTAAACAGTACTTTGAAAATCAGTGGGCAACTGATATCGTTTACAAGGTCAAGACATTGTACCATTCGAATATAAAAGAACAAAAGACAAAGATCTGACATAATAACTGGTGTAATATTTTCTGAGGTTAAATGGGGGAATTTCATGCTTTTTAAAATCAGGGCTTTGAAAAAGTAAGGCGATTTTTTCGCTTGTAACGAACTGCAATGTTATTTACAATATTGGTCTGCAGCAGGAAAGTCGGTGTGTATTAAACATTCTCTGTGCCTTTACTATGCATAATAATGTGCATTTATTTGACGATATTAGTACACACTTTAAACTTGAGTTATATGATAAGTGAGCCTCATGTAGTTCTGGGACGATCTGTGTATGAAAAGAATTGGAACCACTGCCTTACCCTTGCATGATCGTAAGAGGCGACTAATAGGGTCTTAACACTTGGTTTTGCTGTAACTCTGTGATTCCAGCAGGTATGCAAATTTTGATTCCATACCTCATGTTTTTATTTCGATGTAAATGAGATGTGGAACCAAAATTTGTAGTCCTGTTTGGCGACATATAACCTATACTGTGTTGGTGCACCGTAAAACCCAAATAAATAAATAAATAAATAGTTCTGGGACGATCTGTGTATGAAAAGAATTGGAACCACTGCCTTACCCTTGCATGATCGTAAGAGGCGACTAATAGGGTCTTAACACTTGGTTTTGCTGTAACTCTGTGATTCCAGCAGGTATGCAAATTTTGATTCCATACCTCATGTTTTTATTTCGATGTTAATGGGATGTGAAACCAAAATTTGTAGTCCTGTTTGGCGCCATATAACCTATACTGTGTTGGTGCGCCGTAAAACCCAAATAAATTAATAAATATGATAAGTGAAGATTGCTGCTCCAAAAAGTAATAGAAAGATCCTTGCAAAAAGGTAGAATGAATAGAGTAGAATAACTTTCTTTTGAACTAAAAATTAATCCGGCTTGACTTCGGAAATGTGTATTTCCTGTGAACGCTAAATCAACCAGTTCAGAAGACCAGTTGTCCAACATTATTAATAACTTACTGGTTTTAAATATAGCCAAATCATTTACAATATTATTTCAGTTTTCATTTCAGTTGTGACAAATTGTCAACTTTATGTTGCAACGTTATGAGTATCATTCAAGTATTCTCAAAGCAAATAGTTGAATATAATAAGAAGAAAAAAATGGTACAAGCTGGCTAATTCATTCTTTAAAACACCACGACTCAAGCTCAAACCAAGAAAAAGTCTTTTATACCCTGAGCATGAGTTGCAATGATTCAATAGCATGAGCTTTTACTTAAATACAGTTATTTCGGTGACATTTTAATAATCTATTGCGGCCACTTTGCTTTGTTTGGAGACATACTACGATTACTCATTGATCAATGTCTAGAGAAAATTTAAACGAACATACTGAAGCAGTCGTTTCATCCTAGACGTTTCGTTGTCAGTAAAAATAGATGCTTTAATCATTATAAGAAATCTCTGAAAAAGGACATGTAAGCTCATACCATATGTTTTGTAACAATGATATAAAGGGCATTTTAAGTGAGAGGCTCAAATGCAACAAGACAAAATAAAAAATGCAAATGTACATTGTTACATTAGCAAAGTTCTTATATTGAATTTATTTAAATAATTATGAATGCATTAACAAGTAAACATACTGTACATGCGAATACTGCGTTTTAAAAGCGGCTACACAATATTTTAGAAATTCCAGTATGTTGCTGATTTCGTGTTGAACGTGCATTATTTACATTTTACGTTTCAATGGAACCATTCTCAGACATGGAACAAGAGCTTCAACATCTTTCTTAGTAATGGAAAGTGACGTCAATATTGTGCATGTTTGTCTGTTCTAACAGACGCCACCGTTTACCGGTCCTTTTAGAGAATAATCAAGTACAAAACATTTTTGTATAGGTAGAATAAAGTTACTGAAAAGAAAACGAAAGTGTAGATGTAACATAAAAAATATGATGTAATTTTCATTATGGTATTTTGGATACATTACTTTTAAACAATTCCTTCAAAGGCTGGTCTTCCTACTACAGAATAATGTAAATTGTCTGAACTGTGACTTTTTAGTGTTACCTGTACCTTTCCTTTTAGAATAATGTAAATTGTCTGAACTGTGACTTTTTAGTGTTACCTGTACCTTTCCTTTTAGAATATTATTAGAGTTTGTCTTACATTCATACTATTCTATACTATTCTACAATTTTCATATAATAATAATTGTCGACATGTCATCTCTGATTGAATCTATCATGCAGCTACTATGCAAAGTACCAGATATCACTCACCTGATACTTTTTTATACAAGGTCATTGACCTGATATCAATATTAAGCTCCTCCCAACTTGACGGACTGGTCCTTCTAGATCGATTTTTTACAGAGTCCAATTTTAATGTTGCATGACTTTTATCTAAACAGATTCTGTAATCTCAACTAGTAATTTCCTTAACTATACCTGTCTCCGCTTTCATCGCGAAGACAATAGTTCTTAATCACGTCATTATGTAGCGTTCATCATGACATTATAATGTTCTTGGAAAGGTTTTATTTATAATTCACTTGACACTATATTAATCTTGACTTACGCCTAATGTAAGGCATCTATGTTTTATTAAATAGAAGCAAAGGTGTTTTTTTTAATTATAATTCTTGGAACAGTGTAAATTTAGTGATTAAACTTTTAAGTCTCTCTGGTTGGGTCTGGTTGAGTGAAATTTTTAGCGCTTGGGACCTGTAGTTTTCTGAGTCAAATGCTTAAAAAATGTGGATATAAAGCATATTCTAATTTATTCAAGGCGATGATTGTCTTTATTTTTACGCAAGTAAGAGTTTATTTTATTGTTAGGTTTTATAAGAATATCAGAAAGTCAATCAACAGTTTTATTCAATAGATCTATGGCTGCCGTATTATTTCGTTCAGATGTTTCAGGAGCGGACGATTTTTCAAATCTGTAAAAGTAGATTGTATCTATTTTTTGCTCCAGATGTCAATTGTTTTTAAATAAGAGATGTGTATAAATGTTGTTCCTGGCAGGTTGTATGCGTTTCATGATAAACAGAATAACAAACAAAAATCTTAATATCAATGTTATCAGGCGAACCTCGCCCCTACCAACCCATATCAACCTCGACCTGATAACATTGATATAAAAAAAAACAGTAGCCTGTTATTTTTTACGAGAGAAAGAGGGAGAAGAAAATAGTTTCCCTTTTATTGCTTATCACCAGGCAAGGAAGATACTGGTACCATTTTTAAGTCTTTGCAGGCTCCATAACCACCGATCCCATGTCACCATATCATTGAGCATATGTTAGTTTATAATTTTGAGAAGTGTCATCAAAATATACATTGTACATAAAATCTATTTGCAAAAAGATCATCAAAGTAGTGATTTTCTCATAGACTCCCGTTATAAATAGAGAAAAGTGGAAACTTCACAGGTCGCCCAACACGACAAAAACGAAAATGTTGCAGGCTCGGTTTGATTGAGCCTGTTCATAAAACTTCTTTGAAGTTGAAATTGTTCAGATCAGTCTAGCACAAAATCAAGCTAACGGCTCTATATTTTGTATTTGTTTATTATTCAGGTATATTATGAAGTTTTGCAAAAAAGGTTTAATCAAAACTACATTACAGCAAAAATGTTATCCGAACATGCAAAACTACTTTATTTTTAATATTCTTTAAAGATCCTGACATTTTCACATACGTCCCGTTTATGTTCAGCGCGTCTTAGTTTTGAACGAAACTTGATTTCGTTGTTGCAGTACCGATCTGCAATTCAGCTATAATTTCTGTTTTAAAAAGCAATATTAAAAGCCACAGCATATTCCAGTGCTACAAAAGACTGGTTCTGAATATAGATTATATATTACTTGAAACACGAAATATTTTTTCCGAGCGTCCTAGATAAGTTTGTGCTATTTACTGGTCTACATGGCAACGGCTTTCTAAACAAAAGTAGGTAACTCTATTTCCACTTCATGAGTTCACGAATTCACGATTTCTACTTCCTGATAGCACGATTTCCACTTCACGAATTCACGATTTGACGATTTCACAAATTCACGCAAAAACTTCACGATTTCACAATTTCACCATAACACTTCACGATTTCCACTTCTCGAATTCACTATTTCACGATAAAACTTCACAATTTCATGAGTTCACGATTTCACGCAGAAACTTCACGAATTCACTATTTCACGAATTCACTATTTCACGAATTCACGATTTCACAATTTAACGATTTCACCATAACACTTTATGATTTCTTGATTTCACGATTTCCACTTCACGAATTCACTATTTCACGAATTCATTATTTCACGATAAAACTTCACGAGTTCACGATTTAATGTATTCACGATTTCATGAGTTTACGAATATGAATTCACGATTTCAGCATTAAATTTCACGATTTCTTGATTTCACGATTTCACCATTAAACTTCACGATTTCACGATTTGTTGAATTCACGATTTCACTATTAAACTTTCACGATTTCATGATTTCACGATTTCCACTTCACGAATTCATGATTTCACCATTAAACTTCACGATGTCATGATTTCTGGATTTCACTATTTCCATTTGGCCAATCCATTCCGTAACTCTCCATTCAATGAAGTGTATACGTAATGAATGGCCTGGGTTACTGAGGATGAGTTTATACCCCTGCATACGTCTGTGTGGATTTTGGGGAGCGATATTGGTGCCTGTACCAACACAATATTGGATACTTTCAGCACTGATAGATGTATGAATACAATAAGATGCCCAAGCAGCTAAACTTTTTTAGACTATACCAAAATGTGTATGTTTATTATGCCCCCGCCACTTATTGCGACAAGGCATTAAGCCTTGCAGTTATCCATCCGTCTTTCCGTTATTTTGGAATCCGTCTACCCGTCCATAGACACATTAGTTTCCCTTCATTTAAAAAAAGATGTTAACATGGATTAAAATTGTATTTTGTATGTATATCCTTTCCACGCCTGTAACGTAGTAAATCGTCTAAGCCGCTTTTTTACGTTTTAAACGGGCCTCGTGGTAAGGCCATGCTCTTGATCACCTCAGTTTGCATACCATTTACACAGCAGGTGGAAATAGCTTACATGTGAATAAGATGCCTCGCTTTTCATTTAATATCTAACAAAGATTCTAAATCCGAAAAAAGGGACTGGATCAATTTCACATTTAAAGCAATAATGTTTCCTAAATGTATTGTTTGTAAGTCTATTTCCTCATCAGTTGAGGCATTTTCGGCCAGTTTTCACTTTCAGTACCTAAGCCTGGTTGTGCAAATATATAACACGCCATCTTACATGTAACGAATATCACCCGCGATTTTCTACGTCATACATTAGTCATGTGACTAATAAAGTCGCGAGAAGTTAAAATTGTACTGTTATGAAATCATGAAATCGTGAATTCGTGAAGTGGAAATCGTGAAATCGTGAAGTTTTAGTATGAAATCGTGAATTCGTGAAATCGTGAATTCATGAAGTGGAAATCGTGAAATCAGGAAGCAGTAATCGAGAAATCGTGAAGTGGAAATCGTGAAATCAGGAAGTAGAAATCGTGAATTCGTGAATTAATGAAGTGGAAATCGTGAAATCATGAAGCAGAAAGCGTGTAATAATGAAGTTGAAATGTCACCACGGGTCTTCCGTAAAACTCTGACATTCATTAGTGTCACTTAAAAAAACTGATATGAATGGCTTGCCGGTCAGAAGTCAAAACAACTGACCCTCGTTCTTCATGACTTAAGCTGACCTAAAGTCTTTTCATTTTGATAATAAGTTGGTCAATTTAATTTGACTAGTTAGAGATCTTTTTTGCAAATATTCTGCTTTCGTTTCTTCCTTATGACAAAATATGCATCATTGCTGAATGGAAGTCCTGCGTTGAGACGCAGTCATTTGTTATAAACATGCCTAATATATTCTTCACATTCAAACAAATGAAACAGATATTAGATTGTCTTTTTTGCTTATTTGAAAATGTTCGTTTGTTTAGTTAACGATTTTGAGAGGGATCTGAAGAAAATTTTGTTAGAGAAGTGTTTACTGCAGTCAAATTCAGTCACGTACGTTCGTGTTGCATTTCTCCTGCATTAGAAAATATAAATGAGATATTGGAAACATTATAGAAACACAGAATGCAATTATTTTTTGCTAATATGACTGATTGATTTTGCTTGTATCTTTCACGGTATTGCTGTATTTCAAAATTATCTGTTAGTTCTTATTAAAGTATAACATTTATTCTATTCGACTTTGTGTGAAATTTTATTACGGTTTTAACTAAAATCTTGTCAAAATGCTATTTCATTTGCCCCCTCTGTCACGTAGAAGAGCGTAGAAACAAGTGCACATGACATTTTCCTTAAGACTTGGTGTATTCCTTTCAAAAAGTAAATTGATTTTAAACAATTATATTAATTATTATTTTATCTGACTGGGTTTTTTTAATTTTGCTAGAAAAATAAAATTACAGACACCATACACAACGCTAAATCAGTAACAGGGCTTTTTATGAACGGAAGCAATACCATGCAGGATGAAAAATATAGGAAATTCATTTTATTGGTGGAGTACTGAAAAACATCAGTGAGATATTTCTCTGTATCACTCACAGTGCCGAACTTCTTTTTTTTCTAGAAAAAATATCTGCCTTGAAGTATATCCTTTCATTACCTCCCTTTATTGTCTTAAGCATTATTTTAGCCTGCGTGAAAGATCAGAATTGTCTCCTTTATCGGTGATCGGTAAAGATATTGTAGTGCCCGGCTACCCCACCCACTTTTTTAGCAAGCGCTACATCGTGTATGTGCATGTATATTTCTTTTGAAAATTGTTTGCTCATTTCATTTATTGCATTTCATGTAAAATATTGTAAGGTCGTTTACAGTTAGACTTAAAATCATTTAATCCTTTGATATGATCGTAAATATTGATTATTTTTGCAAATTGTTAAATCCGGAAGTGTTATTAGTCCGCCATTACCTTCCGGTGCTCGCACTGTAGCGATGACGTCACGCACGCTCTTTACTGTTTTACGTTATATATATATATATATCAGTTCTAACTAGACCTTTCTTGAAGTTTTTCAGCGCGAATATTTAAATTGTTTAACTTGATATTTTCTCTTTTAATGCGTGAATGTTTGTACTTTATTTTTGCATTCGATAATGTTAGTCGTACTTGTATTGTAAAATTATTTCACATTTCTATTCTTATTTTTTGTGACTTTTATCTGGTGCACACACTGTTGTGTGCATTCACCACTGTGGTTGACGTCCCCGAAGGGCCTCCCCCACAGTGCGGGGATGCACTCCAGCGTCCGTGTGCATGGGGGCTATTTATACCCGGCTCTGTCCTTTCTGCGAGGACTTCCACAGAAAAAAAAAACATAGAAATCAACCTGCACTTACAACCTCTATAATTTATTAATTTTTAACTTAAGAAAATTTTAGGAACTTTGGCTTAAAGGTACTTCTTATTTTCTTTGGTTCCTTAATTCATTTAAGGATTAAAATCGAAGGGTATGTAAATATAACAGCGACTTTCTGCCGCGGTTTTTCAACTTTGACTTTTGCTAGATTTTCCATAATTTGTCATACACTTTTTGTAAGCAACACTTAAAAGTAAGTGTTTTGAAAGCTTGTAGGTCTCGGTAAGAATAAGTTTAAGCTTTTATCCATGATTTAAGAAGTAATGTAAAGGTACATAGATTTAGAATCTTTTATTCATTTTTTTTCTTAATAGATCTAGGTTAGACTTATATAACTGTTTGCTTTAGTGGTCACGGAGCCTCGGGTAGCCCCGCTCGCGAGTATCTTGATCGCCATCGGCATCGGTTTTTTCGGCATTTAAAGATTGTTGAAATTAGGTAAAGAAACGTGAAGTTTGTTGTAATATTTTTGACTTGTTCATAAGCTTTGTATTTTCTTTATTCATTCTTATTTCACGTTGGGTCCTATGTCAATCACTTAATAATTGTTAAGGCCCATTAACAAAATAAAGTAGCAGAAACGTTCAGAGCATCTTATCTGTTATTCCTTCACTAGATTTACATTTTATTTATTTCACTTTAAAGTGGAATCCATTTTAGTTTCAAATCTTCAACACTAGGTGGAAGTGTAATTGTGATCGTGCTGTGTCCGTAAAACGTCTGTGTTGATTTAACTGGAGTAACTGTTAAAATTGTGACTGCGTATTGTCCGTCATAAAGCCCTAATTTTTCCGTACACCGGCTCGCAATAATATATTTCTATATCTCAATGAAAACAAACAATTATCCTCTATATATTATTCTAACTTTCTACAGAAAGAAACATATTAATAATATCTGTCATGTGTTTACGAATCGGATAGAAATATCCGTCCCGAGGGCACCTGCGCATTGGGCGGTAATGAGGCTTGCCGCATTACCGCCCATGCGCAGGTGGCCGAGGGACGGATATTTCCATCCGATTCGTAAACATATGACTGATATTTTTTATTGCATATCGTATACATGTTTACATTTTATTCTGGCAGATTATTTTTCTTGCATACCGTATTTTACAAAAGGTAGAAATACTTTCTTTATAGCACTCTTTCTTATAGTAGAGAATGAACACAAAGCGCGTGAAATTAACGTCCGTAAGCAGAAGTGACGTCATGATGTTGTGCGTTACGCACAATAACAAACTTCCACTTTAGTTTTATCGTTTGTAGCATAACGTTATGTTTTTACGATAAACTAACGTATTTTGAATCGAGAAATATACTATGAGGAATGGAGAGAAACTATCAAGGTACCTGCTTTTCTCGTATTTTTACATAAACAATATATTATCAGTGCATGAACAACCAGTTGTCATTATCAGCACGAGAGTCATCTGGCATGGAGGTGCCAGATATGTTTTGCCGGCATTGGTAAAAAAACCGGAAACGCCAGTCCGGTGTGCAAGAAACCCATATGTAGTCGTGATGCACATGATAATACAAATGTTTTACTGTTTTATGTCCAAATTTTGAATTTGTTTTCTGATGTATATATACAACCTGCTGCATTTTTATGGTACATATTAGTATGTGATTGGTATTGAGATGACAAGGGTATACCAGATACCAATTTTGCAGTGTAATAGTCCATCTGGTTACCAATATCTTGATTGAAATACCATTAGGTTATTTAGTATTGTTCTGTTTATATATTATCGATTTATATTTGGAATATTCCCTTTTCAATAAGTATATAGACAAGTTGATATGTTTTAAAATATATTTTAACTGTCTTGCGGTGCATCTGCAAATTACTTTCTAAGTGAGAAATAGTAGATATTGCCAGTAACATTCGTCGTATTGGAACATCGTTCCATGGATGTGTTTTTCATTTTTACAGCCATCAAAATTGTATTGTTTTAAACAGGGTTTTCCAAGATTTATCGCCCTAATATAAACATTCAACTGTTTTCACAAACATGATAAATAGGTCATATGGCGACTTTTCTGCTTTGGTGAAGTTTTTAGGTGACCCTCCGCGCATTATTCACACAGGCTGGCACATGAGTAGAACCACAGGCCTTCCATAAGCCAGTCGGATGACTTAACCACAGTAAGTATGTAACGCTCCAGTCTAACCGACATCGGTGATGAACAAATGATTCAAAGTCAGCGGCCTTAACCACTCGGCAACGGAGGTCCCTAACAAATTAGGTTTATGCAGAGTTTCAGAATACTTCGCTTTGTAAGTCTAAATTCAATGTGCACATCCACTTTATATTTCAGAAATAACGGAAAACAACTACCAATTTAATCATCAAGATCGCTCTTTGACCAACTGAAAGAAAATAATGCGTTCGTCAATAACTCGTGGAGAGCACGTTAGTAATTGTATTTAATCCAGGACCTTTTGTAGGCTTAAAATAACCCAATAATATCAGCTGGATATTATTAAAAAGAGTTATTACCAATAAGATAAACGAGACAAGTTAATATTTTACCAATGTAATTACATTTTCAATAGAAACGTAACATGTCATTAAGGCGTATAGCATCGTTCATCATAGTTACGGATAACTCTTTCTTGCAATAATGTCCAGCAACTGTTCTCTGTTATAATATTATATGTTATATGCAGTCTCAGCCTGATCTTTATGTTCCGAAAGCTATCAGTTGCCTACTCAATATCTGCTTTTATTGTGATCTTGCATTTTTCAACTGACGGAGATTTATTTATCTTTTTTACTGTATCATTGTGTACTTCCCTTCTTTAAGTTCTGAGGTTGTCAATAATACATGTAATTGTAAAGCAGAAGTGATCTATCAAATAAGTCATAAATTTATGCTGATTACTTCATTTCATCTCGTTCATTTGAATTATGTTTTGAAATGATTTACAAATATTTTGCTTTCGTTTTGTCATATTGATGTGAATTGCATCATTTTTCTTTTCTTTTTTCAAAGTAGTTGCTGCGAAAAGTCTGTGCGAAAATGCAAAAGTTCGTCACAATCGAACTAAAATATGCACAATACAGAGGGATAAGCAGGCATCAGAATTGTCTGAAAACATCATCAACATAATTCAATGGAAGTTTTTCTTTCGATCTTCGTTAGACTGATAACATAGACTCAGGTTTTACAGAAAAGTTTGTTACGAAGAATGTTTATTTTATTCAGATTCAGCCACGTGCTTGCGTTCGCTTTAAGTGTATTATTACATTTTTTTGCTTCAATAAATATTTTTGAATTTAAAAGCGTGCCGTTTTTCTCTTCCTTTATGATAAGAACTGATGATGTTAAGATGATGTGGAGCACATGATAGACAAATTATTTGATCTTAATTACATTTGCACAAATCGTGCAAAATGGATGCAGTTTCAAATCTCATTTATTCTATCACGCTTTCAAAATATCACTTAGTTATTATATTTGCACTGAATTTATGAGATCTTTTTTAGATATAATTGTATTCTAAAATTATTCAGTAGTGTTTAACGGCTATAGAAAACATTTCGACATTTTTTTCTTCTGAGATGACAGCCATTAATTAGATATTCAAACTTCATATAAAATTGTATTATGCTTATAACACATGCCAATAGAATATACATTTTTACATGTTATCAACGGGAATAAGTGTTATACCTAATATTCTTCTTATATTTTCGGATAACGAAAGGAAACCAAACAAAGTAAACAGTGAGTTCAGTTAGGCTGAAAAAAAGAAAATTACCCTATATAATTGTTTCGACGAAATATTAAAAACTATTCAAGATAGAAAGAAAACAAAGTATTTCCAATTGCAATTGTTTAATGTCTTAAGAAATATCATTGAATTGTACTCCTATATGTTTAATTTATGTTTAAAGATATAAAAGAAACAAACCTTTTAATATAAAGATATTAAGGCTGGGACTAACTTGGATGTGACCTGGGAAAGTATTCCAGTAGCGGATAGCTCCAGGGAAGAAATAGTTGAGATGATACTGTGTTCGAGACTGGGGTATGAGGAAATTCAGGTTTCTAGTGTGGATCAGGTGACCATGATCAACAAAAAACTAGCTGGTGTTGTATTTTATAAAGGAATATTATTTTGTTATAGACCCTTCTCTGATATAATGTTTTCCAGTGTGGTTCTTCTAAAATCTGAGTAACAATGCTCTGAAGTCATAATTATTGCAGACGTACCTGGCCGCAGCTCTCTGTACATTTTCTACGTTGTGGGCAAGATGTTTCTGCCACGGGTGCCAAACAATTGAACTCTATTCCACCTGGGGTCTGACATAAGTTGTGAAGGCAGTCTCCTTAACCTTTTTGTTTGTTGGTTTGATGTTACGTTTAATAAACCTGAGTGAATTGTTTGCTTTGGAGTGGATGTTATCTATATGCTGTGTCCAGTTTAAATCTTTTTAAATGGTAAAATGGTGTTGTGCAAGGTATAAGGGAATATTATCGGTTGTTTTTCCCCAGTTATTTGAAGGACCTCACACTTGTCAGGAATAAACTTAATAACCCAGTCTCGGTCCCAGTTTTCTAGTTTGTAAAGGTCATTTGTAGGGTCTGTGCGTCGGTCTGTGAGCTGATTGTAAATTATTCTATCATCAGCAAATAGGCGGGCCTTACTCTTGATGGATTCAGGAAGATCATTAATATAGGTTAAGAAGAGACAAGGACAAATAACCGAGCCCTGAGCCCCGTGGAACACCTGATAGTACTGGTAGTTCCTCAGATAAGTTACCATTTACCGCAACTCTTTGAGACCGGTTGTGTAGGAATGAACTAATCCAATTGACAGTTTCTAAATCAACAACATATCTATGAAGTTTATAGATAAGCTTATAGTGGTCTACTTTGTTGAAGGCTTTTGAAAAATCCATGACTATCACGTCTGTTTATTGGCCTTTTTCTAGCCTGTCAAATACTTCTTGTGTAAAACTGACTAATTTGTGTCACAGCTGCATTTTGACCTAAATCCACGTTGGAAGGGACTGAGAATATTATTGCTATCAAAGTAGTACATCGAGCTGGATACTATTATATGTTCCATGAGTTTAGAAGCAATACAGGTCAGTGAGACAGGCCTGTAATTGCTTGGCTTTGACTTCGGGTCTTTCTTATAGACAGGAGCTATTGTTGCCTTTTGCAATCCTGAGGGACAATACACGTGATCTTTTGGTGGGTTTACCAGACTTGTACAAAGTTGTTTCAATGATAGAGGTTGTGGACGAGAAAACACAGATTCAAACTGTCTGTTTAGGACATACGTACCTGGAAATACACACACACGCGCGTGCGTGAGAGAGTTTCATTTGTGTCTGAATATAATTCATATAATAAGTTTCTCACTTTCTAAACATGCCAATTTTTAAACCTAATTAGAAAACATGGAAAACAGTAATTCACCAGACGGTCAAATTATCTGATTTTGCTATTATTTTCCTAAAACCAATCGCATATTATCCCCGGCCGCGTCATACCAAAGACGTAAAAAATGGTACTAGCAGCTTCCTCGCTTGGCGCTCAGCATTAAGGGGATAGTGCTAGGACTGGTCAGCCCGGTGTCAGTATAATGTGACTGGGTGGGGTATCATGCCACGTGTCTACGACGTGATATTCCAGTGAGGCAGCACTATAAAGTTGGGCATTGTGCTCACTGCTACAAGTTGACACCGTCGTTTATATGGCTGAAAAATTGTTGAAAAAGACATTAAACCCGAACACACACACACACACCAATCGCATATTTGTTGCTCAAAAATAATTAGTGGGAACAAAATAAGACCTACGAAAGCCAGCTATGTTACAAAACTGCAGACAGACGTGCCATGTGGTTATTATGGTATATAATAGTACTATGACGTAATGTTGGACCAATCCTGCCAGTTGCAATTAAGCTGCATTCCCGCTTTTCGTTTGATCATTATGAGTTAGTGAAATTACTATCAGTTGTCTATTCATTGATACATATTTTCAGTCACTTGATATAGTTTAAGACATTAATTTAGTAAATTGTTATTAACCCAAGGAATAAGGGTATAATAATAGTATACATAAGCAGCTTATAGTTCAGCTGTGTGAAGCATATGACACTCACTTTTAGTCCGTTCTTTATATAAAGTCATGCTTTACTAAATTACATTCAGAAAATTACATATTTAAATACTGTTCAATCAAGAACATCTACAGACACACTGCATAAACCTACGTCGAATTGTTTCCAAAAATGTCTGACTACCATTTGCTTTTGTAATTTCTAATCAATCTCAAATATATTTACTTTTCTAATATCTATTATATTGGAACTGACATTCAATTATTTGCTGAAAATTGTTTTAACATCTGCCAGATTTAAACTATAATTGCTAGCTGCGTGTTGGTAGCAGTAATTAATACTGCGGGGAAATGTATTGATTTCAGAAAACGCCTTAATATGCTCCTAAACCTATCAAGAAACAAAGAAATAAAATCTGGAAAGTAGATCCCTCGGAAGCACCGAGAACAATGCAAACAGTGAAAATTGCAGACTCGGTTTGATTGAGTCTGTTCATGAGCAGTAATGGAAAATGCAACACTGCCCACGCCCCCTTGCACCGGCTTAAGCAGTATTCAATCTTCAAATCTAAATGAGTTGAAATCAATGATCCCGAAGGACCAGAAAATATAACAACACTGAGAAGAAGTCGGGGCGACTTTTTACGGCCGCCACACAGCACTTGACACCCGCTGTTGTGAAGTAAATAAAATCTGGAAATTAGATCCCTCGGAAGCACCGAGAACAATGCAAACAGTGAAAATTGCAGACATTTTTGCCCTATGTCTATGCGTAAAGTCATTCACCCGGAATATCTAGAATAAATCTTGATCCGGCGTACGGTTTAAATCATGCCGAGATCCTTAAATTGCAGCTTGTGCTTATCTTCCTTAAGCTTTCAAATACCAAGTGTACCTTTTCTTAAAAGATAATGAAATATTCAACACCCCTCATGACCCCCAGCTCCGGCGTAAGCGGAAATCTGTCATGTTAAAACTAAATGTACTGCATGATCCCAATACGTGGAAACATTTTAAAGCCGCCTCACGGCACCGAAGGACGACCAGGATTATATTACAACTACATGTAGAATAAGTTTACTACATTGCTAGTTTTCTGTAAATTAAAATGCCATCAAACTGCATTTCCACAAATACTAGCATTATAAAAAATCCAGTTAAAAAGGCATACGACTTCTTTTTCATTGATTGCCTTCTTTGCTTGACTTTTACTCAAATTAAAAACACACACTTATAATTAAATTAGATGGTGATTGCATGTCAATTGTTAAGTAATCTTTTCGAGGGTGACACTGTGCTAAAGAGCTTTAAAATTACTGTTCGTAGAAGGAAGTGGGCATATAAAATTAAGCAATCACGTGAACTAGCCAAGTTGAAGAATAAAAAGATGTTTGGAAGCATTTTAAATCAAAAAGCTAATAAATGCAATCACAATATCCCAGTATTATTTCTCAGAAATATTTAGCGAAATTAGGACAGCGGTAGTTGATGATGCTGAGTCTTTTAACGAGAACAGTGATTTTAATTTGAATAATCCTACATTTGATGAACTGAATGCGCCTATTAATCTACAAGAAGTTATCTTGGCAGTTAAAAATCTTAAACGAAACAAATCTTTGTGCCCAAGTGATAATTTACTAAATGAGTTTTTTATTGAAACTATTGATATACTTGGAAGTCATGTTACTGACTTATTTAACAAAGTTTTCAATTTTGTTTATTTCCCGGAAATCTGGACACAAGGTTTTATAGTGCCTATCCATAAGAAAGGGGATAAAATATACCAAATAATTATCGTGGAATCACTTTACTCAATAATCTTGGTAAACTTTTTACCAGCATACTTACATTGCGAGTGGAAAAATGGTTCAGGAAAACAATGTTTTTTCGGACTCCAAGTTCGGTTTTCGAAAGGGTCGTAGTACAGTCGATGTAATATTTGTATTACAAGGTTTAATTGAATATGCTTTAAAGGGAATTCCTATAGTTTTTCATGCGCATCTTTCTGCGCAGCCGACACTTTCTACGGAACACTGAACTGAAGTCAACATTTGTTGAAACATGTTACAGACAATCTTAAGTATGAGGAATCTTGAATGAAATAACATTTTTGATAAGTTATATCAGTAATCAAATGTTGATACTGGTCTATGTTGTATTGATAAGTATCATGCCCGACAGGTATCTTGCTATTTTTGTGGTTGTGTTTTCACATCGCATTTTAGTACAAAGACAGTGTTGTTCATATAATGTAAGATAATTGACTTAGTACTGATAAGACAATATCACCTTTCAGATTATTTTGTATTCAATTTTAGAAAGAATTAAGAATTTTTAAAACTTTGTTTTAACTTTTAGCAGACATGCATGCAATCAATTTGGCCAGGTCCGCGCCATTTCCGTCCGAACAGGTGTTGTATTCTAGCGGTCTTAACATAAAATTTAGCCTGGTGACCCATACATTTTTAGCCATTTTTATGCTCACAATACAATCATCTATACACAAGAAGAAAAAGAAAAAATTCTATGAAAGAGTTTTTTCAAAATAAAAAAAAAAATATTCTTCACTATGGGTATTTTTCATTGAAAAAAGTTCACAAAAGTAAATATGAAACAATATTTTTTTTCATTTGTACCCATTATTGTAAGGATAGAGTATTACAAATATGACTATGCTATCAAATAAGTATATAATAAAATCTGTAAAAAGAAAAAAAACCGTATTGTGCTGCCTGGATGTATATTTTGGTTAGTATTTATAAAAAGCAGAAAATTATGAAAATGTTGAAAAATCGCTGGCAGTTTCAGCAACAGTGGGTGTGTTCAAAACAATTTTTCACAAAAACAAGCCTGGTGACCTATTGTTTTTATTTGTTCATTGTTTTCAGCACAAGTTTTCCTATCATATACGTGAATTAAAAAAAATTATATGAAAGGAAAAAAACTATAGGAATTCTCTTTAACACAGAATTTAAGATTGCCTTGCGCCTTTATCGACCTGCAAAAGGCATTCGACTAGGTCTACCGTAATGCCCTGTGGTTCAAACTTTATAGTATGGGTTTCGATGGTAAGATAGTAAAAATGTTCAAGGCCATGTACGCAGTGGTAAATTCTTGTGTTAAAAGTTGTAACCAGTGCTCAGATTTCTTCGAAATATCCATTGGCTTAAGACAAGGTCTTTATAATTCACCGGCATTATCCGCCCTTTTCTTAGAACACTTAGAACTATATTTAGCTTGATTTTTCGAAGAAAAAGTAGAGCTGTTGCAATCGCCCCGGTGTCGGCGTCGGCGTCGCCGTTGGTTAAAGTTTTTTATAAAGTGTAATATCTCTGTTACTATCAAAGCTATTGACTTGAAACTTAAAATAGTTATTAACTATCAAAGTCTACACCAGGAGAAATAATCCCCGTAACTCTGATTTGAGTTTTAACAGAGTTATGCCCCTTTTTAACTTAGAACTTTTGGTTAAAGTTTTTGATAAAGTCAAATTTCCCTGTTATTATCAAAGCTACAGTATTGACTTGAAACTTAAAATAGTTATTTACTATCAAAGTCTACACCAGGAGAAACAATCCCCATAACTCTGATTTGAGTTTTAACAGAGTTATGCCACTTTTTAACTTAGAACTTTTGGTTAAAGTTTTTGATAAAGTCAAATTTCTCTGTTGTTATCAAAGCTATTGAATCAAAACTTAAAACAGTTATTTACTATCAAAGTCTACATCAGGAGAAACAATCCCCATAACTCTGATTTGAATTTTGACAGAGTTATGTCCCTGTTTGAATTAGATTTTTTTGGTTAAAGTTTTATAAAGTTTTTACTGGCAAAGCTCTAATTCAGAGTCAATCACTGAGAAAAGTCGAGCGCGCTGTCTTACGGACAGCTCTTGTTACAAGATACAAATACATCAGGACTGACTTTATATGATATATGTGTAATCATCTTACTGTTTGCTGACGATATGGTTATTGTTGGAAATTCTGTGAAGGATTTACAAAATAGCTTAAATAGATTATGCGAGTATTGTGAATACTGGAGTTTACAGGTCAATATAGAAAAAAAAGAAAGTGGTAGTGTTTCGAAAAAGGGGCCCAGTTAAACGCAATGAATGTTGGTATTTTAATGGTCATCTTTTAGAAATAGTTAATGACTTTAAATATTTGGGCGTTTGTATTCAGTTACACTGGTTCATTTGTATTACATAAACAGTATGTAGTTGGAAAGGCACTAAAAGCAACAAATACATTGTTATGCAATTTAAGGTAAGTTTGAATTAAGCCTGTATCTCTACAACTATTTGATTCGTTCGTTGGTTCAGTTCTTGAATACGCCTGTCCAATTTGGGGATTCTCCAAGTCCAAAGAAAAAGAACGCGTGCACTTAAAATACTGTAAGGCAATTTTGGGAGTCAGACAAAGCACCAGTAATGCGGCCGTATACGGCGAATTGGCACGGTATCCGTTGTTTATCTCGAGACATTTTCAAATTATTAAATACTGGTTACAACTTCTATCGTCCAATAACATACTACTAAAATACATTTATAATGATTCGTTTAACAAATGCTTAAATGGTAAAGCTAACTGGGCCAGTAACATTTATGTAAAAGACGAATTTGTCCCAAGTCACTATCTTCACGTTCTTAATACAAAAACCTTACGTTAGGCACTAGCCAAATTGCGTGTTTCAGCGCATAAGTTGCAAATTGAAAGAGGTAGAAATCGTATCGAAAGGGTCGAACAAATCTGTCAGCTATGTGGGTCGCGTGACATAAAAAAACGAGTACCACTTTGTCATTAAATGTAAAGCATATTGGGCAGTTACGACACCAATTCATACAATTGTATTTTCATAGACGTTCCAGTATGCACAAATTCATTCAGTAACTCAAGTTAGAAAATAAAGTTGTTATTAGAAATCTCGCTAAATACATTCTTCAAGCTAATCAGAAAAGAAATGAATTATTGAATCTTGAAATTTAGTACGTTGTATGTTTGTGTGTGTATGAGTTTTATAATTACATGAGTCAGTAAAATAGCTCGTAAAACAAGAAAATGCACTCTATTAAATTTTTGACATTAAATGTCATTCTCCAAATCCTAACTATTTTATTTTTAGTTTGCAAATTAATTATTTTTCCTTCCACTGTGCTTGTTACAACAAGAGACATTAACTATTTAGACAAGTACTAATATAATGAAAGATCGTATGTGTAATAGAAAATAATATTGTTTGTAAAGACTTATCGATATAACATATATTTTGAAATGACCATGTACATTATATTGTATAGTATTGTTTTGTACAACGAGGTACCTGTATGTGTGTACAAGTCGAATAAACTATTTTCTGTTCTGTTCTGTTCTGTTTTCAAGATAGTCTTAAATGACAATGGAACCGTCCACACAGAATTAGAAAGAGTGACCTTTTACTGTAAATAAAATGGAAAACAGAATTGTTTGTCAAACGCGTTTTTCAATTAAAACGTCGTATGTTGCAATGTTTTACTTGCGGTTCTCCATTTTAGTAGAATATTAGTTAGAAAAATGGCCAAAGTGTTGAGAATCTTCGTAGAATATGGTTTGTAAGTACCATTATGGGAATCCCCCCTCACCTTTTCAGTACAATTAATATCAGTTAAATATACAAATTTATTGAAACCAGAGAAAATTACTAAACATTGTGTTCTTTATCATCAGATGTAACATTATCTTTTCCATAAAGGTCTTAAGATGTTAAAACAATACACCCTAGCCATAAATACTGATTTTTTTTCTTTGAGATCAATTACGTGCACTGCGGCAATAAGATTGACGTTCATCTAATAACGAATTTGTGTAGTGAATAAAAGACTTGAAGCAGGCGTTAGGGTACTTTAAAAATAAATCTTTCTTAATTGTGCCATAAAGTCCTCTTTAATGGCGAAATCTGACAATATGTTATCATTATTCCCGAGATGAACGTTCACAGAGAATGTCATTGTCAGCAAGCAAGAGTAACAACATTATAATTAATTGGAGATTTCTGTGTTTCAACAGCTTTGTAATGTCTATGAGAATAATAAGAATATAAAATTTGTGAATGAATATTTGATTTGGAGACTTGGACGTCTGGTATGCGGGTTTTTGTAGATTTATTTTCTGTTTACTGGCAGTGCATTCTGTCTGTAACCTACTGGATAGCTAGTTCTATCTCAAGAACAAAAACACCAGTTTGTTTGTAAAATCAAAACAAATAGCGTCATAGTGACGTATCAATATATTCCACAATAAGGTTATGAATATTATACTTATACATAGAGTTTTAATAATAATTGATATGCATTGCCTCTAATCTTTTATAATAATCAGTTTGTAAACCATCACATGCCAAAACCTCAGTATATTAACAAAATCTACTTCTATTTAGTAAGAAAAAAATACAAACGCACCTCAAGTCTGATTAAAGGCGCTCGCGATAGATTTTCGGGACGGGTTGATATTTACCCCAACACCGTACCAATTTGATTGTTTCTAATCGATGTAGCTCATTGCAGGGTTGGAGCGGTCTTCTGCGCATGCCCGGAAGTAATTATCTAATGTCGCGTACGGCAAAAATGCGCAAATTATTGTATGTTCGCACGCATTTAGTGTATGATATGTATGATATACTGACTAGAGGTTAGGGTTAGTATTACCATGGTTACAAAATATATACATTTAAAGTACTTTTAGTTCAAATTGCTTTAATCCGGCATATACCCGAGTCTGTAATTTATACCGGCGCTCCAACTCTGCATTGAGTCACAGCCGTTTCTAATCCCGTACCGTACCTATTCCGTGCATACCTATTCGTAAACTATAGGTTTTGTTCGGAGAAAGGCGGAAACTTACATCGTTCTATGACATCAAAATACTTCAGAAACACTTTAAAATCCGCTTATTAAGAAATCTGCCGTTTCATAATTTGATATATCTCTGAATCATTTGCTCAAACACTGAGAGTTTCCGTTGCATTTGTCGAGAAGCCTTTAACTTGTACTCTTCAAACTTAGTTGGATGATTGACTAAATGGAGTGGATAACACCTAATGCTTTTAAGATCAATATGTTAAAGGTAAAGGATGCGGCAGCCGAAATGATGAAATGATTTCTTCCTATAGAGATCAAGAGAAAAAGTTTCTACAATCACACTTTCAGCCAGTTTATTCCAAATGTTCCTGAGGTGAGCGACCTTGGGCCATTTGATCCTCTTGTTAAATATCTCTGCCTTAAGCTGTCGACAAGTACAGAATACTGTCAAGAGTTTGGCTGAATATATGCCCTTGTTTGAAATAAAAATTGATTACGTATTTCGTACCAACCTGCGTTGCATAAATGCCCGCCACACCCCACCTCGTTGTAATTTGATTTAAGCGAAATCTAATATGGTGACCTATAAATTTTCTTTTTGTTTTAGATTAGGTAGACATAACCAAAGGTATTTTCAGAGTTTGATTTAATTCTATTATGTGAAAATCGATAAAATAGCAGAAGTACCAACTTAAAAGTGACAAAAATATTCAAAAATAGCCCTTGGGTCTGCTGAACAAGTATTCCTTTCTTTACAAAATCATTTTCTTTTGATTTCTCTGAGCATGCTTCAAATAGATATATTGTTTTCTGTTATAAAAATGCTTAGACATCAAATTTATGCTGGTTATTGTACTTTACTGAAATATATTTTAGGAGTAAAGAGATTTTGAAAAATGTTAAAAATAGCACCATATCTAGGGGCAAATAAAATTAAACTTCACTTGTAAAATAGGATCTGCTTGAAATTAAATGAGTATTTTCAAATGCATAAATCAGTGTAAAAGAAGACGGAAACCCTAAATGTTTTGCTTTAATCACTCGTCTAATTATTTTTACGAACGTCGGAGGCACAGTTTCTGGCTAGTGTAAACCACTTTTCTTTGAACTTACAAAACTGCCAAGTTAAATTGCAACAAAATCCAATAATTGAGGAGTGTTTAACCCTGCTGAACACATAAAACTGGAATCTAAAATATTCCATACGTAACTTGAGCTGTTTACGTCGGTTTGTAAAATAATGAAAGAAATATTTTACGAGATAGTGAAACGACTATTCGTGTACCACTGCACAGGGTATACCATAAACGTGTAGCATGTTTCGTTCGGCAAACATTTGTTCTAAATTTGAACTAAATCTAGAATTTCTATTGATCATTTTAAGAACACCAATTGCAGTAAAAGAATTTAAAAGAATAAAACATTGAAATTTATTCTTCAATTTTAACTCATATTTTTATATCATTGGTATTGGTAAGGTAACAATGTTAAACCAACTTTGCAATCCTTTTTGCCATGCCTGTTTAAATGAAGCAGCTTTTGGAATTCTGAGATAAATAAAAATCCGCCTTGGAATTAGATATGCAATGATTTTACTCATGATACATTTAAAATGATACATGAATACAATAATAGAAAACGCATTATAATGTAACGGGTTCGAAAGCAGGCCCGATTCCCAGATACTTTTATTGCATCTACACTATACATTATACAAGTAAATGCGTAAATATAAATAAGGAAAACTGATAATATAACATAACAGTTTGGATTTCGAGTAGAAATTAATCAAATATTTTTTTCATATTAATGTCTATTATCTACTTATGTTATCCCAGTGCATTTCCGCCGTTGTTTTAGAAGAAAATGAACAAAAGAGCCGCATCATGAGAAAACCAACATAGTGCGTTTGCGACAAGCATGGATCCAAAAAGTTTGGATCCTGACCAGACTGCGCGAATGCATGGGCTGGTCTGGATCCATGCTGGTCGCAAACACACTCTGTTGGATTTCTCATGGTGCGGCTTAAAATATGAAAGGCTTCTCCAGTGCGGTAAGCATATGGTAAATACAGACTTAGGTATGTAAATGAGATAGTAAAAGTAAATAGAAATCGAATTATCTTTTTTAAAGATTAGAAAATGTTACCTGGTCAGTAAACAGACAAGCGTAGCATGAGCATTAATTACACAAACTGCATATTATTGGGAGTCATTAATGACCATTATCTATAACATCTCGACATTTAAAGAGTAACACCGATGTATTACATTTGCACTGAACTCAATGAAATAACACAAACGTGGAAAACCACAGGTCGTCCAACACGACATAAACAAAAATGTTGCAGGCTCGGTTGATTGCGCCTGTTCGAGGACTGTGGTTGGGATGCAAGCTGTCGTCCACGCCCTCTAGCCCAGGGTTGAGCAGAACTCAACATTTACACATGCTATAAGAACTAGCACTAGTACTAGAGACATTCGCAAAAACCCTGTAAGGTAATGTCGTTGTAGCGATGAGAGAGTGGTGTTGAATGTATACCTTAAAAATGAATTTTGGCTATTACACTTCCTGAATTCCACTAGCAGCCAAAAGCAAAACACAATTTCGTTTAAGGACGCTCGCTACAATTTCGTAATGTTTTTCTCAATAATAGATTTTGATGAAATGTTTTATATTAAAAGATCATGTTATGATGTATTGAAAAATGAAATAAAAATACTTGATCACCAGTTTGTTTCGATTTAATTTGTGTATTCTGCATCGGATCCCTGAATCAGCTTTCACTGTCCGTGTCCAATTTTATAAACAATATTAACCGGTCTAAATTTTAACAACAAATTGGAAAACACAGAAACATTTATAAATGTCGAGGGAGTCTGAATATAATGAATTGAACATTATGCGTACAATATGCATACAAAAGAACGGCTATACTCTCACACTGTAAGACAGTGCTTCCTTTTACTAGACATCATAATACGATTTCCTACGCGGGTCATGTTTTATAGTTAGTACAAAGGATATCTAGAACGACCTTCAGTGAAATTATAGAATCATGTTGTTCTTTGCTCTAAATATTTTGCAATTTGTTTGTCTCCGTGTGAAAACTGAAACACCCAGCTGCTATGACACAACTTGTGTATTCTGCATCCCTGAATCAGCTTTCACTGTCCCGTGTCCAATTTTATAAACACTATTAACCGGTCTAAATTTTAACATAAAGGACAGATCTACTACAATAAACCGCAAATATTCTGCTTCAAAGTATCAATTCAAACAAATCTTCATTTCTGTAAACGTACATAGCGCATCCATTTAGATATCAGTGGATTTTTTAGTATTTTTTTTTCTGGAAACTACAGCATATTCACATAAAATGTTGTATCAATCCTTAGAACGGTGACTAATAGATGAATGCGTTCATATTTATTTAATGGTCTACTTAACCCGTTGTCGTCCTCAACAATTCAGAAGTTTATGTTGGTGTTTCTCCAGAGTTCTTTGCATTATTGAATGTTTTGCCCGGATTTCTAGAAGTGCTTTTACACTCAAAACTTTGAAATCTTGACAAGGCTGACAGCGCGTTACATTTTTGTTATTACAAAACTCACAGTATGTTCTTTGTGACGTATTCATGCTAATAAAAGACGAAACCTTTACTGTTTATAGTGGTTCAAGTTGTTGTTACTGCACCTAAAAATGGTGTAAATCAAGTCCATGAATTTGTTTAAAACTTCTCGTTGGATTCCATTTTGGGGAGACTTTCTTCAAACTTGATATTTGAAGTTATTTAGTTGCATGCATTGCGACTGGCGATTGTCTAGAGCTCTATAAACTATATGCATTGCTCCATGTATAGAATATAAAGTGCATTGAAATCTAATTATGGGACACATTAAATATCAATTCTCGTTATTGCATTTTACGTGTTTGAATAATTTGTTATATTACTACAATCCTTCTGATGGCTCAGAATTGTTCCTGTTTAATTCACGTGTGGGATCGGTTTAATTTCATTTGAATTTTGAGAAAGAATTTACTTCAGACACAATTTTATCTGAAATTCAGTCATTTATGGTATTAAATTTCGAAACCATATAATTTGTAATTCAAGAAATGGCTTAATTCTGACACAATTTCAGGATAAGTTTATCATTTCTTATCTTTGAAATTAAAGAATCTTAATTGTAGTCGCGCATCAACCGTCGGCACAGATAACGCAATAAAGATGTCAGACGCTTATATAAAACTATGTTCTATTACTTGTCTTCACAAATTCATGAGATTAGAGGTAGATTTTTGCGTTGAAGTTTATGTATAGTTTATCAACTGCCAGATATGAGTTTAGATGCCTGACAATGAATGGAAATAATACAATTTCCAAATACTGTAAAATTCAGATAATACAATCACCGTCTAGTTAGATATTGCTACAGACACCACCCCATCTCCCTGCAGGATTTGACAAATGACCAATATAAGATAATTTCAATTTCTTATCGCTTGACTCTTTTACTTTTCTTCAAATATGTTAGCTCTAATAATAATTTGTATTCCTCAAAATATTTACATGAAGTTCACTAGTTATCTTATTTGTGTATGTGTTTGGTAAGTAATATAAATGTTAATGGTGCAGCAAATATCTTGCAATAGCTTCGGTGGACCAATAATCGAACACTATATTTTTCACAGGTACATGTTTATACTATGAACGCAGAAAAATAAAAGGCATACTCACTTGTAGAGTCGTATATCAGATGCCTTCTAAACTGCTTCCGATTTCTCGACATAACCCTTCCAATGGAGGCTATTACTCTAAATTGGTACTTTACTTTAATAGTATATTATTTACGATTGGAATCATCCCTCTAATTTCATTGCTATTACGCAAGAAGTGAGTGAAATTAAAATGTATTTAATTCACAAAAGAAAACAGCAAAGTAAACTATAAGATTTAAATAAATTGAAAACAAAAAAGGACGTAACAAACCTAAAAGAAAACAATATGGTCAACAAAAGACCTGTTTTTGGTGTTAGGATACCGGTTATGGAACTTTGATATTTAATCAGATCTAGACACTGATTGCCAACTGTGACAGCCCGACGGATGTAAATACTGTGAAAATGTTTATTGTCGATTGAAAGTTTAAGAAAGGTTTCATCTCCATTGAAAATTTAATAGGAAAACGTCCAGTGGTTTGCAGTACTAACAGAAAGAAGACAACTAAATTTAATACGGTTGCTGATTTTTTTAATTTAATTTTTTCTTCAGCTTTTTTTGTGAGGGGCGGGTTTTACTTTTTTGTTTTACTTTTTTATATCAAGCCTACAGAGTGGGGCTAATCTGTAGGAACTGAGAAATAACCTTGGTTAAAGATGTGACATTTCTTGCTTTCGCTCTTGACATAATAAAAAGCAAAATAGAAAATTTAGTTATCACATTTTCATTCGAGGGTTACGTAAAAGGCATAGTTACTATGAACGAAAAGATTTGGAATACTACTTTAAGCTTTATTACCGATACTGAATTATAAAATTTGTAATGAACTCTTCAGAAAGACGTTGTGTTCTCCATATCGGTAACTGTAACGAAACTGTAACCTGTGAAACTGCGAATGAATTCAGATTAAAAAGCATGTCGATGAAGTATACATGTAGTTATGTGATGTTAAACATTGGGTATATACTAGAAAACGAAAGCTACAACATAATATTTCGGCATACTTTTATGAGACAAACAACACTATAAATGTCAAGAGAATGAACCAATAGCATGCAAATGAAGCACTTATTTCACAGAAGATGTCATTTTATAGATAACGAGTGTTTTTGTAGACAAAACACGTTTCCACTGCACAGAATTAATTTCGCTAGTTTTTCTCGGATAAATGTATTTTATGCCCCATAAAATTATTTATATGTAAGACTACCCTATGGCCTGTATCACTAACATCTGTTGTTTAATACAGACCTACATACTGTGTTCTTTGCCGATAGATACTGAAATCTATGCATATATAATTAAGCTATGACAGTATCGGCCAATCACCTTTCAGATAAATTCTGGCTTCAGAAAAAAATACACACGAAAACTGCTTTTTCCACCCACTACCTCTTAGGTCAAAGAGACACAACTGCTTAAATGTATTTGATAGGGTTATATATACTTGTTACTGTCTCAATGCTTCCATTAATTTGGACATGACTTTACTAAGTCGATGTGTGTTATATTGTTTATATGAAATATGTACTTGTAGTCAAAGGTTCTTTTCGTGGTTTTGTATATTTTCAGATTGGGCGGTTTTTTTCGCCCAGATAATTAAAAAAATAGATACGTAATAATTTCTAGCTTTGGATTTTATATTTTGTATTCTTTGTCGAGTTATGGCTTAATAAAGCTCATTTATCAATCTAGTTATGTTTTTAGTTGATTTTTTTTCTCCGTACAAGCTTCCATTGAGTTGTGATGGTTTTCACGGTTAACATTAATACTGCTTCAACCCTATTGCACTACAATACTGATTTATCTATTCTCTATATATAAATTAAATGGATTTCATGATCCCAACGTCGCATAACATATAACTGTTTCTTGTCTGAATAAGGAAAGCGCCGTCTGTAATATCATAAAACAACCCTTGCTAGATAATTTCCAGAGCGCCAATGCAAGAAAA
Organism: Mercenaria mercenaria; assembly: GCF_021730395.1. NCBI lineage: Eukaryota > Metazoa > Mollusca > Bivalvia > Venerida > Veneridae > Mercenaria > Mercenaria mercenaria. The sequence continues at coordinate 86,132,782 of NC_069364.1, read as the reverse complement.
CTAAGATTGGGTCAAAGTTATCAATATCTTTCATTGCTTTATAATATTGAAAAACTTCTTGACAACTCTTTACTCATTATCCTCAACAAAATTGCAATTCCAACTTGTTCAAAATTTCTACGGAAAATCTAAACTTACACCCTTTTGCAAAACAAGTCATCGTATTTATGACAGAATTTAACATCAGAGATGTAAACATGCCTGTTAAAATGTTCGCAAATATTCGAAATCGACACGTAACTATCACAGCTATCAAACTTTTCTTAAAAAACAAATTGGTTCTTTCATTCATTTGTGACAGTAATAAAAATCACTAAACGTACTCGGAGAAAAATACACAACTGCTTGTTAGGCATACTTTGCAGCAATAAATGGCAACTGTATATTGCAAGGTTTTCTTCATCAATTCATATTGGAACATTGGCAGTAACTTGCGAAGAACAGGTTTGTACTGATACAGAATCTACCAGAAAGGAAGTTTATAAGTTTTGGAAACAGAAAGAAGTCGTATTGCGCCAGATCTGGGGAATAAGGTGGATGTGGTAGCAGAGTAACTCTCTCCGACCTCAAAAACTGTGTCACTGTAGTAGAGGTGTGCGCTGGAGCATTGTCATGCAACAGTCGAACATGTTTGAAACCTGTGACTGGGCGACGTTTCTTGTAGTACTTCTTTAATATTTTCAAGATAACGTCACAATAGTACTTACAAGTCACACTTCTACCCTTGTTTACTGGCATCTGTACTGCTATACCTTCGCTGGAAAAGAATATGGCTTACAAAACTTCCTTTGCACTCAAAGTGCGTTTTGCAATTTTTGGCCTTTGGCAATGCTTGGTGGCCCTTATTTTGTTTAAACTTTTCTGACAGGTTCAACATAATGCACCCAGGTTTCATTACCTGTAACAACATTTGCAAAAACCTTTTTGTCGTATTTTGGGAACATTTTTAACAATCTTTGGCAGTTTCATCTTGAATCCTTTTTGGTCGTCAGTCAAAAGATGGGATATCCACCTGGCAGAAATCTTTCTAACTTTCAAGAATTTCTTTAAAATAAAATGAACTGTTGATAGTGAAAATCCAACAATGCGTGCAATATCGCGTACAGTATATCGAGCATCATTTTGAAGAATTTCTGTGATTTTCAAAACATTTCGGTCACACGCTGCTGTCTTTGGCCGACCTCATTTTGGGTTATTTTCAACAGACGCTACACCACAATCAAATTTCTTTTTCCACCCCGAACCGTCTCATACTACACCTTACTAGACCCACAAACACGGGTTATTTCGACAAAAAGCTTTTTCAAAGAACAACTGAGTTTACTGTAAACTTTTATGTATTACCGAATTTCTTTAGTATTTGTTATACGTTTTCCAACCATTTGTAGTTCGACTATACGAAGTATGGAGAGCTGTCTTACTCGACCCAACGTCGGCGTCCTTCCGCGTCCGCCCTTTGGTTAACATTTTGATGTACTTTCTCTTAAACGCTATAATTTCTTCATGGGTTTGTTGCAAAGTTAAAATAGTTATTCCTCATCATCAGCCACATCATATGACACAAGGTCCATAACACTCACACCAATATTTCATGAATTATCCCCCCTTTTTACTTAGAATTTCAGGTTAAAGTTCACTCTACTTTCACTCTATCTCAGTTATTACTGAATGGATTTGATTCAAACTAAAAGTAGTTGTTCCACATCATCTCAGACATCATATGACACAACTTCCATAATTCTTGTACCAATATCAAATGAATTATCCCCCTTTAACTTGGAATTTCTGGTTAAAGTTTTGATCCACTTTCACTCTATCTCAGTTAATACTAAATGAATTTGATTCAAACTTAAAATAGTTGTTCAACGTCATCACTCACATCATATAAAACAAGGGTTATACCTCTTGCACAAAAATTTTACCCCCTTTTACTTAGAATGTCAGGTTAAGGTTTTGAGGTAATCAGCTGTATAAAAATCGACGTGAAATTCCTATCACCACAATACATAATACTTTTCGAACACTCCTCGTATAAGGTTGGAATGTTGGTCTCTAATTTTACAAAATGTGCAGATTATTCTAGCCTTGTAACAGACATTCAATTAAGACAAGTTCCATACGTTCTGTTTCCTCAAACTTAACTGAGTATCAACATCCTTATATCAACATACATATGTATTTTAAGATTTATATTCATATTTTCAGTAACGAAACAAATTGAAAAACAAAACTAAAAAAAACTTAAAACTATACCTTACACATGTTTGTTATTGTACTATATATAGAGAATCTATCATTGGTCTTCGGTTAAGATCAGAAAATCCCAACCCGAGGGCGCACCGCTCAAGTCTTAAACGAGGCTGTGCCGAGTTTAAGACTTGAGCGGTGCGCCAGAGGGTTGGGATTTCCGATCTTGACCGAACACCAATGATGGATTCTATTTCTCACTTACCACAACAGAAACAATGAAAACAAGCGGGAAATTGACGTCCGTAAGCAGAAGTGACGTCATGACATTTCAGTGACGCACAATAACAAAGTTCCGCTTTAGTTTTATCGTTTGTAGCGTAACGGTACGTTCTTATCATAAAGTAACGAATTTTGAATCGAGAAATACACTATAAGCAACGGATAGAAAAGATAAAGGTACCTGATTTTTAATTATTTTACATAAATGATATGTATATTCAGTGCATGAAGTAGTCCGTCACAGGAGTGTGGGATAACCCATGTGAGATAAGATTTCCCAGCATTTCTAAAAATAGAGATTTTTCTGTCCGATAAGTGAGAAATTTATTTCCATATACCTTAAAGCTACTTTCCATGGAATCGCAAGCAATCTTATCATTTGTCTATATTTTCTTTATGGTTTCAGACTATGCAAATAGCAATTATTTTATTTAAATTTCATTTTGTTACTTTGTAATCGCTTATTTTCCTCGGAGAACCGAAACATATTTTTAGAACGTGAAATTGAAAGTACTAGCTGTCGCTGTTATTTTTAGATTTGGATTTTCCGGACTGTTCCATTTATTAAATAAGGGTTTGAAATATATTTGAAGAACACTGATAAATCGGAATCTCCAAAGTCACGAAAGGAACTGGTGTGCCATTACCAGGTAAAGTTACGTCAAAATACATCTAAAAATTGGATGTACCATCCATGTTGTACCACAGAAAAGTGGTCTCGGGTTTTCCCTACGGCCAATAATAAAAAGTTTTAAAATAAGCTATTTATAGTAACAAAAAAGGGAAGTAATTAAAAAAATATATTGTAAGAGACCAAAAAAGGGAACTGCCAAATAAAAACAAGAGCACTGCAATACAGAGCAATATGCACAAAGCAAAGTAATATATGACATTTGACCCCTAAGTGTGACCTTGACCTTGAAGCGAGTCATCCAAAACATGCGCTCTGCACGTTGCCTCAGTGTGGTGAACATCTGTGCCAAGTTCTTTGAAATTTCCGTCAAGCAGTTCAAAAGTAACAGAGCGGACACAGCAAAGTCATATATGACCTTTCACTCCTAAGTGTGACCTTGAACTTGAAGCTAGTCACCCGAAGCAAGCGCTCTGCACGTCGTCTGTGTGGTGAACTTTTGTGCCAAGTTTCTCTGAAATCCTTCAAGCAGTTCAAGAGTTACAAAGCGGACACGAAACACACTCATATGACATTTGACCCCTAAGTGTGACCTTGACCTTGAAGTGAGACATCCAAAACATGGGCTATGCACGTCGTCTTGGTGTGGTGAACATTTGTGTCAAGTTTCTTTGAAATCCTTCAAGGGGTTCAAGAGTTACAGAGCGGACACGAAATTGCTAATGGACGGACGGACGGACGGACACCGGGGGTATAACATAATAAGTCCCTTCGGGTGTATAAAAACATTTATCTCCGTTGGAATTTGATCTCACAAAAGTAAGATTCTAGAGCCGTCACGCTTACCACTGCACCACGGCGTCTTATTATCGAAAGAGGCAGTCATTTAAATATTTATCATAAAAATAAGTTATAAAAAGGTAGGGTCCCTCTTCTGAAGTGGTTTATTCCGGTAACTTTTTAAATCCATAAATTAAAGCTACAGCTAGTAATTGCTTTGCTATTTTAATAACTGCTAAGTTAGTAGTTTACCACTGAAAATTTGAAAGTACGCTGAATTTAACAATTATCACTGTTTCACTATTGAAACCAGAATAATTGACCACGTACAAGTACAAATATTTTTTTCTATAACGAAATCTAATTAGACTGTGGAAAGCAGCTTTAAGTTAAATTCATATATCGTATAACTTTTATATTAATTTCAAATGCTTAACTTGTTCAAACATTTATTTCTTAAATACAGCAGTAGCAAGGAGATCGCTTTTCTTTACATTATATAAAGTATTTTCTTGTGGCTTGCTTTGCTGTGTCTTGCTCTGTCTTTCGTGAAATCTACATTTAACTGATTTTTTTTTTGTTTCCCAAATTATGCATACTCATATGTATACTAGAATTTTAAAAAGTACATATGAAGGAATATCAATTTCATTTAGCTTAAATGTTAGGAATAAAAAGGTTTGGTATGTGCTGAAGTTATCACGAATACATTGTTCAGTATTCTTAAACGAAATTAATCGCGAAGAATAAGATAAGAAAACGAAACAGTAAACATGACTACCCTAGTCCATTATTTCCTTATACAATTTATATCTCCTACGGAATTATTGAAATAATAATTAATAGTAGCTGAGATATTTTATTCCCTTTAGTGACCTTTGTGTCTGTTGTCACTAGCTTTGGCTGGTTCAGAGATTAAAATGCCTTCCAAGAGATATAGGTTTTATACTTTTTAAACATATTGATTAAGGTATTAGGCCCCTAATAGTAATGTTTAAAAAATGGCATTTGCTTGGTATATTCTTACAGTTGACCGTGCTTCGCACTTATATGCAAATTTTTTAAAACTTTTACCGTGCCGTTTTTTATAAATTTTGTGTAATTTATGGTATTTCATAAAGCTCAAATAGAGACAAATTTCAAAGTGGTGGCCTTTATCCAAAACGTTTTCAGAGAATTTATTATTCCATTATTTTTTATGAAAGAAACATCAAACTATTGGTAAACAATCATAAAACTTAAAATAAAAACTGTCAATATCATTTTTTCTAGGGTGCCTCGAGTAAACGGATTTAATCAGACAGAATTCCAACTCCAATACTGAAAAATTATGGTCGAATCCTGCGGGTCTGTTTTGAATTTTACTAACTTCATTCGAAAATAACCTTGGGGCAGAAGTAAAACCTACCTACATTTTTTCCACAATATGTAATCCAAAGAATGAAGGCAAAATAGAGAACTTTTACCGCATGTTACTCATTATTTTTAAAGATGTGCAAAATAGAGAACTTTTACCGCATGTTACTCATTATTTTTAAAGATGTCTAACTCTACCCCTTCTGTTTTAGAGGTAAATTCACTTTTAACTGCAAGAAATCGCATATCAAATGATTTTTTTCCATTTTTATACAATAAATCAATAACAAGTCTTGAAAGAAGTAAAAACTTACTAGAAAAAAAGAAAAACAAGGGGGTGGGGGAAAATTTGGTCCCAGTAGGGCTTGAACCTACGCCCCTCTGAAAATTGCTGTCAAAGTAGGTTTATGGTAGGAATTGAATACTCTTCTAATGGAGGTACTCTATTATGGGCCTAATACCTTAAAAGCAATTACATTGTAATATTTCATCACGCTTTTATACAGCACTTTTACCTGACATCAAAGTTTTCCACGTGCTGTTTTAATTCGCAACACTTCTAAATGAAACCAACAATTATTTGCTTTACTTTAAATGTGCTACATTACCTCTTTTAATGAGACAGAAGGAACTGCAAATATTCGGGAAAACTGCTGCCCATGTATTATGCATAAATTATGCGACAAACACAAATAGCATGACTGTTCCTTAAAGCAAGCATGCTTGTGTTTCATTGTGTTATTGTATTGTCATTGTGATGTATGTCTTGGCCATATTCTCTTTACACTTTGTTAAATGGCCAAAGGCAATATTTTTGCCGATTCGCATGATAAATTGAACTGAACTGGTAATATTTACCGTTATTTGTATGGGACTTTAAAAAGGCGTGATTAACAAAAATTATCATACTGTTACAATGCACAGATGAGAATGTTTGCAAAATATAGATGCATGTATTGTTTGTGTCTGTTTGGCATAACCGTATTTATAAAATGACCTGCAATAACAAATAAACAAATACAAATATCTTTATTTCACTAAGGTCAAGGTATTGACAACATGAGGCAAACAATTGTTAACAAATTTCAAGGCTCATAATATGAAAATGTTTTTTTAACACAACCTCATACCAATAAAAAAGGAAAAATCAGACAAGGGAGAGTATTGAAAAAAAAATATAATAAAATAAAAAGTGAAACTTTGCACATTTACATTCACACACATATACATATACATACTTGCAAATGAATACATGTGCACGTGCACACACCTATATTAAGGCATTTTGTCATTGCATAAATGTCTCAACAAGTTCATTAATAAACAAACATATTTTGTTATACTCAAGGATGGTATGGCAGTTTATGTTCATAAGTATATCTATCCTATGAATATTTGGTTTTTTATAATATTTAGTTTTAAGATGTTTTTTCCTTTGATGATAAAAAAACTACATTCAAAAAGATAGTGAAATTCATCACCTATTGAGGAATTACATACTAGTAGTGTACATTTTCTCAAACTAAGGTCTATGCCATACCAAGATCCAGTTTCTACGGTTAATTTATTGTTTCGTGTTCTAAACTTAATCATGTCTCTAAATAATTTTGGCTGTGTGTTTATGATATACTTCTCAAACTCGAGTTTATGTTTAAATACTTAATAATTTCTACATTTACATAAACTTGAATACCATTGGTTTAAAAACAGATCTGATAGTTTTTGCTTGACTGCTGCAATCAGCCATTTTGAATTTGGAAACATGTGTATTACAAACATTGTTCATTCCACATTTGAAAAGAATATCCTTAATACATCTTATCCACTGGAATCTACTGTTTGGCTTATTCGCTGCAAAGTTATAGCCATTAAGTGCAACATTATACATACACAATTTAAAACTCTTAGGTAACACTAAATCTGTCCAAAATGACATTAACCTTGTTTCAGTGTCTAATGAGAGTGGTTTTACTCCAGTTTCACCACACACCATAGTATTAGGAGTGGTTGTTTTTAATCCCAAAATGTATTTCAAAAATTTAAGCTGAACTTTTTCAATTATATCTATGTTTCCATATCCCCGCATTCACACCCATATAAAAGAATGGGTTTTACAGTTTTATTAAACAGATCTATTTGCATATCAATGGGTAAATATAAAGACTTAGACTTTTTATTAAGGTATACATTGCAATAGGTCCTTGTTTAGCTATGTCCCTTTTTGCATTTAAAAATGAACCACTTCTACTGAAAATAATACCAAGTTATTTGTATTCATTTACAACTTCCAAATTTTCATTTTTGAAACTAAAATTGTACTCTATATGTCTACCTTTTGCAAACACCATAATCTTTGTTTTTGTAGAGTTTAATACTAATTTCCATTTATGACAATATGTTCCATATACATTTAAAGCTTCTTGTACATCTTTGGCAGATTCAGCTAAAATAACAGTATCATCTGCATACAATAAGACAAAAAGTTTTAAAAAGTTCTTAAATTTTCGTCCAGATCATTTATGTTATAACTGACGCCTTCCACTAGTCCACAATCGGAAAAGAAGTCGTGTAGGGCATTTAAAAGCAGTGAAAATAGGAGAGTTGACAAATTTTCACCTTGTCTTACCCCGGTTGAACAGTGAAAATAAATAGATTTACTACCATTTGTGCTTACACGAAGCTACGTATTTCCATAAATATATTTTTACATAATAATAAACATAATCTTCTCATTATCTTTCTTTTTTGGTCATACTAGTTTATTTGCTTCGAAACTTCACACCTAATTGTGTACGTTTTATGTACCTGTTGCTGTAATAAGATAGATACTTTTAAATACATGAGGATAATAACACACAATAATACATGATGAACAAACAGTGTGAAAACATGTAACATTTAAATATTGATCATATGCCATAAATATATTTTACTACATAATGCACATAACAGTAAAAACATACCGACTTAATCAGTGACTTTAGTCCATTTAAGTACAGTGTTATGTGTTTCAGGACACTTAAATAGATAGTACTATTAACATCATAATATTAAAATTGAAATTTAACTACCTATATGTTATTTTGTACACTATAACATTTAACGTTTACATAAACTAATAACTGTAAACTAATTTCAATTACCTTTAAGTTATTGTTACAGTAATAAAATATCGTGTTGTCCCACTGTTAACTTTGTGTGTTTGTTCTTCTGGCCTGCTGCTTACTGTTTCACTTTGCGTTTAAACACTCAACATTATGTGATGATGACGATGTTACATCAATATCCCCCAACTTTTATTTTAAAACCGGAAGGCAACACAACTGTCAAATTAACAACAAAGTACTTACCGGTCTATTTGAAATTAATGGAACAACTGGTGAATACAGAACCACAGAAATAAATCCCATAAACGTGAGAAGGAAGACACCGCAGAAATAAGATACGCAGAAAAATGTAATACAACCTCATTTTTAGAAAAAATCGCAGAATATTAAGCCCGCAGACACAAAGTACTTATACGGTAATTCTTTTTTTTATGGCTAATGAAATCATCGCCGTAGACACATAAGGTAAAAATGGCGGGGTTGAGGGGAATTTTTAAATTATTGATGGTTAAATTATAATCAAATGTGTAGTTTCATAAATCGTAATGCTTTTATTTAAATGTAGATCAAGGTTTCTATTCATGTGTTTTTATTTAGATCGTTTTCTCCTTCAGCAACATAAAACAAAATTTATGTTGATGAATTTTTTTTTTACTCATTTTTACTCAATTTTTACAGTTTATTGTTAGTATCACGCACGATTAAAAAGTAATACTTTAATGAATATGCTAGTTCTTTGTTTATATACAACTCTCTGCAACATGTAAAGTATATTTCAATGGAAAACCTTGTCAACAAAATTAGAATTAGAATGTATGTATTTTAATTATTTTTGTGATATGACTTGTATGAGTCACTTCAAGCGATTTTGTTAACAGGAAACAATTTTCTGTGTGACTTACTCGGAAATTGCGGTCGGAAGTAAGGATTCACTGTTTAACTACCCCCACTGCAATGATATTGGCTTTGTACTCTGCCTAACTGTAACATGTCAAAGTACACTAGGAAAGTTAGATATAACAATTGACATTACATTAATCTTAAATCTCCTTTTAGACACTTACACAAGGACAACGCCAGTCCTTATGTCCAAGTAGTACTGCATTCTTCGTTAGTTTGTTTATACAATACGCAAACCCATGTTTCCTTCATAAGTTCTAACTGTGAGATATATGTTTATATGAAATGAATATAAATTGAGATACGTCTCTAAACTAGAAGGGAAGGGCTTTGAAATCATATAATGTTGCAGACCAGTACTAACAACAACAACAACAAATTTTATTCATGTCAGATTACATACATGTAATAACAGGACTCATTTTATTCAAACGGGATGTGGGTTTGGATGGGGACAGACATAGTTATATATGATTATACAAAGATACAATTTACAAACTCAGAATATCATATTAAAATACAAATCGTTAAACTTAGTGAAAAAAGCATAGGATGTTTGCACTTAATGTCGATGATATGATTGCTCCGCCCCATTTTGAGCCGTGGCTCACCAGTTGTCAAACAAAACAAGTGTATACAAAAAACAGTCTTACATTCTTCTTACAATCGTCTTAACTTCTTACATCTACTTTTTATTGCAATTGAATATGACAATTAATGATTTAAATGTTCTTTTTTTTAAAGACATTTTCTACGTTTATTGAATGGACAGAGACTTTTTTAGCTTCTAATATATCAACTTCAATCTACTCTTAATTTAAGCAATTAAAAGGGTAAGCCACCATACGTTTGTTTAATGTATGGACACTTGAATCTGTGAAAAGATATTTGGACTTGTAAAACGCAACCAGCAAGTCTGTTCATGAGAGGTAATGAAATATAAAACACTCCACAGGTTGACTAACACTGGCTAAAGTGATCAGCGGATTTCTATCATAGTAAAATGAATGTACGCCATGGTCCCAAAGGACCAGAAAATAAAAATACACTGAGTCCAAGATACAGGTACAAGTAGCTGTAAATTGGTATTGCAATATGAGAACCAAGAACTGAAGTAAACTTTTCGTGATAAAATGGTTTAATTTTTCATAGTTTTTATCTTACTACATAGGATGTTCTGTAATTAACATAGAGTATAATCCTTTATTATCAGTTCCAAAATTTACATGATAATAAAACGTACAACATTATCATGTTTTATTTCTGAGAAGAATTCTTCGATATACTTCATAGTTCACAGTTCATTGTTCACATTTCACAGTTCACACTTCACACAGTTCACATTTCACAATTCATATTTCACACTTTATAGTTCACAGTTCACAATGCATAGTTCACGCTTCACAGTTAACACTTTACAATTCAAACTTCATAGCTCACACTTCATAGTTCAGACTTCACAGTTCACAGTTCATACTACACACCGAACTTCATAGTCACTGTGAAATATGAAATGTGAAGTATGAACTATGAAGTGTGAATTGTGAACCATGAATTAAGAAGTATCAACTGTGAAGTGTGAACTATGAACTTTGAAGTATGAACTGTGAACTATAAAGTGCGAACTGTGAAGTATGAACAATAAACTTTTAACTGTCAAGTGTGAACTATGAAGTGTGAAGTATGAACTGAGAATTAAGAAGCGAGAAGTCACCATCGGGCTTTCGTATCATACTGCTTCTCATGATTCTCATTGTCTTCTTTTTTAATGTTGCTTATATCATATTCGTCCGAAGTAACACCTCCCAGAAATGCCCATCAAGTTTTCTGAAAACCCTGTTAACATACAAGTGTGAGTAATACTTTCTGTATAACTCGACTCATATTTTATTTACATCCTGTTTACACCGAATTCCATTTTACAAGTAAGTTGTGACATAATGATTCTTGGAAGTATACTTGAACTTCCGATAGTCTATTCATACAGATTTATATAAGTAAGCTGCGCATAATTTGACTGCAAGCAAAAGCATACTAACCATCATAAATATACGTACATGAACCTATCGAGTGTATATAAGTTCGGAAGTACAACTTAATATTAAGCAAAAGGTGTAAGTCTGTTAATATATGTCAATTTACTTCCATTAGATAATAAATGTTTACATTTATGAATAATACGAATAGAATGTAAATATGGTTAAATATTAGACAACATTAGTAAATATATGTTTCGGACAAGTAACTGAAAGGTAAAATAGAGAGTTAGAGTATTTTAAATGTTTAACTTTCCTAGGTAAATTTTATGTTTATTCTTTTTTGTCTCCTAGATATATACTGATTGTTTATCTGTGTACTGCAGAGGATTATGTATACGTTTTATTTTCTTCACACTATCATTTTCAGACAAGAGGATAATTTGACTTCTTCATCATCAGCCCGAGAGAAGTAACTTTAGATAGATTATGTCCACTTCCATCTCTGTTGCAATTGTCACTGATTGAAATGACACAAATGGAGTGTCAGTTATGTGGATTTAGAAATGGTGGCTGCAGGGACACCTTAACGCATCGTTATGGCCGAGGTCGCTTTTTTACACTTGGTCAAAGACTAGGAATACCCAAAGCTTGTTCTCTGATCAGTTCAAGATGCCGATGCAGAAATGATGACACTATTGTTCTTCACGCCAAATGATGGAGTAGGCTTATATGGGACACAGACAGATAACTAGTTTCCAATGATGTATTGAACTGATTCACATGATAAGGATGGTTATATTGTTTTTTTAAATCCTTATTTGCATGAGCGACGCTAACAAACATTGTACTTACAGAAACGAATATATTCATTTTATATTGCCTTATTACTGCCTTATTACCTAGTAGTGCTAAGGAATGGATAAATATTGTATTCTCTTTTTTCCTGATTTGTCAGAATTAAAATATTCTGTATTTGGTAAGAATATACTTTAGAAATATTTATTTTATTGTTTAACGAAATATTTAATGGTGTTTTTGAAGGATATTTTACATAACTCAAATACTTTATTTTTCGTCTAATAAATAGTTTTATTCATACACCATGATACTGATTTTAAAACTATTGACGTTATTGTGTCAGGTCATTTTTACACTTGATATTCGAAACTGCACATTATGGAATGGATACTTTTATCTTCCGATAGCAAATAAATGGTATAATATAATAAACAATTTAAAATATCATGTGTAATGTGTTTTATATGTATAGTTTGTGTTTTTTCCAAACCACATTCAATTGATATTAGGCAATAATTATAAGAGAGTAAATTTCGACATTTTCTTGTTGAGAAACACGCCCCACAAGAAAAAGCATTGCGAATAAACTCCGGCGTAAACGATAAATCTTGCAGGAAATAGTGCAGAATGTATTTCCTAAGAGATATATTTCATATTCAGTATCTTTAATATTAAAGGGAAAAGAAACGTCGCTCGTAATTTCATTATGTCTGTAAGGATTGTTTTAGCCAGTTATGACAGGGGAAAAAATTCAATGCTGAGAGGATCTAAAACAAGGTTTCACTAAAATGTTAACATTTTTAAATTAGCTTAGTTAACAATCACATTTTACACCATAAACGCAAGCAGCTATTAATGAATCAATGAATCTATGTAAAAGTACTACCGGCACTGATGACAAACCCTACAGAAAATGAGATTTTTTACCTGTAACATTTTTATTTCTGCAAATTGAAATCAATGGTCGGTATCAAAATAAAGCTTCACCTTTGCTGAAAACTTTACATAATTCAAATTTATATTTAGTAAGCAAACTCACACGAAGTGAGGGTCTGAAAGGATTATGTAAAAAGGGGACTGTATGAACGTTGACTGATGATAAATTCGAACATTTTGTCATTTACAAAATTTTTTTGGTATTATTATATTGAAACTTTCCCCAAAAAGCTGCAACAGTCATTCCTGATCAAGTAATGAAAAGTTAACAAATGTCAGGCCTTCATGTTTCGACAGTGAGCATGCGCAAAAAAATCACTCTCTTCCCCAGTAATTTTGATAAATATTTTTTATACAAATTTATGTAAGTCATTTATTTATATAGAATATTTACCAATTTTGTTTTTGTTTACACCAGTTGGTGTTGTAAGTGGAAACTATTAGATGGTGTGTTCAATTTTATAAATAACCGATTGCAATCAAATATTTCCAAGGTGGTCGACTTTATCATCTGTCCGGGTTTATCATCAGAACCAGTACTAAGTAAATAATTCAGAAGTGAGTCATTTACACTAAAATGACTGCCTGGCAGAAACGTCAACATATGCCTTTATGAAAATTTCAAGCTGATAAAAAGCAAATTTAATTCTTAATTTTAAATTAGTACTTAGAATACCCTCTGTCATAGTTACATAAAAGAGTTTTATCAACATGCTTGCATATCAGTTATGTTGGACTATATTTTCAACTTTCAATAATATAGCCGTGTAACGATTTAATGCAACATTAAGTTACCTTCAAATCCAGATGAAGGATCCGGATGACGACATGTTATTGTGATTAGAGGTATTGTAACGAACTTGAGATTGACCTTTAAACGATAACGTAAAGGTTATGTTTTGACATCTTATTTTATGTTGGTTTAAATTGTGTTTAGGTATGTTACTTAATTCTTATAGCCATAGGTCTGGCCTCTCGACAAGATTTCATTGTTATTTTCAGATCAGTATTTTATTAAGTAGCTAAACAATATAGACTTCTTTGATTGTCGGACCGTTTAAGGTTACGGTCTATTAAAGCTGCTCAGAAAATTACGTAACGGAAGCTATCCAGCTTGCTTATGGACGTGTGGTGTTTCTACGATGCTCTAAATTCACCAAACGCCCTGACTTGAATCTCTATAAAACATATTCATTATGATACATAATGCAAGACATTTCCAGGATATGCTTCTTTTGAAGGTGTTACCTAGACTTTACGCTTACAGTGTTACAACACGCAGTCGGCATGTGTTCTTTTTCTTACTACAATACAGGGTCCTCCAAAAGTCTAGAGACAAGTAGGAAATAGTTAACTTAAATATGACATTTTTGCTAAGCTTCAGTTGAAGTAGTTTACAAATATATTTATGACATAGTTTGCCCAGAGTCAGCCTTATTCAACTACGATGGAAGAAGCTAGCGAAATTGTGTATTCATACCATGTATTCTTTCGTAAAATAAATGTTAGTTTGTATATACTTGACATTCTGCCAGTGGAAGTATAAACTCTTAATGTTCAGAACAGCCGGAAGCGTGCCTGATATAGATTTTTGGCACACCCGGAAGTGTGCCTGATATCGATATCAGGCACACCAGCTCACACGAACGCGAATATCAGCCTCACGCTGCTCATATACGTTTAAATTCAGTGCAAATGTGTTACAATATTTAGTAACATATGCAATAAATTTTATATCTTTATTTTCATTCATTTCAATCCGTTTGAACTATTTATCGTTATCTTTAGATGTGTGGCATGCATCCTCTTTTTCCGAAAGAATTACATATACTTTAACAAACAGCTCAGATACCATCTCATGCCTTTATTAATAAAAATACTGTATGTTTTAAAAATGTATATGTTATAGAAAGTATTAATTGTATAATGTAAATAGAGAATAATTTTCAAAGTGTTAAATTGAGCAATTCAACGATCCGTTTAAATCTGATTCGGTTAAGTCTGTACCGGAGAGGTAATGAAAAGTGCAACACACATCACCGCGTTGGGACTGCAGATACCCCACCCTGTCACATTATACTGACACTGGACTGTCCAGTCCTAGAACTATCCTCTTAATGCTCAGCGCCAAGCGAGGAAGCTAGCAGTACCATTCTGGTACGATGCAGCCAGGGATCGTACCCACGACTCCCGCACTCGAAGCGGGCGCTCTACCACTACGCTTCAGAGGCAGTTTCACTACAAAGAATGTTATGTAATCAATTTAGAGTATACTCTTTTATTATCAGTTCCAAATATTTACATGAAAGAAGGTGTTAAGCGTTCTCTTTAATATTTTTTTTGAGAAAAGTTCTCATATAAAATATTGCATTTTTTATCATATTGCTTTTCTTGATTGTCTTCTTTTTACTATTCCTTATATCATATACATCAGGGAAAAACATCCTATTTACATCCTACTTACACCAAATTCCTCTTTACAAGTAAGTTGTGACATAATGAGTCCTGTCAACATACTTGAACTTCCGGAAGTCTATTCATATAGATTTATATAAATAAACTGCGCACAATGTGACTGAAAGTAAAAGCGTACTAACCATCATAATCATACGTACATGCTCATATCGGGTGTAAAAGTTCGGAAGTACAATTTAAAAAAGGTTAAGCAAAAGGTAAGACTTTTATTATCAATATGTTAATTTACTTTCGTTAGTATTTGTTAGAAAATGTTCACATTAACAATACGAATGGTATATAAAATATGGTTAAATATAAGATATACGTTTCGATCGTGCATTCAATATTTGACAAGTAACTTATACGTTAAAAAGAGACCATAGTAATTTTAAAGGTTTAACTTTCTTAGGTAAATTCTATGTTTATTCTATTTTGGTTTCTTAGACATGAACTGGCTGTTTATCTGTATACTACAGAGGTTTTTGTACTGCATACGTTAAATTTTTCAAATTCTCATTTGCAGATAAGAGGATAATTTGACTTTTTCATCGTCTGAAAAATAAGCGTGAGAAGTAACTTCTACAGATAATGTCTCCTTCCATCCCTGTTGCAATTGTCACAATTATATTATTGTGTGAGATGACCCATATAGAGTGTCAGTCATGCCGATTTAGAGATGGCGGCTGCAGGGACACCTTAGTGAATCGTTATGGCCGAGGTCGCTGTTTTAGACTTGGTAGAAGAATAGGAATACGCAAAGCTTGTTCACAGATCGGTTCAGTATGCCGATGTAAAACTGTTGGCAATACAATTAGTGCCACGATTGTACGATATTATGGAGAAGGCTTAGAAGACACATAGACTGATGACTAGAGTGAACTGATTCACATGATAAGAATGCTTACATTGTTTTAAATCTTTATATGGATGAGCGATGCTAACAAACATTGTACTTACAGAAACGAATACAGTCATTTTTAGACTGCCTTATTATCTAGTAGTACTTGACGGATATATATTGTATTGTTTTGGTTTTGTCATAATTGAAATATTCTGTGTTTAGTAAAGATATAAGAATATTCAATTTAATATTGAACAAAATACCATTTCTGTGTTTTTGAAGGATATTTTATTTCACTCAAATATTTTTTTTCTTCTGATAAATAGTTTTAACAATAACACCAAGATACTGGATTTATAACTATTGACGTTATTGCGTTAAGTCATCTATCCACTGAATATTCGAAACTGCAGAACGACCAAGATTTATGGAATGGATAGTTATATGTTCCGATAGCAAATAAACGGTATACTATAATAAAATATTTGAAATATCATTGTTGTATGTTTTATATGTATAGTCTGTCCTTTTTTCAAACCACATACAATTGATGTTAGAGAGTTTATTTCGACATTTTATCGTCTGAGAAATACGCACCACGTATGAAGCATCGCATATAAACTCCAGCTTAAATAATAAATCTTGCAGCAAATAGTGCAAAATGTATCTGCATGGAAAGAAATCATAAGAGATGTATTTCATACACAGTATCTTTAACATTAAAGGGAAAAGAAACGTAAGTTCATTCTGTCTTTAAAGATTGATTTTTTTCAGTTATGGCAGGAAAAGAATGTTCGATGTTGTGAGGATCTAAAACAATATTTCACCAAGATTTAAACACATTTAAACTACCATAAAGAAACTATTAAAATCAAACCCTTTTAAGTGAATCATTTACATTTATAAATGACTGTCTTCGTGGATAGTCTGACAGAAAAATTACATGTAATATCGGAGAAAATGTTTTTGAAATCGCGTCACAAAGTGCAATGTGTATACTTTGTAAAGTTTCAAACAAGCTAAAATATTTCGTTTTATTAAAGCACAGAACTAGGTTTATACGTTGCTAACATTTCATTGATAATCACACTCTGGATTGAAAGAGTTGCTCGTTAATAACCTTCATAGTTACGTTTCCCACTCATTCTAAAATAGGTAAACAGTATGACATGTGGTATAGAATCTTTTCTTTTCGTACTGATTTGACCATGTCTTGAAAACAACTGTTCGAGGCTAACCTTTTAAAATCGTTCGAAATAAGTTTAATTTATGAACAGAGAAGTTCAGACATGCGTTGTAGTAGTTTTATCAATTTTTTATTTAATTCTGAATAAATTTTCAGTATGCCCCTTTACACGTTAAGGAAGTAATTCTTAGCCCACTGAAACCCGCCATTTCAGATTGATTAAAATACATCTTACATGCGGATGATATATCAGGATACCCAGAATGAAATTTGATGCTAGTTTTTAGCTCATCTGAGCACGCAGTGCTCAAGGTGAGCTTTTGTGATCGCCCTGTGTCCATCGTCGTCCGTCGTCAGTCGTCCGTCGTCCGTCCGTCGTCAACAATTTGTCTGTTAACACTCTAGAGGTCACAATTTTGGCCTAATCTTAATGAAACTTGGTCAGAATGTTACCCTTTTAAAAATCTTGGACGAGTTTGATATAAGTTCATCTAGGGTCAATAACTAGGTCACCAAGTCAAATCAAAGGGAAAGCTTGATAACACTTTAGAGGTCACAATTTTGGCCCAATCTTAATGAAACTTGGTCAGGATGTTACCCTCAATAAAATCTTGGACAACTTCGATAATGGGTTATCTGGGGTAAAAAGCTAGGTCACCAGGTCAAATCAAAGAAAAAGCTTGTTAACACTTTAGAGGCCACATTTATGAATTTATCTTCATGAAACTTAACCAGAATGTTAATCTTGATGATCTATAGGTCAAGTTTGCATCTGGATCATGTGGGGTCAAAAACTAAGTCACCAGGTCAAATCAAAGGAAAAGCCGGTTAACACTGTAGAGGCCACATTTATGACTATATCTTCGTGAAACCTGGTCAGAATGTTACTCATGATGATCTCAAAGTGTATTTGGAACCTGGGTCATGTAGGGTCAAACACTAGGTCACCAGGTTAAATCAAAGGAAAAGCTAGTTAACACTCTAGAGGCCACATCTATGACCTTATCTTAATTAAACTTGGTCAGAATGTTAATCTTGATGATTTATAGGTTGTGTTCAAATCTGGATTAGGTGGGATCAAAAACTAGGTCACGGGGTCAAATCAAAGGAAAAGCTTGTTAACACTCTAGAGACCACATTTTTGACTGTATCTTTATGAGACTTAGTCAGAATGTTAACCTTGATAATCTTTAGGTTAAGTTTAAATCTGGGTCATGTGGGATCAAAAACTAGGTCACCGGGTCAAATCAAAGGAAAAGCTTGTTAACACTGTAGAGGCCACATTTATGACTGTATCTTCATGAAACTTAGTCAGAATGTTAATGTTGATGATCTTTTAGTCAAGTTTGAATCTGGGTCATATTGGGCAAAAGCTAAGTCACCAGGTCAAATCAAAGGAAACGTTAGTTAACACCTTAGAGGCCACATTTATGACCATATCTTAATGAAACTATCTTGATGATCTTTAAGTCAATAGGTCAGGTGAGCGATACAGGGCCTTCATGGCCCTCTTGTTTTTTTCAATCGTGTTGAATATACCTAAAGAATTTGTTTTTCGTGTCCTTGACTTTTTATATTAAAGTCTGCTCAGAAGAAATATATTATTTTAGGCTTTGTGAATAATGTAAAATGAGAGCTAATCATCTTCGTGAAAACTCCACCAACCCACACTGCTTGATGATAGTACGCAAGCTTGAATATGTTTTGACTGAAGCTATGTAAAAAGCCGATAACATTAATTTGAGATGCTCTTAATGTTCTCCTATTGTTAAAAGTGTTATGTCGAAGACGAATGTAACATAAATATAAATAATTTTCAAATGGAACAACAGTTCTTGAAATGTTTAGGAGTATACATGTGTTAGACCATTTATTGCTGTGTGCTACATACGTGATATTAGATAAGTAATAACTTAATAAATGACAGCTGAGGCTCTTGGAAGCTAAAGCCTTTACATAGAATTTGACAGACTAAATATTGCTGCGACAGCAATCAAACTTGCACACCGCCAAAAAGGATTTCGCCTTTGTTGTTATTTGTTTTTCTACCTGGTAAGGGTTTATATTTATCGAATTTAGTCCTATTAAGGTTTTATCCTACAGTTGAAAAACTATCAATTGTTTCTCTTAGGTTCTTCACTGCTTAAAGAAGCTTACAGACACGATTTAAAGTGTTGCCGGTAACAAAGTAAGGTGACACACAGGCTGCTGATCATTGAGAAAGCTTGTAAAAAAAAACTTAGTAGCTGAGCACGATCGTTTTTCTCTCTCAGATCTGAAAATCGGTGACCAGACATTGTCATCTTTACAAACAATCTCCCGACAAGATAGCGACACAATCCAAGTAAATCGCAAACTGTGACAAACTGTGTCTCAGACACGGTCGACATGAGAACTATTTATCAACATTTTTTATTGGTTCATAAAAAACCTAAAACTGATTTAGCTTCTGTCACAAGTTTACATTTTCTACCATGATGAAAGTAACTTCAGATATTAAACTGTAACGGAGTAGCTTTAAATACGTAAAAGGTAATGTTTAAACAAATGATGTCACCAACTTGGTTTCACCTATCCCAATCCCCTCCCCTACTCCTCCTTTGTATGCTGGATGCTCTTCTGTTTCGGAATAAAGTAGTATATATGTATTAACGTAAACCGTCTTAAATTTTTATGCTGGAGTCTAAAATTGTTTACATTTAATTGTATCACTAATTGTGACAACCACCTGTATGGGCGGCGGTTACCGCCAAAATTCGTAAATATACAATCCATTCCTAAACAAGTCAGTCAGTGCAGTGCATTTCAACGCCGTCTAGTTTAAAATTCCATCAATATATTTGCATTCAACGCATTGCATTTTGAGACTATTTAATACAAAACTTCATTCCATTCGTTTAAACATGGAACGATGCATTGAAAAACTTGTTGCGATGCACCGTAAAATGAAATCATCCAACAAAACATGATACCATGCAGCTCAATGTGAAGCCTGGGATCAAAAACTAGGTCACCTGTTCAAATCAAAGAAAAACATTATGTATGCAATAGAGGCTGCATTTCACGCCAGATCTTCACAAATTTTGATCAGAATGTTTGTCTGGATAAAATTTAGGTCGATTTTAAATATGGATTATCTAGGATTAAAAACTAGGTCACCCGGTCAAATTAAAGAAAAACCTTGTGTACGCAATAGGGGCTGCTTTTTACACTGGATATTCATAGAATTTTGTCAGAATGATTGCCTTGATGAAATCTAGGTCAAGTTCGAATGTGGGTCATCTGTGGTCAAAAACTAGGTCACTAGGTCAAAACAAAGAAAAACATTGTGTATGCAATAGGGGCCGCATTTTGCACCTGATCTTCACGAAATTTGACCAGAATGTTTGTCTAGATGAAATCTAGGTTGAGTTTGAAAATTGGTGAATTAGGATCAAAAACTATGTCACCCAGTCAAATTAATGAAAAACCTTGTGTACGCAATAGGGGCTGCTTTTTACACTAGATATTCATAAGGTTTAGTCGGAATGATTGCCTCGGTGGAATCCAGGTCAAGTTCGAATATGTTTCATCTCTGGTCAAAAACTAGGTCACTGGATCAAATCAAAGAAAAACCTTGTGTATGCGATAGAGACTGTATTTTTCAATTGATCTTCATGAAATTTGGCCAGAATGATAGCGTTGATAAAATCAAGGTCAAGTTTGATTATGGGTCATCTGTGTTCTAAAACTAGGTCGCTAGGACAGATCAAAGAAAAACGATTTGTATGCGATAGAGGCTGTATTTTTTCATTTTTTTTTCATTTTTATATTTTTATGGAATCTGTGTCAATTTTGAATATTGGTCATCTGGGGGTCAAAAACTAGGTCACTAGGTCAAATCAAGGAAAAACCTTGTGTATGCAATAGGGACTGCATTTTGCACCAGATCTTAATGGTTGCCTTGATGAAATCAAGGTTGTGTTTGAATATGGATAATCTTGGGTCAAAAACTAGGTCTCAAGGTCAAATCAATTAAAAACTTTGCGTATGCAACAAGGACTGCATTTTACATCTACTCATCATGAAATTTGATCAGAATATTTGTCTAGATGAAATCTAGGTCAAGTTCGAATATGGGTCATCTGGGGTCAAAAACTAGGTCACCTGGTCAAATCATAGAAAAACCTTTTGTATGCAACAGGGGCTGCATTTTACACTGGGTATTCATAAAATATAGCCTGAGTGGCTGCCTTTTTGTATCATTTTTATTTTTCCGTTCCAAAACGTTATCATTATCTTAAGCAGCCTTTTTTCCCAAATATTACATATGATTAAAATATACAGCTCAGATACCATCTCAGGCATTTACTTTTGAAAGAAAAGACTATATTTTAAAACAAAATGTATATTATTGAAATTATTAATTGTATAACGTAAGTAGCGACTATATTTCAAAGTGTACAATATTACGCAATCCAACGATTCTTTTCAGCATGATTCAATTAAGTCTGTACCGGAAAGGTAATGAAAAGTACAACACACATCAGCGGGTTGGTACATGACCTTACGTTAGAAAAATTTCGAAATGGAATGTCTTCGAAATGTTACAAAATGTTTACACGCAAAAGGTAAATGTTGTTTTTATGCCAAATATGCTAACATTGATACTTTGATAACAATCCATCAACAACTAAACTACGTCTTAAGTTTAATAAGATTATGTTAGAAACCATTACATGGAAAAAAAACATTTAACTGTTAAGAATAGTTTAGTTCATTTTGATGACCTTTATGTCCTTTTCATGTGTATTAAGGAAATCCATTTGTACTCATCTAAAGTATTAGTATCATGCTATCGTCAGCACGATTGATGACCAGTTACGCTTTTTACAGATATCAATGATTCTTTTTTCTCCAACGCCATAGCTAAGCAAATTCTTTTAAAGTTACTTGAAAAAAAAGTTTTAAGGTTTGTATTTTATTTCTTGTCTGTCTAATGTACTTAAAGAGGCATCACAAAATAATTGCATTCTTTGGTAATTATTGATGAGGCCGCGATCATTTTGAATAGTACAAGTATATACGCGCTGGGGAAAATATTTCATGATGGACCTGTGAATTCTTTACTTATGGGTGAAACAGGTCTCATAAGCGTAAATACGACTAGCTTCTACTGATTATAAAACATACCGTACGATTTGTTGTGAATTAACTGTTGTTGTACTTTTAGTAGTTCAACCGCCACCCTTGTTTAAGAGCAACATTTAAAAAACACGTTTTCTTCATCCTAAAGTAATAAGTAAGTAGACTCGCCCAGTGTAATCAATCTAGACGCAAAATCTAATTTTATACATAGAGCGCGTACTTCACCCGATTTACATTCGGAACATTTTCACGCGTTTCGGGCTTTATCGTATGTTTAACATGGGATTTTTTTAACCGTCCAAAGATGTTGGAAATGTTTGTCTCATTGTTTTTTTTTTTTTTTAATAAAACTGTTACTGCTTTCATTGTCTACCACTTTTTTCCACCCTTGCCTGAAAAAACAGTAATTAGTTTGTACACTGTTCAGACAATTGTGCTCTGTTGAAATTTAACCAAATACAAGTTTACCTGCATAAACAGAAAGCATGATATGTCACCATGCGCGGATCCAGAAGGGAGGGGGGGGGGGACCGGGGGTCCGGACCCCCTCTGGAAAATCTTTAAAAAAGGAAAGAAGACAAGATGGAAAGAAAATGTTTTTCGAAAAAGGCATCATTAGGACTGCATATAAAGTATATGCGGCTGCTGCTACATACGACCCCGACATAATTCACATTATTTATCTAAAAGAAACTAAGAATTTTACCTTCAAGAAAGCTTGATTTTATCATTTACCCAAATTTAACAGGTTAGTCCATAAAACTGTCCCAGAATGCAAAAAATGAAGTGCTAAATTTCAAAATTTCCAAGAGGGGGGGGGGGGTGGCAGGGGATCGGACCCCCTCTGAGAAAATTGGCTGTGTCCGTGCATGGCCACTATACCTGTCCAGTACTGGACATTATGGTAAACGCTTCTTTCCTGCACAAATGACAGTTTCGCAACTTCTGTCCGGTTTCTACAAATTTCTGGCCGCGATAAACCATTTGACTTGTACATGCTTTGCATGAAGAAAATGAGAAATAACAAGTATCTAGTTACAAATTGACAGTGACATGTATAAGGCCAAGACGATGTGTTTAATGTCTTAACATGTTATTGAATTAATGTAGCATTATGCACATAAATCAGTGTATTTAGTTAAAATTTCAATCACATTTTGTTTCTACAGTTAAAGTTATTCGTTATTCCTCTATAGTCTTAAAACTATGCTGAAAAGAGATTGACTGAATAAGTTTGCAGATGAAGTTTTGAAAACACATTTATTCAGGAAAGGCCTAAATTGTCCACCCGAAAACTTAAAGTATAGCGGTATATTACCTGTATTATAAGAATGGTTTTCATGAAGGTTTTGTGGGTGAAAAAGTAGATCACTAGGTCGTGGTGGGTCATTAAGCTGTTGATTGGTTTATGACAGTTCTTACTTATTGTGGAAGGCACTGAAGATACACCATTTTCACCAATGAATGGCGAATTTTCGAAGAATATTGTTTAAAGATCAAGTCCGATGGCGAATATGAACCTAATACTAAGTTATATTCACTTATTTTTTTTTTTATCAAAACATGACTTAAAGTTTAATTTATTTGCATACTCTGCGAAAGTAGATCGGACTGAAGAAAGCAAATTCCGAATTCTATACAAAGTATTTTAGAAACAGCTAACTTCAAATCAATTACGATTAAAAAGTATGTATGTTTTAATTAAATTGAAAAATAACATGATATTCTGCACTGAGAATACCCAAAATCCTCACGACCAGACTTTTTGTCTGTTATAGCTGTACGGATTTGTCTTATTAATCAGCTGAACTCATAGATAACATCATTTCAAATTAACATAATTATATTTATTGTAAAGAATACCATCTGGCTATGTGTTATACAGAGCATGTAGACAATATAGCATCTGAAATGTTAACAGTACTTTTCTATGATTGGATTTTGCCTATACATGACCCAGTTGCAGAACTAACCTAGACTGTATGAGGATAAGCATTCCCGGAATATTTTATATATAACAGGTAGAAAATATAACTTTTTTTTTATTTGACGTAGTGACCTAATTTTGGACATAGATATTTAAGATCAAGTTTAATCTAAATTTTATACAATTATGACCAGGCTTATTACAGATAAAAATAATACACCCAGTTTTACATTCGTTTGATATTTTGTTCAGACAAAATTTAATATTCTGACCAAGTCACATTACGACTGGACTAGAACTGCGACCTCTAAAGTGATAAAAGTGATCTTTTACCATGGACGACGACGGCGGACGACGTATCGAGGGCGATCACAATAGCTAACATCAAGAAATTTACCTCGGATGCACAACTTCTAATGTTTATTAATGTGTAATTACGGTAGCGCAAATTCCTTTGGAGATATGTACAAGACAAATTTTCTCTAACGGATATACGGGCGGCCGGGCGGACAGGTGGACAGAGAAAGGCATCACCCTACAACAAGTTGGGCATAATAAGCTTAAATTCAGTACCGTTATAGGCTCGTTCCTCCACAGTCAAGATAATGTTAACTTACCGGTACAAAAAGGAGAGCACTTTAAACAGAATCAGAAAAAGTTTTATGTCCATTGCTGACTCGTTATTTTTGCGTATAGTATAAATATTTTCACTCTTCAGTCCGACAGCTTGTTTTAACAGAAAATCTACTTGTTTCTTGATACAGATGTGATTAATCTGTTCTGAAATCTTTACTTTTTACTTTCTACTATATCTCAACAACGATTCAGTTGTAGATTTCAATGTAGATTTTACTTTATTCCAATCTATATTCAATGAAACATTGCCAGTCTGTCGTAACATATGTTATGAAAGTTGTAATTTCACATTCAGTAAGGCTGAGGTAAATACATTACAATACAAACAAAATAGATTTATGTGAGTGAAACTGAACTAAACTTATGAGAAAAGAAAACAACTTACATAAAAACAAATAGGAGTTCATGCTTAGAAATACAAGTAAACCGAAGATGAAATCAAGACAAGCATTATCAAAATAGAACATTACATAAAGAGGAAACGCTATTCTTTACATTTTAATCCAGACCAGAGGTGGTTTTCTTTAAAGTCGACTTTTCACTAATAATTGCCTTATTTCTAAGGAAGTAAAACGTGAAATGTACCTACTTGAAGACACTTTGATTTTAACAGATGAAAACAAAACTCCACTTTCTTTTTTGTTCATCTTTCCAGAGATATTCTCATTATGCTTAATTCCGTGAATGAGTTTGTATCTTCTGAAACAGTTAGTATGCATGTTCCTCCGTGAAGTCTACCAGGGTTCTGGCGAGGAATTAGATCAGTCTTTATGTCTAACATGCTTCCATAGCGTTGAATGATTTTGCGGTGCGCTTCCGTAGTCAAAAGTTATCCCATGTAAATCCCATGTAAATAGAAAAACAACGTACTAAACGGGAGCTTCGATCATACGTTCATTATCAGAACATATTCTGCAGGAAATGAGACGGTTTTCTTGTTTTTATTCAACAATGCGTGCATAAATAAATATCTTAAATTGTAAACAATTATCTAAATACATCAAGTGCTTTTTGCATTGTGCTATATTATTTACAAATATTTACACATAAGACACATTCTCTTGGCCTAATATATATCACTGTAAAGTTTTACATGTAGATTAAATTGTTTCAGAATTTTTATTCACAGTTACGAATTGATGTACTGCCAATTGAATTGATACCTTGTATTATTGGACGAGAAAAATAAATACATTACAAAATCTGGTGTATTAAATTTTCTTTATAAAGTTCTACCTGAACCACAGCTCTGACAGTAAAAATCTAAAATAAATTAAGTAAGTAAGATTTAGTTGAATATCGTTGTCGCGTGCAAGCAGAAAAGGAAAAAGATATTAAATTTTATCTAATTTAGTATCATGATATTTTCACGTGTACTCAATCTTCACTTTATTGTCTGCTTTCAATACCAACGCTTTAAGGCCACACCGGATACATATCAAATGTGTCATCTAATGTTTGCTCCCTAGAGCTATTAAATCTGATCGAAGCCAAGCTTCAATTGATTTAGACGCAAATACAGATTCAGTTTTGACATTAGGCCAAACCAAACTAGATCTGTGTTTGACGCCCTCATCCGTTTTTTAAACCTACCTATCAGGTAGGAAAAGGCAGGTTAAAGTGTTGATTATAATTACACCATGGAACTTCTTCCGAGTTTTAGCAATATATGACTTTTTGTCATTTTTCTTTAGATAGTTATTCTTTGATAAAGACGCTTGATACTTCAATTTATAAATTGGTCTGAAGTTTGCGAAAAGCAGCATGATTTGCACGTTATAACTACTTAGAATGATGTACGAGTGACTTCGAATCACTTGCCCCTCAACGATGTGGGTTCGAGCCTTCCTCGGTGTATTGAATTCTTTGTGTAAGAAAGCAACCCAATTGGTTTACGGAAGTTCGATGCCCGTACGTGAAGAGGGTCACTTGGGATTTTCCTCCACAATCAAAAGCTGGGAAGTCGCCATAAGAACTATAATTGTGTAGCGTTAAATCCGCACAAAGAAATGGTATGGTGGTTGCGTAGTTGCTTGCAGCATAGGCGACTGGGTTTCAATATTCCGAAATCTAGAAAAAGGCTGCGTTCGATTCAAAACTCTAGGGCAACACTAGAGCTGAAAGAGAGCATGCGTGCGCACGCGCATTAGAAACTCGAATAAAACGGCTCGAGCTGTAAAGAATAATAAACAAACTTGGCTGCGGAAGAAACGATCTTTCCTATTTTTGACGAGTTGATGTATATAGAGCAGCAGGTGCTGATGAACAGTAAACGTATAGATGTATAAAAACAAATACTACGACTAAATACCAATCGCACTGTGCCAAAAATTATCGGATTCGTTGAGGAAACTGTAGACGCTTACTCTGACAAAGACTTTAGAGCAGACTTCCGTATAAATAAAGCAACATTCGAGCGTTTGGTGATTGAACTTTCTCCTACACTTCAATATGATGAAAAGAAAGACGGAAAAGAAGGGCCAAGTGTCCGCAAACAGATACCTGTATAGAACATTGCAAATGAAGACAGTATGAGAGAAATGAGCAAACTATTTGGAATTTTAAAATCGACAGTGTTTCGTTGTATCCGTAGAGTTTCAGATGCACTCTGTGATTTAAAATCTAAGTTGATTAAGTGGCCAGACATCAACACGAAACAAAGTATTTCAAAAGCTGTTAAAAATTAGTGCAAAAAACCTAATGTCACTGGATTTATTGATTGAACTCATATCAGACTTTTATGCAGTCCTAACAATGACAACAGCTACATTGACAGGAAAGGATACCCTTCAGTTGTACTGCAGTTGATTGTAGATGACAGACTTGTAATACAGGATTGTTATGTTGGTTGGCCTGGCTCCACATACGACGCCAGAGTATATAGAAATTCTCCAATATATACAGGATTATTGACAGGCCAGGCTGTTCTAGGGAGAGACACTTTCTTGATTGGTATTAATCTAAATTGTTAAAATGTATCAATATTAGAGAAAAAACACAATGAAATCCTCAAAGAAACATCCTGCCAGAATGGGTATTCAAACCTGGGTTTTCTGACACCCGAAGGGAACAATTAGAAGTGCTGCCATATCTATGTACACGATTTACAATTGAGTAATATATGAAAGATATCTCTAATAGAAGTGCTTAATTTAGTGATATATTTACTGCAATTTGTTTCCAGTATTAGGATAGTAAATATCAAGTCAGTATTTTTATTTTCATGGTTCTAACAGTAATTTTCTTTATCATTTCCAGGTGATGGAGCTTATCCAGTAAGTACTTTTATAATCACTCCTTTCAAAAATACTGGCAGACTAACAGAAGCTCAGAGATATTTTAATACTTAAGCGTCTTCTGCACGACAGGCTGTTGAGACGGCCATAGGCCATTTAAAGGGAAGATTTAGAAGGCTAAGAGATGTATATTGTACCAACATCGAGGACATATGTAAATTAGTAACTGCGTCATGTGTTTTGCACAACCAGTGCTTATTTTGTTTGGACGATGTCACCGATTGCTTGGACGATAATGCAGACATAAATAATTACCCGCCAGTTTATCCTAACAATCAGAACGGTATGGACAAACGAAATAATATAGTTCAGTACTTAAGCACAGTTCATGTGACTTATTGGAAGCAACTGACAACTCCTTCAAGAATTTAAGCACTGACTGTAGAATAAACAGAGGTGACCATGAATTGCAGAACACAGTCTTATGTGAAACTTTTCTAATCTTAAAACTTTTGATGCAAAATAATGAACAGTTTTGTTATCCTGCATTGTTTATTTTCATTTTAGATAGATTTTGCGCCCTTTTTCAACAATTTTTCAGTAATAAAGGACGAATAGTTACCAAATTCTGTACCAGTACTTACCGCGTCTTTCTCTACAAGTATAAGCTGCCAACTTCTACACTTGTATCAGAGAAGGAGGACAAATAATCATCAAGGAAAGTATGTGTCACATTAGAGATTAAACCAGCAATCCTGTGATCGTTGACCGACGATCTACCTACTGAGCTAACAGGGCGCCTTTCTTTAGAGGAATTCCTTAACTGAATTAAACTTGACAGGAGATGTTTGTAAAATACATTTCCTCTACCCAAAACTGTTCACTGTCAACGGTGACCTTGCAACCTAAAATTTACAGTTACGAAATGTCCATACATTCTTACCAAATTCGGAGCGCCAAGGTCCAGCTGTCCCAGTTACTGAACAGTGAACTGAAACCGGAAAACTGACCTTAGTTGTAACCTTGACCTATGTCACTCAAATTGATACGGGTGGAAATGAATAGACTAATAGAAGACCCATATCAAATCTGAGTGACATACGTCATCTAATAGTAGTTATTTCACATTTGCCAGACTGTCATAGAGTCATAGTAACTTTGACCACTAATCTACATATTTAAATAGAATCATAAATCAAGTGTTTTTTTTTTAATTTACTGATAAAATTCTGTCCATCCCAAAGTTCGCAATGATGTAAAGAACTGCGTCAATGTGCTGTAATTATATTAATTTAATTTTTATGCCCCCCTTCGAAGAAGGGGGGTATATTGTTTTGCAGATGTCGGTCGGTCTGTCGGTCGGTCGGTCGGTCGGAATGTAGACCAATCCGTTTCCGGATGATAACTCAAGAGCGCTTGGGCCTAGGATCATGAAAGTTGATAGGGAGGTTGGTCATTACCAGCAGATGATCCCTATTGATTTTGAGGTCTGTATGTCAAAGGTCAAGGTCACAGTGACCCTGAATAGTAAAACGGTTTCCGGATGATAACTCAAGAACACTTGGGCCTAGGATCATGAAAGTTGATAGGGAGGTCGGTAATGACAAGCAGATGATCCCTATTGATTTTGAGGTCAGTATGTTAAAGGTCAAGGTCACAGTGACCTTGAATAATAAAATGGTTTCCGGATGATAATTCAAGAATGGTTAGGCCTGTAGTCACGAAAGTTGATAAGGAGGTTGGTCATGACCAGCAGATGACTCTTATTGATTTTGAGTTCAGTATGTCAAAGGTCAAGGTCACAGTAACCAGGAACAGTAAAATGGTTTCCAGGCAATAACTCAAGAACGCTTTGGCCTAGTGTCAGGAAAATTGATAGTTAGGTTGGCCATGACCAACAGATGACCCCTATTGATTTTTAGGTCATTAGGTCAAAGGTCAAGGTCACATTGGCCAGGAACAGTTAAACGGTTTCTGATCTTCTTGTCCAAAACCATAGGGCCAAGGGCTTTGATATTTGGTATGTAGCAAAATCTATTGGTCCTCTACCAAGATTGTTCAGATTATTTCCTGGGGTCAAATATGGCCCCACCCCGGGGGTCACATGATTTAAATAGACTTATATAGGAAAAAACTTTGAAAAACCTCTTATCCAAAACCACATGGCCTAGGTCTTTGATATTTTGTATATGACATCATCTAGTGGTCCTCTACTAAGATTGTTCAAATTATTCCCCTAGGGTCATATATGGCTCCGCCCTGGGGGTCACATGGTTTACATAGACTTATATAGGGAAAAACTTTGAAAATATTCTTGTCCAAACCACAAAGACTATGGCTTTGATATTTTGTCATGTAGCATCATTTAGTGGTTCTCTACCAAGTTTGTTCAAATTATCCCTCTAGTGGCCCCGCCCCAGAGGTCATATGGTTCATATAGACTTATATAGGGAAAAACTTAGAATCTTCATGTCCATAACTTACATCATTCAAATTTGGACCACATGTATAGTTTTGAGTGGCAAGATGAACCTTGACATGAGTTGACCTTGATCTTGACCTAGTGACCTACTTTCACATTTCTGTAGCTACAGCCTTCAAATTTGGACCACATGCATAGGTTTGTGTACGGAAAAAAACTTTGACCTTGTTATTGACCTAGTGACCTACTTTCACATTTTTGAAGGTACATGCTTCAAAGTTGGACCACATGCATAATGTTTTGTTCCAAAATAAAATTTGGCCTTGATTTTGACCTAGTGACCTACTTTCACATTTCTCAAGCTACAGCCCACAAATTTGAACCACAAGCATAGTTTTGTGTACTGAAATGAAATTTGATCTTGAGATTGACCTAGTGACCTACTTTTACATTTCTGAAGGTACGGGCTTCAAATTTGGACCACTTTTATAGTTTTGTGTTCTGAAAAAAAAATTGACCTTGATTTTGACCTAGTGACCTACTTTCACATTTCTCAAGCTACAGCCTTCAAATTTGATCCACATGCATAGTTTTGTGTACCGAAATGAACTTTCATCTTAAGGTTGACCTAGTGACCTACTTTCACATTTCTGAAGCTACAGGCTTTAGATTTGGACTGCATGCATATTTTTGTGTTCTGAATTGAAATTTGACATTGATTTTTACCTTTTACCTACTTTACATTTCTCAAGCTACAGCCTCCAAACCTCCAGACCTTGAAATTGATCTAGTGATCTGCTTTCACATTTCTCAAGCAACAGCTTTCAAATTTTGACCACATACACATTGTTTTGTACCGAAATGAAATTTGACCTTGATTTTGAGCTTGAGCTAGTCTTGAAATTTGGAACATTCAAAAATGGCTCAGTGGATGGCTCAAAGATCACTCTGTAATCTCTTGTTAGGTTAATAGGTTAAAGGTCAAGGTCAGATTAAACCAGAATGGTAGAACTTTTGTTTTCAGTGAGCATATGATTTCTGTTCCTTGTTCAATTACTGAATGCATCAAGGGGGGCATTTCGTGTTCGACGAGCTCTTGTTTTGTTTTATTTTGTAATGACAGCTTTCCGTTATTATTGCCAAGTACTGCTAGTAAAATGTGTGACGCAGTTTTGAACAATAAAGGGGGTGAATAATCGGTTGGGAACACAAATGTCAGTTGTAAACAGCAAAACAATCGGATAAGAATATAACGGTGCTTGGAGGTGTATTATATGTGCTTTGTTGGTTGTGTTATCTTGATCAACACATTTGTGTACATTTTTTTTGGTCTCTGCAGCCTACAAAGCTTTCATCTTAATTCAGTTTCATATTTGTCGTCTGAATTCAAGTGATTCTTGATGGTAAGTTTTGCATTTTGCTTGTATGAACTTGTAAATAAATGAAAAAGACATGACCTAAGTCATAATATTATCCACTTGCACACGCTTGTTCTGCGGACTTCTGCTGCATACCGTGACCTTCCAACAGGTAACGGGGTAAAAAATCTCCCGCCAAAAATTGTCTGTCTCCCACCAAGAATTTACTGACCTTAAGTTCCATTTTTTTTTTCTTTTTTTTTGACAGTTCTTTTTTCATTTTCACTTCAGAAATAAGACGAAAATGAACTATGACCACAGTCTCAGAGCAAAGGCATACAAAGATGCGATTGTTAATGGGTATTCAGTGTTCTGGCTGCCGGGTTACATGGAATCCCTGAGAGTTCACTAAGGGAGAGAACGTTGGGAATACAACCAGTCACTGCTGAGAATAGTGCTATGCCAAAACCTAGACCATCTCCAATATTCTCCACCGAAGAAGCATGTACATGGCAGAAATAGGGTACTGATATTCAAGGAAGGAGTGCTTGAGACTGGCCACAGATTTTGCTATTAGTTTTAGAAGGAAGAAAGCCACTGGTCCCATATTTTCTGATGACTGGTTTTCAAGGCTTAAGAAAATTTGGCCTGAACTACACTAAGCCAAACCTCAGAAACTTTCTGTTGTAAGGGCCAAATTTACATCAGAGGAGGTGCTGACAAGTTATTACAGAGAGCTCAAGGTTGTCTTAGAAGACAACAACTTACTTTAACAGACCAGACCTCATCTGGAATATTGATGAAACAGGCCTTGTAATGGAGCATAGACCCACTAACGTTGTGTCCTTTAAAGGTAATGCACCTCAGGTTGTTACTTCATCGAGAGGAAAAAACTGTAACCATTGTAGCCTGTGGTAATGATGCTGGTAATCGACATCCGCCTTAGTATGTTTTTCTTGGGAAACGTTGGAGTGACAGTTTTTTATTAGATACATGTCCAGGATCTGCTGGCACAATGACTGAGATTGGCTGGTCCAACTCGGTGATGTTCATGAAAATTCTTGAAAAGCCATTTTCAGAAATTTGTATCAACTGGGCAACACGCTATTTTGGTTTTATTTGATGGGTACAAGTCGCACATACACCTAACTCTTACTCAGTGGGAAAACGTTGACAATATCAATTTTGTGTTATCTCCCCATACTTCCAATGTGACCCAGCCACCGGACGTAGGGTGTTTTGGCCCTTTGCAGAATGCAAACTATTCATTCCGGATGTCAGTCCTTTTTATGAGATAAAATCCAGGTCTTCAGGTAAACAGACACAATAGTGGTCACATTTCTTCTAAGGCATACAACAAAGCTCTGACACTAAAATTTGCTGTCATGCCAAAGATCAAAACATACCCTGCCAAGGTATATACTGCAGACCCTCTGAACGAAAATACCACTAGTGCAGCCTAATCTAACAAAAGCACTTTCTTGACAGTAAGAAAATAGTCTCTGTCCAAGTAACACATAAAAGGAAGCAAATGAATCAATTGTTGGATAAATAAGTTCGTCAAAGTCTTCAAAACTTAAAAGAAATCACTGTTCCCAAAACAATACAGAGAACAAAAACCCAAAATAAATCAGAAATAAAACTACCAGACCCTGTTCCTAGTACGTCTAGTATGCAAAAGCCAAGTAAATCTTCCCTGGCAAGTCTCTCAGAAGACGAGTCTGACACAGAGGAATATAAAGAGGAAGATCAATGCTGTGTCTGTAAAAAATACTAATCAGTGAGCAAGCAGATGCTATACACTTGAAATAGTCAGCTAGGGTCATTGTACACAGTGCCAGCACCGGGTGCATCTGACGTTCTGCACAAAGGTCCGATGTCTTCGTCGTGGATCAGACTTCCCTGTCCACACTATGACCCATCAAGCAGTAATAACTGAGATATAAAACATGAATATTTCTTGTAAACATGTTAAAATCTTCAAATTTTAATAAAAAACTTCAAATTTTTGAACGGCAGTGTGTAGGATATGGTACTTAGAACAAACAAAAAGATTTACCTGATGTCGATAATTTAGGTCAGTACCTGACACTGACAGATGCATTTTTAACTTTGCACCGGTAATAGCCAGGTGCTTGGAACTTGAAACTGGCGGACAGTGGTGTTATTTAAAAAACTTGGTAGACTTTCCAGGCGTAAGACTACTGAAATAATGAATGGGATTGATGAAAAACAAGTAGACAAGAAGTAAAAGCAAAGCAAATAAGGTAGGTTTGTTTTCTTTGTAATTTTGTGTACGATCAAAATCTAAATAAATCGGTAATACCCTTGCCCAGTATACTCACTAAAGAAAATAAATAAGGTAAACTTAAGTTAGATTTACTACTGATTATGTCGCGGTATCACAATATCTCTCAAAATTATTCACACGTACATACAACCTGCTAAAATAAGTATACTTTCGAAAATAAGTCTTTTTATCTGAACGTGAGTTCTTGTACATATTTATTGCTGATTTCATGTATGTAGTGTAAATGAGCCGTGCCATGAGAAAACCAACATAGTGGGTTTGCGACTAGCATGGATCCAGACCAGTCTGCGCGGGATCCATGCTGTTCGCTAACAGTTTCTCCAATTCAAATAGGCTTTAAAAGCGAAGAGCATGGAGCCTGACCAAACTGCGCGGATGCGCAGGCTTGTCTGGATCCATGCTGGTCGCAAACCCACTATGTTGATTTTCTCATGGCACGACTCAAATATGCTTTTAAAACGATCTATTCACATTATAAACAAGAGTTTCTGCTATTTTACTGCAACATTACAGTAAATACAACCATGGTAATTTAAGATTTATCATGAAATATATTTTGTCAAAGTTTCATATTTTTTAAAGATTCCTGATTTAATATCAATGCTCTATAGTGTAGCTCAATCAGTTTACTTTTGAGTTAAAGCTAAATTGCTCAAAAAATAGGAAAGTTTAATCGCCATTTGAAAAATTGTCACGAGTGCATACCAGTGCTTGATACCTTTTTAGACTAAATGAAATCAAAGTTTTCCGCTTTATAAAATGAATTATAATGTTGTTTTTTTTGCACATGTAATGTAGTGTCTTTATAGAGTTAAGTGTGAATCGCAGCACAGATAGTTGATATTATGTAAGTAATATCTAAAGAAAAATGATTATAATGGAATGCAGACGAAACTGTTTCCAACTAGGAGAAAATGAAATTGATACTAAATTTCATCTTATCTGGTATTATAACATTTAGCAGTGTTTGCTGCCTTGTATGCAGTGTAATGGTATTAACTTAAAACTTTTTACTATTTTATCATGATGAATGTCTGCATTTAAAAACGTTTTAATGGTACCCCACGCGTATATGCGGTTTATAATAACCTTTCTCTCTATGTTACTCAAAAAGTTTCTGACTTTCTGTAAGTGTATAGGGAATTCCGAGATGAACAATACGTCTAGCCCGTAAATTAGTCCCCTATTACTGTAATTTATGTTTGATGTGTTTGAAAACTTGTCATATTTCATTAATATGGATTACGAGAACAAAAACAAACTTTACTGCCGTACTGTGTCTCACTGGCTACGAAATGATTGACACTTCCCTAAAGTGATTTTCAACCGGCATTTTTATCATGCTGTTTTTAGGTTCTTTCTTCCAAGGTATTTCACTCAAGTGATGTAAGACATTTGCCAAATCTAGAAAAACTTGAACCACAAGACTGTTACTTGAGTGGTCATTTTGAAGCATATACAGTTGGAATCATTTCCTGTAGAACTCTGGTTGCTCTTCAAAAGAAATGACAGAGATGTCTCTGAAAGCATACTACAACTGGAGATAACAAAGGGGCGTCAGTGGTGTAGCGGTTAGCAGGTTGGACTACAACGTCAGTGGTCCGGGTTCGATTCCCGGTTGCAGCTGATATCCCGACTAGTTAAATGCTGGGTGATATGCTTAAATCGGTACTGTTTCCAGCAGTATCGGCTTAGACTTCTTGGGAGGTAAATATGCCGTGGGTTCGTCTGGAAATAAGTTGTTCCGTTCCATTTCAGGTGGGGACTTTCGTCGACTTCTCACGTTAAACCAGAAACTTTACCTTTACCTAGCATTATCTAATAGGCACATATCACACTGTAAAAAAGCATGACCCTGGGACTATACAGACACAAAACAATACCAAAAAGACCATTAGCCGGTAAAGTCGGTAAGGTTTAGACATATTGTAACTTTTATATTGTTCCAACTATTTTTTATTCTTGCTAGCGTTAAAACAGCATGTTTATACAAAAGCTTTGTGAGTTATTGAATTCAAACGATAAGTCATTGTACCATTTTAATACAAACCAAAAATGGAAACACATCCTTTTTCAAATGAATAGACCAAACATTTTTGCAATTCGTACTGATTTTCACAACATTTGGTTGCACTGTGTCCCATCATATTTGACACAGATCATTGATATCCTTTTCGCACTCTAACGTAATGAAACGTTTTTGCGCCTGATGGTCCTTTTACGCTTCCATAAAATCAACATTTATTACACGAAAATTATTTTGAAAGTATTGCTGAAATGCCTATGTCAGTAACTGTCAGATACAGATACAGAAAACTCTGACACCCAACACATTTAGACAACATCAAAATGGGCCTTAAGGGCGATAAGATGAGGTTTACCCTTGTTCCATTATGGAACCCTATCTGTGTTATTCCTTGGGCAAATGTTCTATCATAGATAGAAAAAAACAAGGATAAATATCCAACAGGGAAAGCCACGTTCTAAAAACGCAGCCTCCCCAAACATAAACCCAGCACGTGGACGCGCACAAAGCTCACTTGGCATACCCAAAGTCAGATACTATCAAATCGTAAAAAAGAGCGCTAAATACTGACTCTCCATTAACAAAATCAGAAAAAAAGAGAAAACCTCCACGCGCATACTCCCCTCTCCCTTTTCTTGGGGTACCTTCTTTTGCCTTGCTGGTCAAGAGCCCATCTACAAAACTTCGTCATTTGCAATAAGTTATTCAGATATAACTTTTTTCATAACGTTTATATTCTCTACCAAGTTTCTTAGTGTGTTTTCGGAAAAGAGCCACTATTAACGAGGACGTATTTACATCATAATTTGATTCCTATCTATTTTAATAATATCTTGGCATCTAGTAGTGTCTACGTTGGACAATTATAAATCTTCAGGATAGTTCTGCACGTTTTATAAACCTGAAGTGCTGGCGTAACGTCATTTATCCGGAAAAAGTAGAATAATGCCAGGAAATGAAAATTCAGTTTATGAAATGATGGCAACCAGTGAGTAAATTTATTAAAATGGCACAATTACTATCTTTCTAAAGTTAAAAGATGATACTAAACATCTGACACATTAAATAATTCAAAATAGTGTCTTAAAATTAGCTTGAAATAGGCGGTTCATTTTATTCATAGCCAAATATCTTGAAAATAATCACACGGACCTCTACATTTTATTTCACTATATCATAGGACATAATATGTATTTGCGACTGTCAGAAGTTTCATTAAAATCTACATTGCAGAAAAATTTCTATTCGCGTAAATGTTATGAATGATTTATCCATAGACTCCCATTATGAAAAATTGTGTGAGGTCAAAAGTTTTCTATCAGTCTAGCAAAACATCATTCAATATCTATTTTATTTGCTGAATTTTCTTAGTATATTCCGAAGTTTTGAAAAATTTGAGTTTAAGCAAAATCTACATTGTAGAAAAAAGTTCGATCCTAACGTGCAGAACTACCTCAAGACTGACTGTGAAGCTATACATCCGGCTATTACTCATGGGGGAAATAAAGCAAACGTAAGCATGAGTAATCAAAAATATATTTCAGCCGGTGAATACCATGTGAAGTATTTCAGTATTTCAAGAGTTGACAAGGTACGACGGGAAATGTAAATATCAAGATAACAATATCCAATTTATTTAATAGTTTATTAGAATAATAACACAGGACTGCAGTTGTTGCTAGTTTGTACCATTTAATTATTTGAGAAATTATGTTTGCGAAAATTAATAATTACCATACATATTGGTATTCATGATATGCATTATTTTACTTTCTTTCTTGCTATGCAGCAAAATGTAAAAAAAAAGCAATTAGGTCTCATAATTTCCTTCCTGTAAACATTTAGAAAATGAAATGTAAAGTGGAATTGAAAAAAACCCAAATAATTTAGTTTATTATTTCCTCATACAAATGTCATATATGATTGAATGCCAGAAACATGGGAATAAACAAGGTTTTGAAACATGGTTATCTGATATCATGATATGAGTAACGCAGAGGTATATTTGTTCATTACATTTTTGAGAACTAAATAAAATTTACAACATTATTCAACCTTTTTTCTCAACAGAGTCTATCTACACGCCACGTTTGGTGTCTACCCAAACTTATGATGCTGAGCAGCAACCAAAACGATATAACGAAGAATGTAACGCGACAGAACGAAAGAATGACACTCATAAACGGCGCCCTAAAAAACGTCGTCTTGGCATTCTGTCATTTGGCGCCTCCGCCACAACGACGAAACGAAACAACGCCAAATGTGAAAATATCATTCTGGCGTTCTAGCGTGTTCCGGTAGAGCATGCGCAGTATTGTCATATATTTCGTATTTTGCTTAAGCCCATTTCTACTGTTTCATAAATAGATTGATCACTTTTTCACGGAATCCATAAAAGTTTGGAAACGGCACCTATCTTTCATATTTCACACTTCATTTCATTCATATCACCCGGTTTTGTTTCAAGCTTAAGTTGAAAATAACAGCGACTTAGCAGATATATCCAGCTATAATACTCACGTTATTCAAATTTGGAAAAAATAAACATACTGATAAAAACGGTGGAAGTTTCTGACATTTTGGTCAGTTATTTGAGGACCACTTGACCCAGAATGTTGAAACTTCATAGGATGATTGGAACTGCAGAGTAGATGACACCTATTGATATTGAGGTCACTCTATTAAAGGTTAAGGTCGCAACAGACAGAACATGGAAATCCATTTCCAGTCAATAACTTGAGAACCACTTGACCTAGAACCTTCAAACTTCATAGGGTGATAGGATTTACCGAGTAGATGACCCTTATTGTTTTTTGGGGCCACTCCTTCGAAGGTCAATGTTTAAGGGGCTGAACACAGAAAACACTTTCCAATCAATAACTTGAGAACCACTTGA
Organism: Mercenaria mercenaria; assembly: GCF_021730395.1. Taxonomy (NCBI): domain Eukaryota; kingdom Metazoa; phylum Mollusca; class Bivalvia; order Venerida; family Veneridae; genus Mercenaria; species Mercenaria mercenaria. The sequence goes on along the minus strand of NC_069364.1, from coordinate 86,093,403 downwards.
CCCAGAATGTTGAAAATTGAGAGAATGATTGGACATGCAGAGTAAATGATTCCTATTGATTTTGGGGTCACTCGATCAAGGGTCAAGGTTGCAGGGGCCTGAACATGGAAAACCGTTTCCAATGCATAACTAAAGAACCACTAGGCCCAGAGTGTTGAAACATAGTGAGATGATTGGACATGCCAAGTAGATGATCCCTATTGCAGCCAACTATCAGTGTCTCTTTGACTTTCGCTCCAGTCCGCTATTGACTTCTTGCCTATACGACTATGCATTAGGGGAGACATGCGCTTTTCTACAAAACCATCTTCTAGTTTTATATTCGTGTCGCTTATTCTACATTCGTGTTCCTTATTTTACATTCGTGTACCTTGTTTCACATTCATTTTCATTTTTTCACACTCGTGTTCCTTGATTTATATTCGTGTTCCATGTTTTACGTTCGTGTTCCTTGTTACACATTCGTTTTCATTGTTTCACGTTCGTGTTCCTTGTTTTACATTCGTGTACCTTGTTTCACATTCATTTTCATTGTTTCACACTCGTGTTCCTTGATTTATATTCGTGTTCCATGTTTTACGTTCGTGTTCCTTGTTACACATTTGTTTTCATTGTTTCACGTTCGTGTTCCTTGTTTTACATTAGTCTTCCTGATTTAGCATTCGTATTCCCTGCTTCCCATTTGTGTTCCTTGTTTCACATTCGTGTAATTTGTTTCACAGTCGTGTTCCCTGCTTTACATTCTAATTGTAATTGTATTTTTTTACTTTCATATTCCTTTTTTTACAGTTGTGTTTCTTCCTTTACATTTTCGTTTGTAATTTTCATATTTTTGTTATAAGATTAACAGTAACTATTTTCTGTTTTCGAACAAGTGTGCTTAAATTGGAATTTGTCGCGTTATTTATTTTCATTGTTGAAACAAGAAACATAAACATATAACACTGCATGCTCAGAGATTAGATTCTTATTGTTATATAGGTATGGAACCCCTCACTTGCCTCTACATGGTGGTGTTTATTTCGTCGAATAGATATCACAATGTCTTTGTAACATTTGCCATTTCGAGATGTACGTTTCTTATTTTGTTATGTAGATCATGCTCTGTTAATTTACCAGCTGGTGACTATATTAAGCAGACTAGAACATTGATTTTTATTAATTAAGGTTGAAATCAGACTGTGGATTCTGAATCCTATTTCAAAATAATTAGATAAATTAAATAAGGTAATTTACATGTAAAAATTGTCACTTGTGTCATTTAAGAAACGTCGGATTTCGAAATACCGGAACTCATTTAAGATGCTCATATCATTGTTCAACATTATTCAGATACATAGCATTTAAAGGTGGATAATCAGATTTTGGCCATGTAACGGATTTGTTCGAAACTTTAGCATCTGATCATTTACACTCATTTATGTTCACTTAACACATAATACAAATTAGATTTTCACTGGAGGCATTTTTAAAATTTCATTTTCCTATCCTGGTTGCCCAACCGAGATAGAGTTATTTTATCATAAGTATAAATTTGATAAACATACTTTGCCTAAGGAAATGTATAAATATTAGACATATTGTAATATATTTGTAAAATATTTGCATTAAAAATTATGTATTTAGATGGAATTCATTAGAAACGCAAATTATTATTACCTCCCTTTGCCTATCTTGGTTGCGCAACCAAGATAGATTGGAAATAAATGAATTCAGAAGCTACACACAGCTTTAAAACTTGCATTTTGGTTCAGATTGTTCAATAGTTGATATGTCTATCAAATGCAAATGTAAAACTAGACATTGTATCGAAATAAAAAAAAATACCCAGCTTTTTGTATACTTTCATATTAAAGGGGAGTAATTACAAAATTTTATAAAAATAATAAAATATACATTTCAAATAGGAATCTAACTCTATGTAATCGGTCTTTTGTTCCTTAAATAATTCTCTACCAGAATATACAAAAAGTAAAAAATGTCATTAAATGTTGTTTAAATGTGATTGACCACCTTTAAGTATAAGTAAAGAAAGTTCTCTTATTAGAATTAAAACGTGTAAATGATAAATAAATAAGATATAGTCCAAGGCGATGATATAGTACATACTCATATTTCAAGACATATAGTTTTTTATCATGTTTATTATTTGTTGTATTATCACCCAGGTATGACTTAACATACACCAGTGGGAGATTGATGTAAACCTTAAAAAATGCATAAATCATGTTTCCGGTACATTAAGGCATAATATTTACACGTTACCATTCAAATAATATAGAACATCAAATACTTGTGTCTTATCAGTACATACCAGTTACTTTGGTAACTGATGGAATATTTTTACTATTGAATAAAGAATACTAGGCACTTTTGTTAAATAAGAAAGTTAATTTTCATAGAATTTTACACTGATTTAAATGAAATAATTAAAACGTTATAACACAATGAGTGCTTAGTCGAATTGCTTTGCTTTTAAACACTCTTATAAGTCTAAGATCAACTATTCTTGAGGACGTCCATAGAGTCTGATACATCGTTGACAATATTCGAGGTCTGAGAGTGGATTTGGAAAAGGGAAGCGCTCTAGTATTACACTCTCTTCCCTGTGTATGATGTAAAGGTGTCGTAACGTCACCTTTTTACCATTTTGGACAATTTTTCGGTGGAATTTATATTCTTTGACTGGCGAGTCCGGCACTAAGTTTGACGGACAAAATGGCGGCTAACAACAAGGCTTATCAGTTCTGTTATCTGATTGGTCAGTTGGAACCTGTCAATCAACACTGGCGTAAGGTCAATTAGACCGACAACAAACAGAGAAACATACAGGTATGCATTCAGACAGAAAGGTAGACATTTAAACAGTTAAGTAAGATTAAGCCTTTAGTGCCGGCAGAAATCTGCCATTTGATACTGTATCCAAGCTTTATTCTGCGATGTTGTGATATGTCTCGAATTTGGTTCATTTTTGCTATAAGCCGTAACTCTACTATCGGCTGCATTAAGTCGTTCTTTACAAATAATTTAACATGCTTAAACATGAATAGGAAAGGAATTGTACTTGTACTTATTGGTGGTTTACCCTTATCCTGCTAAATTTCTATAATGACCTTGTCCATACTTGAATTTCCACAATACTATTAACAGTTAAATGGGGTGTTTACCAAAAAGATACAGACCAAACGGCGAACAGTGCAGATCTTGATCAGACTACACGGATGTGCAGGCTGATCATTATCTACACTGGTCGCAGAGGCAGAATTAATCGTGCCCAGCATGTTAAGGGTTAAACTATACAAAGCTACGTTTCCTTTGCCTTCCGTTGTCTTACTTGCAAACAAACATTTCTTTTTCGTTGCATTTGCATTTACTTTGATAGAAACAGACCTGTTCGCCTTTACTGACTAAACATGTTCAAAACCACTTTGTTTCCATTAACGCGAAAATCAGAATCCATTTATGTAACGGAAAATAGGCTGCGCAGTAACAACTGCCGGAAACGCCCATAAGGCATACTTGCATATTATGATATTGTCGGTTTGTTGGAGTGACCTTTTTCTAGTCGGCAGATATTATTGCAAGTTGCAATGTTTTTCTCCAATGGCAATATGAATTCTTTCTCGAAATCTGCATATCTCCTCCTTATCTGGATACATGTATATAGAATAGTATATAAACTTTGGCGGCCGTCGGGACTGTCGCAAACGGTTGCAAACAGATGCTGAAAAGTTATTAAGAATAATAACTCTGTTGAGAAGAAATGGAACATATTTCTAGATTTGTGGTAGTGCTACTGACGAGTCTTGTTGTTGAAATTACTGGTAAGTAGTTTTGAATTCTGCAAAATAGGAAACTGTTCCTTTTTAAAAGTCGTAGAAACAGTCTTAATACTTTATCAAAATTCAGAAAAAAGCTGTACGTAATAGAAACTACTCTTTCTGGTTTGTCGATAAATAGTCCATTGAATGTATTTAGATGATGGCATTTTCATTTTACGGACTCTGACTGAAAAAGAGCCCGCCCGCTTAGCTCAGTAGGTAAGAGCGTTGGTCTATGGATCGCGGGGTCGCGAGTTCGATCCTCGGGCGGGGCGTATGTTCTCCGTGACTATTTGATAAACGACATTGTGTCTGAAATCATTAGTCCTCCACCTCTGATAATTCATGTGGGGAAGTTGGCAGTTACTTGCGGAGAACAGGTTTGTACTGGTACAGAACCCAGGAACACTGGTTAGGTTAACTGCCCGCCGTTACATGACTGAAATACTGTTGAAAAACGGCGTTAAACCCAAAACAAACAAACAAACAAACTGACTGAAAAAGACACCTTAGCTCGATGTTTTCCATGATTAATAATTGAAAATGATAAATTTAAATAGCATGGTGTCTGTGAGCTACACTTTTAAGATTGTTTGTTTATTTTATGCCATTTGTTTCTTTATAAAAATATCAAAGGATGTACATGTTTGATACATACGTATTATTACTTTGAACGTAGAAAGATATTTTTTAAAAAATCTATGAAACGATAAAATATTTCTCAGGGAAAAATATAAATTCATTAGTGAAAGACTTAATTACTTTTGTCTAATACGGAAAAGGATACATATAAAAGTCTGTATTTTTGTTGTAAGTGCAAAAGCCGCTGACATCCTTTTCCTAATGACTAACCCTTAATATACTGACAACATATTACAGCATATTATATATTACCATTATGCTGTTTTTTGTACTTATTTTGATTATTGCAAAAAGTTCTAGATACCTAAAATGTTTCCAGCATAAGTATAATTTTGTATAATAAAGTTGAACAGTGGACGAACAATTAAAATGCGTGTACAACGTAATTAAATACTTTTTCTTCTTTTGTTTTCATGCGTACTTCATTTTCTTCTTGATACTTCTCTAATGAGAGGTTAGGGTCCCCCACCCTCGAAAAAAATTAAGAAGCAGCTCCTTTCTAAACACCTAATGATTCGTGGTATTTCATATCGTTTGCCGTGAGTGAGTCGTATATAAACATGTAAACTGTGTTTGTATGTATACTTGGGTATTAATTAAGAAGTAATAAATATGTGCCTATATTTTATCAGTTAATAAAATACTGGTTTCCAAGTAGTTTCCGGACCCAAGTAGTTTTCCGGACCTTTTACTTACATTTCGTGCTGTAAAGACTTTACGCCGCCGTAAAGCATCTGGGTAACAATATCATATCATCTAGACCTTTGTTGCCAAAACCTAGCTTTACCGAACTTATTTATTAATTGAATATCCCGGTTGTTTTAACTTACTTTGATGTAACGTTTACACAATATAGTGTCAACTGCAGGGGAATTCCAATTAAAGTGCGCATGCGCAGAATATGAGGTCCCTTGAAGGTAAACGTCAGTCAATTGATGCTCCCATTTACAGACGATACAGTAAAAACATTACGATATTAATAAAATAAAACAACGAAAAAATCGACCTATTCACTTTACTACGGCATTTAATTATCGATTAAAAATAGGAACCAAAATAGACAGGGATTTACCTACAATAGATCTACCGTCTATCAATCAAATGTGTAGCAGCAATGTCCATGCCCGAGTGGTCAGGGCGTTAGACTACCAATTTTGAGACCGGTCTTGTTCTTCTTTTTTTTAAAAATCTGTTAATTACATTAAAAGTTCTTAATGTCTTTTTTATAATATTACAGGTCCGCTAAATACGTCTCGTCATTTTAGCATGACGTTGCAAACGTCATTCAACCGTAATTAGATGTAACTGTAATGAGCGTATTATAAATCTAGTATTTGTTAAATTCTTGAAATATACTTTTCAAATCGTCGTCACGCCGTAGAATTATGTTTTAATTTTGAATATATATAACGAAATCGGAAATGTTTGCTTTTACAGAAAGGGTACAGCTGCTACAATGAAAGGTCCGGAAAACTACTCGGACTAACTGAGATATTAATGGTATTAATTCCCCCGTTTGAGGCCTCATCTACATTTGTGTTATGAACGCAAGTGTAATACGAATTCTTCATGGTATTAACGAAGAACCTAGCTTTTTGCTGTGAATATTTTATGTTTCTACTATGATTTGTTTGAAAGCTACTGGCAAAAAATAGCCATTTCGGTCCGGAATCTACTGGGAAACCAGTATGGACTGGAGTTCGGATGCGTAATAATATAAGTATTAAAAGTAGTCAAAACTACAAAAACATTTTAAAAACAAGTCACTTTATTTTTAACCAACGTTTCGGCTACATCAGCCTTCTTCAGGGTTCAAAATAAACATAACAAAAGAAGTGACGTCAACGTCAAACGACGTCGATGACGACAACGTCAAAATTGAACAAAATATAGGTCAGAGACCACCAATTCAAAAAAGTACAGGGAACTTACTGGGAATGAGGTAAGTGTATACCTGGGAATAAGGTAACGTCTGTGCGTTCTGATTGGTCAGTCATGTAAACAAACCCAGGAAGTGATTATTTTTTCAAAATTGATATTTTTCCACTGCATTTACAGTATTTTATTATACATTTTGACAAAATTTGCTACATTTTATGTGTATTGAAAAAAAGTTTTATCAAACGAATTTCTCCCGCCATGTCAATGATGTAAACAGGGGGTCATCTCATTCACACGAAAATTACTTAAATAAAGTATCACTATTCATATGTTTTTCGTCCGATATTTTGGTAGAACTAAGATATTTTTTGAGAAACTTGTAATTAGATATACATGTTTCGATGTATGGAAGGCCGAGAGGCCATAATGTTACAATGTAAGTCTATGGGAAAACAATTGGTGGTCTTTAACCTATAATAGAGCTAAAACATGACTTTCGTCGGAAGCCATCACAGGTAATGTAAATGGCCCCCAAATCTGTCGTAAATGATGTAGAAATACGTTTTCGTGCAAAAATAAGCGTGAAATTTGATCTTTTTTTAAATTGTGGCCTCTTTTTTTTAACAGGTGTGCCCATTTTTATCTGAGCTTTTTGGGCCAAAAAGGATCATTTTTATCTCTGTAATGTTAGAGAATGATCCAAATTATTAGACCTTATTTCTATTTTTTACGGAATGAATCGTATTTCAACTTCCAAGTCAATCAATTGCAGATAGCTGAAATTTTCACGAAAAAAATGCAATCTGACGACGACAGGTCTGAGTCTGGATAAATAAATCGACAGGGGGTGACCTCAGTAAACTGTCCATATCTTTCTTGAAACTGAACATTTCTTGATGAAACTTTGTAAACATTTGGTATTGGATCATGTTTCACAATATCACTGTAAATTGGAAAACTTGATACGAAACATTCATCTATAGGTCAGAGACCACCAATTCAAAAAGTACAGGGAACTTAAATGGGAATGAGTAAGTGTATACCTGGGAAAAAGGTAACGTCTGTGCGTTCTGATTGGTCAGTCATGTAAACAAACCCAGGAAGTGATTATTTTTTCAAAATTGATATTTTTCCACTGCATTTACAGTATTTTATTATACATTTTTACAAAATTTGCTACATTTTATGTGTATTGAAAAAAAGTTTTTATCAAACGAATTTCTCCCCGCCATGTCAATGATGTAAACAGGGGGTCATCTCATTCACACGAAAATTACTCAAATAAAGTATCACTATTCAATGTTTTTTTCGTCCGATATTTTGGTAGAACTAAGATAGTTCTTGAGAAACTTGTAATTAGATATACATGTTTCGATGTATGGAAGGCCGTAGAGGCCATAATGTTACAAAAGTAAGTCTATGGGAAAACAATTGGTGGTCTTTAACCTATAATAGAGCTAAAACATGACTTTCGTCGGAAGCCATCACAGGTAATGTAAATGGCCACAAATCTGTCGTAAATGATGTAGAAATACGTTTCGTGCAAAAATAAGCGTGAAATTTGATCTTTTTTAAATTGTGGCCTCTTTTTTTAACAGGTGTGCCCATTTTTATCTGAGCTTTTGGGCCAAAAAGGATCATTTTTATCTCTGTAATGTTAGAGAATGATCCAAATTATTAGACCCTTTTTTCTATTTTTTACGGAATGAATCGTATTTCAACTTCCAAGTCAAATCAATTGCAGATAGCTGAAATTTTCACGAAAAAAATGCAATCTGACGACGACAGGGTCTGAGTCTGGATAAATAAATCGACAGGGGGTGACCTCAGTAAACTGTCCATATCTTTCTTGAAACTGAACATTTCTTGATGAAACTTTGTAAGACATTTGGTATTGGATCATGTTTCACAATATCACTGTAAAATTGGAAAACTGATACGAAACATTCATCTATAGGTCAGAGACCACCAATTCAAAAAAGTACAGGGAACTTACTGGGAATGAGGTAAGTGTATACCTGGGAATAAGGTAACGTCTGTGCGTTCTGATTGGTCAGTCATGTAAACAAACCCAGGAAGTGATTATTTTTCAAAATTGATATTTTTCCACTGCATTTACAGTATTTATTATACATTTTGACAAATTTGCTACATTTTATGTGTATTGAAAAAAAGTTTTATCAAACGAATTTCTCCCGCCATGTCAATGATGTAAACAGGGGGTCATCTCATTCACACGAAATTACTCAAATAAAGTATCACTATTCATATGTTTTTCGTCCGATATTTTGGTAGAACTAAGATAGTTCTTGAGAAACTTGTAATTAGATATACATGTTTCGATGTATGGAAGGCCGTAGAGGCCATAATGTTACAATGTAAGTCTATGGGAAAACAATTGGTGGTCTTTAACCTATAATAGAGCTAAAACATGACTTTCGTCGGAAGCCATCACAGGTAATGTAAATGGCCACAAATCTGTCGTAAATGATGTAGAAATACGTTTTCGTGCAAAAATAAGCGTGAAATTTGATCTTTTTTAAATTGTGGCCTCTTTTTTTAACAGGTGTGCCCATTTTTATCTGAGCTTTTGGGCCAAAAAGGATCATTTTTTATCTCTGTAATGTTAGAGAATGATCCAAATTATTAGACCTTATTTTCTATTTTTTACGGAATGAATCGTATTTCAACTTCCAAGTCAAATCAATTGCAGATAGCTGAAATTTTCACGAAAAAAATGCAATCTGACGACGACAGGGTCTGAGTCTGGATAAATAAATCGACAGGGGGTGACCTCAGTAAACTGTCCATATCTTTCTTGAAACTGAACATTTCTTGATGAAACTTTGTAAGACATTTGGTATTGGATCATGTTTCACAATATCACTGTAAAAATTGGAAAACTTGATACGAAACATTCATCTATAGGTCAGAGACCACCAATTCAAAAAAGTACAGGGAACTTACTGGGAATGAGGTAAGTGTATACCTGGGAATAAGGTAACGTCTGTGCGTTCTGATTGGTCAGTCATGTAAACAAACCCAGGAAGTGATTATTTTTTCAAAATTGATATTTTTCCACTGCATTTACAGTATTTTATTATACATTTTTGACAAAATTTGCTACATTTTATGTGTATTGAAAAAAGTTTTATCAAACGAATTTCTCCCGCCATGTCAATGATGTAAACAGGGGGTCATCTCATTCACACGAAAATTACTCAAATAAAGTATCACTATTCATATGTTTTTCGTCCGATAATTTTGGTAGAACTAAGATAGTTCTTGAGAAACTTGTAATTAGATATACATGTTTCGATGTATGGAAGGCCGTAGAGGCCATAATGTTACAATGTAAGTCTATGGGAAAACAATTGGTGGTCTTTAACCTATAATAGAGCTAAAACATGACTTTCGTCGGAAGCCATCACAGGTAATGTAAATGGCCACAAATCTGTCGTAAATGATGTAGAAATACGTTTTCGTGCAAAAATAAGCGTGAAATTTGATCTTTTTTTAAATTGTGGCCTCTTTTTTTTAACAGGTGTGCCCATTTTTATCTGAGCTTTTGGGCCAAAAAGGATCATTTTTATCTCTGTAATGTTAGAGAATGATCCAAATTATTAGACCTTATTTCTATTTTTTACGAATGAATCGTATTTCAACTTCCAAGTCAAATCAATTGCAGATAGCTGAAATTTTCACGAAAAAAATGCAATCTGACGACGACGGGTCTGAGTCTGGATAAATAAATCGACAGGGGGTGACCTCAGTAATGTCCTATCTTTCTGAAACTGAACATTTCTGATGAAACTTGTAAGACATTTGGTATGGATCATGTTTCACAATATCACTGTAAAATTGGAAAACTTGAACGAAACATTCATCTATAGGTCAGAGACCACCAATTCAAAAAGTACAGGGAACTTACTGGGAATGAGGTAAGTGTATACCTGGGAATAAGGTAACGTCTGTGCGTTCTGATTGGTCAGTCATGTAAACAAACCCAGGAAGTGATTATTTTTTCAAAATTGATATTTTTCCACTGCATTTACAGTATTTTATTATACATTTTGACAAAATTTGCTACATTTTATGTGTATTGAAAAAAAGTTTTATCAAACGAATTTCTCCCGCCATGTCAATGATGTAAACAGGGGGTCATCTCATTCACACGAAAATTACTCAAATAAAGTATCACTATTCATATGTTTTTCGTCCGATATTTTGGTAGAACTAAGATAGTTCTTGAGAAACTTGTAATTAGATATACATGTTTCGATGTATGGAAGGCCGTAGAGGCCATAATGTTACAATGTAAGTCTATGGGAAAACAATTGGTGGTCTTTAACCTATAATAGAGCTAAAACATGACTTTCGTCGGAAGCCATCACAGGTAATGTAAATGGCCACAAATCTGTCGTAAATGATGTAGAAATACGTTTTCGTGCAAAAATAAGCGTGAAATTTGATCTTTTTTTAAATTGTGGCCTTTTTTTTTAACAGGTGTGCCCATTTTTATCTGAGCTTTTGGGCAAAAGGATCATTTTTATCTCTGTAATGTTAGAGAATGATCCAAATTATTAGACCTTATTTCTATTTTTTACGGAATGAATCGTATTTCAACTTCCAAGTCAAATCAATTGCAGATAGCTGAAATTTTCACGAAAAAAATGCAATCTGACGACGACAGGGTCTGAGTCTGGATAAATAAATCGCAGGGGGTGACCTCAGTAAACTGTCCATATCTTTCTTGAAACTGAACATTTCTTGATGAAACTTTGTAAGACATTTGGTATTGGATCATGTTTCACAATATCACTGTAAAATTGGAAAACTTGATACGAAACATTCATCTATAGGTCAGAGACCACCAATTCAAAAAAGTACAGGGAACTTACTGGGAATGAGGTAAGTGTATACCTGGGAATAAGGTAACGTCTGTGCGTTCTGATTGGTCAGTCATGTAAACAAACCAGGAAGTGATTATTTTTTCAAAATTGATATTTTTCCACTGCATTTACAGTATTTTATTATACATTTTGACAAAATTTGCTACATTTTATGTGTATTGAAAAAAAGTTTTATCAAACGAATTTCTCCCGCCATGTCAATGATGTAAACAGGGGGTCATCTCATTCACACGAAAATTACTCAAATAAAGTATCACTATTCATATGTTTTTTCGTCCGATATTTTGGTAGAACTAAGATAGTTCTTGAGAAACTTGTAATTAGATATACATGTTTCGATGTATGGAAGGCCGTAGAGGCCATAATGTTACAATGTAAGTCTATGGGAAAACAATTGGTGGTCTTTAACCTATAATAGAGCTAAAACATGACTTTCGTCGGAAGCCATCACAGGTAATGTAAATGGCCACAAATCTGTCGTAAATGATGTAGAAATACGTTTTCGTGCAAAAATAAGCGTGAAATTTGATCTTTTTTTAAATTGTGGCCTCTTTTTTTTAACAGGTGTGCCCATTTTTATCTGAGCTTTTGGGCCAAAAAGGATCATTTTTATCTCTGTAATGTTAGAGAATGATCCAAATTATTAGACCTTATTTCTATTTTTTACGGAATGAATCGTATTTCAACTTCCAAGTCAAATCAATTGCAGATAGCTGAAATTTTCACGAAAAAAATGCAATCTGACGACGACAGGGTCTGAGTCTGGATAAATAAATCGACAGGGGGTGACCTCAGTAAACTGTCCATATCTTTCTTGAAACTGAACATTTCTTGATGAAACTTTGTAAGACATTTGGTATTGGATCATGTTTCACAATATCACTGTAAAATTGGAAAACTTGATACGAAACATTCATCTATAGGTCAGAGACCACCAATTCAAAAAAGTACAGGGAACTTACTGGGAATGAGGTAAGTGTATACCTGGGAATAAGGTAACGTCTGTGCGTTCTGATTGGTCAGTCATGTAAACAAACCCAGGAAGTGATTATTTTTTCAAAATTGATATTTTTCCACTGCATTTACAGTATTTTATTATACATTTTGACAAAATTTGCTACATTTTATGTGTATTGAAAAAAAGTTTTATCAAACGAATTTCTCCCGCCATGTCAATGATGTAAACAGGGGGTCATCTCATTCACACGAAAATTACTCAAATAAAGTATCACTATTCATATGTTTTTCGTCCGATATTTTGGTAGAACTAAGATAGTTCTTGAGAAACTTGTAATTAGATATACATGTTTCGATGTATGGAAGGCCGTAGACGCCATAATGTTACAATGTAAGTCTATGGGAAAACAATTGGTGGTCTCTAACCAAGAGTTTGGCGTAAAAATCATAAACAGGATCATAGTATGATACATAAAAACTGGTGAAAAAATGCAGTATAAGTGCAATGATTAAGGAATGGCACCAGTAAAAACTGATTATGGAATACATACAAGTAATAAAATATACATATATAACAAGTATTTCAGAAAGGCATTAATACAGAATTTTTGAATTCATTCCTTGTGGAGACACAGTGCCCAAACGGTACATCCAGGAAGTCTCTTTTAAAAGCCTTTTCCAAGGATTAGTTACTTTATCAATGGGCATAAAAGAGAAATCCTGGATAGTATGTCCTTGAGAATTAAAATGTTCAGAAACATTAGTAGTAGTTTCTGGATAATGATTGATATCAAATCTATGACTATTCATTCTTTGTGAACATTGCTTGTGCGTTTGTCCAACATACTGTTTAAAACATTTATTACATGTTATTAAGTAAATAACATCAGTTGAATTGCATGACAGATCATGTCTAACATTATAACAAGATGAATTGGTGGAACTAAAAAATGAATTATCTTCATTAATATTTAAACAGTGTGTACAGCGACGTCTATAACATTTACTTACACTATAATTTTTGTTTTTCTTACTCAGCCTAAAATGAACTAAAACATCTTGAATATTCTTGGGTCTTTTGTAAGCAACAATAGGTTTATAGTCATATAATTGTCTAACACTTTCATGTTGAGAATACTTTAAAAGATTCCAATATTGGTTTATTATTTTACCAATATTGGGCAAAGATGGATTGTAGGTACATACAAAAGGAATGACTTTATCCGTGTTTTTGCTACTGCACGAATTAAGAGCATCTTGCATTGATAGAGAAGATGCCTTCTTCAATGCCTCATTTATAACACATTCAGGGTAGTTACGTGCTTGAAAGTATTCTCTGAGCTTGTCCATTTCCTTGTCAAAAATGATATTATCCGAATTAATACGCCTAAAGCGCTTAGCCTGGCTAAAGGGAATACCCTTTTTACATGAAACTGGGTGACATGATGAAAATTCTATATACTGATGACTGTTAGTGTCTTTTTCATGAACACTAGTGTGCAGGATACCATTTTCATCTTTTTCTATGTTAACATCTAAAAACGTTGCAGTATCTTTAGTGTAACAATATGTAAATTTTATAGTATCATGAAAACTGTTCAATCTGTCAAAAAAGTCTAATAAGTCCTCTTCTGAATGATTCCAGATGAAAAAAATATCATCTGAAAAACGTAACCAGATAAGTGGTTTCTTGTCACAGGAGTCTATAAATTCTTTTTCAAGTTTACCCATAAATAGAGAGGCAAAACAAGGAGCCATTTTTGTTCCCATAGCAGTTCCAAATCTTTGAATGTAATTAATTTCATTGAACTGGAAGTGGTTTTTTGTAAGTATTAATTCTATGATTTTAGAAATGGAGTTAATAGAATCCTGTGATCTACTACCATTTTCCATAAAATATTTGCAAGCATCTATGCCCTCACCATGAGGAATATTACTGTATAAAGATGTTACATCTAGTGTTACAAGATATGCATCTTTATCTATGCTAGAGAGGTTTTGTAACTTTTTGATGAAATCTGTAGTGTCTTTTACATAGGAAGGTAAAGATTCCATGTATGGTTTCAAGATTGTATCAACATATGCAGACATATTTTCAGTTAAAGCTCCACAACCTGAAATAATAGGTCTCCCTGGGTAACCTAGGGGTAAATCTGGGTCAAACGTTTTATGAATTTTAGGTAATATATAAAATTGTGGGACTCTGTCTACGTTTGAGGGGTATAGATTTTCTAAAGTTGATTCTCTAATATTTTCTAAATTGTTAAGACTATCATGTATGTCTTTACTGAACACTTCCTGGGGGTTTTCATCAAGTCTCTTATAATATTTGTTGTTTTCTAGCTGTCTGTAAGCCTCGGAAATATAATCCTTTCTGTTCATTATAACAACACTGGAACCTTTGTCTGCTTTCTTCACGACAATCGTTTCATCTTGACTCAGATGTTTTAACGCTTCTTGTTCTTCTTTTGATAAATTTGATCTGTATTTGTACTTTTTGTCACTAAGTAAAATTTCATTAGTAACTGCCTCTATATAAAAATCAAGGGTTGAATCTCTACCAGACTGGGGTATAAAAGTAGATTTAGAATTATCTCTCTTATTAAAGTTATTATCTGCAGAGTTATTTATAATTTCAGAGTCAGTAAAAGAGGCAAAGTATTCTTTAAGGCGTAATTTTCTTGTGAATTCAAAAACATCTTGCTTCAGCTGAATAACATTATGATGTTTTGGTTTCAGACAATATTTTAAACCTTTACCTAGCAGTCTATATTCTGTGCCGGTTAATTTTCTGTTCGAAAAGTTAATTACTGTTTTCTTACCCCTTTCGATTTCCTTCTGAATTTTCTTTTGTTGTCTCCATTTCCGTTTGTTAGTAATTCTAATGAATCTTCTGTTCTTTGAAGTTTTAGAAGAACTTTCGTCAGCTGTTGCAAAGTTTCTGTCAGTTGATTTTGTTGTTGTTGCTGTTTGTTCTGTTGTTTCTGTTTCCCCATTTTGACGGCCTCCGAATACATAATCTTTTGGTTGCCTGGGGATGTCTCGTTTTTTGAAACATTAGTAGGAGCAAGGTTTATCTTTTTTGCCTGTTTTTCTTTGAGTTTGTCTCCATTTTGTTTTAGACTTTCTGTTGTTCTGGAAGTTTTTTGAAACTTTTTTGATTGTTGATTTTGTTGCATATTTTCTTTTGATCTAGGTTTCATTTCTGCACTGTTAATCTTATTCTTCTGTAAATGTTTACGTTTTCCATCTCTTACGGAAGTGCTTGGGCGCTTACTGCTTTCCTCAACAATAAAACAGTCTCTAGAATCTTTAAGTTTCTCTAATTTCTTGTTTTGTTTCTGTATGATTTGATTCTTCTTTGTTTCAGTTTTACAGAATATGTCTTGTGAAATAATGTTAAGTTTACCTTCATCTTTCACTTTTGCTTTGAGTTTTTCTTCTAACTCTGCCATCTTTGGTTTGGATTCTTGAAGTTGTAGATAATGCTCCTCGGTCACCATTCTTGTAATTTCCATTGATGTTTTCCATAGAATATTATCAACCGATTTTTGCAAACGTTTATTTTCACCAACTTGCACTTGTAACTTTAGTTTTAAGCCATTAGGTACAACTCCATCTGCTATACAACTTTCTAGAAAGTGTAAATGTGTTGCCTTTCTCATTTGAAAGTCCGCCATTTTTTCAATTTTCTTTGTGTAATATTCTTCTGTTTCCTCGTTACTCATTTTGCAGGATCATTAAATGATGCCAATGACTACTGGTTGATTCAGAATATAAGTATTAAAAGTAGTCAAAACTACAAAAACTTTTTAAAAACAAGTCACTTTATTTTTAACCAACGTTTCGGCTACATCAGCCTTCTTCAGGGTTCAAAATAAACATAACAAAGGAAGTGACGTCAACGTCAAACGACGTCGATGACGACAACGTCAAAATTGAACAAAGAGTTTGTCGTAAAAATCATAAACAGGATCATAGTATGATACATAAAAACTGGTGAAAAAATGCAGTATAAGTGCAATGATTAAGGAATGGCACCAGTAAAAACTGATTATGGAATACATACAAGTAATAAAATATACATATATAACAAGTATTTCAGAAAGGCATTAATACAGAATTTTTGAATTCATTCCTTGTGGAGACACAGTGCCCAAACGGTACATCCAGGAAGTCTCTTTTAAAAGCCTTTTCCAAGGATTAGTTACTTTATCAATGGGCATAAAAGAGAAATCCTGGATAGTATGTCCTTGAGAATTAAAATGTTCAGAAACATTAGTAGTAGTTTCTGGATAATGATTGATATCAAATCTATGACTATTCATTCTTTGTGAACATTGCTTGTGCGTTTGTCCAACATACTGTTTAAAACATTTATTACATGTTATTAAGTAAATAACATCAGTTGAATTGCATGACAGATCATGTCTAACATTATAACAAGATGAATTGGTGGAACTAGAAAATGAATTATCTTCATTAATATTTAAACAGTGTGTACAGCGACGTCTATAACATTTACTTACACTATAATTTTATCAGTTAATAAAATATGGGCAGTCGTTCGGATGCGAATATTAAATCACTCGCCATGACGTCATTTCTGTTTACGGACGTTAATTTCCCGCGCTAACGCCAGGGCCATTATCGATAATGGCCCCGGGGCTTATTATGATAATGTGATAATGCATGACGCAATGCGATAATTGGAGAAATTTCAGCACAAATTTGTTACTATTTATAGGTACTCATGTAATAAGCTGTTTTATTAGCGCTGGAAATTAACGTCCGTAAACAGAAATGACGTCATGGCGTTTCATGGAGGTAAAACAGCAATATTTCCGTTTTATTTTATCATCTTGAGCGTAACATCGTGTATTCTTCGTGAAATACGTATTTTTATCCATAAATTATGCAATAAGCAAGAAAGTACAACTATCCAGGAATTTACTTTTATACAGTAAATAGACTCTTATACAAATAATATAGAAACTAAAAAGCTGAAATTTATTGTGCCAGAAGATGCAAGTACCCATAAAAATGACACAAAAAAAACATTTCTTACTATATTATAGGTAAACATGTAATAAACAGGTAAATACATGGGAGAGCGATGCCCTTGAGTGATAATGGCCCTGGAAGAAGATAATAGTCCTCGGGCTAAAGCCCTCGGGCTATTATCACCTTGCCAGGGCCATTATCACTCAAAGGCACCGCTCTCCCATATATTAACCTATACATAAAAACCTCCCCACGAATGGAAAGCGTTGCGTATAGAAATCAGAAGTAAATACTTCATTCAAAGTTTATATATGCAGTTTCTAAAAATATTGCACGTCACCTACATAATGACACTGAAACATACTCGCCAGAACATTGCGGCATATAAACACGTAAACACTTGAGTCTGGAAGATTTGAACATGAGTTATAATTTATTTACTGTCAAAGTAGAATCTAGTTGACATTTGTGGTGCCTACAATGCATAAATTGTAAACTACGCACACGACCAGACATAGATGCACTGGTGTTGAAGTTGAAACTTACCGGGCTGAAACATTTTCTTACGGTAAATATACAAACAAATAAATTCATCAGTTAGAAATTGTTTGTTTCAGAAACTTTGATGTACTTTTTATTACTACTACATAGCACTGAAAAGTCGAATATTTAGTCGGTATATAACAGAAGCAGAGTAGAATCTCACAGTCGTGTTACAGTCGTAGGGTGGAATGGAAGAGCTATATTTAAATATCGTAGATTCATGTATAGGCGATTACGCTATATGTTTATATAGCAACTGCTGCGGATCGTGTTAGAATGTGCAATTAATCAATGCAATAGAACCATGATATTTTTTTGTAAATACTTTGATAATAAGAATGTAAAAAAAAATTATCTTTACTGTATAAAGTTTTATCAGTATAGCAGATCTCAAATTTAAAAAGTTTTTTATTTCCAGTCAATTAAATTGAGATTATACCCGGGGCGATAAATTTTCCATTCATTTTATTGCAGTCTTTAATGCTAGGTATACATTTGATATAGACCTGCTGAGTATTTCACCAAATTAAAGGCACAGACCTCCAGATCATATGACAACAAAAAAAATATATAAAAAAAGAATAATAGGGAGCAACGAAAGCGTGTTTAGTATCTAGAAACACATGATGTTAGTTTCAATTGAAAACAACCTTTGAATTTAAGCCGCGTGGATATAAAGTTTTCAACTTTTTGGATCCAAAATGACTCTTTACACAAACGGTCTATGTTGTTTTTAACAATATAAATAAGTCATCTAAAAATGATCACCAGAGTTGAAATGTATAGCAACATTGATCGAAAAATCATTGTCATCAATGAAGCTTGAAATGTCAAAGATATGACTATTCATACGTTGTTGTTTTGTTGTTGTTGTTTTGTTTTGTTGTTGTTGTTGTTGTTTTTTTTTTTTTTTTTTTTTTTTTTTTTTGTTGTTGTTTTTTGTTCTTTTTTTAAGAAGGCTTTGAAACTTATTAACTGATATATTATATGTTATGAAAACACATGAGACTAATTTTTTCATTCAGAATTGAAAAGCGTTTGTAACGGGGTATCGGAGGTATACTGTCTTAATTATAATTTTTTCGTTTGTTTTGGGTTTAACGCCGTTTTTCAACAGTATTTCAGTTTTGTAACAGCGGGCAATTAACCTAACCTTTATCAGTACAAACCTGTTCTTCACAAGTAATTTCCCATTTCCCCACATGAATCTGAAGTGGAGGACGAAATGATGTCATACACAATGTCTTTTATTAAATAGTCACGGAGAACATACGCCCCGCCCGAGGATCGGAACTCACGATCCCGAGGTTCGTAGATCTGCGCTTTCGCTATCAAGCTAAGGGGACGGGCGTCTTAATTATAAAAGCTTATATTTCACGAACATTAAGTACGTATTCCTCTGTGGTGTATTGGTCAAGAACGTAGAATAGTTTAATTGCAGCGGCGACCCGTGTTCAATTTCCGACTCGGCCATGCTTCTTTTTATCTTGATTTGGCATTTTAAAGATAATTATGAAACACTCATGTTTTGTTGTTCATAATATGACTAAAGTTCAATTTAAAAAAAAATGTCTTTTTAGCCACAATCTGGAGGTCATTGCCTTGAAGAATGTGCATTTAAGCTATCGTTTTGATATACTTATTTTACACTTTTTAAACAGGTGAGTGCACTGTTAGATACAGACCACCAGATATAAAGCCGTGCCCTAAAGATACAAATGATGATGGTACCAACTGCTGGCGAGGCTCCTATGGAAGAGGGGCAGGACGGGTTCCAGACAAAGCGCCTTGTCCTCCGGGACTAAGGGACGACGGCACAAGTTGCTGGAGTGATGCACACATATATGGCAAAGGTTGTTGTTGTACTATTTGGGGATGCTGTGGCAATTGCAAATCCGGATACCATGACGACGGCTGCACCTGTCGGAAAACTGATGTCGGTATCAAAGTGACATTGTTCCAAAGATACCGATGTCATAGTGACGAGGAAAGAAACGGCGCTCTTTGCTACCCTAAATGCAAAGAAGGATACTATGCATCCGGATGTTGTATCTGCGTTCCTCATGGCAAGCAAGGCATTGAACTTTCAGCCGAAGATCGAAAATATTGCAAAGACGGATCACCGCTTGTCAATGGACAATGTCAAGTTACGGAATGCAAATAACAGAAGTGTAATCGTTTAAACTGATATTTGAAACAAGAAATCATGCTTATTTTTCAATAAATATTTACAATCAGCTTTAAACAAAATGTTAATAAATCCAAGCGGTAGAAACGCATTATGCAACATGGTCAGTAAAAAGTTAACATAATTTGAACTTTATATGGTTATCATCAACATTTTCATTCTACTTACAAGAAAGGCCAACTTAACAATCTTGTTAGCACAAAGTTCTAATTAATATGCACATGTTTTAACATTGATCATACAGAATTATCTACTCTCAAAGACGGTCCATCCATAGTAGAATAACATACAGTTTAAAACTGCTTGTCTAGTATTTACATTTGTTTGCCTAATACCTGTCTTGTTTGTTTTCGCTCTTTTTTCAAGCAGCTATAAATGTAGTTCTAAGCTGTCAGCTATATATATTTTCCCCGAAGTATATTACCCCTATTGTTTACCAACAATACATTCTGATTATACGTATCCAAACAATTAATTTTTAGGTGAAAAATATGGATAATATACGGGATTATGTACCAAATAAATATTAGCAAAATGTTTTTTGTTCTTTCAATTTATCCTGTATCCATATTTATGAACGTTTTTGATTTAAAATACTAAATTTCCATTTGCTTTGCCAGTGTTTAACTACAGAGTGCATTTGAAAAAAAGTGCAAGTCTCCCCAAACCGCTTTATACCACAGTCACACATACGGCGCGGATAGCTACGTTTAGCTACGGTTAGAAACGTAGTAATCCGTATCGATCCGTACCTAAGCCGTAGCTTAAAGTAGTAACCCGTATCAATCCGTATCATACCGTACCAACCCATACGGCTCAGGTACGGATAGATACGGACTACTACGTTTCTATCCGTGGCTAGACGTAGCTATCCGCACCGTATGTGTGACTGCGGTATTAAGCATGTGTTGTGAAAAACACAAACATATATGTTAAAGGGATTGAACTTCAGATTGTACGACAACAAAGAAAAACTAAAAGTTTAATATATCAGGAAATTTTTGCTGTATTTCTTAAAAACTATGGAAACACGTGAGAATTAGTTTGTTTTACTGATTTTTTCAACAAAGTTGAAAAGCGTTTTTACGGGTACAGGAAGTAAACTGCCTTAATTATAAACCTTCACTCTGATGTAATGATCAAGATAGATCGAGAGATCAATCAAGGTTCGATTCCAGGCACAGACATGTCCTATTTTCTTGATTTAGGATTTAAAAATAGTTGCGAAACATAAGTTCATGATAAGACCAAACTAAACTTGTAAAGAAGGAATAATTTTAGCCAAAAATCTGGAGAAATATGATATGCAACCATAACTTATCAACAAAAGCAAAACGGAGAGCTGTGGTGGCCCTTTATTGCTCACCTGAGTGTCCTTGCTCCTACCCATGGACGCCAACCCACGTGACTTTTGAGTATCGTTCACTGGAGAAAAATTACTTGATTCAAGTAACATTTTTGCGTCTTATACTCTTATTACTTGCTTGATGTTAATTAGTTAATCTACCCTTACCTTTCATCTTTAATAACATAAAAAGTGTTGCAGATAGGTAAATGCTTGTTTTCTCGGCACAAATCGCCTACCACACATTTTTAGTACATTCTTCCAATTCTTCGTCCAGATCTCAATGTGAAAGTATTTGTATTATACAAGAGTAACACCGCATATAAATGTTCATAACAAATATTACTATATCAATACTCTAAACAGTAAATTATAGCATTTTTGATAAATGCAGGGCACATAACTCTCCACCTCCCATATTCGAACATGAAAGAGATCTCATTAGTATACACATTTTTATATACATGATTAGGACTGATTAAGAAATCAAGGTGCTTAAACATAATGACAGTGAAAGATGGTATTTTTACTAAATCATGGGCGCATAACTCTGGAATTACTACTCCAATCTGGCCTATTACAAATTTTAAGCATTGTATAGATAAAACACATTTTGTGTGAATATAAATAAGACTGATGAAGAAATAAATGATAGTGCTCGTGTGTGAAAATAAAGCTTTCCTTTCAAAGGCCCATAACTCCATGAACTGTCACCCAAAACACCCCGTTACATACACAGGTGGCAGTAACGTACCTAGGATACAGTATGGGTCCATGGGCCATATGCACTTACATTTATTACAATTATAATGTTTTCTTAGGAAAAAAATGACAAAAAGCCATTTTGAAAAAAATTTTGCTCCTGTGACAATGAGCCATCTACAAGGTAGATATGAACAGTTTCACACGTGCATTGCTACCAGGTCCGTATTTTTTTTTCAAAACAATATTTCCTTATCAATGATTGGTCGCCTTTTCGGCAAGAGATTAATCTTGCAGAAAAACCTTACTTCAAAACCCAGTTCCAAACCGTTTACGCATCACGAGCGAGCAACGGCGTACAAAACGATAGTGATTTCTCCACCCGAAAAAATCCCACACATTTTTCGCACCGAAGTCTCCCCACTAAAACACATCAAGTACTCCGTCCCAGTTAAAAATAACGTTACAACCGGACAGAATTGGCCAAATGCAAACTAACGAGACCGAACATCAGGTTTAACTCTTCATAATTACTTAAAAATTTGCAATTTAACTTTTTCGCTTTCGAAAATTACCTTCGCCTGCCATGATTACCGTTGACAAAACGGTGGTTGTAAAGAACGTTTTCATTGGCGGAGACAGTTTACGTATTTCAAACGTAGCGATAAAATCCAAGAGTACCCGAATATAAACAAGCAGCGATGGCTCACGAAGATTATTTACCAAATTCAAATAAATAACAACTGGTAAGTAATAAAGTAGAATTGAACCTTATTTTTAGTCTTGTTAGTTTACATTTAGCATATTCTGACTGCTTGTAGCGCAACTTTTAACTGACAAGGTGTACTTGATTTGTTTTAGGGGGAGACTTCGGTGTGAAAAATGTGTGGGATTTTTTCGGGTGGAGAAATCACTATCGTTTTGTACGCCGTTGCTCGCTCGTGATGCGTAAACGGTTTGGAATTGGGTTTTGAAGTAAGGTTTTTCTGAAAGATTAATCTCTTGCCGAAAAGGCGGCCAATCATTGATAAGGAAATATTGTTTTGAAAAAAAAATACGGACCTGGTAGCAATGCACGTGTGAAACTGTTCATATCTACCTTGTAGATGGCTCACTGTCACAGGAGCAAAATTTTTTTCAAAATGGCTTTTTGTCATTTTTTTCCTAAGAAAACATTATAATTGTAATAAATTTAAGTGCATATGGCCCATGGACCCATACTGTATCCTAGGTACGTTACTGCCACCTGTGGTTACATATGCGCAACTAGGTTCAAATCACCTCCTCGGTAGCCTAGTGGTAGAGCGTCCGCTTCGAGTGCGGGGGCTCGTGGGTTCGATCCCCGGCCGCGTCATACCAAAGACGTAAAAAATGGTACTAGCAGCTTCCTCGCTTGGCGCTCAGCATTAAGGGGATAGTGCTAGGACTGGTCAGCCCGGTGTCTGTATAATGTGACTGGGTGGGGTATCATGTCATGTGTCTACGGCGTGATATTCCAGTGAGGCAGCATTATAAAGTTGGCAGCACTATAAAGTTGAGTGCGGGAGGTCGTGGGTTCGATCCCCTTCCGCGTCATACCAAAGACGTGAAAAAAATGGAACTAGTACCTTCCTCGCTTGGTGCTCAGCATTAAGGGTATAATGCTAGGACTAGTCAGCCCGGTGTCAGTATAATGTGAGTGGGTGGGGTATCATGCCACGTGTGTCTACGGCGTGATATTCCAGTGAGGCAGCACTATAAAGTTGGGCATTGTGTTCACTGCTACAAGTAGACACCGTCGTTTATATGACTGAAAAATTGTTGAAAAAGACGTTAAACCCAAACACACACACACACACACACACACACACACACACACACACACACTATAAAGTTGGGCATTGTGCTCACTGCTACAAGTAGACACCGTCGTTTATATGACTGAAAAATTGTTGAAAAAGACCTTAAACCCACACACACGCACGCACGCACACACGCGCGCGCGTACAGGTTCAAATCAATCCGATAAAATTTACAGTTGGCGTTTGCAATATGACTTCTTCTCGGCGATATATGACCATTTTGTGTCGATTCGCCGTAAAACCCAACTTACTCACTCACTTATATGGGGAAATATGATTTGCGCAAACTTTAATGAGACTTTACATGCATGCCCATTATAAGAATAAACAGTAAAATGAAAATTCGTTACGAAGGTTATATCTGGCGTTCATACGTCTAAATCAAACTTTCATACTTTAAACGATAATGAATTTGTACCTTGTACTGTTATTAAAGAACAAGGAGGCTTTCATTTTTATAGGCCCGTTTGAAAAAACGGGACGTATTTAGTGATGGCGTTGCGTCTGTCTATCAGAGCTTACTTTTGCATACTTAGGCGGCTATGGGAACAATATGTAACTAAACTTTTCACTGTCATTCATTCTGTTAGCTTCCATGTGTCTATTATTATTTTACGCGGCTAAAAGAACAATAGAGAGAACAAAAGAGTTGCCACATAAAGTGCGGAGTGCATTAACCTTGATGGTAGGTCAAAGATCAAGGTCACAGCAAAGTCAAATCTGCCCGTCATATTTCGTGTCAAGAGAAAAACTTACAATTCATTTTTTATTCGACAGATTCGTTTTTATGGACTTATATTTTTATAGAATGACTTCCCTTTCGAATTGCTATAACTATAAATAACTCATTTCATTGACTGTCAGGGCGTGACAGATGTTGCATTTTTTATTACCTCTCATAAACCGAGTCTGCTATTATTCTGCTCGGTTGCATTCTATGCTTCCAAAGGACCTTTTTACTGATTTTATTTATTGGCTGAAATGTTTGAGTCATTCAAAGAATGTGTCAACAAATAATGGTCTCGATAATGTTGCCATTTGGGCTTCACCATTCTAGATCTCTGCTCTTGTCCTGTTCTGATATAACCCTTCGGGCGTATATTGCCCCGCTTGGCGAAGCTCTTGTTAATGTTTACAGTCTAAACGCGATTCCTTAAGAGTGTTTTTGTGACCTCCTCTAGAATGCTACAAGAATCAACGTCATATAGCTTCCTCTAACGAAAATTTATTCAGATGAAGTTAAGTATAGCTAGTTGACTCGGCAGGTCATACCGTCATATGCAGAACGTGCATGTATGGAAAACGTGCCTTGTGATTCGTCGTTAGAAATAGCCTGCAACATTTTTTCTCTTTATGGTCGTGTTAGGTGGCCTTTGACGTTTCCATTTGTTTTATTTTGTCACAGTAGCGTGTTCTGTGCTTTGTGGCAGCTGTAACATGTCTCCTCGTATTTTCAATCAGAGTTGTAATATTTCGGTACGACTATGAAATTTTTCGTTTGTTTCGGCTGGTACAATTCAGCTTTGAGTGTGTGTGTGGTGCACGCGTTTGCGTGCTAGGGGGTTCGTTTTGAGGAGGCTGCGCTTTTGGTGCGTGGCACTCCCTGTTTGATAATTGTCTTTGTTTTAGGTGATTGTAATATTCCCGCTTACATAGTTTTGGGTTTGTTTAAGAACTCTTTGGATATTGTGCCTGCTTTTTTAAATTTGTCTTTGACAGTTTCTGTAATATGCAGGCTCCATAACCTCGGGAACTCATTAGATTTCCCAAATATTTTCTCGTTTCGGGATAGTGCATCATTTTAACAGGGGACCGACCGTTTTCATGGAATTGCAGCCTCTTAATTCCTCTAAATTGTATACTTGGTACCTATAACATTCTTTGTTATTTGACGATTGTGTTGCCTCAGAGTTCTTTTACTTCAAAAGTGTGCAACATTCGTTTACATAAGCCATTGTGAAACAAAGAGAAAACAAAACTTCAGCAAAAATAAGTACTAAAGTATGGTTTTCTAGTTAATATAAGCATATAAAATAAACTGGACTGATTAAAATAGCCTTCCGCCTCCACGCACTGTAAACAGACGAATCTTCTTTATATCCAGCTAGTAGCTACATATCAAAATTCATTCCTAAACCTTTACCCTGCTAAATGTTTAAATGGACTGGTCTATCATTCAATTCGGGCAGTACCATTTATTAAAATTTGCTGACTGAATAGCAAACAGTGCAGACCATGATCAGGATCTGTAGGCTGATCTTGGTCTGCACTGGTCGCAAAGGCAGAATCACCTGCCGCCTGCATGCTAAAAGTAAATATATAGGAGGAACAGATATGAACACCGAGTCTGCTTTACTTGTTTGTGTTATATGCTTCCAAAGGATCTT
Organism: Mercenaria mercenaria; assembly: GCF_021730395.1. Taxonomy (NCBI): domain Eukaryota; kingdom Metazoa; phylum Mollusca; class Bivalvia; order Venerida; family Veneridae; genus Mercenaria; species Mercenaria mercenaria. The sequence continues at coordinate 86,067,179 of NC_069364.1, read as the reverse complement.
TACATAACTTTTATTGTTATTTGAATATGCTACAGATTACTTTGATCAAAGCCTTTAATTTGTCAGTGGTCAGTGATTTGAAAACAAAAATATGTTTAGATGAAATTAAGAAATGCCCTTTGACATTTTCTGTTGTAAAAATAAAGAAACAGACGAATGTTTTTAATTCCATAATTTTTTAAATTTCATAAGGTCGATAAATCAACTGATGAAAAGAAAATAATCTCTGCTGCCTGTACGAGTATTTATGCGTCCAAATATGGGAATATGACACAATCTAATTTGAGGATTGTTAGACGCATGACTGTTTGATTAGTCCAAAGAGCTATAAACTAATTTACACTTCTTTGATTAGTCCCCTTCCGATGGAACACCAGAGGGACCTTTAGGAATGCCCCTACGTTCGTATGTCCGTCCGTCCGTCTGCCCGTCCGCAAGAATGGATCCTGCAATTACTCAGAAAGTATTCAAGCTAGGCTCTTAAAACTTGGAATGTGACTAGAGAGCAATATGTATAGTATGCATGTACATAATTAATGCATGTAGGTCAATGTCAATATTGAAGGTCAAATCAAAACTGTTTCCACTCCATAACTTTCATATACATTGATGGGTTATTTTAGTGCTACACACAAATGTTCCCTATGATAATACAATGTGTCGACACATGAACTATGGTTGTCGGTAAAAGGTTAAAGTTATATTGAAAGTTCTGTATTGCCACTGCAATACTCGCCCACTTGTAACTTGAGATGTTTAGATGTTGTATACTTCTGAGTGACTTTAAAATTTGCAAAATGCACATCACATTGTAAAATTAGCCGTTTGAAAATAACTCGTCTCGAGTTGATATCTAAAAAGCGCTAATTACAAGTATTTAGGAACAAAGTATTCATTAAAATCATAAACACGAGAAACGGAAATTGTATTTAACTGCTTTTCATACTATAAATCAGTTAAGGTCAGTTTTGAAAAGCTCAATTTTTTACATAAGCCCGGCTATATAAACAAATCATATTTCACACTTTACGTTATCGCAAAATGGGATCGAAATCTGATCGCCTTTTAAATAAAATAAATGATGTGTTTTTTTAATTAAATAATATAATCATTTTTAAAAGGAAACGATACAATGTAGATTACTAACAGCTCCTGGAATTTCTTAGGATGCGTTTAAAGTGATGTCCGTTGGAGTGCCTTGATCTTACTCGAACCTTGAACTGTTTCTTGCGTATAGCCCGCGGATTAAATGCAAGTTTATCTTGTACAGTCAGTAGTGTTCTTTAATTGTGACGTTCTTATAACTTTAATTATTCAGTGCTTTACATTTAAACGTTTTTTTTTTAATTTGGAAACTAAATTAAATGACCCGAGTGTGTTTGACTGTGATATCCACCTAACCGTAGTGACCGCATTACTACTATCCCATGCTATTCCACCCTTAGATACCAAATCGTTTTCTTTTTTCTGATTGATGCGGTTAATAGAACGAATACTCGTTATAGGGCGAATGCATGTTTCAGGACCATTGCGGATTATAAAACCAATGCGGGTTATAGGACGAATGCGGGTTGTTGTCAGAATGCTGGTTATAGTACGACTGCGCTTCTGTTAGAAATGAGTTTAAAATTAGTCCGGAAGATACTTAGCGACAGACAGACAGACATGTCCAAAACAATAAACGATGTGTGTGAGGGGAAGAACATACCTTTATAGTCATCAGTTTCGCAATATTTACTTTTTTAATATTTTTTAATTCCTCACGATCAGGAAAGTCAGGCCTTGTGTTAAGCATAATAGGATAATAGAAATACATAGATCTGGTGTCGAATATCCGTAAAATTTTAAATGAAATGACCCTGAAAACCGCGTTGGTTTTCACTTAGCTAAACGTTAAAAGTATGTGATGTTAATGTAATGTAAAACGTTGACGTGGTACTGTCACTTGTGGAGCCTCTAGTTGCAGTATGTCCGGTATATTTTGTGTGACTCATACTAACATTTATAACCATATTAATGATATTAGTTCTATCAACTCCGTGAACAGCCTTGGATGAACGTGGAAGTCACAGAACAATCGTGCATACCAACAGTAAGGTTATTCAAGTCGTTTTACTCAGGACTACCGAGAAATATTTCGCTTTGTAACTGAGATAACAGTATAAGATGATACTATATCTGCTTTCTCATCTCAAACCTGTGATGACTGATTTCGAACATGTTGAGTTGTCGTGTTGACGGAGAAGACAGGACACAATGACAGCCCGACTGAACGATATGTTTTACTGTTATTTAGCGTGAAATTTATTCAGAAAGATTTTACGAATAGAGAGGAAAATGTATTAATGCAAAAATTAATAAAGCTACAAAATGAAAAGAAAATGCCAAGTATATGCACGTACACAATTGACGAAATTATATTTACATGTTGATATGTATTCATGATAAATGCAGAATTACTAAATTCCATTTTCAATAATAAATTCAATAATTAGATATAAGGCGACATATCTGGTCCATAGTAAACAGAATAATTTGGTGTCCAACCCTGGTCGTAATATGGTCTTGGAATGTTCAGATTCGACAACGAAGACCTGAAAGAAAAAAGGCATTAAATTGGTTGTTGTTTTTAACAATGTTCTCACTCAATTTACAAGAAAAACAAACAAAAGAAAAGTAAACAATTAGAGATAAAATTATAATTCAAGACGTGCATCTGCAAGGAATTTTGCCAACCATTTCTTAAAACATAAATATCTTATTACGGACGTAGAGTTCCATTTTTGATTCCATAGATAATCACTGACCAGACACATTGAACTTTTCATGGCTTTAATTGTATCTGTTTAATCCAATGAATTACATGTTAAAGGTCCATGTATCGAGATTTCAGTAATTTATCTTCAACATTTTTTATTTGTTATAATAAGGAAAGCGTACTCAAGTGATTCAAAATAAAGAGTTTATTTTTGAAAACAGTCCTATTCTCTGAAGGTGGTTCAGTGCGATTCACATATCTTAAATTCGCTTTCAATACTTTAAAATATTTTTCCTCACGCAAGACACATAATCTGCAACTGCCCTTGACGAAAGCAATTGTAGTGTAGTGATAATGCTGAACTGTGTGGGTTTAGCATGTCTTCTGTAGCATGTTTTGGGCAACGTAAATAATGTAAGGATGTATCACGAAAACTTGAGGATAATCATAATGAAATATCATAAAAATATAGAACGGTCAATAATCAACACTATTTGTCCGAGATCCCAAGAGTTTTCACTAATGACAGATGTGTCATTTAGTCACTGTTTCATTACACGATATAACAGATGAAATTCGAAGACTTTTCTCCAATTTCGGGTTAAACCAAACAAACCTCCTATGAACTAAACACCGGTCAAAAGTACATTTACATGAAGGATACGTGTCATACAAAAAGTAAAAAGTAGGAAATGTTTGCGTAGTATAAATTTTCCTCAGCTGTTACCTACCTTCTCCGCCACAGATATCCGTCCCTCCTGTTGTCGCGACTGCAAATACGGAAATCTAATATTAATTTAACCAGTCCAAATCTTGTTTATTTCCACTTGCCAACAGTAATTTAAGTCAATAATTACTCTAAACGTTTAAATTACAATGACACAATTTAACCTCAGTAACGTCAAGTCATGTTAAACGCGCAACCAATATCTATCAGACAAGAAAAAATAATGAATATCGTCAGTTCGAAATGACGATGTTTTCTAATTACAAGAACCCTTTCAGTCTTATAGAAAATTCTGATAAACATCTTATGACTTCTATGTCTAAATGACGCCTACATTTAAGACAAACTTGCTTCTTTGATTCTATACATTTAACTTACAAGATTATTTTTTATTATCAAACATAATTGCGATATACTGATACTGTGAAGCGAAATGGTGCAATTATTTTATTGCATATTTTTTGTCATCAAAAGAAATGATAAAAACGTTTTTGTGACAAAATAATTACTGACAGTTTTTGATTCCTTTTGAACACTATAATTTGACTGTCATTATTTAATTATACTGTATAAGATATATACAAATATAAATCAATAATGGATAAAGATATAACCATACATTTGCTTTTCTTCATCTTTCTCGTTGTTGTGATGCTCTCGTTGTGCTTCATCTGCTAAATCATTCAGTGAGTGAGCTTGTCTCAAAGAATCCGTTTTCTGAATACAGCGTGGACATTTGTACCGGAAATGACGTCTGTCGGGATTTTGTTGATAACGGCGTCCATTACTGGAGTGATGCACCTTGCATCGTAAGAAGAGTATAATTCGGTTAGTATTTATATCATGATTTTCTTTCAATAAAAATGGAGCACATTTTTTACAGAATTTGTGGTCAGACAGTTTGCTTAGAACTTATCTGTCTGATATAGAATAGGTTAATAATGTTTCTGGCACATTTTCTACATAGAGGCCAATAATATTGTTGGTGTGCCTCAAGGATCATTTCCATGACATTTTTGTTTTATGTGAATGAGAAGTCAGCATTCGTGAAACAAAACTTGAATAAGTATTCTGATAACTTGACTGCCTTTAAAATATAAACTTGATAGTAAATTTTTTTTGCAAGCCTTAATATGAATACTGTAAGTGAATGGCTTGTTTGGGTCTAAGCACAAGTTAAAGTCACGTACAAGAAAAGTACAGGTTTAGATAATATACCATCTAGATTTCTTAAGGATTGGGCAAAGTTTCTTAAAATTTCTATCACTTTTATCATCAATGGGTCCATAGTCGGCAAACAAGTTCCGGTAGAGTTAAAGTCTGCCAGAGTTAAGCCTCTGCATAAGAAAAACAGGCAAACAGATGTCGGGAACTATAGGCCTTTTAAGGTTTCATTTATAGTTTTTAAAATTTTAGAAACGTCAGTTTACAACCAACTTGAAAACTTTTAAATAAAAAACAATATTTCATACGAATTCCAGTCAGGTTTCCGAACAATTTATTCCACAGAGTCTTGTCTGGTGCGTCTGACGGCTTACATAAAAAGGTCTATATACAGGCACGATTATACCATTTAGTGTTAGAAACTACAGGCAATGGGCGTGGAGTCGTCTGTGAAATGGTTTAGTTCATATTTGTCCCGATAGGAAACAAAAAAACAGTACATGTAAATGACACCTTCTCAAACTCTGAAACTATTACATGTGGTGTTCCTCAGGGTAGTATTTTAAGTCATCTCTTATTTTTATGCTATGTAAATGACAAGCAAATAAGTATTAGTTATGACTGCAAACTCCTTTTGTATGCTGATGATAGTGCAATCATTTCTTTCACATACTGACATAAATGTCATTGGTAAAAATATCGGGTTGAGTTTGAAAATTGTAATTAGTTGACAATAAACTGTCATTACATTTAGGAAAAACTGAGTGTATCCTGTTTGGCAGTAAGCGTAAATGAAATAAAGTTGATACATTTTGTAATCTGTAACAACCAAGTTATTAAATCCCAAGACTCGGTCAAGTATTTGGGCCATGTGTTAGATAGTTCACTTTCAGTTAGTATATGTGCTAAAGTTATTATCAAAAAGGTAAATACCAGACTTAATTTTATGTATAGATATACAAATGTAGTAATGTCCTTGATTGTATTACACGGAAGACACTTTGAAATTCTCTTGTTCAGTGTTTGTTCGACAACACCTATTCTGTCTGGTTTAATAGTTTGTGCAAACTTTGAGGCCCAATCTCCTGGTTACTCAGAACAAAGTAGTCAGATCAGATTCATACTGAATGTACCTGCTCGGACATCTCTTACTTGTTCAGATTTTCATAACCTTGAGCTGTTAAAAATTGAGGATAGAGTCAAACAGCTGAATCTAAATCATGTTCATAAGATTTTACATGACAATGTCCATCATACATGAAAGATAACTTTGTCAGAAAAGCCCATGTTCACAATTATTGTACATTGTACCAGTTCAATTATTACGTTCCTTCTGTTGACTCTGCAACAGCCACGTATTTTACTATAATAATAATAACATTTAAACATTGAATTCACTACCTGAATCAATATAGTCCATAGGTACTCACACTAGATTTAAGAAAGAGGTTAAGAGATATTTCTTAAATGCGTAAGACAGTTAAATCAGTGCTTGTCATCTGGTTTGTGTGATAAATTATGTGTGTGATATGTTGGTGTAATTGAAATCTGTGATATTCTTTTTTGACCACAAACATATGTGATTTTTGCAGGGATGTGAGATGTAAATTTTTAGATAGACTAGTAGGGAAATGCCATAAACATATTTAAGTATTGAAAGTATTCATGGCATATTTTTTTAAAACTATTTTTAAATAATCTGAAGTATTATCGAGTTGGGAAAGTGTTCCAGATGCTTTTTTCTTTCCCCCCCCCCCCCCCCCACACACACACACTTTTTTTCTTTAGTAGTATAAAGGACCCCATTGGAATTAAGTCGCAAGACTTTATGGGCTAACCTGGCACTACATGTCATTTTTTTTTTTGTTTTGATTAATTTAAAATTTTATTTTCAAATTATACTGATAAAGTATGTTGGTTGTTTTAAAGTAGAATTAAGTGATAGATTTTTATTTTTCTGTGACTGTATTCTGTGATGTTTAAATTACAAGCCTTATTTATTTAATTTATTTTTGAATTACAGAGTAATATATATTTTTGATTATTGAAAACGTGTGTGTTGTATTATTACTATGAAATGAACATGTTTGCCAAATAAAACTATACTATACTATACATTGTTCATTGTTATTATAACTTTGTATCTACTGTATTGTTTCATAGTTTGGTGCGTTTAAGGTTTCGATGGAGGCCTTGAGAAACAAAAATCAAACAACACCAAATCATAGAAAGAAAGAGTTGTTTGACGTGAAAATTGAACAGCATGTAAAACATGTATATTACTTTATGAAACAAGTGTCAGTATACTGATATAAATATTGAATTCCGGGAAAGGGCTGCCCAAAGGGGCTCCACTTTCGGACAGTTAAACGCCTTTAAAAACTCACCATTTTCAAAGAACTGTTACACATGTTTGTTTTGATGCATTTGCAATAGCGTGATCGGAAAAAGTTGTTTCCCTTTGAAAATGAATGCCATTTGTACTTAAAATAATCGGGAACAGTTGTCTCCCTTTAAAAATGAATGCCATTTGTAAAGAAATAAAGATAAACAATTGCTGAAAACTGTGTTCCACCTTGTTATGCGAAATTTCACCACTCGCACGCTATTGCAAATGCATCAAAACGAACATGTGTAAGTGTTCTTTGAAAATGGTGAGTTTTTAAAGGCGTTTAACTGTCCGGAAGTGGAGCCCCTTTAGGCAGCCCTTTTCCGGAATTCAATGTTTATATCAGTATACTGACACTTGTTTCGTAAAGTAATATACATGTTTTACATGCTGTTCAATTTTCATGTCAAACAACTCTTTCTTTCTATGATTTGGTGTTGTTTGATTTTTGTTTCTCAAGGCCTCCATCGAAACCTTAAAAACAAGAAATGCTGCAATGTCAAAACATTTAATACCATTACAGTTACCATAACAAACGAGGAAAGCTTGATATTGTCCCTTACCTCATCAGTATCTTCTGGTTGTGAAAAATGCTGATGTTGCCAACCGTCATCATTAGGAGGGTGAATTGTATTAGTGTGATACATCTGCATGTTGTCATCAGCTTTTCTAGAAATACTGCGAATCATCAAACAAATGGTATTGTGACTTATTATTTTGGTATATCTTAACAATCAATTCATGAAATGAAGGACATAGTTATGCTTAGAAACATATAGACTTATTTGCTTTTCAGACTGTATCATTGTTACTTGTTATTTTTATAGCATCATATCGGATACCCTTATTACGATGTGATTAATTGATATGTATGTTATTGTAAATATCATACATCAGCATTTTGAATACACTCAAGCCATGTGCCGTTCGTAGGGATTATTTCAAATTACCATGATCGACAATTAGGTTAAATTCGCCGTCTTATCGGTAAAGTTATCCCCCTTGAAAACGTCTGACTAGGCGATATTGATTCTTTATCTGGTTGAAATTTTCCAATAGAAACAAAGAAGGAAAAAAAATTGAACAAATGAGCCGTGCCATGAGAAAACCAACATAGTGGGTTTGCGACCAGCATGGATCCAGACCAGCCTGCGCATCCGCGCAGTTTGGTCAGGATCCATGCTGTTCGCTAACAGTTTCTCCAATTCCAATAGGCTTTAAAAGCGACCAGCATGGATCCTGACCAGACTGCGCGGTTGCGCAGGCTGGTCTGGATCCAAGCTGGTCGCAAACCCACTATGTTGATTTTCTCATGGCACGGCTCAAATATTGTTTTCATTTGAATGAACGCACAATATTTATTATCCTGTTGAAGTGTTTGTCAATCTTTTCTCTTTACAAAGATATAAAAATTATTTATTTAAAATGAAGAATTAATGCTTCCCTTGGCGATTAAAAGACACCACTATCAGTCTCCTTTTACGGCATACAGTTACTGGATACAATATAAGTAAAAACCTGTGATACGTATCTTATTCTTTCCTCTGTAGTCACTTTATTCATCTTTTGAGAATATTTATTTTGAATATTGTGCAGAAGATAAATGTTTTAAATATGTTTTTGTTTTTAAATTATTTAAATGTCTTCTTGCTAGGGATTATTTCAAATTGACTGTATTTCACAACCAAAAAACATGCCCTAAGTAATTTTGTAAGAAAAACAACAATGTCACAAAATTCAAGCTTTACGTACAACGATATTAATAGTGCTTCCATTCAAATTATTACATGGTGCAAATATCAACCAATTCTAGTACTTCCAATTAATGATAAAATGCTACTTAAATGACTCAGAAGTAGTTTTTCACTCGAAATGATGTTGGGATAAAAGTAGTGAGAAGGAGATCTAAGGAAGGAAGAATGAACTGAAGTGAACGGACAATTCTGTTCATACAGATTTGAGTTAAACAGGAGTTACAATGTAAAGTCCAGGAGAATGATGTTAAATGGAATACAAGAAGGGGCCATCTAATACATGTAAATATTTATTGTTAGAAACTGTTGAAGTAAACAGTCAGTAACAGCTTATAAAGCGGCAAAGACGAGATCAATGGTTTTTTCTTAAGTTACACAAAAATATATAATATATATCTGCTATGTTCAATTTAACATTTGAAAGTTTCTTTATCGACAGAATTGGATAAAACGTGATAGTGGTTTTTATACAAATCTTTTAAATTGTAAACCATCATTATTTAACTCTTTAAGACGTGTTCAACACTCACACATAGTGTGTAATAATTTAATCCAGACAGTGAAAATTCATCAAATGAGTTATTTAATAAGACACTGTAAAATACAATAAAATCAAATCTTTTCAAAGCAAGCTTGACAAGACACATTACAAACTGAAATGTATGAAAATCCAGTTCTTGGTTTTTGTCTCGTACCGAGTAACACGTATATTGTGCGAGATAATACATATCAATTATATTGTCTGTGTCTTTTGACATTTCATATTCACAGACTTTAGATACAAGCTCTTCCTTTAACTATTCCCTAGCATTACATCTTACACTGGAAGTACTAATTAAAGGCGAAGTCATGTGTACATTATCCACATAAGTTTTGACATAACATGACTTTTGATAAGTTTACATTGAAAACCAGAAAGGGTTTCATCAGAAAAAGATGCTAAGTTAACCATGTTAGACTACGGTTTGCACTACGTGTAAAATAACACTTTAAACTTAAGGCACATACCTGGTAATAAATTATATTATTGTATTGATTCTTTATTAAATACTGGTTGCTCAAATGAAATATTCCATTGGAGTGTTAAAAGATTATATGTCTGTTGGAATTGTTGATAATTTAAATTCGTTTTTGAGAAAGTTATTTCAGCTTAATGCCAAAAATGTATATCAAAGTAACTAAAAGACACTTGTGATTTTGAAAATGTTCTACCCTGCATTTATTTCACTTCAAATGAAATAATTATAATCATCACAAATCGTCTTTTGGTTATAGCATGTAATGTATATTAGAGACCGAAACTCTTCATGTTTTAAATAATCAAAGAGAACATCCAGATGTAATTTTCTTAGATTTGACTTCATACTTCGTGCATTACTGACAAAATGCATAAATACACGTATTCGTCATATAAAGAACGATTTTGCAACTGGTAACAATGTCAAAAAAACATATTTAAAAAAATAATACACAACTAACCTATAGGGCTGCGATGATCCGTCTTCCAAATAATACTCTGTCGAATCCCTGTATCTGGAACATAAAACAAGTTACCTGGTAAAGGGAGGTAACTTTGCGCTGAATTTAAAAAAAATGGCTATATAAAATGACAGTTTGTGAAATGTTTTCTTTTTTCACGGAAATGTTGCTTCAGTACTAATTGGGATATACCTTAACTATACCTAAGCTGACTACGAATTCCTTAAAATTTATGAGAATCGATGTACAAATAGTGTCAAATGCCAGACTTAGAAGTAACCAAAAGAGCTTAAGTTTACTACAGACATGTAATTAATTCGAAAAACTATAACACTTTTTTCCATTACCGCCATTTGGGTTCTTACTGCTGATGTGTAATGTAATTTCATCATGTGTATTTAAAACAAAATTTATGAAAAATTCTTGAAGTTAAATAGGTGATTCAAAACACAAGTTGGATCTGTGCGGAGCAGTTTATGAAAGGCCATGTTTTCTAAAGAGTAGGGATCTATTAAATTAGTATATCCGCCGATGTGCATTGTCTGTAGAAATAGAACATTAAATTCATCAATTTACGATTGTTTTATCATATTAGTTCACATCACATTAGTCTAAGTGTGTGTAACTTTTAATTTCTTAACTTTCCCAGCTTACAAATAACACTCATTTAGATATTTAAGACACGTTAGTTAGTACCAATTAATTTTCAACCTGCTTTCTTTTTACATCTAGGAAAAACACAATTCTAACACGATCTGATTCATTTTCCTATTAAACAAAGAAGGTGGAAAACAGTGAATTATTATACAACAAATCACTGTTCTGACGTCACAATTATTACGTCATGGCGTCAAATGGCATAGCGGCGCGCTGGAAAAGAAACCGATTAAAAACGGGCAAATATTTAATGAATGTCGTCAAGGATGTATTTAAAGATCCTTGGTAACGTGTTAGAATCGAAATAATATATCTCATTTAGTGATTTGCTCGTGAATAAATCATTGTTTGTCGTTCAGATGAATATTATTATATCACGAGGGCGCAGCCCTCGTGATATAATTCCTTCGCATCTGAACTCCAAACAATGATTTATTCAACGACAAATCAGTGGATGTGATATATTATTTCTTAAATAGAGAAAGAGAAAATTACATATTCGAACCAATGTCATTATGATCAGATGAAAATCGGAAAGTTGTGAGCCTTGCGTTCTTTCTAAGCAACCCATAATTAATGTCTGCATTTCATTTAAGTACGATTTTGAGCTATGACATACCAACATGGGCTTAACTCTCATCTGACGAGCGAACTTTGCTTTACATTTCTCGAAATTCATTTCTATCATGATTGTAAAATGTTCGGTTAACGGCAAAATAAAAATATTTCAAAAATACCGAAAACCACTACAGATATTCAAAATTTGCATGAAATGCACGTGAACGTCCCATCAGTATTTTTCGATACGATGTAGTCTGGTGTTTAGAGTATATATCCAGGCCTTGTAATGTCACGACATTTTCTCGTCTTCCCATGACTTTAAATACACAAGGGAAGTAAGCTGTAAATTATAAAACCGAAGTATTCTTACCGCTTATGTTTCTTGTAATGGTTTTTATTTCTTCCCCAGAACATGGCGACACACACAAAAATGATGAGTGCTGCTACAAGGAAGCCGACGACAGCAAGAACAATGACTAATATGAGCGTTTCGTCCATACCGGATTTAGGACTGGAGGTTGTGACGTCACCTGGAACTGTGAATGTAAGGTATATTCAATATTATTTTAGATGTGTCCGTTGATAAACAACGAATCAGTTTCTAAACGAAAATAAACTATTTACTGATTACATCACACATTGTCCGTATGTAAAAAATATTAAGAACATCATTGTCAGAATAGGAAGTGTAAAGCAAATTTGGTACTCAGTCCGATCAATAATGCCTAATTCAAATTTGACCCGGGCGCCGTGCGATGGATTAGTCATCGTACGGACTACGGCGTATGTGTTCACATTATATAAGAGCATCATGCTATTTTTTTTGTACAGGCTCTCGGGGAAGGCCAGGAGATTATATGGAAATCGTGCAATTTCAGTGCATTTGCCGTGCAGTCTCCGCAAGCTCTCCACGGAAATCGTACGATGCCCGTACGGCTTCCGTGCTGGAGATGGTCAATATATATACCCATCTTAAAAAAATGTTTCGGCCATATAAAGGACGCCGCGCGGCAATGGTGCGGCCGCTGTATGGTTGCCGCGCGATGACCGCTCAATATTCGTGCGATTTCACGAATACTGCACGGGCAGCGAGCGGCAACCTTGCGACAGCTGTGCGAAGGCCACACGAGTCTACAATCCCCATACGATTTCTTTTGGGCACCGTGTCCACGGAAAATCGTGCGTTATCTGCACGATCAGCGCGCAGCCTCCTAACGATGCCCGTGCGGGAATTGTGCAATACCACCTGCGACATATCTACGAGCTACGGGCTTACCATTTTTTTTTTCAAATTTGTGTAACTTGTCGCTAAACAAAATCGCAGAGGCAGCGGAGGCCGTGAATCCGTACGAAAATCGCACTGCCGATTCCTGCCTCAGCACGGAGGCCGCATGGAAAGGAGGATATGGGCAGTCTACGGGGCTCCGCAGACGCATCGCAGGCCAAATGTGAACTAGGCATTATGCTACGGAATCCTTTTTGCCAGATTAGGATTCGTAAAGTATAATTAGTACAGACAAATAAGGATAAACTACGAAATATTTCAGGTAAGATACATTCTGGAGAAAACGAGTTTAACTAGTTGCCTAAAAGTGCTTAATTTGTCTTCTTTTATACTTACTTGAATTCCTGTGAATTATTATACCACCGAAAAGCAATTATCGCCTGTATAGGACGCCTACTGTAACCAGTTGAAACATTTGACCAAAATGATTTTGGAATTGTTTATGAAATATGCATAAAAATACGGTTGTCAATGTTTTATAAGGTGCTTTATGAAGCGTGACTACCACACATGAAACTCATATTCGGAATAACAGAGGCTAGTCTCAAAGAATGTCTTACATGCATTTTAGTCGTTACACCATTAAAAATACTTTAATTAACTGACACTAAAATGGAAATAAATCGTATTTTAATTACTGCTAGCAGCTATTTCAATTTCTAAAAGCCGATGGTGATGTATATCAAATCCAAAAATATGCCTTGCTAGTAATATGTAAAGTATGGTAAAAAATATTTACGTGCACAATAAGGTTCAGCAGACCAGTATCCACTTTGCATGCATGTAACACTGGATGGCCCTACCAGAACCAGGCCGGGTTGACACCTGACACTCACATTGGTACCGACGGTGCGGGAGAAAGTGTCTACTATGAGTGAATCTACCAGGTCAACTGTAATCACTTGTGTATCTGGCTTCAACTCCGTTAAATGTGGACACTCTGTATTGAAGATCGGATGTTGGTCAACGCCTTTCTTGATTAAGCGACAATCACATTAAAGGGACGCGCCTTCACATTAATGACATTTTTTCTTTTCGAAGCATTTGTTTATAAAATACTGTCTATAAATTACTTAAAATTGCCTTTTACTGGGTAATTCATGCAGTAAAAATTTCCTATAAAATGAAACCAAGCAATTATACATTCTATCTTATCGTATGAATTATCAACTCAATTATTGTTGTTGTTTTTAGTCCCCTACTGGTTGAAAACCAGTTTCGGGGACTATAGGAATGCGCTTTTCCGTCATTCTGTCATTCCGTCCGTACGTCCGTGCGTCCGCAATTTCTTGTCCGGTCCATAACTCTGTTTAACCATGAAGGGATTTTAATATTACTTGGCACAAATGTTCCCCATGATGAGACGACGTGTCGTGTGCAAGAACCGGACCCCTACCTCAAAGGTCAAGGTCACAATTGGAGGTCAAAGGTCAACAGGGCTTTTCTCCTGTCCGGTCCATAACTCTGCCATCCATGAAGGAATTTTAATATTACTTGGCACAAATGTACCTCATAATAAGATGATGTGTCATGCACAACTTTCAGACCCCTAGCTCAAATGGCTAGGTCCCACTTAGCAGTCAATGTTAACATGGCATGATTAGGGTCTGCTTCGTGTCCGGTCAATAACTCTGTCACTCATTAAGGGATTTTAATATCACTTGGCACAAATGTTCCCAATGAGGATACAACAAATCATGCGCAAGACCCGGACCCCTTCTTCAAAGGTCAAGGTCACAATTGGAGGTCAAATGTCAACAGGGCTTTTCTCCTGTCCGGTCCATAACTCTGCCATCCATGAAGGGATTTTAATATTACTTAGCATAAATGCACCTCATAATAAGACGATGTGTCAAGCCCAACTTTCAGACCACTAGCTCAAAAGTCAAGGTCACACTTAGCAGTCAAATGTTAACATATGTCAAATGTTCCCCATGAGGAGACGACGTGTCTTGTGTAAGACCAGACCCCTAGCTCAAAGGTCAAGGTCACAATTGGAGGTCAAATGTCAACAGGGCTTTTTCCTGTCCTGTCCATAACACTGCCATCTATGAAGGGATTTTAATATTACTTGGCACAAATATTCCCCATGATGAGACGACGTGTCATGCGTAACACTCAGAACCCTGGCTTAAAGGTCAAGGTCACACTTTGAGATCAAAGGTCAATAAGAATTTTGTTCTGTCCGGTCTATAACTTTGTCATGCAAGGCAGGATTCAAATTTCAGTTGGCACAAATATTTCCTTGGATGAGACAACATGTCAAGCGCAAAACCCGGGCCCTAAGTCTAAGGTCAAGGTTACACTTAGAGGCCAAATGTCAGATACAGAAATGACTTTGTCGGGAGCATTTCTTCTTCATGCATGGAGGGATTTTGATGAAACTTGGCACAAATGTTCACCACTTTTGAAAAGGAAAGTTATGCGCAAGAACCAGGTCTCTAGGTTTAAGGTCAAGGTCATGCTTAGAGGTCAAAGGTTAAATTTAAGAATGACTTTGTCCAGAGCATTTATTCTCTATGCATGGAGGGATTTTGATGTAACTTGGCACAAATGTTCATTGTCACGAGGCACCCTTGTTTTAAGAATTACCTCCCTTTGTTGTTACTATTAAATAGATTATATTGTACCTTTTTTATTACATGTGGACTTGTAATATATTTTTTTCTAATAGATTTTTTTTTAATTTCCCTGTGCTGTTACTATAGATAACTTATATGATAACGTTTTCTTAATTGGCCAAAATAAATTCATATGAAAGCAACTAAAGGCTTTTATGTATGCAAATGTTAATCCAAGTGTTTTGTTTTAACATATTGTATATATAGTACAATAGTGTTTATACATCATTGACATATATCAATTCATTATGTTATACTGCAGTAGAAACAATAAGGTGCCTTCCAGTAGGGGACTTTATATTGCAGGGCAATACTTCATTCACTTGTTTCTCTTTATTTTATATTTTCTATATTTTATCTGGCGACGTGCCCCTTTGAAAGGGTAAAGAAGTACTACGGGCATCTGAAGCTGATGACATTTGTTTAGCAATACTTAACTTGTTTTGACAGTTCGTTTAAAATCTCTTTTTCTGTCTTATTATTTTGTCAAAATTATACCTATCTGTTTTACAGATGTTGCATTTATTATTAATATTCTGGAAAAAAGAATACATTTCTTTGATATTTGTAGAAATTATAACAACTTGTGTTAACTGTCTTTGTAAGACGTCAGGTGCCCTGCACATAAATCGTTGCGCCACACTAAAGAAAGCATTTCAGCACAAATGTAACTTTTGTCCACACAAATAAATAAAATGTTTACGTATATGTGAACAATTATAGATATATACTCATTTAAACTGGAGTAACAAGACACCAAAGACATAAAATGTGGACAAAGCCAAAGGCAGGAAACGTGATAGCATGAATCAAATCAAAATACAAAACAAAAGAACATATGTGATAATATGTACAATAAATCTACCTGTCATATCTGATGCTGCTTGAGGTACAAATACGAAACTGTGCTCTGAAATACAGATTATTGTGCTTTGAGAGCCAATCAAAATGATAAGCTATATTTATATATTTTACAAAAGCAGAAGCAAGCAACAATAAGAAGGATTACCTTTAATAAACGTATTTTTATTCCGACATAATTTTAGCGTTACCTAAATCCTTCGCGACAAATGTCTTGGTAACAACTACATGGACTAATTATTTAGTTAGGAAGAGTTAAGAGAAATACAAAGTTTCACTGCTATTAGGAGGTTGCAATTAATTTAATAAATAGAATGTAAGAAGTAAGAATGGACCAGACGATAAAACACTATCTGTAAATTACTCTAGATTTATTCAATCCAACCAGTTTCTTTAACCCTTCATCGAGGAAACACATCATATTCAAATATTTATTACAACTAATTAGTTTTTAAGGCACTTCCGACAGTCTCCTTAAAATAGACCGATTTTTTTTCTGAATTTTTTTTCGAATGTTGACTTTGTCATTTGAATTAAAAGTAGATAAAAATATCGGTCACGGTTTTCGCAGGCTCTATATGCAAATCTACCGAAATATGCAGAAATGTCCTAATAGTTTATGTGGTTTTGAAATAAATTAAGTATTAACTTTCTATAAGTTGCAAGAATTATTCTCAATATTTAAAAAGCAGGTTTGAATAAGAAATATAAACATTTAGTGGTCAAAAAAGTATTTAATTCCATTTTTAGTGAAAATGCCCAATGTTACAATTAAACATAAATTTTGAAGAAATGCATATACAGGTTCTGTTCAAAACAGATTAAAAGATTTCGAAAATTGGAGCTTTTAAAGTGTATAAAATAATGATAGGTCATGTGCTTAACAGAATAATGGCTGAATTACCAAATATATGAAACATGTTTAATTTTGACCATCAAACTGTGACAAAAGCAGCGGCCCGTTATCACTAAACAGCATTGACGTAACTTTCGCGCCTTTCCTTTTGCTGTTCGTACACAATGAACGTCAAAATTTTCAATGGACCATAATAGGGCGAATGTAAATATTAAAATTTGAAATGTTTGGTATTTTATAAAGCAATGCGTCTGAAAATAAGACATTTCAAAAATTTGACCGAAAAAAGAAACATCTTTATGTGACTTCAAAATTGATAATGCTCCCTTGTATTTTAGTAGTGGTTGATGATTTTGCGGTTGTTTTCAGGTTTTGACATAAATATTAAAGAATTTAACGCCGATTGTAAAAATAGTTTGACAATTAAATTATATTTTACGGAATACTGCGCGATAAAACAAGGATTCAGATGTTGCAACAGAAAACAAAATGTATTTATTACACCCGTATTGACTCGGGGCTATATATGTATGAACAAAAAGAAAGTCAGTTAAATAAAGATTCTATCTAACAATATGAAATGCGGATATTATTTTAGGGCAATAATGTATTTAACGACTGAGATGCCTTTAATTCATGTCTAGTTCCCACTGATATTGAATCCAAACATTTATACATCTATATGAAATATGAACAATACATGAAATCCACATAAATGAATTCCACATGAAGTTCAGGACAGACTCAGCTACCTTAAAAAAGACCGAAGTAAAATCACGTAAGATAAAGTGGAGTAAATGATTTCGACACAGAGAGAAAAAAGACACTAAACTGTTATGTGATATTTATATAAAGTACATTTGAATTATTTTCTTTTTTTTCAAATATTAGCTAGTATCCATCTGCGCGTCATTAAAATGAATTTCTACTAAATCTGCTTAGCCGGAATTTTGAGTTGAGATTTCGAAAACTAGAGAAAATTATTAAGAAAGCCCATGATAAAGGTGAAAGCCAGTAACATTAGCATGAAATAATAGTTTCAAGAACCGAAACCCTTTCACAGACTGATCCAAAGTCACAATAATACCTAATAGATATCGAAAGGCATACTGTCACTAGCATATAGTTCTGTTCAAATATGCTCGGTGAGGAAATAGTGTCGGGAAACTATAAAATGTATTTTGATATCACTTATAAATACATTGACACCACTTGTATTTTGAGCTAGTTTTATGTTTGGAAATAGTAGCTATGTATATAAAGCTAATATCTTTTCCTGTTTCCCTTTGTCTTTAAGTGATATCATAGCACAAACGCATTTCCTTATTTTCTGTTAAATGTTTTAGTTGCGGTACTTTTGCTTGCTCATTTGAACGTACACCACTCCAAAATGGTGTTGATTCGCTCAAAAATAGCATTTAATTGACAAAAATATACTTACACTCTATTGACAATTTGTAGTACTTTAGATTAAAAACCAACAATTTATGTAACGAAGAGTGTTTTAGTCGAAACAGCTAGAGTGCCTAACATATGATAGAAATACCTGACTATCGTAGTGAAGTTCGTATATATTGTCAGTACAGCATAACAAACAAATGTACAAAGCTCATCTACAATCACGATCAATACAAAATTGACATGCTGATAGACAATTAAGCACATACCATTTTAATCCAGATAACCACTGAAAACAACAAAACGGGGATAAGATACCTTTGATGTATAAAATCCAATATTATTTATATTTGATTTTCAATGACAAATTCATACTGAAATAACCATCAGAAAAGTTTTTGCACGTTTAACAATATCTAATTATTTCCTATAAATAACAAAACACAAACTACAGCAACAGCTTTTCAGGTGAAACGCTTGAACGATTCGGGATATTGAATCAATATTGAATGAATGTTATATTGCAAATTTAAAGCAGGTAAAATACGAACGAGAACATACAGTTATAGAGTTCGTTTAAGTAGCAAACGATTGGTACGATCTTGATCTCCACTAAAGTTCAAAAGAAGTGTTCAAAATTTGTTGCAATTTGTTGTTAGACAAGATTCATCAAAGTGAATACATTTGTCGGCCTATACTCTGAGCTATTCAATTTCGCAAATAGATGAGTTTTAGTAATCACTTTATCAATTAAGAGAAAAAAATATAAAACCTTGATGAATATTTGTTTGTTCTGCTGGGTATTCAAATCGACAGAAAGAAGGTCGTATCAGGACTTCCGGCGTCTCTCTTAGCATGATTTCAATCATCCTGTTAGAACTGTCGACATACTACTTGGAACTGATAGTTACTGTTACGGTATATATAATACACATAAAAGCACGCGCGCAGTGTTTTTTCCGTAGCAATTAGACAAACTCAATTCATAAAAGGTCTCTATTTCATGTTAAAAAGGGAAGAAACTTTTAATACAGGAAAGGAAACCAGGATTGCCGCTGTATGCAAATGAAAAACAACTAATACAATGTAGGAATACTGTTGTATACAACAGAAAAACAGCTAAAAAGAAACGGGAATACCGCCGTTAATAAATGAAAAACTGCAAAATACACTCCAAGTATGCCGCCGTATATACACCAGATAAAACAGCACAGGAATTTCGCTGTATATAACAGAACAACAGCTAAAAGTCCGGAAATATATTATTTAAATAAGATCATCCATAAATTATGTTCAACGTTACATTACATTACGAGAGCAATCCTTTTCTCAACACGAAACAAACCTGTCATGGTTTGTTTGTTTAGGGTTTAACGCCATTTTCAACAGTATTTCAGATTTTGTTATTTTATATAACATGTGTGAAAGAGATGCGTTTTCAAAGATGTTTTAAATTCGGACAGTGAGCTTGAATCTCTGATGCTTGCTGGGAGGGCATTCCAAAGCTTTGGAGCTGCATGCTTGAAATTTCTGTCACCATACTTTACTGTTCGACTCCTCGGTACAACCAAAGACACCGGGCCATTTGCCGACCATAAGTCTCTACGAGGCTTGTACATGTCCAGCATATCGACAGTGTACTCGGGAAATTCATTGTGCATGGCTTTGTATGTAAGCGTCAAGATTTTGAATTCAATTCGGTGCTGAACCGGAAGTCAATGCAACTCCTTCAAGCCCGGCGTGATGTGATCGTATCGTGAAGTCTTGGTTATGATGCGGGCCGCTATGTTTTGTATACATTGAAGTTTTTGCAGTGTGTCTTTGGAAATTCTATACAGCAGCGAGTTACAGTAGTCTACTTTCGATGTAAACAGAGAGTTCACAAGAGACTTTGTAGCATCAGCTGTGATGTACTGCCTAGTGTGGCCTATTTACCGAAGTTGTGCATAACTAGCTCTTCAAAGAGAG
This sequence comes from Mercenaria mercenaria, assembly GCF_021730395.1. NCBI lineage: Eukaryota > Metazoa > Mollusca > Bivalvia > Venerida > Veneridae > Mercenaria > Mercenaria mercenaria. Next base: position 86,046,701 of record NC_069364.1, on the reverse strand, counting down.
TTAACATGCTGTGTCATGATAATGTTTGAATCCATTCTAGCACCGAGATTTTTCAAATAAATTGATGGTTTAATCTGAGAGGAATACCACCAGAGTATCCAACAGAAAAGATAAACAATTCAGTAATACCGCCGTATCCAACAGAAAATCAACTAAAACAATTCGGGAATACTGCCGTATCCAACTGAAAAAGCTATAAAACAATTCAGGAATACAACCGTATCCAACAGAAAAAAAAACAATTCAGGAATACCGCCGTATCCAACAGAAAATCAACTAAAACAATTCGGGAATACTGCCGTATCCAACTGAAAAAGCTATAAAACAATTCAGGAATACCACCGTATCCAACTGAAATAAAACTCAACTAAAACAATTTAGGAATACCACCGTATCCAACTGAAAAAATAAACAATTCAGGAATACCGCCGTATCCAACAGAATATCAACTAAAACAATTCAGGAATACCGCCGTATCCAACTGAAAACGCTATAAAACAATCCAGGAATACCGCCGCGTCCGACTGAAAAACAACAAAAAATTCAGGAAAACCGCCATATCGAACTGAAAAACAACTATAACACTACAGGAAAACCGCCATATTAAATTGAAAAAAAAACCTGAAACAATTAAGGAATACCGCCGTATCCAACTGAAAAACAACCAAAACAATTTAGGATTACCGCCGTATCTAACTGATAAACAATAAAACAATTCAGGAATACAACCGTATCCAACTGAATTCAGGAATACCGCTGTATCCAGCTGACAAATCATATATAACAATTTAAGAATATCGCTGTATCCAAATAAAATAAATACAAAACAATTAAGGAATGCCGCCGTATCCAACTGAAAACGAACTAAAACAATTCAGAAATACCGCCGTATCCAGTCGTAAAACAGCTAAAACAATGCTGGATTGCCGCCGTACCCAACTGTAAAAAAATAACTAAAACAAGGTGAAATAACTGTAAAACAGCTGACATAATGCAGGAATACCCTCGTTTGTTACAGAAAACGGCTAAAACTCGGAGTGAAATGCGAATTAACTAACAAATTGGAATCTACTTTTATCAGGAGAATATATAAAAACAAAGTGAAGTAGATTAAATATATTTTTATACATATTTCACATCTATCAGACACGTTTGAAATACAATGCTAGATAAACAATGAACATCATCGTTTTCGTGTTATTGATTTTGCAAGAAGAAATGTTCATGCTGAATGAAATATATAGAGAGTACTGTCTTAAAGTAATCGACTTATTGATCGTCACACACCTGACAGTAAATTTTGTATTGAAAGCATATCAAAGGTTCCAGTGAGCCATGAAGCGCAATATATAATTGATCTAAATGGGCGTCGTTTATCAGATGTGTAACATCTTGTCGTATATCATATTCGCAGGTTATCACTTAGGATCAATAAAGCCCTACAGTCGTTACTTTTAGATGTTCATATTTATTTTATGAACTTAAGGTAGTTCTGCACATTCGGATCATTTTTTTCTACAATGTAGAATTTGATTAAATAAAATAAAAAAAGTGGAAAACAACAAACCTTTTTTTCCTAAACTTCATAATATACTTAGAAAATTCAGCAGATAAAAAAGATAGGGACGTGTGCTTGATCTTTTGCTACACTGATTTTAAAAATTTGGACCTCATGCAAGTTTTCATAATGAGAGTCTATAGGAAAATTACAATTTTCATAACATTTACTAGAACAAAATTTTTTCTACAATATAGATATTAATGAAGCTTCTAAAAGTTGTAAATAAAAGATGCTGAAGTTGACGGCCTAGCGGTCCAGCAGGCTGAAGTTGGCGGCCTAGCGGCCCTAAGTTACCGGCTTAGTGGCCTGAAGTTAGCGGCCTGATATGCTAGTGTATTTCTTGTAGAAGAATGTTTTGTATGATAAGATAAATGTAACGAAAACTATCAATATTAACGTTAGGCCGCCAGCTTCAGCAACATCCTATAGTATAGTGAATTAAAATGTATAGGTCCGAGTCCTGGCACCAGATCAGAAAGAAAATGCCTCCGTATCCCTAGGTATTTTGTAAGAACCATGGTCATGAACGGGAAAATATACTAACCCATTTCAATCGCACATTTCATACCTAAAACGCGCAGTTCGTAAATGTGTACTATGGATATTGAACAAGTGGTAATTTATCTTTCATTATGTACCGGCCATATTTCTTCAATATTATTTATCTTAGTGAAACAACGCGTAGTATAGTGTTTTCAACGTTACAGAAAAAAACTTGGTTGAACTTCCCTAGTGATGTTCTGTCTAGATTATAAAACCACTCCGATTGGCTGATGTGAAACTGTATGTCAGTCGTCGTTTAACTACACGTGTACGCTATATTGCGTATATGTAGCATAAATGTGCAATATGAATTAAATAAACAGTATAGATGTATTCCAATGTATGACTTCAAATTCAAAATCATATCTAAAATGAATTTCATTCATCATTTCGAGTTTTATTGTAAAACTGTGAATATTTTGCATTCTGTTTTGTGTTTGTTTACATTTCGCCTAACATGTGTACATTGCTGTGACCTCTAGACCGGATGTTCATTAGGGAAGTTCACGCAAGTTTTTTTCTGTAACGTTGACGAAAGCATAAAATTTGTGGAGTATCTCAGCAATATGAAATATTGAGACAATGTGACTGGTGCACGATGGAACATAAATTACCGCTAGTTCAATATGCTGGGTACCCATTCACCGAACTGCGCGTTTTAGGTGAGAAATGTACGATTGAAATGAGTTAATGCACTTTTCCGTTCATGACCATGGTTCTTATAGAATACCTACGGGTAGGGTGTAACACATACGGAGGTATTTTCTTTCTGATCTGGTGCCAGTGGGTCCGTGTGCTTGATTTTTGTTTAGGTATTTGCCTATTAATAAAGTGATCCGCAAATTTCAAGCTGGTTTTAAGATATTATTTTGAATTACTTAACGTGTGAACTGTTTTAATATCATATTCTAACTTTAGAAAAATATTGTAGTAAATTTACTCACGGGTTTCCATTCATTCAAAAATGATTTTTATTTCCGTACTCCGAATTCAGGCTTCATTCTACGTTATCCGGATATAGAACGTTACGCCATAACTTCCGGTTTATCAATAGTGCAGAACTACCTTAGATACAGTACATGCCTCTACTTTAATAGGTATAAATAGTTAAAACATCCAGCGCTTGCATTCTGTATAAAATAATAAAAGCATTGAAACCTTGCAAAGCTATAACAGCAACTGGTTCCTGTTATGATCATTTTGTATGACTTGTCGTTGTATTCATAACAAAACAAACATGAAACATATGACATGGATCAAATGATTTCAAAATTATATTTAGCACAGAATCGGCTGCTTAAAGTATGTGGTAATTAATGGAAAAGACCAATGACAGTGTATTTATGATTGCATATTGCTTATGAGTTGTTTTTGTTTCCTTACAAACGATCAAACGAAAGTATGTAACGCTTCTTCCAAAGAATTTATGAAGACTGTAGCATTCAGTTTTCATCAGAAATAAATAATATATATATAAATCAATAACTTTTTCAAAGAAGACATTTCAATACATTCCACAGTTTTAAATAGTTCACACTTCACAGAACGTATTCCATGTAATATATGACTAAATACCCTTTTCGGTCTTTTTATAAGTTTTTCTCCTTTTCTTAAATGAAAAAAAAAAACTATTTAATTTTCTTATCACAACTTTAGCTCACATTTAGGTAGATACAAACCTTGTTAACTATGTAGTATGTTCATCATGCAGGGGCGCCAAAGTGGGGACAAATATTGCTGGTGGAAAGATCGCGTTTCACTAGTATAAACTATTACGTTATTTGTAGTCCGGAATACAAGTAAAGCTCGAGCTAAAAACACATCATCATTTTTTTCATTTCAAACTTGTGTTCAGAATTATAGAAAAGATTGTTATATTTTTAGCTTGTCTGATTCTTGTTAAACGGCTACAGGTATTGTCGTCATTTGATCGTCAGCATCGGCATTGGTTAAAGTATTGTTAAGGTCCATCTTTTCTCAAAAACTATGAGAAACAGCTACAGCTTTGAAACTTTACACACTTGTTTAGCATTAGTAGATGACTGTGTAGACCAAGAACCATAACTCTGAATAATGACCCTTTTTCTACTTAGAAAATTTGATTTTCTTGGTTAAATGTTTTGTTTAGGTCTACTTTTTCAACAAAAAAAACAACATAAGAACCACAGCTTTGAAACTTTGCACATTTGTTTATAATCATACGGTGAGTAAGACCATGAATCATAACTCTAACCTGCGTGTTGTCATAATTATGGCCCTTTTTGAACTGAGACAATCATTATTTCTTGGTTTTTTTTTATACTTCAATTCATTTTTCTTGTATACTTTCTATAGCTTTGAGTTAGAAGGCCAAGAACTATGTCACAAACTGACATACGGGCCTGCAAGTATCTTTAGTAGAATTGTTGAGATACTGAGGTAAATGGGTAAATGTCGGATTTCTCGTTTAGAATTCCATGCGTGATTTTTGCATTTGACAACTTCGATGTCCATATAAATTACATCAAATTCGGTTCAGTTATAAGGTTTTAATTTTGAAACTTAAGCAATTTATATTTTTATCCCCAAAACCACTGTAACGGGCCTGAAAGTGTACAATTTACTTTCGCGGATGATTAGTCAATTTTACGGCTCTATTGTGATTCACGTGCAAAATCAATATTTTGCGGGATAAAAACATACATATTGACAAGTCTGGATATGCATATCGCACACCGAATTACCGACTGACAGAATGTCACTTAAAATTATTCTTTGCAGAAATTGTTTTGCTCGACTGAGGCAAGAAGTTTACTACTTAGTTTTTGGTATATGTTTGGATTGTGATTTCGTGTAGTAATTTTTTGTTTATTATAAAAACTTTTGTGAAGGTTTACTTTTCTGCAAGCTATTACATGTTGTAGCTGGTTTCGAGTTGTCAGGCTAATTGAATCAAATTTTTCTGACTTTTGTAAATTATTTATTTCAAAAGAGGAATTTAGGAGGTTTCACTTGTATAAGGTGTCATATTGAAAGTTACGGAATCCTGTTCGTGCCACTTAAATTGTCGCCTCGCCAACACGCGACAACGCGATAATTATCGCGTTGTCGCCTTGTCCGAAAACATACTTACATGCGAGATTTAACAATCCTCGCGAGGTTAAGAGGGCGACAATTATCGTCTTAATTGTCGCTTGTCTTTTTTAAACCTCGCATCGTGAAATTGAAATCCAGTAGACATAGTTGCGAGAATTAGTAAAATCTCGCATTGTCGCTTTGTCGCCCGGTGATAGGGATTATTTCTTACTACAGCACCGTTGGTGAAATTTTCTGCTACACCGTTGACAAAGGGAAACTACGGAATCCGGTTAGTGTCCCATTGAATGCCGACGAAATATTGACTAAAAACGAGTATGAAAACAATTTTCTACACGCCATCGGAAAAATTTGCTGAACTTTGCAATTTTTGCTTAAAATATTAGCCGTACAATAAGGAAAAAGTGCTTATGAAATATTTATTTGGGGTAAGTAACTGCAAATAAAACTTTTTTTATAGAAAATGACACTATCTGAAAGTCTGTGTCAAAAAGACAATATTATCTGTTCCTTCGTCTGTACGTAATTTAGGATATCAGCTGTATTTCCGTACTTTTCCGTGCGGAAAAAGTCCGTGTTTTTCAATAACCTTTAACCTGCTGGACAAGATTGATTCTGCCTTTACGATCAGTGTAGATCATGATCAGCCTGCATATCCGTGCAATTTGATCATGATCTGCACTGTTCGCCATTCAGTAAGTATCTTTTTGGATAGCACCCTTTGTAACAGTTAATGGTACTGTCCAAATTGAAGGATGGACAAGTTCATTATAGAAATTTAGCAGGGTAAGTGTTAACTTCAAATAATTCTAAAATGTCCAAACACGAGATATTTTTATGAAATAACTTCTTACATTAAATGAAAATTGCTAAACAGACAAAAATTTGTATATTTTGACAAACAGGGTTTTTCGTCGGGGGACGTCTAAACATGTACCTTTTTTCGTAAAATAGCAACTTTTTAAAATTATTAAATATGGGGTTGCCTTTGTCAAAAGGAGTAAATTCTTCATAACCTGAGTCCTATTTTAAATAAATAAATGATACCTTAATGAAAAGGGGCAAGCCATACCTAGAGAAAACAGCCAAATTTGGGTTCAAATCCGGTCGGCTAGGTGTCAAGGTCAAGGTTAAATTTGGGGGTAATAATTTCAAAATAGAACTTTTTAGAGAAAGGCGGGAACAAATTTCACTGATCCAACGACCCCATTGGGCAATTCTCACGGCCTCCCCGGTTGGACCAGCTTAAGTCTTTCCCAACCCTACCGCTTTATAACAAAGTTTGTCTTTACTGATATGTCCGAGCTCTGATGGCATTATATGGATTTGTAATAGCTTAAATGTAAAGCTTAGATCCCACCAACTTTTCATATAAGGAAAGGGTAATACCCGGGTTTAAGAGCTCGAACAGGGGTTCAAAGTCTAACCAGTTCATTAACAATCCGTCCTCCATGTACTCCTCCCCTGACACTAGGCTTACCCAAGTATTTTAACGGGTCTCAATAAATGGATTAAACTTGATTTCCTGAAAAAAAATCGGAAAAATTTTTTTTATATTAAGTGTACCTTAGATATGTCGAAAAAAATTTTTTTTGTTCCGATTTTTGTTATTGTTCTTTTTTTCTTGCAAAAAAAAAAACGAGTTTAATCTATTTCACGAGGGAACTGCCTTCAAAAATAAAATTTCTTACCCTAAACTAATTTTCTGGGGAGGGGGGGGGATGGTAATGTTTTATAGGGGGGGTATTTAAAAAACCTTTGAAAAAACAAAAAAAATAAATTTGGGAAATAAAAAAAATTTTAGTGATGCTGGGCCAAACTTTAAAAAAAAATGAGTGTAAATAAATTTAGCCCCAACGAAGTGACCTTACCTGTTTAATATATAAAAAAAACAAGGGGAAAAATCAAATTCTGGTCGGTTTTATTTTTTTTAATCCAGTCTGCAACATTCATTATAATTACAATATAATGTAAATAAAGTCGTAGCTACAAAAAAAGAACATAACACAAAATGAGGCACAGGAAAAATTACAGTTTAGCACCCTAGCTGCCTACAGCGTGAAGTTGGGGGTCTACACCCGGCGCTAGCACGGAAGTTAGCGGCCTGCAGCCTATACATTTTTTTTACACTTTTGAAGTCATTCACGCAAGATAATAAGCAAACATAGACTTAAATCAACTGCACGGCGTTTATCCCAGCGTTCCCAAATCGCCCATCGAATAATCGCCAAAACGATTTTTAAAATGCAGTATAAGTTCAAATCGGTATAAATAAATAAAATTTTTAAAGCCCTAGCGCTCAACAATTTAATTTCTGCCCTTAGTAAATCATACAATAACCCAGGAACGCTTACTTAAAAATAGGAAATTTCCCCGTTAGGCCATCCCCTTTTGAAGGGGTTTGATCTGAAAACGATACTTGGTAAACGTTTAAAACGCAAATCACCAAACCATAAAAGAAAACGCGACAAAAGTATGATAACGGATAATACGTACTACGTGGGGATACGCTTTTTTCACCACGACCGTCGCGTTTTCACCATTTCCGTTACGATATCGCTTTTAGGTCATCGGTTGTCGGTTTTCGTTACGTACCCGCGTATAGCGGGGAGAACTTTCCTTAATACGTCGGGGTTTTCCTCTGGAATAGAATGGCCCGGGGAAGCGTTTTTTAATTTTAAAATGCCCAAAAAATGTGCAATTTATAATATTACTTGCCTACAAAGGGAAAATAAAATATAATGTAAAATAAGAAATAAAATTTTTTTTTTCGGTGTTCAGCAAAATGAACGACAGAATAGGAAGGCAAATCCTTTTTAAATTTTGCCGATCTATTCTGTCGTTCATTTCGTATGAACACCAAAAAAAAATAGTATCATTTCTTATTTTTACTTTATATTTCTTTTCCTTTTGTAATAATACAAAAAGAAATGTCAAAAAAACAAAAAAAGGGAAATGTCGAAAAAGACATCGCAGCAAACACTGAACCGTAAAATGCCTCCCAAGAATACCCGGACACGCCCGGAGAAAGGCAGAAAAACGAACCGTGATTAAAAGGGGAGATAATATTTTTTTGGCTCGACATAAAAAAAATAAAATTTGGATATTAAAAGCATGTACTAAGTTTTGAAAATCAATTCGGGATACTCCCAAAAAGACTAAATTAAGATGAGAAGGTTAATGGGGGGTTTTTAAAAAAACAAGTTGCATCTTTTGATAACATACTAAAAACAGAAAAGGGTTGATCTTCCCCCGAGACAATTTTATTGAAAAGGTCAAATGCCATTTTTTACCAAATGACGTCAAACTAAAAAATCTTACAAATTTTTTTTACAAAAAATGAGCAAACAAAATGGGGTCACCGACTTCTTTTCGCAGTATTGTCAAAAATTTTTCCCCCTACCCCCCTTTTTTTTTGCATTTTCTGACAACAAAATCAAAGAAAATCTTTTGACAAATAAATGAAATACACTTTTCCAAAAATTTTTTAGCCCATGGGCGCAGATTGCCACGTTTTGAACTGAAAATTTGAATTACCCGAAAATAAAGTTGTAGCCATAATTTTAGCATGTTTGTTCCAAATCTGAACTCTCGGAAGTGACTTTCTTTGTATAATTTGGGGACATCTTGATTGGTCCATAGATTAAAAAAAAAATACACAATTATTTAAAAAGGGCTTTTTTTCGCAAAAACAAATAAAGCCTTGACTACCGACTTTTTTTGCGACCGAAGTCTCAAAAAAAAATGTAAAGTCCAAAGGGCGATAGGGAGGGCTTTTGGCGTTGCGCATTTTCCCGTTTTTTTCTGACTTTACGCAAACCCCTTTTTACTAAAACGCGAACTGTTTGAAAATAATTTTTTAGCCATACCGCTTTATAAAATTAATACTTCTAAAACATACTTTCTTTTTGAATTTACAAATCATTACATTTCATTTTGTCTTTTCACTGAATAATGTGGATTTTTTAAAAGTTACTTACTTAGAAGATTGGGGCTTTTCCGCGTAAATAAAAGCCGTAATTTTATTCTCTCGCAGAAATTTTAGGACATATTTTAAAAAGTGTTTAAAAAGTATAATTTAAGGTGCAACTGGGGGTAACTGATTTTTTTTGCATAAGAATTTTAAATATAAATGATTTCTTTTTATGTGCACCCCCCCCCCCCTTCCTCCATGTTTTGTGGTTTGGGGGGAAAATTTATTTTGCCCGCCCACCCTCCGTCTGTCCGTCACTGAATTATGTGGGGCAATCTCAAAAAGAAATTGACCAAGAGTCATCAAACCCCGGGATTGTTATCACACTTCCTTTTTTGGTATATAAATTTCGCCTGGGATGACATTCTGCCCTGGGTTTAATACAGCGGGGTCAAATGCCCTGTCATCATTTTCGCTGGTCACTATAAAAAAGGTTAAAAATGTTTTTGAATCAAAATTCTTTCTGGGGTAAGGGGTTTTTACATTGTAAAAAAAGAGAGGAAAGGGAAATTTTTTTTGATAGTCAAAATAGTCTTTCCCGGGTAAGGGGTTTTTACATTGTAGACAAAAGAGAGGTATAAAAAAAATTTTTTAATTTGATCCACACAGTCAGACCATGTTATGGCCCTTGACTAGTCGAAATAACATAAAAGTTTGTGTCACAGTACCTTTAAGGCTTCAAGTTTTGTTGCTATATCTTAAAAATAGTATTTGCATGTGAAGTTGAACATTTCGGGTTGAGCTACCCCCCCAAATACTTTTTTTGATAATTTATCTTTTAAACACGCATCAAAACCCAAACTCAAAGATTTAAGAAAGATTAAACCATCAACAAAAAGTTTTCGTTTTTGAACACGGAAAAACGGAAGACCCGCTTTTGTTACTTGTTGAGATGTTGTCAGAAACAAATGTTGACAAGTAATACCGGGTAGGGATTTTCCAAACTTGGGAAACAATCAGTTAAATTTATATATAATTACTACCTACAATACAAAACAAACCAAAAACATCAAAGTTTTTCAAAATTTTTTCATTTTTAATTATGACAATGCGCTTGATAACTTCTAGGGTTGTATGTAATACACAATGTTATAAAAACGAATGAAAAATAAAATTATACACATCAGCTTCTTCAAAATAATATGAATTTTGAAATGCCTTTAAAAATTCTTAAATGTACCCATTGTCATATAGAAGAACTTCCCCACATAACAGCATATATGGGCTTAACCACCAAGATTTCCAGCCGAGAATAAAAAAAAAAATTCCGGTGTACGCCCTCCGCATCCCTTTTTCCCAACGCTTTATAGAACGAATGTCGGACGTTGCGATGCGTAACGTTTGCGTTCCCCCAAACTCGCTAAATTTACACCTTCTTACCTAACCCTAGTTATTTATGAAAAAAAGGGGGATATTAAATCAAATACATAAAATTTGGGCAAAAGGTAAGGTAGATGATAAAATTTAAAAAAAACAATGTACTTAGGAAAAACTACAAAACTTAAAAAAAGCAAAGCATTAGTGCACTAAATGGCACAAACATTGATAACATTAAATTTACTAACAACTTTTCAATTTTTTTTGTAAAAACGTATTGTTGTTTTATTTTCATTTTTGTTTTTAAAACTTTATATTTTTATTGTAGTGCATTTCCCCGATATAAAACACAGCGACTTATACAAAACAATCACATAACTAAATAAGAAACACTTTTGAAATAGAAACCTCAGATTTAAAAAAACAAAGATGACTTTTGTAAAAAAAACGAACATACAATAAGAATAAAGACATAACAAAAAATGTAATTTTAGAAATAAAGACACAAAATTGAAAAAACAATATCAAAGAACAAAAAGAATAACGAAAATAGAAACAATTGGCGTTTTTCCAAAGAAAATCGAACATACAAAAAAATAACGCATATAGAAAAACAATGGTAAGACTTCGAATATGAAACACGACATTTTAATAAAAAATATCAAAGATCAAAAATTACGAAAAATAGAATAACAATAATGACTTTTTGAATATAAAAGACAAGACATTTAATAACAATAACAAACAACAATAATAAAACAACTAATAATTTAACAACGTTTGACAGCCAAAGCGGACTTAAAAAAGTTTTAAAGTTTTAGTTAAAGTTTACGTCAAAAACTCATTGCGCAACTTTTTGACCCAAGGGCAACGCCACTACATTTGACCGATTAAATGAACCTCGGTAGAAACTTCCACCGTTTTTTTTCAGTATTGTATCTTTTTTTTCAAAATTTGAATAACGGAATATTTTAGCTGGATATAGAGCTAAATCCTGTCATTTCAAATTTTAGCTTGAAACAAATCCGGATGATATGAAGAAAATAGGTATAAATTGATAATCGGGCCGTTCCAAAATTTTTCGCAAAAAATTTGAATCCGGGGCTCCCCAAACGTGACCGCCGAGTCGTTTTTAAAAAACACTATAAAAACGGTAAGAATTTAGTAGAAAAACGGGGGTATTAACAATGAACTTTCACTTTTAACAGTTAACTCTAACTTAATTTTTCTTTATTTTATTATTTTAAACATATTCATTCCGTTTTTTTATATTATAAGATTTTTTCACTGGTATAGGGGCAGATGGGGAAAATCCGGGTCGAGGGGAAATGTTTCTGGGGATAACGAGGGTCTTTCCGAGTTACCGCTTAATCAGTTTTCCTAAGAGCCGGATATTTCCATCTTCACCTACCCCCTATTTAATCTTTTTCTTTCATGCTACACTCAACAAACTAGTAAAAATAAAATTTAAACAGATTTTTTATAGCACTTTTTTTTCTTTTAGTAGGTATTAACAAAGCCTGGAACTTTACGTCAAAAACAGAAATACGTCATACGTTCAACACAAAAAAACGTAATAGTTCCGATTTAGTTTTATCATCTGCAGTAAGACGTTATGTTTTTCCCCCAAAAACCCCATTTTTTTAAGGGAAAAAATGTTATAAGGAAAAACGAAAAACTATCAAGGTATTTGATTTTTTCGTAAAAAATTTTATTACTACACAAATCTTCTGTACATAAAAAAAAAGAGTTCTAAAAAATTCACCAAATTTTTTCCCTTTCATTTTTTTTTATCAGCTTCAGTGTCAGTTTAAAAGCTTTTTTAACATATTTTCACAGAAAACAAGAACTGCAAAAAAAACCCGTAAAAAACCTACTGCAAGTTCGGCTCTTTTCCTGTTTTTCACTGGACACCTAAGTTTTTCTCCGGGGAAAACACAAAAGGGCCTACTTTTTGGGTGGGTGAGCAGAGAGGGGCAATTGGACATTTGGTTTGAGTGGCGCGGGGCTGGGGTGTTTGTTTGTTTGGTCGGGGGGAAAGGGGCAAAAAGTCATGTGAGGAGATGGGTGGGGGTTTTACCTGCGCAAATCGTCTTTTATTACCTTCTTATCCGAATTAAAAGTCAATACCTGAATAGTTTTGAAATTGTGATCTGGAAACAAAATACATAGGACGCTTTTCCATTTGAACTAGTTTGGACATTGAACTTTGACCTACCAATCATGTTTATGGGCCCGTACATCATCTCTCCCCCCCATTCAATGCAGAGTTTAAGTCAATATTTTGAACGTTTTGAAGTTATGCCTGGGCTCGAAAAATAACAATCTCCCCCTTTGGGGGGTAACTCGTCCCTCGTTTTCTGCCCAGCGTAGGGGCCCTCGGGACGGATATTTCTACCGATTTGTAAACACTGACAGATATTTTTATTCCCGGTGATTTTATTCAAAAATACAATTTTTTTTCAAAAAGGGACAAAAATTTTGAGCCAAAATTTTAAAAACGAGGAATACCTGAATACAATACAATAAAAGGGATAGACATTTGCTTTCAAAGTTTTTGACTTTTGCCATAAACTCGCATTAAAAATGGGAGATACGGTCAAAATAGACTTGATAGAATGAAAGACGTTTTGAAATTTTCGGATCAAATGATTTGAGGATATTTTTACTTCATTCTGAAAAGTAAAAAGTAAAAATGTTCGAAAAAGAATATTATAAATATTTTTGATCGTCCTAGTGTTTTAAACTTTTGAATTGTTTTTATCAAAGAAGTCAGACCTTTAAAAAGATTAGCTTGTTTTATAACTGCTTTAAAAAAAGAATAACATTTGTGAACTCTTTAAATCATAATTACGGTTTTAAAAATAAATTTTAGACCCGATGTTGAACACAACCCGATCATTTTATATATATAATATAAATTTTAGCTTTCATTTGTTTGTGTACTTTTTATATCGCACAACGATTTTTCTTTTAAATTTTCAAATTCACTCCTTTAATCAATATCTTTGTATTTATGTTTGATAATATACATATGTATATGTGGACCTTGAAAAATAATATATATAAATAAATATAATAATATATATATATTATAATATATATAAAAAATTATAAAATTAATATAATTTGTTTAAGGATGGGAGCTAACTCAAGTCTTAAAATAAAAGATTTGTTCTGTTGTTCGTTGTTCTGTAATAATTTTTTACCCAAAATGATAACCCCCAAAAACGAAAATTGAAATATAATAGCTTACCCGTATCGTGAGATATACTCCTTTTTACTTAAAAGCAGGAACCCATTTTAGTCGAAATTAGCAATTTTTTGGCAATAAAATAACAAAACTATTTTTTTTTATCCACTTTTCAAATTTAATGTTTGGGAGACTAATAATTTGAAAATGTCTTAAAACAATTTTTTAAATTTTACTACAGAACAAAATTGAGGGTTTTTCTCCTTTCCCCGATCTAATCCTCATTTTCAAAAATGGCTTTCTTTAACTTTTGACTGTAATTTATAAAATGAAATTTAACTTTTTTTCGTTTTACTGAAATTTTCAATATGTTATAGAAAGCACGTTGTTTTAAAATTTTCGTAATTAAAAACAAACAAAATATCGTTTTTTGGGGGTTTTTAAAAATATTTTCCAAAATTTTAAACATAGCATAAGAAGATGTGTTATAATAAGTGTCTAACCCAAAACAAAAGTTAACTTTCCCAAATTTAAAGGCAAGCATTGTTATTCTGTTTTGTTTTTTTTTTCTCCATCATCTTCACCTTACCACTAACATATCCATGTAACAACTGAAGTTAAAAGTTAAAAGGGGCTTGATTGTAAAACTAAATACAGTATCAAAAAAACTATAATATCTTTTAGTTCTGTTCATTGTCCATATATCATTGATAAACTATGATCAAAATTTTCACAAACGATTTGGAATAAGGGGGTAAAGTAAATGGTACGCAGCGTTCTGCTTTCCTATGAATGTCACAAACTAAAAATTATGTAAATAAGGAAAAATCAACCTGTTATTCATAAATTTATGTTAGTTTTCATAGATATTTTCTTAAAAACATATTTTTATTACAAAAACTTCAAAAATCTATCAATGTGGTTTCGAAAGTAACCATAACTGATAACATTATGAAGCCAAAAGTATTATGGCACTATTATAAATTATCTCTTTTGGTGAGTGAGTCTCCAGTTATATGTGTTTAAATGTTAACGGGACAGTGAAATGGGACATAAAGAGCTTAACTAAAAGGTACAGGGGCCATGGGTTTGGCAGACAGACTCGAGCTGACTGTACGTCTGAGGGGCTTCCGGATTTAGATTGTTTTTTCATAGAAGAATTGAGAAGTACTAAGGGGCTTAAATTTTGAATTCCAATTATTTTGGATACATGACTAGGTTCAATTTTGATTTGTAAAATACGTAAGAGGGATGATTTAATACAGCATTTATCATTGGGAAACACTAATTCATTTTGCAGACATACCGTGTAACCACTTAAATTTTACTAGGTAGGACGGACCAAATGAATGTTAATTGTCTCCTTATTTTTCTTGACTTTTCTCCTAATGATATGGATATTATGCTTGCCTAATGTAGTGTTAAATATCGAAAACAATCACAAAACGGCATCGGTAATTATTCAATTCTGTGTAATGCAAGTTCAGTAAATTTGAATTTGGTAACGTATATATATGTGTCCTGTTACGGATGTAACAACAGGTCAAAACATGAGTTTACAGGGTTTAAACAAAGTTTCTTGTTAACTATCATTTTCATACTGCGCTTGTCTGTTCATTTTTTTTTCATTTTTAATTTAGAATGTTGTTGTTGGTGGTGATTCTGCTGTACCTATCTGTTTGTTACTATTAAATTGTTTTTCTTTTCTGTAACTAATTTTATTTCAAGTGCTTGTTATATACAAGAATATGATATTGCAAATACAACAGCACCTTTATCAGTTACTAAGCAATCAACTGAAATATACGCTGTCAGTAGTGTTATATGGTTCTGATGTTTCTATAAATAGGAAAATCCCAAGGATCTCCGAGCGAAAGTCATGTGATACTGTGAATGCCCATCTAATGAACAGCATAAGGCCACAGAACTTTGAATAAACCCCACTACAAAGATTTTCAATTTTTTGCAAGGTAAATAGTATTGACATTTGACGATGGCGGCCATTCGAATTTTCTTTAAAAAAAAAGTTTCCCCCCAAAAATGTCATCCGGTGGATTCTCATTTACTGAAGTCAAAGAACAGGAAACTGCAAAAATACCTTGTATAACCTATTACAAGGGTTTAGTTCAAGTTTTTACCGGACTATAGGTGGGTTGTGATTAGTCGAAGATTTTAAACAGTGCAACAATGCACGTAACCCTCAACCATACCCAACTTTTTCTTCTTTGGCGTCTTATCAAGCTATCCCCCAGCGGGTGCGAGAACAGCCGCCGCAGAGACTTTCTGATACAGACAGACCTGTCATTTACATTGAAATATAGAAAGGAAATAAATTTTGTTTTGACCATTTATTTCCTGCTTTGATATTTTAATTTATCACTGTCCTACCATAAAATCATTTTCTAATCTTTTTCCCCTGTGGGATTTTTTTTATGTAACACTATTTCCTTTTTCCCTTTCTTCCAAATTTTATTTGAAATCCCAAACCCTTTTAAATTTTTTTCCCTTTTGTAACCCATTTTAAAAAAAAAGCCAAAACCAAAACCCCGTTTTTTTCCCCCAACTTTAAAGGGGCAATTTTTTAAAATTTTTCTCCCTGAAACAAATTTTTATCACGTTATGACGTGAAAGGATAACAAACAAAAAAAGAATTTTATTAAAAAAAAAATATTTAAAAATAAAATTTAAATTTGGGATCCCATTTTGCAAATTTCTAAAAAAAAGGCTAAAATTTCATTTTTACCACTCTGTCCAAAATGTCCGAGTTATGTTCGGTTAGCTGATAAGAGTCTTGCTGTCTTGCTTGAAGTATTCCGTAGTAGAAGCAAAGATGTTAGAATTATTATAGCTGGAATAAATTGTATAGCTAACGTTTTTTTGACTGATTGTTTAAAATAAAGGTTTAAAATATTGCCTTTATCGCATTTTGCGTTACATATCGTTTATTTTATGTAAAAAAAATCTGGTGTCAAATATTACTGTGTATTGCGGTCAATGTCACAGCCAACATGTCATTGTTACGGTCAAAAATGTAAATTGTCGCAACCATGATGCACGTGTCACTGAAATATTCGGTCTTAGAATGTAACAGATTGTTACATGTGAAATGTCAAAAATCACATGTTTATAGTTTTGTAAAATTTAAACATCCGCGCTACACTGTGACTGACAGAATATATCGGTTGCATTTTTGTAAAAAGTGAAATAAATGAGATATTAGTGCATGCGAAATAAAAATAGTACAACGTTGAGATTCAGTATAGAGATTATAAACAAAATCAGAATTCTTATCGGCTTTTACAGGGTTTTCGCTTCACAGTTATTTATCGAATCGGATCAATGCATAACAGAATAAATCACAGCTATATGACACACAACTGTATTATTTTCACTGTTATTATATGTATTACAAGATTGCTATATGATATAATTGACTGATAGATAAATTTAACACTACTGAAAGTATATATAAAATTAATACTGACACATAGATTCGAGTACTTAATTTTATTATCATGTTTACGAACTTACAGTCTAACAAATAGTTGTCAAAACTATTCTAAGTCTAAACGTGAACATTGGACTGACATGATATATCATTTAACTTGGTATCTTTTAATTTAAAATGGATTTTTATATTACATTAATATTGATTACAATAAAATAGCATATAGCAGGTTGGCTGTTTTGCTTAGTATATAAGCGTGTAATTGTGTTTCTGATTAATAGCAAAGTGTCAAGTATGGTAGCTCGTCAGCATGAACATACCATAAAACTTCTGTAAACACAGCAGGTATCCGCGCCTGTATATGGGTCAGTTAGAAAAACCTTTATGATGAAAGAAATGAAAGAAAATGAACCAGATTTTAAATAAATCATCGAATTTCAATTCTAAAAATCTATCCTATAACGTTGACTTTTTCGGAAATAATTTTGTGAATACTTTTGATCACAGAAATGCGAATTTACATAACTGCATGCAGTGTGCGCTATCCATACTGATATACAACCAGATGTTCCTTTGCGCAACATATTATACTTAATTAACTAAGCAAAATGCAAATGAGATAGCGGTCAGATAAACCTAAAATTTTAATACTTAATTATTTGACTGGTTGTCTTTAATTGTTATTTCTTTCTGTACTATTACATATTGTAAATACATGTGTTTTTAATTGCTGCAAGTAAAAGTTTCCAACATGTCAGACTGCCTTAGTCCATTTCATAGCTTGTACTCAAAAAATGAATTTCATTTGATAACCAGGTATCTCCACATCGAAAGAAAGCCTAGAAGCAAAATGTTATTTTAACACTTAATGTTACAAATGGAGTTTAAAAAGCTGTTGATGAATCAAAATTATCTTATCTGGATATCTTTAATTCACAATTTGAATGTTTTCAATTAAAATTTCAATCACATATCACTGCTGAAAGTGATTTTTATGATTTTAATTTATATGATTATATTTACATCATAGCTATGTTTTCATAAGGTTGGTTATTGATTCTGTTCATATTTGAGGGGATCATGAAAATATTTTATCCAATATTCTTGCATTAAATATATATAAACGGACTCCCATTTCGTCCTTCCTATTCTTTTTAGATGATAATGACAACACTGTTTATTAGTGATCATTCTCGCATACCAGAGCTCTACCATGGTTCCCCGGTTCGTCTCGGGTACCATGTCGAACATCTGATGAATGAGAATGATTGGTGATAAGATAGTTATGTTACCTTACGGGTAGATAAGGGGAGAAACTCGCATATCTAATTTGTCTTATCAACGGTAATTACAGGGTATTGTCCCTTGATGAAGGAAGACTTTAGTTTGACATGATACAAATTAACCTCCCCATCCTGACCAATTACTTCAATTCTTGTGTCTTAGTCTTCCATCACCTCCGCCGTACCAACACCCAACCCAACCAACCGAGACATAACACACTCCGCCACCCCTCCTACACCCTTGACACACATCCGAAAATGTTTCTTAAATGTTACTTCTTCTTCCTCTTTAATCTAACGTATATTGCCCCGCTTTGCGGAGCTACGTATTTAATAACAAAATATAAAACAATAACATACTTAGTATATTATGTGGTGGCTTATTTTGCCATTTCGTTCTGTGACGTATGTAATGCAATAACATTTGATAGCGTCCCCGAGGTAACTTGATCATTGTTTCATCATAATTTAACCACTTAGCATCAAAGCGGAGCCAGGTTTATCAGTGAATTGAAAGAGTTAGCCCGAATGACCTGCTTAGAAGCCAACTTTACGGTAACGTGAATGTATTTCTACACAGTGATGAATTTGGGACATTCGCCGGAAGTTAGCAAGGCGCATTTAGCGGCTAGGAAGTAGTTTTCTTACAGTGAGGAGAGAACTTCATTCGACCGCTCAAATTGTATATATCGACTGTTATGGCACATTGATATGGTAAAAAACATGGTCGCTATGACTTATTTTCTCTAAATGCCTTGTCAAAACAATTTAACGAAAACGATATTTCAGGGAAACTGTTGACACTATGATTTGTAAAATGTGATGGCCGCTGGTGGCCGTGACTTGCTAGAAACTGTGTGTGTAGTAATATCTATCGAGCGGTGAAACTCAGGTGATCGATCTAGAGACCATCATGACCTATTTGTTTTCAGAAAAACATATCTCGAACGCTCGATATGGCACTGTTGCGCTCAAAACTATCTCGAGTGCACATCTTATTTCGATCGCACGACAGTTATCTCGAGAGCACGAATCTTTTCTCGAGCGCGCGAAATCTTATCTCGTGCGCACGACATTATTATGTCGAGTGCTCGAGATAACTTAATCTAAAAATGTGTCCTAAACATACCACCATATAAAAAGACATGTAAAGTGTTATTTTTCAACTTATACTAAGGGTTTCGTTTTTGTTCAGAACCCATCTTCATCTACATACGAGGGGTTGCAAGACACGCGAATTTCCTATTACCTGAACAGAACTCCGTAGTAAGGACCTTAAATAATTCAAGTTCTGTCGCGATACCGCGCGAGGTCACCGTAAATTTTCAACAAAAAGATGTATGTGTAGCACCTTAAAAAGCAACGTGGGTTCCAGAACAGATCCCTTTTTTTAAAAGTTTTAACGTTTAAAGGGTGGGCGAAATTAACGGGGCTCCCTTTTCATGTTTTTTTTTTTTAGAGGTATTCCTCAAATTCGATTTGTTAAAACCCCGTTTTGTGCAGCCAAATAGAATCTTTTGAGCATATATATAAATTTTACAGTTTTTGTAACATTTCTGGATGGAAAGTGTTTTGCACTATCCCCCCAGAACATTTTGAAAGTTTTGGGGGATATCCAATGGGCTAAAAATAAGTTTGGAAAAACAAAAAAAACAGAGAAACCCGACAACCTTTTATCTGTTGAAATCATCAGAATTACAATATCAGCCCTGTACCGCACTCCCCCCCCCCCCCACCCCCACCCAAAACCCTTCCCCCTGCAAAAAATTTACAAAAATGCTTAAAAAAAGGAAAAACACTTCTTGAATAAAAAAAAGGCAAGAAAAGTAAAGTGAAATAAAAAAAATTTATAACAAAACTTTTTAAATTTACATATTTTCCCTGAATTATCGAAAAAATGTGTGGATATATCTAGATATTGACAGTGAAAAATTCAAATGTAAAAAAAAAAAACAAAAAACCACTAAAGAAGTTCTAAGGGTGGGGCCCATTATAATTGGTTTCACAAGCAACCCTATACATGTTTTAAATAATTATTATTTGAAACTGATAACGGTGAGCCGATCTAAATCCAGAAGATTTTTTTAACTCTGAGCGCCAGTGATTTAATAAGTGGACAAGATAATGTTAGGTACTAGGCCAGATGCGGGCTGTAACTTCAGACGCCATGGGTAACGGGAAATGAAAAAATGGATGTCCGGAAAAAGGAAAATATTTTTTAAAAAGGGGCTATTTGATTGATATTTCTTTGATGAGAAGGCAAACAGCCCCTTTCAATAAATGGTATTTAATATTGTTTAAATAACTATCTACATTTTAAGGTAGGTTGAAGGTGCAAGGATCCCCCCAGAGGTCACAGGAGATGAAATATGAAACAACTACAGCAAAAAAAGATGAAACACAGTTTTTTTACCTAAACGAAAAGTTTTGCCCTTTTTCGAGCCTCTGTGATCACATATCCCCTTTTACATAGATTGACTTGTATGGATCATAGTACGTTCAAAAACCAATTTGGGGGTTTTTGGATACCCTCTGAGGTAGGACATATAATAAATTTGGGGAAGGGTTTGGAGTCAAAACGCATTTTTTTTATCAATATTTGGGCGGTTTTAACCCCCGGGTTTGGGTGCCTGGACCCCGGATAATACTATGTTTATATAAGATAGGTATAGGGCCTTGTTATCGAATAATTCAAGTTTGGTATTTGAATACCATAAAGGATGGCAGGTCCTTAAGGTCAGGGTTGGGTTTAAACTTAGGAAATACGCTTTTTCATGTCTGTACGGCTTTAGACCGGTTTGAACCCCTGGACCTGACTAGTAAATTATTATAATGTCTGTAGGCTGGTCCTAGCAAAGATTTAGACCCAGTTAGTACCTAGTGTAGCCGAAGAGTCGGGCAGGTTGTAGAAGGTCACCCAAACAGTGTTCGAAATTTTAAATTTCTTTTTTTGACCCGTCGGAAAGGTTTTCGATAAAATCCTGGCTATGATTTATGCCTGTCGAGTACCCCGGATGCCCTTGGGTTTGGGGGAGTTGAGTCTTAAATCCGGGTCTTTCCCCCACCCTATATGGTATGTTGGTAGATGTCTAAGCTACTTTTAAAATCAAAATGATGCATCAGGGGCTCAGGAAGGGATCAGAAAATTTCCAAACTTGTTATAGCAGAGGGGGCAGACCCAAAACTAACTGGCCGGCCGGGGGAGCCGAGAGAAATTTTTCCCAAAGGGGGTTTTTGAAATTGTGAAAATTTTATTTTGTTTTCAGGACTGCTTTGATGCTGTGAAAAATTTATATTTTGAGAAATTACCCCAATTTGACCTATGACTTTTGACCCCTAGCCGACCGGTTCGAACCGACTTGACCTGTTTCCCCGAGGTAAAGGCTTGCTTTTGCATTTTTTAAAAAACAGACTAAATTATAAGATATAGTTCTTGACGGGGCCCCCCCCTTATTTTTATATGAAGAATATGCATTTTCACCCAAAAATGGTACATTTTAAAGGTCCCCCGACCCCCGACGAAAAAACCCTTTTGGGGGTAAAAAAATTTAAATTTAAAAATTTTTTAGACATGTTTAGATTTATTTTATAAAAGAATTCATTAAAATATCTTTTGCTTGGGGAAAACATTTACAATTTTTTGAAAATTAATGAAAAAAAAGAACTTTTTTCCCCATTTTGGAAGTAAGAAATACGCTTTTTTTCCCCAAAATTTCGTAAATACGGGCGAACAGAGTTGTCTTTTTTTTCACAAAGCAGAATTATAATAGCGATAGTCTCTGAAAGTTGATATGCTGAAAAATTTTATATGTAGAAATGTCGAAAACTTTACTTTTGTGAAAAAAAGTACATCGGGTTTAGTGGGGTTTAGCCGCAGGACGTCATTAGAAATTTTTTTCGGGTTTTGATAAATAATACCCCGAAGAATTATATCGATCAGTTTGTCCAGAAAATTTTTCCCAAGCGACGTGCGACAATGCGAGATTTACAAAATTTTCGCAACTATGTCTATTGGATTTCAATTTCCCATGCGAGGTTTTTTAAAAAGCAAGCGACAAATTTAAAACGATAATTTTCGCCCTTAACTCGCGAGGGTTGTTTAAAACTCGCATGAAGTTGTTTCGGACAAGGGGATAATTATCGCGTTGTCGGTGTTGGCGAGGCGAAATTTAAGTGGCAGAAAGGGTTCCGTAGAAAAGGGGTATTGTAATGTTTAGTAAAGGGTTTTTCATACAATGATTTTTCATTTTTTTTTTTGAACCGGTCGCATTGTGGTTTTTTTATGTTTCGTAGATTCTTATTCCAGCACCGTAGTTTAAATAAAAGAAGGTTTGACTGTATGGTAAGTTTAAATTAATATTTTATTGCAATTTTAAAACCTTGTGTGATGTGTGGTGTAACCATGAAGTGTCCGTGTTCACATTGTAGTCGATGATTCAGTTATCGTTCCTTCAGGCTATTGCATTACGTTAGTTTGTTGTTGTGAATAATAGCCGCAGCAGTTAATTATCCTTTTGTCTATAAAAGGAATTTATACTTGTATGTTTTGTCATCATTATATTCTCACATCCGTATCATACTTTAACTTTAGTTAGACTAATAAGTAATTAACTAGAGAATTGATAGAAATACGAAGTGCCGTATTGTATTCAAGTGACGTATTAATTTAATAGAACGTTTACTTTGTTGTATTACTGCTAAGTATTATTTATGGGAGCCGGCAGAGGTATGGTGTACCCAACATAGCAGTTTTTGCTTTTATTTGTATTTGCTATGGTGCTTACCATATGTTATATATTTTATCTTCTTCCATCGGACGACATATTTTCGGGTAATGTCACAACCCGGAAGTGATATACCCATATCTCGTCTGAATATGATTTCCCAGAGCTGAGCATCTTAGTTTCATGGTTGTGCCTTATCCGCCCAGTTATTGATCTTTGTACCCGACGGAGATAGCTCAGTGATACAAACACCGGATAGCGGGAGCCGTAATGGGATCAACTTCTTCGCGATTTGATGGGACAGTATTTAAATTGTGTAATTCTTTTACGTAGATGTCAATGTGAAAACTTTTAGCAGAGATTTCGGACTGAAAAATCTGTAACTGTGAACTCTATGATAGGAAATGAGCTCGTCATTGATTTTTTTCGTTTCTTTATTAATTTATGTTTTTTCCATGCCCTTTGTAAGTAAATCTGTTCTTACATATTGTCAAGCACTTCCAGACGAGCGATTGCACCCGTAGTCGGTGCTTTTGTTTTATTTGACTCGTTACAGTTACATGCTATGGCAAAAACATGTTGTTTCAATAACGCACTTCAGGACTTTCATTCGAGTGGTAAAGATACCTTCTCGGCAGCAGGTAGCTGGTGAAACGGTTCGAAATAGACACAAGACCAAACTGGACCTCTTGTTAGAACTGTCTCGCACTGTTTATAATACTTACGGAGCCTTTAAGATAAGGCCGGGTATTGGATAAAAATATAAGCAACTGCTAATTTTGTGTACCCTTGAAACGTAAATAATTTGCTTGAACATGTTGTGTCTACGTTTAAGATGCAGACATTTTACATCTATCAAACTTTTAACAGGCTTTTGTGTTAATTTCGTCATACATTGCAGGATCCGGATAAGAGTTATTACACCATTCCAGTGTTCTTCATAGGATAATGTAGGAACGTATTCAATTTTAAAGATATTCTAAATAATATCAATTTCATGGTGTAAGATTCTGCTGACCCTTGAAAAATTATATATTTATACTGGAAAATGTTGCTTTAATTCTAACGGATATTTTGAAAGTTTTGTAACTGTCCACTAACAAATAAAGTCAAAACTGAAAATTTAAAACTGTTTTATGTTGAAATGGCTTAAATCAAACTTGTTTTTACGATAACATTTATAAAAGTCGCTGCAATCATCTTTTGAGATTCTGTTTATGATGTATAATATGAATGGTGCTGTCTTTTATCTGGAGCTAAGAGTATGCACTCCGTCATGGTCATTGATTTGAGTACTCGTTCGATAAGCTTAATAGGGACTGTCCAGATCTTCGGACCACATGGCCAAGCAAGCCGAGAAACTGTGGAGAAATTGGCTGTTACGAGGAGTGCACGCCATTTCCACGAGGAATTTCACGTCGATGTTTATACAGCTGGTTACCTCATTTCAATATCTACACAATGGTATATACATGTATCCATTCAATAACAATTTTACTGAGTTGTCGCCATTTTAATTTGGACAGCCGTTGACCACTGTAGCAAAAATGGTTGGAAAACGAATAACAAATGCTGAAGAAATTCGGTCAGATATAAAAGTTCACAGTAAATTCGGTTGTTCTTTTAAAGAGCTTTTTGCCGAAATAATCCGTGTTTATGGATCTAGTAATGTGTATTATGAGAAGGTTCGCAGGTGGAAAAAGAAATTTGATTGTGGTGTAGAGTCTGTTGAAAATGCCCCAAAATCAGGTCGGCAAAAGACATCAACGTATGACAACAATGTTTTAAAAAATCACAGAAATTCTTCAAAATGATGCTCGATATAGCACGCATTGTTGGCATTTCAACAGTTCATTTTATTTTAAGGAAAATCTTGAAAGTAAGAAAGATTGCTAAAAATGTTCCAATAATACGACAAAAAGGCTTTTGCAATTGTTGTTAGTGGTGATGAAACGTGGGTGCATTATTTTGAACCTGTCAGAAAGGCTGGGAACAAAATAAGTAAAAAAGAATAGAAGTGTGACTGGTAGGTACTACCGTGACGTTATCTTGAAAAAATAGAAGTACTACAAAAAACGTCGCTCAGTCACAGGTTTCAAACATGTTCGACTGTTGCATGACAATGCTCGAGCGCACACCTCTAGTACAGTAACACAGTTTTTGAAGTCGGAAAAAGTTACTGTGCTACCACATCTACCTTATTCCCCAGATCTGGCACCATGCGACTTCTTTCTGTTTCCAAAACTGAAAAACTTCTTTCTGGTCGTTGATATCGATCGCGACCAGCTCTCGATTCTGCTGTCCATCAGTAACTCCGTAGTATACAAAAGTTAGCCTACCGTGACGCTTTCCGGAAATGGACCCATAGACTAAAATTATGCATTTCTCACAACGGGGAATATTTTGAGGGTATGAAATGACAACATGCACGTTTATATCAGTTTTCAAGGTTTCAGACCACAATACGCAATACTTTCGAACACTCCTCGTACTTTCGAAGAACATTTATTTTTTTGTTTTGGTACAGAATCCAGGAACACTGGTCAGTTATCTGCCTGTCGTTTCATAACTGAAACATTACTGATAAACGGCTATAAACCCAAATCAAAAAAGTCATTTTATTGAAATCTATATTGCGACAGGAAAAGTGTCAAGTGCATATTATCTTGATGCAAGTCAAAGATCATATATAAAGAGATATCGTAAAGGGGTATCATATGAGCGCAGGTATCCTTCGTGAGGCAAATTCTGTTTCATGTGATAAACGTTATAGGAAAACCTGTATCGTTAGACAGAATGCTAAACCAGAGGCATCACGAAATTAATAAGGGACCTACTTCGTAGAGCAGCTAAGTTCGCTATCTTCGAATTGTTTGTCCCTCACTGATGTGGGTTCTAACCTTTGTTTGAGTGTAGTATAGAATTCATCAAGCCATGTTTGAGTGTAGTGTAGAATTCATCAAGCCATGCTTGAGTGTAGTGTAGAATTCATCAAGCCATGCTTGAGTGTAGTGTAGAATTCATCAAGCCATCCAGCTAGCTTAAGAAAGTTCGGCGGAACTTCTACCTAGGAACCAACAAATGCTTGAAGAGAGCCAAGAGCGACACTTGAGGTCTTCCTTCCTCCGCCATTAGCAGTTTGAAAAGTCGCCATGTTATCTAATTCTGTTGGTGTGACACTAATTTAAAACTGAGCAAAAGAAAACCAAACAGTTGATTATTAACTGGAAGAATAGTCTTAAAGTTTCTAAACGTTTTTATTGCTAAAATGACTGCATATCACTTGTATGTAGCTTTAATATGAACTGGTATTCATCAAAAAGTTTTGAAAAAGTGACAACTATT
This sequence comes from Mercenaria mercenaria, assembly GCF_021730395.1. Classification (NCBI taxonomy): domain Eukaryota; kingdom Metazoa; phylum Mollusca; class Bivalvia; order Venerida; family Veneridae; genus Mercenaria; species Mercenaria mercenaria. The sequence goes on along the minus strand of NC_069364.1, from coordinate 86,020,239 downwards.
TTCGAGGGTTTACTCAGTCTTGAGAGTGGCGTGTATGTTTATTGATTATCGTTTTGATTTACTTGCTGGTTCTAATAGATTTATTTAATTTTTTCTACAGGGGTTAGACAATAACGACAATAACGACAATGTCCGGTTATAAGTGTTATATGGTCAGTGAATGTATGTTAGAAACATATGAAAAGAAGAGTTTGTCCTGTACTTAGCAAGAACTTAAGTGATAAAAGTGTTCTATCTGATGTAGCAAAACGTTCAACCGTTCAGGACATATATGGACACTTGTTACATAACATCTAAGTGAAACAGTAGAAGTAAGTCTGACAATATCCATTTAATTTGACTATAATATCGTTATCTTCAAATATTTCAGATAAAGCATGAACATTTTATTTAAAGATTAAACAATACCGATGACAACTGAGCGTGACAATAGCACAATTTCTTCCAAATCTGGGTTATATGCAAAGGTATTTAGAGATAATCGTTATCAGAGATTCATGTGTATCAAAGTTTCAGTGAATTACATGCGCGCTATCCTTCACACTTTATAATAGTTTAGGGTTTGCTATTATGCACAGTTTCTGTTTCATATAATTGTAGTGGAATTTTGACTGGGTAAGTTCGTTTTGATTACTTGTCGGGCACTAAATTACATTATTACAATTTAGATAATCTGGAGGTTTTTCTTATCTAATGGCTGAGGAAAAACCGGATGTACTTTTTGACATGACCTTAGACACAGGCGGACACCTTGGTAGCATTATCGACTGGATTGCTTACTTACATGAAAGACGTATTTACCCCAATCGAGATTTTGAGCTAACAGCAGTGCAAGGTGGTAAGTAGTCTTGAGCATACACCACGTCGCCATAGAGTTTTAGTGTGTAGATTCAACTTTGTTAGTTTCAATGCACATGTTACAACTATTGCACATCTGTTGGAATTTGTAAAGGATTTAGTCTTAACAAGAAACGAATAACAATAAAATTGTAAATGAGGAAACTTGCGTGACAAAAATGTCGCCATTTTACAAAAAAAAAAAACACAAAAAAACGGTAACATTCGCGACATTTTGTGCAAGCAGACAACTGTAAAATGGCCAGAGGTTTACCGTGATTTCTGAAAAATTCCCATGGCCTTTACATTAAGAATTAAAAATTCTACTCTGGGAACGCAAGCGACGAGATTTTAAAAGTTGCATTGGTCTTTAATTTTCGGCTTTGAAGTCAGTCCTAGCAAAATGGACTGAAAAACATGCATGGTACAAACTGAACTTGTAAAAAGAATCTGTGTGTAAGATATGAGAATCGGCAGTAACTAATGTTCGATAACTTTGTGGTTGAGCGCTTGCTTTGAGTTGGAGAGGTCGTGGGTTAGCTCTTATCCGCGTCATACCAAAGACGTGAATAAACGGGACACAAACAATATAAATCTAACACACTTGTTGTGTTATCAGTTAAATAAAATCATTATGTTAAGATATAGATCAGAAATAGAAATTTTGTATTTCTTTTAATTTGTTTATCTAACTGATCTGATCGGAGGTTAAGCCTTGCAATGTTTTAAAATTTCTGATGGTAACTCGAACAAACCTCGAAAATGGAAAGCATTACATAATTTCGGAGGACCATACTACAGCATACGATGGAACGGCCGAGTACAAAAAATGAACCTGAAGTTGATATTCAAGATTGCCTTAATTGCGTGTGAGAAATAAATTACGAAAAATAGACAATTAAAAATCTATGGAACCTGCTCTTGAACAAGACAATGAAGAAAAATGCAAGGAGCACTTGTAACTTTGGCAAAAAAGCCTATTGATAAAGTCTTAAGAAGACAAAACGCACTAAATTAAACTGCATAGAAACATCAAAAATCCAGAAACTGTTCTCCTTAATTCAGCCGCCTTGTTCTCATTTAAAGAGTTGTGGATTCAGATTAATGTTTTGCAAACTTGTGTTGCGTTTCTTAGAGCTTTCGAATTCCCTAATGTCACATGTACCACTTAAGCCTCTCGAAGTAAATGACAGCAATGCAGTTCAAATGATAACCTCGGGGAGAAAATGGCGTAAATTTGGTACTAACTTTTTGCTGAAGTAATTATAATAAAAGGAATCGAACTTTATGCATTGTTTATTCTCCTGAAATGAACAAATTAGACACTAAATACTCCCATGAAGCGGGAAATATTCTTTGAGTAATTAGTAATATGTAAGTGGTTAACATAAATCGAGTTCTTGCTACTATATTAAATTTCATTAAATCTTGTTTCAAATACCCTTTCAGTGATTGGGACATGTACATTTTCCTACCTGAGTAATCTGGTTAGAAGTTATTTGTCAGTTTTCTTCCTCCTTTCGCTTTCATTTCTGTGAAGCAAGATCAAAATAAACATTTTCATGTATCAGTAATTTTAAGGCTTAGTAAAGCGCGTTTATGAGTCTACGATGCAAGAAACCTTACGATATCTTCTTGTTTATTGAATTCAGTTTCGTATCTTTACATTTAGTGACACGAGCGTACGAACGGGAGATAAAAGTGATAATGTTACTACCTAAAATGATAATAACCTTGACTGATATGACTTCGTAAATTCATGGAATTGTAGCATATCTAAATAGCACATGACAGTACATGACTGATAATTTGACCTAAAGTTATGATAAAATCATAACGGAAAAAGCAATTTCTTATTACACAAATATAGGCACATGTTGACTATGTCAGTTTTGCTACTTATGTTCAACACAACTACATATTGATACGTCCTTTGCCAATATTTTTTCAGGCAGGTCAAGAAACTACATATTGGCAGACACATATTGCTATATTACATACCCACGATGCTAAATGTATACCAGTCTTCACTTCGTTAAACTTACATGTTTTAGTCGTTATTATGTTTTGCGGAACCGTGTGTGCGACACTCCCGACCAGTCAAATGAGATGAGTGTATTTCAGCAGGTTATATTTATAAAACCAGAATGAGATGACATAGTGTTCCAAACAGTCCTGTCCGACTACGTTACTACGTGAGTAAGATGCCCCGCTATTTAATCTAAAAAAAACAATCAAATACTAGGCTGGTAATGGAGCGTCTTCTATATCTTGCACAATCCTCCCATTTAAATTGATATATCATGCAATAAAAATCTCCAATTGCTTGATAAAAGCTTACATTTAAATAGGATAGTATAATAAATGAGATCCACGGCCACAATAAGATTAAACAAAGTCTTGGAAGACGGTTGCTATAAGTTAGCACTACAGTTCTAGATTGACACACGGTAGAACTTTAACGCCATTTCTTAAAAACCGTACTGTACCAGCACATTATATTTTGTAGTCGAACATTGATGAACTTAGTGATTAGTGTGTAGAATATTTGTATAAATACTGTGATTTCTATTTAAAACATATATTAAATATAGAATGAAATTAGGCTACATTGATGTAGAGACAATGTGTTTTGACTTGCGTCTTTTCAATCGTTAACGATTAGGTCCATGAACAGCAACAGATTATACAAGAAAAGAGTTGTTTTATATGGAAATTGAAAAGTATAAAAACATGTTTATCATTTTTAAACGATTGCCACTTGACTGATATAATGTGTTCATAGACGTATTTGGCCATATCAACATTTTATAAAAGATAAATTGATAATAGAGCTATCTTTCAAGGTACGCTCTAGACACTTTTGTAATTTTACTTGCAGTTGAAAATGATCATAAATTTAAGACGTAAAAAGTTCAGTCAGCCTTTAGTGCGCTACTTTGGTTATTTATGAAGTACGGGATCCGGTTTCCGATGTCGACATTTCAACCAGATAGATACGCGACAACTTGAAATTAAGCATATAATTTCAACTTGTCGCGCAATAAATTTTCCCACATAATGTCAAAATCTTGAAATCTTTAAGGCGACAATTGTCTCACAAATTTCAACTTCTCGGCCAACAATTTACACAAAAAGTAGCGCTAGTTTCAACTTATCGCGCTAAAATATGTCCCCGAAAAATTGAAATTTCGGAGTTTGAAACATGATAATTGTCGTGCAAACGGCAACTTGTTAACTGAATTGTAAGTCTTAACCTCTACTTTTCGTGCCAGTTCTTGTATCCGCGACAAAGCTATATAAGAACTCTTTTAAGTTGTTACAGCACCATTTATCTGGAATGTATCATAAAATGGCGGGCAAAGGAGATGATGCAGGTACGAAAGTTGAAAATCTAATATCGTCATCTAAAGACATTTCGACAATAAAAATCGGTGACAATATACATTTTTACCAAGACACCCATTACCGGTGTAGAGACTTCGAACCCCGATAAAAATCGTCCTGGAACGACAACGCGAAATTTAAGCGGTAATATCGACCAGAGTCGTAATCGGAATACTGAAGACAGTCCTCTTAATTCCAACTTTGATGTTTGCACGACCAACTCGTGATTTCAAGATTTCTAATTTTGCGTTTGAATCTAGGTAGACAAGTTGACGTACTTCAAGATTTCTACTTTTCGCGGTGAATGTAGAAATTAAATGCTTAATTTCAGGTTGTCGCGTATCTATTATGTCGAAACGTTGATGATGGAAACAGAATTCCGTAAAAAGCTCTAAATTGTATAGTGTGACGTCATATTCTACTTAAATGAGTACAGAAAGCGGACACGTTACTGATCATAAAGATACCAGTTGTGCTGAACTGCACATAACCTAAAATCTGTCTACGTACATGTATATGATGTATTCAGCGGTATTTTACATGTATGCTATCTTAAATCTGATATAAAGTACTGTTTATACGCACGAACATGTTGAATGCAAGTATATATAAACTGTGTAATAAGTGTTCATAATCTCAAAAATGACGGAACAAAAATTAGTTTTCACGTGACTGAAAGTAAATGCAAAGGTGAGTGTCTGATAAAACATAAAAACGCTGAAGTTAATCAGTTTTATCGGAAGTGGCTCTTGACCGATCCTTATTAGATAGATACAGGACAACGTTTCAGTACATTCAGGGTACATTTCTTCATGTATTATTCAGAGGTGCGATTTGAACATTTTACTCCGAAAAAAACAACAAAAAAGTACAGACACACAGAATGAGTTTATTTTATTATTTTTTTTTTTTTTTTTTTGGTTGGGTTTAACGTCGCACCGACACATTTTAGGTCATATGGCGACTTTCCAGCTCTGATGGTGGAGGAAGACCCCAGGTGCCCCTCCGTGCATTATTTCATCACGAGCGGGCACCTGGGTAGAACCACCGACCTTCCGTAAGCCAGCTGGATGGCTTCCTCACATGAAGAATTCAACGCCCCGAGTGAGGCTCGAACCCACATCGATGAGGGGCAAGTGATTTGAAGTCAGCGACCTTAACCACTCGGCCACGGAGGCCCCCAGAATGAGTTTATAGTTGAACAACTTCACACCCTTATTAAGGACAAAACACATTTCAACACACACGTAGGATGCGAAAGAGTGGATAGAAATCAAAACATTTATTATTTGATGCTTTCTGTTATATGTATGGAAGCTTTAACATTCCTTGCAGCCTGATCATGGTTTGCACTGTTCGCCATTCAATCAGTATCTTTTGGTAAGCAGCCCATATTACAGTTAATGTTACTGTCCACAAGTTTATTATAGAAATTAACAGGGTAAATTTTAATGTATCGGACTCGTAATGATACCCGGTAGTTCTCAATGATAATGTTTTCTCATTCGGCGATTAGGCATTCTATGTTAACGTGCACATAGCTTTCCATAAAAATTGTAAAAAATGCCAGAAAACACATAATATGCCGATTGCTATTACGAGTCCAACAAGATTCATTTCTTTTTAGTTTGGCCTAGCACTTCAAAGCAATAATGGACGATTATGAGGATTATTCACCGGAAGACTTTGGAGACGAGGTTGATATAATAGACACCGATGACGGTGGCCAAGATGTAGTGATGGAGGAAGCTCCCGACGGTGGCATGAGAGCTTGGCTTATCGTTCTTTCATGTTTTGGGATCAATCTTATTGTGCAAACTATGACGTCACTTATTGATATTGGTATTATGGACGAAAACGTGACGAAAGAGCTAGACTTAGAAAAAGCTGAAATTCTTAAAGCTAGCAATTATTTCAAGAGTCTGTCGGATCTTTATGGTATGGCTTTTCTTATTTATTACGCCGAACCATTCGAAAGCACATCTTGTAGTTTCTTTCTAATGAACAAATTTTCTTTTAACTTTTCTCAAATTTAAAATTACTTATATCAGATATCAAAAGTTAAAATGATAGTTTGCGATGCAATTTTTTTTAGATTTAAAAAAGAAATAACCCGCTTAAATATATGAATAAATAAATAATAATAAAAAAAAATCATCATTTTTTTTAATATTACCGTTTCATTAAATATTCAAGAAGTTTTCAATTGTGTTTAATTGAAGGTTAAGCTAAAACAAAAAGGGCAACTTTCTTTATAAAACCGATGTCATCGCAATAGACTTAACTTTTTTAAAAACAAGATAGATATGCAAGAAATGATGGGATTGACTCCATTCCAGTAGAAATTATTAAAAACTTATCACGTTATTATTGGACGGTAATTACGAAAGCAATACTTAAGAAGTAGTGCATCCAGGCGTCAAAATATTTGAAGTGGTTTTAATAGTTATAAGAAGTGAAATTAACAAAAATCTGTTAGTGGAAGAAAAAAATATATATAATCAGCTATTCTGTATAATATGTGAAATTGACTCAAGTACAGAATCGTCCTTAAATGTAAAATATAAGAGGCATACGTAGAGTATGATTTAAACCAGATTGTGTTATATGTAGTAAAGCTCTCCAAGAACGTCAGCCGTTACGCACATTGAATGTTATGTAAAATAGATTGAATTTAACAGTACTTTAGCTCATAGAATGAAAAAATAATATCCACATTACATATTTTATAATTTTATACAGTTTACAAACATTGTTTAGTTTATTAGGTGTGTTAAAAAATGGGTGTTCATCTTGAGGCATCCTGCTTTAATAATGTTCTTTTGCAAACCGAAACACATTGTGAGTCAAAACTCCTTTATTAGGTTACAAATTAATTTTAATACGATGTTGTTTTGCTCAACATTACGTAGAGGATGATATGATATATTTGATCTAACTACGTTTCAGCGCCTTTTGCCGTGCTGGTAATGATCAATTTCGGTTACAAGGTCACGGTTGTCGTTGGTTCGTTGATTTGTTGTTTCTCTTTCACTAACATGTCTATGTTGGGTGGTGGATCAGGTTGGTAAAATTTTGAAATTAACGACGCATACTTTTTTATGTGTATATTGTTACATTGTTTAATTTTCGAAACAACTTACGGTATGCAAATGAAGAGTCCTTACACAAAAGTAAGGAAGAAATAACATTGTCTATATGAGCCTTTGTCTTATAGTAATTTACCAAAAACACTTCTGGAATGGAATATATAAAATACGGAAATGTAATGTACAGAAAACATCAGAAACCTATTATACACCTATGTGATGTGAAGACCTGAAAAAAAGAGCATAAAGACAACTAAATAAGACAACAATATACCTTGAATAAAGAAAAATTGCTAAATAAATGTGAAGTAAAAAATACCTTCTCCAAAAGATAGTAGACTGGCTCAGTGTCTGCCAGTCTTACCACCCGTACTTCACTAGCTTCAATGTCAGAATTTGCCGTGAAATAGTATCTTTTTTGAGTAATGAAAACTAATCCTGAAGGTACCATTAATTTGCACATTATAAACAAACAAAGTGCGGCGTCTTTGATGACTTGCAAATTCAACAGTTCTCTTGTTTTAAATATTTTCTTTTAGAAAAAAGTATTGGGGGATACTGGCAATTTTGGCTCTGTGGACCAGCAGGTTTGTACTGACTGTTATGTACTTAAAGAACTTTATATCCCTTTAGGTTACGTGGATTGTGAAATTATATTAACTATTCTCGACACCTTATTCCTTGTGGTATTCATTGCCCACGAGAAGTCAGATTCCTTTTTAATGTCGAGTGTCAGTCAAGCTATTTGTAACATTATTCACATCTCTGATATGTCTGGGAGCGAACTCACGACCTGCAGCACGGAGAGCGGGTGCTCTACAACTATGCTATCGATGTAGTTTTATATATTGTTTTAATTGAAATTCGTACATTATCTTTGGGCTGTTCAATATATATAACAGGTAGGCATTCTACAGATTTCTTGCTAACATTTGAGGCATTTTAGAATAAAACAGTAAATCATTTTACAAATTCCCAAACATTTCAGGCACTTCACAAAGTGTGTAAATATAGTGAACGTTTGACACATGCGAGGGGTGATCGCAAATTTCGTATAAACATACTGTGATTTGTGTTCTATGCGTCACTCGGCGCACACCAAAAACCAAAAGTCATCGCACAAGGGTTCACATTTCTTTTGTTTGTTTTGGGTTTAACGCCGTTTTCCAACAGTATTTCAGTCATGTAACGGCGGGCAATTTACCTAACCAGTGTTCCTGGATTCTGTATCAGTACAAACCTGTTCTCCGCAAGTAACTGCCAACTTTCTCACATGAATCAGGGGTGAAGGACCAATGATTTCAGACACGATGTCGTTTATCAAATAGTCACGGAGAACTCACCCCCGCTCGAGGATTGAACTCACGACCCCGATATCCGTAGACCAACGCTCTAACCTACTAAGCTAAGCGGGCGGGCGGTGTACACATTTCTGATGTCTTGCAATCCATTTTGGTAAATGTTTCCCGGTACCAGTCTGTGTCAAGTTGTGAAACTTTTCGACAGGTTGCCAATGTCAAATCAGCAACGTCTTGGAAGGCTTGTCCACATAGGGAAGTCCTAATCTCGGGAAACGTTCTGAAATCCATGGGCGCTAAGTCAGAGCTGTACACAGGGTGTTCCGAGAGTTCAAATCCCAGTAAAGTAATCTCTAACTGGGTTGAGTTTGCCCTATGTTTCCTGTTCCGACACAAAATTTAATGACGCTCCTGAATTCAATGTCTCCTGTTGACGTCATGCCGCTAATACGGTTTCCTTGACTGTTCAAAGTTGGTTGTTATTTTCAAACCGATTGTAGTAAACAGTGTTGAATTTTACGGAATTGATGTTATCACGTTGCCGTTTAACGTGCAAGATTTGCGTGGATTTTCGCCGTGAAGAAAAATGTAAAAATGACATTTTGATAATGCAGTTTAAGGTATATTGGAATAAAATTAATAAGTTACAAGTTACCGTTATAGTATTGCGCAAGGTGTAGACTGCATATTTCTGAGCTCCTAAGTTTTTATTGTTTTCAAGTGTTTCTGCTTATGTAGAATATTGAAATTTGGCAGTTGTGAGCAGAAAATAGCTAGAATTGTGTGTTTGAGTTTACGTCTTGGATTCATTGTGTGCTTTTTGAGAAATTTAAATTTTAAGAGCAAATGTTGTATATATTGTGACATTTTATACATGTGCATTTTACCTACATCAATGATGAGTGAACACGTACCAGTGCGGATTAAATATGAAAGATCAACTTTATACAATATTGGAAAATCAGTGCCTGCCCAGGGTAGTCGACCTAATCCTATTGTCATAGAACAAACAAAGCAATTACGCATTCAGAAATACTAAAGAGGAAAGAGAGGTGGTCAAAATGGTGTGAGAAGGACATTGGATAATAATCAAGGAGTGAATGAAATAATTGGCAAACTTTACTACAAGAAATTCCCGCTGTGATTCAAACAAGACGCTTCTCAAACAGGAATAATAATAAATATAATATGAATAATATTAAAAAGACAAAATATGAATTTCTAAACAAAAAATGTCAGAAAACACTTAAAGTATGTTCTATAAGCCCAAGATCTGTAAAATAAAAGCAATAGCCCTTTATGATTTTATTCTTTCAAACTATTTCGACGTTGTTGCCATCACAGAGACATGTCTTGACAATACCGTGAAAAAAAACATGCAGTAGTGAGCTTGTCCCAGACGGGTATCGCATGAAGCAAGTCCCTCGTCCCGGGAAAATGCGCGGAGGCCGAGTCGCTAATATTTATAAGTCTAATATAGAATTTAAAATGCTGACATCTACCGATGATGGACACTTTTCAACATTTGAGCACATTGATTGTAACATTGCTACAAATAAGAACTCCTTGCGACTTTCAGTCGTATACAGACCACCACCATCACAAAAGAACGGTTTCAGTACTAATGAATTCCTTCAGCACGATTGGCCTCTGTTTCTTAGAAAATACGCAACCAATGACAAGCCAGTAGTTACTGTTGGCGGGTTAAACTTTCATTTAGACATACCTACGGATCGTGACGCTTCCAAGTTCAACAGCTGTCTAGAAACATTTGGTATGGAACAATATTTCCCTACGACAACACATGATGCAGGACATACTTTGTATGTTCTTATCACAAGCGACACTGAAAATATTGTATCAAATATAGAAGTTACTGATTCTGATGGAAAGATATTACGTGACCATTTCGCTGTGATATTTCATATTAGAGAAGGAAAACCTGCTCCAATAAGGAAAACTGTGACCTTCTGAAAGTTGAGATCCATAGACATTGAATCATTTAAAAACGAAATAAAATCTTTGGGGATTCTTGATACGAACACGTTAATTTCTGATTTTGACGAGCACGTGGAATCATTAAACAACAGTTTGATATCACTTGTTGACCAGCACGCCCCTTGGCATACTAAAACAATAGTGCTTAGACCGACTTGTCCATGGTATAATGAAGAACTACACGAAACCAAACATTTGAAACGAAAACTTGAACGTAAACGGAGAAAAACATATCTGACAATAGATCATGGGATATACAGAAATCACTGTGTTTCTGTGAATAAATTTCTGAACTAAACACGTGTTAATTTCTATTCTGAAAAGATAAAGTCCTAATGAGGCGGTCAGAAAACTTTATTCAAAGTGACAAAGAATCTTCTTGGTAGACACGAGGAGACCGTGCTGCCAACATATTCCTCTTCCAAAGAATTAGCGCAAAATTTCAGCGATTCCTTCATCGATACAATTGATGGAATAAGAAATACAATTAGGTCAGAAACAGAGTTACAAACCGGTGCGGTTACCACCGAGGAAATTTCGAACACGCAAATAGATAAACTTACTCCAGTCTCACAGGATGAAGTGCAAAACGCTATTTCAAAATCTGCAAGTAAATCGTGTGAGCTAGATCCACCCCGACATGGTTTTTGAAAGAATGCTTAGAAGAACTGCTACCATCTCTTGCTAAAATAATCAATTATTCTTTAGAGAAAGCATATGTACCGAAATCCTTCAAAAGTTCGTTGATCAGACCATTCATCCAAAAGCCGATGCTCGTTTGGAAAGCCACTTGTCTTTGAACAGTCTCCACGAAGAATACCATTCTGCATACAGAAAATTTCACAACATTGAGACTGCATTACTGAATGTTCAAAACGAAATAAATTCTCAACTCCCTTTACCAAAATGATGTAATAATGTTAGTGATGCTTGACGTATCAGCTGCTTTCGATACCATCGACCACAAGACACTATTGCACCACCTCCACGATCACTTTGGTATCGCCGGGAAACCACTCGAATGGATAACTTCATATCTAAGTGATCGCTACCAAACTGTGACCATAAATAGTGAATTGCCAAAACCAGTAAAAATGACATGCAGTGTCCCAGGGGTCCGTTCTCGGACCAAAATTTTTCACAATGTGCACAAAACCAGTTGGTGCAATATGGAAGTAACATGGACGTTATCACCATTTTTTACGCCGACGATGGACAGCTTTATTTATCTTTCAAACCAACAAATCCGGCCTCTCAGAAGGATTCTTTACGCTGTGTTGAAAACTGTCTCGTAGAAAATGTATCTTTGATGAACAGAAACATGTTGACAATTAATGCCGATAAAACTGAAGTCTTTGTATTTACCTCTTGAAGAAACGACAAACATATTGAATCGGTTTCTGTGAAAATTGGAGAAGAGAACATTAAACCATCTAAATGTGAAAGGAATCTTGATGCTTTTCTAGACTCTGAAATGAGCATGTAAAACATATTAACACAGTTTGCAGATCAGGATACGGACATCTACGTCAATTAGGCCACATCAGAAAATATCTAAATACAGATGCTACAAAATCGCTAGTAAATTCACTCGTCACATCACGCCTTGATTATTGCAATGCGCTCTTGTATGATGTTCCGAAGGCCTTGCTGAATATACTTCAAAATCTTCAGAACACTGCAGCTCGAATCATAACGAGAATATCGCGTTATGATCACATTACAACGGTATTAAAAGAACTGCATTGGATACCAGTTACTCACAGAGTGGACTTTAAGATTCTAGTTCAAACATACAAAGCATTACATGACCAATCCCCGATCTATGTTAAAGACATGCTAGAACTCTATCAGTCAGCAAACGTTTTGAGATCCAGAAACAACTCAAAACAAAAAGCAAAATTGTGAGGTACGGTAATCGTAGTTTTTCATCAGCTGAACCGAAGTTATGGAATGCTCTTCCGGCTATCATTAGGGACTATAAAAGCTTACATGCTTTCAAAAGATCGTTAAAACACACTTTTTCTTCAAGGTTTATTGAAACTAACTTTGCACTGGAAAACAAGCTGTTATATGACTTTGAAATGGAAATCATTTACTGTTGTTTATCGGTTTTTGATATAAATAGTACAATTTAAATGTAATGTAAAAAAGCCTGATTCGGGCTAAATACCTTTTATTGTTGATATATTATTTGCGTTGTATTATGTGTCCATATCATCCTGTGTTATGTAGTTTGTACAGCGCTTTTGAACGTTTATTTTATAGATGAAAAGAACGCTATAAAAATCTGGTAAATAATAACAATAAGCAATTTATACGAACTTGGCGATCACCTCTCGTATACATCATGAAAACCAAAATGCTATAATGTATGGAATTCTAGATTGAACATTCATATAACGCTTCTAGTGTGTTTTCTGAAATTTATGGCTATTTGGAGAGACAATTACAGCTTGGGTTATTGTGTTATTCCTAACTGTTTAACTTTTAATTTTATCATATTCAGCAATAGGTATAAATTTTCTGAAGTTGGGTGCTCTGGTTCCTGTGCTAGAATATTTCACCGCAAAGAGAATGAAGGCGCTCGTTTTATCAAGACTTGGCTTATCATTAGGTGCATTTGGAACTATGGGTCTAATCTTTGCAACCCACATTAAATGGAGGACAGTATTCCGGTAATTGTTTCATTCTATTCCATTGTTCAGGGGGAATCAAATATTTAAAATGGCTTTGAAATAAACAAGTGGAACGTTGCAGTACACTAACCCAAATTCAATGTTGATAAAATTGCTGAGTAAACGCCTGTGCACAGGAAGAAATGGCATTCAATATCCATTAGGTGCTAGCTTATTATATGGTTTATTACAGAACTGGAGCTTTGCTGTAATATGTCCTGTCCTTTGGGAACGTTGAGTCCGGTCAATATCTGGCTAATAGAAGTCTGTTCTAGCCGGTGCTTGAAGGCGTGAGTGGTGTTGCATTCTTTGATTCCAAAGGATCTTTTAAGGTTTAGGAGTATATCACCAAAACACAGAAATATTTTATAAACGAACAACATCGTTACCAATATTTTACCTGACCATTACATGTTCTGCCGTACTGTCCCGTATTAAAAATATTCGAATCGGTTTCTGTGAAAAAAAGTTGTCCCCCTTTGAAAATGAATGCCATTTGTAAAGAAATAGAAATAAACAATTGCTGAAAACTGTGTTCCACCTAGTTATGTGAAATTTCAAGACTCGCACGCTATTACAAATGCATCAAAACAAACATGTGTAACAGTTCCTTGAAAATGGTGAGTTTTTAAAAGCGCTTGATTGTCTGGAAGTGGGGCCTGTTTAAACAGTTCTTTTTTCAGAATTCAATGCTTATATCAGTATTCTGACACTTGTTTTGTAGAGTAATGTAAGTAATATACACGCTATCATTACAAAAACAACAAAACAAGTGTCAGTATACTAATATAAACATTGAATTCCGAAAAAAAGACTGCCTAAATGGGACCCACTTCCGGGCAGTCAAACGCGTTCAAAAACTCACCATTTTCAAAGAACTGTTACACATTTTAGTTTTGATTCATTTGCAATCGCATGCGAGTGTTGAAATTTCACATAATTAAGTGGAACACAGTTTTCAGCAATTGTTTATTTTTATTTCTTTACAAATGGCATTCATTTTCAAAGGGGGACAACTTTTTCAGAATATTTTCAGTACGGGACAGTACGGCAGAACATGTAATGGTTAAGTAAAAAATTGGTAACGATGTTATTCGTTTATAAAATATTTCTGTGTTTTGGTGATATACTCCTAAACCTTAATTGATTTTATTTCATACTTGTGCTAATAAGAAGACTTTTGAGATTTCAAAATTCTAAACATTATCATTTTTACAGGTAAACCTTACAAGTTCTGTTTACGTCTTGGTGTGTGTAAGGCGAACTTCTCAGACGCTTGATACCACGTATATTAACATAAAGGCGTATACGTGCATATAGAGGATATACATGAGTGTCTTTCCATGCTCCTATTTTCATTCTAGTTGAATAAATTAATAAAATGCGAGGCTTTGCTGAGCATTTTATCAATTTTATTCAACGTGATTAATAAATTCGATGTGGAAAGTAACAAGTGTAATATTCTTTTTATTACAAATTGGCGTATCCTGCCGAACATCAAACATTCTATTTTTTAACTATTAGAAACTAGTCACCTGGACCAACGCCCCCTACCTCCCTAATAACTACCATTTTGTAAATGTACACTGTCCGTGTCATTTGCAATGGTTTAATTTCCAGGTAGGTACCACAAAAAGCCAGACATGATATATTTAGGACTTTGTCGTTTTGCGAAAGCCCTTGTATTTATTCATTCACACTCTCCACTATATTCAGGTAGTTTTTCGTCCGCCATTGTCTAATTATGTCTCCCACACCACTGTGTGATGGAAGACATATTGTTTTACTCTTGTCCGTGTGCGTGCGTGCGTGCGTACCTGTGTGCGCGCGTGTGTGTGTGTGTGTGTGTGTGTGTGCGTGCGTGCGTGCGTCCGTCCGCCTCTCACAAATCCTGTCCGCACTTTATGTCAAACAATTTTCATCCGATCTCCACCAAAACAAAATGTGTTTGCAAATAAGTCCTCGGCCAAGTTCGGTAACAATCCAAATCGGCCCAGGCACTTTTTAAGTATGGCCCTCACTATGGGAACCACTCTCCAAGACTACTTTGAATCACTAAATGATTAGGCAGATGTAGGAGACATGCGCTTTTCCAGCTGTAGTGTTTTTACTGAGGTTAACATTAAAGATTTTTTATGTGTGTACATAACGAACATCTTTGTTTGATTTTATAAGGAATACAGTCCCTATCGTACTATTTAAAAATGTATATTCCTGATTAAGTGTGCTCTTTTGTGGACAAGCAAAGGATCTATAGCTCCTGGAACTGGTCTCTTTGTTCTTTTATCAGCAGAAAAGGAAGAGACCAATAAGTAAATGTCCTTTAAAATCTGTATTTCAATGTTAAAGTTTACAGCAGGCGTTTCCCTTATGAAAAAAAAAATGTATTTATTGTTTTACATGTATATATGTATTATCTAAAACATTGTTTTCAGAATTAACGCTGGTTTGTGCATTCTGTCTGTGGCAATTGCTTTTACATTGCGGGTAAGTCAATTTCTATGTTGAATTGTCCGCTGTTAATTTAGCAGCACTTATGTTTAGTAAATGGTGTCTGCTATAGTACAAAAAGGCATATCCCTTAAATTTGTGTGTTAAGTTCATTGTGTTTAACACCGTTCTAACGGTATTTAAATCCGTTAACGGTTTTTTATGGATTATGTACGTTTGTTTACCTATCCTCTGCTTCCCTAACATGAATAGGCCGTAGGTGATGATTAATTGACATCAAGCTCTCACGGGGCTGGACGGGTGTGACATAAAAGGAGCGGGAAATGTTACATTACACATAAGTCATAGCTCTGATTTGACTTTTAATATATCTTATTTGTAATTATAAAAATCATGTTTCAGCGAAACTAACCAGATTTAATGATTACTTATTTCATTGAAGATAGAGATGCGACCAACCTTCAAACAGAGACGACTCTTTGTTTGCGAAATCATATCTCCTCTACCAAGGAGAGAAACACTGTTTAGCCTCATCCGTCCTTCTGTCCGTCCGGGTTGCAAAATATCTTGTCTCCACATCTCCTAAACCATGGATTAGATTTCGAGATTTCGATAAAACCCCAAAGAAATGATCCGTATAAAGTTTAGTTTAGTATGTCGGCTCGGGTGATATTGGGACACAATTATTGCCTCGCATCTCCTCCTGAAGTCATGACAATGATTAGCATGAAATGCAGATACGCATATCGCCTTCACGTTTCGATTTGTTTATTCATTTCGGAATTATATATTCTTATAGGTCTTTTTTTATAAAATGTAACTAGATTACTTCTCCTATACTAGTGATGAGACTTGAATTGAGGATCATAAATGAAAAGAAAAGATCAGTAACAAGCTTTGTTTTGCATACTTTACATGTTTTACGGCACGACATATTGTCCTTTATTTTGAGTTCACCTTAGCACAATCCGCCGTCCGAGCGACGTCATTTATAATTTGACTGGCTACAACTTAGACATAATCTCAACAAAGCTTTGTCGAAATACTAACTTAATAGTGTCTCGGATGAATTTTCTTGTGATTCAGCTTGGTGTCCAATACTAGGTCACTTGATATAAGAATAGATAAGCCTTGTTAACACACAATAGGACATAGCTTTTACTTGAATTTTATTAAACTGTTCATCTTTCAAAATCTAGGTCAAATTTGAAATTTGATTGTCTAAGGTCAAAACTTGGTCTGTTTGACGAAATAAGAAAACAAAACATTTTAAAACCTTAGAGCCCACATTTTTACATCATCTTCAGGAAGCCTTATCAGTAAGATTGTCTCTATAAAATCTAGGTCTGCTCTAAAACTGGGTCATACAGGATTAGAAACTAGGTCAGTTTATAGCAATACATTTTAACACTCTTTGGCCACATGTCACATGATCTTTATGAAGTATGATTACAGTAACTCATGTCATGTTAAAATTTCAACTACTAGGCTAAATCCCATAAGCAAATTTTATCACATTCCATAGGTCACACTTCCTACCTGATATTCATTCAATCTTGTGAGAATATTTGTTTTAATGAAATCTAGTCCAGATTTAAACTAGTTCATCTAAGCTAAAGCATACGCCACTAGTTTATAACAAAGACAAAAGTTGTAAGCAAATGCCATAGTTTCGATCTGAACTTCATTACACTTTTGAGAATGTTTGTTATGAAAAAAATCTTAATTAAGTTCGAAGCTGGGTCATTTGGTTTCAGAAACTTGGTCAAATCATACACTAGATGCCACATTTTATATATGATCTTCATGAAACCGTGTCAAACTGTATATCTGCATAACATCCCGGTAAATATTGAACTTCGGTCATCTTGGATCAAAATTAAGATCACTAGTTCAAAACGTAGGAGAACTTTATTAGCACTCTAGAAACCAGATTTACTACCTTATATACATACAACATGAATACAACTTATGTCTATATGAAATCTAGCTCAAACTGGATGCTGGGAAAAGACCTAAGTCAGATAAGCGGTGTTGCAGCAGTGCCTTTTTGATATATTTCAAAGAAAGTATTGTCTAGACTTCGTCTACAATAACACCTGTCTAGATTGCAATAAAATTTCGCGGGAGGATTCGTATCAGGTCTCGTTTTGTTTATTGTTGGCATATTGTTTTTACAGGAAGTTATTGCCCTCTGATGAGGTCTTATTAATTACATCCTATTTTCTTTTACAGCTTGCATGGAGATACATGATTTTCTTTTCAAAGACAACCCTTTAGTAACATGTATTTTCAGAACATAGGAAGGACGAAAATAACAAAGAACGAATCAAAAAGTAAAGCAAAAGGAAAAAATAAAATATTCCAGCGAATAAAAGGAATATTTGACATTCCCCTCTTCAAGAATAGAACCTTTTGGATCGTTATGGGAGTGTTTTTCGTCTTCAAATTTGGTACGTATGAAAAAAAAATGGACTTATTTTTAAGATTTCACACATTGTCAGTGTCGGTTTTAAAAAAACACACCTTACAATAAATATACTCACTGTGGGGAATCACATGACCAAAATAATCTCTAAAACAAAGTAAATTTATGAATAATATGGAATGATATTGAAGCAACTTTTGCTGTATATCTGAAATATAGCAACATAGATGTATCCTAAAACTACATAGATTTCAATTAAAATCACCTTCTGATTATCTGGAACACTTCAAGAAACTGAGACTTCTTGTTTTCCTTAGTGTTTGTAATCACAAGGTATCTATCAATATTGTCAACTACACAATGATTTAACAATTTTCATTGGACATATGTTAGGCTATGTTTAAATTTCATATCTTATCATGGCAGGACATTTATTCATGTTCTTCAAAATATAACTTTTGTTTAGAGATTATTTTGATCATGTGCTTCCCCACAGTGATACTTGTTTCGTTAACTGAATAAAATTGGTACAAATATTTTACGGATCTTTACAAAACTTGTCCATGTAAAGACGGTCAGTCACATTTTGGTTAGAGGTATAAAAGGGTTATTACAACAGTTGCACGATTTGTCCTCGTGGATTTTGCAAAACCGGATCACACTTGGCGTATGAGCGTCTCGTGAGATTCGATCTGGCAAAATCCGCTTGAGCCGAACATTATCTGTTATAATAACCCTATCATATTCTTTGTGCCTGAACAAGCTATAAATACTGGATAAATTAAATATTTGTTGTTTTCACAGAGTTAGACACTGATTGGAATTGTTTTCCATTGAACTGCGACTTGTTAATATGATATGAGGCCATTATTCATTGTATAATTATGAAAATGATGCTTATATTGTTAACTTGATGTAAACCTAAGTTGGAAAATATAGTTTTGAAAGATATTTTTGAAAATCACACCTTCTTTTCAAACCCTTATCAAAATAAATGCATCATGTATGAGTATGACTGAAGTGTTTTGAATGGATATTAACATACTTATATGTTTGTTTTCTAGGGCTTACACCTCCTGCTTTAACTTTGCCAACAGTTCCAATGAAATTGAGTAGTGCTGAATCTATATCACCTTCTGAGTCTATCGGGGGAATCGCGGCAGCTAATGCCGGAGGTCTTGGTGGGATGGGCTCCGCCTATCTATTCAAAAGGCTAAAATGGTTAAAAAGGTAAATTGAGCTTATAAATTGTGCTTGTAAACATCTAGTTGGTTTGTTTGTGCTGGGTGTATGGCCGTTTTTAACAGTATCTAGATTCCATTACTTGTAACTATATGCCTTTGTGATAAATTCTAAAAATTGCTACTGTTTTATATTTCAGTGCTAATTTTGCTGGTGCGACTGAAAAAGCATATTTTATCTTTATCTTAAAAATTTTACAGGATCTCTGTATATCTACATAAAGTAAATAATTCTATTATCAAACAGAAAAAAACGAGAAAATATGAAATTACCTTTTGTATATACCTCGTTCTACTTGGATTACCTTCCGCAGCGTTGTAGTAAATCAGAATTCGGCGCAATTTGAACGTTGATATCTGCATCCAATGACTGAATTAAGCTAAGATGATATCTTTAATATAAGGACATTTCATTGCTATTTAAGCTTTGGCTTTATTCCAAAGCCCTTATGATAAATTTATAACATGTCTTGGTACCAGCTGATGTATAATTTGGTTTTCGAATATAATAATAAAGTGTCAATAACTATCATGAAATAATCATTGAGACACCATAGTATTCTTGCATTACTTACTTACAAGGTCGCCATCAGAGATTGACTTAAACCTTTTATCTATTAACTCAAATAGATTAGATGGTGACAACATTTTTTATTAGAATAAAAACTTAGACAATATATTAGTAATAAAACCGCAAAAGGAATACATAAAACGTTTTGAAAAGAGAATTTGTTCTTTCAGTTCAATCATACATAGTTATACAAATACGTTTTTCTTACAGGTGGCTAAATACGAATTAACTACCGTTTAGCAACACATGCTTTCATCAGTGTTCAACGCTTTATATATTTATTTAATAAGAGGTTAATATACGGCTCGGTTGTGCCTTCTAGAAGCTGTTTATTGACCTTTTAATTATATACCTACACTTCTTAGTATTTTCATTTCACATATTCTAAAAGACTTAAAACATTATTTGTATTGCTTTTTTCATCAACAATGCCATCAGTATTTGACAATCGATCTGAAAATGAATCAGCACTCTTTCACCCGCCATAATGACGTTGCTACATGACGTCAACGTCAGAACGCGCTGACATTTCGGTTACCCGGGGCCATTACGATTATGGCGCGTGAGGTGCACTGCGTCATTATGGATTCGTCAACAGAAGCCGTAATGACTGTTTTTAACGGTTTATTTATTACTATTTATAGTAACGTATATAATAATAAACTTTATTATCGAAGGCATGAATAAAAGTTTCCCTTAATTTTTATTATTATATACCTTACTACTAATAAGATCATATATACGGCTTAGTTGTGCCTTCTTGCCATAATGGCACACCTAGTGTCACAATTGTTCGAAGGCTTTAGCCCGAGGGCCATTATGAACCTAGGTGTGCTATTATGGCTAGTGGGCACAACCAGCCGTTTATTGACTTTTTGTGCCCCCCCCCCCCCCCATGAGTGGTGGGGGCATATAGATTTGGTCTTGTCCGTGCATCCGTGCGTCCGTCCGTCTGTCCGTCCGTCCGAAGTTCGTGACGCGCCTAGCTCGAAAAGTATTTGATACAAATTGATGAAACCTTGCATGAATGTTTATCATGATAAGAACTTGCGCACCTCCTATTTTTTGTCTGGCTCCGCCACCTATTGTCAGAGTTATGGCCCCTGAAATACTCAAAAATGCACATTTTCACCTTGTGACACCCCTAGCTCAAAAAGTATTCGATATAAATTGATGAAACGTTGCATGAGTCTTAATCATGATATGAACTTGCGCACCTCCTATTTTTCATCTGGCTCCGCCCCCTATTTTTAGAGTTATGGCCCCTGAAATAGTCAAAAATGCACATTTTCACCTTGTGACATGCCTACCTCAAAACGTATTTGATATAGATACATGAAACCTCGCATGAGTCTTGATTATGATATGAACTTGCGCACCTCCTATTTTTCATCTGGCTTTGCCCCCTATTTTCAGAGTTATGGCCCCTGAAATAGTAAAAAATGCGCATTTTCTCCTTGTGACACGCCTAGCTCAAGAAGCGTTTGATATAGATTCATGAAACCTTGCATGAGTCCTAATCATGATATGAACTTGCGCATCGCCTATTTTTCATTTGGGTCGGCTCCCTATTTTCAGAGTTATGGCCCCTGAAATAGTCAATAATGCACATTTTCACCTCGTGACATGCCAAGCTCAAAAAGTATTTGATATAGATTCATGAAAAACTTGCATGAGTCTTAATCATGATATGAACTTGCGCACCTCCTATTTTTCATTTGGGTCCACTCCCTATATTTAGAGTTATGGCCCCTGAAATAGTCAAAAATACACATTTTCACTTTATGATGCACCTAGCTCAAAAAGTATTTAATATAAATGGTTGAAAGCTTGCATAAGTCTTTATCATGATATAAACTTGCACACCTCTATTTTTTTGGCTGGCTCCATCCCCTATTTTTAAAGTTATGGCCCCTGAAATGGTAAAAATATGCACTTTTTCACCTAATTATGTGCCTAGCTCAAAAAGTATCAGATGTAAATTCAGGAAACCTTGCTGGAGTCTTTATTGCGGTGTGAACTTGCACACTTATTACAGAGTTATGGCCCGTGAAATAACCAAAATAGTGGATTTTTTGTTTGTGATGCTCATAGCTCAAAAAGTAAAGAGCCTAGA
This sequence comes from Mercenaria mercenaria, assembly GCF_021730395.1. Lineage (NCBI taxonomy): Eukaryota > Metazoa > Mollusca > Bivalvia > Venerida > Veneridae > Mercenaria > Mercenaria mercenaria. The sequence goes on along the minus strand of NC_069364.1, from coordinate 85,998,145 downwards.
ATAATGAATCCTTTTCATAAAATGATTGTTGAGGCTATACCCCATTAAGACTGCAAACATTTGAATTATTGGCCCTCATTTATGACAAATGTACCAGTGGGGGGCACACCCTGTGTCCTACAGACACATTCTAGTTTATTATATACATTCGCTTCAAATTCATCTTTTTATTTTTATTTTACATATTTTTTCTACAACGTTATGGGGTCTGTGAGGGTACGAGAGAAGATCTAGAGGCCAGGTTCCCTTTTAATGCTGAGCTACTGGTACCATTTTCACGTCTTTGGTATGACGCGGCCGGGAATCAAACCCACGACCTTCCGCACTCGAAGCGGACGCTCTACCACTAGGTTATCGAGGCGGTAAAATTATCATTATTTGACAATCGATCTAAAAATTATTCAGCACCCTTCCATCCGCCATAATGACATTGCTACATGACGTCAACGTCAGAACGCGCTGACGTTCCGGTTACCCGGGGCCATTATGATTATGGCGCGTGAGGCGCAATGCGCCATTATGTAGTCGCCAACAGAGGTCGTAATGACCGTTTTTAAAGGTTTTTTGTTACTATTTATAGTCAGGTATATAATAATAGTAACAATTAGCCCTTTAAAACGGTCATTACGGCTCTTATAAGTAAGGGCAACGACAATGTCGTATTTTCTTTACTTATTACCTTTAAGCTAACAGTTACTGTCACTGTGCCGAGTGTCAAAGTGGAATATTCGACTACCTCAAAGAATAGTATATGTATTACCTGACAGTGGCGACTATAGCGTAAAAACTTATGGTTAATTCAAATGCCGTTATTTATAAAGGTTGTTAAATGGTAGGTCTTACGTTGTGCATCCATCTCTATTTATGTAGTACCGTCACTCCTTTTGTAGGTTTTCAAAGAAGAGTTTGATGTTTGTGCTCACCATGGTGGCAGTTTCCGGTCCTATTATTGGTATATTCTCTGTTATCACTCCGGAAAACAGCGGATTTTACATCTTTTTCAATCTTGTCGTCACGATTTTTCAAGGTACACGTCTATTATTTGAAACTCCCTCTATTTCAGTCGGATGTACGTCATAGGTCTGCTAAGCCATTTTTGACTCATTTTTTCAAAAGCTCACACAAAAATCTGTAAACACCTGAAATAAAGATATTGCAACATTAACATAACTGTATGTCTATCGTTACAAACCATCTGCAATACATCTCTAATATCTAGTTTCCTGTTTACAAGACCTGATATTTGTGCTCTCCCGGTCGCGGAAACTGATGACGAAAAAAGCTAAATTTGCCAATATTCAAATCGCTGCAGAAAATCCCCTGCAAATGATAGCCCCAACTGCTATACGGTTTCATACTCCGATAACACTGTAAATTCTGAAAATAAGCTCAAATATATGTACTTTTTTCACTATTCTAGTTTTCCTTAGGCCCATGCTAAATGACAACTCCACTTTAAGCTAGCTCAGCGGAGGCATGTATTCGCATCTGCAAGTCATTACGTCATAATTTCAAGATCAAGGCTACTCAACTAATTTTCTTTAAATAAGTGAAACTCAATTCTAGCCAGTGAAACTTTAATTCTGGCAATTATTATTATTTTAAAGTTCAAAAATGCACTTCAATCCGTAAATTGCCTCTTATTTGTAAATTTGACCCTGGCCAATTCGACACTAACAGTTGAAAACTGTTTACGGCCTCCTTTCCAAAACCCGGTCTGACTGCACATTTTTCTCCCCTTGTGAGAAATCTGCTCTTTTATTCTACCATTCCATGATAACAACCCTCTTGTAGTTATAGTAATACGTTTAACAACTAACAACTAAAATGGAAGGTACCGAAATACAATTTTAAAAAAAAATCACTAATAGTGTTTCCTGTATTATTCTTTTTAAGCTCTGTCGGAAAACATGCGTGATGAATCAATACCATCAGTTTTCGGCCGGCCAGATATTCGGATAACTGAGAGCTTCCTTAATATGTTTGTTGGAGTGGCCGGCATGATATCTGGAGCAATACAACGTAAGTTTTATATATCTATAGTGTTACCACGTATAGAAAGAGATAAACGTTTAAGATATTTTGATAATTTTACCAATATTAAGTTCTTACATTAGATCTCGTCACCCTCTCTCTCTCTCTCTCTCTCTCTCTCTCTCTCTCTCTCTCTCTCTCTCTCCAAGAAGAAAATATGCTATCAAATGTTAAACAAACCAAAGCAAAATGAGATTTGAGACCAGTCCCAAAAAGAAACATTACTGAGACTGGTCTACATCCAAACTCATTTTAAGGAAAACAAAAATTGTTCCAGAGTTGTTTATTGTTCACCGATGTACATTTTAACGAGATGCGAATCACTGTTTGTTTCTACTCAGTGGTCTACTCTTACTATAAAGTTATCTCCAGTAAACATTTTAGAAGAACTTCATAAATGAGGTTTTTGACATTGATTTACTTTATATTTCAGTTATATTGACATTGCTTTTAGTGTTTTGAAGAAAAAGCATAAAGTAAATAGTACTGGTAGAATGAAAGTATTAAATCCTTCAACAGTAATTTTCATTGTTTTGCATTATGCTGCTGTAAGGAATTATAACCGGATAAAAACACAAAACAAGCGTCTAAACGATTAATTTCAATCGATTGTTAAACAACCGTGAAATGATGAAACAGTTGAGAATACAGTCTTGGTGTAATTCATTTTTAAATCGGTATCGGTGTAGTAAATAGTAGTCTATATGATTATTGGTTTGTTTCAGTGCAAATCAAAATAAATGGCTTCAATTATGGCATGTCAAACGTTGCTAAATTATATATGTATGTTATTATTATTGTATGTTTGTTATTGTTATTCAATGTCATGACATTCATATTCTAAAATTTTCTGTTGTTATTGTATATGTCGTTATTCTTATTGTATGTTCGATATTCTTATGGTAAAAGTCATTATTGTTATTCTATGTTTCGTTATTGTTGTTGTATATTTATTATTGTTTTTGTAAGCTTGATATTCTTATTGTATGTGCGATTTCCCGCGATATAAATAGCACAATGACGCTATACAAATACAATCATATAACATAGAATAAGAATGACACGTTTTTTAAATAGGATCGTCAGATATTGAAAAGCAATGATGACTTTTACCATAAGAATATCGAACATACAATAAGAATAACGACATATACAATAACAATGGTAATACGTATAAGTTAGATAATACATAAAAGTGTGTTACCGGCTAGTATCATCATGCGCGGGGAATCTAAAGGAACGTAATTTGGGTAGCAAACGAGCCTCGTAGAGGCGAGTTTGCTATCAAATTACGTTCCCTGAGATTCTCCCAAGCATGATGATACTCGCCGGTAACACACGAGTATGTATTGTCTAACTGATTTATTGCATGATTAAAAAGAGTAAACTTAACACATTTCTAAATATCATAAATTTAAAATATTTAAAAATATTTCCCCTCTTAAGCCTCCCTTAGAAACATTTCATGATAAACCCCCAACTGCCTTATAAAAGCCAGAAGATGGCGCTGGGCAGGTTTTTATATAAATTATGCATGCTTCACATCAGAGATCCCTTTTTCAAAATTTTAAATAAATTACTGAAAAAAAGTTACAAAAAAGTGAAATACACATTGAATCATTCTTTATTGATTGTTGTAATTATTTTTTAAAACAAAAAGTTGTGAAATACAGTTCCAGATTAAATTTAAAGTAACTGCTAAAAATTTGAATTTGCCAAGAGGCGCTAACGATGTCATGAACCCTGGAGAAATAGAGAATGTAAACAATTCCCACGTGGCTAATTTTATCAACAAACCTGATGAGCAGAAGGTTTCATGTATCAATGGAATTAACACCTAGAGCACATTTTTAAACTGAATAGAATATCATAATCATTTTTGCAGTTATATTTTTATGTTACTTAAAAATCAAGTTTTAAATCAAGACGTAGAGAACTAAACTAAAGACATACAGTAATCAATTATTTCAAATAGCTTATCATTTTCAATACCTTATCACAGCAACACTTGCTAATTTGTGTATTGTTCTACATCCCAGACAGAGAAAACTGTGAGCGATACCTGTGTGCAACGGAATTTAAAGCACGGCTAACCGTGGCGATACCACAATTTAGAAAACAGAAAACTTCAAAGGAAAACGCCGCAGTCATGCAATAATTAGAATATGAATGGCACGACATCGAATAACAATATCAAAGATACAATAAGAATAACGAAATATAGAAAAACAATAATGACGTTTACTATAATAATATCGAACATACTATAAGAATAACGACGTATAGAATTACAATGGTAAGACTTAGAATATGAATGACACGACATTGTATAACAATATCAAAGATACTATAACACTAACGAAATATAGAATAACAATAATGACTTTTAGAATATGAATGACAAGACACTGAATAACAATAACAAACATACAATAATAATAACATACATATATAATTTGGCAACGTTTGACATGCCATATTCAAGTGAAAATGTAAAATTTGAGGTTCACGGGTTAAATATATCTTGCTCTCAGATGAAAAAAAATCACATTCCTTTCAGTTTTACTAATTTCATCCGCAAAACGTGTTTTTCTTACGAAATGTCCGCACATGTGTATGTTGTAACGTTTTGACATGAACATTTTTACATTTTAAATTTGTTGTTCTTGTTGGACATCATGTAATCTTAGTCTTTTCGGAAGTTTATTTTTATCAGTGAAAACTAATGTAATGCATATATTGCATGTTGTAGAATTAAGTCTTGTTTGATGCCTGTATGCTATAAACACAGTGTAAATAGTGGATTTATCAGGATATAGTCTATTGTGATATTTCAGAAAACAACTGAAAAACAAATAATTTATCCTGATGTAACCTGTCAATTATATTTCAGTAAATCTCTGACAGTATTATCTGGATATAACCTATCGTTATATATTGGAAAGCATAACATTTATCTGGATATAATATATCGTAAGACATTGGAAAAAACATAACGTTTATCTGGATATAATCTATCGTTAAAAATGGGAAAACATAATATTTATCCGGATATCATCTATCGTTATATATCAATAAATCATTGAAAGCATAATATTTAATACAAAGTTATTTCTATTTTAACGTTGGAAGCCGTCAGCACATTTTTTACAAATGACATATATTAGAAGAAGTCATTGTCCGAAAAGTCTGCCCAAAACTAAAAGTGGATGCATTAGGAATTTTTACATCGGTATCATCAGTCGAACTTTGTTATTTCATAGAAAATTGCCATTTTAAAGAAGAGTTGCTTTTCAGCATTTCGTCTAATTTTAGATGGTGTTGATGCGGCAGACAAGAAAGATGGATGGAAGGTTAACTTGAGATTAGGTGGAAGCTTCTTACTGATGGTTGGTGTGGTTACAGCGGTGCTCATCATACTTCACAAGTTAGGAAAATTTAAACTAAAGGAGAAAGCAGGTGCCCGACAGACTCGCAAATCTACAAATAAAAATGAAAATGAGCCATCTGACGACCAATTACCCGAAGACATAGAGGACATATCAATGACAGAAGGTAGTGGTAAAATGCAAAATATTGATGACTACAAAGATGTTCAACAGCGAAATGTTCCGATGAGACATGTTAGATCTGCCGGCTCATTGGCCGATGCCAGTCACCAAGATGGAAATGTGCCACATGACGAAAGAATGCAGCAAGTGTATGGAATGCCTCCAAAAACAAGACATTTATCAGTGGGCAATTTTACTGCAGAAGCAAACAATCAAATGCACCCTGATACAAGAATGAGTCGAAGTTATTCCGCCAGTGAAAATGCATATGAACAGCATCATGTTCATGCATTCAATCAAAACATGCAAGGACATTATCCATTCCAAGGGAGAAGCCAATACGTAGCCGGACATAACCAATTCCAAGGAAACAATCAAGTAATTCATGGACACTATCCATTTCAAGGAAATATGCAGGGACACTATCCATTTCAAGGAAACATGCCGGGATATCAGTTTCAAGGAAATGATCACAACATGCAGGGACCTCCTGTCCAAGAGAGAGGAAAAGGCAAGCGGGGACGGGATTCGAAACATGGAAAAAGTCAAAACTATCCATTCAATGGGAAAAGACAACCTATTCCGAGCAATGATCCGAATAGGTCAAAAGTTAAGACAGATAACTATGTTGAAGAACAAATAACGGATGAGGGGACAGTTTTGTATTAAATAATATTTCTGTCGCCAACATGCATGTTAAATCAGTCTTATTAAATTGTATAAATGTTGTTAGAACAATTTGGAAAGAGGCAAAACATACTATTTAAGCTTTTCAAGCGGCCATCATACCGCGTCTTTTATTTCTACAGAATATTTATCCTTTTCAATGTTGACTACAAAGAAAGGAATCCAGCCCTTATTTTTGCAATGAACTGTTAAACATGCAGAGACAATCATTCCAAGAGACAGAATAAAAGAAGAACGGGCGGGATACAAAACGTCGAAACAGAAATTTAAAATGTACATTACATTGAGAGACAACCTATATCAAGAAATAGTCATAATAAAACAATTATTAGTGCAGATAACTATGTTGCAGAACAGTTAAGACATGAGGGAAACATATCGTATTAATTAATATTACCCTCTCCTCTTGACATACATGATGTTAAAACAGTCTGATTACGTTGTTATCTACGCTGTTGTTAGAACTCGGGAGGAGACAAATTATAATTGTACGTTTTCCGTACGGCTAACATACCGTACCCTGTTTCAGTATGATATTCATCCAATATTCTGAACAAATACAGGTTATTAGCTTCATATTGCGAAATATGCATGACTTCTGCAGCCGAAATAATGTGCGACATTTAGGACACTATATTTTTCTACTGAAGAACGAGTACATATTTCCCGATGCAAAGCTAATACGTAACTACAAGTATTAATATTGTATAGATATGATGAATGACATGAATAGATATAACGCAACGACACATTAACGACGTCAATATGGAAAAATACTGACGTTTCCGGTTCAACTGTAACTTATTAACGGAGAGTAAAACATGCGAGTGAAGAAACTTTCCTTATTGACTACACAGCAAGGAAACCCTCCAATTGCTTTTCAAAGAAACGGCCAAATCTAGGAAAGATGTTCATTCCAAATGACCAGACAAAACAATCCAGTGCGGGATTCAAAACGTCGACACAGGCAAGCTACCTATCTCCCGGACAGAGAAATCTGTGCCAAATAAATCCAAATAAAAGAACAGTTAAGTTAGATAACCATTTTACAGAACAGGTAAAAGATAAGGATATTGTTTTCTATTAAATAACATTACCTTCGTACAAAATCATGTCACTTTCCATGTTAAACCTCTTGTTATACAAAGTAATCTTTGTAGAATATGGTATCCACTTTTTATGAAATATTTCATGTTTATATTATAAAGAACAATGATTTATGAAGTATAGAATTCCAAAATAAAAGTTTTCTTGAGGGGATATAGCAAACCAAAGAGACTGATTATACCGTCAATCTGACTAAAGTACTTGATCTTCTAAACGAAGATCTGAGAACGACCTATTCACATTCGTCTTCTGTATATTTTGGATTTCCAGTATTGCTATTTTTATTTTATCCAATCAGACGACTTGTTCGAATGTCAAAGAGTAAGAAAAATGTGCAGTTATTCTAGGGCTCGAACCCGGGACCCCTCGCTTACAAAGCAAGTGGCCTACCAACTGAGCTAACCGGGTATCTGATACATTATGACATAAGAATTGTAAATATCAAAAGTCAAGGCTACAGGTAGATTTGCAAGATGTTGTAAGTTAGGCTCTGATTGGCTAGCGAAAGGGTCGTCAGAACGAGGCAATGAATAGGTCGTTCTCAGATCCTATGCGTAGCGTAATAGGATATGTACTTTAGTCAGATTGATTATACCGTTAGCTTAGGTATTGTTAGAACACATGAGAAGGAAATAGACAGTTTTCCATGTGACTAGCATGATACCTCATAATTTCATTTCTGGATGATATTTTTGCTTGATGATATTCAACCTGACTAAGAAACAAACTTCTTCCCAAACACTTGTTTAAATCCAGTCATAGTGGTTACTGAGTTTCGTGAAAGTCATAATGTCACTTCATGAAAAGTCTTTCCGAGTCATAAAATATATTTAACATCGAGGAGGTAGATATTTTAGTCAGACAGAGTGTGTATATTTTGCGGGTTGCAGGTTGCGGGCTACGGGTTGCGGGCTGCAATGCAATATATATCAAAGTGTTATTCTTTTTATTTAACTTTTTTTTTACTTAGCCTTAGACAATTTTCAAAACTCGTTGAAAAATTTATTATGAGAACCTTTCAGTCCCATTCTAAATACCAAAATTAATTTACAAGTTTAATTGTTTTATTAGATGAATTCTTTCAACAGCATTTAATTTAGCATAAACAAGAGTAATTTAAAATGACATTCTCACCCAACATCATGGTTGATGTAAATTAAATTATTCTGTGCAACAGTAGGAGAGAAGATGCATGCAAAATAAAAGTGAGGACTGTATCAAGTGTTGACATTGAATTTTGAGCTGAGAACTTGAGTGTTGTTCACCACACACCATCCCATTATGCTGAGAAGAGTGATTGAAATAACAGAAAGAGTACAAAAAAAGTATTATGGCACATTGTATTGAACTATAAGCTGAGTGCATGACAAATTTTCCATTGTATCTACCCGCAACCCGCAACCAGCTATTTAGTGTATATATTTTGCGGGTTGCAGGTTGATACAACGGAATATTTTTTACCTTTATAGCAACCCGCAACCCGCAATTTAGTGTTACTGAACCTCAAATGGATAGTTGAGACATTCGTTATGCATAAGTTTATATTCAGTGTACAAATATGATATAAAAAGTATTTTTGTATAATAATGAATATTTGTTTCATAAACATTCCGCTATTTCACTATGTCAATTGTATGCTACCTGCATAATTAAATTTCATTTTCTAATACATGTAGATCAGATATTTTTATTGTCATAGCAAACTGGACTTACACTGCGTATTTGCTTTAGCTATCATTTGTAATTGAATGATCTAGTTAAGAGTACTTTCTAAGCCAAAATTTTATGACAGAAGCAATGACTGATTATTGACTAATTAACACGTTTTAATGATAAATGAGTATGAATTTATGAGCACCCACTATACATGTAATTTAGATGATAAAGTTATATTAAAGACATGCTTATTTAAAATGGCTTTTTTAAGTGTGTGTGTGTTTTTTTTTTGTTTCTTTGATACTGATTTTAGTGCTAAGATAAAAATGTATGTGACCAAAGCGTTAGCGAAAGTCTGTGTTATATAAAAATAACAGGTTCAGTTTTTGGTAGTGCAATCTCAAGGGTTCAAGGAAAGATAACTCGATAAGTGAAGTGTAATGTTGTACACCAAAGTTATTTCCCTGCACTGCAGAGTTGTAATCATTTAAATTTTCTCTTTTTCTTGCAATTAAGTAATTCATGATGTTAAGTATATTATGTACAATTACAGATTGTATCAATAACAAAATACATATATTTCCCTTTTTTATACAGAAAAAAAGCAACATTGTATTTTAACTGTCATCTGCCAATGAGTTTGTAATGTAAACAAATATAGAAAAGAAAACAGATGGATTTGTGACAACATGCAAAAATATGCGACTGACATTAACGGGACAAATGACAAATTTTCATGCGAGCATAACACGTGCCAAGTAATTTACCGTCATTCAGATGTTTATTCAATTGGTGCACATTGCTTAACACCTGTTCCAGTCTTGTATTCACATATATGAACTCAACTCCTACACACTTTACAGTAACACTTATGGAAATTTACTGTACTTGAATGTTAATCTAAAACACTTTTATATACATTATACTTAAACATGCCGCGGATTCAATAAGTAAAACGGGACCCCTTATTCTTAGCTACACATGTAATGTAATTTTGATCAATGTAGCCAAAATCTTCTAGTGGTTTAGCAGTTTAGATTCGAAGTGCCATATCTCCTTTTGTCCTTATATTTGTGTAGCCATTTTACAAAAGTTTTAGTCATCTTAATACATCTGTATGAACATGTAAATGTAGTTGATTGTATTATGCCCAGTTTTTATTTGCCAATGCAAAAGTACTGTTACTATCAGAAATGTAGTCTTTATTTTAGCGCTATATTCTTAGAAAACAAAGTATTGTCAACTTATTTATACTTTTATGTCCAGCAATACAATACCATGAGTTTTTAACGTCTTAAATAGATTGGAACATTTGAATACTTTAAATACTACATAGTTCTACTTACTAAACTGTCAACAAATTTGTTTCTAATACAGTTTATCAATAATTACCCAATTAATGTATATTAAGAGTTATTCTATATAATAAAGCCGATTGATTAACAGCTTTCTCTTTATGTTTCCAATATTGATTGTCACATTCAAAGCAATAGCAAGTTTATGTAATACATACATAGGCTCCTGCCAATGTATTTTTTATAAAATAAATGATATTTTAAGTAGGTGTGAATACATTTTCCTAACCTAACCGACTTGGTGGATGTGCTGTATTTCACAAGTTTTCATTGTAATATTATTATTCATCCGAGAAGAAAGATTTGTACACAACTATAAAAGGATGTACTATGTGTCACAAAAAACACGGACACAGATCCAATAGAAATAGTCACCTTGCAAGAACGTAGCCTCCTAAACACGGAACCCTACAACATTGTATGCATGGATATGTAGAGGATCGAAATCTACACAAAACCAGATAGACAAAATAAAACAAATAGTACCAAGGACAAAAGCCATGTACACGAACAAATGGATGGGACGGAGCGGGCACCGCCTTAGAAGGGTCAGCGGCAAAAACGTCATTGAGCTTTCAGGAACGTATCATTCTAATGTAAGGGACACAGAAATCTGTACTTTCCATGGGAATTAGTTGTAACTGTTCCAACACTATCATGCGGATTTTTAGTAATGCCCGATTAGTCACCCTGCCTATCCTTGTGATTCTTTAGGGCATTATAAATTATGTAAGTTTGTAACCACAAAAAAAAAACAAATTCAAATATATGTCAACAGATTAATCTAGATAACTCAAATTGATTAGAAAGCATTTCCTTTCACACCAATGTCCAAATACAAAATTGTAGCTTTCTTTTGTGCATAAATTGTTCCCACGTGGTTTAAAGGGCTGAGATCTTGATAACAGAAAAATCATTGTACGTAATAACTTGGCTTATTCATTTAAAAGTTGGCTGACCTGATTTTGTGCCAACAAAACGCAATGTTTAAAAGTAATAAATTTTCCTAAGTGCATTAATGAAGTTCAACGAGATGACTGGGTTACTGTTCAAATGTTAGCAAAGTCGAATGATTAATGTTCCCCGCAAACTGTACTGGCACTTAATCTTTAACTCATAACTTCATTCATATACTACGCCAAGAGGCCCACTGGATCTGAAATGCTTAGAATTTTGCCTTCTGTCCTGTTTCGTTGGATCCTTAATGGTATTTCTCCTTTGCTCCGCCTTCTAATAAGGCATTGGACACATGCGTGCATAGTCTTAAGGTTTGCCCGCGTAGACAAATATTTCTACAGTTATTTTGTTATCATTTTGTATAACTGGGTATCGCATTGCGGTGATAATTTTCATTTATAGTATCATGTAAGTTTCCAACGTGGTGGAAATTAAGTGTGTTGTTTCGTGCGCACCGTTAACTGGTTAAATCTCCCCAGTGGTCTTTTTGCCATTGATCTTTCCAAGACGGTGTCCAACCACTGTGCTTCTTTATTTGTATGTTAGCTCACCTGTCACGAAGTGACAAGGTGAGCTATTGTGACCGCTTAATGTCCGTCGACCGTCGTCAGTCGTGCGTCGTCCGTCAACAATTTAAAAAAAAAATCTTCTTCTTGAAAACCACTGGGCAGAATTACACCAAACTTCACAGGGATGATCCTTGGGTGGCCCTTTTTCAAAATTATTCGAAGAATTGAATTCCATGCAGAACTCTGGTTGCCATGGCAACCGAAAGGAAAAACTTTAAAAATCTTCTTGTCCAAAACCACTGGGCCTAGGGCTTTGATATCTGGTGTGTAGCATCATCTAGTGGTTCTCTACCAAAATTGTTCAAATTATCCCCTAGGGTCAAATATGGCCCCGCACTAGGGGTCACATGGTTTATATAGACTTATATAGGGAAAACTTTGAAAATCTTCTTGTACAAAACCACATGGCCTAGGGCTTTGATATTTGGTATGTAGCATCATCTAGTGGTCCTCTACCAAGATCATTCAAATTATTCCCCTAGGGTCAAATATGGCACCGCCCCGGGGGTCCCAAGTTTTACATAGCCTTATATAGGAAAAAATGTTTAAAAATCTTCTTGTCTGAAACCACAACACTTAGACCTTTGATATTTAGTTTGTAGTATTGTCTTATGGTCCTCAACTAAAATTGTTCAATATTTCCTTACGAGACTTCCGGTTGGATGCAACAAAATATTCAGCGGATGTTAAACAAGGAATATAATTGATATATTATTGCTTTCTGGAATTTAAACTTGCGGATTTATTAGGATTTGATCTTATAACTGAACGGTATTTGCATTTGATTGTTTTTGAAATGTGACTTTTGAGAACTGACAGTTTTTCGTTTGCTATATGGGTGGGGTATATTAGAAAGACATTCAAACACCCCAGACGTTTGAGCAAAATTTCGTCACGGTTGATTAAACATGAGATTAATTCACGGAATAAAATAACGGTTTTTATGGGAAAGCACAACAAGAAAAAACGCAAAAAGAGCAGTGAATCAGACAATGAAGGATTAACCCTGTATAAGATGTTTAGGCGAGACGATGAACCGTTACCATTAGGAACAGACGACAGTGTTTGTATTAGTGACGTCATAGGAGAAGCTAACTCTATTTTGTTTAATGATAGTTGCCAAGACAATTCAGTCAAAAAGAAAAACAGTATGAAACTGAACAGGAACAGGAAACAATGGCCACAATGAATGATCAAAATAATGACATAAGCTCAAAATTAGACCTTGTTCTATCAGCAGTAACTGACATCAAAAAAGTCAAGACAATTTCAAAAAGATGTTCGAGAAAAAACTTGACAGAATGAAACATGAACTGATGGAGAACATTGATTCTAAAGTGCAATCGTTACGTGATGAAATTTCGAGGGACATAAATAAGGAAAGTGGTCGGATCGATCATGTTTTCAACGCCATTCAGTCGATACGGTCCCGTCTTGACGTGGTGGAATCACGTGACCACGGTACACCGAGTGAAGGATCCGTGGAGACTCGAACCAGTGCGAATCGCTCTAGCCAAGACTATTTAAACGACCCGGAAGTAACAGTTATTGTTAGTGGTCTACCACACGAGCAGGGGGAGGACTTAATAGAAAAGGCTACACAAATGTTAAGTGCTATAGGTGAAGAGGTCTCTGCCAATGTATTCATCACAGGAGCGATACGATTAAACAACAGGTTTAATGATAAACCTGGATATGTGAAACTTAGCTTCCAAAATAGAACGCAAAAAGTTTTAGTTTTACGTCATAAGTATTTACTGAAAAACTCTGACACTTGCAAAAATGTATACATTAACAGCAGTAAATCGCACACAGAACGGTTAATTGAAATCAATGCACGAGCAATCTTACGTCAAATGCAGGGCAACAACGGTAGATTACGGGTAGACGCGAAGGGACGCATCCGAGATCGAACGGAACGTCCGGCACCAGCAGGAGAAAGGATGTAGGAAATAACCCGTTCTTTTGGGCACATTAAGTTTGCACATTTAAACGTTTGTGGATGGACAAGAGAAAATCATAGACTCCGTGAAAGTATAATATGTGCTATTGACGCTGATGTAGTGTCTGTGAGTGAAACACATTTATCAAAGCAAGATACTTTAAAGGTTGAAAATTATTTGTGGTTCGGATACAACAGATCTGTTCAACATCGAAACGCCCCAAAAGCTTCCGGAGGGGTCGGGTTGTTAGTTAAAAAGTGGATAACTGAACAGTATGAAATAAGTGTCGTTGATCGAAATTTTGACGGCATTTTGGCAGTGAAACTGACATATAGGGTAACGAATAGTGAAATATTGTTCTTCTCATGCCATTTACCTCCTGAAACCTCTCCGCATGGTAGAGATGCAGAGGCGTTTTTTGCTCATCTTCTAACGCAGATTTATACACATAGTGACTGTGATAAAATACTAATTGGAGCTGATTTTAACGCAAGAATAGGGACTCTTTCTGAGATTCTAGAAACATGTGACTCAATCCCAGTGATAGACAAGACAATAAATCAACATGGACATGAACTTATAGATTTTCTAAATAGTGCCAGGTTTTGTGTATTAAATGGGCGATTAAGTCCCGAAGACGATAACTTCACCTGTATCTCAAGTAAAGGAAAATCGGTTGTAGACTATATTTGTGTACCGCACGATAATTTCAATACCTGTAAATATCTCAAAGTGTTAACGGTCCAGACTATTGTTGAATCCCACGCACTGCACGGTTTACTCGGAGAAAGATCACGGTTACCAGACCATTCGGTGATAATAACAGAAATTAAAACGGATTATACTGACAGCGATCACGCACCCATGCATGCCCCCAGCGAAGTACGGTACAATTTAAGGAAAATACCAATCGATTTTATGAACAGTGATAAAGCCCGTACAGCGATACTGAATCTTATTTCGCAACTCGAAGTAGCACGCGAAACGCAGGAAAACATAGATCATCTGTACGAGTCATTATGCGACGCTATTTGAAATGAAATGAACGACAGAGTGCCGAAATTTTCAACTTCAAACAAATCGCGAAAACGCTTTAAGGTTAAGAAACCTTTCTGGAATGATGAGCTAAGTACTTTATGGAAAAATATGACCGAAAAAGAAAGTTTATTTCTGAAATGCAGTGATAATAAACAGCTATGGAGAACTTTAAGGTGCGAGTATATCAGCGCACGAAATGTGTTTGATAAGAATTTAAGAAAATCTGAACGTGCGTATAGACTATCAAAGGTCGCCGAGATTGAGGAGATGACCACAACGAACCCCACAGTTTTGGAGAAAAATTCAAAAACTAGGGCCGCGCAAAGATAAAAGTATCCCGATTGAAATCATTAACAATGATGGAACAATATCATATGATGAAAATTCGGTATTCGATCGTTGGGCGTTTGATTTTAAACAATTATACAACTGCGACAATCAGGACGATTTTGACGAAGTTCACTACAATCGAGCGAAAATACACAAACAACTTATTGAGAATACAATCAGTGACCCCTTATATGTGCCAAACACAGACATGAACAAAAACATAAGCATTGATGAAATAGCTTACTTAGTTCAAAAAGCAAAGTTGGGCTCAGCGTACGGGTACGATAATATACCATACAACGTCTTGAAATTCACACCAGTCATTGGGGTTTTACATACACTATTCCAGTTTATATTCGACACGGGTTTAATCCCCTCTATATGGAGAAAAGCCATCATCTGCCCAATTCTCAAAGACAGAAATACGGATACTAGAATACCTATGAACTATCGTGGAATCAGCTTGCTGTCATGTATAAGCAAGTTATACAGTGCCTTCATAAATAAAAGACTAACATTTTATTTGGAAAACAATAATATCCTCGCAGACGAACAGAACGGGTTTCGCGCCAAAAGATCATGTGAGGAACATGTTTTCACGTTGAACAGTGCTATACGCAATAACAAAAATGTTTTCACAGCGTCCATAGACTTGAAACGTTGCTTTGATTATATTGATCGGGATATGCTGCTTTATAAACTGCTATTAAATGGAATAGACGGAAAAGTGTATGACTCGATCAAGAATATTTACGCAAGCTCGGTTTCATGTGTGAGGATAAATCAGAAATGCACAAGCTGGTTCGATTGCTTGACGGGCGTAAAACAGGGCTGCAATCTTTCGCCGACACTATTTTCTATATTCACAAACGACCTCGTCAAGGAAATAAATGACCTTGACATTGGTATCCTGATGGGCGAGTGTAAGGTGTCGCTTTTAATTTACGCAGACGACATAGTTCTTATGGCGGACTCGGAAGAAAACCTACAACGTATGTTAGATACTATACATGAATGGTGCAAACGTTGGCTCGTGCTCATAAACACTAACAAGTCGAAGTGCATGCACTTTAGAAGAGGAAGAACCCAATGTACAGACTTCTCTTTTAAAATTGGAGACAATATTCTCGAAACAACTGATCGATATAAATACTTAGGGGTACTTTTCCATGAGAAAAATGACTTCTCAAACTATAGCGACATACTAGCTAAAGGGGCCAGTAGAGCACTAGGGGGTATCATAGACAAAATACACAACCTGAAGGAATTTGGATTTAAATCGTTTGAAAAACTATATCAGTCATGCGTTATTCCAATCCTAGACTACTGTGCCTCCGTCTGGGGAAACAAACAATATCAAGCAATAGATAACGTCCAGCATCGTGCAATGAGATATTTCCTTGGCGTCCACAGATTTACACCTATTTTAGCTATGATAGGAGATACGGGATGGATCCCAAGTTACTACAGACGCTGGATTGCTATGCTAAGATTTTGGAACCGTCTTGTCACAATGGATGATACTAGGCTTACCGCTAAAGGATGGATTACACAAAATGTACAAACAATTGGTCCAGTGATATTAAGAGCATTATGTTAAAATTAGATATACCTGATTCTTTTACAAATAAAACAGTAGTGGACCTGACATCGATACCCTCAAAAATAAACAATTACTACGTAAATATTTGGAAGAGGGACATACAGACTGTATCAAAATTAAGGACCTACACATTGTTTAAAATGGATTTAAAGTGTGAAGACTATTTAAGTATGAAACTGAAAAAAAACGAACGGTCACTCGTGGCTCAGTTTAGGTCAGGAATATTACCATTACGTGTTGAAACCGGAAGATTTGTCGGCGAGTCACCGGAAAACAGACTTTGTACATTATGTACATCTCAATCAGTGGAAAATGAAAAACACTTTTTACTAGACTGTAGCTTATACGAAGATATAAGAAAAGGGGTATTTGATCATGCGCTCAGGGACACTGTATATATAAACTTAGGAGAATCCGAAAAACTGCCTTTTTTTGTGAATAACCATGTTAGACAATTAGCCAAATATCTAGTACAAGCATTTGTAAAACGTAGAAACACAATTTATACAAACTCATAACTTTTTTGATATCCTGTAAATATAATGTATATATGATTATGATTAATAATGTGTTGCATCTAAACATGGTATAATGACATGATTTATCAACATGGGTGACTTATAGGCCCAAGAGGCCGGGTGCCTTTTTTACTGTATAAAATACTGTATTATTTATATTACAATGCACAAGTCACGTTAATAAACAACTTACTTACTTACTTACTTATATAGGAAAAAATGTTTAAAAATCTTCTTGTCTGAAACCACAACACTTAGACCTTTGATATTTAGTTTGTAGCATTGTCTTATGGTTCTCAACTAAAATTGTTCAAATTGTACACCTTGGGTGAAAAGAGGTCCTGCCCTGGGGGTCCCAAGTTTTATATAGACTTATATAGGAAAAAGCTTTAAAAATCTTCTTGTCTGAAACCATACGACCTGGGCTTTTGATATTTGGTATGATGCATTGTCTACTAGTCATCTACCAAAATTATTCAAATTATGCCCCTGGGGTTAAAAGAGGCCCCGCCCTGGGGTCACTTAGTTATAGTTGTGAGTTATATAGGAAAAACATACTTAAAAAATCATCTGATTCTTTTCCCAAGACTGTTTAATTATAATTACCTGATGACCCCAAGTAATATGATGTCACTTGACTGTGACCTTGACCTACTGACCTACTTTCTTGGTTTTTAAGATACAGCCTTGAAATTTTGATGACATACACAGTTTTGCACACAAATCGTAAAACTGAATTTCATCGACCATGAATGTGACTTACTGACTTTCTTAATATTTTATCATCATTTTGACATTTGAAACATGTAGCTCATATTACTCAGGTGAGCGATCGTCATGACCCTCTTGTTTTATCCTCATTTGTTTTACTACTTTGTCTACGTATTTGTTGTGTACGCAGGCAAGACTGTCTTGTGTGATCATCTAGAGGAATCCACAAATTATGTAACATACGACAGCGAATCACTTAACACGCTCTTTCAAAATCAAGTTACATTACACTTAGATTTCTATACATATTATTCGTCCTTTTGAGTGTTTCGAACACCTCGAAATTTCTTAATCCATTTGAGCACTTAGAACAATAGGCATATTTTGTTACCCTTCGAAGTTTCTTTATCAACTTCTACATTTCATTTTTCAACAACAAATGACAAGACACTTAGATTTCTATACATATGTAGACGACATTATGCCTCCATTTCTGCGTTTTGAACAAAGAAAAAGATTTTGTCAATGTCATTGACAAAATTGCATATCTAAAGTGTTTTCCATATTTATACCCTCAAAGTTGACATGTTTAATTCCATTTTCAGAAGTACAGATATCACTTCATGTAAATTGATGCGATATTGTATTAAAAAATACAAAATTTCCTTTGACTGTCTTTGATGCAACTCTGCAGTATAAAGGCAAATTTGAGGGGTAACAGTGTTTTATTCACGCAATTATTACAGTCATATAAAATGATATTCGCTAACGTTATTCACTTTATAAATAGAATATATAAACAAAAACACATTTACATAGCGTTATCATAGCAAAAATGCACCATGTTCATACAACAAAGTAATATCTTTTGCAAATGTTCTTGAAGTAATCTTAACATTTAAAGTGTTTGTTAAATACGGAATGTTTTACACAGAAAACTTTATTATACTGCATAAAAGAAACAAGGATCATTCCTTGTAATATGTGTTATTGCCTGAGGACTATATAATTTCCTGATGAGCTAGTCTGCATAACAACTCCGTCATTTAAAGTTGCTTTGCAGACTTAAACAATCGAATAGGTGATTTAGACGACTTCATTGTTGGGAGTTGATGATATAGCGGGACGGCATGCTGTTGATTTTACAACTAATTTTCATGGTGGCAATCTCTTAGAACTTTTAACTGATTGTCATGCGTGTGTTTTTAATGGTCGTAATCATATCAAGAATGTTTTTACATTTGTTTATGCAAAAGATAGTGCAGTGGTAGACTACTGTATTACTTACCTTGAGGTTTATTCAAGAGAATTTAGCGTACTTAGTGTAAT
The DNA here is from genome assembly GCF_021730395.1 of Mercenaria mercenaria. Taxonomy (NCBI): domain Eukaryota; kingdom Metazoa; phylum Mollusca; class Bivalvia; order Venerida; family Veneridae; genus Mercenaria; species Mercenaria mercenaria. Next base: position 85,978,757 of record NC_069364.1, on the reverse strand, counting down.
GAACTCATTTCTAATGTTCATTTGAAAACTGGATTTACACAATTATTGATATCTGGCAATTCTGTACTGTCATTATGGGTGTCACGATACGCCTGAAGCGTACCACGATATATTGCAATACATTATTATGCAGTACATGCTTCAACAACCGTAGATATGAACGGAGATTCTTTTATTACGCAAAACCTTTACACACCTCCATACTCTTCAAACAGTCTGTCATGTACATATGACTCTCCATTATTTGGTGTATTAGTATATGATAATTCACCGCAATCACTGTTCAATAAGCCTTATTAAGATTAATTCGTTATAAAATAAATACAGATAACTTACTATGTACAAATAATTTTGTTCCATCTCTTCAAGAGAAGGTATTCAGGCAAGAAGTCTAAGACTTCAGAGTGATGTTGATAATGCTTTTACAAATAGTTTATAATTATTGAAAAATTAAATGTATGATAAGCTGAATTATAAAACTGCCCATTATGGTATTTGCAAAAAAAACAAAGAAAGGTTGGAAAACCTTGCTGGAAAACAAACTATTCAGCTTTTTGAATGCCCTCTGTGTAAATTGGTTGTAGTGTACTGATATGTATGTTAAGGAGCACGTGAAACTGGTTTTCTCACAGCAACGAAAACCTGAACGCAAAGTTCAGGAAAGTAAAAGACGCAGGAAAAGATATAGGAAAAAATGAAGCATTCTACTTTCTTAACATTTATATGCTTAAAAGATGGCCTATAATTTTATAGAAAGAAGTACATTGAGGAGTAAAATTAAATAACCCCAATATAAGTGCTAGTTGAAAACTATTAGCTGGTTTGGTTTGATGTACAATGTGGCCTCAGGCAAGGATGTTCTCTTTCACCGTAACGTTTTAATAAGGTTTTGAAATATAGGCTGCTGATAAAATATAGGCTGCTGATAAAATTGTATGCATAGAAAATGAAAGAGTTTGCATTCTTCTTTACGCAGACAATATAGTACTTTTAGCTGAAAATGAAGATTAACATTCTAAAATACAATAATTCTAAATCAATCTAACAGTAACATCATGCATTTTAGACCAAACTGTGTCAACAGACTACATATGAGTTCACGTGTGTTGATCATGAACAACAGATGACAGACAGATACACTTACCTTAGCCTTTTATTAGAATATTATTTTGACTTCAATATAACAACTAAGTCTTTGCTTAGAGTGCTGAAAGAATCCATGGGCTATTGATAGATTGCAAATACAATGTGTTTACAAAATTTTACGATAGTACAGTTAAGCCAGTTACAGCTTACGATTCTTCAGTCTTGGTAAGGGTCGATCTCTCGGAAGCATAGAGCATCCCAACCACAGCCAAAGAGCAATGCATCGCAAAGTAGGCCCACAACAAAAAGAATCTGTAACGGAAAAAAATTGTTGACGGGTTGATTTAAAAATCCAACAAGTTCATACAAAAATTATATGCAAAATACAGAAAAAAGGGGAAGGAGGCGGAGTGTGGGATGGGGTGGGGGTAAGGTAAGGAACAGATAAAAGGGTCGGATGTTGGGGGGAAGTGGAAAAAGGAAGGATGAATATTCAACAGAGAAAGCCATTTTCTTAAAACTCAGTCTCCCTACACCGTAATCCACAGAAGCGCAGACACGCACGTACACAAAACAAACACACACACAACTTAAATACACAGATAAACAAACAGACAAGTAAGAAAAAACAACACAGTTGAGCACCGCCAAAGACAAACACACACACACACACACACACACACACACACACACACGCAACACACACACACACACACACACACACACACACAAACACATGCACATACACACACAAGCAGGAAAGAATAGGTGGAGCACCGCCCATGAACGGCCGGCAGCCCAAGCTATGGTGGGCATGACAACTTACTTATATTAAAAGGAGCGGTGTACCAATGCAAGGGGGAAGAGGGGCGATGGGGGAAGGGGGGGGGGGGGGGGGAGAAGAAATAAAACGCCAACAACAAACAAGACAACACGCAATAGGGACACCGCCTTGGAACGGTCAGTAACCAATATGAAAGAAACTGGGGATGTAAAGGCGTTTAGGGCATACCAACATCGCACTTGTCCTACAAGTGTAAATAACATTAGGAACAAAATACCAGATCATATAAAGCAAAACATGTAAATAGGGCAAATCTTAAGGTATAATTACATCAATGTACTCAACAACTTGTCTGAGGTCGGAGCATCAAGAACCTAACTCTTAAGGGCATGACTAAGCAAGCTGCAAGACAAAAGTCTACCCTCTGTCCGTTTTTGTAAGATTTAGGAGAAAAGCATCAAGGAGTCTTACACTTTATTAGTCATCACACCATCAAATAGGATAATTTGTGGGACAATCACCAAACATGCACTTTAACAGTATTCGCATTATATCCTCTTGATAAAACTTTTTACACATTTTACAAATATCTGATTAAAATAAGCATTACGTTTAATTTTCTGAATTTTATAAACTACATCACCATAGTATACCGGGTGTGTAAGATTAAGTAAGGTTTGTGTAATATTCCTTTAAAAGTTCGGATGATTTGTAGTAAAATTTAGTGGAAGCCTTCCGTAGTTTATGATATCGGTAACACTGTTGTAATAACATTTTGGTGGTATCCTTAGAACACCAGGCATATGTTCATGCAATCTCGCCAGGCATATGTATGTTTTTGACAACACAGAAACTGACGTCACTCGACTTTGCCTTTTCTTATTTCCTAATGGGTAGTCAATTTTCAGCACTTTCTAACGATTTGAAAATACCTGGGCTTTAGCACGACATGTCAGCTTTTCATCTACGAGCAAATATTTGAACTTGGAATAAACCCAATTCCACAGGGGTCCGTAACGGAGCACGGGTATATGGAGACTTTTGGAACTTAGTCAAATCGTTCAAAAGGTTCTGTTTAATGTTGTCTGAGTGTCAGTGTATGCCTGGGATGTAAGATATTTCCGTATTTGAATGCTGCAGACCTAGACATTTCAGAAATGATTTCAAAATGAACTTCGTGCAATAAATGATGATTCTACGGAGGGATGAAAGGGCCATCTGACGCTTATACGTTTTATTACGTTACAGGTACGGAAAGGATATGAATATTTCTATCATTAAAATCCTCTAACTTTGAGCAAGCTCTTTCAACACAAATTAGTTGGGAAGTATAGAAACCGAATGATGTCGCTCGAGGGACATTTCCATCAAGGTGGGGGAAGTTGAAAATTTCAAAATTGAAACTATCCCATTTTTCTTATATTTTGTTTCTAAATGACTTATAACAATTCTAAAATTTAAGTCCAAAAATGACGCTTCTAAAGCTGAAGTATATGCCTTGTTAAGCTGTAACTCTTTTCGGTAAATGTATTTCACCATTTCTGAAAAATATAGAATGTCCATATCTAAAATATCATCAAGGTACCACGAGGTTTCAAAAATACTTTCAATAAATGTCAAATTGTGTCTCATTTGACAAACTGAGCACGCAGTCTAGTTCATAACAGTATAAGACTAAATTAGCTATGGGTGGGGCGCAGTTAGTCCCCATCGGGATACCAATTATTTTTATAGCCAAATTTAATAAATATGTTATCTAACAGAAACCTTCACAATACCTGATCACAACTCCATAGTGTGTATTTGTTAAATTTACTTTTAGAAAAAAATGCCTTAGTTTAATTACACGCCAGATAATCAACGTTTTCTCTTGCAAATGTTTTCTCAATTAAAGTACCAGTTTTTCTTTTATGAGATTATGTGGTAAATTAGTATAAAGGGTAGAAAAATCATAAGTGCTTATAGTCAAACATTTGTAGTGTAACAGCTTTTTGATAACAGCTCCAGAATTCTTGATGGACCAAAACAGATCGACCCCTGAGTTCTCATATACCTTGGAACAATACTTCTGCACATGGTCTTTTATTGCAGTCAGTAAATAAGTCAAAAAAAGGAGGAAACAATTTTATAGTGCATAAGGTTGAATTTGCAATGAATCGGACTTTATATGGGGTTTTGTATAGTTTAGGGATTCAGTAAAGAGTAGGGAGCTTCATCGGATTGTCGTCAAGTCCGACATTAAAATTTATACATTGATCTTCATGACTTTTTACAATATTATTCTCATCTTATGGCCATAACTGGTAAGTTTTCGTATGTTTCAATTCATTTTGTTAAATGTCTGTGCAGTAAATGCGTCATATAATGATAATATCATTTGAAGGTTTGTCTATAGGAATTAACAAAATTTGTATGCAACTTAGATATAGCTTTCTTTTAATTTCGAAGTGAAAACTTGGGTGTAGGAGGTAATAAGGAAAGGTTTGATTCATGGAATTGTATTTGAGTTTTTATGAAATCATATATACTTCTGTATAAATGCTATTTACGAGCTATATGGTTCTTTCTTGGCACTGGTAAACTAACACAAAATAATGCCCTATATGATTAGCTTCCCTTTAACGGTCACTTCGATCTGCCCCCCCCCCCACCCCCTTCCCCATCCAGCGACAAAAATCATTCTTTATTTTCCGTTTATTGAATGGTCACCTTACTAACGCGACCAGTGGCCAGTTTATTTCATCCCAAATGCCATATTTCGCTATTAAACTGTCACTTGCAAGATTGCCAATCAGATGTGAAAGTTCAATAAAAAATAGCTTGAAAATTGAATATGTCGAAAATTGACTTTTGACATCGTTTTCAGCAGCGGACATTGATGAAGTGTTTCGTCGCATGTCTGTATCCAGTCAGATAAGACATTACGTCTATGCAACACACATGGTAAAAATTATCTATAATTAGGTCGGCAAATCATGCATTATTTATATAATTGAATGAACTAAAGGTAATTTTCAATGTCAAAATTGAAAAAAAAATAAGGAGAGACTACGAAATAACCAGTTTACTTTTTCGACAAAATGACCAAAACGTGCTTAAGTTCACCGGATGTAGAATTTAGTAAGGGGCGAGTTGACCTGGTCCCAAATAAGAACTATAACCTTGCATAAATGAATCATTTAAAATCATTTAAATCATTAAAATTGAAAGATCAATACCATTTTCTATAAATAACTATTTATAAAATAAAAATTTAACCACTTAAATGCTATTTTTTAATTTCTTCATTTCCTGTTGTATATCGACATCGTTAATGTCCCTAGGCAAGTTTTTAAAGTCCGTTACAACTTCTCTTTTTCGTTTTTGTTAGGTTCTGAGTTTGTCATTAGCAACTCATTAGCTTCATGTTTCTGATCTAAGGGTTTATATGGATGACTAATTTCTTCATGTATACAGTCCAGTCAGGATTATTTTGATATTTCAGTGAATTTTTACAATTCAACAGTTTAGTAAAATCAGATAGTTCGGTAGATAGCGCAAATTACCTAAAACTATGGAAATCCGAAGGTAGGTTCCACTAATATTTGTCTTTTGTTTTATTGGTTGAACTATAATCTACAATGTAGTAGAGTTCTTTCTTGAAAATCGATTTCTAAACATGAAAAACAATGTTGATAATTAATTCTGTCAGTAAAATACTTGAAATTCATAAATATATTACTTTTAGCTTGCAAGCCATGTAGTGTTTTCCATTGTTACAAGTAATTACGGCTTAGTAAGTGACGTGTTTTCAAATTAAATTAACAGTTTTAAAGTCAATTGCAACGACAACGGAAAAATGAAACAGAAACGAAATGTGGTAGAAGTTTTCTGCCAGTTTTGCCATTATGCTTGCTTCTTGAAGCAAGTCAAAGTGAGATTGTATTTAGCAGAAATGGCTATCCTATTTAGCTGGATTTTGCTATAGCACTTTGATGCAGTAAGCTGCATTCCCTATGATAATTTTCAGTTCAAATGACAGCTAACTACACATTTCTGGAGATCAACATGCCAGTTTAGTACATTTATAAATTTCAAATATTTTACTGACAAAACTAATTATCAACATCGGGATCATTGATTTCAACTCATTTAGATTTGAAGATTGAATACTGCTTAAGCCGGTGCTAGGGGGCGTGGGCAGTGTTGCATTTTCTATTACTGCTCATGAACAGACTCAATCAAACCGAGTCTGCAATTTTCACTGTTTGCCTTGATCTCGGTGCTTCCGAGGGATCTACTTTCCAGATTTTATCAACGTGTACCTTAATTCCTCAAGGGAGACAATCTGTTTACAGAATGTAAATTGTTAAGTGAACACCGTTTGTCAATCTTAATCATATCCGTGTTATTTTAAAGCAATACGAAAGTAATTTATTGTAAGTTATAGAACACTAATTGTTTTTTCATTATAACATTATGACGTGTATGACCTTCAATAAATCGAAACATGTATATCTAATCAGATTCTGTCCAAAAACTTGCTTAGTTTCACCAAAATATCGGTCGAAAATCATATAAATAATGATACTTTATTTAAGTAATTTCCGTATGAATGAGATGATCCCCTGTTTACATCGTTGGCATGGCGGGATAAATTCGTTTCATAAAACTTTTTTTAAATACACATACAATGTAGCAAATTTTGTCAAAATATATACTAAGATTCTGTAAGTGAAGTAAAAAGTTCCAGTTTTGAAAAAAAACACTTAATAGGTTTGTTTACATGACTGAACAATCAGAACGGACAAACATTACCTTATTTCTAGCTATACGCTTATCTTTTTCCCACTATGTTCCCTATACTTCTGTTTTAATTTGTGGTCTCTGACCAATAGGTTTACCTGCGATACAGAATAACACAGTCATACATCTAACAGTCCTGAAATTGTTTAATTTTATTTTGTCTTATTACTAAACATTTATCGCATAGTTAAACGCATTTTACTTAGGCATCAGATACTTTTCTCTTCCCATCAGTAGCTTCATCAACATATTTACAAAGGATTATGTGGGTTTTATTTCTTTAATCGTGTGTTTGTTTAACAAGCCTAGAGGTAAAATGTTTACTTTGCAGGAGTAGAAAAGAGTAAATAATCACCTAAATCTAAAATAAAAATATAGCGGAGCTGTTTTTCATGTTTCCATTTTTTTTAATCCAGGATCATTTTGTTGGCTAAAGTTACACTTTTTCATGAAATGATCCTTTAGTTCTTTTTAGATTGTAAATTTTAATGTTGTTTACTTTATAAAATATGTGGTGCCTACTTGAAGTATGTATTGTATAACCGTACCTAATGTTATTAAACTGCTTTGCGAATGATGCTGTTTACACTGTAGAATATGGCGAAATTTGCATATGGGAGACCGAGTATTGAGGGTTTCTTACACAGTTTGACATTCCAATGCGTAGAAAATTGATTGTTTTGTAACATAACTGTTCATGTTTTAGTTTATCTAAAGAGCACTGTTTGATATTTTACATATCCTTTGCAGTTAGATTACTCTGAAACTACCTTTGTATATACATTTGATTTACTTAGATATTTAATTTGAAATATTATGACATGCTTTCATGAGCTTTGGTATGTCGAACAGCCTCTAGCTCTTCGGTTACTGTGTAAGCCGCAAGAGGTTCTTTTTATGAGGGTTTTGTTCATGTGATTTATAGCCATTTAGTCAGTTTACGAGCTCAGAAGGTTTAAAGCTTTCCTTACTAAAATAGATGGTTTGTTTTGCCTTGAAACTTAGATGTGTTGCACAATTGAAGAATTGGTTTGGTGTAAATGGCCATGCAGTTCAAAATCCAAAGAAGTAGCTAGGTTGTATTTTTTGTATACGAATGGACATATAAGTGTACTGTAAATTTGGACCACCATTAAAGCCCAAAGCCTTATTTCCAGTGGATCCTTAGTAATATACGTCTAAGAATTTATTTATGCATGCAAACCAAGTACTATTAAGTTATCAAATAAACATACACTTTAACAACTTTTGGAAATTGAAGTTACACATAAAATATTTCTACAATATATTTGCCATTTACAAATACATTGAATATTATGAATTGAACTTAGACATTTTCTAGAACTTTTTTCTACGGACAGATATTATTTTTTAATTTTAACTTGTCTACTTCAGTACTTACAGTGTCAAATTTAGCGAACATTAGGTTATGTCACTATGCTCGTTTTCAATGTACAGGATAAAGGAATGACCAGTTAGAAACAAATAAGAGAACTAAAAATAGACAAAACTGTTAATCAAATATCATGACAATTTCAATGTACTGGTAATTTTTCTTAATTCGTTACTTCTGTATACATGATATTACATAACTGATACAAATAATCTTATTTTTTTCTAGAATGTGCATATGTTAATATCAATTTCCGAAAATTCCTCGTGTAATAAACTAAAACTGTAACAGAAAATGTATTTTTATGTCGCCACATTCATGTTGCGGGCATATAACGTTCGTACGTACGTCCCGTAATTTTGTGTGTTCAACAGCTCCAACACAAGCAGCCTGATTACCTTCAATCTTTCACAGATGAACAAGCTTGATGAGCAGATGACTTTCAAGGAAGAAACGTCTGCTGTGACTATATTTACCTTCAAACACCATTGAAGGGATATGCAAATGAAAGGCATTGACGTGAAAAAAAAACAAAGAAAATATCAAACAGGGAATGCCACGTTCCAAAAACGCAGCCTCCCCAAAACGAAACCCACAGCACGCAGACGTGCACACTACAAACACACACACACACACACACACACACACACACACACACACACTCGCATACAAAGCAAACACACGAGGACAAAACGATCAAATAAAGGAACACAGTGGGGCACCGCATTGGAACGGTCAGTGGCAAAAACACCACTGGGGAGCTTAAACCGGTTTATGGTGCGCACCCAACCTCACTTTTACCCCCCCCCCCCCCCCCCACCATGTTCCAAAGACACGGGACGGTGTAAAGATGACCATAAATAATGAATTTTTATTTGTTTATGTTTTTTATTTATGGCCCTTTCTTAATTTCACAAATTGGCCAAAATGAAGAAATGTGGTGTGTTCAACTCCTCATAAACTTTCTGAAAGAATGGATTCAAAAGTGCTCAGATACACAACTATATCTAAATATGACCACAAAGGATGGGCTGTGGCCATTTTGATCAGTGTTATGGTCATTTGTTAATTTCACCATATAGGATATAGTGAGGATATTTTGTGTGTTCAAATCCTGTAAGCTTTGAAGGTATGTATAGGTATGTAAAGTGTAGTAAAGAAAGTTTCAGTTTTCAATTGCTCATAACCTGGTGAAATGATTTTGTTTAAGGTTTTATAGACTAACAACCTTGTTATGAAGGCGATTGTAAATGATGAAGTTTTAGGTTTGGTCATTTTAGGTGGCTTACATCATACACATCAGAACGAAAGCATAAAAATAGGGGTATCCATTCTATTTTCTGATTTATTTATTAAAATATTTGGATGTAGGCTGATATTTACTAAATATAACCCATTTCTACATAAAATATTTAAACAAATAATTTTCTTTTGCGTATTTCTGATAGTTTTTGTTGTTAAGTATGATTTTTCTTATACATATTTAACATATATTAAACTTTAAAGTATAAACTTTAACTAGAACATGTAAACTTCTTGCAAATAGTAAACAGTAACAGCCATATCCTTTCCACAGCCTTAACGTACTAAAACGTATTAGCGTCTGATGGGCCTTTCACGCTTCCGTAGAAACAAGATTTATTACACGAAGCTTATTTTGAAAATATTTCTGAAATGTCTAGGTCTGCAGCTCTCAAATACGGTTATATCTTACATCTGAGGCATATACTGACACTCTCAGACAACATCAAAAATGACATTTTGAGCGATTTGATGATGAAGTTCCAAAATTAGCAATGTAACCTTGGTCCGTTACGGACCCCTGTGGGCTTTCTGTTTATCCAGAGCTCAAAGATTTTTTCATAGATTAAAAGCTGACATGCTGTACTAAAGCCCAGGTAATTTCAATTCGTAATAAAGTGCTGAAAATTGGCTCCCCAATAGCAAAAAAAAAAAAAAAGAAGAAGAAGAAGTCCACGCACATACATTCAGACGGGGTGACCCCTGCGCGTGACCCCTGACTATCTACAAATCAAAATGCGGCTTTCGTTTTCAAGTTTAGCATTTCTACTTTCATTTTATTATTTTATTTACTTCCGGAAATAGCTGAAGGTCGAGTGACGTCATTTTCTATGTTGTCAAAAACATACATATGCCTAGCGAGATTGCATAAATATGTGCTGGCCGTCCTAAGGATATACTGCATTTCTGTTTTTCGTTGCATTTACCTTTCCATTACATATAAACCGGCTTTTTTTAAGTTTTAACCTGCTAAAACATTTTCGTTTAATCAACTAGAATTGTCCAATATCGTCTGCTAATATTCATCTTATTCATCCCAAACAAAGAAGATCGGCAACTGCACCAAAGGTTGGGCAGTAACGACTCTCGGAAATGTTCTTTAAAATAATAGCATCGAAAACGTTTCATAGATATTCAGCTAAACTATGTGTTCCTAGCATAAGTTTGTCTAAAGTTTACATAACTTTTGAAATTAGTACTCTTTTCATGCAGTCCATTCTATATATGTGTAATAGAGTTCCGCTTAAGCCGGTGCTAATGGACGTTGATAGGTGTTGCACATTTCATTACCTCTCATGAACCGAGTCTGCCATCATTCTGCTTGGGTACAGTTTATGCTTCCAAAGGATCTTTTTACAGATTCTATTAATGTCTTTTGTATGCAATAGAAGGTTACGTTATCTGTAAATATTTATTTGGTCGAGCAGAATAAGACTGCATGTATCTTTAACAAATACTAAATTTTCTTTTACATTATTCAAACTTTTTAACGTGATTAAGACGCAATTAATTTTTCTGGTAAAGACATGTGCAAGACTACAGTTGATGACACTTTCGCTGGGTTCCATACCACTATTATCTCTCACAATTTATTGTGACACAATTTGGAGCTTGTTTCTCAAATATGTCTTTAAAATTTTGTCCCTAGAAGAACTTGAATAGTCTAAATGAAATACATAAGTGCAGAACACACATATTCCTAGTTTTAAAATCATTATGAAAGATTCTATCCTATCTATACATAAATTGTCTTACTTGCAATAGTTTCACCTGTCATTTAAACCTATTATAGGCCTGCTAAAAACTGTATGGATTCAATATGTCAATCACAAAGAATTTAAAAAAATTTTAATCTGTGATTTGAGCTTTGGTCCACAAAGACCACTCGGTTTTTCAAGCATCTTATTGTCGACTGCCAAGACGAACAGGACTCATGTCTGATTTGGGGTGAAATAACACTTGAATGTTTTTTGCTGCAAGAATTGCGATGTAATGAACATGTAAAGCTATTTTACATTCATATCTTATGACTGTAATATTTACGTAATTTACATAGCATAAAAGTAAAAGAAGACCAAGGATGCTGCCATGAGGAATCCTATACGTAACAGGCATAGTCTAACAATACATAATCAGCAGTTGATTTTCTGTCTGTTAAATATATGCCAATTAGTATTTCACGCCAATTTTCTTTAGATAAGGAAATGAAATATCAAGATCAACAGTATTAAAAGATGTTGGTAAACGTTTAACACTTTTATTTCTGTTATGACCCGTGATGTGCGCTAGGCATCTGTCAGTAAAATAAGAATTTCGGGTAAGAGTTTCGCAGGGAAAGTTTCTAAAAAACGTTTATTAGCTTACAACGCGATCCCTTTCTTTGATATCGTATATTGTAATCAATGATATTTGTTGCATAAAATATTGTTTAAACCAAATAAGAATTTCTAAACCCATACTGCAATCCATGCTATATATTATTTTCAACTAAAACATTTTCCAAAGTTTTAGACACACTGCTTAAAATACTGAATATTGTCTGTAATTGCCTAAAGCAATACCACTATTTTACGCTTAATCAGATGCACAATTTTCAGACATTGACATATTTACAATAAAAACAGTCTGAAATTTTAGGAAAACTGCAGCTTTTAAAAAATAAATTTAGCAGGGACTTTAATCTTTTAAAATCCTAAGTTCCTTTTTGAAATCTGACCCCCCTGTCACTTGCTTATAATATATAATATATCATATACTTTGTTTTTGTTTTTGTTCTCTGCTTTTGTAAAAGTAACACACATAAAATTTGAACTGCGTCATTATAGCTGTATAATATGCAGAAGCTCTATGTAGTACGAAAACAAGCTGCTTTTCATTTCTAGTGAAAATTTCATGTAAAAAAAGTACATAATTATGCCTCCCCCAGGAGACATATTGTTTTTGCCCTGTCCGTCCGTCCGTCCGTCCGTACGTCACACTTCATTTCCGAGCAATAACTGGAGAACCATTTGACCTAGAATCTTCAAACTTCATAGAGTTGTAGGGCTGCTGTAGTAGACGACCCCTATTGTTTTTAGGGTCACTCCGTCAAAGGTCAAGGTCACAGGGGCCTGAACATTGAAAACCATTTCCGATCAATCACTAGAGAACCACTTGACCCAGAATGTTGAAACTTCATAGGATGATTAACCATGAAGAGTAGATGACTCCTATTGATTTTTGGGTCACTCCGTCAAAGGTCAAGGTCACAGGGGCCTGAACATTGAAAACCATTTCCGATCAATAACTAGAGAACCACTTGATCCAGAATGTTGAAACTTCATAGGTTGATTGGTCATGAAGAGTAAATGACCCCTATTGATTTTGGGATTACTCCGTCAAAGGTCAAGGTCACAGGGGCCTGAACATTGAAAACCATTTCCGATCAATAACTAGAGAACCACTTGACCCAGAATGTTGAAACTTCATAGGATGATTGTACATGCAAAGTAGATGACCCGTATCGATTTTGGGGTCACTCCATTAAAGGTCAAGGTCACAGGGGCCTGAACATTGAAAACCATTTCCGGTCAGTAACTTGAGAACCACTTGACCCAGAATGTTGAAACTTCATAGGATAATTGCTCATGCAGAGTAGATGACCCCTAACAATTTTGGGGCACTCTGTGAAAGGTCAAGGTCACAGGGGCCTGAACATTGAAAACCATTTCCGGTCAGTAACTTGAGAACCACTTGACCCAGAATGATGAAACTTCATAGGATGATTGGTCATGCAGAGTAGATGACCACTAACGATTTTAGGGTGACTCTGTTAAAGGTCAAGGCCACAGGGGCCTGAACATCGAAAAACATTTCCAATCAATAACTTTAGAACCTCTGGATCCAGAATGTTGAAACTTCATAGGATGATTGTTCATGCAGAGTAAATGACCCCTATTGTTTTTGGGGTCACTCTGTTAAAGGTCAAGGTCACAGAGGCCTGAACATTGATAACCAGTTCCGATCAATAACTTGAGAACCTCTTGACCCAGAATGTTGAAACTTCATAGGATGATTGAGCATGCAGAGTAGATGACCCCTATTGATTTTGGGGTCAGTCTATTAAAGGTCAAGGTCACAGTGGCCTGTTCATGTAAAATCATTTTTTGGAAATAACTTGAGAACCACTTGACCTACAACGTTGAAACGTAATAGGATGATTGGACATGCAGAGTAGATGACCCCAACTTATTTTGAGGTCACTTGATCAAAGGTCAAGGTCACAGGAGCCTGAACAGTGACTTGAGAACCATTAGGCCAAGAGTGTTGAAATTTAGCGGGATGACTGGACATGCCAAGTAGATGATCCCTATTGCAGCCAACCATCAGTGTCTCTTTGACTTTCGCTCCTGACCCCTATTAACTTCTTGCCTATAGGACTTTGCATTGGGGGAGACATGCGCTTTTTTACAAAAGCATTTTCTAGTTTGCTGATTTTTTTCTTCTGAAATGTCCCCGGCCAGAATTTAATCAGATATTACCATACTGTCAGTTTTAAGAGCACTGAACATTAAGGACGCTCGCTACAGTTTCGTTATTTTTTTCTCAATAATAGATTTTGATGAAATGTTTTGTATTAAAAGATCATGTTATGATGTATTGAAAAATGAAATAAAAATACTAGGTCACCAGCTTTGTTTCAATTTAATATGCCCCTAGATATGGTGCTTTTTTAAACATTTTTCCAAATTTCTGTAATCCTAAAATATATTTCAGTAAAGTACAATAATCAGCATAAATTTGATTATCTAAGCATTGTTATAACGGAAAACAATATATCTATTTGAAACATGCTCAGAGAAATCAAAAGAACATGGTTTTGTAAAGAAAGGAATACTTGTTCAGCAGACCCAAGGGCTATTTTTGTCAGTTTTAAGTTGGTACTTCTGCTATTTTATCTAGTTTCACATAATAGAATTTAATCAAACTCTGCAAATACCTTTGGTTATGTCTACCTAATCTAAAACAAAAAGAAAATTGATAGGTCACCATATCAGATTTCGCTTAAATCAAATTACAACGAGGTAGGACGTGGCGGGCATTTATACAACGCAGGTTGGCACGAAATACTCTTTCAGTGTTTGAGCAAATGACTTAGAAAGGTATATATCAAATTATCAAACGGCAGATTTCTTAATAATCGGATTTTAAGGTGTTTCTGAAGCATTTTGAAGGCTTAGAACGATGAACGTTTCCGCTTTTTTTTTTTTTTAACAAAACCTATAGTTTACGAATGTACGGTACAGGTACGGTACGGGATTAGAAACAGCTGTGACTCAATGCAGAGTTGGAGCGTTGGTATAGATAACAGACTCCAGTATATGTCGGATTGAAGCAGTTTGAACTAAAAGTACTTTAAATGTATATATTTTAACCATGGTGATACTTACCCTAACCTTTAGTCAGTATATTATACATTTTGTACGTTAAATGCATGCGAACATACAATAATTTGCGAATTTTTGCCGTACGCGACATTAGATAATCACTTGCGGGCATGCGCAGAAGACCGTACCAACACTGCAGTGAGCTACATCGAAACCAAATTGGCACGGTGTTGGGGTAAATATCGACCCGTCCGGAAAAACTGTAGCAAGTGCCTTTAAACAGAGAAACTTTCAAATATAGTAGGTAATACATGTATTATCATACTATGGTAGAATCAGATAAGTAGGTAATACATGTATTATCATACTATGGTAGAGTCAGATAAGTAGGTAATACATGTACGGAAAGATAGTAGTACCAACCACCAAGAACGACAAATACCGAAAGTTACTATTAAACAGAGGAAACTCGCTCTAAACAGTCTCATTTCAAAGCGAAAACTGGTTTTTTGAGCAATATTTCACGGTCGATACTCGCGTAATACATGGAGACGTAACTTATAATCAAATATATACAAAGTTCAATAAGAAGGAACATTTTTATCACATAAGACGTAGAGTCGCTATTTGCAGGGGATCGCTAAGACATTTAAGACTTTGTTTTAATCATGTGCACATTCATACATTGTTGTCGGGCTTCAGGCTTTGCCTGTATGATCTCCTTGTATTAAAGTATTTTACGTCAATAATAACATTTAGCTTAAATAAGTTAAATCTGACAAACTATATAACTATAAAATACACTATGTAAATAAAGATACTATTGCTTTTGGTAAATTTTGTGACAATATATTTTTGGGGGTTTTTTTGTTGTTGTTTTAACAACATTTAATGTAAAACCGTTTCTATAGGACAAAACAATTTACTTTTTAATTACAATAAACTATCACCATAAAGATATAAGCACACCGCTCCGTGATTTTAACGTATTCAAGCCAATAACTTTTTGTTTTAGAGGTAGATATTGGTCGGCAACAAATATAAAGTTAGACCGAAAAACGTCAAAGCCATGCCGACACGGTAATATTCAAAAGATAATTGTCACCTTTGACATCTGGATCCCGTATCTCTTAGTTTCCTAAGGAAACGAATCAATTGTATTTAACATTAATATTTTTACTAACTTAAGATGTTTCACCACTCAAAAAAGTCTAGACGAAAAATAATGAATATGGTACTTGTGCTGGTTTCTTAACCAGATACTCGTCCAGGCAAAAACGTGGACCCGTGTGACAACGCGCTGTCTATCTCAACTAGTTGCAAGCAAGAACAGTATCAGGGAACGGTAAAGAGATCTGTCGATTTCAGAAAAAAATAAGGCAAATGTTTTAACATTTCCTACAAATGAAAATGTTTATACAGATGACACAAGTTTTATAACTTGAATTACAACATTGACTTACAGCGGCGGTGTAACAGATGGTGTTTTCACAAATTCTTAACCACATTGAATACCAGCACGCTGTAGAAGAATTTAAAATGTTGGATTATAGAGTACACCATGAGGCCACATATAATTAGGATAAACAAAACCAACTGCACACTCAGTGACTTATAGTCATGCAACGGATTGACATTTCGCTGCGAACTTACGTGGGAAACACTGTTTTAAGAGCAATAAAAGCACCTGTGTTCACTTAGTACATCCGTCACATGATACAAGTGAGGATGCCTTCTAAATCACTTGCGGAAAGTCGATGAGTCTGCTGAGGTACCGAAGGGTATCATCATTTAAAACTGAAAAGTCATCATATGACTTTAACTATTAAAATGTGATTTAAATCACAACAAAGTAAGCAAACAAGCATTACCAAACAATGCATGTACAATGGTGTCCTAATAAATCGTAGACATTGTGAATAAAAATGACATTTATGGGCATCAATTCACGAAGTTTTCACAGTCAGATAACAGGGCATTTAGGAATACACTCTTAAGGTGGAATGCGCCCCAAATTTTTTTTCCGAATTTCGTCCTGAAATTTATACTATACAAAATTCAGGATATATGCGATTAGGTTCCGATTTTACTTTGTCGCCATATTGTTCTAGAATTTTGCTATTGTGTCACAAACATGGCCTCTGACGTCACTTTTCGTGCAACTCCCAGTTCCGAATGCTCTCGGCATTTTTCCTTTCCCGCGCTCTGAATGTCATAAAAATAAAAAATACAAAATAATTGTCACTTTGCATTTAGAAAATGCTACTCAATGGTACAAAATTCAGCGAAATAAGATTGATGCTTAAAACGTCAAAGACGATATTGTGACGTCAGAACGGAAAAACTCACATCAGGTTTTGCTATAAATTTTGCCTTAAAATTCAGTTTATAAAAAATCGGCTCGATAAAAAAACGTATAACTTTGGTATGTTGTTTCACAGTATGTGTACGTCTAGCAGAAATATAAATACTTAGGGGTCACCGACTTTTATTTTTCAATATTTGACGATATTTTACCCCTACCCCATTAAGAAATTTCACGCTAAATCGTGTTTTATTTAACAAAATAATCTAAATAGTATGCGAAGTTGCATGTATCAACGGTAAATCGGAAGGTATTGAGAGACATTAAAGGAGATTCGCTAAGAAAGAGTTAAAGTAAAAGTCAGATTTTTTAGAACATGTAATAAATTGAAACATTCAGTGATTACGGACATGTTCCGAAAAAGAGAATTGTAGTTATGAAATATCTTGGTGAGATATTTGATAAAGGGTGTAAATCATGTTAACGACATGACATATCTAAGGATATTATTGAAAAAAAAACTTGTTGACCTTGTTCATTGGTTAAATTAACTGTTCAGAATGTGAACACGAAACTATAATTTCTACATCCAGGACATTCGGAAAAACAGATAGGACTTTTACTAAATCTCCGTACTCCGTAAATCTGAACGCTGCAACTGGTGAGGGTTTTATAACATCTTTTCTAGTATTTATTACTTTATTAAGAGTTTGTTACTGCACTTGATTAAAAGGTTCCGCCAAGAAATGAGTTATTTGCATCGGATCTGCACCTGTGCTTAATTGTAATAAAAAGACACTGTCTCAAGAATAAATTCTGCGTCGGACCAGCTGCAATACTTTATCGTCATCTGAAGATATGTCTTTCAGAAATAAAGTCTCTTCACTGGACTAGCTACTCTGCCTAACTGTGACCTCTCTGTTACTTTGTCTGTCTGTCTGTCTGTCTCTCTGTCTCTCCGGTGGGGCTCAAACTCCGAAACTCGCGATCCAGAGACGAACGCTCTTCCACTGAGCTATAATTGCACACGATTCCACTTTCAGTGAAGTCATCTTGTCTGGAGCGTCCGCCTCCGGTGCGAAATATCATGACTCTGATCGCCAGTCGTTTATCAAGAATGTGAAAAATGATACCATTTGCTCAGCTTTATGCGGATAGAATAGATTCTTTTCTCAACTCGTAATCTCGCATGAATGAGATTTAGAGATTGATGTCTAAATTAGTAGAATTTATTTCATGATTCACCATAAATTAATTAGTGTAAGAAATAATAATTTCTTATCAGATATAGGATCCGATATACTATTTTCGTGCTGATTATACATGTAAAGCGGAGCAACCGTCTGCCATGCGTCGATAAATATTTCTGGTAAAATGCTCATTTTAAAATTACATTTGAACGAACTTTCTAAATGTTAAAAACATGTTTAAGTACCTATTTTCACGATATTAAATCGACAACGGACCCCATACAAACTTTTTTACAAAGCTACACTGTAAAAAATGGGAACGTGTAACACGTTTTGTCGGTGTTCGAAAACATAACATCTCCGTTTTTAATCTAAACACATCTGTTCTACTCAAAACACTATGTGTTTTACATCTGTTTAGTCGCTGAACGTAAAACGGTAGTGTTTTAATTGAAAACGGTTCGTTTTCTTTTCATAAATCATTGGTGTTATTGAAATGTCGTAGTATGATAGGCAGCAGATTGAAACTGTCATAAACGAAACAAAACACCAAAACAATCAGAAAAAAACAAATTTTCAAGCTGATTTTCGAGGAAGTGCAAAACACTTAAACGCCAACTGTTTTACTGGTGTGAGTGTAGTGTGCAAATCGGGTACACCAAATAATCTCTAAAATGTTTTGACGTCATAGAAAGTTTAGTTACAAGAAAGTGGTGAATAATGCTATAAACTATTTTTCCTATATAAAATATTTCATAAATATAATATAAAGTTTAAGTATCTATGCGATAATTTACTGTAGGTAAGCGGTTGATTTTGATTCAGAGATTCACATTTTTGGCGGTTCATGAACGACGAGTGCAGTGCTCATTATATTTTGGAAAATCTCATCGCATGTATAGTTTCTTCTATAATGTGCTTCATATTTAACGGTATATCCATTGTTGTGTCGTGTTCGGAGATAGATAGATAGATAGATTTATTTCAACATAAAATGTACAATTTACATGGCGACTTATAATTAAAACATACAATCAAACAATAAACAAACATGTATGAATTAATATAGCCATGCCAATCAACATTATATGTTAAGGATTACACAAAAAAGAGTTAAAATAAACTCTTATTTCCATTGTGGTCCTTAAGATATAGTATTGTATGACATAGGAAGAATAATTTATCACAGTAAAAAAATAATCACAGAAAAATACCCGAAGATAAGTTTGTATAAAAATCCTATACTTAAAAATGATTGACTAGTATAAAAAATGATTGACTAGTAAAAAAACACAATGCAAAAATCTATCTATAATGCAATCTAACTAAAAGTCATATTAAGCTTAAAAAATGTTCCTTAACCTTACGTTTAAATGAATACATGGCTGTGGCATCCCTAACATTTTGTGGCAGACTGTTCCATAAACAACAACCATTATAAGCAAATGTTTTTTTTCCCAAAACCTTTGACCACTGGGAGAGCATATCTCTTACTATCTGACATTGAAAAACCTGTACCATCAAGGGAGGCATTTGCCTTTGCTCTGAACCTTGTGGGATAATCATGAACAGTATTGATAGGGGTAAAGTGTTCACTTAAATATGAAGGAGCAATATTAGAATTTATTTTATAAACATGACAGAGAGTTATTTGATTAACTCTACTTGAAACTGGTAACCAGTTAAGACGTGAAAAATGCTCAATTCCAATGTGTGACATGGGATTTAAATTCAACACAAAACGTATAAGTTTATTTTGTGTGACCTGTAACTTGTGTTTTAATTCCTGTGTTAAACTATTAAACCAAGTAGAAGAGGCATAGTCGAAATGACATTGTACAAGTGATGTAACTAAGAGCTTTTTTGTGTGCAAAGTGAGGAATTCACTTTTACGGTAGAGGAATTTTAACCGAGCATTGGATTTCTTAATAACAGACCTAGCCACTGACTCAAATGACAAACTTTGATCAATGGTTGCACCAAGATATTTAACTGAAGATTTGGATTCAATAGTTTGACCATTGCAATTTATATCAAGATTACCATGTTTTTTTAACCTTTGTACTGACCCAAATAAAATAGATTCTGTCTTACCAAGGTGAAGAGATAGTTTATTACATACAAGCCATTGACTGACAATATTCAGATCCTGACTTAAGAGATTTTCAATATCACACTTGTTTTTGGCAGACACAAGAATTGCTGAGTCATCAGCATAGAGAAGCAGCTTGTTTTTTACAACAGCTGACATGTCATTCACATAAATAAGAAAAAGCAGAGGCCCTAATATAGATCCCTGGGGCACACCACATGTTATATTGGCAGAAGAAGACAAAGTACATGATATTTCAACCAATTGGCGTCTATCAGACAAATACGAAGAAAACCATCTGATAGAGGACTCTGTGAGACCCAATGCTCTTAGTTTCATTAAAAGAATTGAGTGGTTGACGGTATCAAATGCCTTTTGTAGATCTAAAAGAACCATACCCACAAGATGACCTTTATCCATCTGAAAACGAATATAATCTGTGAGGTGAATAAGGCATGTATCAGTTGAAAACCCATGTCTAAAACCTGACTGATATTCATACAAAAGACTATTTTGCACAAGGTACTGTTCTAACTGATCATAAATGACTCGCTCAAAGATCTTAGATACAATACTAAGGATAGAAACTGGACGATAATTCCCAACATCCGTCTTATCATTCTTTTTGTACAAAGGCACTACACGAGCAGACTTAAGTTCATCAGGGACAGTACCTTGTATAATTGACAAGTTTATAACATGTGAAAGTGGACCAGCAATAATAGAGGCCGAGTCTTTAACAAAACGTGAGGGAATCCCGTCTAAACCTGTCGCCTTATTTGGACAAAGATTGTTTAGGTATTTCAAAACCTTATTTTCAGAAACAACTGAAAATGAAAAACTATCAGGCTTTACACCTTTAGAAGAATAAAAATTAAAAACAAAATTCATACCAAAATTATTAACACAGTTTGGTAATTTGCTCACAAGTTTATCTGCAACAGAGGTGTAAAATGAGTTAAATTTTTCTGCCACCTTAAGTTTATCAAAACAAATGTTACCATCAATGGTCAGACCAATATTACTTGAGCACTGATTATTCTTACTTGGTAAACCTAGATCTTTTAGGCTTTTCCATAAAGACTTAGAGTCATTTTTATTGTTTTCAAGAGAAGATTTAAAGAAGTTCTTTTTTGCATTCATAATAACAGTATTAGCCTTGTTTCTCGAGGACTTGAAAAGATTAAAGTTTTCTTCAGATTTGACATTCTTGAAATTATAAAAAGCCTTATCCCTAGCCTTAATACATTCTAGAACTTCAGAGTCAACCCATTCTTCAGTTCTTTGTTTTATGCGAACAGATTTTAGAGGAGCAATGGTATCTAAAGTAGAGACAAAAATTGATTTAAAATTATTCCAAGCACTGTTTACATTGGAGACAATGTAGATCTAACTTTTCAGGGTTAGTCGTCAATACGTTTAAATAATTTGAATCTGAATGAAAACGTTCCATGTTTTGAATTAAAACACATGAGGTGTTTTCGGAAGGTGTATGGTGTTTTAAAAGTGCCGCAAAGAAGTGTTTTGAAATAAAACGTGTTACGTGTTTTGAAATAAAATGTGTGACGCGTTTTATTGGTGTTTAATAGGGTAACACTAGCGTTTTCCTATGGAAACACTAGTGTTTTACACCAAAACACCTAACATGTTTAAGCTGGTAACATGTTTTAAAAGTGTAACAGAAATGTGTTTTAAAAAGTGTTTAATTTCAGAACACCAGTTTTTACAGTGTAAGTTAGCATTTGCAAGAGACTGTGTTGAACGTTAAACTATTCTTCAACCTTTGAATTTGCATTTTGAAAACATCAATAGGAAATAAACAATTGATAGTATGATTCTAAACGAAGTTAAAACCGAAGCATGAAACGGCGACCCGCGAACGTCGTCACGTCATTATTTTCAACCTCATGTAGCGTAATGTACATTTTTTCTCAAATTACTCCTCTACATTTCGGTGGCCGAGGAACCTATAGCTGAATTAGGAGAAGACCTTTATAAGCTTAGCTTTCGAATCTAATCCTTTTTCAGCATGTATGATAACAATATTGTAAATTGTAGTATGCACATATGTTTGAAATAAAATATGTTTAAACTATAGCTGAATTAGCACAAGATATCTATAAATCGTTACTATATAGTCGCTATACAATGTACAGTTGCAGCATCCTGTAATTTCAGGTACTTCTCACGTGTGACAACTGCCGGCATTTACGATGTCTGTTGCATATAAATAGCATCGCAGCATTTCAGTCGTCCTTGGGGTGCGATTTTTGAATGTTCCGTAGATTATTTGCGATGCTATTTATAGGTTAGTGTCCTGAAAGCAATCTGATGCTTCGTCTTTTTCAATAGTATAGGGGAGAGCTATTCCGTATTCTACACACAATCTGATGACTTCGATGCGCCACGGCGCCATTTGAAATTATGCGTTTGACCACTTGTGTACATGAAACAAATACGGTTAAACAACTAATGGCGTCACTTACTTGTAATTTGGTCACATGACGTCGGAATTATTTTTGCTGACGCCGATATGAACATTTAGCAAAACTCTTGACAAAATGCGTTGTTATCTCAGTTTAAATAACTTTTTCCTTCTACTTTTTGCCAGACTATTTGTTGCCATTATAACTTATTCAGTGTACCCATGTAGATTGCTGCATTGATCTATTCCGGCCAAATAAATATTCTAAAAAAGAAGATTGCATAACCATGTGAAAAATCGTTATAGTGAAAGATCGAATAAAACAAGATTAAACTCATGATTTCACTCTGTTTCCTTTCATTAATATTTCAGTGTCATGGCCTTTTCGCGTTTTCGTGATCTTCGAAAACAGACATAAGTATATTTTGTTTTAATGCATTTCCAGGCAATAAAAATAATACGAGGACGAAAACAAAACGCTTCTTTAAAGAATTAAAGATTTTTAAGTCATTTTATTAATCCCCTACCGGTTGAAAGCCAGTTTCGGGGGCTATAGGAATGGGATTTTAATATTACAAATGTTCCCCATGATGAGATGACGTGCCATGCGCAAAATCCGGACCTCTGGCTCAAAGATCAATGTCACAATTGGAGGTCAAAGGTCAACAGGGCTTTTTTAGTGTCCTGTCCATAACTCTATCATCCATGAAGGGACTTTAATATTACTTGGCACAAATGTTCCCCATGACGGGACGACGTGTCGTGCGCAAAACTCGGACCCCTAGCTCAAAGGTCTAGGTCACAATTGGAGGTCAAAGATCAATATTTTTTTCCTGTCCGGTCCTGAACTCTGTCATTTATCAAGGGATTATACTATTACTTGACTTAAATGTTCCCCATGATGAGACGACGTGTCATGCGCAACACCCAGAACCCTAGCTTAAAGGTCACCACCATGAGTCGGTGTGTAATGCGCAAGAACCAGGTCCCTAGGTCTAAGGTTAAGGTCACGCTTAGAGGCCAAAGGTCAGATACAAGAATGAATTCTCCGGAGCATTTCTTTTTCATGCATGGAGGGAACACAACTGTTCACCATCATGAGACGAATCGTCTTGCGCAAGAACCAGGTCCCTAGGTCTTAGGTCAAGGCCCCCTAGAGGTCAAATGTAAAATTCAAGAATGACTTTGTCTGGAGCATTTCTTCTTCATGCATGGAGGACTTTTGATGTAGCTTGGCACAAATGGCAACCACCATGAGACACCCTTGTTTTTAGAATTACTTCCCTTTGTTACTATGAAAAGCTTATATTTAACTTTTTTATTACTGGCCGTAGAGAAAATCGAGACCACTTTCCTGTGGTACAACGTGCATGTTACATTCAATTTTTATGTGTAATTTGACCTATCTCTACCTGGTAAAGAGTTTTGTGCGGACTTCTATTATATAGATTCTTTTAGGATTAACTTGCCTTTGTTGTTACTATAAATAACTTACCACTTTTCTGTGGTACGACATGCATGTTACATCCAAATTTTTAGGTTTATTTTGACCTATCTCTACCTCGTAAAATGTTTTGTATGGACTCATATTGTATATAATTAACAACTGTAGGTTTTTGTAAATAAGGTGCCTTCCAGTAGGGGACTTTGTACTGCTTGGCAATACGTCATTCACTTGTTTGTACTGTGACTTGATAAATGTTTGCTAATGACCATTTAGCATAATTTATACATCCAAATTATTAATTGGCTTTTGCTCGATCCAAAATCAACAATTTCAAATAAATAAACAACTTTTATATCGGCCAGTTATCGCCACATGTCATGAAAACGCCGCTACTGTTGGTAATCGCTTTAACTTTTTGCACAAATATGACGTCAGTTATTTCTATATACAATCGATAGTTCTATAATAAATTGAGATACGAGCGGATCTGGATTTCTGTAAAATTTGCTGAACAAATAGTTGTTATCACTCTTCTATAGACACTGTTTATATTATCAAAAATCTTGGCAGGTCCCCAAATTGTTATTCATTGCGCACCCTAGTAAATGATTTTGTCTGTTACGGCATTTTCACTACGAAAGATTCACCGGCTTTTAAATTTGTGTTAGCCAATAACTAACAATAGTATTATTCCAAAATTAAATGCTGCATAAACTACAATAAGTTTTGGAACTGAAATTGATATAATAAAATTATTTAAATTGGCGGTGATCGTTTATCACAATTTAGATGTATTGACGGTATGTCAAGTAAATATATAGAGTAGAATTTTTCACCGGAATTTTCAAAAGGAATTGAAATTTACTGAAAGGGACTTTTATAATATACCTATATAAATTCTGTACAAAAAAATTACGGCTTGTATATTACAAGTAAATACGAACAGGCAGAAAAGAATCCGTATTGTTCCTTTTGAATTGCATGTTGCCGGATTACTTTCATTTAATATGTATGACCTGAAAAAGTACTATAAATAGCACACACAAAAACTAGACTCAGTACTATTTTAACATCGATATACTGCTAAAACGTTGAACATTTCGATAACAAAACAATTAACAAACAAAAAAGTCGTGGTATACAATAAAAGGGTCATTATAACAGTAGCTATATCTAAAGTAGGATGATGTATTCGACCGATTTAGCCATGGTGGATCACACGGCATCCGATATAGCGGAATATAGCATCCCAGATCAAGCTACTATTGTAATAACCCTATTATACTACATGTATGCTGGCACTTACTGCTTCCTCTCACCTTATGTTACCTAGCTAACCTTGAAAATAAATGGGATGGATCTACTTCTTCCTTCCTGCAATAACCGGTGACAGAAAGTCTTATTACGGATTTATTGCCGAAATGTATCGATTTTTGTCTCGTTGAAAAAATTTCAATCACTGATAAGGAAATTATTTCTACTAAAGAAAAGAGCGGGAACTGATAACGCATTAAAGCAAACATTTATCTGCCAATCAAGAGCTTCCTGAATTGAATTCCTAGGCCGGAAAATGGGACAGAAATAGAAATTCACTTCAGTGACCGATAAATGGCCGTCATATTTTTCCTATAAAAAGTGACAGCATATAACTGGCCAAACTTAATATGTATCAGCATTTCAAGTCATGATTTAGCATAATATAGTATCTTTAAAAACTGGATAATTTACGCATGTAGAATTCGTCGTTAATTACTTTGTACTATTAAATGATATGAAAACGGATGTTTTGAAATAGACAGTTGGAAGAAAAGTCACTTTAGTACAATATTAAAGAAGTTTATGAAAAATGAGTCAGAATTATCAACGGCAGGATAGCTGTGGGAACAATAATGTGTCGATTTCGGATTTAATCGGCAAAAAACGTGACGGTCTTTCGTTACGAGAAGAGGAAATTGAATATTTTGTCCGAGGTGTGGTCGAGGGAACAATACAGGAGGCTCAAATAGGTTGGTAGTAGAGAAATACATGTACTGTGATATGCTATACTTGAAACGGGACGAATACTTGTCGCTATTCTGTGTCTGTAAGTCAGACTTAGACCCAGGACAAAGTTAATATGTTATCTTGTGTTTCAATGGTGGTAATTATACATGTTTTGCAGTGTGTGGTTTACGTTGTAGGGTAACTGTGATTCAGGAACGTAGCATTTCCTTTTGAATATTCATTCTTGTTCCACTTTCCCCTTCACCCCCACCCCCACCCACTCCCCTCTTTTTCTATATTTTGCATAAAAATGAAATGTACTTTTTGGATTTTTTAAGCAACCCGTCAATAATATTTTTTCCGTTACAGCTTCTTTTTGTTGTGGGCCTACTTTTCAAATGTGTGGCTCTTAGGCTGTGTTTGTGGTGCTCTGTACCCTTATCTATTATCTTTTGTTATATTTTCTGGTCATTTGGTATCATGGAATACACTCATTTTTACTGAAATAGAATTCCACTTAATCCGCTGCTAGGGGGCGTGCGGGGTGTTGCACCTTACATTACCTCTCATGAACAGACTCATTCAAACCGAGTCTCCCATTATTTTGCTTGGTTGCATTCTAGGCTTCCAAATGATCTCTTTAGAGATTTTATTGAAGAAAAAGGTGTGAAACTAGAATTACCTTATTTTTATTACAGTTAGAAATTGACAATAAGATTAAGGACTACCGAGTACCGAATCATAATGTTTATTTTCAATGAAATGTTTTTATATAGCAACACCAGAATGATATTATTTTACTCATTTCACATAACATGAATAAATAAGGTAAACATGAGCAATCAATACAACATTTCAAACAAGGCAAAAAAAACGAAAGCATCGAATATTGTATAAAATAATATACATGCTCATTGCTTTCACAGTTTTCTTATTGAGACACTTGGTGCCTTTTAGCATTTACAAAAGAGTTGATACTATATATTTGTATAAATTGTCTACCAAAATTAAATTATTTACATTTGCCTATATTCTAAGTGAAAAATAATTGCCCAATAAACAATTGTTTTATCTATGTATAATTGCTTTATAAACAGACGTTTATTCTAGGTATAAAGGCCATATAAAAATTAATACTAGGATACCCATTATTACAAAAGGAATTATTTGTTAGCGGATAAATCTATACAAATTACAATGGTACCTACTCAATAGGTTAAGGGTAAAAACTCCGAATTGACCGATAATCCGAAGCCAACGTACAAGTCATTTGTGAAATTCAAAAATCAATGATGAACTGTAAATACAATTTCCATTTTGCTACAGATCCTTTAATATCAAATATGTATTGAAAAGGTTAAAAGGCAATGAAAACACACTTTTCAATTAAAATGATATGACACAAAACAAAAGGCAGTTTTACAAATATTTGATGTGTTTTGTCATCTATCATAACATATGGTTGTGAGATTCGGGGACTTACAACTTCGAAAAATATAGAAAAGTTATAGTTGAAGTCTTGCAAAACCTAAGTTACGCTGTCACTGGTTGTGCCAAATACTAAAACCATGAAGTATGGCAATTGGAGCATTTCATTCACTGCTCCCAAGCTTCGGAACTCCCTTCCCGTCAATATTACGGAAGCTGACACGCTGGCAACCTTCAAAAGCCTGCTAAAATTCACTTCTTAGTACAACATTTCGCAACTGATCAATACATTTTTCTTTTCATGTAACAGGGTAGAATAGTATTTTACAGATATTATCTTAAATATGTATATATGTTTGTCTTGTTTTGTTTTAATTTATTATTTTTTTTTTTTTTTTTTTGTAAAAAAAACTTTGTTTGTGTTGAATTTGTAATTGTATTTTTGCAATGTACTCTGCAAAGCACTTTTGAATTTTTACATGTGCATGAAAAGAGTGCTATATAAATGCCGTATAATAAATTATACAAAAGGAAAGTAATAACTGTTCATCTAGATAAATATAAAAATTTGTCATCCATATAAAGTTTTGATGCCAAGTTGTAAAACAAATGGAAGAATCAAAGTGTTCTCCACAAGCATATATGTTAACGTTCAGTTTATATTCGCAATGACTTTATTTTCGCTACTATTTTCTTTAGCAAAGCAACTTGCGAATGTAAATTGTCCAGCATTATTTGAGCCGCATCATGAGAAAACCAACATAGTGCGTCCGCGCAGACTGGTCAGGATCCATGCTGTTCGCTAACGGTTTCTCTAATTGCAATATGCTTTGAAAGCGAACAACATGGATCCTGCCCAGACTGCGCAAATGCCCTAAGTTGGTTATCTCATGGTGCCGCTCATTTAACACAAGTGATGATATTCATTGTTTTGACAATGATTAACAAAATGCGACTGCATGAAAACCCTTGAATGATTGTTTAACGGTGGGTTATTAAGTGTTTTGTGCACAAATCAATAGCAATTGCGGATAGCTCTCTTATCAAACATGTGCTGGAATACAATACTGTCTATTAACCCCCTCTGCTATCATGCATTTCTTAGGAAAATATTCAAGGGTAGTTAAGCGACATACAAGGTCACAAACATGTAAATAGTTTTCCCTATATATTCTATATAAAACTTACATTTTTTAAAGAGGTACCAAACATAGCTAGACCCATTTCAGAGAACAAATCCTTGCCTCATTTTAAAGAGTTATGATAAAACTGATAGAAAATGAAGAGAAAAGTAGTGGTCATGTATCTTCTAAGAGAGATTTCTCTTGTCACATTTGCTTACAGTAAAATCACATCAAAATCACACTGCTGTGACCTAAAATTGAGTTTCACTTCACCAAATACAACCTCCTCTCCTATTTGTCTTACCAAAAGGTCAAAAATACATCCCCAATGACATTTAACCAGAAACTAGCTTTAATTTAGACCTCTGTTGCCATGCCAAGTGAAAAATTAGTGTTCAAAAACCTGTCCGCCATTACGCGACTAGACCAGATGGCTCCCACGCTGGTTCCTTTACTATAGTTAGGCCTATAAGCAACATTCGTTTGATACACTGAACCTTTATAAGTGTAATAGTTTATACATTCAAAAATTAAGAAATATTAATAAATGTTGAATTTGTGAAATTGATTTCCAAGTCATTCTAAATGCCAAACATTCTTTTGCAAGGTGTATTTTTTCACATTAAAGCTCTGTTCGCAAATAACGATAACTCTTGTCCCGTGTTGTGAGATACCGATAATATATTTTTAGCCCACCATCATCAGATGGTGGGCTATTAAAATCACTCTGCGTCCGTGGTCCGTCCGTCCGTCATTCCGTCCGTCCGTCCGTCCGTTAACAATTTCTCGTTATCGCATCTTCTCAGAAACTACTGGGGGGATTTTGACCAAACTTTGTCAAAATGATGTATTGGTACCCTAGTTGTGTCCCCCTGAAAATCAGACTGGTACAACAATTTATGAATGAATTATGGCCCTTTGTTTATTTTTATAATTTATATAGATTTATATAGGGAAAAACTTTGAAAACCTTCTTGTCCAAAACCACAGAGCCTATGGCTTTGATATTTGGTATGAAGCATCATCTAGTGGTCCTCTACCAAGATGATTCAAATTATTTCTCTGGGGTCAAATATGGCCCCGCCCTGGGGGTCACATGGTTTATATAGACTTTTATAGGGAAAAACTTTGAATAACCTCTTGTCCAAACCTCTTGTCCAAAACCACAGGGCCTAGGGCTTTGATATTTTGTATGTGACATCATCTAGTGGTCTTCAACTAAGATTGTTCAAATTATACCCCTAGGGTCAAATATGGCCCCGCCCTGGGGGTCATATGGTTTACATAGACTTATATAGGGAAAAACATTGAAAATCTTCTTGTCCAAACCACAAAGCCTAGGGCTTTGATACTTGTAATGTAGCATCATCTAGTGGTTCTCTACCAAGTTTGTTCAAATTATCCTCCTAGGGTTAAATATGGGTCACATGGTTCATATAGACTTATATAGGGAAAAGCTTTTAAAATGTTCTTGTCAGTAACTACAACATTCAAACTTGGACCACATGATCTTTTTGAGTGGCAAGATGAACCTTGACATGACTTGACCTTGATTTTGACCTAGTGACCTACTTTCACATTTCTGTAGCTACAGCCTTCAAATTTGGACCACATGCATAATTTTGTGCACTGGAAAAAACTTTGACCTTTATTTTGACCTAGTGACCTACTTTCACATTTTTAAAGGTACAGGCATCAAATTTGGACCATATGCATAGTTTCGTGTTTCAAAATGAAATTTGACATTGATTGTGACCTAGTGACCTACTTTCACATTTCTCAAGCTACAGCCTTCAAATTTGGACTACATGCATAGTTTTGTGTACCGAAAAAAACTTTGACCTTGACATTGACCTAGTGACCTACTTTCACATTTTTGAAGGTACAGGCTTCGAATCTGGACCACTTGCATAGTTTTGTATTCTGAAATAAAATTTGACCTTGATTTTGACCTAGTGACCTACTTTTACATTTCTCAAGCTACAGCCTTCAAATTTGGACCACTTGCATAGTTTTGTGTACTGAAATGACCTTTGACCTTTACATTGACCTAGTGACCTACTTTCACATTTTTAAGGTACAGGCTTCAAATTTGGACCACATGCATAGTTTTGTATTCCGAAATCAAATTTGACCTTGATTTTGACCTAGTGACTTACTTTTACATTTCTCAAGCTGCAGCCTTCAAATTTGGACCACATGCATAGTTTTGTGTACTGAAACAAACTTTGACCTTTACATTGACCTAGTGACCTACTTTCACATTTTTGAAGGTACAGGCTTCAAATTTTGACCACATGCATAGTTTTGTATTCCGAAGTAAAATTTGACCTGGATTTTGACCTAGTGACCTACTTTTACATTTCTCAAACTACAGCCTTCAAATTTGGACCACTTGCATAGTTTTATGTACCGAAATGAACTTTGGCCTTAAGATTGACCTAGTGACCTACTTTCACATTTCTGTAGCTACAGGCTTCAAATTTAGGACCACATGCATAGTTTTGTATACCGAAACAAACTTTGACCTTGACA
Source organism: Mercenaria mercenaria (assembly GCF_021730395.1). NCBI lineage: Eukaryota > Metazoa > Mollusca > Bivalvia > Venerida > Veneridae > Mercenaria > Mercenaria mercenaria. The sequence continues at coordinate 85,947,512 of NC_069364.1, read as the reverse complement.
TTGACCTAGTGACCTACTTTCACATTTTTGAAGGTACAGGCTTCAAATTTGGATCACATGCATAGATTTGTGTTGTGTACGGAAATGAAATTTGACCTTGAGCTAGTCAATAAGTCTTGAAATTTGGAACACTCAAAAATGGCACATTGGTGGGCGCAAAGATCACTCTGTGATCTCTTGTTGTTTTAGTTATGCAGAAAATAAATGAAAATCAGTAAATTTCCCAACTAAGACAAATGTGATTTATTCTTCTTGTGAGCTTATTTGAATAAATTAGCTTTTTAAACATCGATATCAAAATGATTTCTCATTCAGTTTGAACCGGGTACACAAAGGGTATCAGGTTAAGGTATTAAAACTGATAGATAACAACTAAGTGGTGCGTGCTCATGTACCTCTGATCTACTACGCATTTAAAGTGTACTTTTCGTTGTTCTATTGGCTGATATGTTTGATAGGAAAGTGTCCACAATCTATGTCAGTATGTCAACGTGCTTCTATGAACCTGAAATCGTTTGCATAAGTGACGAATTCATGAACGATTCGCACTGACACCATATAAATACATTGACGGTACTGTAATAATACCATTGCATACTTCGCAACTGATAGAGTTTGTTCACATTTAAGGGGAAAAGAAAGACAGATAATAATGCGGCCAACTGAAAAATATGATCAAAATGGCATATCAGGAGAACGTGTTATATCTAATGGTTTCTGTATGCCTAGTTTAATAATGAAGAAGAGAGATGGGGGGAAGCTTACAAGAAATGAGATAGAATATTTCATCAGACAAGTTGTGAAAGGACATGTTCAGGAGGGACAGTTAGGTAAATATTTCGTCAATATTTCAAGTTTTCCTGATAAATAAAAATTAATCATTTTTGATACATAGCTTCTACTTTTTGTTTTTTAATTATTGATGTATATGTGTACATGTAGATTATTTATTGACATTGCATAGTATATGATGGTTTGTGAATTTTACTTATTTCGAGACTTCGGTAAGTTCATTTAAGAAGCGAGTTCAGTTCTAAATGTATCATTCAGACTTTCAGACCCATTCTTAAAGTTTTTGTTTCTTTTATTATTTTTGTTTAATTGATCTCAGTTGTCCTTTTTCTAATTATTGCTAATTCAACAGTAAATAAGATAGCGATCACAATATGCTAGTCAAGTTTTTCAAAAGTACTGTTTTCATGATACAGATAAATGAGCCGTGCCATGAGAAAACCAACATAGTGGCTTTGCGACCAGCATGGGTCCAGACCAGCCTGCGCATTCGCGCAGCCTGGTCAGGATCCATGCTCTTCGCTAACGGTTTCTCTAATTGCAGTAGGCTTTAAAAGCGAACAGCATGGATCCTGACCAGACTGCGCGGATGCGCAGGCTGGTCTGGATCCATGCTGGTGGCAACGCCACTATGTTGGTTTTCCCATGGCACGGCTCAAATGTATAGATTAATAATTTGGTTAGAAGATACTAATGTTTTGGTTACCCCCGAGAGCCAAATATTTCAATTCAACCTTCAGCCCGCATACCATATTCTACAAAAGTAATAGGAATAGTATAACGTTTGACATTCTTTTAAGAACTTTTTTGTTGTAGTATTATTTACACATTCATTCATTCACAACACGAGACCTATTCCCTTGGAGTAAGAAGAGTTTTTTCATTATAAAATAGTTTTCAAATTATCATTTGCTATTGTATAATTTAACTGTTTATTATTATGTTTTATGATTTAAACAAACGTTGGTGATACCTTGGATGTTTCGTGAAGAATATAGGTTCATGTGCACTCAAGGGAAGGTACATTCGTCACGCAAACCTTCTGAATAAAATTTCGCTTATTTTTACATCGCTTCAAGTTCATGTATGTCGTTATTTGAGTTAGTAAGACAATCTTCTATGAAACAACCTAGCCCACCGTACACTAGATCGTAAAGGAATGTTTCTCACTTTCAGTTCGCCCTACATTATGCATCTGCACAATGCGATTTTCTGCATACACCCAGTTTACACTCAAATACCCTCTGCTCAATGCGGTTTTCTGCATACTATCAGTTTACACTCAAAGCGATAATATCGAACAAAGACAATTTTTTCCGTTTTAAGTATTTATTGTTTTTACAAACCTTGTTTTCATGGAAATTCTTTTGACATTGACTTTGTTGATTTCTACGTCTTTTTCTTTGTAGGTCAAAATACATATAGCTCGTGTTAAGTAATGTTAATGTTATATGGTAACGCAAAATATTGAATTGGCAACCGCCAATGACGTGATATGCACTGTAGATCAATTTTAACGTGGCCACCCATGCAAAACAAAGGCGTTATAAAGAACCTCGGATACGTCTGAGCTTTTTATTTTTTATTTACTTATTTTTTGCAGCCTTCTGACTCAAAGTAAGTCTTGTGGTCAACATATTTGAGCCGTGCCATGAGAAAACCAACATAGTGGGTTTGCGACCAGCATGGATCCAGACCAGCCTGCGCATCCGCGCAGTCTGGTCAGGATCCATGCTGTTCGCTAACAGTTTCTCCAATTCCAATAGGTTTTAAAAGCGAACAGCATGGAGGCTGGTCTGGATCCATGCTGGTCGCAAACCCACTATGTTGGTTTCCTCATGGCACGGCTCATTTAACCATAAATCAAATAAAAACATACCACGAGGATACAAGTCTCAATTAAAATCTGCGATGTTATCTAAAAATGAAAAGAAATGTCATTTTAACGAAATAATGAATTGTGAACCCTGTTACTGGAGTTATAGTTTTACTGAAATCCTGTTTGTAAACGTTATCATGTCTAAGTATGTTGTAAACACGGTCATTTGAACGTTACTAAGAATCGACTGTGAAACAAGCCAACAAGTTATTGAACTTGTAAGTTGAAAGTGATATTTCTGTCTACACATGCTTAAAACAGACGTTGAATAACTACTTTCAAACTACGAAATTTGTCATTTCGTCGGCACTGTCGTGATTACAATTAACTATATCTATATAGGTAACCTCACTGTTCGGAGGTAATCGGAATCTGGTGCACTTTTAAAACTTAAGAAACATTCTTTGTTAGTTATAATGTACGGTGGGCAGGGATTTTACATTGAAGATGGTCTAAATCACTCGATAACCACTTTCATGAACTAGAAGCGCTGTAAAATTGGTGTAAGCGAGATTCATGCAGTAGATGTGCGTGATGTACGTAACTACCCTTGGACTAGCCGGGAATGTCTAAGACCGTAAAGATTAAAAATCACGTGCTTATATTAAAATTTTGCATTGACACAGTGACCCATTGTTATCTGGGTTACCAGCTTTAGTATAGATTGTACAAGTGGTAGCCTTGTATATTTCTTGCTGTCAAATGAAAAGAAATGGCAACTTACCAACAAAATACAAACAAATCTGAGTGTGTTGCATCATATTTTAAAGTGCGCATGCGTGAAAAGTAAACATTAACCGACTTTCTAAAGTATTTGAACAGTATTATTGCGCACGGGCATGCGCAAAATATTCATTCTAAAGGTAAGACTATCCTTGAACTAAATTCGCCGTCAAAACCTGAGCATGTTATGACTACGAAAGTTCAGACTGAACGACCACCTTCTAGAGAGGAATTCAGTTATCAGTTTTGTATGGACAAGAAGTAGCTTAATGTACTGATAAGGTCTTTCATGAGGGCTATAAATTACCATTTATGAAATTCGTTATCAAATCTCCGGTTTAGGTTCATAACTCTTGTGTGTCTTTTATTTGGAACAATTTTACAGACGTCCTTCATACTGAACAAGTAGTGTATCCATTAAAGTACAGATGGCGTATATCCACCGTACGTCAATAAATATATGAAAAATGATAGGCCGAAGGGTTAGGTAATGATGGGGAAGCAGACGATTTATCAACATGAGGGTTAACCATTAATTCATTTTAATCGAGTTTGAATTTAGTCATATACGTTCAACCAGAGTCACTCTTGGCGACTTATGTGAGAGGTTTTCAAACTGAGTGAGTGTGATATCTCAAAGGATTGCACTGCCTATATTAACAGATACAATTATACCAAAGCAACGATTGTACTAGTTGGCAGTGTAGTGCATTGGCGCCTGCATACGTTTGTTGACGAAAGTACATGTTAAAATATTGTTTTCGTTTGCCCAGCTTATCAAAATACAAAAACAGTAGATATCTATATCGAACATGTAACATTTACACTCTAGAGTAATTTTGTATAACATCTCTTCTAGTGTTTAACTATTGTACTCGTCAAAACCATGGTGCTTGTTTATATTACGTTGTTAATTTTTGTTTTACAGTTCTTGATCTTTGTACATTGAATAAATAAAAAATGTTGGTAGCCATATCAGAGACTTAAATCTATAATGATAATTCCAGTTACGAAAAATATGTACTCTTAAGACTTTTGCTTTGCTAAAAAGGCTATATTATCGATATTGCCATTCAGAGCTGTTGCAGATTAGAAGCAAAATTTCATTTGGAAAATAAATAAATTTACCATTCAGGCCAGTAGAAATAAGATATATTATTTGTTTCTCAAAAATCGTCTCACTCGTATCAATACCCATTTCGATTTTTATTCAACGTCGGGAAAATAGTGTTCAAAGCGCCGACATCGATATTCAATAGCGAAAGTAGTTTACAAAAGGCAGTAAGAAGTCAGAATATTCGAGTTATAATTTTATTTAAAACTGTGAAAAAAACTAGCGCCGAAATATCCATAAAATAAACTATTATGTTTTTATTACTATCGTGTTTTTTGTTGATCTTCTTAGTATTGTTGAACTTATACATTCCAAAAGTTATAAGTTTAGAGAAGTTCCAGTTCTGTTTGCTTTCCGTGCATTCAAACAGTATTTACCATTAATTGGTGAGAAGACTGTGCCCGAGAAAGTAATGATTGTGTTGACCTAACATTCTTTAAGATTTACTATAACATGGCAATGACAGATTAGGCTTTAACAGATAACAGTGTAATGTCTTGTTTCGGGGTGACCTTATCTGTAATACAATATTTTGATGATGAAAGTGGGTTAGTATAAGGTTGTAAGTAAAATCGTCTAGAGATGAAACGTATATCTGTGACCTTTTAACCGCTGTGGACTGATTGCATTGACAGCAAAGATGAAGGTCAATACTTTAATTTATCATTTCTTGATAACGCAATAATTTTCATACGAAAATTCGAAAGTCGAAACAGACTTTTAAACAGCCGAATAATACCTCAATGTAGTCTTGACGCAAAATGAGACTGATGAAAGCTGCTTTTCTATGACTTTCTATGTATTGTATTTTGGGCATCCTACATGACCTATACCATCTGTCATTTCAGTATGCTGCATATCTCGACATAAGTCTGAGACAAAAAAGCAGTTGACTAAATTTTTGTGGTCCTTATGGCGGTTTTACAGAACACACTTACTTACGATCACTCTTAATTTCATATGGGAGATGTTTTATATCTATCTAGAAAATCGTTCTAATGGTTTATCTTGAAACGTCCAAACGTCCTTTAAAAGGACACATTTTGCGAATTGTGTCAGTTATTTCTCATAATAGAGGAAAAGAAATAAAACTGACAATGGCCTTATGTATTTGCAGGTGCTATGCTTATGGCAATGTTCATCCGAAGTCTTGACAACGAGGAAACCACTAACCTTACTAGAGCTATGACACATTCTGGGGATGTTCTCAGGTGGCCTGATGAGTGGAAGGGTTCTGTTGTTGACAAACACAGCACAGGTGGTGTTGGTGATAAAGTGAGCTTAGTGCTTGCACCTGCCTTGGCGGCGTGTGGTGTTAAGGTAAAAGCTGTCAGTAAACCTATTACACGTGCATTGCCATTTGAACATTTAGACATTGAGTTATTTATTTCAGTTTTTCAACGTTTTAATTTCCCTTCAATTTTGTAACGAATGGTGCTCAAGTAAAACTTGAAGTGCAATGATTTATATACTACCGTCACAACAACTTTAAACATTACATTGCCTTACTTCTATCTAGACATCAGGTGATTTTGAACAAAATGATTAAGTGTTAGCAAATATTTACCAAAACCGGTCCTTACAGAAGTTTATCAACAATTTGTTTACATCTTGGTGGCCTACCTCGTAATCTACACCACTCCACTACTGACCTAATAAGTTAGATATGAGTTTGACAACATCAATGAACAGGCTACGTAGTTATTTGACTTAATGCGAAAATAATTTACACACCTTAAACGATGTTTTCCCGCCAACAGTCTTATAGTTACTGTCTTTATTTCAAACATTAAATAAATCTACAATACGTTTACTCATAGAGAAAATTATTATAGAAATGGAAAAAAAATGTTAGTTTAAAAGCGTATACAAAACGTAGTTCCCCTTATCCTGTGATAAATGATTATATGATGTCTGACATCCACTGTACTTGAGGGTATACTGAAAATCATGCATATCCTTTCTTGCGTATTCAATATCTACTCAGTTTTGCATTGTTGAATGCAGATTGTTTTGTTATAAAATGCATTTAATCAAAATCATTTATATACAATTTAAACTTGTTTTAGGTACCAATGGTATCGGGAAGAGGCCTTGGCCACACTGGTGGCACTCTAGACAAACTTGAGTCGATCCCTGGTTTTAATGTATCATTATCGCATGAAGCTATGTTGCAAGTAATGAAGAACGTAGGATGTTGTATCGTAGGTCAAACCAGCAACCTTGTTCCAGCAGACAAAATTCTCTACGCGACTCGTGACGTCACCTCCACAACAGAAAACATCGGCCTTATCACATGTAAGCTGAAAATTGTTCTAGGATAGAATTGAACTAGGTGTATTTGAACTGTAAAACTTTCAATTGGCTATTTTTTTAAATTATGTAATGAATATTTTTGATATCAGTAAATTTCATTATAATATTACATTTTGCAATATTGTCTTATTTCTATAAGCCATATATAAGCATAGTTGCGGTATTATTTAATATTTCGTATTCCTTTTAACTACACTTCACTAATAAAGATATAGAATTCTTTATGTTTTTTATTTATATTAGAAGAAATAATGTGAAAGTTCTTTGTAAAGGTTTTTTGTTGTTACCCACGGTTTATTTCTTTGTGCTTTTTCTGGTGGGTGTTAATCTGCACCCAGTTTTTTCCATCAAGATTATTTGTATTCAAATAATATTCCAACAACCTACTTCTGATTACAGCATCAATCATCTCAAAGAAAGTTGCTGAATCTCTAGATGCTTTAGTTCTTGATGTAAAAATTGGGAAAGGCGCATTCCTAAAAGATGAACAAAGCGCTCGAGAACTTGCCACTAGAATGGTAATATGGATTTCAGTAAATAAATCTAGATTTAAAATGAAAGAATTTCATTTTTGTGTTTTTGTTTGCTTTTTATCTTAAATCAAATTTGAAAAGATTTACTATGATAAAACCACAATATCAATAAAGGTAAAGGGTCCCAAACAGTAAACGTGCTATTTATTCATTCGTTCTAAACTATAGCCACATTAGTCACTAGTTTATCGTATTAATCTCTGCTTGAATATCAAATACTATTTTAATACAGGTGTTGTATTTGTATTCTAGGTGAAAGCAGGAAATGGATCGGGTGTAAAAACTGTGGCTTTGCTAACAGACATGGACTCGCCACTTGGCCACATGGTCGGTAATGCTTTAGAAGTAGCCGAATCTATACATTGTCTCCATGGAGACGGACCACAAGATTTGACAGATCTGGTGATACGTTTAGGTATGTCAAACAATAGTTACACTTAACAAAAGAACACAGCAGAAAGTAGTAATAACTTAATCATAGTTGTGTTTATTTGCTAATAAAAGATAAATAGGTCTGTGTTTCTGTAATGAAGTTAGAGGTAGCAATGGTAGTCTCCCTCCCGGTCAAAGGATGTTGCCATAGGGGCTCAGCGAAAGGTGTTCTTGATAAAACAGATTGTAAAACATTGTCGGGTATTTTTAGTTTAATTTAAAATGTTACTACAATAATAAACAAAAATTCATAGTAACATATGTTTTATAGGTGGCCAATTACTGTTTAAAGCCGGTCACGCATCGGGCCTACAAGAAGCTTATAATATTATTAACGGAACACTACATAATGGTACAGCCATTGCAAAATTTGCCGCCATGATGAAGGCACAAGGTGTGAAAGCAGATCTGGCAGACAGATTATGTGAAAAGGGGGTTGACGTTTTTGAAATATTGCCAAGGGCAAAACATTCAACACAAATCAAATCTGAAATGTCAGGTAAGATTGTAAATAATCAAGGCTTTTGTTTTGTATTAGGTTCAATATATATAATATGGGCCTGTTCCATGATAAAACCTGTATGAGTAAAAAAAAATCAAAATTGAGATAACAATATATTCATGAAGAACATTCTTTTTCTTTTCAAATCTGAAATTTTACAATGCCTTTATGTAAGTCACCGGTCGAAGGTATTTTGAGATGTGACGTTAAGAATAGTTTTATGGTGCAAGGGTGCTTTGGAATTTCCGTTGCCATGACAACATAAATAACATTTAATTTTAAAATTTGGTAAAATTTGATTTGCCTTATATAACCTTCTAACAATGTGCTTCTTTCTAGTTTCTTCATGAACATTAAGAAAAACAATGCATTTTCCAGTATTTTAAACTACCTGTTATGCAATTATTATACCATGGCACTAATACAAAGGCCCAATATATATATCATATTATTATTTATTTTTTACAAAATTTAACATTTGGTTATATTTGAATAAATCTTGATTTTGTTTTGAACATCTATAGTTGTCGTATATGTATTTATTGGCTAATACATTCATCTTAAATAATAGGTTATGTCCATGATATTGACGCCATGAAGTGTGCAGTGGTAACAGGAAAATTAGGCGCCGGAAGAACAAAGGCTGGCGAGGCTATAAGTTTTGGTGTTGGTTTACATCTGTCCACACATGTTGGAAAACACGTTGAAAAGGGTAGCTATTTTTTTTAATATTTGTCCTATTTCCATTTTGTTATCAGAATGCTACTTCTGTAAAATCAGAATATGGCTATAGATGTTAAAATCACCGATTTCTGTCATCATTAGATTCAAAACGACTTTCAACGATAACTTTAACCTAACTGCATGCCTTTTATCTCCGGCTTATATCTCTATGAAATAAATACACTTTTCTTTCACTACTTTCAATTTATTTCTATCAATAAAATGAAACCTATTGATTTTATTATAGACACCACATGGATGACAGTATACCATAATGAAGAGAAGTTACCAGATATGTTCGTCTCCATGCTTGAAGATGCGCTCAATGTCAGACCAGAACCAGTTAAAACCGCCCATAAAGGAACAAGGGTTGTTGATGTGATCACGTGATAAACATACTGCGCTGATCCTTTCATTTGCAGCTGAACCTTTGTGTGTTTCATTGCTTATGCAGAAGTTGCTTTGATTTTTTTCAATTGGGAATCTCAAAAGAGTCGTTTCAATCGCTCCGGTTTTGTGTACGTCTAACCATGTACAAAAAGTCAGTAGTTGCATGGCTTTTAAACTGCGTTTCAAAAGTTTGTATATGTATAGGTGCGTTTCAAACATTTTATACGTCTGCAATTATCATAAGAGATGAGATTTTGCCACCATCCTAATGGATTTCAATGAAAATATACCAAAATTGAAATTCCAGTGGTTGAAACAATGAATTAACGTCTAAAGAGACTCATACAATATAAAATATTTTCGTTAATTTTAGTAAAACACTGTACAAAGTACAGATAGTTATCACAGTAATTTTATATATAACTTAAAACGTTTCTTTGCAAACTTGTGTTTCATATGACATAGATAAACGCCTATAGACTTTACAGAAAACATGCATCAATACCTAGTCCTCTTGTCTGGTATCATAGGTACTGAAGTATCATATGGTATTTTCACAAAAAAAATTGCTGCATTTTTAATCGACTGTGGTCAGATGTTTTCAAAAGATCTAAGATGTTGTTACATTTATAATGCACCATACATAGTTGGGGTTTTCATAACACCTTTTCAAACATATTGTAAATTCAATGTTTTCAGAAAACAACGAAGAAGTTATAACAAAGCTCCAAATGATTTTTATTCTTTATGTGCCTACACATTTACAGGTTTTATTAGTATTATGACGATTGCCCCCAAAAAGGAAAACATCGGTCACAGAAGATGAAAAAATACTTTTAATCAGATGTTCTGTTAGTGTCAGTGCGTATATGTTTCACGTAATATATGAGATGGCAAAGTTGCATAGGTACACAGTTATTGAAACGCACCTTTATAGAATTTTATTTATTGAACAACACATTTGAACTATGTATACATTATGCTTTTATATACCGGTAATTGTGTTCTTGTTTCGTGGTTCATTTTTATACGTACGTTTGAAAAACTGGACGTGCTATGGGGACGCCCCTGGCGGGCGGCGTCCACAGACTTTGTCCGGAGCATATCTTCTTCATGCATGGAGGGATTTTGATGTAACTTCGCACAATCTTTCACCATCATGAGACGGAATGTCATGCGCAAGAACCAGGTCCCTAGATCTAAGGTCAAGGTCACACTTAGAGGTCAAACGATACAAGAATGAAAACTTTGTCCGGAGCATTTTTTCTTCATGCATGGAGGGATTTTGATGTAACATGGCACAAATGTTCAACACCATAAGGTGGAGTGTCACGCGCAAGAACCAGGTCCCTAGGTCTAAAGTCAAGGTCACACTTAGAGGCCAAAGGTCAGATACAAGAATGACTTTGTCCGGAGCATTTCTTCTTCATGCATGGAGGGATTTTGATGTAACTTGGCACATTGTACCATCATGAGACGGAGTGGTTGTAGGAAAAAAATCGAGACCACTTTTCTATAGTACAACATGTTACATCCAATTTCGAGGTGTATTTTGACCTATCTCTACCTGGTAAGGATTTTTGTGTGGACTTTTTTTAAGATTAACTTCCATTAGTTGTAACTATAAATAACTTATATTGTAACTTTTTTATAACTGACCGTAGGGAAAAACTAAGACCACTTTTTTGTGGTACAACATATATGTTACTTTCAAATTTTAGGTGTATTTTAAGGTATCTCTACCTGGTAAGGAGTTGTTTTTTGTTGTTTTTTTGCGGACTAAGAAAAACAAAAGAATTACAATAATTATTACACAACCACAAAATTAAAATTCCATTTGAAATACAGGTGCTAGTGTAAAGAAATTTGCTATGACGGGCGTATATTGTGACATTCTGGTACTATTGTTTAAAGATAGAATTATAGAATATTTTCTATTAATATGAAAATTGCAACGAGATACATTTTATCATCATATGAACTAGAAAATAAATTAATACTGTGATTTCTGATTAGCATTGCTTTATGAATAAAATGTATTATACTAATTTACAAGAGATTCCTGTAAAATGTTGTTAAGTTTAATATTTATGTATATATTGTTATTGTTTGTTTATCTTATTCTTTCAGATTGATTTTTCTTATGGCAGCTTTAGTGACCTATATTTAATTGTACAAATTTAGGTATTTGATTTGTAAATACAATGATTGTTCAAAATAATGTATACATGCAAATAACATATAATGGACTCGTGAAGATAATGAAAATGCATTTGTTATTCCATAATGTTGGTGTGCCTTATATTTTTATCTAGGAACAAAAACATTACAGATGAATCCAAAAATGAAATTATCAAAATAGGAATTAAATAAAGGTGCCTAGTAAGAAGAAAAAGTGAGGCTCAGGCAATGATACGAAACAAGAGTATTTATAACCCTTACAGCCATTCATCTGTGATGAGAGGCAATATATATCTTTCTAGCAATGCATAGTACACAGACCAACGATAATAGTATAATAACTAAACTGACTTTTCTTTCTAAAGATAAACACTTGCCAATTTCGACAATTTTCAAGTTGCTAATAAAATAACTGTTTTCACTTGCTGTGATTTCCGTTCTTAATGAAGTGTTCTGTTGAAATTGTTTTGAGGCTGTAATATGGGCTTCCTTATTGCGTAAGCAATTGCTTGATTAGGTCAAATGTATCATTTGTCAAACTTTAACATATCTACAGGAATTTTCATACAAACTGTTTGCCATGTCTTTACATTTTATGTCATGTTTTATATAGTTGTACAGTGTAAATAGAAACAACGTCATGATAAAAGACAATTGAGATTTTTTTTCATACGTTGCCACGTGTAAATCTTTAAAATCCGGTGTTTACGAATGAAAGATATATTGATCTTATATCTAGAACAGACATATTTTCTTTTTATTTTGTCTTTTCAAGATTCTATCCACATTTTGCCCATCTTGCCCACGCACTGTGAAATTTGACTGTTTTATTTTCATAATTCACCACGAAACACGTAATATATTATTGTTTTGGGCAAATATTACCAGACAAAAATAAATAAATTAGGAACATCTTCATAAGTCAATTCAAAGACTGTTTGCTACTTATTTTGGGACTGGTCTCCTTTATAGCATGGAATACCGGAGATGAGATTTTTCAATTCATTCGTGAGTAACACGATTTTAGCTTTTGTCATGGCGTTGCTCATTTTGCTATTAAATTTCAAAATGCATGTCGTTCACGAGTTATATCGTGTAGACTTGCAAATATTCCATTCTAAAGACTGAGTGATAAATATCTTAGTGATACAATGTTGCATATTGAATATGCAAAATAAAAATATCGATTAATCAATCTGATATTGTTCCTTCGAATAAAACTTATTTTTGTAATGGAATAACAAGGAACAGATTATTTTAAAAACTTGATATATGTGTATATGTTTGTCAAAATTATTTGTATAATGCTAGACTTCAAAAGGAAGACAATGTCTCTTTTTATGGTCTGCAAAGTTGTTTTCAATAAAATAAATTGTATTAAAATATATATTTGAAAATGCGTCTTTGTTTTTATTATTAGAATATGGCGAATGAAAAAGCATGATCCTATCCTTCCCTACCACACTTACACATTGCATAATAGGTCTGTCCTATGATAAAGGTTGAAAAGGGTAAGGGTAAATCTTATTTATCGCGTTGAACGTACGCTCTGAAAGCTTTTGAGCGATCCTTTCCTAAGAACAGTAAAAATCCAATTTTACCTTAGCCCAAGCACTTTGCTGATATCCATTTACAGTTGGGTCAACTTAGGCAATCGCGACAAAGTTCCTTGCCCAAGGACAAACCGCCGCATTGGGAGTAACCAGGAATCGAACCCGGGATCTTCACCTCCATTGGAAAGCACCTTAGCTCTCTCAAACAATGCGTCCACATGGATCGAACGTTTATCTGATCGCAAAATAAACACAACGTATTAGTTTAAAATGAAGAAACATACGACACTGGATTTAAAATGTAGATCTACGTTGGGAAGAAGGCGTTTGTAATATTGTTCATCTTCAATGGGACATTGATTTTCTTTTGAAAATCCTTTTTTCTCTCTAAGCTCACATGTCAGTTTGAGATAAACAAAAGGTATTATTATCAAACCTGTATTTGTCGGAATTTCTATTCGAAGCACAAGTCACATGATAAATGTTAAAATCTTTTATTGACTCGTTAGCGACGCTAACACACGTACTGACCTTCATTCGTGTCGTCATAACAATGTGGCGTCATACGTACACTACAAAAAAAATTCCACAAGTGATCTTCGAGAATAAATTATGTATACAGTCAGGTAGATCTATGCCTTATTGTAGACCAGAGTCAGGAAAACAACCAGCGACTACTTAGTTTAACACCAGGGGCTTGTTTCACAAAACTTTTTCGTACGAAATTCGTACGATTTTGCGTACGCCCGTTTCAAAAATCTTCCGTAAGAAGTCAGTGCGAATACTGGTAAAATTATTTCGTTAGAACTTTATTTACAGAAAGCCCATTTCTCCAAATGTGGAAAATGATTTCCTGTATAATGATGGAATCTGTAATAAAGACTAAAGTAAGCATAAAACATCAGACATACTTTACAACAGATGTAGAATAAATGAAAGAAACTGAAAGTTCGTTATCCTTTCACGATAGCTGTTAAAGTAATGTTTATAAATAGAACCGAAGTTCCTATTTCAGAGTAAATAATTAATCATTCTCCGTATTGTTTAACTTAAAACAGAAAAGAAATAATAATAAAAAAGAGCATCCCGCACTCAAGTGACGATAATATTAGTAAACTTTGATAATGTGACAGTTGACCTCAATACAATCGACACTGTTTATTTTCCAATACAGGGCCACTATCTCAAGGTACCTGAAGTCCTATGATGTTCGTAAAGTGTTCGTAAGGTATTCGTAGCAGATATTTCTATGGGCGGCGGTTACCGCCAAAATTAGTAAATATACAATCCATTCATAAACAAGTCAGTCAGTACAATACATTTCAATGTCGTCTAGTTCAAAACTCCACCCCGTCCAATATATTTACACTCATAGCATTGTATTTTGAAACCATTTAATACAAAACTTCATTCCATCCATTTAAACATGGAACGATGCAGTGAAAGACTTGTTGCGATGCACCGTAATATGAAATCATCCAATAAAACATGAAACCATGCAGCTCAATGTGAAGCCGTTTAACACAACGTGAGTACGTGCATTGTAAGATGAAATGATTTATTACAACCTGACGCTGTCTAATGCATATTGACACCGCTTTGAGTGATTTAAGAGCGGTGTATAAAAGCTTGATGCCATGCAGTCCAATGTGAAGACGTTAAACGCAACATGAGTTCGTGCAGTGTAAAGTGAAACGATTCATTAAAGTTTGGCGCCGTCTAATGCATACTGAAACCATGTTGTGTGATTTGGAGCGGCGTATCAAAATTTGATGCCATGCAGCCAATTTTGAAATCGTTTAACGAAACACCAGTACATGCATTGTAAAAGGTTAATAAGACTATCAGTTCATAGGTTTGATCTTTCATAAATATTGATTCTGGAACAGTTTTACATTACGTGCTTTCTGTTGCCTTAACGTATGTTAGGGTTTCACCTGGCAGCTAGGTATAACTTTTATTTACACTGTCTTTTGACTTTGGAACATGGGGCTAAGACTGAGGTTAGGTGCACCATAAACCGGTTTAAACTCCCCAGTGGTGGTTTTACAACTGTCCGTAGTGCCCCACTGTGTTCCTGTATTTGTTTGTTTTGTCCTTGTGTGTTTATTTTGTTTGTATGTGTGGTGTGTGAGCGTTGTTCGTGTGTGCCTTTGGGGAGGCTGTGTTTTTGGAACGTGGCTTTTCATGTTGGATATTCTTCCTTGTTTTCACATAAAATATATTGAAATTTATCCTAAAACCGACCTTGTGGTAAAAATCTAACATTTGATTTTAAACATTTTCTGCGATTTATCTTAATATTTAAAGGGACCTTATTTCGTGAAACATCTTTCTTATCAGTTAAAGCTTCGTCAGAAGTATGCTTCGTGAAACAGAATCAGTAAAAGAAAAAAATAATGACAAAATTGAGTTAATTTTTTTAATCCTATGAAATTTATGTTTACATGTTTATGCTTTTAGACAGTATATCAAACTTACATGTACTTCATAACTTTTGTTTGTTTGTTGTTTTTTTTTCTCGGGGTCGGGATGGTGGGGGGTGGGGTGAGTTGTTTGATTGTTTTTGGTTTAACGCCGTTTTTCAGCAGTATTTCATTTATGTAACGACAGGCAGTTAACCTAACCGGTGTTCTTGGATTCTGTACCAGTACATACCTGTTCTCAGCAGGCAACTGCCAACTTCCCTACATGTATCCAAAGACCTATAATGTATATTATAAGTCTTTGATGAATATGAGGACGAATGCTGTGAGACACAATGTCTTTTATCAAATCGTAACGGAGAACATAGCCAAGCCCGGGCATCGGACTCGCAACTGCAAGATCCGTACATCTGCGCTCACCCTAATTGAGGTTATCGAGCAGGTCAGAGGAGAAGAGAGGGAGGGGAGTGGCGGCGGAAAATCTTAAGCCGTTTTTAAACAGTTCTTCATTTAAGTTGGACAGTCAGTTTCCTTGATTTCATACTAGTATTAACTTTATATCCACAAGTATCTGCTACGTTCGCTCGGATCCCCTAACAGGTCGTATGAAATCCAGGAAACTGACTTTCCAACTTAAATGAAATATTGTTTAAAAGCGGAAAAAGACCCTGTCCAACCAAAACAACAACAACAGCAAGAAAAAAAAAACTTAACATAAGACGAAATATCACGAAAGTAAGGTCCCTTTTAATATTCAGATAAATCGCAGAAACTGCTTAAAATTAAATGTTAGAATAGTACCACCAAGTTAGTTTTAGGACAAATTTCAAGATGTTTTTTTTTATATAAAACTGATTCATAATTTATATTTATAACAGGTCAAACTCGTGTTTCATTAAACGGTTTCACATTTTGCTGCATGGCATCAAATTTTGATACGCCGCTCCAAATCATACAACATGGTTTCAGTATGCATTAGACGGCGCCAAACTTTAATGAATCGTTTCACTTTACACTGCACGAACTCATGTTGCGTTAAACGTCTTCACATTGGACTGCATGGCATCAAGTTTTAATACACCGCTCTCAATTACATAAAGCGGTGTCAATATGCATTAGACAGCATCAAGTTGTAATGAATCATTTCATCTTACACTGCACGTACTCACGTTGTGTTAAACGGCTTCACATTGAGCTGCATGGTATCATGTTTTGTTGGATGATTTCATATTACGGTGCATCGCAACAAGGTTTTCAATTCATCGTTCCATGTTTAAATGGATGGAATGAAGTTTTGTATTAAATGGTTTCAAAAAACAATGCAATGAGTATAAATATATTGGACGGGATGGAGTCTTAGACTAGACGGCATTGAAATGCACTGCACTGACTGACTTGTTTATGGATGGATTGTATATTTACTAATTTTGGCGGTAACCGCCGCCCATATATTTCCTCTATCTCGGAAGCCTCGTTATTTACGACACTTCGTACATGTCCTCGTAAGTTGAGGCTGAAAAGTCCACCCCTTAGCGTTATCGTAGCGTATAAAAACATACTTTTTTCGACATATCTGAAGATGAATCCATTTATTTCTTATTGTATCACGCTGAAACTGGCGGAAATATATTTATTGAAGTTGTCATTCCGTCCGATCGTGTCAACGAACTTCATGAATTTATTTCATATAGATCTAGATGGATAAATTTAGTGCTTTTAGTCTGTTGTTATGGATGAAAACGCAGAGGTTTTTGTGCCCCCACAACAGAGTTGGAGGGGCATATAGATTTGGTCTTGTCCGTGTTTGTCCGTCCGTCCGTCCGTGTGTCTGTCCGTCGGAATTTTGCGACGCACCTAGCTCAAAAAATATTTGATATGAATTGATGAAACCTTGCTAGAGTCTTTATCATGATATGAACTTGCTTACCTCCTATTTTTCGTTTGGTTCTGCCCCCTATTTCCAGAGTTATGACCCCTGAAATAGTCAAAAATGCACATGTTCACCTTGTGACCCGCCTCGCTCAAAAAAGAGTTTAATATAAATTGATGAAACCTTGCAGGAGTCTTTATCATGATATGAAATGGCGCACCTCCTACTTTTTCGTCTGGCTCCTCCACCTATTTCCAGAATTATGACCCTGAGAGAGTCGAAAATGCACACTTTCACCTTGTGAAGCGCCTAGTACAATTAATTAATGAAAACTTGGCTTTTACCACAGTTACTGCTGTATATATTTACTAAGGGATGCTATCCATCAAATGATGTTGGAAAAACATTATAAAAACATTATAAAGCTTTAGAGCAGTACGAAACACGTTGCCTTTATATCACAAATATAGTTGAAATTTCCTATCATAGAATTACTGGAATCTTAGACATTTAGCCCGTGAACTGTAATAACTGGCGAAACTGATTTTGTTTGCATTACTGTTTTCTCGACTGACCAACTACGAAAGCAATTGCATTGTGCAAGACTATATAAGTATAGTTACAAAGAACCACTTCTGCCCGACCTACAGGAACTTATTTTTTGACGGTAAATATTTCACAATAAGAGTCGCCACCTGAGAAAGTAACATGATTAAAAACAGACTGAAACGTCCATACAGTTTGATACACGCACATCCCCGCTCAGCTAGCATATGTAGAATGCACAAGATCTCAAAGGTTCGAATACCGGGCGAGGCGTTCATGTTCTCCGTGATGATTGGCTAAAGACAATATATCTAAGGTCATTCATTCTCCACCTCTGACTTATCAGGGGGAGTTGTCAGGCATTTGTGGAGAACAGCTTAAGACTTGTAAGGAACCTAGGGATACTAATACAGTTAACTGACTAATCTTATCACAGAAAAAGGCGTGAAACTACTTTCTCATCAAAAGTTTGACCTTGTTTATTGCAAAATCCAACAGTGTCCATACAGATGTTGGGAATTTTAAGGCAAAATCGATACAGTTAAAAAGTTGTTTAGTAGGAAGGTTCTTTGACTAGAATTATACTTAAATTTGTTCTTTGATTATCTTAGAAAAATACCGTACATTCCTTACAAAA
Source organism: Mercenaria mercenaria (assembly GCF_021730395.1). NCBI lineage: Eukaryota > Metazoa > Mollusca > Bivalvia > Venerida > Veneridae > Mercenaria > Mercenaria mercenaria. Next base: position 85,928,895 of record NC_069364.1, on the reverse strand, counting down.
CTTTGTATATGTGACCAAAAATTTAGAGTTTAAGTGGAGCGTAAAGCTAATAGGCATTTCTATATACACGTACAGTTGGTCGAGAATGACGTCATTAATTGGATTACCCATAACTTACGATATTGTAACTAACTAACAATATCTTAAGTTACAAGCGCTTTACGAGGGTGTTAAGTGATGTTTGGAGATAGCTGAATAACGCTACCTTAGTCTAACCTTAGGTTTATCGTAAATCATACCTTAACTTACGATACGAATAAGTTTTCGAGATAGTGGCCCTGTATCTACTAATTACTTTGCAATATAGCCCAAAGATAATTTTATGACGGATTATCTTTGAACACCACTGGACTAATTGGACTCAACTGCCACAGTATCAAAGTTTATTAGTACCTCGTAAGTTGTTTTCTTTCAAAATAAGACGAACTAAAAATATGATCTGTTCAACAAGTTGTTGTCTCTTTTTTAAAGAAAAAAAAGGAATTAAAACAGCTTCACGTTTCACGATGTTAAATCTTAAGCCGAAATATCGAGCGCAACAATAAGATAAGATTTATTTTGAGTCGACAAGACTACAACAAATAAAGAACAGTTACTTATTAGATTTTACAACCGACTATATCCATATGTCATTACAGCAGTTCCAACATAACTAGATATTAACAAACATCACTGTTTTCTTCAATGTGTTCTGAAGACGAGGTTGAGAACACGGCTTCACATCGTTGTCATAAAGGTTCCTACATAATTGTGAAAAGATTAAAGAGCTTAAATTCATATAGCTCAGACAACCTTTAACTATCAGGTAACAGCATATGCGACATGGAAGTACTCACGAACCTGCTAAAAAGTATGATATAGGCGATATGTATGTGTAAGAAGCGTTCGAAAGGGGGCACATTGTACGATGTGGATGTTTCCTTTTTTTAGAAACTGAAAATAGATTGATTCAGTGACTATGTACAATACACTCAAAGTGCTAAGCCTAAACATTATGAGTAAGAAAAATATCAACTTTGATGATATGGTTGTAAGATATTGTTTTGCACCTCCTCGACACTTGTTTTTATGTAATATTGAATAAAACATTCGCTCAAAACAAACGTATTTTGTCAGTAACAAAATGCGTTTACGTGTATAGATACTGGTGATAAGATAAGTAATATATCCCAAACAGTGGAAATAGATTTGAAAATGCAAAATTGAAGAAAAATCCAGTTTTAAGGGCAGATAACTCCTAAACAAGAACGGCGACAAATTATTGTTTTAGCATTTTACTGTTTCTAACACGAACCTGTGTTCATATGCAAAGTTTGAACAAATTCTATCATTGGAAAATTTTTGCCGCATCTCTCATACAAGAAACTGCCGTATGTGTCTAAATGTCGCAAATTTGCGAACTTTTGTGAAACAGCTTTTTCATCGTACGAAATGCGTACGAAGTTCGTACGAGAAAAAAACTTCGTACGCAGTTTTGTGAAACAGGCACCAGGTTTTTTTTAAAGTGAAGCAGTCCGTGAACATGTGTGACAATCAATAAGAAATATGATTTGATAATTTGACCCTTTATAATATACGGCATTACTGTAATTCCTTCATTGAACTGATTTTAGCTAATTTCATTAGAAGATGTTTATGTAGGTTTTGACAGGAATGTACATTAAAATTAAAAGATCACGTGGTTATATTGATTCTTTTGCTGACCCAGTAACCCATTGTTATTTAGGTTGATTTTAAGGTTTAGGAGTACATCACCAAAACACAGAAATATTTCATAAACGAACAACATCGTTACCAATATTTTACCTGACCATTACATGCTCTGCCGTACTGTCCCGTACTGAAAATATTCTGAAAAAGTTGTCCCCCTTTGAAAATGAATGCCATTTGTAAAGAAATAAAAATAAACAATCGCTGAAAACTGTGTTCCACCTAGTTATGTGAAATTTCAACACTCGCACGCTATTACAAATGCATCAAAACAAACATGTGTAACAGTTACTTGAAAATGGTGAGTTTTCAAAAGCGCTTGACTGTCTGGAAGTGGGGTCTGTTTAAACAGTTCCTTTTTCCGAATTCAATGCTTATATCAGTATACTGACACTTGTTTTGTAGAGTAATATAAGTAATATACACGCTATCATTACAAAAACAACAAAACAAGTGTCAGTATACTAATATAAACATTGAATTCTGAAAAAAAGATTGCCTAAATGGGACCCACTTTCGGGCAATCAAACGCCTTCAAAAATTCACCATTTTCAAAGAACTGTTACACATGTTAGTTTTGATTCATTTGCAATCGCATGCGAGTGTTGAAATTTCACATAATTAAGTGGAACACAGTTTTCAGCAATTGTCTATTTTTATTTCTTTACAAATGGCATTCATTTTCAAAGGGGGACAACTTGTTCAGAATATTTTCAGTACGGGACAGTACGGCAGAACATGTAATGGTTAAGTAAAATATTGGTAACGATGTTATTCGTTTATAAAATATTTCTGTGTTTTGGTGATTTACTCCTAAACCTTAAGGAATAAATGACAAAACTTGGCGATTTGCCACAACAAACAAAACAAAACTAGTACACCATGTACGGATGCGTGAATAATCAACATTGACCGATTTTTTAGAATGTTATTGATCAGTATTTGAACGTCATCTGGTCTAGTAGCATTTGTAAAATATCTATTCATAAACCAACACTTAGAATTACATTATCCTTGTTCAAAACCAGGGCATGTTCTGACTTTGAGAGTGCAGAATGAATGACAAATTGTGAGAAAGGAATTCAGTTATCAGTTAAGTACAGAAAAGTAGTATGTTGAAGGAACTGATTAGGTATTTTATAAAGGGTGATATAAATTCTTAATCGAGTCACATGCTTAGGTTCATGACTTTTATATGTTTCATATTTGGAACAATTCAAATTGCCTAATATGTCTTATATTTGGGGCAATTCATGTGAGCAAGCATTTAAGTGCAGAAGGGGCGTAGATCTATATGAACATTGACAGACCGGATGGATGGGTAGCGATAGATAAAAGCAAATGACATAACGACATGATATCAAACATTTGAATGAAATTAACATGACTTGGATAAGTTTTAATTTAGTCAGGTTGTCTGAAAAAGACATTGTCGGCGAATGTAGCAAAAGCCTTTCGTCATTTCAAATTATATGAGGGCCAATGACAACCAACGTCTGGTATTTTAACATTTTCGCTTTTGTGGTGTTGAGCGACCTGTGGAGTTTCCACTTTTTCTATTGTACTAGTGCACAGTGTAATGTATTAGCTTCTACATATCTTTAAAGTTCAAAATCGCAAATATTTGTTCAAGTGTTGCAACTAGATTAATTTCGTCTACTAAGCTTTGAAACATACATGAGTCATGATAAAAACGATATAATATATTATCGTGACGGTCGTCTCACATTGCGCATGTCAGACATTGACGCTTTTTTGTATCACGTCGTTATATTGTCTTCTGTTTTTGACCTTTGTAGACATTTGTAGGTTATTTCAATGAATAATGATTTATGTTCATATCCTCCGTATCTTAGCCTAAATAAATATTTACAACACTGGCATTTTAAAAGTCCGCTTCAATGGTGGTTATAAAAGATACACAAACCGCGTGCTTAAAAGTTAAAGATATCTCACTCAGAGTGTTAGATATGATATTGTTGGCTATTAGAACGCGAGGTCACCTGAGAGGCTAATCTAGACCTAACCATTAAAGTAGATCATTTGTTTCTCAAGCAGTTACCTCACACACGCTACTATTTTTTAAAAATATCAGTAACAAATAGTGTCCAAAGTGCCGACGTCGATATTTAATGGTTTGGAACGTTTTACAAAATGCGGCCAGTAGTAGGGACGTTCAAGTTAAAAATTATACCACATTTCTACATTTCCCACGGCAGATGTCATACGGTCCATTTATAAGAAAGGGATGACCGACGCCAAATTAAATTGCCCAAGGCGCGAGTTGTACGGTTCGTTGTTCTTTGCAAGACATTATGTTTTTAAAATACACCATTGCTATTTACAAATATTACAGCTCTCACTTTTTGGTATTATTGTCAAATAATCAAGCCTTCCTGTGGTTTATCGTCTAACTTGTATCGTCTAAATTATCACAGTTTAGAGGTCGGCCGCGAAGGAAATGAACCACGGCGTTCAAGGGCGTTAGTCCACGTGGAGAAATATCCAAGCATCCGAAAGATGGGCCGTGGTAAATCAGACGGTAAACCATGAGAAGGCTTTCTGAATTTTCATCCAATCATTTTCATTGAAAAATTGTAATAAAACTTACTGTGGACTCCATTTATCCAACTTGAAGTAGTAATGAAACGGACGCTGTGCATTAAATTGACGTCCGCGTCAATCGATGTTTATTGCAGATTGTCTCACTATTGTTTTCCTTCTTTGTTTTTATTAACTAAACGAGAAATCAGAACATGTTAGAATATAACATATAATAAATGAAACGCCGCTCAGTATGGACATACGGACTTGCCAGTAAAACAGAAGATGCGACATAAACCACAGCTCTGCTTCGGTTCATATAACATTTTTTTTTTATCTTACTTTGATTCATCTTGCATATAGACCTCAGTATCCTATATTGTTTGTTACTTATTGACATTAAACATTTCAAAGCAATACATTAAGTGAATTTCCAATTTTGTTTATTTTCTTTCCGTTTCAAGCATTGTATTTTCATTTTCTACATTTCAAATTAACTGGTGAAAACAAAAATAAAAAAAGGTAACCGAGAAAATGATTTTTGGCCTGGAGTTTACTACCATGACAGATAGGGCTTTGAAAAATAACAATATTTGTCTTGTATTGGGTTGGCCTTTTCTATAAAACAATATTGTGGCGAATGAAAGGGTAAATAATAACAAAAGTCATAGAGGTGAAAGGTAAATAAAATCTGGAAAGTAGATCCCTTTCTAAGTGAAACCTTATTATCTATGTGGGTTGACAGGATCGACATCAAAAGTGCTAGAATTTGAAGGAAAGTATTGCATCAATGATAATACCTTCATTTTTATATGAAAGTTTGACTGTCAAAGCAAACTTTTACACTCGTAATAGCACAGAACCCAGTGTAGTCAGAACTATAAATGGTAATGTTCATTTTTTCTTTTCCACGACTTTCTATGTATTACATCATTTTGAGAATACCACCTATCCTAAACCCTATGTTATTTCAGAATTGAAATATGTTCATTGCTGTATATCTCAACATAATAGTTCAGCAATTATAAATGTAAATGGTAAAGCTTGTGAGGTCTGCGGCGCTGGGGTGGTTTTGCAATTTACGATCAATACGGATTACTTAGGAGAGATGTTTTAATATTTAGAAAACGCCTTTCGTGTTTTCTTAAAAAGTCTACCTCATGGCCTGGTAAGTGGGAAGGCTTCTATTATTGACAAACACAGTACAAGTGGCGGTAGCTTACTGCTTGCACCTGGTGTCGCAGCGTGTGGTGTTAAGGTAACGACTACACGGGTTTTGAAATTTTTAAACAATAATTGTTAAAATCATAAATATTCAGTTATTTATTTCGTTTATTAATATTTTCACATTTCCTTTGTTTCTAAAGATGGCGCCTACAGAAATTGTGTACTACACCAATTTACGAGTATAATAATATCCCACTGCCAAAACAAAATTAGACAATATGTGAAAACATAACACTTTCCTTCACATCATATGATTTTTAACGAATGATTGCCAATCGAAATACCATTTATGTCTCAACTCGCCCTTGTACTGATACAAAAGGTAAGGAAGATGTGAGCCAAGCAGAAATTTAAAATGAACATCTGGGAGGCATTCGAGGCTCAATGGTAAAAATACCAAATGAGCCGTGCCATGAGAAAATCAACATAGTGAGTTTGCGACCAGCATGGATCCAGACCAGCCTGCGCATCCGCGCAGTCTGGTCAGGATCCATGCTGTTCGCTAACAGTTTCTCCAATTCCAATACGCTTTAAAAGCGAACAGCATGGAGCCTGACCAGACTGCGCGGATGCGCAGGCTGGTCTGGATCCATGCTGGTCGCAAACCCACTATGTTGGTTTTCTCATGTCACGGCTCAAATCATCTACATGAAATATGCGATAGACAAAAACGCAACAAAAAATCAACATAGTTAACTGCAGCTGAATTGTCCTAAACATTATGTCACGCAATACATTTAAAGAAAGCAATAAGTTGAACATATGCATAGTAAGATAGATTTGTCAATGACTTCAGTATAACTAAAGTACAAATTTTAGGATGTTATGCTGGTTCCTAAAATGATGAATTTAATGTGCAACCGTTTATAATTGTATATTTATATGAAACTTATCTACATGACCTAACTGCAGAACAATAAATTGTGTTGTTAGTTCAATTATGGTCAGTGCTATGACCATATATGGAAGAATATTAAATATCAAGGTCGATTTAATATCTACGTCATTTGGCTAGGTTCCATTTGGAAGTTTCACTATATTAGTTTGTCGAAAAATTATTTTATCTTGTTGACCTACTATAAAGCTACTACCAGATCTTAATTCACTACTGCTCTAATCAGTCAGATATGAGTTTGACAACATCAATGAATGACCCATATAATTCTTCTTACTGCGGGCAAAATGTATCACGTCTTAAAGGGAGTTTTTCAGCCACCATTCATCAAACAATATTGTCAGATATTTGGTTAATAAATTTTTATTTCAGATATCGAAAGAAAGGTAAAATACATGTAACATAATGACAATTAAAGAGATGATATTTTTTAAAGATAAGTTTAACAACGGTTTCAAAAACCAGTTGAGCCGTGCCGTGAGAAAACCAACATAGTGGCTTTGCGACCAGAATGGATCCAGACCAGCCTGCGCATCCGCGCAGTCTGGTCAGGATCCATGCTGTTCGCTTTCAAAGCCTAATGGAATTAGAGAAACTAAAGTCTGTTCCATTCCAAAGGTTTACCCCAACTTTGGAGTCATATGACAAAACTACGACAATTACCGGCAAAGTAAACATGGTTTGATAAACTAAAAAAAAGTCACCCTCGAGAAATTTAACGATTTTTTTCTGCTTTGCCAAATATCCAAATAAATGACAAATTTATATTTTCAACGGCAGTCTCCCATTGTAATTTCTTGTCGCCATTGGAGTTTGCTCTCTAAATTTGAAGTATTGAGGGGAAATTCTCGTGAATTTTATCGGGAGCGACTCAAAACTCATTTCGTTCACAATTCCCTACAAGTGAATGCATGAGTGAAATGAAATTTTTTTGTGTTTAAAAAAACATGTTATTTAGATCTAGAAAAAATGTAAATTGACTCACTTTTAACCTATCAAAGTTGTAAACACTCCAAAATTCTTCCAAGTCTTCAATAGCTCTATCCAATCCTCAATGAATCAGTTGTAAACAAACAAGCTCTTTTACACATCGATGAAATTCAGGCATCAATCGCACCATGCCCGTGAAACGATGACTTGTTCAATTTAACATCATTTCCAAACGCATGGTTCAAAGATAACCTGTATTTTAGCATCCTTAATGAAGTATTTACAGTCCGCCACATATCCAATTTCTTTCACAATGAACACAATATTCACCCTATCGAGTCCCGGTTGTGTATGCTTCTTTTTCTTTGAAAGAAACTTATGACGTATGAGATAAATGACGTAGTATTGCTGGCACTATGCAGATTTATATGAGGCGCACAAGGGAAAATTTACATAGGTGTACAATCAGCCGATAGAAGATAGAAATCTTGACGTGTGTTATGCTACACACTGGTTATTCGGGTACCTACTCGTGTGAGCGATACCGCCCTCGTGTGATTAATGTACATGTTGGTGAACAGGAAATTCACACCTATGACAGGTAATTATTCCGTATTTTACTGAAGATTTGAAAAGGAACAGAAGAACAGAACAGAAGTTTATTCAGTAATTTGTACATACAGTACCTCATTACATGATATACATTGACATATAAGATATGATCATGTGGCAAAGTTGTTGAAAATTTAAACTTTAAATGGAGAACGGATCGTAACAAGCCGTAACGGGCAGGTCTTTTTACCCCAAGACACCCCAGAACCCCAAAACACAGCAACCACCATGACACCCAGCATCAAAATAATCACTTGTTTGATACTGTAATTGGGTAACTATATAACAATGATAACTCAAGGGAACAACCCAGAACCACTTAACTGTAAATGAAGATGTAGCAGTTATTTCCCTTTCAATTGTTGCGACAAACCTAAAAATGTAAACTGGGACGTCCCGGGGCAAAAAGACCCGCGAATCGTAACGGTCTTAAAATAAAGATGATGATGTTGCGAAGGAACACAAAAAACGTTACAATAACAACATCAGTGGTTACTATTCAATATTGATATAGTTACATAAACTATCTGGAAGAATGAACTATGTATAATTCACTATGACAAAAAAATAACTAGTTGTTAGTCCTGCTGGTATTAATGTTTCCATGCAGTTATAATTGACAATGCTTTTATGCAATGTGGGATGAGCACAGATAATAATTTCGTATACAAAATATATGAAACAATCATAACAACACTACAAATAGAGCTGCTTTTAAGAAAGGGAATGCCTCCCCCAACTGCCTAATCATCTAAATTGCAAGTTAAGCCTTTATATACATATCACTCACAACAATTCACGGGCCCAAACTCCGCTTTGGCTCATTATTGAACTTGTCAGAGGTCTTACAGTCAAACACATTTGTACAAATTTGGCGAAGATCGTGTTGTAAATGTTCAACTTGGAGTGCGGACAACAGCAAAAGAGCTGATTTTTCGGTAATTCAAGGGCCGTAACTCCAACTTGGCCCTTTATGGTCAAACACATTTTGTTCAAGTTTGGTGAAAATCGGATAAGAAATGTTTGGCTTAAATTGCCGACAAGAGCAACAAGGCCGACTTTTCGGTAAATCAATGGCCGTTACTCCAAAGTAACTCCAATATGCCTGGACCGGTTTAGCTAATTATCGAACATGGCCAAGGTCTTATGGTCACACATATTTTTTCAAGTTTAGTGAAGATCGATTGAGAAATGTTTGACTTAAGTGCGGACAATCTTTGTGACAGACAGACACACACACACAGACCGGAGTAAATCAATATGTCTCCCACACCACTGTGTGGTGGGAGACATAATGAACATGTTGCCTTATTATCTAAGTAACATAGTATTCCCTTTTTATCGCTTGCCAATCTGATATATCTACATAACCCTAACTGAACAGATTTTTTAGTACACTGCAATAGTTCGACAAATTTATGCATATTTGGTCTTTCATAGTAGTACCTTTGTATACATTTGCTACGATATTCATTATAAAGTTACATTTCAAAATAAAATGAAACTCGTCCTCAATATCGTGGACATTACAGAGTTGACAGGTTCTTTGATTTCTCTCCAATCTATCTCTACCATATCTTCCAGTTTCTATGCGCAAACTATGTGCAGATACCCTAATACGGGTTAAATATTGCCTAGTTTTTTTACAAACAATTTTTTCTAGATAACTTTCCATACCAAATACAGGTTTAATATACATATACAAGTATTTAATACATTGTTGTTTGCAATATCAGAAAACCACTTTTGCTTAAAACAATCTATAGCCCTTTCTTTAAATGTTAGTAAAAACACATTTGACTGATAAGCAAGTGGGTTATTCCATATATCTGAAAAACCATATTCTTCAAGCAAACATTTTACTTTGGAAACCCAATTTTTAACACCTTTCTTACATTCATTTAAAGCATTGTCATACACTACATTTAGTAAAATATTGTTTGTATGCAATAATTTAAACCAGTACTTGATTATTTGAACATATCTATTTATGTATAAAGGGTATCTTCCCATTCGCCATAAACTGCCGCATTACTGGTACTAAGTTTAACACCCAAAGTAGATTTACAGAATTTTAAGTGGATCCTTTCTAGATCCTTACTTTTGGTAAATCCCCAAACAGGACAAGCATAATTTAAAATAGACCCAACAAATGAGTCAAACAATTGCAATACAACATGTGGTGATAATTCGTACTTATTTACATTATATGACAAAACATTCATAGCCTTTAAGGCTTTCCCACAGACGTACTGGTTATTAAGTACAAAAGAACCTGTATAGTTAAAAACAACACCTAAATAATTGAAGTCATCAACAACTTCAATTTGTTCATTATTATAAAACCAAGTTTCATGGGGATAGATATTACCCTTTTGCGAAAAACAACTATTTTGGTCTTTGTAGTATTGACTTCAAGTCCTCATAATTGACAGTATTCATATAAAACTATTAAGACTAGTTTGCAAATCTTCTTGGGAATGGCCCAATATTACCATGTCATCCGCAATAATAGTAAAATAACACAAATTTCATATAAAGATAATCCAGAATTTATATCGTTCTGTAAATACAGTTCCAAATCTTCTAAAAATAGAGCAAACAGAGCTGGAGAGTTATTTTGACCTTGACGTAAGCCCACTGATATGTTAAAAAAATCAGATAAACTATTACAATGTCTTACACAAGATTTGACAACATGATACATGGCTTTAAAAATCCTCAGCAGTTTGCCATCAATGCTAATTTGAAAAGTTTATACCACAGACCATTACGGTAAACTGAATCAAATGCCTTTTTCAGGTCAATAAATGCACAAGGTAACCTTAATTTTTGTGACAAAACATGTTCAACTATACTATGTAAGACAAAAGTCGCATCTACTGTACTACAGCCTTTGCGGAAACCAAACTGGGCGTCTGACAAAATATTGTACCTATCAAACCATCTCTCCACTCTATGCGTCAATATACTAGTAAATAATTTACCAAAATTACTTAGTAGGGTTATGCCCTGTAATTGTCTGGAGCTCTGACATCTCCTTTTTTGTATATCGGTACAATATAACCATATGACCATGATTCGGGAAAATGTCCCAAATCTAGAACTATATTAAACATATCTGTTAAATGGCCAACTAATATGTCAATAGAAACAATAAAATATTCGTTCAGTAAATTATCAATAGGACATGATGCCTTATTTCTGTTTAGGCGTTTTACAGCATCTCTTACTTCAACAGAGGTAATAGGAATGTTTAACTCATCAAAAATAGGGTCATTTACATTACAATCATCTTTAGAATTAAAATCTTCTGCTTCATTGACTACAGTTGTCCTTATATCATCAAACATTTTAGAAAAATACTCATGAAATTCATTTACTTTTATATCAGCACCAGACACTGAAGTTTTCTTTTTGAAGTGTTTCCAAAAGTCCTTAGGTTTACTTTTCTTTAGTTCGGCCAACTCCTTAGATTTTTGGATTTTGTGTGCTCGTTTCTTAAATTTAATAATACATTTGTATTCCTTTTTTGCATTACATAAACTATTTCTATCTTCCTGTGATTTATTTTGATTAAAAACAAACATTGCCTGTTTGTATTTGCGTTTAGCCGTGGTACAGTCGGCATCAAACCAGGAGTTATTGAAAAATTGATTTCGTTTAGAATTATTACAACGTTTAAAAAGTGGATCTGCTACTTCACAAATAACTTTTGAAAAATTCAAAATCAAATTGTCTACATCCACAGTGTCATGTACAACAGTGTCATATACAATTCTATTAAATGTTGATAAATTCCCTATTAGGCCACGCCTAAATTCATCTTTGTGATCCTCAGACCATTTTATATTATACATATTGTCTACATCACTGAAGATTTGAAAAGGTTTAGTATTAAATGTGTAAGATCATACCTTAACTATATCCATGTCAAGTATCTATCGCATATGATCTGAATAACTGTGAAAAAAATACGGTTTTTGTCGGGGAAATAAAGATATTTTAAGGCGATGGTGAAAGCGAAATCGGATCGTGAACCCATTCTCTGTTTTTATTAAATTATTATTATTACCTTTATTATGCCAGATTTACATTTGACTTAAATAACTGGTAAAAAGTCCAGAGAGCAGTCATAGAACGTAAAATATTGTTATTCATAACCGCCGATTTCAATTATAAAAAATATCCCCGAACTATCATTTATCAACTTTTATTGTCCATCAGAGGTACGATGTCCAGAAACAGATTTAAACATTTAGGCCTACAAACTATTTTCAAATCATTCATGAATAATTGACGCTAATGCAAGCTGAAACTTGTTTTCTTTCCGTTAAAGTTTTGCTTTAGTCTTACATTACTCCAGTCAGGGTTTTTTTAACAAAGGTTTGATATTTTCTTTTTGTTTCTAATCATTATTTTTATATATCCTATATTCCTGTTGAATTTGCAGTCTGGAGTATGCTTTTAAATTCCACAAAGGTAAGAGCGCAATCGTCGCAAGTGTTACGTAACTTCAGATTTTTTTTCTGGATTTAACGAGCACAGATTAATTATTGTCTCTGGCACAAAGTCTTGTTAATAAGGTCCACGGAGACAGATTGATAATTCTTTTCTTTTCGGTCGGTGCTCACACGTGTAACATTTGGCACGTGACGAGGCGCGCGATCGAAGAAAATATGATAGAATGATCAAAATGATAAGCAAAAAGTGTAACATAGGCGTAGGAGCAGCGGGACCTGAAGGACACCCGGTGTACAGCATGTATTTTGCCCCCCCCCCCCCCCCCCCCCCCATCGTTTCCCGCACTTTTAATTAAAACAAGAGTTTTTTTTCCTAGAATTAACAGAAAAAGCCCATTTGAGAGAGCATTTATATAAGAATTTAGACTAAATTCAGGGGTGTAAAAAAAATTTTCACATCACTCGCCCTGCAGGACTAATAGCCAGTAATATCTACTCGCCCTTAGTGAACAGCCACTCGCCCTAATAATTGACACTTTTAATACTGTCACTTTTATAAAAAGGAGTATTATGTACAATAGTATTATTTCCCGAAAAATATTTATTTTGAAAAGTGTCTAAAAAAATTTGGACACAATAACCATCGTCCATCCACCCGTGTTGAAAGAGATGAAAAAAAACGTTAAAGATTATCGGTAATTATTCAGTTGATAAACTAAGTAATTGCCCTTGTTTTCATGATCAATTTACACCCCCTCAAAGAGCTAAAAGAAGTGTGTCAGTAATATTGTTCATAGTTGTCGATCTTCTAAAGTTGATAAGATAATATGGAATTCATCTGACTTGACTACTTTTCACGATATATTGAATTCTGATAAGCATATTTTTGATGATATTATTTTAAAACTTGACACTGGCGAAAATAATATTAATACATGTATAAATGATATGTCAAATGCTATACATAGTATTTCTTTTCGCTGTTTTGGCAAAACTTTCTCCGCAACTGATAAATCTACCCAAAGGAAATGTGCATGGTTTAATGAAGATTGTCGTACTGCAAAAAACAACTTCCTACGAAACAAGACTAATTTCAAATTAAATCCATCTGAAAATAATAAACTGTCCTTTTTATCTAGCCGGAATGTTTTTGCCAAAACAAAGCGTAAAGCTAGAAGTGCTTATTTTGATAAAGAAAAATGTAAATTATCTAATATGGGTCGACATTCGCCAAGAAAATTTTGGAGTTATATTAAAAAATTCAAAAGTAAAAGAAAGAATGTAAATACTGATGTCGACATTGAAGATTTTAAGAATCATTTTGCTAACATGTCTACATCTGCAGATAATCAGTTTGTTGCAGATACGTTCACTGAGTCTCGGGATGAAACACTATATATCGACCAGTTGGATCTGCCTTTTACAGTTGATGAAATTTGTAAAACTATTTCTTCTTTAAAGAAACACAAAAGCTGTGATTTAGATAACAACGTGGCAGATTTTTTTATTGATGCAAAGCAATTTATAAGTCCTTACTTATGTACAATTTTTAATAAAATATACGATACAGGTATATATCCGGAGGCATGGACTAAAGGTGCCATTGTTCCCATTTACAAAAAAGGAGATACGCATAATCCTGCTAATTATAGAGGAATTACTCTAGTTAATGTTATGTCGAAAATATTTTCATTACTGTTAAGAAATAGGGTAAATAAATGGTGTGAATCAGAAAATGTATTTAGCGACGCTCAGTTTGGTTTCCGGGATGGTTGTTCTACATCTGATGCCATCTTCTTACTACATTCTACTATTCAAAAAGTATTAGCTAATAAGTCTAAATTATGGTGTATATTTATTGACTACGAAAAAGCTTTGATACTGTGATTAGAGACGCATTATGGGTGAAATTAGTAAGATCGGGAATTAGCTGTAAAATGATAACTATGATTAAAGCGGTTTATAGTAATGTTAAATCTTGTGTAAAAATAGGTGCAGATATGTCTATGTCACAATTTTTTGACGTAACTCTTGTGTAAAACAGGGAGAACCGTTATCTCCCTTGTTATTTATCCTTTTCATCAATGATATTGTAAAACACATTAATTTTGACACATTAAATGAGAATGACCTCCGGCTACTTTCTATGTATGTAATCCTGTATGCCGACGATATTGTTCTATTTACTACTGATCCTTCTAGTTTACAAGAACAGTTAGATAATTTGTATCAATATTCTGTTAAATGGGGACTTAAAATAAATATCAGTAAGACTAAACTTTGTGTATTCGAGAAACGAAAGCAGGTAAACAATATTGATATATGTATAAACGGTGAAAAAATTGAACAAGTTGATAGCTTTACATATTTGGGAGTAAAATTTACATATACTGGTAACATGGCTAGTACCGTAACAGCATTGTCAGACCAAGCTTTAAAAGCGTATCATAATCTTTTGGCGTTGTTCGATAGAGTTCCTTTAGATATTAAAACAAAATTGTACCTATTTGACTGTATGGTTGTACCAATTATATTATACGGAGCAGAAGTTTGGGGGGCATACAATTATAAGGAAGTAGATAAATTACATATTAGATTCTGTAAGCAAATATTAGGAGTACGAAAACAAACACCAAACGAAGCAGTTTACGGTGAACTTGGTAGATTTCCACTGTCGGTTTTAGCTAAGGAAAGAGCAATTAAATTCTGGTTAAAAGTAAAAAAGAATGCTGGTACAACTATTAACACTATGTACACTGAACAATGTAACAACACGGATAGAAAAAGTTGGGGATATTGTATGAACTCTTTGTTAGAAAATTTAGGATATTCATACCTTTTAACTGATTTTGATGAAAATATTAATTACTTTAATAGTCTAAAAAGACGTCTACGAGATCAGTACATACAAAACTGGCATGTATCTGTAAGTAGTAAGCCAAAACTTGACTATTATGTGAAATACAAAACTGAATTTTGTTATGAAACTTATCTAGATGTTTTAAAAAATGATACATTACGTAAACAATTTACATGCTTTAGGTTAAGTTCTCATACACTTGAAATTGAATCTGGTAGATATAATAATATCAGTAGAGAAAATCGATTATGTAAATGTTGCAATCAAAATAATATCGAATCAGAGTATCATTTTCTCATGTGCTGTACATTGTATTCCAACTTGCGTCGTATGTATCTTGGGCCAGTGCCCTGGCCAAATATGCAAAAGTTTGTTAATTTAATGTCTACACATAAGAAAGGTCTTTTGTTGAGAGTTTCTAAATATCTGAAAGAAGCTTTTGTTAAGCGTTCTGATACCCTAAGAGATTTGACTGTTTCTTAATATGCATTTGTATATATTTTGAGTTGTCGCATTTATGATTTATGATTGTGTTATATATGTTATATATGTCTTGGCCATATTCACTTTGCTATTTGTTAGATGGCCAAAGGCAAATGTATTTGCCGATTTGCCAATAAACTGAAACTGAAACTGAGTATCTTGACATCTGAAGTGGAGATCAGAGTGGTATTTTTGCTCGAGATTGTCATGGCATTACGTCATGTTTTTTCGCGCCATGTGACACATCACTGTCTGATCGTACCGCATCGGTTCTTAAAAGTAGTCAATCACATTAATTTTGAGGAACATTTTCTGACATTTTTCACATTTTTCAGTATTTATATATTCTGTTAGAGATTTATTTAAGGAACGAAAAGACCCATTACATAAAGTTAGATACCTATTGGAAATGTATGATTTATTACTTCTTAAGAAATTTTGTAATTATCTCCCTTTAATACAAAAGCGTTTAAAACGTGGATTATTTCTTTTAATTTCAATATAATTTCTAGTTTTACATTTGCATTTGATATATATTGGAATATTACAACTATCTGAAACAAAAGGCAAGTTTTGAAACAAAGTGTAGCTTTGGAATTGATTTATTTAAATCTATCTGGGTTGCGCAACCAAGATAGACAAAGGGAGGTAATAATAATTTTATAAACTTGTATTTCTAATGAATTTGGCAAGATATGTTTTTGTCAATGCAAATCTTTTACAACTCTAATACAGTAGTGCTTATATTCATAACATTCCTTAGGCAATGTATGTTGGTTGGGCAACCAGGATAGGAAAATCATAGTTTAAAAATTCTTCCAGTGAAAATCTGATGTGTATTAAGAACTTGATAAACACAAATAAGTGTAAATTATCAGTTGGTAAAGTTTTTAAAAAATCTGAAAGTTGACCAAAATCTGATTAACCACCTTTAAAATTGCTGAGAAATAGAAATCAATAAAAAGTTTCTTCTTTAATTTGTTATCAAAAGCGAATGTGCTATATCCCGTATAAAAGGTAAATGTCTCAAACGATAGTTACTATAGCGGATATCCTACCTCTGTGACCTATTTGCCCTCAAGGAATTTACATTATTGTTTGACAAAAAAAAAACTTTTAAATTGTTGGTAAAAAAATACATGTACAAAGATTCATTTAAAACTTAATAAAAACCGCAATGACATCACATTGCTTTATTTTAAAATCGCATTTCTATTTACGTTCACGAGGTCACGTAACCTATTCTGCCGCACTAACAGAAATCTGTTTGCCAAAAATCGTTTTACTCTATGTATTGTAATTGCTGCCGCTTTTTCATTATTTAAGATTTTTTTATTCTGTTTTTTGTTCTTTCTGGTCAAAAGTCTGAATTTTATGCCCAGAGTATTCATCATTTATTTACTTTTCGAAAGAAATAAGTAACTAAGATCGCGCTGTTTGAATTTTTACAAATGATTATATGAAAATTCGACTGTTTTTATAGAATTTTGCCTACATTTCTGTCGATATCTTATTAAAATCATTATAGAATTCAAATGGTATTATTTCTCAAGAGGTGTTGAAAACTTGAAGCGAAAATGTTAAAAAATGAATGCACTACGCACGGTTTTTGTGTACGTGTCGATGTAAATTAGATATTTAATACGACAGGTCGCACGTGCTTGTGGAATGGAAAATTACCGGAATGACGTTTTGATATCTTTACGATTCGCGGGTAAATTCCAGTCAATCCAGGTAGCGACTGAACCATCTCAAAGTTTGTTGAGGTTTTGGAGTTGTAATTTCTGAATTTTGGTAAAGTAAGGACGTAAAAGACCACTCGCCCGATCGGTCGAGTATACAGCGAGGTCCACTCGTCCTACTCAGACTTTAACTCACCAATGCGAGCGGGCGAGTGGAATTTTACACCCTGTCAGTAAAACGTTAAATTGTTACCTTTGAAAAAGAGGCCATTGTCCGTTCTACATTTTTTATCCACAGTGGTGACTAAAGGAGTTTACATGCAACATAAATATGGAGTCTTAAAGAAAAAATTTGTTTACTTTATTACTTTTCTGTATGTTTTCCGTCACTGGTCCAATTTAAAAATTTGGCCTTTCAGTGGAACATTTACATAAACTGATATTTCTTTATAAATTAGATCTGGGTCCTAAATATAACTAAAAAATACAGAAATGTTAACAAAATTATTTAGGAAAACCCAATATTTGTATTTCTAAACGGTCAAGATAGTTTTTGTAACTATGAACGTATTTCAACGCAAATATTTCGAGTAGAAGACATCTAACCATTTTATGTTTAAAACATTTTTTTTCCTTGTCCTGTCCGTTCAGATTAACGTGACGTGATTGAAAGGGAATATCCTGACGGACTGCGAAGTTTAGTTTCCACTTTTATTAATTAAATCCATAAAAATACTTCCGGGAGGTAATATCTATCTAGGTCACATCCACAGAAGTCAAGTTATATTATAATTTTCCGGTCTAACAACAGAAAACATAATATAAGAAGAATACCCATGTGTTATTAAAATATCGAGACGCTCGCACGCACATTTGTTTTTAGAATGCCATTGATTTTTGTGTTTGTTTCTTTCTATTTTCTTATTTATTTATTTATTTATTTATTCATGTTGAGGTGGCCTGACATGAATTCCCCAAGAATTAGCATAATACGATAACAAACACAGTATTTTCAAATATTAACTCGGGCGTTTTAATTTTGAGTTGACCCCTAGTTTGTTGCGCTACGGACGCCGCCATATTGGAAAGTCGACGTAACGTCATATAGCATTACGGCCTATGGGGAAAAAAGAAAAATCCAAGATTATATCTTTAAAATACACTTTATTGAAAAAATGAAAAAAAGGTCTAGAGATATTGATGTATGGTATATAAATATGTTTTTTGGACGATTTTATCGATACTGATAATTCAGAAACGAGGTAAACGTAATAGGTGGAACAGACTTTAACAGCGAACAGCATGGATCCTGACCAGACTGCGCAGATGCGCAGGCTGGTCTGGATCCATGCTGATCGCAAACCTACTATGTTGTTTTTTTTCCTCATGGCACGGCTCAGTTCCTTTTACCCTGTTATAAATACAGTTGAAACCCGATACCTCGAACTTGCTTACCTCAAAATGTCGGCTAACTCAAACTTGATCCAATGGAGTTTTAACCGTACGTGACGCAAAATGTAACAAGATGATTCCGTGTCTGACAGCTACCGTATTTGTGGTTACACTGTACCCAATAGTTATATTTTCTGATATATTCTAAAAGTATATAAAATGACAATTTGTATTTGAATGCAGCCCAAGATGCAGCAGTTGCTATATAAACCTATAGCGAAATCGCCTATACATGAATCTATGATAAAATATAGCTGTTCCATTCCACCCTTCGGTTGTAACATGACTGTGAGATTCTACTCTGCTTCCGTTATATGCCGACTAAATACTCGACTTTTTCAGTGCTAAGTAGTCGTAATAGTAAGTACATCAACTTTTCTGAAACAAGCAATTTCTTACTGATGAATTTATTTGTTTATATTTTTACCGTAAGAAAATGTTTCAGCCCGGTAAATTTCAACTTCAACACCGGTGCAAATATATCTTGTGTGCGTAGTTTACAATTTCTGCGTTGTAGGCACCACAAATGTCAACTAGATTCTACTTTGACAGTAAATAAATTATAATTCATGTTCCAATCTTCCAGACTCAAGTGTTTACGTGTATCTTAGATATAGTGGAATATAGCAATAACGACGCTGTTCCAGGTTCGATACCTTTTTAATAATGACGTTACATACAAAACATTGCAAGGATGTGACGTTGACGTTTACGTTACGTTAAAGCGCGCCAATTCCCGACATACTCGGGGCCACGAAATGATACTTTACACATTAAAGAAAATTACTTAATCACAATAAATCGCGTGTATCAGAATTAATACTTAAAAGTTCATGAATATTGCTATCACATATGAAAGTTCATTAGTTTATAGTTCACACATCGTCAGTGATGTCGTCTGTGGTGGGTACACTTCCTACCTCTAGTGGGTATAGCTTCACGATTGGTTGTGACGTCACACCTGTAGTAGTTCTAAGTTTGACTGCTCGTGTTAACCCGTCCATACCAGTGAGTAACTCGTCTACCAGGCCAAGTTTCCATCGTATTCTCGGAGAGTCGTCATGGATTAGTACAACGTCATCCACTTTTATCGTTTGGGCGTTACATCCTGTTTTCTGGTGGTGTTCACGAAGAGCCGTCAGGTACTCGGACATCCATCTGCGCCGAAAGTGGTCTATTAGCGTCTGCTGCATCCGGGCTCGCTTGGTAAGTGATGTGTGATCTGACGTTACATCACAGTTAGTGGCATCAATGCCGTTGGAATATGGTAATGATGTCGTCTGGCGGCCATACAACAGGTGTGCTGGGGTCAGTGGTCTAGGATAATCTGGACTGGATGGAACGTGCGTCAGCGGTCGATTGTTAATCATGCACTCTGCCTCTGTAGTGATGGTTTGAAGGGTTTCCAGGGTAACATACGCTCGTCCAATAATCTTCTTAAGGGTCACCTTCGTCAGGCCAATGAGTCTTTCCCAGAATCCTCCGTACCAGGGAGCTCTCTTAGGTATAAATCGCCATTCTGTACCCATTTTACTCAGTGATGTTCTAATAGATGCAGACTAGAACAGTTTTCCGAGACTGGTAGCAGCAGACTGGTAAGTCGTAGCGTTGTCTGATACCATGACTTAAGGAAGGGATTTTCTGCTGACAAACCTTCTAAAGGCTTGCATAAATGTGGATTCCGATAGGTCGGTGACAACTTCTAAATGTATGGCTCGTGTAGCTGCGCATGTGAAGAGACATATGTATGCCTTTGATGTGGTTCCTGTATTGTTCTTAGTTTGGATGGCTCCGGTAAAGTCAACACCTGTGACTGTGAATGGAGCTGCATTTTCAACTCGTATCTTTGGCAACGGTGGTGGATCAGGGGCACTGTAGGGTCTCCCGATGACTCGTCTGCATGTCACGCACTTACGGGTTATGGCGTTTACACACTGTCTAATGGTCGGTATCCATTACTTATGACGAATGTTGGTTACTGTAGCGTTCGTTCCGGCATGCAGGTATTTCTCATGGGCGTGCTGTACAATTAGGCGGGTAAATAGGTGTTTCTTAGGCAATAAGTAAGGAAACTTCGTTGATTCAGCAACAGGGGCATTCTGGATTCTCCCGCCACATCGAAGTAGGCCATTACCGTCTTGAAACAACTGTAGTTGATTCACAAGCGTTGGACGAGGTATGCGGGACGTAGGGACTTCAGGTAGGTAACTTCATCTGGATAAGCGGTTTCCGGGCAATCTCGCAATAACATTTGCTCAGCATCTTGTAGTTCTTGTGTAGACAGAACACCTAACATTATATGTTGAGTAGTTCGACAATTCTATACGAATCGTCGTATGTAGGCCGTAACACGAAGGAGCTTGCTGTATTTGCTGAATCTGGTTATGTCAATCAACTGGAGTATGCTAATGTCTTGGCTAGACGTCGTCTGCTGGTTGGCGGGTATGTTAGAATTATCAACAATTGTCGTCTGCTCTTCATTGATCGTCTGCATTAATGTCTGTGTAGAATCCCAAGTAGGCCACGTACTAGTGTCACATAACCAGGAGGGACCGGTACTCCATAGACTGCTACTCAGGAACTTATCTGCAGTGATGCCTCGGGTAAGTAGATCCGCTGGGTTACTATCTGTTGGGCAATATCTCCATGACGACCCTGGGGTTAAGTTAGATATCTCGGATACTCGGTTGGTAATAAATCTCTTGGTAGGTTTCGATGACTTCAAACAGTGTAGGACGATCTGGCTGTCGGACCAATATGTAATGTCTGTGACCATGAGCGACTTCTGTAGATGCGAACCTAGTCTTGCACCAATCAAGGCAGCCATCAATTCTAGTTGTGGTAGTGTGAGTTTCTTTAGGGGTGCCACTCGATTCTTCGCCATGACAAGTCGTGCGTCGGTACTATTGCAGATGTACGCTGCGGCTCCATATGATGCCATACTGGCGTTTACAAACACGTGTAACTGCCCTGAGGTCTTGTCAACGCCGGAACTAGCGGTAGTAATCTGGGGAAGGTCATGGTTTGTGCGGAATTCAAATCGAGGCTAAGGGTATGCCATATGTGCTGTATATCTTCTGGTAACGGGACATCCCAGTCATAACTCTTCTTCCATAGATCTTGTAGTAGAATCTTGGTTCTGATGGTTACAGGGCTAAGTAGGCCTAGTGGATCATAAATTCTGGATGTATACTTCAAGACTGCTGTCTTTGTCACTTTGTCACTTTGTCAAGTTGGGGAAAAACTCTTGGGGGAAATGACAGCATGTCACTAGTGGGATTCCAATGTAAGCCTAGGACCTTGGTAAACTCATCACTATCGAGTACGCCGACGGTACTTGCGGTATGACGTAAATTGTCGCTGTTAGAGGTCCAGGAACGTAGATTCATACCGGCGTTGGACATAAGTGTTCTGGATTCCCAGAAGTAGTTCAAGAGGTCTAATTCATTTGTAAAGCTAGATACTACGTTATCTACGTAGAGGTCTCGCTCTATAATGGTAGCTGCTTTGAGGCTCGGGTTCAAACGTAGATGCTTGAGGAGGGTCGCATTCAGCATGAATGGCGAACATGTAGCGCCGAATAGCACAACTTTAAAGCGATAGGTAATCAAGGAACTGCAGGGATCGTTAGTGTTCTGTAGCCATAGGAATCTCGTAACATCTCTGTCACTCTCGTGCAGGCCCACATGAAGAAATGCCTTTTCAATGTCTGTGGTAACTGCGTATCTGTTGTACCGGAATCGGGTTAGAAGGGAAGTCAAATCGTTCAGGATGGGCGGGGTTGATTCTAGGCAATCATTCAAGGACGGCTCATCACGGGATTTTCGGCAGTTGCAATCATACACAATTCTGATGGGGGTGGTAGAGGAATCCTTTTTCACTGGGTGATGGGGTATGTAGTGCACTCTTGTTGTCTGGGAATCTTCGTCAACTTTCTCTATAAAGCCTCTTCTTTCCTGTTCTGCGATGATCTCGCCATAGTCTGCAGTATCTCTGGCTCTGCACTTAGTCGCCTGATAGTGTTCTCGGTTCTGCGTTTGGTAGTCTGGTAGTTTGTGGGAGGTGGAGGATGGTCTTGTTTCCATGGTAACTGGGCAGTGTACCTCCCATTACTATACTGAATGGCATTCTGCTGATAATTCTCAAGGTAGTCTGTGATCTTCTCGTCATCGGTACAATCGGCGATCACCATGCTATCTAGCTTCCAGAATTTCTCTAGGCTGTGGATTTCATCTGCACAGGAAGTGATAACGTTCAGTGCATGCTGGGTAGAATCTCTGGAGGTCGAATCAGGTAAGCGTCCGGATAATAGGTAGCCAATCTTGGACTTTACTGCCGTGGGACCATCTCCACGTCGTACCTCATCTTCAACAACATCCCAGTAGAAATCAGCGCCGATGAGTACGGATATGTTAAAACAACTGTCACTGCTCACTAGATGGGCTAACTTAAGACCACGTAAGTATGGTAAATTAACCGTGGAATCTTTCAGGTGATTAGTAATGGGATTTGCTATGGTCGGGACAATAATAGTTTTGATAGGGATCTTTTGCTTAGAATCTGTTTTCAGGTAGACCGTAGTGGTATCAAGGTGCTGAACTCCGTCACTCCTCCCTCCAAATGCAGACAAACAAATTGTCTCGGTTGTCTCCCTTGGCAGTTGTAATTCTTGCGCTAACGACTGTGTTATGTACGATCGTTGTGATCCTTCATCAAATAGGATAGTAGCGTCTAAAGAATGGTTTTCTCTGGAACATATGGGGCGATGGCTGGGTTTTTATGTGATCTTTTAGGGGGAATCATGGGGTTGGAAGAAACTGGCGCAGTTCGTTTCGTCTTTGTACCAGTATAAAACGAAGCTGTTGACCCATACATGTGTACTTCCTGCCGATGACTTATAGGACCGCCTGCATCTAATATGTTTATTTCCCTGGATATTACCTTGCGTAGATCTAGTAACTGCCAGTCACCGTCGCCGTGCTCTCGGGCTAGGTTACGTCGTACTTCTCCTGGTAACTTATCTAATATTATGGGAACTAGTAAGTTGCCGTACGTGTCCTGATACTGACCATTGGACTCTAGACTACGGATATAAGATTCCATCTTATCGTAGAAACTGCGCAAGCTATGGATACTATTTGTCGGGGCTGGAAGCTGAAGAAGGGCTTGCATAGTGGCGTGGGTATTTTTTTGTCGGCGACCATACCTTTCTTTCAGTAAATCTATCGCTCGAGCATAATTGGCATTGGTCAGCGTAAAACCTTCAATAGTATTAGCTGCTTCAGATTCAAGCTGAGATTGCAAGTAGCTGAACTTTTGCACATCAGTTAGATTATAATTTAGATGTATGGTGGATTCGAATGAGTCCCAGAACGTTTGCCTACGTAAAATATCCCCGTTGAAAGAAGGGAGCGTAAGTTTCGGCAGTCTATGGAAAATGGACGAGTTTGTAGAATTAATAGAACAGAACAGAACAGAAAAACAGAACAGATATTTTATTCAGACTTGTACGTAGTACATCGTCTAATTCACATAGTTCACATATATACTGTCAACGTGAAAATAAACATGAAATAAAGGACAAGTTACAAACAATAGATACAAAATAAATATAATAAACAAATATAATGATAATCTGATGGAGAATGAACATGAAAATTTAGGCTTCAACATTTAAAAGTGCATTTCTAATAGTAAGAGCTTCTTTAACATATCTGGATAGGTGAATAAGTTCTGCTTTATTAGTTGTATTTAAAAGTTGTATAAATTTATATACTGATGGATGACTCTAATAAAAAGCTTTTAAATATTTCTTTCTAATATCAGCGTAACATCTACATATACAAACAAAGTGGTATTCATCCTCAATATCCAAAGTATTACAACATAAGCAGTGTCTTTCCTCACGAGGAATTCGATTTCTATTATATCTGCCAGTCTGTATTCTGAGGGGCAGACCACTCATCCTAAGTCTACAGAAATAAAATCTAAAACATCTTGGCAGAATATCTAAATAACGTTCATATTCAAAAGAACATTTAACATTTTTATACATATACAAAACAGAGCTGTTTTCCAAATTAGCATACCATTCTTTTTTAACAGAGTCAATGATGCGACATTTAAATTCGCGCAAAAACATATTCTTATTTATACCGCTAGAATTATCAAACATATATGAAAATCCATAATCGTTCAAAAGCTTTTTGACGTTTGAAACCCAGTTTTTAAGACCATTATTGCTATCATCTAATGCTAAATTATACACTGTTTTTAATATTATATTATCAGTATCAACAATTTTCAACCAATACTTTATTATTCTTACATATCTATGTACATATAAAGGATATCTTCCCAGTTCACCATAGACACTGGCATTACATGTATTTGGTCTCACTTTCAGTAACTTTTTGCAAAATTTTAGATGTATTCTTTCAATTTCTTTGGACTTAGTATAGCCCCAAATTTCACATGAATAATTCAATATAGATGATACAAAAGCATCAAATAGCTGACATAATGTTTTGGGACTGAGATCAAATTCCTTACATTTATACAAAAGTACATTCATGGCCTTTAAAGCTTTACCGATCAAATGTTCTTGATTTAATATAAATTTACCCGTGTAATTAAATATAGTACCAAGATAATTAAAATCATTAACTACTTCGATTACTTGGCCATTATAGGTCCAATACTCAGTGGCTAAAAGTCCACCTCTTTTACGAAATACCATAATTTTCGTTTTCGACGTGTTTACTTTAAGACCCCTGTTATTACAGTATAAATAAAGAAGACCTAAAAGTTCTTGTGTTTCTTCTGGTGTTTTACCAATAATGGCCATATCATCTGCAAACAAAAGAAGTATTAGGACTATATCATCTAGAGAAGCATTACTTACAGGTTGGCATGTATACTGTACTCTGTCTGTGGCTATACTCTGTTACTGGGCGCTTGCGTTGCTGAATGGTTCTCCAGGGCAGAGGTCAGTGGGATACAACTCTGTAGACCGGATACGCTCCGCAGACTGGACACGGAACTCTGAAGGATGGAAACTGGGCCCTGTAGGTTGGATACTGGACCTGGTAGGCTGGACATCAATACTGGCGGTAGTTGCGGCTTGGATAGATGGTGTGGAAGATTTGCGGTTGTTCTTAAAAGTTTGAAGACTTCTGATCTGAACTTTTACGCTCAGCATGTAATCATCGGTCTCCGTCATCTCAGTTAGTAAATCTTCGCCATCAGTTTGCGCTAGTATCTTTTCATAAGTACCTTCCAGTGACTTCAACTTGGCCTCTACTGCCTCAAGAATCGTGTCGAATTCCACCATGTCAACATCGCTACTTTTTACATCTTCAATCTTTTTCAGCTGGGCATTAACGACGGCTTTCTGTGCCTCTCGTATCTGGAGTAGTTTCTGCTTCATTTCTGTTGATTTTCTTTGGTCACGGCACCAATATCTTAGATATAGTGGAATATAGCAATAACGACGCTGTTCTAGGTTCGATACCTTTTTAATAATGACGTTACATACAGAACATTGCAAGGATGTGACGTTGACGTTAACGTTACGTTAAAGCGCGCCAATTCAGGACAACGTGTTTATATGCCGCAATGTTCTGGCCAAACTCCAACGCAGTGATCTCTCTTGCCGCTTCGATGCGAATATTAAATCACTCGTGCTACGCACTCGTGATTTAATTATTACGCATCCGAACTCCTGCCCATTTTTATTAACTGATAACATATAGGGGCATATTTATTATTTCTTAATTGAAAGACAATAATAACTGGATCAATATTGTATACATATGGCTCATGGAAGAATGGTGCTCCTATAAGATGTAGACTGACGTTACGCACGATGTTGGTATACCGAATGGTAACGTCGGAAACGTCAAAATCTGACGTCAAAAATGACGTTCCTAAAGGTTATGCAAAAACGTTATCGTAATAGAAACAAAAATGTAAATGACAGTATTTATTAAGATAATTAAGAAACATATATGTCTTTAATTGCTGTCTTGTCATGCATACAAATTCTGGCACTTTCTGTTGAATTCATAATAACTTTCCTAAAGCAAAAGTTAAATAATGCAGTATTATGCAGTGTATTATTATAAAATATAGCATTTAAGTGAAAAGAAAGCAATGTCAATATTTGACAAAATACATGGGATCAGTTTCCTGAAACTATTCTACGTATATGAATGAATACATAATCATAAGCTATAGAGAAAAAAACGCTACATACAATACTGTAACGTCGAGGAAATAAGACGTTACATCAGCTTTGTGACATTTTCACTAGACATTCAATAATAACGAAAAAGTAATCATATACCTAAATATTTAATTACCGAGTACAATTTCGGAATTATCGTGAAAATAACATGGTATAAATATTTACATTTGTGAACTATCTATCACGATAAAGTAAATATTCAGGTCTGAATAGTACATATATCGCCGAAATTTGAAAGACTACGTTAATCTACTTTGTGACATTATTACTAGACACACACTTCTGAAATTTATTCCGACTTCTAACAACGTTTGTAGCATTTAAAATTACTTGCAAGAACATTTAGCCTGCAACAATGAAAATATGAAAACAAATCTAAAATAAGATAATATAATTTTCATATAATTTTCAAATACACCCGCATATCGTCCTAAACTTTTCGCAAAATATACAATCGTCTACATGTCTAGTCTTGAAGTTATCTTGTTAGGATTTTTTTTTTGTGTGCGCATAACGTCAAATATTTTCAGCTCCGTCACTGAGGTCATCTGCAGACGGCATTCAGGGTAACGTTATTTGACTTTTTCCCCGCGTTAACAAAGGCGTTATTAACAAATTTAAGCAAGCGCCTGTTTGAAATTGTTACCCGTCTACATAACGTTTTTACTTAATTTATAACGCTTTACTTGGTGTTTTCTAATAAAGTGCAGTGAATTTCTGATTTAAATGTAGTTGACAGTAGACAGATTTTATGTCTCTTTATTTTGATGTATTGGTCATCAAATTGCGTCGGGTATATCGCTCAATACATCTGAATTTAGACCGTGTGCTATCATCTAAAATGATAAAAATGTATGAACATCGTGCGTAACGTCACGTTATATGCCATCCCGTGAAAGCTGACATGTTTCCAAATGACCTTATAAAATTATGTCGTCATTAATGTAAAATTTACAGAGGGCTATCAGGAAAATACGTAACATTCTGCATGTAGTTAGTTACTGTTTAAACATTGTGACGCATGGGACTTAACAGTTTTAAATGGTACAGCCACTGCAAAGTTTGTTGCCATTGTTGCAAAAAGGAGCTAACAATTTTCAAGACAAATCAAAGCGTTTCACACATACAACTCAAACATCAAGTAGTATTGTTGTACTAGATTGAATAAATAAAATTATTATGTACAAAATAGAGCATTTAGCTATATGTGAATATTTCAACTACTGAAATCTTAATTAAGAAAAGTGTCTTATATAAAGTTATGTCCATGATACTGGCGCAATGAAGTTTGCAGTGGTGATATTGAAATTAGGCGAAGGAATAACCACATTGAAAATGTTTAAATTCCAGTACTTTATATGAATGCTTACATCATTGTTAGCCTTCTGTCTTTGACCATAACTGCATGCCATTTAACAACAGGTACCCGAAACAAATAAAAAAAATTGATTACATGATATGCTCCACATGGACAACATAAAGACAAAAAGTAGCCAGAAATACTGGACTTTAGCCTTGAAGATAAAGAACCAGTAAAATCCGTTACCCCACAAAGGAACACTTAGCATTGTTGATGTAATCACGTGATGAGCATTTGCCCAGTTCCTTTTATGTGCAGCTGAACATGTGTGAGTTTCACTGTTTACGAAGAATTTGTTTGTTCTTGATTTTAATGTTGATTTCATTAGTTCCGAACCTCAAAATAGTCGTTTTTGTTTCATCTTGTTATGACTGTGCTAAAATAAAAGCTGGCTTGTATATGTCGTTTTCAAATATCTATACCAAAGCAATTGTTGCCAATGGTTTTTCCACCCTCCTACATGATTTGTACGAAACTATATCCATTTTTTTTTTTGTAATTTTTTGTTTCATTTTTTATTTCTGTACCTTATTCTAGCCGCTGCCTTTAGAAACGTATTTCGGGAGTACAATCAATTTAATTTGTAAACACTGAAAATAAAGAAAATGTTTTTGTTATATCGTAAGGTTATTTCTCATCAGAT
Organism: Mercenaria mercenaria; assembly: GCF_021730395.1. Classification (NCBI taxonomy): domain Eukaryota; kingdom Metazoa; phylum Mollusca; class Bivalvia; order Venerida; family Veneridae; genus Mercenaria; species Mercenaria mercenaria. The sequence goes on along the minus strand of NC_069364.1, from coordinate 85,899,786 downwards.
GTTTCCGTATTTTGGCGTAAATTCATTATAGTGCAAACCCAAATAATGTGATTTTAAAAAGTCAATTATCAATTCTTTTGTTCGGACAAGTTCCAGAAAGGAAAATTGGGCTTGTTAACATCAAAACGCATACTAGTGGTACTCAAACGGTGGAACAAGAACATGCATTAGCCTATCGTATGATTGCAAGTAATAAAATGAGCCGCACCATGAGAAAACCAACATAGTGCATTTGCGACCAGCATGGATCCAGACCAGCCTGCGCATCTACGCAGTCTGCTCAGAATCCATGCTATTCGCTTTAAAGCCTATTTAGAGAAACCGTTAGCGACCAGCATGGATCCTGACCAGATTGCGCGGATGCGCAGGCTGGTCAGGATCCATGCTGGTCGCAAATGCACTATGTTGGTTTTCTCATGGCGCGGCTCAAATATTGTTTACTATTATTATTCCTTCAAATGATAGCATGCAAGAGTGTACAATATTTTATTATCTTAAGACTGTCCAAACATCGATGACCAAATTGTCTGCATAAGTAAAAGATACATGCCAGTATTTCGCATACGGGATTCATTTAATTTATAAAGATACATATCTTGAAAGACTTACAGTTAACATATATTTGTATTAAGCTTATTTGTATATTATGGAATGTGTTTTCACTTGCTGCGAGGTTTCATTCAAATGAATTGTAGCATTTTTTCGAAATAGTTCGTTCAGTACTATTTTGGGCTTCCTTATTATGCAAGAAATTGATTCATCTTGTATGATGTCGAATATATTCATTTGTAAAACTTAACATATCGAGAGGCATTGTTTGTCATGTCTTTTCAGAAAATTACATTATAATGACATTTTTAAGTAATTCGTGACGTAACACCATTTGGCCTTTGGCATACGTACTACAGATTAATATAATTACACCTTTACTTTTCATTCTTGCGACGAACAAAACACATGTTCATAAACAGAAGTTAAATCGTAGTGTCTTCTCAATAAAATACTATTTCGTTTCAAGATTTTACGCTGATAATTTCATCTGAGCGAGGGTAAACCATACACAGACAAATATGTCTTTGAAAAATATTACACATGTATCTCAACGGTTTTTATATAAAGAATTAAAACAAGATTTCGAAATGTCAGAGTATATTAGCAAAATGAATTGTCATAGATTAAGAAGTATTTTAGCTAAATTACGTTTATCTTCACACCAGCTTCTATTGAAACTGGTAGACACAGAAATATAGAAAGAAACGATAGAAAATGTACACTTTACCAAAGAAACGACCTCGAAGATGAGTTTCATTTTGTTTTAACATGTCCAATGTATACCTTATTAAGAACACAATATATTCCTAGATATTACTATCGACACCCAAGTATGTTAAAATTTATTCAGTTGTTAAATTCTACAAATGTTAAAGTATTAAATAAATTGGCTTTGTTTTCTAAAAAGCCTTTAAGCTAAGATCTCATGAAATGAATTCATTGCAATAGATTATATATTTTTGTGAGCTTACATTGAATTAGTGTCATTATTTGTTTTTTATTTATTACATTACTACGTGCATGTATAATTTTATTTGTATGTAACGATGAACTGTAAATGTTCAAGTTAGATATAATAAAATGTCTGTTCTGTTCTGTTCTGTTCTGTTCTAAAGCCGTCATTTGTAACGGTGCAAGGGAAGTAAACCGATAAATGGTACCTGATATAAATACCTATCTGATGAAAGGGTTGTCACTCTTTGCAAACATATGTATAAAAATTGTATTGATCGAAACAAAACTTTCATAAAATGCATATCTGTACAATGAATTTTGTTTATTTGAAAGACATAAAATTAATTTCTTTGGAAATTCTGACAATGTGTACAGATATATACATGTACTGCTAAAATATATCAAATCGCATAAAGCTAATGAGTACAGCTGAAGAGTCTTTCCAAGCAGTTTCCATTGAAACTTTAAAGTGATAAATCTATCAATGATCAAATGTTAAAAAGTTCAGATTGATACCGGTTATAAGATACTGATAGATCTGATCATGTACCTTCAATGAAATTAACTCTGCAATGAAAGAAGGGTCAGGTTATCTTGAAAAATTTATACTACTCTCGCACGGTATTTGTAACAATAACATGTTAAATGTTACTATTGAGAAAAGGGGAATCGGGTAGTAAAACCATTATCCGTGACAAAATAGTTGTACTAATTTTGAATCGTATTGACTATAAAGAAAACCCGGATTTACCATGAAAAAAACCTGAATTACCAATAGAAGTTGTTTATTTCTTGACTTGTAAATGTAGATAATGCCTCTTTTATGGTTATTAATATGATAAAGAAAAAGCCGGTTATGATCTGGCGCTTACCTCTTACATCCTATGTCTGCCCGAGGGCTGAAGGTTCGTTTATAGGGACTTACCTCCAGATCGTACGACAACATAGATAGATAGATATCTTTATTGCCTCCTCATAGGGAGAGTATAGCACATAAATATATACAATATACATAGCATTATATACAAAAACAGAACACATATTGACACAGTATGTAGCAAGCAAATACATTACATCACATACATAACGTCAATTTCTATTATATTAGACAAATTATTAAAAAGAAACAAAGAACAACAACAAGCTATTATAGTTTTCAAAGGATTATTGAGATGTCACGTGTCCTACAACTTGCCGAAACGAAACACAAGTTTGATAGGAATTGACAAAGGAAATGGCAGAAAATTCTCAATGTTTATGAGATTCACGTACAACACTAATGTTGATTATTGACACTGTTAGAGACAGTTACTATGAATGTACTTGAATGTACTTTTGTTTAATCACACTGGCCATAGCTTTATCAGATCAAGTGGTTCCAACGTTGTTTGAATGGTGAATTTTACGCCGATCAGATGGAGAAATATGGCCGATACTACAAATTTCCGGTATTGTAAGTATGATTTGAAGGAATTTCTACCCATTAAATAACGAATCAAATGAAAACGATGGGTGCACCTGGAGCGCAAATGTGTCTATGTTTTAGCACATGTGTCCATTTAGCTGAGATTTGTGCCGCTTATTCAAACACTTCTGTACAGTCCGGCGCGGGAAGGAGATTTTTGACAGTTTTTGACAATATCACCTGAAATATAGTGTTTAGCGGCAGCAAGTAACTGTTTAAACACTTTTTATGTAAAGGGTTACCTCTTAAAACAAAGCGTGTGTATTTTCATAGAATTATTCAGAGTTGTTTCTGAAAAATCGGCCGAAAACCTGATGCAACGCCGTTTCGAGTGGGTCGCTATACAACGCAATCAAGTGGATACCGTTCTGTGTCTTACTTGCGAAGTATTATCCGTCTTAAAAACAGTCATTAAAGGCTAACAATGAATAAATTTAGAGAGCTTTATATCATTATAATGATCCCACCTTTCTAATATATTGTACTTTTACATTTTTATGCTCGCTTAACATTTAACATATTTTTGCGGACACTGTCAAAAAACATCTACACAAAAACATAAAGCAAGGATGAACATCGAACAAGATCATTTAGTAAATAATAGTTACAGTTTGTAAAAACAAGAACCAGTTCAAGGATATCTATCTCATCCACGAATGGTACTGAACAGCATGCCAAAAGCGGGTTGACTCTTTAAATCAGTATAGTAACAGTTGGTTACTTTTTAGTCCCTTAAAACCAATACAATGCGATTTCATTACTGATTTGCTGTGCATTTAAGCCGTTCATACAAAATAAATAAAGTTTAGTCCATGATAAAAGTATTTATCAGTTGTTTGTACACATTTTCATTCATATTCCTGGTGTAGCCTTCATTTATTTTCAGAGAGATAAATCACAGAGAACGTTAAAATTGGCCAAGGAAAAAGACAAAATTTTCTATGCCTCCATAAAACAGAAACGACGTAATAAACCTCTATGGTCGCCTTTCAAAAATGAAAATACAAATGAAATACAGACACCAGTAAAAGAAAATAAACGGACTAGCAATAATACTAAGAGAGACGTGTCACAGTTGTACTATTTAACTGTCTGTAACTAAAGAAGAAAATCGATGTTTGCCAAGGGGTACTTATTCGATTTGATAAGAGTTAGAAATATTGTAAAGTAATGTATCTTTTGCTTCAGAAAGTTGTCTCAGGACAGCCTTGTCGCTTGCAATGTCTATATCTAAAAAATCTGTCTCTTCCTTTGTTAATTCTTCAAACATTTCATCAGATAAAACTCTTTCTTCTAATTCCTTATTGTGAACAGGGTTTTTTTCTTGATATTTTGGTGCTTGAAGTTGGAATTAGCAGAATTTTCGGGGTTTTTTTGTGTGTTTTTTTTATTCACTTTGAGCACATAGAGAAAACGCTTTTAATCGTTTGCTTGGTGACACGTCTCTCTTAGAATTGCTGGTCCGTTTTTTTTTATTGGTGTCTGTATTTCATTTGTATTTTCATTTTTGAACGGCGACCATAGAGTTTTTATTACGTCGTTTCTGTTTTATGGAGGACAAAAAGAAAATCTTGTCTTTTCCCTGGCCAATTTTAACGGTCTCTGTGATTTTATTTATTTTGTATGAACAGCTTAAATGCACAACAGTAATGAAATCGCAATGTATTGGTTTTAAAGGACTAAAATTTACCAACTGTAACTATACTGATTTTAAAGAGTCAATCCGCCTTTGGTATGCTGTTCAGTACCATTCGCGGAGGAGATAAGTGAAATGGTTCTTGTTTTAACGAACTAATACTATTATTTACTTTATGATATTGTTCGGTGTTCATCCTTGCTTTATGTTTTTTTGTGTTGATGTTTCTTGACAATGTCCACAAAAATATGTTAAATGTTAAAGCGAGCATAAAAATGTAAAAGTACAATGTATTAGAAATGGCGGGATTATTATAATGATATAAAACTCTCTAAATTTATTCATTGTTAGGCCTTAATGACTGTTTTAAGACGGATAAGACTTCGCAAGTAAGACACAGTGACGGTATCCACTTGATTGCGTTGCATAGCGACCCACTCGAAACGGCGTTGCATCAGGTTTTCGGCCGATTTTTCAGAAACAACTCTGAATAAATCTACGAAAATACACACGCTTTGTTTTAAGATGTAGCCCTTTACATAAAAAGTGTTTTAACAGTTACTTGTTCCCGATAAACACAACATTTGAGGCGATATTGTCAAAAACTGTAAAAAATCTCCTTCCCCCGCCGGACTGTACAGAAGTGTTTGAATAAACGGCACAAATCTCAGCTAAATGGACACATGTGTTAAAACATAGACACATTTGCGCTCCAGGTGCACCCATCGTTTTTTATTTGATCCGTTATTTAACGGGTAGAAATTCCTTTAAATCATACTTATAATACCGGAAATTTGTAGTATCGGCCATATTTCTCCACCTGATTGGCGTAAATTTCACCATTCAAACAACGTTGGAACCACTTGATCTGATAAAGCTATGGCCAGTGTGTTAATATAATTAAAGGAGGTGATCAAACCATTACATGTACATAAACCAGAATGCTTTACTGACTATCTGTAAACATTTTATTGATTCCGTGTTGGGCAAAAAGCTAGACATGCCAGATAACATGTGAAACAATTGTTTATCTGGCTGCATCTGTATTAGGTCAGTATATAGCTTAATGCCAAATTTATTGAGAAGTGTTGACCAAAATTGCTCTCTGCTGGCGCTGTTCACTGAACAAAAAAGCAAAAGACGTTTCACCAGATTGTCCGTCGGTTTATAACATTTGTAGCAATTGCATTGTAAGGCTTGGACAAAAGTGCGTCAATTATTTTAACAGAAACTTGCATATACTTCAATAAAGTTCTATCAGTAGCAGATAAATACCACTGTATACAAATATTACGACGAGATATGTCGTGAATTATTAAAATGTTTTGTAGACTATTAATCGACTCAACATGCTTAACAAATTCATGCTGAAAAACGATACCCGTTGTAACAAAAGTATTTAAAACTGACATCAGATTATATTTCTTACACAAACGACAAATATCTGGTATGAATCCCGTAGTCATGCTAGGTTTGTTTAAATATGCTATAAGGCGGTTTACAAACACAATTTTTATAATTGACTGTGAGTGTAACATACACAATTGACATAAAAATGTTAATTTTCTTTTATCTATCTCAGCCTTGATTGGTAAAAACCCAAGTAGGTATAGAGATACATCATTGTTTGTTGATCTAGGAAGCTAAGGTACACTGTGTATAAATCTCTATATAAACGGTTAAGTACGAATTCCTCCATGGTGTATTGGTCAAAATGGTAGAAATCTTTTATTGCCGAGGCTACCCGGTATTGGTTCCCGACTCAGACATGTTTTTTTTTTTTTTGTTTTTTTTTGTTGATTTAGCATTTTCTAAAAACTTTTAGAAACAAAAACTTATATTCTAATTTCCATAAAGTGACTAAACATCAATTTCAAAGAAAGATCATATAGCCAAAATCTGGAGAACGGTCCCAATAAGTGGCACTTGAGCCCTTTAATTTAAATACAGACTGTTAAATACGAGGGCGATTCAATTAATTATGTCACTAATGGTCTTCTATAGAAACAAACGTACATAACAGCACGGAAGTATCATGTACGGAGGATGGTCGGAAAATATCTGGTCGTTCTATTCTTTCTTAAGGAGGTAGGTTACCTTTATATTTGTATGTGCGCATGTCCAACCGGAAGCTAACGTGACGATTTACGACGACGTTTACGACAAACTAAATGTGTTTATATATTCATTCTTCTGAAAACAAATCATAGAGCTGTCTTCGATCTGACGCTTTATGGTTTAATAATGCAGAAATAATGAATAAATTGCCGCAGAAACGCTTCAAAACAATGTTGCCTTAAAATGACGTCATTGACGTCATGACGTTACGTGTCAGTTACCGCGCAAAATTAATAGCTTTTATCTTGAAAGTACGTAATTCTGTGCATTTTCTTTATTCAAACTATTTTCAAATAACCATTATTTGCTGAAATATTTTTATGAGTCTTTTGCTCTGAATAATAATCAATATTTTGCTTCTTTTATGTAGTTACATTGAAATGTTATGCGGAATGTACGAAAATGGATGATGGTAACCAATGTTATTTGGAATATAGTTAGGTGAGAGGTTACTTGTTACGGCCATTTTCAAATAAAAAATCTAGCAGTTTGATTTGTAATACCTATTTTTCAGGTTCCGTTGATAATTTGTTACTTATATACTAAAACTAAGGTCTAAAATGTTCAAATTTCAGTAGAAAATTGTGGTTTCTTGAATTGAAATGATGTTACCAGGGAAACCAAAGCCGTGACCTATGTATCTAAAGGTAAAATTCAAAAAGCGTTGAAATAGTCTATTAAGAAACACAGCTTCGGCTTTTTATTTTTCATTTCCAATATCCATGAGAATAATAGTAGCATGCTGAACGATTTTTCCATGAACAATCCCAGACGGGGGGTTTCGCTGTAAGTATTCTAAGCTTAGAAATGTGTTTGAATAAATGCAGATAACCGAAAATATAACTTACGTTAGAAATAATATGTTTTAAAGCTAAAACAACTAGAAAGATAATCTTATTAAATATTATTTTATAAGAAATTACAACAAAAAGCAAGATATAAGCCATTTTAAACATCTCTGTTGTCATGGTAACTTTAAATTTTAAGAAAAATAGGGTACCATGTATAATGCTTGGTTTTTTGTAATAATATTACCCAATATTCCATGTTGTTCATTAACAGAATGGCACTGAAGCCGTCGAAAACCCCTATTTTTATACATAGCTGTCTAAAAATGAGAGAAAATGCGTAACCATGGAAACACGAGCCCGCGACATATACATTTTAAGCTTATATTAGAAAGCTAACGGCATACAAGAAAAATTATAGATTATGCTGACTTCTACGGATATCAATGAAACTAAAATACACTGAAAAGTTTTAAAAATATCCGTATTTTCCTTCTTCTTTCCATATGAAATACCTTTGGGGGGTCATTGTTCTTCAAACCTTTAATAAAAAACTGAACTTGAAGGAACGAGACAAACGAAAATGGATTTTAGCAATTTAAACTTCATATAACACAAAATACAAAAAGACGTTGCGGTTCAACAATTTGAATTTACCTTGTAACAAGGTAACCTACCTCCTTAAAAAAACTGTTCAATATTTTTCAGAAAATCAATTTATTCTTATTCAAAGTATTCACCACCTACGTCTAAAAACTTTTGCCATCTTTTGTGGAGTTTTTGTATTCCCTATGCAAACAGTTAAGTAGACTAACTGCTGAGGTACCCGTGTACAGCTAAAATCAAAGTCGCCCTGGTCTCATATTTGTTTCCAGCGGACCTATTTCAGTTCTGGAAAACAAATGAAAGTCTCAGGGGCACGTTCTGGGCTGTACGGAGGGTGGGACAACAACTGACACTTGAAGGAGTTGACGATAAATTCTATTGTAAATGAAGCAGTTTGAGAAGAGTCATTGTCATGCAAAAGAATGACATTTTTCTGGGCTAGCTTGGGACGCAACTTTTTCAGGTTTCCTTTGAGTTTTATTTTTTTCGAAATTACTTCTGAATAGTATCTAGCAGTCATATATTGTCCTTTTGGCATGAACAGAGCCAATATTATTCCACGTGAATCCCAAAAAGCAACAATCATAACCTTGCCGGCAGAGGGAGGCAAGCTTTCATACTACCCTTCCTAAACTGTGCAACCCAGCTATAAAAGGTTGATCGGGATATACAGGCTTTAGAAAAACGTTTCTGCAACCTTTGAAAAATGGTTTTTCACCCTTTAAAAGCAGGATCTCTGTTCCTCCAGCTTAGAGTCCATGGTAGCCCTAATACCTATCTTGTTTAAATGCTCAGAACTTCTCATTAAAAATAATCAGACCGATTTACAGGCGATAAAATGTGGTTTTCGTTCATGTATAATATGCATGAAAAGACAGGAGCGTGAAAAGTCCGGATATTTTCCGACCGCTCCACTTACTAACGGATGTTTGATCTATAACCATGTGAAATGTCGATTTAATCCTGCTATAACTGACCAAGTTATCAATTGTTTAAAAAAATTATACACGCTTATATATAGTGATTATATTACAAATCTAAATGAAGCGTGAGTTAAAAACAGAAATTGTGGCTTACATTAAAGCCTGGTTTTCTTCTCGGGAATCTCCAGCGGAGATATTTTCTGAATTGTCTCCTAATTTTGTAGTGACGTTAAGAACAGTTCTTCGCTGGGTTGAAATAAATCAAGTGGGTTGAAATAGTCAACAAGACAGTATGGGGCGTCCTTGGGCGTTTATTCCCCGTATGGAATTGAGTAGAGTTGGATCATGTAGCTGGAGTAAAACGTTCTAACACCGGGAACAGGAAGTGGAATTTTACAGCCTTGCTTACGGCGCTTGTTTACATTATCAAGATCGACAGGGGTTACTGTTAAAATCAACTTTTCTTCAAAAGTAGTGTAATTTCTTCATTCAAATAATATTGTATTTGGTCATAAATATATCATATGTTTATTTCGCTACGATGTCTCTTTGACATGGAAGTTGTACCTTCTCATTCCACCATATTGTTCTCGCATTGTTCGCGGTCCTCCTGATAGGAGGTGGTATGAAATTTTGACCCGAGAACGATCCCAGCACGCAAGCTTATATGGGGCCCATATAGGCTATATCTGGGCAAATGTACCATACGGGTCCCAAATGGGACCCATATTGAAAAGAATTGCCCACATCGGACCCATATACAATGTCTCAGCGGTATGAATTATAAATGTATTCATTTTAAGTTTATAAGTGGTGTCACCAGTATAGAAATTCATTTTTTATGTCTTCTTCGAATGTTTGTATATTTTCTTTGGTCTCAGAAGAAACATGTTTCCAAGAAGGATCCCATCTGGGTCCCATATTGTAAGTATTTGCCCATATTGGACCCATATGGGACCCATATACAAGATCTCAGCGATGTAATATATCAATGCATTCATTTTAGGCTTATAAGTGGTGTCACTAGCATAGAAATTTCTTTTTTATATGTTTTCTTCGAATTTTTGTACATTTTCTTTGGTTTCAAAAGAAACGTGTTTCCCAGAATTGTGCAATCTGGGTCCCATATTGTTTAACAAGTATTTGCCCACATCGGACCCATGTACAATGTCTCAGTGAAGTGATACATGAACGTCTTAAATTCGTGACTGTTCGGGCAGTATATATATATATATATATATATATATATATATATATATATATATATATATATATTTATATATCTATATTTTCTTTTTATTTATTTATTTATTTATTAAAACTGAAAAAAAAATGTGTATCGATTTTACAATCATATCTTAACTTGCTATTGCATACACTGCATTTAACAAAAAAAAAGGATCTTAAAAAAAAATCAAAGAGATTATTTGAATCGAGCGCAATTTTGAAAAGGATAACGTCCATAATGGCAGCATAGTTGGGTTGTTGATAGATTTATCATTTCAGCAAGAATCATTCGCAGTTCTTAAACAGGTAAGAGTTTTAATTAATTACTATAAATAGCTAAGTGATGTGTTTTTGTTTAAAATGTACGAAACAACTTTGATAAATACACTGAAAATTGTTTTTCATGTGTTTTCACGACCCTTGTGGGCAAGCCCATATGGGACCCTTATGGGCTATATCTGGGTTGGTCTGGACAAATGTATCGTGTTTATCCAAAGTCTAAAAAGTATTTCTTTATACTTCTATGATATGTTAATACCCTTTTATTGTTCTATACAAATCTATCTCCCAGTTGCGAGCAGGATTATTTTTGTAATCTTGTAGATTTGTCATTTATTTTCTTAGAAACATGTAAAATGTTTGCTAATATTTCATGATATTTTGCAAATAGTCATGATTTTATGTACATGTGCTCAGACTGACATTACTTTTTTACTTTACAGAATGCCTTTACAAAGGATCCTGTGATGAAGTGACTTGGAGGTGCAAAATATCTGGAGATTAAAACAGACCAATGTGATCCGGAAACAACTACATGGGCAGCTACAATGTTACGGATCCTGTGGACAGTATCAGTAAATCAATAAGACCCACACAATCCCAGAACGCACCTAAACGGTCCATAATTAATATATACGATATGTGACCCAGAAAGGTCCCACATGGGTTATAAGATCTGGGACCCATAAGGGACCCACAATGGTCCCATATAAAACATACCATATGGGACCCATGCCAAAATGGTTTGCAAAACCCATCTGGGTCCCATTTGGGTTGTCCATATAGGTCCCATATGGGCCCCGTGTATGCTTGCGTGCTGGGATGTTCTTGGGCATTGTTCGTATCATTAGGGCGATTCTATCTCGGATACAGAAGAACAAGAGGAACGAAGCGCCCAAGGACGCCCTGTAAGTCCAGGTAGGCATATTCTTGGAGCAACAAAAAAAATATTGCTACCGTTAGGGTATGGAAGAAGAAGATGGTATATGTAGTATTTTCCAAATAGTTCACACTGTAGGCATTTCAGAAGGGACCGTCAATGATATTCTGACTAACCGTTTGAAACAAAAGGAGGTATGTGCTGGATGGGTCTCCCGTTTATGAACACAAGTCCAAAAGTCCCGCCAAAAACTTCTGGAAAAAAAAAGAAGAAACTTGGGTTTATTATGTTTAGCCCCAATGACGCGTAAATAACAAACAACGGCTATGTAACAGTCTGACAAGGCCGGTCATTGCAAAAATGACAGAGAGTGCCGAGAAGATTTTATATGCAATTCCCTTCTTTTCTAGTTGCCCCGTTGTACAAATTCGTTGCAAAGACGATAAAGGGCTTATTCTGAAAAAGTGAAGTTCTAGAAGCTGTCGAAAAAATATATCAAAATAAACGCTTGAAAGTCGTGCAGCTTATTGCGCCGGCCACAAAAATTAAATCGTTCAGTCTTTCTCGGAACGAGGAATGGTTATTAAGGTTGAGCACTCACCTTATTCTCACGACCTTAGTCCCTTTGACATTTTGCTATTTCCTGTGCTAGATAAATGATCGCAGGTATACGCTATATCACTAGACGTGTCCTTGGTTTTGCAATTTTTCAGTGTCTCTACAGTACACTAATGGAGACTATTTTGCAGCAAGTCTTCAAAACGGTATAAGAAAATTTTGAAGGGATTACGTTAAAAAAAAAAGACTTAAACTTTGAATGTTAATTTTTGTGATTTCAAAACCTTGCAAATCTGCCTCCGTAGTAACTTTTTAGACATCAACAGACATTTCACTAACAGATTACTCAACAGAAAATCACGAGAAATATCAATTTGTATCATAAATTACCTGTAAATAAATCACTGTATACAAATGAAAATTTCTAGGAATTAAGGATAATTAATATTAAACATAAATCTATCAGTTTGTCTTGCGTCACATTCAGTAATGGCAATCAAAGCAAGTGTTGGTGATGGCAACTTGCACATATCAAGTGTTAGGATATTTGCAAAGGCGCCTCAAAAATATAAGACTGTTTTCAATAAGTAAAGGGCTGCTACAGAGGAACCAATTCACTGGCAAACCTCGGAACGAGTATATGTTCAGTGCAACCTTTCATTGACAACTTTCGTTTTAAATAGCTTAAAAATTATGATATTTGAATTGGTACAAACAATTCACAAAAATAGAAAGAAAATTGTCAAGGGACACAACCCTATAGCTATACAACAGTTAAAAAATCTTTGTTTACCATAATTATTTTCGTTGCCTAAACTGGTCTACCTAGAAGCGAGGACACAGTGGCAAATTGGTAACAGTCTATCAAGTTTCTCGTGTACAGGTTCTTTACACCTGGCAAGCGAAAGAACGAAGGAAGCTCTTGAATCCCCTTGATGTTTGAGGGTCTACCTCATACTGACCCGGTCACAAAGGCAAACATCCAATATAAACAGTCTAAATCTGTCTTTTCAAAGCCCCAACCCCTAAGCCTGAAACAACTCGGCAAAAAAAGCCACAAATGCCAAATCAGCACCAGAGATGCCAACGATCCTCATAATTGTTGAGAGCGTGGACAAGTTACTAATGGGGCTTAATCCAAATAAAGCATCTGGTCATGATAAAATTTCACCAAGATTACTAAAAGGACTTCACCAAGAGATAGCCCCAATCATTACAGAGATATTCCAACTATCTCTTGAAACAGGTCAAGTCCCAAAAGACTGGAAGAGAGCAATAGTTGCACCAGTCTATAAGAAAGATCCAAAATTCAAGGCTACCAACTATAGGCCCATATCCCTAACATGTATTGCCTCTAAATTAATGGAACATATTTTTGTCTCAAATATCATGTCCTACTTTGACAGAAATGATCTGCTTAGCAAATATCAACATGGCTTCAGGTCAAAACATAGCTGTAAAACACAACTTGTAAGTTTCACACAAGAGGTATTTGACAATCTTGAAAATGGCCAACAGACTGACGACATCGTTATAGACTTCAGTACACCCTTTGACAAGGCTGACCACCACAAACTCATTCATAAGCTCGATACCCTGGGAGTCCACCCATCAGTGGATCAAGTCATTTCTCAAGGACCGACCCCAAAGAGTAGCTGTTGATGGCTTCAACTCGAATGAACTTCCTGTTCTGTCCGGGGTTCCACAAGGGTCAGTTATAGGTCCTTGTCTCTTCCTAGCCTACATAAATGACCTCCAAGAGTCCATCAAAAGTAAGTCACGTCTTTTTTGCAGATGACACTATTGTCTATCTGACGGTTAAATCCTCCCTTGATTCCCAATCCCTACAAAATGATCTCCATTCCCACGAAGTCTTGGAAAAGGACTGGTCAGTGGAGTTCAATCCGAATAAGTGTGAAGCATTGAGGATTATTCGAAAGAAAGTCCTATCATCTACAATACACTCCATAATATAGCACTAAAAACTACAGAAGCTGCTAAATACCTGGGCGTCACACGAAGTAAAAATCTCACTTGGTCAAAACATATTGATAACATCACATCAGAAGCAAACAATTCACTCAGAATGTCAAAACAAACAACAGAAAAGTAAAAGAAACAGCTTACAACACCTCTGGCCGCCCACAGCTTGAATATTGCTCTTCTATATGGCACCCTTGGCAAAAATCCCTCACATATAAAACTTTGAACGAGTACAACGATCTGCAGCTTGATACGCATGTAACAACTATGGCCAAACAAGCAGCGTCACTCAAATGCTTAAAGATCTCAAATGGCAATCCCTTGAACAACGCCGCATCAAAAATTCCCTTATTGTGGAATATTCTAAGTATAGATACTGGTAAAGATTCAAAACATAATGTGCTCCACATGTGCCATACTTCTTCTTTATAATCTTCCCTCAAGTAATGGAGAACCGTTGTATGCATGCACCTTATTTTAAACCCAGTTGAATTGAATATATTACACAGTTCTTCACACTATCAATTCCACCACCACAAAACGGAAACGGGGATTTCTGAACACTATTTACGCTGTACAATCTTAAATAAAAACCCTGATATAAACACAAGCGTCTCTACTAGTGTGGAAGGGAAGATATCCTTGACCTTGATAATAACATTTATTTTATAAGTTTCAGTAAGTTCATTCTTGCTGTATTCAGAGCATATATCAGTCTATTACCATGATAGAAACTAGATAAGTCCTTCTAAGCCACATTCCTGGTATGAATGACTTGACCACAGTTTATGATACTGCTGGTTCTCTCGTCGACATACAGCGAGTTGAAGTCTAATCCAGTAACCTCTTGAAACGCCCTTTGAATAGCTCTTAGAACGGATTCTCTAACGCTCGACCGTGAAGGGCATAACAATATGAAGTGCGTTTCAGTCTCTGATGCCGAAAAACACAGTTGACAGGTTGTGTCAACCTTGTGCTGGTTGAACATCTGCCTGGTCGGTTGATGAACGTAACTTCCTGTCATCAGTCGCAGTTGAACGGGTAATCTTGAGCATTCTCTTGCAGACATTGTTGTACGCAGAACTGGAATAGATTTCCCCGGAATAATTCTTTCCTTGTGCGCGATATTGCGTCACTTTGCTATTTATAGAATTAGCCCAGTAGGTGTGAACGAACTGATTGTTGCACAGTGTTTTTTCCGTCCTGGTTTTCAAGATTTTCAGAAGCTTCGCTAAGTCCGTACTTCCACAAAATACATTTTACAGCACAAAACCAGGAACGATTTTTCTCATTCTTGACCATAATTTGTCTCTTTGCAATTTTTTTTTCCTATACTAGTTTCACTTTGTCGATATACACCATTAAACTTTCTTAATGCTTTCATATTAATGATTGCCTGTATAGGTAGTATTCCGGTAATTAGATATACTGCGGTATCCGCGACAGTGCTTGGTATTTGCAGAAGCTGCATCAAAATATCCTTTTGGAAAACTTCTAATGTGTGTACATGAAATTCTTTCGGGAGCAAAATTTCTAACCCGTAAGTCAGTATTGGAATAACGTACAGTTTATATAGTTGAATACATGCACTGATATCTAATCCTGCATGTCCTTTTAATTCTGCTCCAAAGAGACTGCAGCTAGCTCGTCTAGCTTTCTTAACATGTTCTTCTATATTCAATTTCTGATTTGCCGTGATACTGGTAGATCGTATAATTCCTAAATGAGTAGTTGAAATTACTTCGGGTAAGACATGCACATTCATTGAGATTACCATAGGATTTTCAGTTTTTTTGCCCTTTTTGGTTTATTAAAATCGAAGTAAAACACTGTGTGGGTTGAAGATGGTATCTCTCCATTTTTACGTAGTCTGTTGCCATGTTAACCACAATCTGGGTTCCACAATCAGATGTAGCACATAGACAGATATCGTCCGCACATGCCGTTGCCGCGCATCTAATGATTCAAATGGCTGCACCTATCCCATCTATATCTACATTTACTGTGTACTGCCCAACAATCAGTACTGATTATAACTGGGAGGCGCTTTGTCTGGGACAGACTGTTAAAAGATGAGCAAGCTCATTAGGTGCAAAGTTAAAAGAACTACAATTACTAGATAAAAACATAGATATAGATTAGAGAGTTACAGTTGCCAGCCCTCTCAGTGAATAGAATCAAACTGGGGCTGGGGCTGTATTTTGTAGGGGAGGGCCATTCCAGGAACGAATTTTTTCTTGAAAAACAAGGGTTTGAATGGTATTGCGTTTTGAGATTGTGGGGTCGCGTAGTTCAGGTTCCTTGTGGGTGTGAGGTGGTTATGGTCATCTTTTCTGTTGTTTGTTTTGACATTTCTTTGTGAATCTAAGCGAATTATTTGCTTTCGATGTGATGTTATCAATGTGTTTTGACCAGCTGAGATCTTTACTTAGTGTAACGCCAAGGGGCCATATTCATAAAGTATCTTAAGTATAAGTTTTGACTTAAGTTGAAGATTTTACTTAAGTTTGTGGTAATTTCAGCTTAAGTCTAAGTAAAAACTTAAGTCATTTTCAAAAACAGCTTAAACGTAAAATACGTAAGAAATGACTTAAGTTCAAAAAACAAAATGGCGTCGTGGTACGATTTAAAGTGTTGTTTTTCAGATAAAAGCACTTTAAACATAATTGTGCATGTTGTTTTCTGTCTGAAATTAATGTTTTATTTTTAAATTTTTTGTCCCCAATAAAAGCAGGGAATTACTTATTAAGTTGTTTTAGAATAACAAATATATTAAGTAAAATAAATTTCTTACCTAAGTAATACTTAAGTAAATAATCAATTTCTTATACTTATACTTAAGATGCTTTATGAATTTCTTCCGAGTAATCCTCAACAACTCACATTTACCTGGATTGAACTCCATTGACCAGTCCTTTTTGGAGATCATTTTGTAGGGATTGAGAATCAAGGGAGAATTTAACCATCAGATAGGCAATAGTGTGCAAATAGTCGTGATTTACTTTTGATGGACTCTGGGGGTCATTTATGTAGGCTAGAAAGAGACAAGGGCCATTGACTGATCCTTGTGAAACCCCGGACAGAACAGGAAGTTCATCTAAGGTGAAGCCATCCACAACTACTTTTTGGGAACGGTCTTTGAGTAATGACTTGATCCACTGATGGGTGCTAACGGGTGGACTCCCAGGGTATCGAGCTTATGAATCAATTTATGATGGTCAACCTTGTCAAAGGCTTTACTGAAGTCCATGACGATGACGTCAGTCTGTTGGCCATTCTCAAGATTGTCAAATACCTCTTGTATGAAACTTATAAGTTGTGTTTCACAGCTATGCTTTGACCTGAAGCCATGCTGAATCTGGCTAAGGAGATCATTTCTGTCAAAGTGGGACATGATATTTGAGACAAGAATATGTTCCATTCATTTAGAGGCAATACATGTTAGGGATATGGGCCTATAGTTACTAGTCTTGGATTTTGGACCTTTCTTGTAAACTGATGCAATGATTGCTCTCTTCCAGTCTTTTGGGACTTGACCTGTTTCCAGAGATAGTTGGAAATCTTTGTAATGATTGGGGCTATCTTTTGGGTTTGAAGCTCCTTAATTTAATCTTGGGGAAATTTCATCGGGGACCAGAGGCTTTATTTGGATTAAGCCCATTAGTAACTTGTCCACCCCCTCAACAGTTATGGGGTCGTTGGTATCTCTGGTGCTGATTTAGGGTTTGTTGCTTTTTTGTTGAGTTGTTTCAGGTTTAGGGCTTGGCGCAAGCTTTGAAAAGACAGATTCAAACTGTTTATTGAGGATATTTGAGTTAGGCCCTCATACTTCAAGGGGGCTACACCACAACTTTCTGTTTTGTTATGTTTAACAAACGAGTAGAACTTTTTGTTCCTACCCGGCTGGGAGTCGCCAGTAAAAATGCCCGATTCCAAATAAGACCAATAGGAGGTTCTTATTTCCTTTTGGATCCTACATTTTAGGGCCTTAAATGCTTGGGCAATGGTTGATTGATGATGTCGTGATCTGAGGTACCAAGGCTTGGGAGAGTTTTAGTGGCGCTGACTTGGGCAGGATAATTTGTGATAAAAGATCTAGGGTGTTTTCTTTCCTAATGGGGATTGTGACCATTTGCTGAAGGTTAAAGTTAACAGGATTATCAAGGAAGGTGTCGTAAAGGTCTCTGTATTTACAGTTGGCCTTAGGGGATTCAGATGTCCAGTCAATATCTGATAGATTGAAGTCACCTAGCATCTAGACAATACTGTTTTGGGGGATTTTGGTGACGGATGCCCATAACTCTGCAAGTGTTTCTTGGTCATTTTCACGTGGCTTATAAAAGGATATATATATATCGTACTCCTTTTATACTGATTTTGACCCAGCATTGGTTGCAGTTTGATTTAAGGTCAGGTTGTTCTTGACTGATCAGATTTTTGGATATGGCAGTCAGAACACCCCCAACCGGTCTTGAGAATCTGCCGTCCCTGAAGACCTGGTAGTTAAGGTTATCTGGGAAGATTTCTGCTGTGCGGCTCTCTGGTTTTAACCAGGTTTCAGTGCAGCAGATGATGCCTGGTTTAACCTGTTGGATGGCCTGATGTAGGTCTTGAATTTTGTTTTTTATTGACCTACAGTTAATGTTAAGGAGAGTAAGCCTTTCACTACTCTTAAGTTTCGGCATTTTCTTGAATGTGGTTTTGATCTTTGTATTAATGGTGGAGGAGGCTTTTGGTGGTGCTAACAATTTTGAGGTATTGAGATATATGACCATTTTGTGTCGATTCGCCGTAAAACCCAACTCACTCACCCCACCGATCTATCTGATTGGTGACTTGAATTTATTGTGCTATCACTTGATTCCAAAGGAGAGAAAAGATTGGGGTAGTTTAAGGAATCTAGCGATTCGAGTAATGAAGGTGAATAGTTTGCCTGGCCGCAGTACTGGCAATGTCAGTCAAACCTTGAATCTGACAGAGACCACTGGTCACAATTGTCACACAGTATTCCCTTCTGGTCCCAGGTAACCTCCTCATTGCATTTCCCACAGGGATAGTGTAGGGATGAGGTGTGTGGGCCAGGGTTCAGTTTGATATCTGATGCTTGGCAGGCTAACAAGCAAAAGAGAAATATCATTGATGTTTTACCTGGTACTGGCTTTGAACTTTGTTGGTTTGACTTGAATGCCATGACCATTGTGGTGTTTTTAGATTTCAGCTGCAGCTCAGAATTTATAAGGAAGTCTTTGTCTTCATCGGGTGACGGTTTGTTGTTTGCTGAGAGATTCCTGCTGAAGATGAAGATAAATGTGACAATCGAGGTCACGAAAAGCCTCATTTTGAAGATAAAATACGCAGAATTTGAGTATGTTGTGTGAAGAGGATCATATTGTTATCTACAGACAAGTGCAGAGTGGTATTATCCCGTCTACGTCCCCCGGGGATTGAAAGAATAAATCAATGTTATACATCTCCGCTATATTAACATAATGTAACTTACCATCCCAATATTCGCAGAATTTGAGTATGTTGTGTGAAGAGGATCATATTGTTAGACTATCAATAGGCACTTATCTACAGACAAGTGACGAGTGGGCATTATCCCGTCTACGTCCCCCCGGGGATTGAAAGAATAAATCAATGTTATACAGACGCTATATTAACATAATGTAACTTACCATCCCAATATTCGTTCATGTCCGTAAATGTTCGTCCGGTATTCTCCGTAATATTGAAGCGGAATATATCTGATATGTTGATAAAGGTATTCACACATTATGTGATTCATCTTAATTTTACATTGCCTTTGTATAACTTTAAGCACAAATAAAATTGTTTTAATATAGTTACTATTGTCATTCAAAACTATTTCAGTACACTTGTATACAAGGTATATACAATATATACATTGTATTTGTATTTACTATTTCTGTTTAGCAAAATCTGCATCTGAAGAAGACCAGACGAAAGCGTCTCTTCCGTAAGGATTCTTCTGTCGTTTTCTTCCTTTTATATTTTTAATATGAATGTACCCTTTTGGATGACATACACTTTCGCCTCTTCTTGATGTTGACTGTTTTCTACATGTGGTGGAAGCAGTAGTAGTTTCAGATTTTCTTTTAATTTCAATGTTAAAGGTTTCTTCTTTTTAACTATTGTTTCCTCTGTATGTTCTGTTACTGTTTTATCGCCTTCACTGTCTGTAGAGGAAAACAAACTCATGAATGAGACGATACTTGTCTTTCTTTGCGGAAGAAATATCGTCTGTCCCTCTGTAGCAAGAACTGTCGGAGCTGATGGTAATTACTTCTTCTTCCTGAGATTTTGCAGTGGCAGATACAGACTCTGATTCACTGGCAGAATCACTTTCGTCAATATCAGTTATAGTAGGTACAACTTCCCACTGTCCCATATCAGGTTGTGCACTGTCTTTTGACATATTCCATGATGGAAATAATGGTGTGATGTATGTATATGTAGGAAGTTCTTTTAAGGTGTAAATCTCTTTCAACAAGGCAGTCTGAAAGACAGCTAAATCCCCCGCCACTGCTATGGATAGTGAAAGGGTAAACCTTTGATTTTAGCTGTGACCTTGAACTTGAACTGACATGGCTGACTCATAAATTATGCACAACGTCATGATGAGGTGATCATTTGACCAAAGTTTTATGAAAATCCTTCAAGGGGTTTAGGAGATACAGAGCTGAAACCTTTGACCTTCAGTTGTGACCTTGACCTTGAGTTGACATGGCTGACTCATGAGTTCTTGATGAGGTGATCATTTGACCCAAGTTTGATGAAAATCCTTCAAGGGGTTAAGGAGATACAGAGTGGACACCAAATGGAAGGCTCAAACCTTCGACCCTTAGTTGTGACATTGACCTTGAGCTGGCATGGTTTTTATCATTTAAATTTTTGCACATCTTCTGATGAGGTAATCATTGACCCAAGTTTTATAAAATTCCTTCAAAGGGTTTAGGAGATTATAGAGCGGACCGAAATGGAAGGCTCAAACCCTTTTACCTTAGTTGTGACCTTGACCTTGAGCCGACATGGCTGACTCATAAGTTCTGCACATCGCTTTGATGAGGTGATCGTTTGACCCAAGTTTGATGAATATCTTCAAGGGGGTTTTAAAAGATATAGAGCGGAAAAACAAAATGGAAGGTTCAAACCTTTGACCCTTTAGTTGTGACCTTGACCTTGAGCCGGCTGGTGACTCATGGTTCTGCACATGTCTGATGAGGTGTTCATTTGACCCAAGTTTTATAAAATTCCTTCAAGGGTTTAGGAGATATAGAACGGACACAAAATGGCAGGCTCAAACCTTTGACCTTGAGTTATGACCTTGACCTTGAACCGACAAGGCTGACTCATGGGTTCTGCACATCGTCTTGATGAGGTGATTTTTTGACCCAAGTTTCATGAAAATCCTTCAAGGGGTTTAGGAGATATGGACCGGACACGATTTTGTAACGGATGGAAGGACGGAAAGACGAAAGGACGGACGGACGGAAGGACGGACGCAGACCATTTCTATAATCCCTCCGCCACGGCGGGAGGATTAATAATTTGAAGAACGGTTCGAAATATCGACCTTTAACCTCTGACCTCCGCATAACCTCTGCTAAATGACCCTCAAATTGTGATAATTTTGTTCCCACAATAGATTTGGAATTATCTTTAGCGTGTTTCCACGCACCTTCTTTTCTACTTACATGTACTGTTACTACCTCCCCAGTTTCAGCATTTCTATACTGACTTTTGAATGTGAATTACTGTGAAGTGTTCATATCCACATTTGTTTAAAGAACAATTGGGGCTCCAGCCATCGCTGTAAATTGT
Source organism: Mercenaria mercenaria (assembly GCF_021730395.1). Lineage (NCBI taxonomy): Eukaryota > Metazoa > Mollusca > Bivalvia > Venerida > Veneridae > Mercenaria > Mercenaria mercenaria. The sequence goes on along the minus strand of NC_069364.1, from coordinate 85,877,972 downwards.
TGAACCTTTTCCAACATGCCTTTCTATGAGATGTAATAGAGTACCCTGTGATCTATCGACAGGATATAAGATGACAGTGTTAGTATCTCTCTCAACCATTCCAAATACCCATATTTTAGTACCCTTTTGTGGATTACCTCTGTGATGTTTCACTCTTCGCCCGAATAGGGATTCACCAATTTCAATGGTGCTTTTAAGTTTCCTGTTTTTTTACATTTCTCTGAAAGTGTTCTTTAAATAATTCCCTTATGAAGGATTCCCAATCCACCGCCGTACTGTTGTAATGCATTCCAGACATCCTACTACATTGATACAATGTATTTCCTTCAAGGTATGTTTTAATGAATACCATTACGTCTTGAATAGCTAGTTTTGAAATCTCAAAAAAACTATTCTTCCTTGAAGAGCATTCATGATTTCTATTCTTCTTACATCTTAAAGTATAACCTGTACGTAGCTTCTCCTGATCGTTTGGGTGATTTCATGAAATCATCACATTTTGCTGAACCATTACTGCTTGATATTTACTACAGCATGGAATATCATCTGGTAAAAGACCATTTCTAATGCACCAATTTATTACAAAATCATCTTTTTGCATGAAAACATTGAAACAATTCCAAGGGTTATAAAAATCTGAGACAGTAATAGCATTTGCGTCATCTATACGACGTCTAAAAGCACCACCAATCCTAACTTAATACACTATCCCCCAAAAGTATCCCACGGGGACTTTGCCTTTTTATACTATTAAATACACTTCAAAATTCCATAACTATTCATTCCGTAAAGAGAAGCTTTATAAGACACTCTCTCCAAAAGTACCCTAGCCCCGTTTTCTGATAGCATGTTCCCCTCCACACACACACACACACACACAAAAGAAAACCCTCTTCCCGGGGATACTTCCTCTTATAAGGCAAATATTACAATATTATTGCATAATAACATAGTTACAATCGCTTTATATATATAACACCGTCAACGACTGAAAGAAAAATGGTGGCCCCTGACCTACGAGATCCACAAGATCAGAAAAAATAGGAAAACTAGCTGATCTGGCTGCTAGAAAGAGTTGTTAATTGTAGCTGACTGTAGTCTGTTCAGTAAAGGATTTACATAAACTTTATAGAGATCTGCGCTGAGAACTCCAAATTATCTTACACCTTGTGATACAATAAAAGGTGATGAGATGTTGTTATCCCATTTCACACTGGTAATTGCATTTGAGAGGAATTTATCAATCATATTCAATTCTGGACAGGTGACTCCTTTAAATGGAACAGTTTCCTTATAAGATGGTCATAATCAACAACATCGAAGGCACTCTTCGCGTCGAGAAACACAAAATTCATATCAATTGACTCTCCATATAGTTCTTCAATCAGTAAGGCTGTGTATAATGGGGATGAGTCTTTATTGAATCCACGCTGTACAGGATTCTGGGAGTTAAGCACTGTAGGTGAGATTCTTGTTTTAAGGATTTGCTCAACAATCTTCCCAATGACTGGTAATATAGTTATTCCTCTATATAGTTACTAGAAACAGTATTCAGCCTTTTATTCTTAGATATTGGTGTTAATAGTCCGATTTTTAACGAATCTGAGAATTCGCCCGATGCAAAAAAAAATATGTTCAAGATATTCAATAACTCAGTTTGAAAAGTTTCTCCTGCGTTAAGAATATGGTCAATACTAACTCCATAAAAATCCGCTGACTTGCCCTTATTGATAGACTTAATTGCGTTCTCAAATTCAACATCCGATCGATATCGGTCGCAGATGAGATTCACCTATAATTCGATCTTCTGATGTTAATAATTTCAGTCGAGACCATTTTATGAAAATGTTCATCGAACTCATTACATGTGTCACTGCTTGCTAATTTTTTAAAATGCTGTTCGAAACCGGTCAGAATTTCATCACTGCCTGAGAAGACTTCTTCCCCAACATGGAGGTCTGAAATCAGGGCACTAGCCGTAGATCTCTGTGACTTTTAATAACTAATTTATGAAGGAGTTTTGGATCGCTTGTTCGACTATCAATAATTTTCTGTCTGAATTCTGTGCTCTTGGCGAGTTCACTCCTATAGGCGGTACGAAGAGCCTTTTTGCACACTTATTTTCAATAAATTTGCCGGCATCCCGCCATGCGCGATACGTTGTCTTCGTTTCATAAACTTTAGTTGAAATCTCTTCAGTCAATATTTTCAATTTTGGATTAGCATGATATTTCTTTCGACCTAAACCCTTTGTCGACGAAGAAACCAGTATTTCACAGATATCAATAACAGTTTGGTCAGATACAACAACAAGTTCGATCTGAACGCCAAATTTGGTTATTAACTTCTTCTTTGTAGGTATTAAGATTAATCCTCTCCCATTTCACAGGCTTTCTTATACGAGAATAAGTGTCCGAATTATTGCTTACTGGACCCTTTAACAGAACAATTTCATAAAATGCTAAATGTTATTGGATAATGATCCGATACTTTCGGCCCATAGATTTAGTAATGTTTAACCTAACGGTAACTGTGTCCGCCATGTTTGTTGAAATTGACAACCGAATAATTTGAATGAAAGTAGTTTAATTGCAAAATGTTGAGTGATAGAGAGGCAGAAGAATGTGTTCTTGACTCGGATCTAAGGGGTATGATGTTTTGTAACAATGTAGATAGTTCAAGTACATTGTATTTACGATAAATAAGCACCTGCACGACGATTGCTTTTGTGACATATAATTTCGCGATGTTTATGTTTGAGATCGGTTATGTGAACACTGTTAAAAGTATGTCGTGTTGAAATATATGTGTATATTTTGAGCAACTCTATGTCAGCTACCTTTTACACCGTTACTAGGTGACATGTAATTGAAATCTGCGCTCTGCAAATATATTTTCTGTATTCATCAGGTCCCAGAAAAGTCACTAATTAGCTTGATATATATATATATATATATATATATATATATATATATATATATATATATATATATATATATATATACATGTATATAGAAATAGCTGTAAAACCAATTACAATTGTTCAATATATGTCAATATCAAATATAAAACAGTTATTATCACAGCAAAAATTTATAAGACAAAAGACAATCACAAACAATAGCCTTACTCATTTGGCTTACCTAGTCTAAATAATGAGACCTCTATTTTACATTTTGATATTTTACGTTGTCACCCTAGAGGTCTCAACCAGAAACAATCAAAACTATGGTGGAAAGGCAATATCCGGTCTTTGTCCCCGGGGTGACAATAAAATTTTACGATTGATGACTGTCGCAGCCAAATAATGATCAGGGTCACACAGGCGCTTGGAAGTGAGCTAAATATAGAATAGCCTATCAGGTACGGGCAAGTACTGCATCAATGAATGAGGCGCTATAAAGGTATGAGTACCACAGTTTACTACATATATGCATAACATGTATGCATGCGCCTTTTGTTATTCAGTACAATAGATTGAATTATTTGAGTACATTTTTTACGATTTTCCATGATATTATGAAACGCACTTCATTCCGTCAAACTCACAAGGGATGTTGCATCATAATATTCACCTTCATTCCGTAAATATGTTTAGTCATGCTACTGTATATATATAATCCGGTCTTTGTCCCCGGGGACGTTGTCTCGCCGTATATTAGCTGTTCATTCCGTCAACCGAGCATGTTTCAAACAAAATTAAAATGTGAATTTACGGAATGAATAGCAATAACACAGTGAGACAACGTCCAAACAACATTATAAACTTTGTTTCAGAAATTTTTGCCGCTATATATATAATCCGGTCTTTGTCCCCGGGGACGTTGCCTCGCCGTATATTAGCTCTTCATTTCGTCAACCAAGCATGTTTGACACAAACATAAAATGTGTATTCACGGAATGAATAGCAACATAACAGTGAGATAACATCCTGGCAGTATTTCGTAAAGAATGACGTGTTTTATAGAATGAATAAATCAATATAAACGTAAGTGACAATGTCCCCGAGGAAGTTGCCTCACTCACTTTTAATTGATCTTCATTCTGTCTGATTGATCTTCATTCTGTCTGAATGCATTTTAAGACACTTGCCCCAAAAGAATTCCAAGCCCCATTTTCTGTAGCATCGAGACCCCCGAAGAAAACCCTCTTCCGGGGGAAACGTCCCCCTCAACAGGCATTATAACGTTTGTTTTAGTCATGCTACTGTATATATATAATCCGGTCATTGTCCCCGTGGACGTTGCCTCGCCGTACATTACCTGTTCATTCCGTGAACCGAGCATGTTTCAAACAAACTTAAAATGTGTATTTACAGAATGAATAGCAATAACACAGTGACACAACGTCCCATACAATATTTTAACTGTGTTTCAGAAATTCTCGCCGCTATATATATATTCCGGTCTTTGTCCCCGGGGACGTTGCCTCGCCGTATATTAGCTCTTCATTCCATCAGCCAAGCATGCTTCAAACAAAATTAAAATGTGTATTCACGGAATGAATAGCAACATAACAGTGAGATAGCGTCCTCGACAGTATATCGTAAAGAATGGCGTGTTTTATAGAATTAATAGTTAAATATAAACGTTAGTGACAATGTCCCCGGGGAAGTTGCCTCACTCACTTTTAATTGATCTTCATTCCATCTGAATGCATTTTAAGACACTTGCCCCAAAAGAATGCCAAGCCCCATTTTCTGTAGCATGGTAGCCCCCCGAAGAAAACCCTCTTCCGGGGGAAACCTCCCCCTCAACAGGCATTATAACGTTTGTTTTAGTCATGCTACTGTATATATATAATCCGGTCTTTGTCCCCGGGGACGTTGCCTCGCCGTATATTAGCTCTTCACTCCGTCAACCGAGCATGTTTCAAACAAACTTAAAATGTGTATTTACGGAATTAATAGCAATAAGACAGTGAGACAACGTCCCAGACAACATTATAAACTTTGTTTTAGAAATTCTCCCCGCTATATATATAATCCGGTCTTTGTCCCGGGGACGTTGACCGGATTATATATAATATTACACTACACGTACATGTGATAAACAAACTATGATGCCTGTCAAGGGTGATTTTTCCGTATAGCAATCATTGAATGTTCTTTAACACGTTAATCTTCTAGGAATGCATGACGATTGTATTTTGATAACAAATGTTCATTGCGTGAAACTCATATCCCTTCGAATGCCCCTTGAGGACATTTCACACATATATATTTAGAGGTAGGTCAAGGGCAATCAAGCGCTTGAATGATCATGATCAATATGATACGGGCATTGTCCCCTAGGGGACAAAGACCGGATAATGCCGGTGGAAACTGTGGTCGATTGAAATTACGATTTATCAGTAGTCACGATTTTTCTTTAGCCCTAACTGCTTACTTGTTGTTTTAAATCATATTAATAGTAAATAAAAAACAGAAGAACAGGACATATTTATCAAGAATTTCTGTTGTAAAAAATTTAAACCTCTAACGTTTCAATCGTCTTCATGTAATGGCGGTCGGAGGCGTGACCAATGAAAACGCTTCGTGTAGAAATGTGTTTACCGGTGATCGGCCATTTTCCAATATGTAGTACACTTGTGTTAAACCTCGGCATTTTTAGCTCACCTGAGCACAAAGTGCTCAGGGTGAGGTATTGTGATCACTCACCGTCCGGTGTCCGTCCGTCCGTCATCCGTCCGTCCGTCCACACTTTCCTTTAAACAACATCTCCTCCTAAACCAACAGGCCAATTTTGATGAAACTTCACAGGGTTGTTCCTTGGATGGTCTTCTTTAAAAATTGTTCAAAGAATTGAATTCCATACAGAATTCTGGTTGCCATGGCAACCAAAAGTAAAAACTTTAAAAATCTTCTTCTCAAAAACCAGAAGCCCTAGAGCTTAGATATTTGGTGTGAAGCATTGCCTAGTGGACCTCTACCAAATTTGTTCAAATCATGACCCCAGGGTCAAAATTGACCCCGCCCCGGGGGTCACTTGATTTTACATAGGAAAATCTTAAAAAATCTTCTTCTCAAAAACCAGAAGCCCTAGAGCTTAGATATTTGACTTGTAGCATTGCCTAGTGGACCTCTACTAAAATTGTTCAAATCATGACCCCGGGGTCAAAATTGACCTTGCCCCAGGGGTCACTTGATTTTACATAGGAAAATTTTCAAAAAATTTCTAAAAATAAACAAGAAGGCTTAGAGCTTAGATATTTGACATGTAGCATTGTCTAGTGGACCTCTACAAAATTTGTTCAAATCATGACCCCCGGGTCAAAATTGACCCCACCCCAGGGGTCACTTGATTTTACATAGAAAAATCTTCAAAAATTTTCTAAAAATAAACCAGAAGGCCTAGGTCTTAGATATTGACATGTAGCATTGCCTAGTAGACTTCTACAAAATTTATTCAAATCATGACCCACGGGGTCAAATTGACCCCGCCCCCATGGGATTACTTCATTGTACATAGAAAAATCTTCAAAATAAACCAGAAGGCCTAGAGCTTAGATATTTCATATGTAGCATTGCCTAGTGGACCTCTACAAAAATTGTTCAAATCATGACCCCTGGGGTTAAAATTGACCCCACCCCAGGGGTCACTTGATTTTACATAGGAAAATCTTCAAAAAATTTCTAAAAATAAACCAGAAGGCTTAGATCTTAGATATTTGACATGTAGCATTGCCTAGTAGACTTCTACAAAATTTGTTCAAATCATTACCTCCGGGGTCAAATTGACCCCACCCCATGGGGTTATTTGTTTAGCTTTAGCAAAGAATTTTTTTCAAGAAAGCAATTAAACTCAGGTGAGCGATATAGGGCCATCATGGCCCTCTTGTTTTAACTGCCATAGTTTGAATTTTTCTCAAGAAATCTGGGTAATATATACATCATTGAAAAGGAAAAATTTCAGGCTTTCTATGTATGTATTTCTTTTTTTTTTATCCGTTGCATTATTATAACATAATTACCGCCCAACGGATTCCATTGGGTGTTACTTACGCAAAGAAGAGGACAGTGCTATCACATTCTTTACCTTTTTTGGTTTGTACTCGGAGGCGGATATCGACAAGTCAAAAAAATATAACGATATTCAACTCTCAAGTACAATTATTTGGACTATTGGCTTACCGTGATGACTTATTTTATGATCTGATATTTTATTGTTGTCATCCCTCTAAGCCGTACCTGTACTGGTACTGATGATAAACGCGAACAGAAAATGAGGTTTTTTACCTGTAACTTTTTTATGTCTGCAATTTATAATCAATGGTTGGTATCAAAATAAAGCTTAACATTTGCTGAAAACTATACATAATTCAAATTTATATTTAGTTAGCAAACTCACACAAAGTGAGGCCCTTAAAGGGGTTTGTAAAATGGGGACAGTAGGAAGGTTGACTGATAATAAATTCGACCACTTTGTCATTTACAAAATTTTCTTCATAGTATTATATTGAAACTTTCCCCAAAAAGCTGCAACAGTCATTCCTGATCAAGTAATGAAAAGTGACCCAATGTCAGGCCTTCATGTTGCGACATTGAGCATGTGCAAAAAATCACCCTCTTCCCCAGTAATTTTGGATAAATGTTTTTATACAGGTAAATGTAAGTCATTTATTTATACAGAATATTTACCAATTTTGTTTTTACTTACACCAGTTGGTGTTGTAAGTGGAAACTATTAGTTGGTGTGTTCAATTTTATAAATAACCGATTGCAATCGAATATTTCCAAGGTGGTTGACTTTATCATCTGTCCGGGTTTATCATCAGTACCAGTATCTGCATTTTACTGTTGGTAAAACGAAGACATTTATTAAAAAAAAAGACATAAAATACAGTCAGACTTACAAGTTTGCTCCAATAAATTAAACATAATTCTAATATTCATGTAAAAACTTCAAATAGGTTGAATATATCTCATAATTTTAAATAAGAGACTTAAAATCAGAAAAATGATGTGAACAGGTGCGAGGAGATATCTCGAGTCAAAAGTCAAGTCAGGTTAATTTTATTTACAAATTCGGTGGTACGAACAATACAACATAAGCTCGTAAGAGCTTTTAAAACTGACCTAAAGATATATATCTAATACCTGTACAAAGGATAAAAAAAACATAATTTGTTACAATAAAAAGGCATTTAAATCCTAGCATAGGCACATTAAATACAAGCAAAAGACAATTAAACAGTTAAACAGTCAGGGGTGTAACTGTTTTAAGTTATGTAACCTATTTCGGTTACTTTTTCAAGCATTTTGTGGTTAACCCTTACAGAAGCAAGCCTCTGTGGCGTATTTGCTGTGTATATGCCGCGAACACATTAGTACGCCAGAGGAGTACATTTTACATACACCGCATACCGCGTACATGCTGCATACTATTTCGACGAGTACACAGCATGTACGCAGGAGGTCACTAGTACACTTCAAGTACGCAGCACAGACTCTGAAAATTTAAGGAGTACACTGCATGTATGCGGGAGGGACTTGTACAAGAAAATAATACACTGCATGTACACCACAGATACTTTGAAATTTGTGCAGTACACTTCATATACGCGGGAAAGACTTGTACAATTTCTTTTGGCATTTATACTTATTTTTATGCCCCCGAAGGGAGGCATATAGTTTTTGAACCGTCTGTCTGTCGGTCTGTCCGCATTTTTCGTGTCCGGTCCATATCTTTGTCATCGATGGATGGATTTTCAAATAACTTGGCATGAATGTGTACCACAGTAAGACCATGTGTCGCGCGCAAGACCCAGGTCCGTAGCTCAAAGGTCAAGGTCACACTTAGACATTAAAGATTATTGCATTGATGGGCGTGTCCGGTCCATATCTTTGTCATCGATGGATGGATTTTCAAATAACTTGGCATGAATGTGTACCACAGTAAGACGACGTGTCGCGCGCAAGACCCATGTCCGTACCTCAAAGGTCAAGGTCACACTTAGACATTAGGGATAGTGCATTGATGGGCGTGTCCGGTCCATATCTTTGTCATCGATGGATGGATTTTCAAATAACTTGGCATGAATGTGTACCACAGTAAGATGACATGTCGCACGCAAGACCCAGGTCCGTATCTCAAAGGTCAAGGTCACACTACGAGATCCACAAGATCAGAAAAAATAGGAAAACTAGCTGATCTGGCTGCTAGAAAGAGTTGTTAATTGTAGCTGACTGTAGTCTGTTCAGTAAAGGATTTACATAAACTTTATAGAGATCTGCGCTGAGAACTCCAAATTATCTTACACCTTGTGATACAATAAAAGGTGATGAGATGTTATGATCAATATGATACGGGCATTGTCCCCTAGGGGACAAAGACCGGATAATGCCGGTGGAAACTGTGGTCGATTGAAATTACGATTTATCAGTAGTCACGATTTTTCTTTAGCCCTAACTGCTTACTTGTTGTTTTAAATCATATTAATAGTAAATAAAAAACAGAAGAACAGGACATATTTATCAAGAATTTCTGTTGTAAAAAATTTAAACCTCTAACGTTTCAATCGTCTTCATGTAATGGCGGTCGGAGGCGTGACCAATGAAAACGCTTCGTGTAGAAATGTGTTTACCGGTGATCGGCCATTTTCCAATATGTAGTACACTTGTGTTAAACCTTGGCATTTTTAGCTCACCTGAGCACAAAGTGCTCAGGGTGAGGTATTGTGATCACTCACCGTCCGGTGTCCGTCCGTCCGTCGTCCGTCCGTCCGTCCACACTTTCCTTTAAACAACATCTCCTCCTAAACCAACAGGCCAATTTTGATGAAACTTCACAGGGTTGTTCCTTGGATGGTCTTCTTTAAAAATTGTTCAAAGAATTGAATTCCATACAGAATTCTGGTTGCCATGGCAACCAAAAGTAAAAACTTTAAAAATCTTCTTCTCAAAAACCAGAAGCCCTAGAGCTTAGATATTTGGTGTGAAGCATTGCCTAGTGGACCTCTACCAAATTTGTTCAAATCATGACCCCAGGGTCAAAATTGACCCCGCCCCGGGGGTCACTTGATTTTACATAGGAAAATCTTAAAAAATCTTCTTCTCAAAAACCAGAAGCCCTAGAGCTTAGATATTTGACTTGTAGCATTGCCTAGTGGACCTCTACTAAAATTGTTCAAATCATGACCCCGGGGTCAAAATTGACCTTGCCCCAGGGGTCACTTGATTTTACATAGGAAAATTTTCAAAAAATTTCTAAAAATAAACAAGAAGGCTTAGAGCTTAGATATTTGACATGTAGCATTGTCTAGTGGACCTCTACAAAATTTGTTCAAATCATGACCCCCGGGTCAAAATTGACCCCACCCCAGGGGTCACTTGATTTTACATAGAAAAATCTTCAAAAATTTTCTAAAAATAAACCAGAAGGCCTAGGTCTTAGATATTTGACATGTAGCATTGCCTAGTAGACTTCTACAAAATTTATTCAAATCATGACCCACGGGGTCAAATTGACCCCGCCCCCATGGGATTACTTCATTGTACATAGAAAAATCTTCAAAATAAACCAGAAGGCCTAGAGCTTAGATATTTCATATGTAGCATTGCCTAGTGGACCTCTACAAAAATTGTTCAAATCATGACCCCTGGGGTTAAAATTGACCCCACCCCAGGGGTCACTTGATTTTACATAGGAAAATCTTCAAAAAATTTCTAAAAATAAACCAGAAGGCTTAGATCTTAGATATTTGACATGTAGCATTGCCTAGTAGACTTCTACAAAATTTGTTCAAATCATTACCTCCGGGGTCAAATTGACCCCACCCCATGGGGTTATTTGTTTAGCTTTAGCAAAGTATTTTTTTCAAGAAAGCAATTAAACTCAGGTGAGCGATATAGGGCCATCATGGCCCTCTTGTTTTAACTGCCATAGTTTGAATTTTTCTCAAGAAATCTGGGTAATATATACATCATTGAAAAGGAAAAATTTCAGGCTTTCTATGTATGTATTTCTTTTTTTTTATCCGTTGCATTATTATAACATAATTACCGCCCAACGGATTCCATTGGGTGTTACTTACGCAAAGAAGAGGACAGTGCTATCACATTCTTTACCTTTTTTGGTTTGTACTCGGAGGCGGATATCGACAAGTCAAAAAAATATAACGATATTCAACTCTCAAGTACAATTATTTGGACTATTGGCTTACCGTGATGACTTATTTTATGATCTGATATTTTATTGTTGTCATCCCTCTAAGCCGTACCTGTACTGGTACTGATGATAAACCGGAACAGAAAATGAGGTTTTTTACCTGTAACTTTTTTATGTCTGCAATTTATAATCAATGGTTGGTATCAAAATAAAGCTTAACATTTGCTGAAAACTATACATAATTCAAATTTATATTTAGTTAGCAAACTCACACAAAGTGAGGCCCTTAAAGGGGTTTGTAAAATGGGGACAGTAGGAAGGTTGACTGATAATAAATTCGACCACTTTGTCATTTACAAAATTTTCTTCATAGTATTATATTGAAACTTTCCCCAAAAAGCTGCAACAGTCATTCCTGATCAAGTAATGAAAAGTGACCCAATGTCAGGCCTTCATGTTGCGACATTGAGCATGTGCAAAAAATCACCCTCTTCCCCAGTAATTTTGGATAAATGTTTTTATATAGGTAAATGTAAGTCATTTATTTATACAGAATATTTACCAATTTTGTTTTTACTTACACCAGTTGGTGTTGTAAGTGGAAACTATTAGTTGGTGTGTTCAATTTTATAAATAACCGATTGCAATCGAATATTTCCAAGGTGGTTGACTTTATCATCTGTCCGGGTTTATCATCAGTACCAGTATCTGCATTTTACTGTTGGTAAAACGAAGACATTTATTAAAAAAGAAAGACATAAAATACAGTCAGACTTACAAGTTTGCTCCAATAAATTAAACATAATTTTAATATTCATGTAAAAACTTCAAATAGGTTGAATATATCTCATAATTTTAAATAAGAGACTTAAAATCAGAGATATGATGTGAACAGGTGCGAGGAGATATCTCGAGTCAAAAGTCAAGTCAGGTTAATTTTATTTACAAATTCGGTGGTACAAACAATATAACATAAGCTCGTAAGAGCTTTTAAAACTGACCTAAATATATATATCTAATACCTGTACAAAGGATAAAAAAAACATAATTTGTTACAATAAAAAGGCATTTAAATCCTAGCATAGGCACATTAAATACAAGCAAAAGACAATTAAACAGTTAAACAGTCAGGGGTGTAACTGTTTTAAGTTATGTAACCTATTTCGGTTACTTTTTCAAGCATTTTGTGGTTAACCCTTACAGAAGCAAGCCTCTGTGGTGTATTTGCTGTGTATATGCCGCGAACACATTAGTACGCCAGAGGAGTACATTTTACATACACCGCATACCGCGTACATGCTGCATACTATTTCGACGAGTACACAGCATGTACGCAGGAGGTCACTAGTACACTTCAAGTACGCAGCACAGACTCTGAAAATTTAAGGAGTACACTGCATGTATGCGGGAGGGACTTGTACAAGAAAATAGTACACTGCATGTACACCACAGATACTTTGAAATTTGTGCAGTACACTTCATATACGCGGGAAAGACTTGTACAATTTCTTTTGGCATTTATACTTATTTTTATGCCCCCGAAGGGAGGCATATAGTTTTTGAACCGTCTGTCTGTCGGTCTGTCCGCATTTTTCGTGTCCGGTCCATATCTTTGTCATCGATGGATGGATTTTCAAATAACTTGGCATGAATGTGTACCACAGTAAGACCATGTGTCGCGCGCAAGACCCAGGTCCGTAGCTCAAAGGTCAAGGTCACACTTAGACATTAAAGATTATTGCATTGATGGGCGTGTCCGGTCCATATCTTTGTCATCGATGGATGGATTTTCAAATAACTTGGCATGAATGTGTACCACAGTAAGACGACGTGTCGCGCGCAAGACCCATGTCCGTACCTCAAAGGTCAAGGTCACACTTAGACATTAGGGATAGTGCATTGATGGGCGTGTCCGGTCCATATCTTTGTCATCGATGGATGGATTTTCAAATAACTTGGCATGAATGTGTACCACAGTAAGATGACATGTCGCGCGCAAGACCCAGGTCCGTATCTCAAAGGTCAAGGTCACACTTAGACATTAAGGGATAGTGCATTGATGGGCGTGTCCGGTCCATATCTTTGTCATCGATGGATGGATTTTCAAATAACTTGGCATGAGTGTGTACCACAGTAAGACGACATGTCATGCGCAAGACCCAGGTCTGTAGCTCAAAGGTCAAGGTCACACTTAGATGTTAAAGGTCTTTTTTCATGATAGTGCATTGATGGGCGTGTCCGGTCCATATCTTTGTCATTCATGCATGGATTTTAAAATAACTACACATAAATGTGTGACACAATAAGACGTGTCGCGCGCAAGACCCAGCTCTGTAGGTCAAAGGTCCTAAACTCGAACATCGGCCATAACTATTCATTTAAAGTGCCATCGGGGGCATGTGTCATCCTATGGAGACAGCTCTTGTTTTTTTTATAAGTTAAAGTCTGAAGTAAACTTCATATACGAGGGAGGGGCTTGTTCATTTTCTTTTGGTGTTTATACTTTGAATTTTTTTTAGGTAAAAGTCTGAAGTACACTTCATGCAGGAAGGATTTGTACATTTTTTTTTTTTTGGAAGCAAGAACTTGATTTCCGAGTAACTTTTATCTTAATAGCATGGAATAGTTCAGATTACCGGTATTCTGAACAATGAAAATTTGCCAAACTATTTGCAAAGTTCATTTGTGAAGCTTACATCTTCGTGATTTCTGAGCTGCACCTTGCATGCAGTGTAAAAATATATTCTTTTTCATTTTGAATTAATCCTGGAGCTTTCTAACTTGAGATAATTGAAAAGCCTTATTTGAACTTCGTTGCATTACATTTTGTAATACATGAAATAATTACCAAGATAATGCCTCAACAGCGCCCGAATGAGAAGAATTAATAGCTCTCACTGTTATTTGAATACTCTTAAGCAAAACACCATTCTATCAAGTTTTATAAAGGCTTTAATGCTCATTATGTTAAATCATTAAGGCCTCACCAAATTAAAAGGTTGTTCATCGGATTTGCTGCTTGTATATTTTCAGAACGTTTTTGGCTAATTGCGCTCGCCCCATTGGAAAAAATCAATCCAAAATTTTTTGGTGCGCTACTTTTTACGGACATAAAAGTGTATAAATGCTTATATAATTCCAGTCCTAGATTGTTCTCAGATGGATTTTAATCAAAAGAAATACATACTATGCACACATCGTCTATAATAAATCATAACACTTATATTTAGTTGCATTAAAGTTGTTTCCCCTTGATGCAGTTATGCCATTTTCTTCAAATGTTTACCAAATTACATGCTACAAAAATTGATTTATTTCATTGAAAAGTGGATGAAGAAAAGCATACTAATTTATTTGATAACATCAATCTACATTATTTTGGTATGGGTAAATACTTATTGATGCATGTCACTTATCTTTTTTCTGTTTTTTTCTGTCCAAATGATCAGCATTTGCATACGAAAGTTGGTGGGGTAAGGAATTTACATTATCACAGCAGTTTCGCCACAAGAGTAAACAGCATGTATGCAGCAGGAGTGCACAGCATGTACGCTGCAGGACTCGGGCCAGGAGTACACAGCATGTACGCCGCAGGGGTAGTACACCGCAGGCTCATTTGCATGTGAAAAGTGTATGTGCCGCGTACATGCTGCGTACTATTTCCCGCATACTAAATTCCTCCAGCGTACATCCTGTGTACTATATAGTCCACAGCATGTACGCAGCAAGTAGTACGCGGCAGAGCTCATTTGCATGTCAAAAGTGTACTACAAACGTACTATCGGTGTATGTGCGGTGTATATCCTGCGTACTATTTAAAGCCCTTGATTTCAGTACACATTATGTACGCATCATATACTCTGTATGTACACAGCAAGAGTACGCAGCAGGCCTTTTTCTTCTGTAAGGGAAGACATATAAAGAGCACATGATGGAATTTTCAGATGTGCATCATATATATAACTGATTTGAAGAAGATGTAAAAATAAAGTCATAAATGAACATGTTCCTGTTAAACAATCATATAGGAAGAGAGAACAGTTACCATACATGAATAAAACATTAAGGAAAGCAATTTACCAAAAGAAAATGGCATACCACAAGTATTTAAAAAATAAAAATTTAAGATTGGGAAAAATACAAACAGAATAGAAACATGCCTTTGGTAAAAAAGATAAAAAAAGCAATCAGTAAAAAATTATTTCCTAGAAAGATGTGTAGGCATCTACCCGGACACCAGCTCCTATACACAGCAGACTGCAGATGACACTAAATCAAAATAACAAAACACAAAATACACACCGATCAAAAAATGTCAGCGAGGAAATTTTATGCTTTAATATCAACATAAATTCATTGTCAAAGATGTAATCATTACAAATTCATTGTACAATTGTACCAGAAAACATTCCCAACGAATTTCATTGGGGTTTCCTAACAGAAATATGCAGAATGAGTTTGGACGTGACGGGACAGTGACAGTCAAAAGTTGTCACGCTATCTCAAAACCTCCTATTAATTGGACGAACAGAGCTATGCAGTTTCAGTTTCAATACATGTTGCGAATTTCTTCAAGAAGTCATTACAAAATGTGTCTTATGCAACGATGATTCTCGCAAGTGACACATTCTTCAATGATTTATCACAAAATATTGCTGCATTTATTGAAAATGTGGCTGCAAAGATCTTAGTTTTCTGTTATTGTCTTTCATCTTATAAACCACTGGGACGTGAATCACGCGATTATGACCATTTGCATTTGAATTTGACATATTTTGCATTATTGTTATTGGTTTTATAGCTAATCCTAGCCATATGTAGCTAGATTTAGCTATATAGCTAATTTGTGACTTTTCTGGGAGCTGATGAATACAGAAAATATATTTGCAGAGCACATAAATTTCAATCACGTGTGGCTGAACTTCTGCCCCAAATAGACCCAAAAAAAAACACTGTCTATATTAAGGGCAGTGATTTGGGGTCTGCTTACAGGACCTCTAGACTCGGAGTCTAGAGGTCTGGTATCTTGAGTCCAGATGGTTATATGGTCAAGTGCTATAAGACTGTAAACTTGTACTTTATCTTAAACAGTTTAATGTTGCGATGTTGTCCAAGGGATTGTTATGCAGTTGAGATCTTTTTAAGACTAAACATTAATGGTTGTGACTGGTTGTTTAAATACCATTGTTGTAACATAAATGTCAAACTGCAGATCGTTGTACCTGTTCAGTTTAGTATGTTCGGGATTTTTGTTAAGGTAGGCATATAGAAGAGCAGTATTCAAGCTGTAGGGAGAAATACGTGTTGTATCCTGTTTCTTTAATTTTTCTGTTGTTTGTTTTGACATTTCTTTTGATGAATACAAAATTAATGAGGTATTTGCTTTTGATGTTAACTGAAATCTTTTCTTTAATAGTGTGGCACCCAGGTATTTTGCAGCTTCTGTACTTGTTAAAGCTATATGAAGTGTATGATTGTAGGATGATAGGCTTTTTCCTTTGAGTAATCATCAGTACCTCACAATTGTCCAGATAGAGTTCCACTGACCACTCAGACAAAAGGTCATATTAGGAATGGAGATCTTTTGTAGGGTTGGAGAATCAAAGAAGGATTTAACGGTCAGTTAGACAGTGTATTCAATGATATCTTCAGTAGAAAGTTGTGATTTTTCCAAGTAAAAATCTTTCCAAAGAGCGGACAGTGGCTTTTTGTCAGCATTTTCAGTCCTTTAAAACAGCTTTGCTGCATGATACCTGTGCAATGGCATAAAATACCATTGATAAACAAGTTAAATTGTTTTGGGGGTTAAACTATTTTTTTAGAGGGAAACTGTTTTTGTCTTTGGAAAAAAAAACTGTGCTGTTTTTCTAAGGGAAGATACTAACACTCATTAGGTAAATAGAATCATACATTGTCTTTTAACTTTTATTTTCAGAAACTCAGAATGCCTTAAGCAGAAAGCTAGCATGTGCTCCAAAGTCATTAAGACAGGTATAATAATGATAGATTATTACATCATGCAAACTACCACATTTTATAGAAACTCATAATGTTGGAGAGTGTAAATGTATGGGTAACATTGATCTTGATCAATTTATATTCTGTATTTAATTTATAAATTACTTCTTAATAACGCGGTGTTTGACTGATAAGGGTTTAGGCAATAAGGGTTTAGGCACTATGTTGCAATTTTGTCATTATTTTGATATGATTGATACTGACTACAAACAAAATTAAACAGTTTTATATTAAATAAATTCAAATTTACAACAAAAATTTATCCTGTGACTTTAGAGTCGCAAAAGTATCAAATTCTATATACCGGTATTCTTTTATAAGTATGTTCATTGTCAATGACAGTAAAGTTGGTAGGCAGTTGGTAGTTGGTAGTTGGACATTCGAATAACTAACTACTTACTGGTTGCCAGTTGGTTATTCAAAATGTATAAGCAAGTCTGATTACCTTTTAAAACATAATGATAAAAAATCATTCTAATCCATGTTTTGTTCTTTAATATTAATCTTCATTTCTTAAAATGCATTCAGCAGTCTCTAAAAGTACCTTGAGAGCCAGTTGCCAATTCGCGATATGTTTCAGAAAAGCTTTTTTCAGTCACAAATGGATAAAATCATTCAATATGATATTTTATATTGTTTTTCATATAAATATCTGACACTTTCAACATAAAGATCAGTCTTGGAAACACTAAGGAGAGCCAGTTGCCAATTTGCGTGCGAATAACCAACTGCCTACTGGTAGGCAGTTGGTTATTCAACATTTTACTGACAGTCAGTGTTTTGGTAGAACATGATAAAAAAAATTATTCTAACCCTTGTTTTGGTGTTGTTTTATGTTAGTATTTATTCTTTTAAATGCATTCAAGAGTCTTAAAATGCACCAGGAGAGTCAGTTGCCAATTCGCGATATGTTTCAGCAAAGCGGATTTTTCAGATACATATGAATAAAATAATTCAATTTTACATATATTTTGTACTTTCATATCAATATCCGACACTTTCAACGTATAGGTCCGTCTTGGAAACACTCGGGAGAGCCAGTTGCCAATTCGCGTGCGAATAACCAACTGCCTACTGGTAGGCAGTTGGTTATTCGGCATTTTACAGACAATCATAGTTTTGGTCGAAAATGATAAAAATATCAATCTAGTCCTTGTTTTGTTCTTTAATGTTAATATTTATTCCTTTCAATGCATTCAACAGTCTCAAAATGCACCAGGAGAGCCAGTTGCCAATTCGCGATATGTTTCAGAAAAGCCGCGCGATTTTTCAGACACCTATACATAAAATAATTCAATTTTACATATATTTTGTACTTTCATATCAATATCCGAGACTTTCAACGTATAGATCAGTCTTGGAAACACTCAGGAGAGCCAGTTGCCAATTCGCGTGCGAATAACCAACTGCCTACTGGTAGGCAGTTGGTTATTCAACATTTTACTGACAGTCATTATTTTGGTAGAACATGATAAAAAATTCATTCTAACACTTGTTTTGTTCTTTTATGTTACTATTTATTCTTTTAAATGCATTCAACAGTCTCAAAATGCACCAGGAGAGCCAGTTGCCAATTCGCGATATGTTTCAGAAAAGCGGATTTTTCAGACACATATGCATAAAATAATTCAATTTTACATATATTTTGTTCTTTCGTATCAATATCCGATACTTTCAACGTATAGGTCAGTCTTGGAAACACTCAGGAACGCCAGTTGCCAATTCGCGTGCGAATAACCAACTGCCTACTGGTAGGCAGTTGGTTATTCGGCATTTTACTGACAGTCATTGTTTTGATAGAACATGATAAATAATTAATTCTAACTCTTGTTTTATTCTTTTATGTTAGTATTTATTCTTTTAAATGCATTCAACAGTCTCAAAATGCACCAGGAGAGCCAGTTGCCAATTCGCGATATGCTTCAGAAAAGCGGATTTTTCAGACACATATGAATGAATGAAATAATTCAATTTTACATATATTTTGTTCTTTCGTATCAATATCCGACACTTCGAACGTATAGGTCAGTCTTGGAAACACTCAGGAGAGCCAGTTGCCAATTCGCGTGCGAATAACCAACTGCCTACTGGTAGGCAGGTGGTTATTCAGCATTTTACTGACAGTCATAGATTTGGTCAAAAATGATAAGAAAATCAATCTAGTCCTTGTTTCGTTCTTTAATGTTAATATTTATTCCTTTCAATGCATTCAACAGTCTCAAAATGCACCAGGAGAGCCAGTTGCCAATTCGCGATATGTTTCAGAAAAGCCGATTTTTCAGACACATATGCATAAAATAATTCAATTTTACATATATTTTGTTCTTTCATATCAATATCCGGCACATTCAACGTATAGGACAGTCTTGGAAACACTCAGGAGAGCCAGTTGCCAATTCGCGTGCGAATAACCAACTGCCTACTGGTAGGCAGTTGGTTATTCAACATTTTACTGTCAATCATTGTTTTGGTAGAACACGATATAAAATTCATTCTAACCCTTGTTTTGTTGTTGTTTTATGTTAGTATTTATTCTTTTATATACATTCAACAGTCTCAAAATACACCAGGAGAGCCAGTTGCCAATTCGCGATATGTTTCAGAAAAGCCGATTTTTCAGACACATATAAATAAAATAATTCAATTTTACATATATTTTGTTCTTTCGTACCAATATCCGACACTTTCTACGTATAGATCAGTCTTGGAAACACTCAGGAGAGCCAGTTGCCAATTCGCGTGCGAATAACCAACTACCTGGTAGGCAGTTGGTTATTCAACATTTTACTGTCAGTCATTGTTTTGGTAGAACACGATACAAAATTCATTCTAACCCTTGTTTTGTTGTTGTTTTATGTTAGTTTTTATTCTTTTAAATGCATTCAACAGTCTCAAAATACACCAGGAGAGCCAGTTGCCAATTCGCGATATGTTTCAGAAAAGCCGATTTTTCAAACACATATAAATAAAATATTTCAATTTTACATATAATTTGTTCTTTCGGACCAATATCCGACATTTTCAACGTATAGGTCAGTCTTGGAAACACTCAGAAGAGCCAGTTGCCAATTCGCGTGCGAATAACCAACTGCCTACTGGTAGGCAGTTGGTTATTCGACATTTTACTGACAGTCATTGTTTTCATAGAACATGATAAAAAATTAATTCTAACTCTTGTTTTATTCTTTAATGTTAGTATTTATTCTTTTAAATGCATTCAAAAGTCTCAAAATGCACCAGGAGAGCCAGTTGCCAATTCACGATATGTTTCAGAAAAGTCTTTTTTTCAGACACATATGAATAAAATAATTCAATTTTACATATATTTTGTTCTTTCGTATCAATATCCAACACTTCAACGTATAGGACAGTCTTGGAAACACTCAGGAGAGCCAGTTGCCAATTCGCTTGCGAATAACCAACTGCCTACTGGTAGGCAGTTGGTTATTCGACATTTTACTGACAGTCATAGTTTGGTAGAACATGATAAAAAATTCATTCTAACCCTTGTTTTGTTCTTTTATGTTAGTATTTATTCTTTTAAATGCATTCAATAGTCTCAAAATGCACCAGGAGAGCCAGTTGCCAATTCGCGATATGTTTCAGAAAAGCAGATTTTTCAGACACATATGAATAAAATAATTCAATTTTAAATATATTTTTTACTTTCATATCATATCCGCACTTTCAAAGTATAGGCTAATCTTGGAAACACTCAGGAGAGCAGTTGCCAAATTTGCGTGCGAATAACCAACTGCCTACTGGTAGGCAGTTTTGGGTTTTTCGACATTTTATGACACTCATTGTTTTGATAGAACAGTGATAAAAAAATTCATTCTAACTCTTGTTTTATTCTTTAATGTTTGTATTTATTCTTAAAATGCATTCAAAGTCTGAAAATGCACCAGGAGAGCCATTGCCAAATTTGCGATAAACTTCAGAAAAGCGATTTTTCAGACACATATGAATGAATGAAATAATTCAATTTTTACATTATTTTGTTCTTTCGTATCAATATCCCGACACTTCGAACGTATAGGACGTCTTGGAAACACTCAGGAGAGCCAGTTGCCCCAAATTGCGTGCGAATAACCAACTGCCTATGGTAGCAGTTGGTTATTCGGCATTTTACTGAAGTCAAAGATTTGGTCAAAAATGATAAGAAATCAATCTAGTCCTTTTTTTCGTTCTTTAATGTTAATATTTATTCTTTCAATGCATTCAACAGTCTCAAAATGCACCAGGAGAGCCAGTTGCCCAAATTTGAGATATGTTTCAGAAAGCCGATTTTCAGACCATATGCATCAAATAATTCAATTTTTCATATATTTTGTTCTTTATATCAATATCGGCACTTTCAACGTATAGATCAAATCTTGGAAACACTCAGGAGAGCCCCTTGCCAATTCGCGTGCGAATAACCAACTGCCTACTGTAGGGGTTGGTTTTTTTTAACATTTTACTGCAATCTTGTTTTTAAACACGTATAAAATTCATTCTAACCCCTTTTTTTGTTGTTGTCTATGTTAGTATTTATTCTTTTAAATGCATTCAACAGTCTCAAAATACCTGGAGAGCCAGTTTTCCAATTCGCTATTTCGAAAAACCCATTATTCAGACACATATAAATAAAATAATTCAATTTTAAATAATTTTGTTCTTTCATATAATACCGACACTTTCAAACGTATGGCTAATCTTGGAAACACTCAGGAGACCATTCCAATCGCGTGCGAATAACCAACAGCCATTTGTAGGCGTGGTTTTGACATTTTTACGACACTCATTTTTTTGAAAAACAATAATAATTAATTCTAACCCTTTTTTTTTTCTTTTATTTAGTATTTTTTTTTAAATGCATCAAAATCTAAAAATCCCCCAGGAGACCCATTTTGCCTTTTCGCGATATTTTCAAAAAGAAATTTTTTTCAGAAAACATAATAAAATAAATTCATTGAAACATATATTTTGTTTTTTCAATCAATACCGCCCACTTTCAACAAATAGGCAATTTTGGAAACCCCGGAGAGCCTTTTCCCAATTCGCTGCGAAAAACCCAAACTGCCTACGGGGGCATTGGTTATTCGCTTTTTACGACGTCTTGTTTTGATAGAACATATGAAAAAAAATTCAACTCTTGTTTTTTTTCTTTTTGTTAGTATTTATTCTTTTAAATGTTTTTATTTATTCTTTAAAGCATTAAAACAGTCCCCCCCCAGGGTTCGGGGACAATCGTGTATGAAAAAGAATTGGAACCACTCCCTTTTACACTTGCATGACGAAAGGCGACGATAGCTCTTAACATTTGGTTTTGCGTAATTCTGTGATTCCAGCAGTATAAAAATTTGTTTCCCAACCTCAGGGTTTTTATTTAAATTTAAATGAGATGGGGAAACCCAAAATTTGTAGCCTTTTTTGGCGCCAATAACCAAAACGTGTTGTGCCCCGTAAAACCCAGAAAATAAATAAATAAATAAATCAAAGTCCAAAATGGACCAGGAGAGCCACCCCCTTTCGCGATAGGGTTTTAAAAAGGGTTTCAGACCCCTGAATAAAATAATTAAATTTTTACAAAATTTTTTGTTCTTTCATATCATACCAACTTTTTCGACTATAGGCAATCTTGGAAACACTCAGAAGCCGTTGCCAATTCACGTGCGAATAACCAACGCCTACGGTGGGCATTTGGTTATTCGACTTTTTACTGACACCCTTTGTTTTGATAGAACAATAAAAAATTAATTCTAACTCTTTTTTTATTCTTTTATGTTAGTATTTATTTTTTAAAAATCTTCAAAATCTAAAAAATGCACCGGAGAGCCATTTCCCAAATTCGCGAAATGTTTCGAAAAGCCGTTTTTTCGACACAGTGCAAAAAATAATTCAATTTTACATATACATTGTATTTGTTATTTTGTATCAATAACCGCTCTTTCAACGTATAGCCAGTCGGGACATGATTGCCAGTCGTTTACCAGGAATAAAAAAAAAGATCCGTCATTGCAAGCATTTTCGGAAGAACAACTCTCTCTCAACTAGTAATCCCCATGAATGAATGTGGAGATTGACCTTTTAAAAATTATTAAATTTTGTTACGTTTCCCCAAAATTTAATTATGTAAAAATATGGGTATAGGAGTAAAAAAATTAAAATTTTAAAACAAACTTCTAAATTTTTAAAACATACAAGTACCATTTTCACGAAATTAAATCGAAAAGGGGATTCAACTATTTTTTTTTTTCTTTTCTTTTTTTTTTTTTACAAAGCTAAGTTAGTTTTTTGAATAACGGGGAAAAGGTTTGGGGTATGTACTAGATAAAAATTAAAGGTAAACCGTAGAAACAGAAAAACAACTATTCTTAAAGCTTTGAATTTTCATGTTAAAATCATCAATAGGAAATAAACAATGTACAGTATTTTTTTGTCCGAAGTATTGACCGGCATATAATTTCCGGGTTTTTTCGAATTTAGTGGGCCCTATATAGCGATATAACTATTACTATCATTATATTCTAAAAAAAATACGTCGCATGTGCATACTATCGTACAAACGTTCAGCTCCAATACATGTTGTGTGTTGAGTCCTACGCTGACCATATCCCCAACCCCGCCCCCGCTCAATTTTATGTAAACTACCACTTATTGTATCAAACGTATAGATCTTATTTTTAGGGTTTCATTTTTTAAAAGTTATCATTTTTAGTTTACCCCTTTTTTAAAGAAGGGGAATAAAATTGTTTATTTTAATATCTTAGATAAAAAACAAATTACTTGACACCACGCCCCCAGAAAAAAAAACAATTAAAATTTATAAAATATGACCTAAAATAATTAAAATATTGCTAAATAAATGAAAACGTCCGGAAAATTTGAGAAGTTTAATTAGTCCCGGGTCAATACTTATGAACAATCGGGGATAAAATTGTCCGGGAAATATTGACCTAGCGTCTGTATTTTCCTGTTTTTCCCGAATTAATTCCTGTGCCCGAATAAAAATACGATCAAATTTATTGCTAAATAATACGCTTGTGCAAGTACTAGGGGGACAAAAGGGTTTACCACGATCTCGGCTGTGGGTCGGAGCCTCAGTCTGATCATCGTTTGTTTTTTTTTTTTTTTTCAAAATTTCACTCCAAATTTTACAGGCAAAAAATTGAAATCATCCATCAAATTTTAGGGTTAAATTATTGAAAAAAATAGACTTTTTTCAAGATATTATTATAAAAATTTGTATTTTTTTTGATATGGCATTCAAAGCAAAGGGAAAGGGAAAATCCCGAAGCACTCGGAACGGGCTTGCCGAAAAGTGACGTCGGGGGCCATTTTCTAACCAAAAGCAAAAATCCGAAAAATAGGGCGACAAAGTAAAATCGACTCAATCGCTTTTAAATCCAAATTTTTGTACAGTAATAAACTTACTAACGGGTTTTTTTTTATTCAAAAATGACCAAGTTTTGGGTTTTTGTTTTATATTTTCAAAAAACTAAATTCGTGTTAAAGTGTTTCAAATTCATGAAATATATTCTACTATCAAAAGAGCCCGCCATGAAAAACCATGAGAGCCCCCCCATGAAAAACCAACATAGTGCTTTTCGCTAACGTTTCTCTAATTGCAAAGACTTTGAAAGTGAACAGCTTGGATCGCAGTCTGGTCTGGATCCAGCTGGCGAAAACACACTTTGGGGGTTTTCTCATGGGCAGGGTCTTTTAAACCATGTTTTTTTTTTTAAAACACATTCCTTCAAATTTATTTCACACACTGTCCAGGTAATAACCAAAGTTGACCACGCCTAATCTATAGTCCCCTACGATGTTAATGTCCATTTTATTACTTTGGGAGTAAAAAATGACATGCATCGCTTAGCAATTAGGACCTGATATATGTGGGGTAAATGCACTTTCAAATTTTGACCTTTTTATACAAAAGACAAAACTACTCTATAAAGAACAATCCACTACGCATATTTTTTTTTTTTTTTTTTTTTTTTGTCAAGTATCCGCTTAATAAAGAAGTATTTACTAATGTAATGGTATTTGAACGAAGTCCGAAAACAAATATGTACTATAAAAAGGGAAAAACCACTTAATAAAAACAAAATGTTTGCACTTTAAATAATCCAAAATCACTATATGTAAAGAAGTTCATTTTATATAATAACATTTATTAATCACCCTAATATAGAGTAGCTTTTAATATAATAGCACAAACAAAAATACAAATGCATTTCACCAAAGAAAGAACATGTCCGCACATTTTATAAAAATATTGCTTCCGAGGGGGTGGTATGAAAAATGTTCACCCGAGATATATAATACGCCCCGAGGCGCCAGCCGGGGGCTATATTCATATTTGGGGGGTGAAAAATTTTTCAACACCCTCCGGGAATGCATTATTTTTTATTAAATCAAAAGGGATAAAAAGGTCAAAACTTTTTTAAGGGAAAATCAACATAAAATTAGGCCTAAA
Organism: Mercenaria mercenaria; assembly: GCF_021730395.1. NCBI lineage: Eukaryota > Metazoa > Mollusca > Bivalvia > Venerida > Veneridae > Mercenaria > Mercenaria mercenaria. Next base: position 85,852,379 of record NC_069364.1, on the reverse strand, counting down.
TGTTTTAAAATTAAAAAAAAATTTTTTTTAAACCCAAAATGAAGACAAATTTAATTTTTACTTTTTAGCACTGAAAATTTGTGGCGAAAAATTGCTATTAAGACTCTTCTGAAAGATTTAGCCAGATTTTTACATTACGCCCCCAAATTTTACTCATATTTCAACATTGCGTCATCTGAAACGACAGCAGTAAAAAACGAAAAACTGCGATAATTTTCTTATTTCAAAAGGAAACACATAAGGTGACCATTCTTTTCTGAGTTAGATCATTTCCATTCTGATGGAACTAAGGGTTTAAATCAATATTTGATAAAAAGTTGTTTTCGAAATTTTTGGCACGAGAAAAAATCATTAAAAAAGAACATGCCGTTTCACACATGCGGGAACATCAAAAAAGTAATTTGCTGAGATTTTCAGTTTTTTTAATAAATGCAAAGTATCATTATCTCAGCGGGAGATATGAAAAAAAAAAATTTCACAGCGCAGAAAAAAAAAATAGCGTTGTTGCGATGTGATATGAAGATTTAGATTTATTTTAAAAAAACAAGTTAAACTTAAATTAAAACTCATTTTTAGAGTGAAAACATCGAAATTGCAACTTTTTTTCCGGGTCCTTACGTGAATGCATGCTTTAAAGGGTTAAATTTTTAAACATTTCAGAAAAAACCCAAAACATTTAATTGAATTTTTTTTTTTTTAAATTTAAACAAAAAAAACAGATATTTGAAAAAAGTGAATAGGCTTTTTGTTACCAAAGGCGACTTTTTATGAGAACCGTAAAAGCGAAGAGAAATAGTACTTTGGGTTGGATTATTTTAGAGTCTTCGAACAACAGAAGCCCCCAGATCCCAATTCGGTCGCTAACAGGTTTTTTTGGGCTTTTTTCGGGAAGACCAGTTTTTTTTTTTTTTACCCTTTTTTTGTCTTTTTTTTTTTCCCCAACATTTTTTCCAATTTGGAAGGTAAATTTTCTCGCGGTTGGCAACGATTTGATCGGCCTTTAACTGAAAATCTTTAAAATTTACAAGCCTTTTAACCTTTCAAAGAACTTAGACTTTTTAAAAAACCCCACCCGGTTCGGCCCGAAAAACTCTGCACAATTTTACTTTTTCGTAAAAACCCCTTTACACAACCGTTTTTATGACCTAAATTCCTCGTCCAGCTTGATTTTGATTTTTGAAATTTCTTGAAACTCTCTCATAAACGGGGTTTTGAACTTGATCGCAGCTTTGTTTTCCCGGGGGTTTTTTCATTGGGACTTCTGCCATGTGAAAATCTACTGGGAGGGGGAGTTGGTTATTTTACATTTGTCAAAAATTTACTATTTCGGGCAAGTCATAGAATAAAATTTAAAATTTTAAAAAAAACCTTTAAAAATTTTGTGTTACCCTTTCAAACCTATCTACACATTTATTTTTGGAAAAATTCAGAAGAGCCCCTTTGGGGCAAAAAAAAAAAAATCAACAAAAAAACAAACAAAAAAAAAATGCCTCTTGTAGTCGCAATAAATCTCACCATTTAGTTTACGCATACATTTAATGTACCTAAAAACCTATGTTAAACTTAACCATAACCTTTTTCAGTATATAAAACACAATAAACCACTAGGGGCTATATTAAATATAGCGATTTTAAATTTTACGCTACATTAGCAGTAAGATTGTTTATGCCTTTACAGAAATTCATTTTTTCATCGAAAATTAAATAAAAAATAATAAAAACCGTTTAAAAACATTTCCATCTTTGCAAGACCAGGAGAGCAAGTTTTCGTTTATAAACAATTTTTTTCGGAAATAAAGGGTAAAAAAGCCCAATAAAACCCAAACCCCCTGCTCTCTGGAGTGTTTTTAAAGACAGACATATCCGTTGGGAAGTGTAGGGAAGATATCAAAGAACGAAATAATGTAAAATGAATTATTTTATGCAAAAGTGTTTGAAAAATCGGCTTTTCAGAAAAAATCGCGAATTTGGGAGCGACTCTCCGGGGGCATTTTGAGACTGTTGAATACTTTAAAGGAAAAAAAATTAAACAAGGACTAATTGATTTTATTTATCATTTTTGACCAAAACTTGACGCTGAAAATGCCGAATAACCAACGCCTACCAGAGGGAGTTTGGTTTTTCGCCCGCGAATTGGCAAATGGCTCTTCTGATGTTTCCAAGACTGACCCCCTTTCGTTGAAAGTGTAGGGTATTGATACGAAAGAACAAAAAAATATGTAAAATTGAATATTTTATTCATAGTGCTGAAAAATCGGCTTTTCGAAACATACCAATTGGCAACTGGCCCCTGTGCATTTTTGAGACTGTTGAATGATTTAAAAAAAAAAATACTAACATAAAACAAGAAAAAAAACAAGGGGTTGAATGAATTTTTACATGTTTTTACCCCAAAAAATGACTGTCAGTAAAATGAGAATAACCCAAATGCCTACCATAGCATTGGTTTTTCACCGGAATTTTTAAACTGGCTCTCCTGAGTGTTTCCAATTAGCCTATCGTTTAAAGTGCGGGTATTGATACGAAAGAACGAATATATGTAAAAATTTAATTATTTTTTCATATGTGCCTAAAAATCGGCTTTTTTGAAACATATCGCAATTGGCAACTGGCTCTCCGGTGCATTTTTTGACTGTTAATCATTTAAAGAAAAAATCTAACTAAACAACAACAAAACAAAGGGGTTTGAAGAAGTTGTTTTCAGTTTTTTACCAAAAAAATGCTGTCTAATGTCGATAACCAACTGCCACCATAGCATTGTTTTCGCACGCGAATTTGGGAACCCTCCTGAGTGTTTCCAAGACTGACCCAACATTGAAAATGTCGGATATTGGGTTTGAAAGAAAAAAAAATATGTAAAATTGAAAATTTTTTAAATTCATAGTGTCTGAAAAAAGACTTTTCCCGAAACATATCGTGAATTGGCAACTGGGGTCTCCGGGGGCATTTTGAGACTTTTGAATGCATTTAAAAGAAAAAAACTAACATTAAAGTATAAAACAAGAGTTAAAATAACTTTTTTTCATGTTCTATCAAAAAAATGACTGTCATAAAAATTTGAATAAACCAACTGCCACCAGTAGGGGAGTTGGTTTTCGCACGCAATTGGGAACTGGCCTTCTGAGTGTTTTTCCCAAAACTGACCATACTTGAAAAGTCGGGTATTGGCCGAAAGAACAAATAAAGTAAAATTTTAAATATTTTATTTATATGTTTTGAAAAATCGGGTTTTTCTGAAACAATCGCAATTGGCAACTGGCTCCCTGGTGTATTTTTTAGACTGTTGAACATTTTAAAAAAAAAAAACAACATAAAACAACAACAAAAAAAGGTTAGAAAGAATTTTTACGTGTTCTACCAAAAAAATGACTGACAGTAAAATGTTGAATAACCAACTGCCTACCAGGTTTTGGTATTCGCACGCGAAAAGGCAAATGGCTCTCCTGATGTTTTCCCAAACCCGACCTATACTTTTAAAATGTCGGAATGATACAAAGAACAAAAAAAAGTAAAATTGAATTATTTTATGCATTTGGCTGAAAAAAAAACCCTTTTTCGAAACATATCGAAAATTGGGAACTGGGCCCCCTGGTGCATTTGAACGTTAATGCATTTTAAAAAATAAAAAGTAAAATAAAAAACAAAAAAAGGTTTAGAATGAATTTTTTTTCATGTTCACCAAAAAATGACTGTCATAAAAAGTTGAATAACCCCCCGCCCACCAGTAGGCATTGGTTATTCGCACGCGAATTGGCAACGCTCCCTATGTTTCCCAAAACTGATAAAATCGTTGAAAGCTCGGAATTGTTGAAAGTACAAAAAATTAAAATGAATTATGTTTGCAATGTGTCTGAAAAACCGCTTTTTTTGAAACATATCGCGAATTGGCAAAATGGGCCCCGGGGGCCTTTGAGACTGTTGAATCATTGAAAGGAAAAAATATTAACATTAAAAAACAAAACAAGGGCTAGTTGATATTTTTTTTTATTTTTCGACCAAAAATATAATGCTGTAAAAAGCCGAAAACCAACGCCTACATAGGCTTTTGTTATTCGCACGGGAAATTGGGAACTGGCTCTCCGAGTGTTTTCCAAGACTGTCCTAACTTTTAAGTGTTGAATATTGATGGAAAGAAAAAAATAAAAGAAAATTGAATTGTTTTATTCATATGTGTCTGAAAAAAAAAAGGGTTTTCTGAAACATATGCAATTGGGAACTGGCTCCCTGGGGATTTTGAGACTGTTAAGATTTAAAAGAAAAAAACAACAAAAATAAAAACAAAACAAGGGTTAGAATATTTTTTTTATCATTTCACCAAAACACTGACGCATAAAAGTCGAATAAAACCCAAAGCCTCCATAGGCATTTTTATTCGCACCGAATTTGGGAACTGGGTCTCCTTAGGGTTTTCCAAAACTGATCTTTATGTTGAAATGTCAATATTATATAAAAAAACTACAAAATATCATTTGAATGATTTTATCCATTGGGACGAAAAAAGCTTTTTTTTGAAAAATATCGCAATTGGCAACGGCTCCAAAATACTTTAAGACTGCTGAAAAGCATTTTTTGAAATGAAGATTATATTAAAACAAAACAGGATAAATGATTTTTTTTCATTATGTTTTAAAAAGGGAATCAGACTTGTTAACATTTGAATAACCAACGGCAACTAGTAAAATATTTGGTTTTTAATTTTTTTTTTTTTTTTTTTTTTCTTTTTTTTTTTTTTTTTGGTTTTTGGGGGGGGGGGGGAAAATTTTTTTTTTTTTTTTTTTTTGGTGGGGTGGGGGGGGTATTTATTTTTTTTTTAAAAAAAGATGAAAAATTTTTATTTTTTTTTTTTTTTTTTTAATTTTTTTTTTTTTTGGGTTGTTTTTTTTTGGGTTTTTTTTTTTTTTTTTTTTTTTTTTTTTTTTGGGGTTGGGTGGTGGTTTGTGGGTTTTTTACTTTTTTTTTTTTACAATTTAAAAATCTAAATGAAAACAACTGCTTAGAAAAAACATTCTAAGAGTTTGAAAAACAAGAACATTTTTTGGAGACCACATTATAATCCAAAAGCATTGGAAAAGGTACAGCAAGTTTAGGGAAAACATTTTTAAATTTTTTTAAAACGCCCTGGCAAAACTTTTTTTCCTTAAACAGAAAATAACAAAAAAAAAAATTCGGAAAAATAAAATTTTGGCGATTTGGGCACCCTGTTGTTTGGGAAAGGGAAAATTCTGCCGCAAAAATAAGTGTTTTTTACAAATTATATTAAAATTAAAAAAATTTTAAAAAAAAAACAAGCTTTTATAAAATTTCTTTTCTAGAATGGCGTTCTTTTTTGTTTGGAATTTTGACAAAAATTTCAATTTGTCGGGACAAGTATTTAAAAAAGTTTCAGGTAGAACATGTTTCAAAAATTTTTAAAGGTTTTTTTAACGGGGGTATGTAAAATGGGGGGTACCAATATGATTTTTTTCTTTAACCTTTTTGGGCCTGCGGGGCCAGCAAGTGATTTTCTGCCTTTTTCAAAAAAGTGCAACCAAGAACAGCCTGCACATCCATGCATCTGATCAGGTCCCGCACGTTTTTGCTTTTTCAGTTTTCCCGCTTTAAATAATACTGGTGCTGTCAAAACTGAATATGGGCCATCCTTCAAAATTTTGAGGTAAGGTAAATAATTTCCTCAAGTGGTAATGGGGGGAAAATGTCAGACTCCTGAACTGGAGGTTCTGGGTTCAAATCCCATTGAGAATAGAATTTGACACAAAGGCATGCATACTTATGTGTTAAAATGAGAAGCAGTCATCAAATGTATGAGAATTTTCTCTACAATAATAATTATTGATGTTAATCGGTTACACTCCATCGTTGCTTATAAAAAGTTTTGCTTTTTTGTTTTTGAAGATACATTTGGAAAATAATCACTAATTTAGTTGATGTCTGCAGCTATACCTGTATGTTGCAGGTTTGGACCAGGTTCTAACTTTGATGGGTCTTCTTTAAAGTACCACTGGTAGAGGCTAATCTTATAAGTCATCTCATAGGAGAGTTATCCAGATAGGTTTTAAGCCTATTTTAAAAATAATTTTGTTGTATACATGTACCCTAATATTTGTATTTTGTATTTTTCTATACACAGACATTCTTCCAAGTTAAAAATTGACTATGAAGTTTTATCTTTAGTCTATACACATTATTACATGATGGTGTGACACCACAAGACAACATCAAACCAGTTCGGACAATGTGGCACTTTTTAGCTCATCTGATTTTTTGAAAAAAAATGATGAGTTATTGTCATCACTTGAGCGGTTGTCGGCGTCGGCGTCGGCGTTGCCTGGTTAAGTTTTATGTTTAGGTCAGCTTTTCTCCTAAACTATCAAAGCTATTGCTTTGAAACTTGGAATACTTGTTCACCATCATAAGCTGACCCTGTATAGCAAGAAACATAACTCCATCTTGCTTTTTGCAAGATTTATGGCCCCTTTTGGACTTAGAAAATATCAGATTTCTTGGTTAAGTTTTATGTTTAGGTCAACTTTTCTCCTAAACTATCAAAGCTATTGCTTTGAAACTTGGAATACTTGTTCACCATCATAAGCTGACCCTGTACATCAAGAAACATAACTCCATCTTGCTTTTTGCAAGATTTATTGCCCCTTTTGGACTTAGAAAATCAGTTTTCTTGGTTAAGTTTTATGTTTAGGTCAGCTTTAATCCTAAACTATCAAAGCTATTGCTTTAAAACTTGCAACACTTGTTCACCATCATAAGTTGACCCTGTACAGCAAGAAACATAACTCCGTCCTGCTTTTTGCAAGATTTATGGCCCCTTTTGGACTTAGAAAATATCAGATTTCTTGGTTAAGTTTTATGTTTAGGTCAACTTTTTCTCTTAAACTATCAAAGCTATTGCTTTGAAACTTGCAACACTTGTTGACCATCATAAGCTGACCCTGTACAGCAAGCAACATAACTCCATCCTGCTTTTTGCAATAATTATTGCCCCTTTTGGACTTAGAAAATCATTTTCTTGGTTGAGTATTATGTTTAAGTCAACTTTTCTCATAAACTATCAAAGCTAATGCTTTAAAACTTGCAACAGTTTTTCACCATCATAAGTGGACACTGTACATCAAGAAACATAACTCTATCCTGCTTTTTGCAAGAATGATGGCCCTTTTTAGACTTAGAAAATCATGGGTAGGACAATATTTCTATTACACTAAAAAAAATCAGATGAGCGTCAGCACCCGCAAGGCGATGCTCTTGTTTGAGATTGTTTTAGTTGTGCAGTCAGTATTTGTACCCCCCCCCGACAACAAAGTTGTAAGGGGGGGTATACTGGTTTCAGGTTGTCTGTCTGTCCTTCTGTCTGTCCGTCTGTCCGTAGACGCAATCTTGTGCGCACCATCTCTCCTTATCCCCTTGACAGAATTTAATGAAACTTCACACAAGTGATCAGTACCAACAGTAGTTGTGCATGGGGCATGTTAGGTTCTTTTAGAAAAAAAAATTGCAGAGTTATGGGACTTTGTTTTTTTGTTACTATACTATATACATAGACACAGTCTTATGCGCACCATCTCTCCACATCCCCTTGATACAATTTAATGAAACTTCACACAAGTGATCAGTAACAACAGTAGTTGTGCATGGGGCATGTTAGCTTCTTTCAGAAAAATGTTTTGCAGAGTTATGGGACTTTGTTTTTTTGTTACTATACAATATACATAGACACAATCTTGTGCGCACCATCTCTCCTCATCCCCTTGACACAATTTAATGAAACTTCACACAAGTGATCAGTAACAATAGTAGTTGTGCATGGGGCATGTTAGGTTCTTTCAGCGACAAAAATTGCAGAGTTATGGGACTTTGTTTCTTGTTAACATACTATGTACATACAGTCTGCATATGCAATCTTGTGCGTGCCTAATCTACCAAACCCTTGCACACAATTTAATGAAACTTCACACAAGTGATCAGTACCAACCCTAGTTGTGCATGGTGCATGTTACATTCCTTCAGATAAATATTCTGCATAGTTATGGGACTTTGTTTTTTGTTACTATACTGTATACATACAGTCTATATACATACAGTCCACATAATTATGCAATCTTGTGTGCGTCAAATTGCAATGTACTGTGTCAGTGCATGCGGGGGGTACATTCATCACCTATAGCGATAGCTCTAGCTTCAATTTGTCTAATAATACACAATGTGAATCAATGAAAACCAGATTCCTACCGGGTTTTGAGGATAGAAAGAGGCATCTTAAGGAATGTTTTTTGAATAAAAAAGACCACCAAATAATCATACAGATGGCTAATCCATGGCCAAATTTTGATTGTTTTGGATATTGAACCAAGGATTTTTTCTCATTTCTGAAGCAACAAGCTTGGCATTACTTTCAAAAAGTAGCCCAACATTCTATCTCTTTGTCTGCCAAATATCCCAGCGAAATCTCCATTACTTCCGAAAATAAGAGGTGTTCAAGTCTGATGGGTAGACCACAAATGTTCTGCCTGACACCACATGATTCGCAGGGAATACTCTTACTCAGACATCAAGTTCTGATTATAAGATGTTCTGTCTGAGTAAGAGTATTCCCTGCGAATCATGTGGTGTCTAGCAGAACATTTGTGGTCTACCCATCCGACTTGAACATCTCGTATTTTCGGAAGAAATGGAGATTTGAGTGCCTGAAAATTTGCCAGACATAGAGATAGAATGTTGGGCTTATGATTTATTGAGGGTAATGCCAAGCTTGCTGCCTCAGAGAGAAAATCCTAGTTTCAGTATCCATAACAATGAAAATCTGGCCATGGATTAGCCTTGGTGTTCTTTTTTATTCAGAAGACATTCCTTTAGATGCCTCTTTCTATCCTCGAAACCCAGCAGAAATCTGGTTTTCATTGATTCACATTGTATAGACAAAATTTAAAATACTGACTGCACAGTGAAAACAATCTTGGAAGAGTGTCATGTTGTCTGATCTGGTGTCATGTTGTCTTGTGGTGTCACGTTTACTTCATTCACTTGTTTTGTTTCGCTGTTCATGCAAAACGAATGACAGAATAGGATCGGCAAATCCATGAGTTTAGTTTGCTGATCCTATTCTGTCATTCATTTCGCATGAACACCGAAAAAAGTGTAATATATTAACATTATATTTCCTTTCCATAAGAAAATAAGATTAAATTATAAATTGCACACATTTTTGTTACATTTAACATTAAAATCAGTTTCCTGGCCATTCTGTACACCAGACAGAACAACTGCGACGTCATCTAAGAATGTTCTTCCTGACTATACATGGACGTAATCAAAACAGTGGCCCGTTATCACTAAGGAGCGTTGACGTAACTTGTGCGCTGTTCCTTTTGCTGTTCATACGAAATGAACGTCATTTTCAATTGAAATGAATAGGGTGAATGTAAAAATTGGAAATTTCTTGCTGAATTTTCTATTTTTCAGAATATATTTTTCAAAGCAGTAGTTCTTCTTCTGGACCCAGATATCAAAACAGAGTATAAACTTGAAGCATCAGTTAATATTTAATTTTTTGTTAATACCGATACAACAAATTATTTATGGTGTTGATAATGTTTTTAAGAGTGGAAAGAGGCCAGCACGTCACAGACTTGAGGAATATTACAAGGATTTTATACAAGGGTTGATGCTGTCTGATGAAAGACCAAATACTCTGCCAAGGTATTTTTGTCTACATATACCATACTTTATCACTTACAGATGGTAGTTCATTATGTACATGCTTTTAGAACATCATTTTCCTGTAGGTTTTACTTTGACCATAGTACTGCAGCAATCAGATGACTTGTGTTTCTGCAGTTGTAAACAATTAGTAACATGCTTAATATATTTTTTCTGCTAGTTATTTGTAACACCCAGTATAAAATTAAGGGCTTATCTGTTTAGTTTTGAGATCAGACTAAAAGTTTCAACATCAGATTTGAAGTTTGTGTGTTCAAATTTTCTACTCCCATTACTCCTTTCCAAACTCGATTTTATAATGTGCACTTTTCCAATCTCAACATGAGCCGCCAGATTTGAGTACAAAACCCGACTGTCACCTTTACGATAGATAATCTTCTGATTTTGATTTTGCACATTTGCATGTATAAAATTTTTAAACTGAAATATTAGATCAACTATGGTATCATTCGATCATGCTTGGAAATAATGACTGACTGATGAACTTTAATTTTGTGGAGTATTGCGGACTGGAATTTGGGATATGTGAACCAGTGTAGAATTGCAGTAGTGTCAGAACATTATGTGTATTGTATAGTGTCTTTTACATAATAAGTAATAAAAGACATGTAATTGAATGAAGGTTGAAGTTAATTTAGTATGTTAGATTTTATTCATTGAACTTGTTTTACCATGCATGTTTTAACCCTTACCCTGCTAAATTTCTATAATGAACTTGTCCGTCTTTCAATTTGGACAGTACCATTGACTGTTAAAAGGGGTGCTTACCAAAAATATACTGACTGAATGGCAAACAGTGCAGATCTTGATCAGACTGCATGGATGTGCAGGCTGATCAAGATCTACACTGGTCGCAAAGGCAGAATCAATGGTGTCCAGCATGATAAGGGTTAAGGTATGCTTTTGCTCAGTACAAAATCATCCACTTTACCACCCAAATCATCCACTTTACCACCTACTTTACCACCCAAATCATCCACTTTACCACCCAAATTACCCACTTTTAAAAAGTCAATCTCCAACTTTGTCATCTAAATGATTACATGTTTATCAGACCTCATACAGGTAAACAAAGTCTGACAATTTAATGATCATAAATTCTATCCTTTGCTGAGGGGAAGATTTGACATTGACAGAAAATATCTATGGAGTAATTCTTCCTCCTGTAAGTCATACATGTGGGGAAGTTACTTCAAGGGAACACGTCTATACCGGAAAGTCTGGAAAACTTGTAAAATGATTTACATATCTGAAATACTGTTGAAAAGTACATAAAAACAGACTGTTTGTTAAAACAAAAAGCAAAGAAGAGAATAAACAGATTTGATCAGCAATTGCTTAGACACCACATGTATCTTTTGACAGTCAGATAACACAATGTTGAGTGCTGATTTTTAGCTGTCATAACAAAATGCTTATTATGAAAAGATACAGTTGATCTCAAAAGTCTTTCAAGTTAAAAAGTAATAAAACATGTTGTCTCTCCTTTCTAGTGTTGTTGTTTGCACAGGTTATATTGAATATTAGTTATTATGTGTTGCTTGTTTTACTGTCTGCAGAAGACTGGCAAATCTGTAGTTTTAACATCTTTGTTCTGTTTTAGTTTTGAAGACTTCTGTGCTACATATATCCAAGATTGGTGGAAGGACCATTGCTTGCGACATCCGTCACGGCCTAGAAAAACGGTGCCCAAACAACCTGTTATACCAAAGAGACCTGTACGAATACTGAACGTACAGGAGGCCGCTGCTATGATACAGAAAGCCTGGAGAAGACATATTGTATGTTTTGTAATACATTAATTAAGAAATAATACATAGCAGAAATGTGTTTTATTTAATTTTATCCCAATGAAGAGGTTGTAATGACCTTGGGAAGAGTTTCACTATGACTTTGCCTGAGTTTAAAGTATTCTTCATGGTGTATTACCAGTTCAGTGTGTTTAAACTTATTAAAACACACTTGCTATATATCATTTTGTTTCATGTATGTCTTATATGTAAATTTATAGTAGATCAAGTGTAATAGCACTATCTCTTCATCCCTACAAGTAAGTCAACATGGCATTGACAATAACATATTGATAAAAATAAAGATGATATGTCATAATTATAAGAATTTTGAATTTTTGCTACTCTTTATTAAAATAATTACATAATGCTGCTGGCTAATGGAAGGTCTGTGGTTCTACCAAGATGCCATTTCATGTCTGAAATTAAGCTTGGATAGTACCTGAGCTCTCCCTGCACTGTCAAAAGCTGTAAAGTCAACATAATTATGACCTATAATTGTGCAGATGCAACATTAAACCCAACAAAAACAGGAAGGAAATATGACACTGTATTTTGACAATACTGGCAGAGGTACTATTTTTGTGATACGTACAGCCAGTATTTGTGGCCAGAAATGAATATTTTCCCCCATTTTTCAAGCTCAAAACTGTTACTGCAACCATTATTGTTGAGTAACTGTTTGACTGAGAGTTGTTATTATTTCTGGGCCTTTGGGATCATTTCTCATCCTTGGGGAACATAATCCATTCAAAACGTTAGACTTAAGGCTGAACACCACTAAATCCAGCTGTTCTTTATTTCATATAAAATCCACATACTTTATAATGGTTTTTCGACATTTTCTAGCATTTATTTCCCTAAAGAACTTTATCGCTGCTTTAGAAAACAAAAAGAGGCTTACATTTGATTTGATAGTGATCTGCCTATAAGAAAAAAATTTGTTTGATTTTTTCCAGAATTGACGTATATATTTATATAAGAAAACTATAGTTCGTTGAATACAACATGCTGAATTTACTCCTTTTTGCTTCTTTCAATTTCTCTTTTAGAGACATGAAATTCTTACACGGCCATTTTCACCTAGCCATAATTTTGCAATAGGAACATGCTGATTTCGATAGAATGCTAAGTGATACACACTGAAACATGGTAGAGTAAAGGTAAACACAATGCGATTGAGAAAGGGCACGAGGAAAGGGAGAAAATTTAGCACTATTTATATTTGGACTACTTGTGACTAGACCAGTGGAGGCTTACATTTGATTTGGTAGTGATCTGCCTTAAGCCTGTGCTAGGGGTTTTGCACATAAATTTACATTGCCTCTCATGAACTCAGCAGAACTGAGTCTGTTTTTATTTTCCTTGGTTACTGTCTGTGCTTCTGAGGGATGTTTTATAGACTTCTGCAAGGTTCTAACTAGAGACCAAACAAATACTATGGCAGAACCTATAAATGGACTTCTACAACATGCTACTCAGAATTTTCAGTGTTTGTGCTTCTTATGAAAATAAGTCAGTCACTTCACTTTGCTATTCAAGGTAAATCTGGTTCAAATATTAAGCTAATACAAAACTTTTGGTGAAAATGATTGCCTAATTTTACCTTTTTAAAGGAGAATTTCTAAAAATTTATTAAGAAACATGGACTGTAGAAGATTTAACAATTTGTGTTTTTATTTCAGGATATACAAGTATACAGATATTACAGAGATTTGATTAACTTTAAGACTCGGGGCAACCCTTCACTCATGTTGAAATGTATCAATCCACTTGAGGCTAAAATGTTAGACCCTGCTGCAGGAATACATATCAAGTTTAGGCTTGCAGGGGTAAGTTCGATATTAAATAAGCTCTTGGAAAATAGATCTGTCATTCAGCTTGTTTGGGTAAACTGAAATGTACATTTAGCACCTGGAGAAAGTGTCAGGGTTAGGCTTGCTAAGATTAGCTCAAATTTATGTTTAGGTCTTAGAAAAAAGTATCAAGTTAACTCTTAGCCTGCTGCAAGCGAATTTAACAGCCTTTGCAAACAGCTTGGAACCAGATCAGACGCCGATTAAATCGGCGTCTGATCAGGTTCCAAGCTGTTTGCTACTCTGACAATATTTCATCCAATTTTGGAGCAAATTGAATGAACTTTACTATTTTAGCAGATGACATTTCCAGCAGACGACAATTTATCTAGCATGCTAAGGGTTAAGACTTGTTTGGGTAAGCTCAAATTTATGTTCAGCTCCTTGAAAAGGTATCAAGCTTAGACTTGTCTGGGTAAGCTCAAGCTTTTGGATAACACATCTACTTTTGAAATAGGCCTGTTGAGATAAACTTAAATATAGTGCCCAGAAACATCTGGTAAACTCAGTACTACATTAAACTCTGCTAAGATTCATGGAACAAGATCTTGCTACAGTTCCCTGGAATATGTGTAAAGTTTGAATTAAGCCTTAAGTACGCTCAGAAATGTGTTTACGGTAGTTTCTAAGTAAGGCTTGCTTTGTTGAGTTCATTTTCATGTTAAACTTAATTATACCCCCACAAACGAAGTTTGGGTGGAGGTGTATAGGAGTGAGCTTGTCGATTGGTTGGTCTGTTGGTTTTCATGGTTTTCAGACAATAACTTATGAATGGCTTGACAGATTTAAATAATTTTTGGTACACAGGTGTAACATCATAAAATACAGGTCAGGTTTGACTTTGACATTAGTAGGTCAAAGGTCAAGGTCACAATAACCCGGAAAGTTAAATGGTTTCCAGATGATAACTCAAAAACTCTTGGGCATAGTGTCATAAATTTTGGTACACAGGTGTAACATCATAAAATACAGGTCAAATTTGACTTTAAGGTCATTAGGTCAAAGGTCAAGGTCACAATAACCTGGAACAGTTAATCAGTTTCCGGATGATAACTTGAGAATGCTTGGGCCTAGGATCATGATTTTATTACACAGGTGTAACATCATGAAATACAGGTCAAGTTTGACTTTGAGGTCAGTAGGCCAAAGGTCAAAAGGACCCAGAACAGATAAATGGTTTCTGCGTGATAACATGAAAGCTTGGGGGTGCGATCATGAAAGTTGATATGGAGGTTGATCATGAACAGCAGATGACCCTTATTGACTTTGAGGTCAGTAGGTCATAGGTCAAGGTCACAGTGACCCAGAACAGTTAAACCATTTTCGGTTGATAACTTGAGAAAGCTTGGGCCTACAGTCATGAAAGTTGATAGGAAAGTTGGTCATGACCAGCAAATGACCCCTATTGATAACATCATCAAATACGGGTCAAGTTCGACTTTGCCTAAAAACCACCATTTTTAGCTCATCTGATTTTTTGAAAAAAAAATGATGAGTTATTGTCATCACTTGAGCGGTTGTCTGCGTCGGCGTTGCCTGGTTAAGTTTTATGTTTAGGTCAGCTTTTCTCCTAAACTATCAAAGCTATTGCTTTGAAACTTGGAATACTTGTTCACCATCATAAGCTGACCCTGTATAGCAAGAAACATAACTCCATCTTGCTTTTTGCAAGATTTATGGCCCCTTTTGTACTTAGGAAATATCAGATTTCTTGGTTAAGTTTTATGTTTAGGTCAACTTTTCTCCTAAACTATCAAAGCTATTGCTTTGAAACTTGGAATACTTGTTCACCATCATAAGCAGACCCTGTACATCAAGAAACATAACTCCATCTTGCTTTTTGCAAGATTTATTGCCCCTTTTGGACTTAGAAAATCAGTTTTCTTGGTTAAGTTTTATGTTTAGGTCAGCTTTTATCCTAAACTATCAAAGCTATTGCTTTAAAACTTGCAACACTTGTTCACCATCATAAGTTGACCCTGTATAGCAAGAAAAATAACTCCGTCTTGCTTTTTGCAAGATTTATGGCCCCTTTTTGACTTAGAAAATATCAGATTTCTTGGTTAAGTTTTATGTTTAGGTCAACTTTTTCTCTTAAACTATCAAAGCTATTGCTTTGAAACTTGCAACACTTGTTCACCATCATAAGCTGACCCTGTACAGCAAGCAACATAACTCCATCCTGCTTTTTGCAATAATTATTGCCCCTTTTGGACTTAGAAAATCATTTTTTTGGTTGAATATTATGTTTAAGTCAACTTTTCTCATAAACTATCAAAGCTATTGCTTTAAAACTTGCAACAGTTTTTCACCATCATAAGTGGACACTGTACATCAAGAAACATAACTCTATCCTGCTTTTTGCAAGAATGATGGCCCTTTTTAGACTTAGAAAATCATGGGTAGGACAATATTTCTATTACACAAAAAAAATCAGATGAGCGTCAGCACCCGCAAGGCGGTGCTCTTGTTTTTAAGTAGTTATGGCCCCTTTCCAACTTAAAATTTGCCAAACTCTTGGTTTCCGGACTCAAGAAAGGGTTGACAGATTTAAATCATTTTTGATACACAGGTTTAACATCATCAAATGTAGGACAAGTTCGACGTTGACATTGGCTTACTTCTGTGACAAGGCCATATTGTGGGGGTATAATTCCTCACTCCTGTGACAGCTCTAGTTATGTTTGAGTTGCTTTTTACTATTCTTGTAACATTTTGAAACATTTTTCCTATCTGAAATCTGAAATGCATGTCTTACTTAGAATTTTGAAAAAAATGAACAGACAGTTTTATCATTTTAGATGATCTTGATCTTTTTAAGGCTGTAAATTTTATCAGAATTATGACTTGTTTTAACTTTAGGATGGGTATTTCTTGGTTAAATTTTTTGTTTAGATCCACTTCTTGTAATATTACAAGAGCTATAGCTTTGAGACTTTGTACACCAGTTTAGCATTATTAGATGAGTGAATCATGTTCAGTAAATAGATAAAGAACTATAACTGTCTTGTGCACTTTGCTGGCATTATGGCTGTTTTTAACTTGAAAATTGGTATGTCTGGTTTAATATTTTAGTTAATCTGGGTTTAAATTTTTGTTTATGTCTGCTGTTTTTAACTACAATAATAAGTATAGTCCTGAACCTTTATCCATTTTGTTATCATCAGTAGATGAGTAAGAAGGTCAAAAATGAGAACTTTTTCTTGCAAATTGCTTATTTTCAAGTTACAGGTGAACTTTGATACCAGCAGATGGCGTTGCTGTTGACTAATTGATTTTTGTTTTCCCAGGAGAGATTCCCTCCAAATATCTACTACAAAATATATACACATAGACCTATTCAAGATTTGTGTGCAAATAGTCCAAAGGATTATACAAAACCAGCTGTGAAAATGAAAATGGCTAAAGATCAGCATAACAGGGGACGCTTTGAGGTCAACAAAAATGGTAAGCCATTAACAGTTTGATGCGGTTACAACTGATAAAGAATCTGGTTTACATTTAACATTTTGATTTATTACTGGAAGATTTTGCTTATCGAAGATCGTTCTTAATAAGTTTTGAAGAGTGGTGTAACATCTATGTTCTAGTACATTGCACAAGTGATAGTAAATTTTTATATTTATCAACAGCATGGCTTCTAATAGACATGACAGGGTGTTGTAATTACAAAAGATTGCCTATCTCTATGCTAATTTATGCCTGCCTTGAGTTATCTTTCCTGATTATATAAAATTGATAGTCTTGAAATATTACTAAGGGATAACAGATGTTTTTTGTTATAAAGTTAGGGCTAAGGCACCAACATATCCTAATGGATTCTTGAGATGCTATAAAGGAAGCAAACATACGCTAATGCTATTTCAAAAAATGTATAAAAAGCTGAAAATGAATAGAATATTTATTAGCATAAAGTGTTTAAAAATGTGCATGAATGTTTGATGACCTTGACCTTGGCATTGTTAAATGACCTTGACCTCTGCATTGTTTGATGACCTTAACATCAAACTTCAATTTTGTATTATTTTGCTGTTAAATGTTAACATTTTGCCAAGGATCATGCATAATTAAGTTAAAAGGTGTGTTAACAGTGCACAAGCACAAGAATCTAGCTGTTAACACTGTTAACTATTAAAACACCTGAGAAAAAGACAAAAACAGCAGTTTTATGCTAGGGTGTATAAAGTATTTAAACGGTTTTTGACAAGGTGATTTTCCTGGATCATTCAGTCTTCAGTATTATATTTATTTTGTTGATAATTTTAAGCTTATGTTAGAGATTCACTCAGTCAGACCACAATTATGGCCCTCAACTTAGTCAGAAATATGCATAAAAGAGCATAAAAGTTTGTATTGCATGTAACTTAAAACATATTTGACCAAAGATCTTGAAATATAATAGAGGCATTATTGATCAAGTAAAGTTGTGCACCTTGGACTTTGTTCAGGATTTCTGTATGTCAGGCTAGAGTTAAGGCCCTTGTTTAAGTCAAAAATATGCATAAAGGGCATATAAGTTTGTGTCACATGTATCTCAAAAAAGTATTTGACTTAGAGTCATAAACCGTTAGAGAATTGTTGTATAGCATGTGAGGTTGTGCACCTTGTGTTCAGTTTTAGATTTCACACAGCCACACCAGAGTTATGATCATAGACTTAGTGAAAGATACACATAAAGTTAAAAGTTTTTATTGTATATGATATCTAAAAGATATTTTCACTTAGAGTCATGAAACCATGTACAGTGACAGGAAGTTGGGGCACCAGTGTCCTTTGTAGACTCATCTAGCTTTTGTTTCATTTGAATTTCCAACATATTCAGATTTAGAAAGATAATAATTTTTTGACGAGTAAAATTATTTAAAGACTGTTCTGCTTGATTTATTACTCTGCTATAGTAATTCTTTTGAATGAATATATGAGCCGTGCCATGGGAAAACCAACATAGTGGCTTTGCGACCAGCATGGATCCAGACCAGCCTGCGCATCCGCGCAGTCTGGTCAGGATCCATGCTGTTTGCTAATGGTTTCTGTAATTGCTGTAGGCTTTGAAAGCAAACAGCTGGTCGCAAACCCACTATGTTGGTTTTCTCATGGCACGGCTCAATTATAATTATTATATATGAAACGTATACTTGATGCCAAATCACTTTTCATTCCTAAAAAAAGTTGGACTATCAAATTAAAAGCCTTGGATTGAGTGTTTCCCCAGTAATGGTGTATGACCAGATAAACAGTGTGCAATATGCTCTGATTTTTGTTTTGTAGATAAGGACGGCTGGTATCAGCGTATGGACTATAACGGTTGGAGACTAGTTTCTGATAGACTGATTCATCACATCATGTCAGATCCCGTCACCTGGGAAACGTCAAGAAAAAAGTATGAATATCATCATGATAAGGTAAAAACATTGTACTCTAAAAGAACATTGCAAAACAGAACCCCTGCTTAGTATAGAATACAGGCTAGGCCTTCATCCAAGTTAGTGATTTTAAGCTAGACTATACGAAGTATGGAGAGCTGTCCTACTTGACTCGGCATCAGCGTCCTTCCATGTCCGCATCATCACCCACATCTTATGGCACAAAGGACATAACTCTCACACCAATATTTCATGAATTATCCCCCCCCCCATTTTTACTTAGAATTTCAGGTTAAAGTTTTGGTGCACTTCCACTCTATCTTAGTTATTACTAAATGAATTTGATTCAAACTTGAAACGGTTATTCAACATCATCACTCACATCATATGACACAAGGGCCTTAACTCTTGCACCAATATTTCATGAATTATCCCCCTTTTTACTAAGAATTTCAGATTAAAGTTTTGATGCACATTCACTCTATCTCAGTTACATTCAAACTTAAAATAGTTATTCCACCATATCACCCACATAATATGACAAAAGATCCATAACTCTGGTACCAATATTTCATGAATTATGCTCCCTTTTACTTAGAATTTCAGGTTAAAGTTTTGATGCACTTTCACTATCTCAGTTATTACTAAATGGATTTGATTCAGACTTAAAATATTTATTCAATATCATCACTCAAATCATATGACACAAGGGCCATAACTGTTGCACCAATATTTTATGAATTATCCCCCTTTTTACTTAGAATTTCAGGTTTAAGTTTTGATGCACTTTCACTCTATCTCAGTTATTACTTAATGGATTTGATTCAAACTTAAAATAGTTGCTCCACCTTATCACCCATATCATATGACTCAAGGGCCATAACTCTGGTACCAATATTTCATGAATTATGCTCCTTAGAATTTCAGGTTAATTTTGATGCATTTTCTCTATATCTCAGTTATTAGTAAATGCATTTGATTCAAACTTGAAGTTGTTATTCCACATCATCACCCACATCATATGGCACAAGGTGCAAAAACCACTCTTGCACCAATATTTCATGAATTATCCCCCATTTTGCTTAGAATTATACTTATTTAATGTTTTTATACACTTTATCTTTATCTCTCCTATTACTTGATACTTTTGACACAGACTCGAGCTACTGTCCAGTATATTCATTCTTATTGGAGTAATTAAACACTCCAGTGACAGCTCCAGCTTCCTCAGATGTGCCCAGTTTCACTATCTGACATCGAAGTAGTCGAGCGTGCTGTCTCCTGTGACAGCTCTTGTCCTACTATGCAGCTCTAAATAGGTCAGCCTCGTGATATTGCTGTTCATGGTGAAGAGGCTGATATATACACTTTGTACACTCTACATGAAGAAATATTGGGAATTTTGAAAATGTCTGACATATGATTGGTTGAAAACTAGGATAAATACTAAAACAGCATAGATCCTGTTAAGTGTTAGTCAGTTTACTGAGACAGATTTGCTTTGGATACCTCTGTTTTTCAGATGAGATTCTGTTAGAAATGTACGAGTTTAGTACAGTGTAGCAGTTGAAAAAGGAATGCCTAAAAACATCTAATCAAACGAAAGAAAAAGGAATGTGGTGAAGTTATAGTGTTAATATAGTGTATTTGTCTAGTACATGAATTGTAACATCATTTTAGAGATATGCAGTACTTCGAGATGCATATAGGTAATGAAAATTTTAATACTTGCTGGTTTTGAGGCTTCGTATGAACTTCAAAACAAAAGGATATAAAGAAAATTTTAATACTTGCTGGTTTTAAGGCTTCGTATGAACTTCAAAACAAAAGGATATAAAGAAAATAACATGCAAAATTTCAGTCGAAATTCGTTTATTTAATGAGGAAAAAAGCATAAACAGTTTCTCAGTACTATAAATATTAATGTCCTTTTTTCGCACAATAAAAAGAAAATATATGCACACATCAGGGAGAACTTTTATTTAGTCTGGACCTTAGCATAACAAGAGGTGAATTAATGTGGTTTTCAGGTTTAGGATAGACAGCTTGTTAATCAGTAGACGTTTCATTAGGTCCTTGATTTTTCATACTTCTTATGTCCCTGTTTTGTTACCATATTTAGTAATATTTCAGGAAAAATGAATTTCAGTTTTCAAGAAAGTAAGTATTTGTAAATAATGTTGTAGTTTAGAAATGCATGACACATACTGTCAAAGTGATTGAAGAATTGGGCAAAGGATGCATGCAGCGTGAGCTTAAATGTATACATAAATATATGCATCTTTAATGCACAATATAGTACAATGCTAACTGCCTTTAAACAAAATAAACCCTGATAGATATTTTAGTTCCTGAATTCAGCATTGTCATTGAAATCATTTGCATTATCTTAAACTCAAGACCTTAAAACTTGGAGTTTTCTTTCTTTTTAGCTCACCTGTCACATAGTGACAGGGTGAGCTTTTGTGATCGCCCTTCGTCCGTCGTTCGTCCGTCGTCCGTCCACAATTTCTTGTCTGAACTATAGAGGTTTCATTTATGATTTTATTTTAACCAAACTTGCACACAACTTGTATCACCATAAGATCTCGGTTCCTTTCTTGAACTGGCCAGATCCCATTATGGTTTCCAGAGTAATGGCCCCTGAAAGGGCCAAAATTAGCTATTTTGACCTTGTCTGCACAATAGCAACTTTATTTATGATTTGATTTTTACCAAACTTGCACACAACTTGTATCACCATAAGATCTCGGTTCCTTTCTTGAACTGGCCAGACTCCATTATGGGTTCCAGAGTTATGGCCCCTGAAAGGGCCAAAATTAGCTATTTTGACCTTGTCTGCACAGTAGCAGCTTTATTTATGATTTGAATTTTACCAAACTGGCACACAACTTGTATCACAATAGGATCTTGGTTCCTTTCTTGAACTGGCGAGATTCCATTATGGGTTCCAAAGTTATGGCCCCTAAAAGGGCCAAAATTAGCTATTTTGACCTTGTCTGCACAATAGGAGCTTCATTTATGATTTGATTTTAACCAAACTGGCATACAACTTGTATCACCATAAGATCTTGGTTCCTTTCTTGAACTGGCCAGATCCCATTATGGGTTCCAGAGTTATGGCCCCTGAAAGGGCCAAAATTAGCTATTTTGATCTTGTCTGCACAATAGCAGCTTCATTTATGATTCGATTTTAACCAAACTTGCACACAACTTGTATCACCACAAGATCTTGGTTCCTTTCTTGAACTGGCCAGATTTCTTCATGGGTTCCAGAGTTATGGCCCCTTAAAGGTCCAAAATTGGCTATTTTGGCTTTTACTGATCTGAAATTTCATTTATGTCAACAGATTTATTTGGCAGATCCTTCTTTTCTTCACTTACAATATTTTTTTTTTTTTTTTAATTACTTCCCTTTTACGTTACTATAAATAGCTTATATTTAGTAACTTTTTTATTATTGGCTGTAGGGAAAAACCGAGACCACTTTTCTGTAGTACAACATGGATGGTACCTCCAATTTGTAGGTGTATTTTGACATATCTGTACCTTGTAAGAATTTTTTTTTTCTTTTTGGTTAAATTTCTTCCCTTTGTTGTTACTGTCCTTTGGACTTAGATAATTTTTCTGAGGACCTTCTTGTCTTCAAGTGCAATGATAACAGGTGAGCGATATAGGGCCATCATGGCCCTCTTGTTCAATTGTCTTGTCAGACAGGCCACCAGGAAACTAAGGGTAAGAAAAAATTGGGGTGGTGGGGGGGTTGAAGATTTTTGTTATGAAAATACCAGGGAAAATAAAAAAGTATAAAATTCTTTAGAACATCAAAAAGATACAAGGAAGTTCTTGAGAGCTTTTAGATAAATGATACATTACATACACAACTTTATAGTTGCTACCCTGATATTCTTTAAGTTAGAATTTCAATAAAAAAAACTATCCCAGTGATCACTTTCCTACCTTTGTAGTTAATTTTCAGATTTTTTAACATTTTAGACCACTAATGGGAATTCAATATGATCTAATACAGTTAGGTAGATGACTATGAAATAAATTGAAAATAAAAAACAACACAAGAACAGTATTTCTTTGTTGAATGAAAAGCGAAAGTACAATGGATAGAATTTGAACCAGATGCAATAAGTATTATTCATTATACCATTACAGCTATTTTAGCTTGGATTTGAACTCTAGTTATTCTCTGTTTTAAGTAAAAAAAACTAAGTAGTCTGGTAATATAGTCTGACCTGAGTTACAGTGGCCATAAGTGTGAATGTTGACATGTCTGTTGGATAACTTTGCTTGAAAGTATTTCCTGTATGTTTCACTCTCTAATTTTCTCGGAAAATGTACAAGTTACTGATTCAATATATCACAGGGCCAGTATTGTCTAGTCAGGTTCACAAGCTTGTATGTTCACTGTTCCGGC
Source organism: Mercenaria mercenaria (assembly GCF_021730395.1). Taxonomy (NCBI): domain Eukaryota; kingdom Metazoa; phylum Mollusca; class Bivalvia; order Venerida; family Veneridae; genus Mercenaria; species Mercenaria mercenaria. The sequence goes on along the minus strand of NC_069364.1, from coordinate 85,829,212 downwards.
CAAGCCATTGACGATATCAGTGTGCTGTTTTTTTACCGTTGCTATATGAAACACTTCTTGTTACATACTGAACACTTACTATTGTGTAAATTTGTTTCTTTCAGAAATGCAGTAGTCAATCACTTCATCAATGTACAAGTGTTTTCTTATTGGAGTTACAATACATGTATAAATGGCTGTTCCATAGTTTATGCTATATGACAGTCTATATTCAACACATGTTTACTGAGCTAATAAGTCAAAAATTGATGTCATGTAATAAAACACTATTAAGTCTTATTGAAAGGCTTACCATCAGTAGTCAAAACTATTAGCCATTAGTTCTTCGGACAGTTGGCAATAGTTTTGACTATTGACCAGAAAGCCATTCAATCAGGGTATACTAGCTAAGGGTTTGTCTGTGGATATCAAAACTTTTCTGCGTGTGAGGAAGCAGTTTGCATGCATTTCTGGGTTATTTTTGTATGTTTTACATATCTCTGCAGGATGTCTTACAGTGTCTATAAGGTTTCTTAAGTTTTAATGAAAGAAAATAAATCTTTATATTCAGCTACAAAGGAAACAAGATGTTGAGAAGAGGAAAAAGAAAAAGAAGATAGACTGGATGAAGAAAATGTAAGTATTGTTCACACAAATTTTTTTAAATAGATAACTTTTGTTATATTTCATTACCTTGGCACTTACTGTAACTGTTGTATGTGCTTCTTTACTTATGGCAAGGCAGGATTTTCCTGTGATTTTGCTGGTGCTAGAAAAACTTGCTTTACGTCTTTGGCTTGTGCTGTTATGAATGCTTAAATTCATACACTTCTGTAAAAAGAGTTCTTTAAAGAAAAGCACTTGTTTTATTTTGTTGCTTCTAGTATTTGAAGAATATGGTATACAACCACTTAATCATTTACCCTTGAGCCAGATATTCCCATATGCACCTTCAATATTTGTAAAATTATATTGTATTGCATAACACCAGTTTTAGCTTGCAGACAGATTGTTGATATGTTGAATTTAACAAGCTGTTAGTTTCAGCATACACATAAATTTTAATGATGCAAGTAACAGTATAATGAAGATGTTTTTGGTTTATACCTAATACTATAGAAATTTAAGATATGCTGAAACATACGTTATACACAGGCATTTTGCCCATTTGTTTTGTCAATGAATAATGCTATATATAATAGAGAAAAAAAGTACTTATCCAGCACCCATATGGGAATTTTGTTTGTTCATTTGGATTTGTTGCTAGGAAGTTGCTTTTGATTTCACATAATTGCAGATATCAGGAGGACATGTTAAATTAAAAGTTTCTTTTAAAAGAGTATTTGTTGTAAAACATTGTATGGGTATAATGAGGGCATGTTAAAAGTAGAATTTTTAAACATATATGGTAGGTATAAAGATGCAGTATTGTATTGTATTATGTATTACAGATATAACGGCTGCAGTTGTTTGTTGCTGCATGGATTTTATGTCTAATTATCACATGTTTGACGTCACGGGAGTGTAATAAAGCCATTACATAAAAATGATAATACACTAGTGTAATAAAACTTTGACGTCAACGTCTAAAGTATCGGAGACATTAGTCAAATTGACTTGTTTATAATAGTCAAAGAAAGTATCTTTTTTATGTTTTGGCTGGAAAAGCTTACGTGTGATAAAAAGAATATTACATTAATTTTGTGACTTTCCTCGTTGAATAAAATTGATAAAATGCTCAGCAGAACCTCGCATTTTATTATTTTATTCAACTCGTTTAATAAATTCAATATGAAAAGACACTCATGTAATATCCTCTATACATATCTTTTATGTTTAAATATTAATTCATGTAACAGGTATAAAGATGGAATGTTGAAGGCCAAATCTGATGACAAAGAAACAATACAGCTGATAGAAGGTGCTGCTGCAGGTAAGATGAACCTTTAAACACTTTATTTTACCCCCAGATACAACGTATATTATGTGGCTATATTGGAGTCACATATGTCTGTCCATATGTAATTCTTGTCCAGTATATCTTTGTAAGCACTGGGAAGATTTTTATAATTAATTATCAAGCTCAAAATCTAGGTCAACAGGTCCAAGGTCACACTTTTGGCTTTTGGGTCAAAGGTCAAATAGCAAAATATCTTCTAAACACTAGGGGGATTTTTATGAAACTAGAATCAGTAATTATCCTCATCAAGATGATATGCAGAGTGCACAATCCAAGTCATTAGGTCCAAGGTCAATGTAATGTAATACTTTAATGTCGAAAGATTAAGTTTGTGTCTGCTTCACATTATCTAAAATGCTTGAAAGATTTTCATAAACTAGCAGCAATTGTTACCGTTGTAAAGACAATGTGCAGATCAAATGACTTATGTCAGTATGTCCAAAGTCAAGGCAACACAGAGATCAAACATGAAATAGCTTAAATTTGTGTCTGCTTCATATTTTCTTGTCAACTGGAATGCTTTTCATAGAAATAGCATCAAATGTTAGCCTCATGAAGGCAAGGTGTAGAATGCATGACCGAGGTCACTAGGTCCAAGGTCAAGGTGTCACAAGTTCAAATTTTGTGTCCTCTCTATATTGTCTAAGATGCTTGGAAGATTTTCATGAAACTAGCATCAATTATAAACATCATCAAATCAACATGTAGAGCTTACAACCTATGTCACTAGGTCCAAGATTAAGGTCACTCTTGTAGGTCAGTGGTCTAATAGCTTAATTTTGGGAGTCTGCTCCATATTGTCTAAGATGCTTAGAAGATTTTCATAAAACTTGCATCAAATATTAACCTGCACAAGTCTTGACAAGACAATGTGCATAGCATATGACCCAGGTCATTATGTCCAAGGTCATTGATGTAGAAGATAAAATAGCTTAAAATTATATCTTCTAAATCACTATAATGAATTTTCTGAAAATAGCATATTGTTAACCTCATCCAAAGGACATGTAGAGCACCAAACTTAGGTCATTAGGTTCAAGGTCAAGGTCGCACTTAGAGTTCAAAGGTAACATAGCTTAACTTTTGTGTCTGCTGTGTATCCTTCAAATGGTTTCCAGGAAAACATCATCCTTAATATTGCTATGAAGTGTAGATGTGTATGACAAATCTTTAGGGTTAGTTTAGGCATAGCAGAGTTACGCATCCTTAACTGATAGTATTATGGGAAATTATGTTGTTCTTACTTCCTCTGACAAAGCGCTATTGTAGGCCTTGAATTGTGCTTAGTGATAGCTCTAGTTAATTTGTTAAGCAGATTTTGATATCTGTGTCCAGAGACACATTACTATTATATGCATATTGAATGACTTGCCAGTCAGTAGTCAAACTATTACCCCTCAGTCCTTTGGCAAGCTATTCAATGAATGTTTTATCACATGATATCAGAAATATTTCTCAATTTTTTACCTTAGTGTAATAGGGTAAAGCATAAGAATGCACTTGCACAACCTTTCTATATGAGCTAGCTTTTATAGTGACATAGTAGAGTGTCTGTCATAAGTGAGAGAGGATCTGGATTTGATTCCCGGTCAAGGCTGACACCACATCGCTGTAAAAGCTAGCTCATAAAGCAAGGCAGTGAAAATGCACTCTTATACTCTACCCTACTACATCAACCCAACAAATCTGTGTTAAACAATAGACAAGTTAATTGTACAAACTATTGACTGGCAGTTTACATAAGGAGTGCTGTAATAATTTTCATTAAATGGACTTGTCTTAATTGGCAACATTTTATTTACAGGTATGGTAGCCACAGTGGAGAACTATGGGTCTGATGCCCTGGAGGACTGGGAGGTTGATGAGCTTCTTGACTGGACTACAAGTCTTAACTTTGATGAGTAGGTTTTGGTTAATCCTTTACTTTGTGAGATAATGAGAATTGTAATTTAATGGTAGCATTTAGAGCCAATTTGAAATCCACTGATTTTGCAATTTTTGCTGGCATATATCCACGTATTATTTCATAGTTGCCCACTGAACTTTTAAATATGACCTTAGAGGATACATAACAAGGCAGAATCACAATGGCCACCATCTTAATTGTTGTTTACAATTTATTTTGAGAAGACCAACTTGTATAAACTTTGGGTTTAGATATAATGCCACTTACTTACCAGCTAGTTCCATGTACAATTGATCTGATAAAATTCAGTCAGTTTTTGTTTGCTCACTGATTTATGAGAAAAAATGTAGTTACATGTGTCAGAATCGTTAATCTTTGGTTGACACTCTTGCAGTTACATGATAAAACATGGCTTGAACTGCGGTAGTTCATTTCAGATATAAAGTATGAATGTGTGTGTTTCAGTTACCAGAATGGATGGAAGGAGCTGGCAACAAGTGCTAACTCAGAAAAACAGATAGGTTTGTACACTGCTTTTGATATTCTTTTTACTTTCATTATACCAGTAATCTATTTAGTTTTAAAATGCTGAAAATAAAATAGTATTTTCTGATATAATCCTTTTTAAAACTGTATGCTCAGAGTATTTTTATTTAGAATATGTCCGAAGTGTTTTTCATTTCTACTGTTAAGGTAGTGGACCTATAACGACACTTGGCAATTTGTGTGTGATCACATGTTCTGGTTATGCAATTTGGCATTCTTTAGATGTAAATGTGGCTGAATGTGCAAAAACAAACGAGAAAGCTGAAATTGTATATTGACAATACGTTATTTGCCACTTATTATTTAGGGTTCAACTACCTTAATCTGAAAGTAAAATTTGAATAAAGTAAAATTTCGGATATATTGCAAATTAAGGTTTCTTGAGCTTTGATTCAAAATTAAACAAAAGAACTTCAACAAAAACTCTACATAAGAAAGAAATGGCATTCAGTGCCTTTTAATTTTCTAGGTGGAAATAAAATGAAAAAATGTATCTGGGTATTATATTTTCATTTCCCTGTATCAAAGACCAGGGAGGCATATAGTGTTTGAACTTTCCATCCATCTGTCCATCCTTCCATTACACTTTCACACTTTCTTGTGTAAATCGAGGGCTTGGTGCAAAACTATTGTAAGTATTTATCCAGTTTGAAATGAAACTTGTTGTTCATCATCAGCATGAAGCGGACATGTACAGGTTTTCATAACATTCATGTTCACCGATTACTTTTTTGAGTTATTTCCCTTCTATTGATTTAGACATGTTATAACTACATCTGTACCTTATGTACACAACTCGTACAGTTTCCATCCAATTCAAATGAATTGTGGAATACGTCATCAACCTAAAATGGACCTGTCCACATTATAAGGACATACATGTCTGATTTTGATTTTTTGAAATATGCCCCTTTTCTGACTTTCTATAATATTCTGTCAAGCGTTTTCAGGGGACATGTGTCATACAATGTTGACATCATTCTTGTTTAAGATTCAACTGCTTGGAAAGTAGCAAGTTAAAAAATTGACTGGAATTTTGTATGACTTGTGGTTGGGCTATTTCATTTTAAATCAAACCTAGAAATGTTTAAAGTATGCTGATTGGCCACATTTTAGCTAAAGTTCCTGGTGCAGTATGGGATAGAATGCACACTGCCTCTGATTCTACAGCAGGTTTGTCTTGCCGATTTGAAGTGAATTCCGCATTTTTTACATTTATGTAGCAACCATGTATCGGCTTTATCAGTGATCTGTGAATGCAAATGTTTCTAAAACTTTTCAATATCTGTGTATGCAAAATCGCAAAGGTTGAAACTAAAGTACGGTCAAACACGGCTTGCTCGAGCATTGATTGGCTTACTCAAGCAATATGTGTGGTCCCAGCTGTTTTTTTCTTCTATTTTCTAAATGAAATTACTGTGGCTGGGTCGAGCATTGATAACTCGATGCTTGAGCATGACACCTGCTCAGTATTTATTATCTTTCTTTGTTGTTATTGGCAACCTCCAGCACATGTTTAAATATTTTTTGCACTTCGATGGTCATATAATATGTTTATTTCAAAATTAAAGTGGTTATTTCAAATTTCACATGCTGTAGAATTACGATTTATATTCTCGCATTAACTAAAATGTTTGTATTTCGATTTTTTTGAGCTGATCTTTATTGACGAAAGATTAAGAAAAAGTTCTTTAAAGTACCAAATACGAGCAAATGTTGAGAATCTTGTAGGTGTAAATTGCATTAGTAGGGCACTGTTCCACAAGCCAAGTTCATTATTGCAATTGTTCGAAAGCTAACCTACATGACTAAATTATTTTGTAGGTCTTTTTTAGAGAGAAATTTACAATCCAGTTGAGTATTTCCGTTAGCATTTTCAGAGTAGAAAAAAGGCTTTGAAGGAATATTGAACATATACTATAATTTGTTGTTATTTTTTTCTCTTTCTTTTGCTGGGGGTTGGGGGAGCTTCAACAGATTAGTTATTTACGACGAAAGCTTCAGTGAAGTATTAAAATGTAGAGGGTAATACCACCTCAGAAATGTTGCAAGATATGTAAGCAGATACAATGTATATGTGTGTTTTGCTTTATGTATCACAATCATTCTGCAATGATGAGTGTTTATAGGCTGTTAGATTTATATCGAGAAATATGCGCCAGTTGTGTTATGGAAGCATTGTGCAACTTCAGGTGTGCAGTATATTTCCACACAAAAATGAGCGAATATTTCTCGATGCAAAGCTAAAAATCATTTTATTACATACCCATTAGCACTAGTAAATAAGGTAAAATAAATTTTCAAATGAAAACTTTTTAAGATGACAAATCATAGACACCCGATATGAAATTTACATGTCAATTTGCAAAATTATTGAAGTTTAAGTTTCAATTGTAATTCAAGAGAATTAAAAAATGAGTATGTAATAAGCTTATTTACAATCAAGAGTGAAATATTGTTTCCTGTCAACAACGCTATTCTTGTGTATATAGCTTTGGCTGTTATATGTTTTTACCAGAAGAATGTTTTGAACACATTTTGAAATAGATGTTCTGGTTTTATCATTCCTTGCAGCTTGAAATCACGGAAAATTGCTCTTAATGTGCTTTTGTTAAAAAAGAAGAAATGTTGATATATCATTGCTGCATTCCTCTGTTTGCAGTAAATCATTGTTTTCCTATGTAAGATCTTTCTCTCTCAGACTGTACACTTACCTGATTATTTTACAAGATATTTTAAAAATGATTTTCACCAATATGCCAAGTTGAGAATTATTTTTCTTTGTATGTAAAGTCAGCAAAAACTTACTTCCTTAAAGCTGCACTGGAAAGGCTTTTTTATTGTCTGAAATTGAGAGACAGGTGCTTGAGTTTGAGACTGGTCTCCAAACTTAAGTTTTATAACCTTCGACCCATGCAATACCATAGCAGTTCACTTTTACATCTTTACATCTTTACATTTATGTACTGTACCTGTTCTTTACAGTGAAGAGTGCCATATATACCTTACATCAGTAGCAGTTCACTTTTACATCTTTACATTGTCACATTTATGTACTGTACCTGCTTTTTAGTCCCCTACTGGTTGAAAACCAGTTTTGGGGACTATAGGAATGCTCTTTTCCGTCATTCGGTCTTTCCGTCTTTCCGTCATTCCGTCATTCTGTCATTCCGTCATTCCGTCCGTCCGCAATTTCGTGTCCGGTCCATAACTCTGTCATCCATGAAGGGATTTTAATATTACTTGGCACAAATGTTCCCCATGATGAGACGACGTGTCATGCGCAAAACCCAGACCCCTAGCTCAAAGGTCAAGGCCACAATAGGAGGTCAAAGGTCAACAGGGCTTTTTTCCTGTCCGGTCCACAACTCTCCCATCCTTGAAGGGATTTTAGTATTACTTGGCACAAATGTTCCCCATGATGAGATGATGTGTCGTGCGCAAATCCCGGACCCCTAGCTCAAAGGTCAAGGTCACAATTGGAGGTCAAAGGTCAACAGGGCTTTTTTCCTGTCCGGTCCATAACTCTCCCATCCATGAAGAGATTTTAATATTACTTGGCACAAATGTTCCCCATGAGGAGACGACGTGTCATGCGCAAAACCTGGACCCCTAGCTTAAAGGTCAAGGTCACAATTGGAGGTCAAAGGTCAGCAAGGTTTTTTTCCTGTCCGGTCCATAACTCTCCCATCTATGAAGGGATTTTAATATTACTTGGCACAAATGTACCTCATAATAAGACGATATGTCATGCACAACTTTCAGACCCCTAGCTCAAAGGTCAAGGTCACACTTAGGAGTCAAATGTTAACATAGCATGAACAGGGTCTGTTTCGTGTCCGGTCCATAACTCTGACATCCATTAAGGGATTTTAATATTACTTAGCACAAGTGTTCCCCATGATGAGACGACGTGTCATGTGCAAATCCCGGACCCCTAGCTCAAAGGTCAAGGTCACAATTGGGGGTCAAAGGTCAACAGAGTTTTTTTCCTGTCCCATCCATAACTCTGCCATCCATGAAGGGATTTTAATATTACTTGGCACAAATGTTTCCCATGATGAGAGGACATGTCATGCGCAACACCCAGTACCCTAGCTTAAAGGTCAAGGTCACACTTTGAGATCAAAGGTCAAGAGGATTTTTTTCCTGTCCGGTCTATAACTTTGTCATGCAAAGCAGGATTTAGATATCAGTTGGCACAAATATTCCCCTGGATGAGACAACATGTCATGCGCAAGAACCAGGTCCCTAGGTCTAAGGTCAAGGTCATATTTAGAAGTCAAAGGTCAAATTCAAGAATGACTTTGTATGGAACATTTCTTCTTCATGCATGGAGGGATTTTGATGTAACTTGGACCAAATGTTCACCACCATGAGTCACCCTTGTTTTTAGAATTACATCCCTTTGTTGTTACTATAAATAGATTTTATTGTAACTTTTTTATTACTGGCAGTAGAGAAAAATCGAGACCACTTTTCTGTGGTACAGCATGCATGTTACATCCAATTTTTAGGTGTATTTTGACCTATCTCTACCTGGTAAAGAGTTTCTTGTGGACTTATATTATTAATTTTTTTTTTTTTTTTTTTTTTTTTTTTTTTAAAGATTAATTTCCCTTTGTTGTTACTATAAATAACTTACATGATAACATTTTTATAATCAGCCAAAAAAATTCAATATGAAAACAACTGTGGGTTTTTATATATGCACATTTTAATCCAAGTGTGTTGTTATAATGTTATAACATATTGTATATGTAGTACAATATTGTTTATACATCATTGACAGATATCAGTTCATTATGTTATACTGCAGTAGAAAAAATTAGGTGCCTTCCAGTAGGGGACTTTGTATTGCATGGCAATACTTCATTCACTTGTTACAGTAAAGAGTGCCGTATATGCACCTTACATGTTCTTTATAGTGAAGATGCCATATGCACCTTAGTGTTCTTTACAGTTAAGAGTGCCATATATGCACCTTAAATCTTTTTTATAGTGAAGAGTGCCATATATGCACCTTACCAGTTCTTTATAGTGAACAGTGCCATAAGCACCTTACCGATACATGTTCTTTATAGTGAAGACCACATAAGGGGAGATAACTGTATGAAATTACTTGCTGTAAAGGAATCATCTTAATTTTCAATGTTTTCTCTATAGGATTTTACAGTAGGAGAAATTATACTGCTGTTACAGGTTTGTTGATCATATGTACATGCTGTCTGGTGCTGGAATAATTATGTTTAAATATTGATTTACTCCTGTCTATGTGTCTGTCCAAATCTTGTCCATGCTCCAAGTCGAACATTTCTCATCCCATCTTCACCAAACTTGAACAAAATGTGTTTAACTATATGTCCTCGGCCAAGTTCAATAACTAGCCAAATCAGGTCAGGCACTTGAATTACCCAAAATCAGCCTTTTTACTCTTCAAAGGTATATTTGTAGTGAGTAAACAGTATATAAAGACTGACTTACTATTTAGATGATTAGGCAGTTGTGGGAGACATGCGCTTTTTTCAAAAGCAGCTCTAGTTATATGTTGATTTGATTGCTGTTGAAAATAGGCTAGATACACTGATGGATTGAACTGATTAGGTTTTGGAATTGGGGAAATGTATTGTCACAATTGCTTTTTTCATAATTTATTACGAATAAAAAACAGATTTAATTTAAGAATTTTTTTTTTGTTTCATTCAGTATACTGATTCAGAAATTTAGTGCCTTTCATTATCATATTTCTATTTCTTGTTTGTTAAATTTAAATATTGCTTATTTAAGAACTTGATGATTTTGATATTTCAGTATCATTTTGTAAAAGTAATTAGTTTTCTACACTGGTATCATGCTAGAGGGTTTTGGTACTGCCATGTGTTCTTAGGTTTGGGTTTTGTATGATATAGTATGTCACATGGTGCAGGAGACATTGATGTTCAGTCTATACAACATTATACGCAAGATTTCACAAACTTTACAACAGATTCAAGAATTTTCTAAAGAAAAGAGCACAAAAAACAACAAGGAAACTAAAGCCCTGTTTAAATAGAATTGTAGTATAATGAAATATTCCAGGAATATGTGATATATATCTACCTTGGTAGTGTCATATTTGTTATTCTAAACTATGTTGTGAGTGTGTTACACAAAATTGATGACCTCATTGTTATTACAGCATTTTAGAAAAAACACATTTTAGATAGCCGTATATTAACATATTAGCATACATTATCATAAGTTTGTAACATTACCTTGAACATGTGTAACTAGGCCTAGTGATAGATTCTGATCATACTTCTCTAATGATAACCAATACACTTACAATATATTTGTTTTATCATATTTTTAATGAGACATTTCCTTTTTTTGTGATATATCTTCTTTTTTCTCAATTTTCAGAAGACAAAATGCGACTGCTTACCAGTACAGTAGATCCTTATGAGTTTACTCTCTCAACGGGTCCTTCTCGCTACCAGTCCACCCAGCAGTCTCGGAACACACCTGTATCCAGCGTCAGTAGTACTACGGGCAGACAACAACAGGCAGTTAGCTGAGACACTAAAAATAAACCACACAGACAATAGTGAAATCTCAGCTGAGTAGATTTCCTGGCCCTAAAGTTATAAAACTTCTTTGAGCTTAATATCTATTCAAATACAAATCAATTAACTTGATTGGTTAAGAAAAAGCAATTTGGACCAATGACAATCTTTGATCCTTAAAGTGAAAGTGAACTTGAGGTCAAGAAAAGTTTATAACCTTGGCACATTGTTACATATATTTTTGTTGGGCATTTGACCTGATCATACACATTCATTCATAGAAGTTCAAACTTAAATGTGATAACCAACGCATTTACACTCAACACATTGTGAAGATGTGCGTCTACATCTGTGCAGAAAATTTGTTGATGAATGCAAGAAAAGGGATGTATAAAAAGTACCAAAGGTTGATCAAAATATTGATTCTTGTTGACTATAGATTCTGTGTGCAAGCATAGAGATAGCCTCATGTGAGGTGTTATTATTGCAGTTTGCTTCTGTATTTGAACAGAAATTTTTAAAACTAGTATATTTTACAGAATGTTTGAATACAGGATAAGCAATAGTGTAAGATGTACCATTCAGTATTTTGAAATACATATTTAATTAGGGATGTGGGGTTTTCACCTTTACACTGATTTTACCAGTGTTTGTTGATTCTGCTATATACCCTAATCAAGGGTGTATTTTTCTGCATTATTTTAAGCATCCAGTAGAATTAGAATATATTAAATTTCCAGCATAAACAAGGTTTTTGTTTGTTGTTAGAACTGTAAGTTGTTGGCCAAGTTTATGTGATTTTTGTCTCAAATTTTCTTTTCAGAGTTTGATAAATTTATTTGCTGCTAAAATTAAGCTTGTATGGACTTACATATGATTTACAGTGGTACAAATGCACAATGAGTTGCGATACTCGATGTTAGTTATTCTTTCCAGACATTGCAACTTTCACTAAACTAAATTTGATTTTCTTCTCCCTTTCCAAAATCTAAATCTTGATTTCTTCTACAAACTAAATGCATATGAATTAGGTTTGCAGAATACCTTGTTCGCTTAATGCATTAAACAAAAGTATTGTTACTCTGTGTTTTCAAACTATACATCTATCAAAAGCTACTGAAATCAGTTTTAACCAGTTAAAGGCTATTTAAGTCTAATTTTAATGTTTTAATGAATTCCATTGCAGGAATTATTGATCAATGAGTTTTATGTTGGTGTAAAGTATTTTAATGATCATGAATTATTTTAAGATGCAAGTTGTATTTTCATAAATGCATGCATTTGATATTTCAGATGTCTTTATATAGATTATAGGGTTATTATATCTTACATTTTGTTGGTTTGTGAAGTTTTGATGCTGTATAAAATTTCACTTGTTTGCACTGATGCAGTTTTTTTTCTGACTTTTGACACTGTTATAATATTACAGATTATGAACAAATTATTGTGTTAACCTGCTAAAGATATACCTTTTATTTTTGTTCCAGATCATTGCTCAGAAAATGGCATTTTATTACTATGTTATTTGTTTTGCTGCTATGCTACCATATTTTGCCTTATACATATTCTTTATCCTTTTGTTGCAATAAACTTTTGATAAATTCAGTAAGTGTTAATTAACTGTAAAGTATTTTGTTTTGTATATGCCCTTAAAAGCTTTTATGCTTATTTTGCCAGCAGCAGTAACTTAAAAATTTGGTTTCCAACAAATAATTAGCTCATTAATGACTTCTGAACCTAGTTTGTAGACTGGTCTCAGAATGCAGCCCTGCCATTGGTCAGTTTGGAGGTTGTAATTAGAATTAATAGCCAATCAGATGCTAGAGTATGTAGACTGGTCTCAAAACACAGTTTTACAGACTCAGGCCCTGAAACTGTTGTAAACAACTTGTTTTTACCATGATTCTTTGAGGTAAATATTAACTTATGATTCTTGATAGACAGTTTCCCTGTGTATGAATTAAAACCTTAGTGGTATGTTGAATATTGAATATGTACTCAAACAGGCAGATCCAAAGCTTAGTTCATCGACACTTGGTTGTAGAACAGGAAAACACCTGAGCTAAAATCATTCCACACTTTTTATCGGCAGGAGCATAGTATTTGACCAGTGTACATCCTAATTATTTAACCTGCACATTGACAATAATGCTCTATTGAGTAGCAGTGCTGTCCAGGGAACCTTTCAGCTATATGTAAGAAAAAAATGGGACTAGCCAGATCACAAGATTTAAGTTTACTAAGTGTTTTCATAGTAGAGTACAAAACAATCTTTGTTGGCCTGTTCTTAATAGTGTTCATCAGACCAAATATGGTAGCATACATGTATTTTGAAATTTGTTCGTTAATTGAAATTATTTAATTGGTTGTTTCAAAGTTATATGTATGTAATTAAATGTGATATAATTGTTTGCAGTTGTTAAACAGTCATATAATAAAAAAAGGCAACATGCCTGTGATTTCAGTAAAATGTTTGTTTTATGTGTTGGCTAAGTCGTGCAGATCTCCGAAGTTCAAGACAACAAGCCAGAAAGGCTGTCAGTTTGATCCATGGTGAGGCCAGTTTTTCTGACTAGACTTACTATCTGCTGAATTCTATAGGAACTATATTTTTATACGCTTTCTGAAAAATCAGAAAGATAATATTTAAAAGTATATTCTGTACGAACTTGAATGTGGCATACTTGCTAAATGTAAATGTTCCCCAACCTTGTCACAATGTTTATGAGCATAAAATTTTATTCAAAAATGGGATCGAAACGGGCATACCTTGCAGAAAGATGATCTATCGATGTAAACTAGAAGGGTGGACTTTAATACTAGAGTATTTGCATATCTAAGGGCATTAAAACAGGATAAAATTGTAATGCAAATCCAAACATTTACCTCCCTTGCACCACAAAAAAACTGCACATAGTACGTTGTTAGTTTAGATGTAGATCTATACAGAGTACCACCAGCAAGGTCAAATGGATAGCATCACTTGAAAATAAGGACAATAACGAATTACCTACATTCGTTTTTTGTCGAGCCCGCTTGCGGAAGCGAAGACATAGTTGTCCAAATGGCTGTTCGGTGTATGTGCATGCGTCCGTCCGGACCATAACTTTGACATGCATGGAGCAATCTTGTTTATATTTGGCATGAATGTTAACCTCAGCGAGATGGAGTGTCATGCGCAAACCCCAGGATCCTATCTCAAAGGTTAAGGTCACACAGGTCAAATTCAAAAATGACTCCGGAGCATTTTTTCTTCATGCATGGAGGGATTTTGATGTAACTTGGCACAATTGTTCACCATCATGAAATGGAGTGTCATGCGCAAGAACCAGGTCCCTAGGTCTAAGGTTAAGGTCACACTTAGAGGTCAAAGGTTACAAGAATGGCAACTTTGTCCGGAGCATTTCTTCTTCATGCATGGAGGGATTTTGATGTAACTTGGCACAAATGCTTACCACCATGAGACGGAGTGTCATGCGCAAGAACCAGGTCCCTAGGTCTAAGGTCAAGGTCACACTTAGAGGTCAAAAGTCAGATACAAGAATGACTGTCTAGACCATTTCTTTTTGATGTAACTTGGCACAATTGTTCATCATCATGAGACGGAGTGTCATGCGCAAGATCCCGTGGGCATCTAGTTTCTGTTAACGTGGGAAAATTACCGTCGCCTACATTTCGATAGTTTGCACTGTTAAATCCTTCCTGTGCTGTAAGATGACGCTGTGACCGTCTTGAAAAAGGTCAGCAGGAGCACTCTCTCAGAATAGTAGGGAAACTATAAAAATTAATAAAAAAAACGTTTTTTTTTGAAAAAAAAAAAATCCGTATAACTTGCACTATAAACCGGGTTAAAATGACCTTTCTCAATGTAAGCAAGATTCCAGTCAGTCTACATTAGAACGCGTTAAGGAAGTGTAGTAGTTCTATTGAAACAGTCGCGGCAAATCCGCCGTCATACGTCATGATGCAGCTTTGTTAGAAAAGCATGCGCAACATTTCTTGACTGATAGTTTTGGTCTCATTATACACGATACCAAAATACATTGATGACATTGTTAGATTTATCTTACACGAGTATCATTGTTTCTGTTATGTTCACATGGACATTGAATGTGTAATCACATGGTATGAAATTACATACTAGTACTTACCGATCACACAGAAGGTCCCAAAAATCAACTATTACAGAAAGAAGCAGAATTTCATTTGGCCATTTCACTAAAATGATGAATGATGGTTCTTTTTCATGGTACATATTGTATGCAGTTATAATCCATGGAAAATGTTTTTGAAGACGTTTAATGATAGACTACCGTGTTGTATTTAGCTGCATATATATGTCGGCGCTGAATTGTTTTTGAAACATGTCTAGGTATCGTGCCAATAAACAAACTCATAAGCTATATTGTTGCTGTTGTGTTGTAAGCATTAATCTCATGCCTGGTATTATCGATTCTGATAAAAATCAAACACATATATGAAGATTTTTAACAAGGGAAAACAAAAGCATACTCAGTCCAGTCCAGTCTTTTCATGATAATTACTGAAACATACAACATCTCGCACCTAGGACTGGCTGAAGTGGATCTCTATCATAAAACAATGATGTTGAGAGAGATAACCAAATCTGTATGACCTTCATCACAGAGTCTGTTGTGAAGGCTATTCAAATCTATAAGATCTTCAACACAAAGTCCGAGTACGGAAGTCTGCTGTTATGAAGGCTAATCTAATCTATAAGATCTTCAGCACAGAGTCCAAGAACGGAAGTCTGCTGTTATGAAGTCTAATCAAATCTATAAGACCTTCAACATAGAGTCCGAGTACGGAAGTCTGCTGTTGTGAAGACTAATCAAATCTATAAGTACGGAAGTCTGCTGTTGTGAAGGCTAATCAAATCTATAAGATCTTCAACACAGAGTCCGAGTACGGAAGTCTGCTGTTGTGAAGACTAATCAAATCTATAAGTACGGAAGTCTGCTGTTGTGAAGGCTAATCAAATCTATAAGTTCTACAACACAGAGTCCGAGTACGGAAGTCTGCTGTTGTGAAGGCTAATCAAATCTATAAGACCTTCAACACAGAGTCCGAGTACGGACGTCTGCTGTTGTGAAGGCTAATCAAATCTATAAGACCTTCAACACAGACTCCGAGTACGGAAGTCTGCTGTTGTGAAGGCTAATCAAATCTATAAAACCTTCAACACAGAGTCCGAGTACGGAAGTCTGCTGTTGTGAAGGCTAATCAAATCTATAAGATCTTCAACACAGAGTCCGAGTACGGAAGTCTGCTGTTGTGAAGGCTAACCAAATCTATATGACATTCATCAGAGTCCAAGAACGGAAGTCTGCTGTTGTGAAGGCTAATCTAATCTATATTTAATTAAATGTGATATAATTGTTTGCAGTTGTTATACAGTCATAAAATAAAACAAGGCAACATGCCTATGATTTCAGTAAAATGTTTGTTTCATTTCTTGGCTAAGTCGTGCAGAAGTTCAAGACAACAAGCCAGAAAGGCATGGTCCATGGTGCGGCCAGTTTCTCTGACTGGACTTACAATCTGCTGGATGCTATAGGAACTACATTTTTAATGCTTTCTGAAAAATCAGAAAGATAATATTTGTACAAACTTGAATATGGCATATTGCTAAATGTAAATGTTCACCAACCTTGTCACAATATTTATGAGCATAAAAGTTTATTGAAAAATGGGATCGAAACGGGCATACCTTGCAGAAAGATAATCTGATGTAAAATATATCTAAGGGCATTAAAACAGGATAAAACTGTAATGCAAATCCAAACATTTACCTCCCTTGCACCACAAAAAACTGCACATAGGACTTTGTTAGTTTAGATGTAGATCTGTACAGAGTACCACCAGCAAGGTCAAATGGATAGTATCACTTAAAATAAGGACAATAACGAATTACCTACATTTTTGATCTGCTGTTGTGAAGGCTAATCAAATCTATAAGATTTTCATCACAGAGTCCAAGAACGGAAGTCTGCTTTTGCGAAGGCTAACCGGATCTATAAGATTTAACACAGAGTCCAAGAACGGAAGTCTGCTTTTGCAAAGGCTAACCAAATCTATAAGATCTTCAACACAGAGTCAAAGAACGGAAGTCTGCTTTTGCGAAGGCTAACAGGATCTGTAAGATCTTTAACGGGAAGTCTGCTTTTGCGAAGGCTAGCCAGATCTATAAGATCTTAAAACGAGAAGTCTGCTTTTGCGAAGGCTAGCCAGATCTATAAGATCTAAAAACGGGAAGTCTGCTTTTGCGAAGGCTAGCCAGATCTATAAGATCTTAAAACGGGAAGTCTGCTTTTGCGAAGGCTAGCCAGATCTATAAGATCTTAAAACGAGAAGTCTGCGAAGGCTAGCCAGATCTATAAGATCTTAAAACGGGAAGTCTGCTTTAGCGAAAGCTAACCAGATCTGTAAGATCTTAAAACGGGAAGTCTGCTTTTGCGAAGGCTAGCCAGATCTATAAGATCTTAAAACGGGAAGTCTGCTTTTGCGAAGGCTAGCCAGATCTATAAGATCTTAAAACGGGAAGTCTGCTTTTGCGAAGGCTAGCCAGATCTATAAGATCTTAAAACGGGAAGTCTGCTTTTGCGAAGGCTAACCAGATCTATAAGATCTTAAAACGGGAAGTCTGCTTTTGCGAAGGCTAACCAGATCTATAAGATCTTAAAACGGGAAGTCTGTTTTTGAGAAGGCTAACCAGATCTATAAGATTTAAAACGGGAAGTCTGTTTTTGCGAAGGCTAACCAGATCTATAAGATCGGCTAATTAGATCTATAACATCTTTAACAGAGAGTCCAAGAACGGAAGTCTGCTGTTGTGAAGTCTAATAAAACTATTAGAAGACCTTTGGATGCTTGGAACGTAAATCGAGGAAATAATATGATCGATCGAGACGTGCAACACCCTTCACGCCTCTTAGCGCTGGCTTATGCAGAATGCTATTATAAAACATTAAATGAACGATGGACACAATGTTTTGGCAATTGCCTATCTCAAAATACAGAACAAGAAGAGTAAAACTGTGAACTTGTCAAATCAGTTTACTCGTGCATGCTAGACTAGACGCCGAGCACCAAGGTGTTACTCGCTGGAAGACAGGTGGAAAAACGCACAGAAGTTTTATAGTTATTTTATTAAGTTTAAAAATGACATTGTATCACAATTGTACAGAACTATAATAATAATATCATAACTCTATGTACACAGTAAATATATACAGTTCATATATATATCTTTAGCACTGCAGTTGTTAAAACGTGATTCCAGCTGAGCACAACTTTAAACACGCGTAAGCGGCAATATGACTTTAAATTAATTTTCTAAGCGTAAGCACAGGTTTTTGACTAATTTTAGCATTCGGTCTAGACGAATATTCGAAGTCTTACATGTTTCAATGTTTCTGACATGTACATAGGGAATCCTTTTGATTTACTCGTGTTCAATGTTTTGCTATTACTCGTTATGATTTCATTATTGTCTGTAATTAATTTGTATGTTAACTATAAAACAACACTTAAACAAAACTTTCAAAGTAAAATAAATCTTAAAAGGTGAAAACTGAAATTGTTTGTAAGAAGGATTTTAAAAATGTATCATTTAGATATGCCGTTGAATTACCGCCATCATACTTTGTAAATGCAAGAATTTCTAACTGCTTCATACTTTGGACCAGCCAAGACTACTAACACTGAAGTGAAGTTGATTTTACAAAACTTTTTAACAAGAATTTAGGACACACTATAACCTACACTACAATGCACCAAGTCAATATAAAAATGGAAGAAAATATATGTTGAACTACCTGTGTTCACTGTCATAAATCTATTGTTATTTTCATTCCAAGATAAAATCACAAACAGCAGACCAGTTATACTAACAACAAAGCATTTTATAGCATCGCAGTTTTGTTCATGTCAAACCATTCAAATGGTTATATTAACGATTTTTAGATAAATCACTGTATAACCACCGTGAGTTTTGAAAACTTACTTTAAGAGTATACAAAATTTCACATCATTGGCCTATCGTACTATTCTCAGACCTTGTATTTGTTCCTGAATGGGCGAACACAAAAAGGAAAACTCGCCACTCCGAATAGTCAAACCTTAAAACGTGAATTGTACAAGGTTTATGTTAGTCATAAAACATGATTCTTAAACACATGGTTTAGGACAACAAAAAATTTAAAATGAACAAATTAAATACGAATATTTACAAGCATAGACTAGTGGTATGAAAAAGCAACAAAACGGAAATCTCTCTCCCCCTCGCTAAAATATATTACTTATAGTGGGTGATTTCTGAATTTATAGCGATGTATTTGCGAATCAAAATTTAATGTATCTTTCATGGAGAATCTGCCCGCAAAATCGGAGAACTAAGCATTACAGTATATGAAGCATTTGCGGTCAACATTGTTACATAAAAACGTTTCGTTTCTGGTGTCATGATTTAACAACAATTGGAGTATATACCTTTTCGTTTTACAATGTCTGAAATGGATATGATTTAAATGACGCTTAACCTTTAAATAAATAGTGTGTAAATGTGCGTACCTTTTTTTTAAAAAAAAAAATAAAAAAAATATTAAAGTTCATAATTTTCAAAAAAATCTGAAGATAAGGCAATGCATTTACAAACGCTGCTCATATATCTAATGCATGATATAATTCTAAAATTAACCGCTGATGAATTCTAAAGATTCGTTTCTATACTATTGTAAAGACACCTGTAAGTAAGTCTGTGTGAAATAATGCAAGATATGTAAATACATTCAAATGATATGTGAACAAAAAAAACGAAACTATATTTATAACTATACACTTTCTATAACATAAATAACATGCAGAAATCAGTATCAAAACTAAGAAATCTGATAATGACCTGCCGAAAACATAATAGAACTGGCACTGAATATAAGAAAAAAGTTCCGCATATCATCCGCCAAAGATCAGAGCATTTCTCGACAGCGTATTTATTTTATCTTCAGAAATCGACGGCTTAGGAACCGCTTAAAACTGATAAAAAAATCTGATGAATTAAAAACTTAAAAAAAGAACGTAGACGACACTTTTTGTCTAAAAAACTTGCGCATCCTAATTTGGATGTCTGTTATTGTCATCACTTCACAACACACGCTATATCTACTTGTCAAAGCGTTTATTACATTCTTCCTCTTGGAAACTGGAAGAATCCGTTTTGAATTTCGAAAACACAGGAAGGCTTGATAATCCCTGATTGTATTTAAGGATAATAATCCATGTCTAGACAACTATCACGTGACTTTTTAATACTGTCTCTGTCAGTTTATATCACGTGAAATGACTTGGACATATTTTATAGTCACTATCTATATGGCTAAGAGTGCGCTGTGCCTACAAGGGCGGGTGTTTCTGCATCTTTTCCATAAAGTCTTTCATTGCCTGAAATGAAAACAATAGATTGAATAATAGCTTAAAATACACAAACAATCGTTTAATCATGGTAGTGACTCAAATAAATGCAGCCTGTACTGTATAGAGTTTGCGATAACAAAGGTTTGCCATAAACTTTTGTAAAAGCTAAAAGCCTAACAGATACTTAAACGCACTTCAGGTAAATCACTCACGTGATATGGGACTTATACTGCATTTTGTAGTTCTCTTTTATTCTTTGATTCTTCTTTGGAACACTTTTTCATTTTTATTAACTAGAATGTTGACGCATAAAGGGCAACAATGTCGAACCGTACTTCGTTGACACATCGCCTTAACAACTCATAACCAATTAAAAACAAAAGCTCTATACAAGTCAAAGTTACTGCACCAACAAGATCTGACATGACCTTTGACCCCTTAGTGTGACTTGGTCTTTCAAATTGGGACCCGTGTCCTGTGACAATGCATGTTTCATTGAGGTAATTACCGTCAAATAAAAAGGATTGCTCAAAGCAAAGTATGGCCTAGACAAGATATCATATGAAGTTAAACCCCTTAGTGTGACCTTGACCTTTGAGACAAAGGCCTGGGGTTTGCGTGGCACTGACATTCTATCTCATTAAGGCAAACATTTATGCCAAATAAAATAATATTGTTCCATGCATGTCAAGGTTGTGCCCCGGAGAACTTCCGAAATGACTTTTGATCCTTAAGTATGATCTTGACCGTTAAGATATGGACCTGGGGTTTGCGCTTGGCACTCCGTTCCATTGGGATAAACATTTATACCAAAACAAAAGACTGATCCATGCATATCACAGTTATGGCCTGGAAAATATCTAATATGACCTTTGACTCCCAAGTGTGACCTTGAGACAAGAACCGGGGATTTGCGCGTGACACTTCTATTAAACATTCAAAAAAATATAAACAAGTTTGCTCCATGCATGACAAAATCATTCTTCTTACAAACGTCGGACGGATAGACGTACGCATTAACGCGCTAACGCACATACAAAGAACAGCCATTTTGGCGACTAGCGGGCTCCACCAAAAATGGCACTCTCTGTCAAAGCAAAAGCAGTTTGAATTTAATGTCGTATGATTTAAAAACATAATTAAAGTTTCCACATTGTGCAAATTCATTCGGTGATAAGCTTTGTATACAAACCTTTTCATCGTTACAGGGTGGCAGACTGCAAGATTGTCTTTCCATCAGGCTTGGGCAATTCATTCCGCCGTTTCTTGGCTTTTTCATAATGCTACGTTTGCGTTCTTTCACGGCCTCTGGCCCGCAAGTGGCTGTGCACGAGCTCCATTCACTCCAAGGCGAGACCTTACAGTCACGTGCTGAGGAAATAAATAAACGATTTGAATTATTTTTAATTTCGATACCTTGATCTGACAAAACTTAAAAATATGAAATAGTTTTATAATAAACGTGCTTTCTATAAAAGAACTGCAAGGATATAAGTGTTTTAATTATTTTGGATAGATACTGTCTTCCTGCAATTAATTCTAGACATTTATACTTGAAACTTGTAATGTAAAATGAAAAAATATACTTACGACATTTCGGCAATCTACATTTCCTCTTTCGTGTTAATTTTTTCGGACACTTTTTCCCGCCATTTTCTGCCGGTCGTTTTATCATACGAGTCCGTGTAATATACTGTTTACCACATTTTTCAGTACACTCTTCCCATGGCGTCCATTCTGTTACCATACAGTCTACACGCTCACCAACAGAATTTGTCATATTTTCTTTACGCATGCGCATTTTTTCTGCTTTCATACGACGTCTCTTTTCTCTCATTTGTCGTTTTCTCTCTCTTTTCTTTTCTTTCTCCATTTTTTTCGCTTTTTTCATCATCTTTCGCTTCTTTCTCATTGAGAAATTGACGTCTGTTCCGTCAAGCTGTGGTGTTGCGTTTTGTGACATCATCTGTTTCTTCATCATCATACGCTTGAGGTCAGAATCAGAAGCTTGCGTCAGCTCAGCTCGGTCGATTGTGTTAAAAGTTGCATCTATACTTTCTGAAATATAGCAATAATACCGTGTCAGTTAATCATCATCTTATACCATCATCGCCAAAACAAATTCACATTGTAACGATAATAACTAACATTATCACTTCTTTCATTCATCATCATCATCATCACCACCATCATCATCGTTGTCGTCGTCGTCGTCATGGACACCATCATCACCACCGT
The DNA here is from genome assembly GCF_021730395.1 of Mercenaria mercenaria. Lineage (NCBI taxonomy): Eukaryota > Metazoa > Mollusca > Bivalvia > Venerida > Veneridae > Mercenaria > Mercenaria mercenaria. The sequence goes on along the minus strand of NC_069364.1, from coordinate 85,806,606 downwards.
CGTCATAATTATGGTCGTCATCATCAACAACACAAACATTATCATCACCACATCATTGTCAACATCATCATCATCAACAACAACATAGACATCATCATTAACCCTTTAATAACCATGTTGTTTCTAGTAATTATAAGAGAATCTAAAACTAGAGCTATCACTGAAGGTGATGAATGTACCCCCACACGCACTGACACAGTACATTGCAATTTGACACACACAAGATTGCATAAGTATGTATGTTGGCTGTATGTATATAGTACAGAAAAAAACGATGTCCCATAACTCTGCAGATTGTTTTTCTGAAAGAACATAACATGCACCATGCACAACTAGGGTTAGTACTGATCACTTGTGTGAAGTTTCATTAAATTGTGTGCAAGGGTTCGGGCGATTAGGCGCGCACACGATTGCATATGCAGACTGTATGTATATAGCATAGTAACAAAATACAAAGTTCCATAACTGATAGAACCTAACATGCATCGTGCACAACTAGGGTTGGTACTGATCACTTGTGTTAAGTATCATTAAACTGTGAGCATGGGTTCAGGAGATTAGCGCGCCTAAATGTATCTATATTGTATATTCTAACACGACCGGCAAATAAGAAGAAAATTAATCCACGGTTATTTTGCGATAACCCATGCGCGTGCAAAGGCTTGTTTTGGCTGTTCCCTCCACGTGCTATTCCTTTTATGAATGAAAGTCACGTGACGTTTGTACATACTAGCGTTATAATCATTGTATCCGCATACAATAACAAAGTTCGGCTGCAAAATGGCACAAACAACTAATCTGTTGCGTACGGGAACAATCTGCGAGATTCGCCGTGGTTTTGGGAACTGGAGTGTAATTGGTGAAAGGTTCAATGGCCATGTTACACAATATTTACTGCAGTTACATTTTTCGAGGGAGGATATTTCAACAGCCAAATCCAGGGGCGTAGCACGAAGTATAGTTCATGTCGTAAAAAAGTAGTTACCAGTTGATTCAAGTATGTTGTGTTAGAATCGAAATAATAAGTCCCAAAGTGTGATTACTCTGCATTTTTTTTTCTGAAAGAACCTAACATGCACCATGCACAACTACTGTGGTTACTGATCACTTTTGCGAAGTTTCATTAAATTGTGGCAATGGGATGAGGAGAGTTGGTGCGCACAAGATTGTGTCTAAGGACGGACAGACAGAAAACCAGAAACCAGTATACCCCACTTACAACTCCGTTGTCGCGGGGTACAAAAATACAAAAAAAAATATTGCAATAGCTTTGTTCTGAAATTACCAGTATAAACCTAAGTATCCAGCAAGTTTATTTTAAACGATCAAGAATGTCAAACAACTTTTGAAATAATAATTTAACAATAATTCTGTAACAATTACCCATATATTCAGCACATTGCTCTCTGCACTCCTCCTTGGTTTGGAAATTGTTGTCGTTTCCCCGGCAACCACCAAATCTGAATGGTAGACACTTTCTCTCGATAGCATTATAGTACCATCTCTGAAAGTTGCCTCTACAAGGACCATCATTTTGCGGGAGGCTGCAAATTGCTGGAAATAAATCAACTCAGTTTTTAAATATATGATATTGGCGACCATTTACTTTTCAATAGGGTAATTTTGTATCTACCCAGTTGATCATGAGATCAACACACTAAGCTCTAATGCACAGCTTAAATGGCAACGTTTTTAAACATTTTACAAAATACGTCAAAAGTCACTTGGCCGCAATTACCCAAGTTTAGTTCATGCGGGGGAGTAACTGAATCGTTTATAGGTCAAACATATAATCCGACATTAACCGACCCACTATTATCAGAAGTGGTTTTAAAAAATAAATTAAAGTCTCACCAGTAAAGTTTTTCATCATCAGCGCTTTTCTACAATCACGCATTATTCCGTAGCAGACATCTTGTTCCATTATTTCATACCCACAATTCATCATCTGTGCTGACTTCCGGAGATACATCCGCCATCTTTCCCTGACTCCGCGTCCGCACAATTTCGCGCTACATGGCGACCAATCAGACCACGGAGTTATAGCACACGGGTCGTTCAAATCAAGTTCGTATGTATGCCGAACCTCAAAATTGTCGTTAAGCTTGTTTCTTCCGGTTTTGCTCGGTTTATTATCCATACACTTTCCCTGGCACTGTTCCTCTTCAGAAAGACGTACGTTGCTGCACATTGAGGGTAGTATGTTTTCGTTGCGGAGTTGTCGATTACGCTTCCGGATACCGGTTCCGCAGTTGTTACTACACTCCGTCCATTCCGTCCAGTCTGTTGACGCACACTTCATCATTTCTGAAAAGAAGACAACTTGGTAAATAACTATTCTGTTTTTAATTACTGAAGCTAACAATTCACAAAGAACTTACTTCCAAACTTTAAAATTGTGTTTCATAAAATTTCACGAAAAAGCCTTTAATTAGTATTACATTGTATAATCATTGATTTTATGTCTAATATTTTTCTTAACGACATGCATTACTTAGCCAGTCTGACAAATAACTATTCTTGCAATTAAATAACGAGAGTACAAAAACTATCACAATACGCTAGTATGAAACAATGTGTTATCTAACTTTAGCAAATTATGTATATTTCATAATCACAGGCAGTGTACGTCGCTAGGTAAGCGATAATCTTATACTTACCTAGCTTTTTGTTCATCATCATTTTTTGCTTCATCATGTTGATAAGATCTTCGGTGCTAGGTACGCCCTCTTCACCTGATGAGCTACCGTCAGTGCCGCACACCTCCTTCAGCTTGGTCAGGGTCAACCTTGCCAGCGGCTTCACGGGTTCCACTCCATTAAAAGGTGAATCGGGATGCTTCGGGTACATGTGTGTAATCCGGTGGATACGCTCCGGGGGGTCGGTGGGGATTTTTCGCGGGTTCTGTGGAAATAACTCTGCACAATAAACTTGTGTTGTTTATAGATCATTTATTCCTCAGATCTATTAAAGCTACATACTGAATAGCAAAACAAGTTTGCAAATACACCACCACTGAGTATTGCGAGACAGCATATAGTTGTATATTTGAAATGTTATAATAAAGATTTAATGTAATAGTTGGCACAAGATTTATATACAAAGAAACGAAATTTCAGCACTTAATTAATCTGTAATTTCAGAGATGTCAATGTATATAAGATATAAGAACCGTTTTAATTGTTTCATACTACATTCGGGGAAAAACAGGTGACTTCCCTTTAATAGCTTAGACTTCTATGTAGATCTTAATTAACTGAGCACATAACTTATACTACACAATATGGTATATCTCCGAGTTGCACCCTCGTTAAAAGGAAATTAGAAAAAGATCGAATTATATGCCAACATGACATACTTAGAAACTCCATGTAACACCCTTTTAGTACTCTGGATATAGACTAATATCAATAGTACTGACCCGATTCCTCTTCTGATACAATCTCTCCAAGTATATAACACTTGAGTCTCATTGTAAAAGAATACATTACTGAGTTTCATCTTGTAATGAAATAAATATTTAGCTATTTATATCCACTCTTCTATAACAAAACGTGATAAGATCGATTTCTAAAATTCTTAAAATCAGTCTTTGTAAATTTCATGATGAGGCTAGGCTATTTAGAAAGCTGGTCCCAGAACTCACTTTCACTCGGACAGAAGTTAAAGCAAATACTTACGATGTATTTGATAGCGCTATCGGTACCAGCGTCCCATGGGTACAGATCAATGACCATCTCGTCTGCCCAGGTACAGTTTGCGTTGCACACGGACAATGAAGGAACACCTGAAGAAGAAATATTGCACATCAGTCACCATACAGACAGAATATATGCAGCCATTCATGAACGCCCACTTAAAGATATGCTATGCTTACCGTGCACTGTTAAATCTACAATCTTCTCATTAAATATTCTTAACATAGCTAAATATATGAACTAATAACGTACGTTGAAAGATGCATTCACAAATAAATGTTATGTAATAACAGCGATTTGATTAAAAATACTTCCAAATTGTTTAGCCACATTTTATAGATAGTCATACCGTATCACTTCTACATTTATTACTGCGTAATATCTTAAAATCGTATGTTTTAAGTTTTGTATATACACTATGTATAGTGACTTTTCATATTTTCAAAATATGGTATTTCGGCATAATTCATCTTTAATATATAATCCGCTATACAAATAGGATATTCAAATGGGGTTTAAAAACAAGAGTACATCAGATTTTCTCGGGTTTTTTGCGTCAGTTACTTTAATCTTTGGAAAATAAAAAGTGAAAAAATTGGTCTTTAATACGGCAAAACTGTTGAAAATGGTCAAGTTAACTGTGTGGTATAAGAACACCTTCAATGGATAAAGATCATCATCATCATCATCATCATTATCACCATCATCTACATCACTATTATTTTTATTATTATTATTATTATTATCATTAAGTAATTTTACAATTGTAAAACATACCAACACACCAGTCTGGGCTCGGTCCAATCATTGTAAGAAGCGATATGAGATGGGCTTTCTGGTTGACTTTGAATACCGATTCCCTGCTCCCCTGGACGTTATGCCACATCGGACTAGTCTTGATCACCGTGTAGATTTTGTCACTCTGTAAAAACAATAGTTATGGCCATAAATCTAACTTTAAATTGTAATAAAATAAAGATTTAAAGACTATACAACGGCTGGACCATGCATGTGTACACAACATATAGAAATGTATACGAGTACGAAAGTTTAAACATTCAGAAAATGTCTGTTTTTTACATAATTTAGATGAATTTAGACAATTTAATAATGTACTTGTCAAACCTATCTTTGAAGGAGAAATCGTGTACCTGTTCGTGAGACTGAGTATTTTAGCAGACGCATATCGCGATGTACACAATTCTCTATATTGCAGATATTTTATTTTTGATGGTACACATACGTTTTTTTTTCTATTTTTATTTCGGAAGGCCATGCTTCAAATAAGATGAATATAATCATTTGTATATTTCCTAATGTGTTACCTTCTTTAAATAAAGATTTTATTATTTTTATTATAATTATCATTATTATCATTATTATTATTACTTAACAAACGCATACACATACATTGTGCTATTATCCCGATGTCTAGTATGGTTGATGGAGAACAAAGGTCCTTGTAAGTGCATAATAGTTAAACAAAACATTCATAAATTACAGAGTTGGAATGGAAGCATATAATTATACACTTCTAATTGCAGTACGTGAGTGTAAGTTTGGTACAGTGTAACTTAAAGAAATCAAGTACAAGTAACAAAATATGTGGTAATTACAAGAATATTTTACCACAATTAGACTTCAGCAGGCGTGTATAGAATCATTTTCTCCAATATTTAAAAGGAAACGGGTTCTTGCGGATTTCCTAATTGTAGCTATATTTCCTTTCAATATTATCTTCACCCACTCGCCGAAAGCACTTGAAATTCTTGTAAAACAGTGTAGACGTGTTGAACTTGCTTTCAACCATTAAAACTTCAGGTAGTTTGTTTAAACTTCAGCCTGTCTGTTAAATCTAAAGGTTCAAGGCCTATTAAATATGGAATATGTTCGCGGCTACCATTACAGTATTTATCATAACCTGTGTCATCATTTTACTCTCTAATTGTTGTTTTATCTCATAACCCCTATCATAATAATGAAACTATCATTAGTTTCCCAAGATAGTGACAATAAACAGATCCGCAAGCACTTGTACAGGTCTCGGGTTGATAGCTTGTATGGTTCCCGGACAGATAGCTATGGTAGCTCCGTGGAAACGTTTGCGGCGGGTGCGCCATATTTTTTCTTCCCCTGACAACGAGATTCTAAATCAAGGTTGACAATGCGAAAATCAACCCGTGTCGATATAGCATCTCGTTCACACGAGTTAAGTCGTAGGGACAGGATTTCATCTCGTTGCCACGACTTAAACATTACATGGCCGCGAGTCATATCGCTAACTCTGAAGTTAGCAGCCTTGGGAACGTGATACTTTCTCGTAATAAAAGCCGTGAGAACGAGACAGTAACTCGTACGCACGGGATTAATACGTGTGTTCCCTTATAGCTTCCGTAGATAATGATACTTTTAATATATTTTCAGAGAACTTCCACACATTTATCACTGACAGGTACCAATGAACTTATCTTAAAGTGGCATTCCTGTCTGCGTAACGAAAGAACCCGACTTGTTTTTATATAATATAAGGTAATGCAATAAAATTTGATTTGTTATGTAAATGCATAGGTATTGTGAAAATTCGAAAATTTTGGTTTTATTGACAATCAGTAACCGCCAGATTCATAGAAATGGAAAAGGTTATTGAGGTGAAAACGTCTCGCCTTTATATCTTATACAACAGTGGATAAAATCAAATTATTGTGTATTTTCTTACTTTTTTTATAAAAGATGCTATTTTTGTTTGATGTATTCGTTGCAATAAAATTGTTAAAGTTGCCACGAAATATCAATGTAAAAATTGAAATGAGCGTGTGTTTTAAGTCTCTTTGATAGATTTTATCTTGTGTGGTCTCACTCAGAGTATTTCAGATCATCATTCAAACATAACCTATTATTATGGCAATATTAAAACGATATCTTAATATTTTTGCCATGCAACCTGGGTAAGAACTACTAAATTTGCAGTTTAATACTGACGGCATCTTGTGGAGCCAGTGTCATTTTAAACAATATTTCTTAACCTAAAAATAGGAGGACTTTTTTAAAAGCATAATACTGACATTCCTTCCCACCCAGAACATGATTTTAATTTTTACATAAATCTGATGTGGTAAATCTGTAAAGATATGTCTAATAAAAATCTCTCTGCTCATCGGGTGGTCGCTTTGCTGAATGAAATTTCTCAACCAAGTTTAATGTTATTATATGGATTTTTTTATGGCATTACATTGCAAATTGTGGATTTGATGACATGTAAGTTCTAAATTTGTGTATCATTCCTCAAAGTACTGTGACTAGCGAAACAACTTTGGAACAAATTAGGTACGTATCACAAATAAAGTTATAAAATTATCTACAAGCATGCTATACGTTCGATGAAGTTTTGAATTTTTCTGATGAAAAATGGTGATATTTTTAATTATATTTTTAATTTGAAATTAAAAAGTCGAGTACGTCATGCGTTCCTTTATCATGCCTAAAGTATACAAACACTTACACAGAGTTGTCGTTCCTGAACTCACTTTCTTGTTGAGAAGTGGAAGAACAATAACTTTGTAGGGGAGATTCTAGACCGGTCCCCTGCGAACTTCGAAAAACGGGAAGCCATTTTAATAGGAACCATATAAGACATGGTACCAGATTAGGGAAATTTTTGGCGGAAGTCGAAGAACGACAACTCTATATGGGAGATTGTTACGGTCCTACATAACATACACTCAGTAATTCGTTAAAGACAACGCACAATATAAAATAAAAGATACCATACATTTGCATAAAAATAAATATTGTGAGTTTGCAAGTGCAAGAGAATACATTTCCAGCTTAAATCACTTATGTGTGGATGTATAAGTTTCTTTAGTTATAGTGACTATGTGGGTGTGTTTTGGATGTTATTTTTCAGTTTGTTATACTGGCATGTAACTTTTGACGAAAGCAGAGTTAAAGTACCTCTGGTTTGTCAGTTTCGGGAAAAAACTTGTTTGGAGTAAATCTAAAATGCTGAAATTCTTTGTCTGAATGTTCATCTCTATATGTGGTAATTTTATAAAGAAAATTCAGCTCTTCAAAGTCTTCAGTTTAGGCTGGAGCGATGTAAATTGATATTTCCTGGTTCTAGACAGTGTATCATGATCTTCTACATTTTTACCTTTTGCTAAAAAGGGGCTTTAATTATTTCATTTTTGTGAAATTTTCGTGTTCAAAATATCAAAACATGTGACTTGTTGACAAGGTGGAAACTTAATATTCTTGAGCATTAGCTTGTTCTGTGTGTTAAGCGGCCTTCAACAGAAAGTCCGCATGTATTTTTAAAGCTGTTTTCTGTCATGACACGGTGGCTAATGGAGATGTATGGGTTTATAATGACCATATGTCACCCAGCCGTAAAACCACATTCCCCACCATGAAAAATGACCAACATGAATGACCATTTACACTGTTCAATGCTAAATTCACCAACGAAGCCAAATAATTAGATGCAATATACGGTATGTCGATAATGAAATCTTGATGTATCAAAAGATTACGCACGCATGAAAAAAAATCGTTTTGAAAACGAATCGATTTTCATATTTTCACCTTAATCAGAGAAGACTTATGAAAAAGAGTGTATCAGTATTTTTTTAATAAAAATAGTAACATAAAAGGTCAAAGTAATTAGTGTGTTTCGGGTTATGGGTTTTAAAGTATTTCTTGTTATTTTCTCATGCAGACAGGACATTATAGGTTTAGTTTATAAACAGATGTTTACATTACATCACATGGTCGCTTGTAAAGGTCTACACTGTACTGTGCCTACCTGGTGAAACACTGTTAGGAGATTTAAAAGAAAAAACTGCCTGCCGACCCTATTGCTGGATACTGTACATGCATGAACCGTACTTCATTTATGTTTTGGCCTTACCATGATAAGATTATGACTCAAAAGGAAAACAAATATTTGATACTACAAATCTGCTGCAAAATCTTTGCCACCTGTTTAAATACGTGTACAAGGCTTCCTTTTCTGTTTAGGCAATATATTCACACAATTTAACTCTTAAGACATCTACTTTACAGCCGTGTCCTCGAATGATCTTTGTCCCTAAAGACTCGCGGTGAAAAAAGGTTCAAAGTTTACAAGTTTGACGTCTGAAAAATGATCAGCCAACAAACAAAGGTAATTAAGACGTTTGATTTAAATACTAGCCAAATTCGGGTGATTGATAATCCTTAGCATGCTTTTAATTAATTAAAAACGTTTGCTTTAAGGCGTTATGTGGTCGGCACATATTGTCTATGCTGTCTAATTTCAAAAATAAAATACACCTACTGATATTAATACAATGTCTGTATCCTCAAAATTTCAATCTGTGGTTAGGAAACAAACAATTAAAATTGTATGAAACCTCATAAATGAAGGAACTTTACATGAAGGAAAATTCTGAGGCCCTTGTTATTTCAACATTATACTTAGAAACTTGTGCGAGTTTTCCGTATAACTTATGTAGTTTTAAAAGAACAAGTTTGTCTAAAAGCTCAAAGTAATTAAAGTGTTTTAAGAAAAAATAGAAAATGCCAGACTTCAGCAAATAATTACGAAAAGTTCTTTTAATTATTTGGAATGTTTCGAGGTTTACTTTCCTGATAGATGAATGCATACCACAAGGTGCACGCATTTACAAATTTCGTGATTTCTATCACAAAACGAACTAACGACCAAAGTTTAGAATATGTATAAAATATCTATGTAACTAAATTGGAAGAAGAGCATACAAAAACACGAACTTTTGACCTTTCGTTTTAAATACCCCAATAGGTAAGGATTTGGATAATTACTAATTTCTTTTACTTTTAGAGACGTCATGCAGCGCCGTTAAATTTGTCCTAGGATTTTCATTATCCTTAAATTTACAAAAATATACAAACTCTATATCGTTGAGAATGGAGTTGTCAATAAATATATCAAGTTCAATGACCAATTATTATTGAGTCAATTTTGTTGAGAAAACTGGCGTCGTATATCTAGACTGGCGCGTTATACAGATACACCGTACGTCAGAATTTTTTCTGGCTGTTATAAATTTATTCGTGAGCGATAAAAATCGCTAAAAATGCAAATTTTAGTAAAAAAAAAATACGACTTCCGTTCATTTTGCACGGCAAAGCGCATAAAGGGTATCAAGCTCACTTGCTTGGAATGAGTTGTCTATTTTCTATTTCTAACTTGTTATTTATCATTCCATACTCTTTGTTTGTTACTCAGTCGCAACGTTAGCCAGGTGTGGGTGGAAGTCTTTACTGCTTCAGTACAGGTCATGAAATACTGGTTCAGGGTCCAAATCTCGTGTTTTATGAATAATGAGTTTCAGTTATACTTTTAATGCTCAGTAGAATTTATGTGATGTACTAGTAATAGATATTTTCTGCTTGCATCTATTTAAAAATATAAATTGCCACATATCATTTTTGTATGCTTATTATTTAAAAAAAAATCAGTAACATTACAAATATGGTTTCATTTAGATGCAGGAATAGTCAACTTAATTCTGTAAACGAGCAAACATGCCTTTTCTGAAAAGAATACTACGAATACCTAGGTAATGGTGATAAAGTTTCCATATCTTTTTTAAAAAGCATTTTAAAATGTTTCGCTACCGCGGATCTCCGGAGTACAGTTTTCGTGGCACGATCTGTACACTTATCAACAAAGCCTTTATATATTATATACCTACAAAATATATATGAATCTAGATAAAAAAAACTTGCTAACCCTGCTAAAGATCAACTATAAACAGAGTCCGTCTGGCTATTGCACCTTTGGAGGACTTCAGCAAGTGTATAAAGACCACCTTCATTCGTGTGCATATCAAGATCATATTATGACTCTGATGGCATTTGTCGACAGATTTTACTGTATACCCAAATGCAACTTACATTTGCTTTCATGTCAGATTCAAGTTTCGTGGAATAACCATACTCGCAAACCTCCCTCACTCCGCGTTCAGCATATCCTCCGTATTCCCATATATGATAATCCTCGGTATGTGTAGCGCCAACGATGTTGGACCAATGGAGCATACGCGCTTCTGCAAATGATTAAAAATAAAAATTACAAAAATACATGACTAAAGAAATCTATACTGCAGGCTTCAGCAACGTGGATTAACTTTTACAAAAAAAAAACTAATGGCAGTATAGTGTGAAATACTGTTAGGACCATTATGATGTCATTCGTCATTTCATTAAGGTAGAGCACTACGACGCGTCGTGACGTCATGACGACACGACAACGCGACAGTGCGACAAACTTCTGCAGATAGCATTAAATATTTGTAACATATCAGCCAAGTTATATAAAATTAACTTTTATAACCTTATTAACACAGATAATATTATCATATCAGCTAAAAATCTGCCGTGTTTCTGGTTACATATATGGTAAATCCTATCCATGTTGTATCTTAAAACTATAACGCAGTTTTCCAGTATTGAATGATGATTTACTATTTTATACCTACTGAATAACTTGCTGGTCAGTAGCCAAAAATATTACCCGAGATCCGGAGGACCAAGGGTAAATATTTCTGACTATTGGCCGGAAGCCATTCACTGGTAAGTTTTTTTATTACATGATATAAGAAATAAATTTATATTTTGTCTCTTTAGCCCAGCAAAATTTGGTGTTGAAGCATAGACCGGTCATAAGCACAAACTATGGTCCGGCGAATTGTACAAGGAACTATGGTCCGGCGAACTGTACAAGGAGTCATGTAATAAAACATTACAACTGCTAAGCCTGTCAATAAAGGAAACGTTTTTTTTTCCTGAAAGGAAAACAACAGAATCTTAAAAGAATGAGCGTATTGATCAGGTAATTTACAGTAAGTCCGTCCCAACGAAAATTCACCTCCCGCCTTTTCAATCCCCCCCCCCCCCCCCCCCCCCCCCCTCTCCGCCACCTCTGTCCCATTGAATTTCTCTTACAGTGCCCCTGTCTGAGGTTTTAACGGTGAAGGGTAAATGTATCATTAGTTTTTTCTCAATCTTGCAGAATCGCAGAAATAATAAAATTATGAAATAGTCTGGTTATCTAAACGAAACGAAATCAGATCTTCACGAGTTATTCGCAGCAGACAAACTGGTTAAAAACATCACCGAAACTGGCAATGTTCAATGCTAAATAATTTGTCAACATTTTATGCAGATATCATTCATGGATCGTTAAAAATATTAAGCAAAAATATGATAACTTTTACATTTGAATTGAAGTTTATGTTCCGTCTACTTTAGCCACTAAAAATACAATAAATGTCAAAAAGTTGTGATATAGTCATTATTCAACCATCTTACTTTTAAATTATAAAGACGTTTATACATGTGTCTTCTCATGAGAAAAATATAAATCATTTTGGACAGGTACCTTTTTTTCTCAGTTTTAAAACTTCGGGTTTACGAATGTCTGGTCTTCAAGGCTCTGCTTCGGAATTCAATAAAAGGTATACATAGTCTTAGTTTTCTTTCCTCTTTAATTACATTGGATGGAGTTTGGGTGGGGCAGAGGTGGAGAGGGGATGTCATTTTCCATATAAAATATAAATCATTATTTCATAACTCCTTGTATATATCACAAGTCCATAGTTTGTGCCACTGACCGGTCTACATTTCATCACTAAATTTTCCTGAACTGAGGTGGAAACTGAAGAAAAAAATAATTCTTTGTGATGTCATGTAATAAGACACTTACTTGTGACGTCATGTAATAAGACACTTACTGAATGGCTTGCTGGTCAACAGTCAAAACTTTAGCCCTCCGTCTTGACTTTTGACTATTGAACAGCAAGTCATACCGAGGGGTAATAGTTTTGACTATTGACCAGCAAGTCATACCGAGGAGTAATAGTTTTGACCATTGACCAGCAAGTCATACCGAGGGGCAATAGTTTTGACCATTGACCAGCAAGTCATACGGAGGGGTAATAGTTTTGATTATTGACCAGCAAGTCATACCGAGGGGTAATAGTTTTGACTATTGACCAGCAAGTCATACCGAGGGGTAAAAGTTATTGACCAGCAAGTCATACTGAGGGGCAATAGTTCTGACCATTGACCAGCAAGTCATACCGAGGGGTAATAGTTTTGGCTATTGACCAGCAAGTCATACCAAGGGGCAATAGTTTTGACCATTGGCCAGCAAATCATTTAAACAAGAGGCCATGAAGGCCTGTATCGCTCATCCTTGACCTATTGACTAAGATCATCAAATTCACATTCTGACCAAGTTTCATTAAATATGGTCATAAATGTAGACCCTTAAAGTGTTAACAGCTTTTCACTTTGATTTGACCCGTGACCTAGTTTTGCCCCCAATGACCCAATTCGACTTGACCTAAAGATCATAAGATAACCATTCTGATTAGTTTCATGAAGATACGTATAAATCTGGCCTCAGAGTCTTCAACTTTTCTTGATTTGACCTAGGACCTATTTTTTTAAACAACAGACCCAGATTTAAACTTGACCTATAGATCATCAAGATTAAATTCTGACCAAGTTTCATTAAGATTATGGTCATAAATGTGGCCTCTAAAGTGTTAACTAACTATTCCTTTTATTTGACCCCGTGACCTAGTTTTTGACCGACATGACCCAGATTCGAACTTGACCTAAAGACCATAAGTTTAACATTCTGACTAAGTTTCATGAAGATTAGTCAAAAATGTGGCCTCTAAGTGTTAACAAGCTTTTCCTTTGATATGACCTATGATGACCTAGTTTTGAACTCCATTGACCAGAATTAAACTTGACCTAAAGATTATCAAGATTACATTTCTGACCAAGTTTCATTAAGATATGGTCATAAACGTGCTCTACTAGTTAATTAGCTTTCCATTTGATTTGACCCGGTGAACCTAGTTTTTGACCCGACATGACCCAGATTCAAATTGCCCTAAAGATCATCAATGTTTAACATTCTGACTAAGTTTCATGAAAGATATAGTCATAAATGGTGGCCTCTAGAGTGTAACAAGCTTTTCCTTTGATCATGACCTAGTGACCTAGTTTTTGACCCCACTAACCCAGATTTTAACTTGAGCTATAGATCTCAAGATTGACCAAGTTTCGATTAAGTATGGTCATTATGTGGCCTCTATCAATAGCTTTTCATTTGATTTGGCTTGTGACTATGTTTTTATCCTACATGACAGATCAAACTGTGACCTTAAGTCATAATATAACAATCTGACCAAGTTTCATGAAGATACAGTCTAAATGCGGCTTCAACAGTTGGTTAAACAAGCTATTCCTTGAATTGAACCTGGTGACCAGTTATATGCCCAGTTAACCAAATATCGAACTCGTCAAGAAATTTTATTAAGGGAAACATTTTGACCAAGTTTAAATAAGATATGGGCCAAAAATGTGAGCTCATTAGGGTGTTAACAAGCTTTTCCTTTGATTTGAACTGATGACTAGTTTTTGACACCAGATGACTTAATATCGATCATCATCCATTTTATTGAGGGTAAATTCTGACCAAGTTTCATTAAGATTGGGCCAAAAGGACCTCTAGGTGTTAACAAGCTTTTCTTTGATTTGACTGATGACTGTTTTTGATCCCAGATGACCCAATATCAAACTGTCCAGATTTTATTGAGGGTAACATTGACCCAAGTTCATAAGATTGGGTCAAAATTGACCTTATAGATGGTTAACAGTCAAATGTTGACGACGGACGGACGGAGGACGGGCGCGACGACGACGGACGCCGGACAAGGGTATCACTAAAGCCACTTTGAGACATTCGTGCTAGGTGAGCTAAAAAGTGTATAACTGCAAACAAACTGTTAACAAGTTATCTTTAGCTATTATTTAAACTATTAAATTTGATTTTGATAATGTTCATGATAATATTTACATATTATGTTAACTGAACCCTATAACAAGTGTGAGAATTTTGACAAGTTTGACATGCGAAGATACATCAAAGCGAATCTAAATGACAAATGACAATTTAATGACGGACACAATAAAATGAAAACCATTTTTTTATCAAAGAGAAGAAAATTGCCCACAAATATTTTGCGTAAGAAGATGGACAATTTTCTTTGTTTAAAAGCTATCAAAAAAGAAACGAAAAGGTGCGTTTTTATATAAATAATCTTAATATAGAGTTCTACGATTAGGCGGAAATTAAGACCAGACTGGCCAATGACTACCAAAATGCCGTATTGCATTCGAAGACGAATTAACCAAGAGTTTCAGCAGAATTGTTTTGGTGGTACAGATCTCAGATACATAAGAGTTGGGGGCGTAATAAATCTGTTGCTGCAAATCTAACCCTTCTAACTTTTTTTAAATTTCTGTCTTGATATCTGGTATTATTTTAATGTATGAAACACAGTTTCAATTTGTCAGTTCATACCTTTCTTGATATTGCACAAGTGCGTAACCGTTATAGTCAAAAAATTAGGGCGAGTTTGCTTTAATCTTAAAATCATATAAAATTGTAGCAAAAAAACAAGTGCAGTTATTTTCATCTACTCATAAATTCGGTGAAAATGCACTAAATACGGCAATATGATATGAGCCGTGCCATGGGAAAACCAACATAGTGGGTGTTCGACCAGCATGGATCCAGAACAGCCTGCGCATCCGCGCAGTCTGGTCAGGATCCATGCTGTTCGCTAACAGTTTCTCCAATTCCAATAGGCTTTAAAAACGAACAGCATGGAGCCTGACCAGACTGCACGGATGCGCAGGCTGGTCTGGATCCATGCTGGTCGCACACCCACTATGTTGGTTTTCCCATGGCACGGCTCATATTATTTTTTCATAAGCTGCACCTATACAGCCGCAAGTGACCCTGTATTTCTGATTCCTTTGTTGTCGTCTGCTTTGTGTCATAATGTGAGCAATTTCACACCTAAGGATCACTAGAAATTTTAGTTTAAATGTAAATTTAAATGTTTTTCTAATTAATTATAAACACAGTGACTAGGGAGAAGTACGAGAATAAACCAATCATACGTCACGCAAGAATTTGCGAGATGATATTTTGACCAGCTTTTATGATTTACACCATTTTACTTCATAAACTTGAAAGAAAACGAGCACACTAGTTCACGACACTGTCAGAATGTGTTTGTACAGACGTCTCATCGTGCCACTGTTTTATCAAATTCACGAGGAAATGAATTAAATCATGACAGAGAAACAAATAGTTTGACAGTATAGTTTAAGAACGATATATCAAAATATTTCGCAGGTTCAAGTTAAGGGCCGCGTGATCAAATTCCACAGGGGGTGGGTCTGATTAAATTCTCAACTTGTGTGGTGCAGGAAGAGGACTTGACATAAGTTCAAGTTTGAAATAAGTATTGATATTAGTATGGATTCGTTAGTCTTTTTTTCAAATAACGCTGCCTAAAAATCGTCGACCGGCTATCATGGTTTTGTATTTGTAAGATCTGGACTCGGAGAGCAGCACTTAACGTATTGTCGTATTTAATCAACAGCTCTGAAACAATGGTATCGTTGTCTTGTGAGAGGGGATCTTCGTGCCACTTCTAGGGTTCGAACATGCAACCCCAAGTTCGAGTAACCTGTTCTTTGTTCACCTTAGAGAAGGCCCGTATAAGCACTGAGTGCAAGAAAGATAATGAATATCAATGACTATTACATGACTCCTTATATAAACTGCCAGTCCAGGCTTGGCTAAAGTTGAAAATTGAAGAAACCATTTTGGAATTTATTTCTGATGGCATGTAACAAGTCGGGCTAATAGTTTTGACTATTGACTGAAAAGACATTCAATAAATATATAATACTGAGTATGGCTGCTGTCGATACCAATGTATAAGTTTGCGCGATTCTGCTTTAAATTAGCTTATTTCTTATTTACCACGTCCGGTTGGAAAATCTTTTTTGTGTGTCTGTTGAGACCAGAGTCCTTGAAACACCATTTTATAACGTGCCTCTCCGCATGCGCAGCACTCTGGTGAGTCACGTGCTGGAACATCCCCTTGCTCGTGTATCACAGTCGGATCTGAAGTAAATTCAAATATATGTATAAAATGACAAAGAGCAATTAATGAAAACATTACATTTTATAATCAGGGACTGATTTGATTTTCTTGTCACAAGATCTTTGTCGGGCCTCCAAGCCGAGTGGTTTATATCACTGGTTCACCACCAACGTTGGCCCGAATCTTCTTATAGGATGTAGAGTAAGCTATCCAGCCAACTCGCGAAAGGTCGACGGATTTTCTCAGTTGCCTATCCGTGCCTGAAATTATGCTTAGAGGGGTATCTTCTAGAGTCTTCCTTCACCTTAAAAGGCGGAAATTCGCATAACGACCTGAAGAGTGTCTGTGTGCCAAACGAAACAGACAAACAAAAAGACCTTTCAATTACAAGGAAAAGACAAATATGCAAAACCAAGAGTTTTCGCATTGTATTTTATTTTCGAGCAATGCAAACGTTGCACTGTTTTCTCAGAGATCATTATCAAGAAAAAGTCACCTCGACTTTGGATGTAAAAATCATTAAAATTACTGGAAATGGCTATACCCTACAGGCTGTTGTTAGATCGTTATGATAAATTGGTAAATTGACTGTGAAATTACTAAATAACATTTTCATTTAACAGATCTTCTAGTTTACCTTTCTTATATATCATAATATGTGAAATCACTTTATACCTGTCAGAGGATAAAAAACGGCTATAGTTGATTAAAATAGCTTAATAGAGTAATTCGTTTTAATTCAAAACACAAAAAAGTTAAGATGTTTTCCCCTGTTTGTCATTATTTTACACGTAAGTTGTTCATAATCGTCAACCCGCATGCAAATGAGGTGTAAAACTGACATTCTCGCTTTAGATGCAAAGAAACCTCACAATTTACAACTTTAGCTACTGTTTTTATATATCTTGGTTTACTGTCAGTCTGGCGCTCACGTGCCGCACGAGAAACTTTCACAGTGCAAACCACTATCATTGCCCACTTGATGCTTTATAAACGATTTAATCAAAGTAATTGGTTTGTAATATAAAGGAAGCGAGCGCCAACCTAGTACAGAACAGACGAGTATCTCAGTACTGGGAGATTACGTGGATATAATATCCCAGAACCCACAAGATTATGGGGATATAATCAACTCCCACTCCTTTAACAATTTCAATGTACTCATTGATGATAGAACTACAAATCAAAGCTAAATTCATTTGTCGGCATTAAACGTATTATGTGGATTTTGTCTACTTTCTCTGACTAACAATGGTTTACTTTCTCTGTAATTTTCACTGTTTGATAACCGACATTTTAGTCTTTCTCCTCAGATAAATTTTACCTGTCCTCGATGTGAGTTTTTTCCATTGTGTAGTTTGTATCCGTGAAACTTGCTCATCATCACACCTGGTTCGAGCCTTGCTGAGCGTCAAACAGTACGTGTGAGGTAGCCATCCACTGGCTTGCCGAAGGTCAGAGGTTTAACTGGGTCTTATAAATACATTGGGCTGATGTAATACACTGCAATATACCCACCAGAAGGTGGCAGTATAAATATAGAGACAGTTCCCGATTTTTGCAATATTAATCGTCCTTGAAAAACGTTTGTGTGTGTGTGTTGGGGGAGGGGAGAGAGAGAGGGAGGGGGGGGGGGGTCAAAATGTGCAACGTTCACTGTTACTTACCCTCATCACAGATTTTGACAGTCAGGCCACCATCATCCTTAAACCATCGCGTTGGATCTTCAGATATCACTGTTGCCCTGAAATTATAGACAAGATATGTAAAACCAAACTGTTTTGCTTCAGGAATGTCATGGTGGAAAGTGTCAGAAGTCCCTTTGAATGAGCAGGATGACTTTCCGTTATTTTCCGGATATTTGAAGAACTTTTTGTTTGCAACATTCCAACGGAAGTTATCTCGCCGTAGGTTAGACACCACCAATTGTTTTCCTATATACTTCCATTATAACATTAGGGCTTGCACAGCCTTCCATCGAAATATTTATATCTGACCACATTTTTCTCAAGAGTTATCTTAGATCCACCAAAATTAATTGACGAAAAAGGTATGAACAGAGATAAATATTTGTGTCTTTTTTACTAGAATGATACGACTCCCTGTTTACATCGCTGCCATTGCGAGAGAAAACAGTTTCATGAAACTTTTATCAATACATACCCACCAAATGTACAAAATCTGCATAATAAAATACTTTTAACACATCAAAAAGGTCCAATTAAAAAATCACTTCTTGATTTGTTCACATTACCGGTCAATTAGAACGGACTAAATATTACCTTATTCCCAGGCATACAATTACTTTATAATTATTCCCAGTAAGTTTACAGGACTTTTTTGAATTGGTGGTCGCTGACCTAAAAATAGTCAGTTTTATTACCTAAATACTATGTAAATAATCTATTCTTATAACAAATCCTGTAGTTTGTTTGGCTGTTGCATTTTAATATGCAACGGTATATTAAAATCAAACCTTACACCGCCGTCATAGAACCTGGCAACCCGTCTTTAATGATAAAATCAAAGTTCCAAGTACACATACTTTTACACATTTCCTTTTGATTCTCATGGTATTCATAAACTCTTGTCAGAATGATAAACGGAAAGTACTTTATCATTGCAAAAGAAATATTTTTGATAAAATTAATTATGAAAGTTATAATCGGGAAATAATTTCTGATTTGACATCGTGGAAAGTTTTTAACTGGTGGGGAAATGTTGAACGTAAGTAAGGTACTTAAACGGAACGATAAAAGTCTTACAAAGTATTAAAATCAAATAAATATCTTCATCAAGAGGCTATGATAGACCGATTACGGTGGTTTATTTCACATTTACAGGTACATCAAAGCATATTCGTCCGTTTATTTTGGAATATCATAGAAAAGTTTAATTATAAAGGTGATCTCCCAGCTTAAATTGATAGTAAGATAATCCCTACTAGAAATTTTCGTAATGATAATTTTGCTTATATTTTCATGTGATAAATAGATTTTAATAGTTCTCTTTTAATTACATCTGTTTTTCATTTAAGTGATGTATATTTAGCCGGACCTTTGAACTACTCCAAAAATTAAAATAGGCAGAAATGTTGTGTCATTCAATCTCTCTTTAATACCTGAATATTTTCACGTACCTCCCTTTCAATTTTGAAAAAGGCATTTGAGATTTCAATTGTTGCACGTGCTAACGTACACATACGCTTGGTAAATACCAAACCTGTTGATCTACGGTAGTATATTTAGGTCTATACTGAATGTCGATCTACGGATTTTTAAACATTGAATGTCAACTCAACGCCGGCTTCGCGCAGCTACGTGTGTCACCAAAGTTTATCGCTTTACAAAAAGCGTATGCTTAGGCTAAAATAGTGCATTTTTTAACTTTTGACGCAATATGTAATAAAATCCTATATGCATGCATACGTGTATGAAATCATAGAGGCTGTGAATGGATACTACCAAGTGTCATAACATGCAACATTTTTGTGTAATAAACACATTAAAACTTTATAAGTACCTCGCCCTGCAGATAAATAAGCGTTTTATGATCATATCTCGTAAGTGTATCCACCCTATAAACAATTCATTTGTTAAATTAAGAGTACTTCATTTGAAAGAGTTATAGGCCTAGTTGCTATGCATAATTTTGCATTTCCTGTATAGCATGTTGGTAATCACTTTGTTCCGCGTGACACAAGATATTAACCATGCCCCTATAACCAATAATGGCAACTGTCAGCAATTTAGGCTTATCAGTATGGTAATTGTATCTTTATTACATTTTATTAGTATTATCTGAGAAATGGTTAAAAAAGCAACATGACTGTCGCACCACACCTTAGTTATGATATAGCTTCATGTCATTCGTGTCACGATGCTTCTTTGAAGCAAAGGAAAAGAAGTTGCAGACACAAAGGTCATTTACGCCTATTTAGACGAAATAGTATGACATAAGCCGCTGCTTATCTTATGTGAAAACTCGACCATGTCCACCTCTTTCTGCGGAAAGGAATCATTTCAGTTCTTTCCGTGAAGGATCGTTTCCGGTATTATCGAATGGCGAAGAAGGGCATTCTGGGTAGAAACGTCTAAAACCGGAAGGTTTACATTTGGAATACATTTGTACGTTCTTGTATATTTGTTGTAGAATGCATCTATATATGGAGGACATAATCTCACTGTAAGGTACCGCGCTAGTGTGTGTTTGAGCAGGGTTGCCCGAGCGTGTCCTTTGTTTTGCGGGTATTATCAGGTTGTCTTATTCCTTTTACTTTTGTGAGCATTTCTGTGACTTAATTACACGGCTGTATGATTTGTTTCAAGAGGGCAGCGTTTCAAAAGTTCTTTCTTTGTGTCGGGCAAAAGTCTGCTATCGCCAAAAATCAACTAAAGTAAAAAAAAAATACTACCGGTCCTGTAGAGAACGTCGGGATAAAGATAATATAAATAGACAATATGAATTCACATCTTGTGCATGTTCTGTCTTCTACATGATACTTTGTTTATATACAAATTATTAGATTAGTTTGCTTTTTTTGTCTAGTCTGGTTTGTTTTTGCAAGGGTTGATACCTTCTCAACTTTCTCACATAATAATAAACACGGGAAGCAATTCTTACACTATAAACAAAGATGCAGAATACACATATTTTTTGCATTCAGAGTGTGCAAAAATCTTTCGTGTGAGATGAAAATTTACAAAAACTGCAAAAGGAATTGAAAACACGCATTTTTGTGTCTCTTACAGGGTTGTATTTTCATTAGCATCAAAGAACGTTCTTTACTCATTTACACGAACAGGTGCAATAAAATACAATCACGGTGTTTAAAGTTATAAAATCAACAGTAAACGCGAGAGATTGTTGACTTCTGGCATGCAGCTTATATATTTTAAGTCGTTATTGACTTAAGATCAGTCTTCATAGTTGTAAGAGTATCATTTCAGCAATCCCGGGAAACCAAAGACTCATCATACAAGAAACAGCGGTCATTTTTTTTCCACTTCCGGTTCGCGGTGCAAAACTGGACCACGCAGACGATCAGCGAGTCATTTTGAAACTACGCCATGACGTCACTTTACGTAAAGAAGGCCGAAGCAACTGTTCCAGTGATACGGAATTTCTTTTATAACTAATTGTGTGTCTTTTATGGCCTTATATTTTTTAATGTTGCAATTTTTTCCAGGTTATTGAGACAAAACGATAACAACTGTTGACATTCACACCTTTATCAAATTCTAACGAGTTTCACGTAATTTTCGTTTAAATTCCTTAAATCTTTAAATCCTTAAGGAGACACCGAAAATCTTTCATCGTATACTTTTGTTTATGCAAAAACAATCGCGCAACATGCACCCGTCACGGGGAACAATCATCGTGTTTTGTGGGGGATTAGCATAAAACACTAACCGTAATCTCTCCGTTTTTGTAAACATAATTTCAATAAAATGTATTTTAATGTGAATATTTGCATATCTTATCACTCGGGCCTTTAAATCATGTGAGAAACATTCATTTGAGTAAATAAAAATTTACTTTTTATTTGATAAATCACCTACCGACATAGACAGGGTATACACACTCGTTGGCGAATGTTGGTGAACCAGGAATGTTGTATGCACAAACATTGTTGAAAAAAAGGAAACACCGTGATCCATGGGTTATCACTAAAGTAATAAACGTTTAATATATAATACGTGTCGCAAACAATGTAAATATAACAATTTTAATCAATTTGTAAAAAAGAAACTGTTTTAACCTTTAGTCCTCGACGAAGTTATTGAAGTGCACAGGATAGAACTACTTGATTGTATCAAACCTAGACCTAAAACATCAAAGTCGAGGAAAGACTCAACCCTACACTACAGAATCGCATGTTCGCGTTTAAAAACGTATTTAATGATGCACTTGCCCCTCCGAACACTTTTTCAGCCACGATCTCCAGCAAAGCCTGATGGCTTCCTTGCATAGAAAAGTTCTACCTCCTAAGCGGGAATTCGAACTCTGTGGCAAGCAGTTTGAAGTCTACGAATTTAACCACCCGTTAACAACTTCTTACGAACAGTAGCAGCTCGTAATGAATTCTTTCCAGACCTTGTTATAACGCATTTTTAAAATAAAGTGTTGAGCTATGCGTGATTGATACTATTTGCATCAAGAAACTCTTTACACCGCATGCATTCAGTCCCGTCCTTATGTTTTGTCCGGTTGAGAAAGAAAAGACAAGAAAAAGAAAAAAAATGAACGAGTGTTAAATCAACTGCCAGCAGCAGTTAGGTGTAACGTTACATAAATACATATATCATCGTATGATTTGAGCACGGAATAAAACGTACTCGGCTGGAATAATTTATTTCCTCGACACATCTTTTGTACGAATAAGGACATCTTAATTCTGCCCGGACCGTTTAATGTTTCGACTTTCTTTTGATAGTTAACGTTTAACATAAATAATCATTAAAAGTGTTTTTGAAGATTTTTGCACGTTATAAATGCGTGGTATAAAAATAATTGCCCCCGTTTGGTAACAAACATCTGCTTTTAAAAATATGTAAATCTGTCCAGCATGCAGACCGATTATTCACACTGAAATCGGATGAAATACGATGTTTCTAGATATGGGTTATCTTGCCCTAGATATGTCTTTTGGTCCATTTCTATCTGACAGTGCGATAATTACGTCTCTGGGTCATACAGCTGTGACTGGATACCAGTCTAAAAATTCGAGCATTTGATCGGTTGTCCTTCTGCACAATCTTGAAATTGGCCAATGGCAAAGCGTTATTATGAGACTGATCCCCAAACTCAAGTCTTAGACCATTTTAAAGCCGTTTTGGCGGAAACAGTTACTTGTAAATCTACCACAAGTCTGAAAGCTGTTATGATCAAGAAATATTCTATCGTATTTTAGATTATTTCTGTCCTCTGAACTTGTTTTGCTCTAAACTCATTCCCACACTTAATATATAAAATAATGGATGTAAAAATTCTAAGGTGTTACCAATGAGACTTCGTGTCAAGGAGATTTCTCCAACGACTGCCAGCCTACATTCATAGCCACGTAATATTTTGTAAACAGTTCAGGGGCAAAAAAAAATAAAAAATAAAATCAAGGGAAGAAATTTATTTTATTCTCACGCAGACATAGCAAAACCATCAACAAAACTTGATAAAATGATACACTTCATATGAAGTTACATTCCTAAAATTAGTAACTCTAGTAATTATCTTGGCCTATTACATTATCTGTGATAAGTTGTCTGTTCTTTACTTTGTACCCATTTATTATTTTTGTCACAGCAACCATGATGTACGGTGTCGCATTTCGCAGTTCGCTAGGTGGTCTCAACAACGTATTTTTTGCAGACACTGAAAATTATTAATTTTGCAAGATGTTTTTTGTCTTAACAGTATGCATAAATCATCTATAAACACTTTTTATTTTACAAACACTTTTTATTTAGTGCGTTTTATATTCTTCGCAACGTGTCATTTTAGACTAGCCTTATTTTGAACTGTATGGCATGGTATTTAAAACAATTTAGTTTAAAACTGTATAGTAGAGTATTTCAAAAATTCAATCATTTGAAATAACCTAATTGGGGAACTGTATGGAATAGTATTTTACCAATCTATATCACAAATATTTTACGAGCTTCCCTATTAAAAGAAAATATTAAATAGATTGAAAGAAAATTGAACTTGAGGCTTTCATTGGACTGAAATCATGATTGACTACGATTTAACGTGTCCTAAGGTATATTTTAAACACCGTTTTGGGGTAAACTGATATTTGTTATCAAGCAATTAATGTGTCACTGACCTATCGAGGGTCGATGGTTCAGTGAATGTTTCAAATCTTTAATCTTATACTCCTTCAGTTACAGAATTTCATATAGATGCTATTTTAAATTGTAGCACAATAAAAAATCTTGCGATTTCATTTAGTAACCAAATGCGCGCTTTAGGCAGAAAATATCGATACTTCAATGCACAAACTCAAACTCTGTCTTGACAAAGTAGAATAATCCAAGTACATCAAAGTATTCTAAAGGGCTGGTACATTTTTTATTCTTTTGACGTTTGGAACCAGTCTGTAAAACATTTAAATGCACCTAAATAAATATATTCTCGAAAATTCTTAAAAAAGAAACCTCTAAATAATTTTAAAAGAAAATGTTCTGTTTTAATTTAACTGAATCACGCAAGTGCTTGAGTTTTGTCCTTCAAACAACCTCCTATATCAGACAGTTTTCAACAGAAACCGTGCATTCCATACTTAAAGAGGCATACATCTCAATAACCATACTATACTTTCTCTAAAGCACAACGTTTATTTTATACCTATGAATTTTCTGTCTGAAATACAGCATGTATTTCATAAAAAGATACATACTCATTATTCAACTCCCGTTGAATGTGGAAAACTATTCAATGACAGGAACAATAATTTATTTTTATTTGTGACGTCATAAATGACGTAAAGTTGGCATTTCGACGTCCGTACGTCAAGAAGTTCACGTGTCAGACGAGTTTTCTATCTGATTTATCTTAAATAAGAGTATTCTTTTGTTGAAAAAGACAAAAATCAGAACTCGATATCACTGATTCAGAAGTTGATATTTTTTTAGTTTGATATAGGAATTAAATCTAAATGATTACTTTTCTTATGCCTAATGTAAATGCGTTTCTATCACTGTAGATTCCTACTGCTGCATTAAACGTACTTTAAATTATGAAATTAATTCTGCCGACAACTCACTGAAAATTTGAGTAACGGCTAGAGGTTTTATCAGTGAGTAACGGCTAGAGGTTTTATCAGTGAGTAACGGCTAAAGGTTTTATCAGTGATTAACGGCTAGAGGTTTTATCAGTGAGTAACGGCTAGAGGTACTTTCTAAATTTCTAAAGTTATATATCATAAATATCGCGGCATGCCCCTTTAAATCTGCAATAAAACATGCATGATCTGTTTTTGCACAAATTGTTGCCAAAAATCAATTAACAAAGTTAATGTTGTTCTGGCGAACGCCGCATCCGGATTTTTTTTCTCTATTATCATAATTTCATGGCACTAAATTAAAAGTTTTACAAGTTTATAACACTTGTACAAACATTTTGGTCTCAAGTTTTTATAATCATTATTTCAAGATGCGAAGAGAGATTTTCTTCATCAAATTTTCGAAATCCAGAATTAAAACAAGATAGACTGAAAGCAGTCATAAGATTACTGACATATTGTAAGCGTTTATCATACTCATCAGTTAACAGAAGAGAACAGAATAGAACAGAACATATCTCGAAATTCAGTTATAGTCGTTATTTCGTCTGTTCTGTTCTGTTCTGTTCTGTTCTATTATGAGAAAAGGTTGTTACTTATGAAAGACGGATGTGAGCTCCAGCCCAAAAAAAACACCATGATAAAGTTAATGGACTTCAAAACGTCCGTGATACTTTCGCGAGAAGGAGCTAATATTTTAGAAAAAAATATTTAGATTCTATTTCAACAAGAATTTTAGATACTTTTCACATCTCTATGTTAACAAATGACCCAAATTAAAATCTAACTGACAGTTTGGGATACAAAATTCGGACTGTGTAGGAAGAATGAATTTCTCTCAAAAAACCTGTCTCAAGCAATGGTTTTACGATTGGCGTAAAATGCTTTAATGTGTACGTGATGTTTAACAATAGAAAAGAATGTATTTTTCTACCCATCAGTTTGGTATTTATTACTTTGAATGCTAAATAAGTCGCGGAAACAAGGGTTAAATGCTCATGTGTTAAATTCCTGCGTATATTACCTTGACATATTAATAGTAGTTAGCAGTAAATATGTCATGCTTAACATTAAGCTTTTATTTTTTTCTAGAGGAAATGCTCTAACAGGGCGCCAGCATCTTTATCAATACAATAAAATTTCAAATAATTAGTTTAGTAGTGCAGATTTTAGAAGAAATAAGATTTATTGAAGGATTTTGAAGATGATAACTAAACAATTTTAAGCTGGAAAAACATAATTATGAGCACTTAAAGTCTTTAACAATGTATCAGTCTTAAAAAATAGGTAGGTAAATAAATTGAAAAGTTGATTTTACACTATATAGACTTTTCTTTGGATGTTGTTGATTGATGTTGTTCAAAACCTACTACAATTAGTTTATTCTTACCCTTAAGCATAGTTTGTGTGTTTGCGAAAGCTTAAGCCACAGAAAACCCATAAGGGCGGCTCGTGAAAGAGTTTTAAGTTTCTTTAAGTGATAGGAAAGTAAAAGGTACAGAAGACGCTCCAATACCAGAAGTTTCTCTGGTTCTTTAGCATATCAGGTGCCAGAAACATAAACACTGGACTCTTATCACAATGTTATTAATATTTAGTTGGAAAAGCGGGGGCTCAAACTCACGACCCCTGATCTCGTAGTCGAACAGTTATACCTTTGAGCCACCGCGTCCGTTCTAGTTTATACGGAAGGAAACTCTGAATATTCTGCAATTACATTTCTGTTAATCACATCTGCCTAGTACCCGGGCTACCGGTTTTAGTTTCTTACTTCAAAATAATTCAATTTTTTTTTGTTTAAGGTCATACAGACACAGCGCATAATTATGGCGACTTACAAGCTTAAATGGTGGAGAAGACTCCAGGTGCTTTCCGGGTATTATCTGAACATATGGGTGGAACAACTGGCTTTTCGCAAGACAGCTGGGTGACATCCTCAAAAGACGACAAAAGACCAACTCGAACCAACAGAGGTGAATGTCAAGGAATTTAAAGTCAGCGACCCTAAGCTCAGGGCCATGGAGTCTCCTCATTAAACTAATGATGAGCACTTTTGAAGTCTGTTTTATCATGCAACTATTTCACTGATCAATTTTACAGAAATAATGTAATAGTTATGTTCCAGTTCTAGCTAATAATACATTCCTTCCATTTCAATCTTCTATATTGGTACCAGAATCCATTATACACAATTACACTGGTAATAAATTCAGTGATTTATTTTACCTTATTATCAGACCGTCATCTATCATTTCATGTTATTTTCGTGCACTTGCACGAAACTCTCCCGTCATGTTGGCATTGTTTTTTCCAGATTACAGGGATAATATAAAGTCTGCGAGTATAGTGGAATGTTTACATACCAGACATGCAAAATGCTTACTCTGACAAATAAAGGGAAGACGCCTCAAACATAAACATGAAGCGCAAAAAGCATGCTCTTTTCTTGCAAGGTTTGGCCACAGAAATTTTCTTTCAGTATTTCTATGATTATTAAAGTGTTTGAAATATTGCTTTAACCGGACTGCTGGTTGGAGTTTTCTTACATTAGATACCTTCATTCGACATAGCCGCTTTGAGAATGCCCAGTCCAAAACCTTTTAAGTATAATCTCCTTTTGATATCTTACCATAATTCGCTACAGTTGCCTCAAATCTCTTACCTTAATTCGACACAGCCGCCTTGAGAGGGTGCCTGCCAGTCGACCTTCACCTTGTTTTTTCTGTCGAGATAATGATGAGTAATAACGGTGTTACCACATCCTTTTGCTTCCTTCACATGATCTGTGGGTACCTAGAGATGAAAAAAAAACATATTATGTAGTCTATACAGCAATTAACTTCCGTTAAAGCCCTTATTCCGTACTTTCGCGTTTTGTGTCAGTAAAATGTCCCATTTTCAAGGTTTTTGTATGTAAGGGCAGAACATCACAATATTGGTAGGAAGAAACAACTGTTACGCACTATTGCAGCGTGTATTGAAATGTTTAAATTCCATGAAACTGGAACTTTCACGCTTCCGTAGAAACGACATTTTATTGTCCAGTATTTTTTATTGCTGAAATTATGTAGAAAGGGTTTTTTTTTAATTTTTTTTTCGGTTATGAACGGTTATGTTCTATCTTAATCAGGGGAGGTAATTACATCATGGGAAATCATCGACGTGATGCACACAATGCCAAACCGGAGGTGGCAACGGACATTCAGTTCAATATCTGACAAAATGTCGAATGTAGCTGAATATTCTGCTAGCCCAGCATGTTGAATATCTGAACTAACCCAGACTGATTTATAGTATTCCTGTCGGCCGTTATAATATTTCAGTTAATTAAAAGCAGTTCAAATAAAACTGTTTCACTATTCAATTACAGATATGGCCTGGCCTTATATTTCTTACAAAACAATAAATGTCTAAACAGTTGATTTATTAATATCCTTCAAACACATAATATATAATAGTATCCTGTTTATCAGAGAACGAATGTCAAAAAGAGGAGACATGCTATTAAAGTGTATTTATTCTTTTTCTCTATCTGTGAAGTAGTAAATTATTTAAGACTATATAGGTGCAATTTAACATGATGTACTTCCTGGTAGGATAAAACATTTTCTCCCAAACCCTTACAACTGTTTTTGCTTTGACAACATTATGTTAATAGAGAAAAAATATTAGTAAGTGGAATGTCAATGCTTGTTGGCTAGGGTAGGTGTCATAGATGTGACCTTGATCTTTGAGGAGTCTGCCTGACTTTTAGTCGCACAGTATTAAACATTTGTGTAAAGTTCAAAGTAAAACTCTTCAGTCGTTGAAAAGGTACCGCTGAAACACGAAGCATTTCGGCCAGACGGGCGGACGAACAAAAGAACTAAGTTACTAACGACAGTGATATTAATATCCCTAGACGGCCGGACAATTCATAACTCTTTTTTTTTTATTTTCCAAGCCACTTTCCCGCATGTTGAATGAACATAAAAGTTTTCTACATTTTACAGTAAAAAAATATTTAGTAAAATATGTAAACAACAATCATGTAATATTATGATAATTATTATATTCAAAAGAACGCACACAATATTACCGCAAAAAATGTATTGATATTTCCAATTGTAAAAATAAGAAAGTTCATTTGACAGAAGTAAATTATGCGCATGCATAATGAGTATGTTAAAGTAAATTGTTGCGGTTGTAAATTTAAAAGTTTCACATAAATGTCTATTATGATGTTATTTACAATTGTTTACATAGAGGTTGCAATGTTTAATCTTTAATTCACCAACATTTTGGTATTTACTTTGTTATTTATGATGTAATAGGTCTGATATCTAAGCTGTAATAAAGTGAAAGATTGATTTCTCATTGTAAGTTATATTCATATGTTTATTTTGTGCATTTTTGTCTTTTAATTTTCTTTTATTTAACCGTATACAGTCAAACCATGCTTTGGAGTGACAAAAGTGGCCAAATTTAAGGCAGTCTTTATGCACATGCGCAATACATTGTAAATGTATAAAAAGGGAATACAGAAAGACGTTTTTAGAACCAGGTGATCTCCGGTCGCTCTGGTTAAAACAGGTTTTACTATGGTATGTTTGTACTTGCGCCACATGAAAAAAGTGACAGGTAATCGTTGCAGGACACTTAAATGAATTGTACACAATTATAACAAAGTTTTTAGATATAATTTTTACACTTACTGTAGTTACAGTGTAGAATGCTACATACTGTAGGGTACACTTTTTGTATCCTAAGGAGATTTATTACATTTGAGAGTACGGCAGTCCCTTTACCGTACACAAAAAAGATGGCGTCTCGGTTTTCCAACCAACCACGCACCTGCCAAGAAAGCTGACTTGACAGCTTCTTATAATACAATGTAGTCTACATTCGACTAAGACATATATGTATAATTTTAAGTACAGCTTAATTTGTCTTAATATGCAGCAACTCAGTCCTCTACATAATGTTGGCACTTAACCACGGGTGGACTTGATTTGGCTACTCCATTAATGAGTCCATTTACTCTTTATGTACTTTTTCATCCAAACTTGAATAAAGTACGACAGAGTAGCAATTCGTAGTATACTCCGAACTCCCCACCGTACAGGCTGTGACGTCATTAAACCAATATGGCTGCCTCCGAAGAAAAAGCACAATGTTTCAGCACGACTCGTGCGATATGTTCCTGACTATTGAGGTCTTTTAGATATGTGTGTGTAGCATTTGGTACAAAAAAACGAACTGGTGCTAAATTCGTCAATCAATGCTAATGCTCCACCAACTAGAGTGGTGGAACCTGTGCTCGCGGTATTCCTATGCTCGCGGTATTTCGATAAATATGCTCTCTGCAGAAGCACTAATAAAAATATTTCATCATGCTATGTTCAACACCGACCAGTGGTGAAATGCCTTTACAACAAACGTAGCGATAGCCGCGCGTGCCGCTCACGTGACGGATACAGCAGCCGATACATTTTACGCAATCTGTATCCGTCGCACAAATCTCACACATATATGTCAAAATCACTAAACTAAAGTTAGTTTTTTAGAAATCATGCATTACATTCAGATATAAGATAGATTTAACAGCAAGGTGTGATGAATGTGACGCCTGGCTACACTACGAGTGCCTTTCGAACCATGAAAAGATCGATGTTGATCTTAGTATTTTGACAAAGTCCAAATGGTTCTTTCTGAGATGTAGGGAGGAGTAAATTTCCTACACACAAAAGAAGTGTAGAAAACATTAGCGAGTTAATCACTGTCGTTGTTTTAATCTTTAATACTTGAACATTCTGTTTTTAAACAACATTATTATAAGTTTTCAAGCTTTGTTCTAATAGTGACTCCATTTCGGAAAGGGAAATATACACATAGAGGCACATACTAAATTTTATCCCCATTTATTTTGTTTTTCACATAATAAATGAGTAATGTTCTAAATATTATATTCGCATATGCTTGTTTGTTCATTTTTAGCCTGCTGATTTTTTTTTTCGTCCTTAGTTTAATCGATATTACATACCGCCAGCATAGGTTCCCTTCAGGACGAATTTTCACCTTTTCACGTATGCCGTGTCGATAGCTCACTAGACGACTAAGTCACGTGATGACGCACATCAACAATATGTTTCGATAAAAGGAGGATAACTTTATGTCTTTGCATAGGCAAATCGAAATAATATTTTTTTCTTGCTTCTTAAAAAGATTATATATGTAAAAAATACCGCGAGCATAGGTTCCACCACTCTAGATTTTTTTTCACGGGGTAGGGGAGCCATGTTTTTACTCCCAATTCATTTGATTTGTTTCAAAAACTGGGAGTTCTCGGAGTACTCCAAATGAAAATTCGGATACAACGGAGTATTTCGAATCAAGTTCACCCTAGTAGTTGTGACTGCATAATAGAAGTAATTTCATTTAGCATAGAAAATGTGAAGAAATACAGAGAAAATGCGGACGTTTAAGACAAGTAACTTCTAAACAAAGGTATGGCTTACTTAGGTTTGACTGTAGACCATATTTCTGTATATATATTTACCGAAAAGTTTCCAGCTGATTTTGTTTCCTCTTCGTCGCCTTCCGGAACGGCCACCAGCATGATGCCGAGTATACCATCATCCTTGTCCTTGTCTGTGTTCTTCACAACAACTGAAACAACAAAAAACAACATCAGTTAATATATCTGGTGGTTAGCATATATACACGTATCAAATGGTACACAAGGAATACATTATCTATAAATAACATATTAACCCTTACCCTGCTAAATTTCTATAATGAACTTGTCCATCTTTCACTTTGGACAGAACCATTAACTGTTAAAAGGGGTGCTTACCAAAAAGGGGCTGACTGAATGGCGAACAGTTCAAATCATGATCAGACTGCACGGATGTGCAGGCTGATCATGATCTACACTGGTCACAAAAGTAACTTTTTAACGAAAGGCGATGAGGGGTTTGTTGGACTTCGGGACGCAAGAAATGAGTGGTTTAGGAATATGTTGGGTGTTAATGCGGAAGTTAGCACTGCAACGTAGTAAAACGAGGTTTTTATAGCCAAACATAGTTTAGAAATGCATACTAATAGCTGGGAGATAGGTGGAGATAGTCAACGATGAACGTCACTGAACATCAATGGACTGACAACTAACTGTTTGATATAATTTGAAATAGAGACTTTTGCTTATTATGAGGCATTACATGCAAAATAAATCCTTAAGTTCCTCTTATCCTTGAAATAAACAAAGTATTCGTCTATTTATTAACTCTTTTTCAACTTTTACTTGTCCCAGAGGTCAAAAAGTTTATTTTTATAGAAAAGCCAAAGTGATATGCTGCTGTTCTAGATACGCCTTTACTGTGTGGTTCGTTCAGTGTTCCAATTATCCATCTCATTTAGTCAAAGACTGCGTCAGTTTTCGGCTTTTCGGTGCAGAAAACGGTATAAGTTGTACCTTGATTCGTAAAGAACGACATATTTGTATAAACTTACTTTTGATACACACACACCCTTTTAAATCCAATGTACCCCCTTTCAATTATGTTGAAAACTATTCTTCCAAACTGCAAATTATGTTATTTGAATTTTGACATTCTTTGGTTAATTTTCTGTATACAAAGATAAATTTATGTTTTTTTCGGTACTCATTCTTCACAGAGTTTCTATTGTGACAAGGTCCGCTCTGTTTGCGAAGAGCACACAGTTACGTAAAAAACAAGTTTGTTTTGTATAATATGATATGTACATCTATTATTGTCTGCTTTAGATAATTCAGGTTCTTAAGTAGAGGTCTTCACTCATTTGATTTGATCAAAATGTTTACTCCTCTACTAGAAAAATTCTTCACATTTTATGTTAACTGCAACGTCACTGTCATGCAAATTTCAAAGGTAGTCGCGTACTACTTTGTAGCTCTCTTTTTTTTGATACAGGCAAACCCGTTCGTAAAAAAAACACGCATAAAGAGTCAAATAGTGGTCTGTATATCGAGGTGATTCTTTATAAATGATTAATGGGCAGGAAACTAGCGGTTTTTATAGGGTCAAGTAGTATTTGTTCATAGCGTTCGTCAGCGCAGGTTTGACAGTAAATTACTCTCACTGTAATCGTTTTAGGAACACAGTTCATTTATTTGAGAGAAAACTATATTTGTATATAATTATGAAGTATTGCTGTCCAATTTTTCAGTTTCAACCAATCATAATGCTGGAATGGACGGTGTTTAATGTTTAAAACACTTCATTGTGTATATGATAATTAACTGGAGTAAATAAGACCACTTGAATAAAAAGATCACCAGATTGTATTAATGTAGGTATATTCCTAAAACTTTGTCAAAAATAACTTACAAACTCATGCAAGTTTCTCTTTATTGTACATACTCGAGTATAAAAAAATCGCTTTTCATAAATAATATACATGTATCTTCTCAATATGTACAGAAAAAATGCCATGCAGTGAACGCAACAGGTAGATTTATTCCAGCAAATATAATTATATAACACAATTTAAGGCAAAGTGCGGGTCCTGCTCCGGGCATTATTTTATGCACTTGAGGATACTCTGGTAGAACTATCGAGTTTCAAGCCTCATCATAAAAATAATTTATCTGTTGCTGGGATGTGAGGGAGCGGAGGCGGGGGAGGGTGGCTAACGTGTCTTTTCACTCTTCCACAACTTCTCCGGCAGTATTCAAAGGGGAAAGACAATACGTTTAACTCACATATTCACAACAGCATGTGAAACGTATCTATTAACGTTTTTCGCAGAACGCACCTTAT
This sequence comes from Mercenaria mercenaria, assembly GCF_021730395.1. Taxonomy (NCBI): domain Eukaryota; kingdom Metazoa; phylum Mollusca; class Bivalvia; order Venerida; family Veneridae; genus Mercenaria; species Mercenaria mercenaria. Next base: position 85,772,336 of record NC_069364.1, on the reverse strand, counting down.
GCACCTCGCACACAGAACGAGCACACACTTTCATTCAAACTAATGATATTTTGATTGCATTTATAACATATGTTTTAACAGTTAGCACATTGTTCTTTTATCTCAAACAATAATCTCGAATAACAAGTTTAATTACCTATACGTAGACATGCAGCTTATGCTATGAAGATAAAAGCACATAAAGTGCTTCTTTGGGAACTCATGTTTTACTCGACTCATCAATTGGTGTACTTGTCTTTTGAATATTGAACACTTGTTCTCCAGATTTAATCTACAAAGTATAAGGGCTACAACAGGAAAGGCTTCAAGTACTGTGTATGCTTGATCGCGATATTCGATAAGGATGTATTCGAGATAACAGAAAATTTCTTTCATCGTTCATATACAGTCATATTTAATTCATCCTCAATTCATTTATGCCTGTTGGAGATTGATACATAACAGGAGTTTCAATACCCGTCTCTTCTTCTGTGGGTATTTATTCTTAAAAATATAGCCATAAGAAATTTATCAAATTGATAGCATCCTAGTAAAGGGTGTCATAATTAAATTATTAATTGATTAATTAAATCATACGTGATTTGTTGCTTACTAAATCATTTTTAGAAGAAGTACTATTTTTTCTTTGTTGTATCAAAACCGCTGTGAAACTTTATCATACTCACTAACATTATGTTTAATAGTAGCGGTAAAAGCTATTTCGTAAACTTACTTACCTATACCAAAGTATGAATAGTTCGCTGCTTATCATGTTTATTACATTTAATCTATTACCTCCCTTTATTTAACTGAAAACACGAAAAAATAGCGTGACATGAAAATTTCATATAGTCACGATACAACGTTTTGATAGTATCGGAAAAAACTATTTCACATACTAATCTCTATCAATTTATGAATGATTCGTTGCTTATTACATTTATTAGATTAATTATTATTACCTCCCTTTATTAAATCTTGGAGCCAGATGAAACTTTATATAATCACGAATATAAAATTTTAGTAATATCAGCAAAAGCTGCTATGATATGAATGACTCGTTCATTATAACTTTTATTACTCGCATTATTAAGAGAACATTTTTCACTGTGTGTAAGATATTTAATATGAAATCAGACTACGTTATTAAGACTGTAATTTGTATAAATGGAGCCGCTCTGCATGTTGGCGATATATAAATGATATCAAGTCGTATCTTTAATCTGTTAGCCAGAAATCAAAATTGACGGAGGGCATTTAAGACGAAAATTAATGTTGTACATACGATTACAACAGGGATCTATTTCACTTAAAAGAGATATAAAACATCCTAGAAACCCGATATGATTTGGTTGGAGATAACAATTATTGGCGACATAAGACTGGGGTAGGTGAAATCATTTCAAGGTCTTTTTAGTTGATCCAACTGGCGCTCCCTTAAGTTTAGATAATTTGGACAAATACAGACAGGTATAAAACACTATTATATTACGAGATCGCACAAAAAAACTGCATATACTCCTGTTCTTGACCCATTGGTCACTGAAGGGCTTTGGAACCTAAGTAACACATTAATATAACTCAACAAATCTTACGTTTCATGTTACCTACCCTTGGCAGTAACACTGTTTTTCAAGAACATACAAATTAAAGCCATTAAAAAAGCATCCAGATGTGACATAGAGATGGTTAGCTAATTAATGTTTTTATACTTAACAGTAAAGACAACATGAATCTGGAAACAACTCAACTCTATTTTCCTCTCTCAGATAGACTAAATACGCATTTTTGCCAATTAAAATAAGAACTCGACAGTAATGAAATGAATTGCCTATGTATGCAGTTATATTCTGGCCCTATCATACGTGAAATTAAACTTTAGATGAAGATCGTATAATTGAAAAAGATGTAATAAACTGTCTTTTACACGATTTTTTTATAACTGCCGATTGGCAACTGTCAATAAAATTTATTAGTTTATTCATTGACTCGCACTGAAAATCCTGTCTCTCTGCATACTAGTAGTCAAAAGTCTGAGATGAATTTATAAAGTGCTATTAAAGAGGATTTTACAGCAGAATCAACTGCAACTGGATCACTCGGCACAAAACAGAACAGAACAGAACTGATATATAGAACATATATGAAAGGTTTAAACAAGGTGCATCATCATACAAAGTGCAAGACGAATCAAATATTGTCTACAACATCAATCTATCCGCGTACTTCATATTAGACGGCTTAAGTGTTTTATCGCCTGATGAAAGTAACGAATGAGCTTGCATATTTTTATAACGTGTATTTTGTAAAACGTATGGTGGTTAAATGAAATGCACTTCTACATATTTGTGGTTAAATACAGAGTAATTTTTTCTATGTATTTCATTAAGGACTTCCCGTTAACATAAAATAAGCACTTGAAACGGTCATTTGAGTATGTTATTGTAGGTATTAAAGCACAGTGTACACAGTAAACAAGCCGCCCAGTCGGCTCAGTTGTTTGACCACAGACGACAAGAGTTTGGCTCTTGTACCAGCCGAATGTGCCCCAAGACGATCTGACAAGAAGCAGTGTGTCTGAGGTCATTTTGTAATCCGCCCTTGATACAAGACGGGAAGTTGACAATTAATTGCAAAATACCAGAAATACTGATTAAGTTAAAGTTAAAAATGACATAAAGAAGCAATTGCTGCAATACACATATAATTCAAAGTAGTGAACCCGTTGTGACATACTGCAAATAACGTATTTTACGGAAAACCACGTTCGCGTTGAGCGGCATTTACGTTTGAAGAATACCAGATCGGCTAACGAAAATACTAACTGCACAGAAATTGCCCACGGTACCATTACCGGCCCACTACCTTAAATATCTTACAGTAGATTCTGTTTTTTTTTCTTTGGAATATAGATGTACTCAAGTGTACATCAAAAATTCCACTATACTTGTAAATCCTTTCGTCTCCGACAAGAATAAAACAAATAGATGAGTGCACTTAAGAAAGTCTTCCCTACTTAAATATCAAAAAACTGTTCTTAGTTTACTTATTGCCATTGCTATAATGTACATTTTAATATAGGAATTTATGATGATACCAGTGGAAAACACTAAAATCTTTCTATTACTGTACCAAACTTATTGTAAAATCATAAACGCTTGATGAAAATTCAAATTTAACTAATTGGACAGTTGTTAAACACTTGAAATTACATACAAAAATCTATTTTATTTCTAAGTTTATAGGATTGCAAAATTCCATCTGTATAGCCTAATCATAAATTTATTCAATATTCAGCATAATATATCAATTACTTTTAAATACAAACATGAAATGCACTTTATTCAATTACTAATTAGACAAAAAATATTGAAGCATGTGCGTTTAAATTGCCGCATTAAACATTCAATACACTAATCACTAGTCAAAAATAGCTGCTCATTTTCTAGTAACAGACACTGGCACTTTGTAAATACTTGTAGGATAATGAACAGATCTAAGAGTTAATAAGCATGCATCTAACTAAACAGTTCACATGTCAAACAATAAAACTAGTAATGAGAAATATAAAAGACATAAAATACTTAAGATTCCCCATCCTAAACAAGAGCAAAATTTCTAAACTCAAAAATAATGGCTTGGGGAGCAGCTGCATTCTAATTAGCTATTCCAAATATTGTCAAGAATAATAGAACATTATTATAAACGCGGAAGAATTCTAGACTAAAAGTAATAATTCGAAGGTTTTCTTTACTTTTCGCGGAATTTCAAATGTACGTATTTTAATAATGTACTTAAAGCTAGAAATAGTACAAGAAATATATACCAATTTACACCACGTGTGTGTGATAATGTTTTTCCTTTAGAAGAAAAAATCATCAAATTTACGGATTTAATTTCAATTCTGTTGCCCTATCACATAAAGTATTCTAGTTATTCATATTTTTTGTATAAAAATTGTCATCTGTCTTGTACTTTTTTAAAAAAATTATCAATGAATATAACTAGGCAGCTATCATATAACAGCATAAGTAGTTACTAACTCTAGTTATGAAAATTGGGTTCTTTTCCCGCGGCGAGGCGCATTAAATTTGTCTGATCAAGCTGGGCTAGGAAAATAGGAAGCAAATTTGACAAATGACCACAGCCACCAAAACTATCTGTCTGTACACATACATAAACAAGTCTCCTCTGTAATTATCGTCTTATATTTCCTTAAATATATAATCTTAAGGTGTGAAATTGCACTGATTTATATATAAATATAACATTCACTTTTTTATACCATTAAATACCATAAATCAAAAGTAATTGGGAAAATGTATGCTCTTCTTTAATACATTCAAACCTGTCTATATAGACCACCCTTGGAAAATGAAAAAAATGGTCTTTTCTGACAGGTTGAGTCTCAAAACATGTAAGTTTGCACACTGTTTGGTTAAACGGATAGAGGAAATAGTGGCCTTCATAAAGCAGGTTTGACAGTAGAGTTTTTTATTCGGAGGTGGACTTCTGCACAGGTTTCACTGTAACATAGTTTTTCTCTTAAATGGAATCCGTAAATAATATGAATTGAATAGACTGTCATAAAAATTGTCCCTATGGTAAATTAGTGCATTGAATATGGGCAACAAGTGAAAACGTTTGATTTTTTTTAAACCTGACAAATCGATAACTATGAAGATATGAAATAAATACGGTTTACATGTTAGGAATATTAATTTAATGCAATGGCGCACATTTCCCATTCCTTTAACTAATTTGTAGCAACAAGTCTACCCTTTGCATATAAATGATACTTCCAAAGTTTGCGATTTAATTCCTTTTCAAAAAAGTGACATTTTCATGAGTATAATTTCGTAACTTCCTTAGTAAGATTGCGTTACATTCAAAGCAAGGACGACTTAAGCCGAAAAAAAATCATTTTTCAATTTACATTTTCTTTCAATTTGTAAATATTTCTCTAAATCTCTATATGACACTTTCGTGGTACATCAGCGATGAAAAGAGTTCGTGCTGGGGGCATACGCGGCGTAAATAGTCCATATCTGGTGCCAGCTGAGTTTTTCACAATACGTGTCATGCGCACCAGTGACAACCCGCCTCCGCGCACGATAATGCAGCACCACCGAGACTGCTGTGTAATGTAGTATTGATGCCTCAAAGGGGATTACTTTAGATCTACACCACAACATCATTTTTAAGAAAGCGATTTTATAAAGTAACAAAAATCGAAATCAGTTGTTATCAATAGTATGACTGAAGGAACAACTAGTTTGCTTCTGTCTCGTATCAAAATTTTTCAGTGTGACTAGAGCAGAGAAGAGTTGGGGTTTTTTTTGTATCAAAACAGACTTCACAGATGTTTTTTGTGTGTTTTTGATAAACAGATGCCACCTTAAAGCACTTAAACAACTTTTAAGTAATATTAAAGATGTAATTACTAGCAAATGAATGTATTTTCGATATTTCGAAAATAAGACAAACCTGGAGGTGTGCCCCTTTAAAGGCAAAACATTCTGCTGTTTGAAATGTATCAATGCGCTTTGATGCTGAGAAGTACTATACTAGACATTTATATCCTACTTAAAAGACAAAAACTAAAGGAAACGGCCTCCTTTTGAAGATAGTAAAATATGAACAACGAGACATACGTAATTAGCAAAGCCAGTGGAACACAATAAAGAAAATTGATGCGCATAGAGATCTAGGTAGTTTTTGCCTTACGAAACGGTTTGCTAATCATTTGCTAATTACTTTTTCAATTACCCGTTGAATATAGTTCCTTATGTTTTATGCCCGTGTCTTCTATCACTTGTACTGACAAAGTTTCATCACCCCACATCGTTAATGGCGCGGAATGCTTCAGTTTTTATCGATCAATGTCTCTGCAGCCGATCAAGTTGCTATTTGAGCCGACGCGAGGCGTGAAATTAGACACACTTTTTAATTGTTAAAACATAAAACAAAGCTTTTTACAAGAAAAACATACGTCTCTCCAACCAGGCAGTGATTGATGAATTGAACAAGAGGGCCATGAAGGCCCTGTATCGCTCACCTGACCTATTGACCTAAAGATCATCAAGATTAACATTCTGACCAAGTTTCATCAAGAATGTTCATTAATGTGGCCTCTACAGTATTAACAGCTTTTCTTCTTGATTTGACCGTGACTATTTTTGACCTAACATGTCTAGATTCGAACTTGACCTAAAGATTCATCAGTTTAAATTCTTAATTTCATGAAGATACAGTCAAAATGTTGGGCTCTAGAGTTTAACAAGCTTTTCCTTTGATTTGCCCCATGACTAATCTTGACCAACTGACCAGATTCGAACTGACCTAAAGATATCAAGTTTAATATCTGACTAAGTTTCATGAAGAATAGTCAATAAATGTGGCTCTACACTGTTAACAAGCTTTTCCTTTGATTTACTAGTGACCTAGTTTTTGACGAAGCTGACCCAGTTTAAACTTGACCTAAAGAGCATCAAGATAACATTCTGACCAAGTTTCATTTACATATGGTCATAAAATGTGGCCTCTACAGTGTTAACTAGCTTTTCCTTTGATTTGACCAGGTGACCTAGTTTTTTAATCCTACATGACCCAGATTCAAACTGGACCTTAAGATCATCAATATTAACATTCTGACCAAGTTTCATGAAGATATAGTCATAAATGCGGCCTCTACAGTGTTAACAAGCTTTTCCTTTGATTTGACCTGGTGACCTAGTTTTTGACCCCAGATGACCCAATATCAAACTCGTCCAAGACTTTTTTAAGGATAACATTCTGACTATGTTTCATTAAGATTGGGCCAAAATTGTGACCTCTAGAGTGTTAACAAGCTTTTCCTTTGATTTGACCCAGTGACCTAGTTTTTGACCCCAGATGACCCAATATTGAACTCATCCAAGATTTTATGGAGGGTAACATTCTGACCAAGTTTCATTAAGATTGGGCCAAAAATGTGACCTCTAGAGTGTTAACAAGCTTTTCCTTTGATTTGACCTGGTGACCTAGTTTTTAACCCCAGATGACCCAATATCGAACTCGTCCAAGACTTTATGGAGGGTAACATTCTGACCAAGTTTCATTAAGATTGGGTCAAAATTGTGACCTCTAGAGTGTTAACAAGCTTTTCCTTTGATTTGACCTGGTGACCTAGTTTTTGAACCCAGATGACCCAATATCGAACTCGTCCAAGATTTTATGGAGGGTAACATTCTGACCAAGTTTCATTAAGATTGGGCCAAAAATGTGACCTCTAGAGTGTTAACAGTCAAATTGTTGACGACGGACGGACGGACGGACGGACGGACGACGGACGACGACGGACGCCGGACACAGGGTGATCACTAAAGCTCACCTTTGAGCACTTCGTGCTCAGGTGAGCTAAAAAGTAGAAAAACTTGGATCATTTGTACAAAAAAACAATATCGTTGATGAAAGACTATCTTACGGGGTGAAAGGGGAGAAAACCGCGGGGAGTTTTAAGTTCCATTTACAGCCGGCAAGGTTAACCTCAAGCAGAACTTCCGGGCTGACAATGGCTGACAGAAAATAATCCACATTTTTCCACCTTTATTGATATATGTTGATCTGTAGCTGTTTTTTTGTTCTTTTATTGTGAAATTGTGGTGGTATTGTCAAAACGAAATAAAAATATAAATGAACATTTATATTAAATTACACATATTTGTATTCGTTTTTTGCTGTCACTTTTTGAAAAAGGTCCAGTGTAAAGATGTTATTGTAGTTGTTTTGAGGAATTTATCAAAATAAGAAATCATTCTTTTTACTGAAATAGGCCTGGCCATGTATGACAACTTTGGGAGGCTGAGCATCGAGCAGCTACCTTAAAAGATATTAAGCGAATAAACGTTGCGTAAATAACTAAACTAAACGTTTGAACTAAAAACCGGATCCGCAAATAATCAGGTCAAGGTCAATTATGCATAACTTTCACTTCTGTATGAAGGAAAACATCTTGTGTATGATATGTATGCACTTTTTTGTGCCGGCAAATTTTCAGCATTACTTGCAACTCTGTAAAAATCATTTGTCGAATTTTTGATTCGTCGAACAGTCACTCATTTTTGACTATTTACCATGCAGAAAAATCCGGGAGGATTAAGATTGTAGTTGTTACACAAATAAGTTACAGTTTGAATTTTTTAATCATAAAGAAATGTAAAATAAGTAATATTTAGAATGTATGATCTATATTTATATAATTAATGTGTGTATATAGACGCATAACCAACTCTTTGATGTCTAGATCATACCTGATGTCACTGTTTGGATATATTAATCAAACTTCGAGAGTTTAAGTGGGTTTTGTCAAACTCTCGGGGGCGTTTGTGCATGCTTGATATCTTCGCATCCTTTGGCCAATCTTAATAGATTTACAAAGATATATTTTTGTAAAATAAAATAAGTCTGTAACTTCAAGTTTACTTTACGTAGTTCGATCTGAAGTTAGGCAAAACAAAAAATGTTGGTCAGAACGAAAATGATCATCCAACTATAAATAATACACTTCAGGAGGGTCAAAATTGTTTAATGTGATAATAAGATTTATGTAAGAAATGTATTCTTGTATTTCTACTTATGAAGTGTAGGCTTTGCTCACAGGTAACCACGGTATGTGATGCTAATGCCCCTGGTTTACGAACATGTGGGCATTGCCATGTTTCCATGCAATATTTCGGATATGAAACAAAAAATTGCCATAATCACCATTAATGTTAAAAGATAAGTTATCAACAGAATTATAACTCACTGGCCGGATCTTATACACGTAATTTAACTATAAGCTTGATTTATTCATATCAAAATTATTATGCAATTTTATCATATTACTCCACTCGTACGGGTTACTTGCCGCGACACTGTCTTTTGTGAATTCGAATTAAAGGAGACTTATATTTTATCATAAATGATCAATGTGAATGTCTCATGTTGGGAAAAGAGAGATCGTCGTCCATTTGATACAATCAAGATGTGTCAGTGTGAGTGTACACACCGAGGCTTCAAAGAAACTTTCTGTACAGATCATACACAATACTAGAAAATACTGGCATTTTTAAATGACCGCCTACTGCCATTTTAATAACGAAATGATTCATCATTCAGAAAGAAATAAATATCTAATTCTTTTATTCAAATTAAATATACCCATGACACTCGTATTTTGGCAGTCATCATTTAATATAGATGAAAGCTTATTGTTCGAATGCCATTTGTTACACAATTACTATTTGTATATGAAAATGTTACACTTTTTGTCCTAGCTGTAACAGCGAACTGCAAGCTTGTGGTAAACGTTACAGCACTTATTACAAGTATCTTGCATGATTTCAGCTCAAAATTTACGAAATATGTTGTAACTTATAACTAAATGCTGTTACATTTGCAACAAAGTTGTAAAAGTCGCCGTTAGCTGGTACAGTCAGGACAAACGGCGTTACCAGCAACCGTTACATATCGTGACTTTGTAACGAAATATATTACCGTATTCATAATTAAATGGGCGCACTACCTTCAATACTCCTCTTCCATTTTAAAATATAATATCGAAAAATGCAAACAGGCAGTAAAAATCCATCAATTTGTGGTAACCTAAGTTTTTTGCATTGTCAACAACTATTACCCTTGTACTGTATTTTCGCTGGATTATGCTGTGTTCGTAAAATGGTGATTTTAATACAAGCGATTATGCCGAACTATATTCAACTAACATCTGCATGTACTTTAAAGACACACACAAATTTACGTTTGATACCATTCATGTAGGGTCAAAATATTGAATAGCGGGTGAATTCATTAAACTGTCTATATTTGGAATATAATTATTTAAGTAAATATAATAATACAATACAACTTGTAGCACCTTTTAAAGTAAACAAATTTACGATGAAAAAGCATGCCCTACATTTTTATAAATATTTCAACTTTTTGAATTAAGACTGATATGTGAAGTGAAGACGTATTATAGTGAAAAGGCAATTTTCAGAACGAGGTATACTGTGGTTAGTTAATTTTCATCAATGACATTGCTTGAACAAATGTCTACATAGACGGTCAGGGTTAAGATTCTGTCCCAACTAGTGTGTCTTATAATGACGCCGATTTGTATGTCGAGGAGTTCCGAGTCCAGGGCCATCAAACCAATCTAAAAACTCCGGCGTCTGACTGCCTGATATTGAACTCGCGGTGTAAACTGACCAACAACATAACTTCATTTGGATAACATGTTATATAATCTTGGGTGTTGAATTCGACAAACCCCATGTGGCCAACGTTCTCCACAACGATTATACTGAATACAAAGTATATTACAGGCTTACTAAGTACATTAAGCGCTAGAACGTTTCATTCTTTGTTTGCCCACATACTGATATAGTTCGTTTCTGAAAATCCTTTTTTCACTAAGCTTATACCGGCAAAATATTTAATGGGGAGAATGAAAAAAAGAAAGATTTAGAACATTCTATAAAACAGTACTTTAACGTGATGGGGTGAATAATTTTTGATTCTAAAGATTAACACCAGTTTATTCAGTCTTTTTCTTCAGAATAATCATTTGTTCGGATCAGGGAAAGTTGTCCGAGTAAGTATACGAAAACTACGGAAGCTTGGAAGAGCCGTAAAAGTATCATTCCATACTGGCTTATCCAGGGAGGTGTTTTCCAGGAAAATTTCCTTCCATAGGTTGCCCACGGGGTGTCTTTTGAGACGGCTTGTCCAGGGAGGTATTTTCCAGGAAAAATGCCTCAGTTTGTCCAGGGGTGAGGGAGTGAGGGGGGGGTCTTTTGAGACAGCTTGACCAGTAAGTAACCCGTAATTACCAGTTACAAATGCACTAATAAAAACCAGTTAGCATCTGGTAATAACCAGTTAGGAACTACTAATAACCAGTAAGAAGAAACCTATAATCATCAGTAAGAAAACCATACTGATGTGACCCTTCCAGGGTTCCATAGAAAATCAACGGTTTTATCTATATACTAAAACACACAAATACGGATGTGCAAGACAAAATTGAAGAGGCGGTTGGTTATGTCGGCCAAAATATCTCCTCCAGTCCTCGCAGCACATAATTTGCAAACACAAGTACACACATACCATACGACAATGGTATAATTGTACCAACGTGAAATGAGCCATGATGATAGGCATGATTTGTAAATTATGACATTTTATTCCTATCGTTAAATGTCTACAGGTATTCTTATTGAATAAAACAGATAATAAATGACGGTACGAAATTGCTGAATAAAAAGCGTGGCCAATTATGACACACCTGTCAGGGCTTTGAGGGGGTTTCAGTTTATGTAATTATTCGGCTGTATTCGCTTGAATTTTTAAAAGGTCTAGGTTATTAAGTATAAATGTTCCTCATAAAATTTAGTTGTCAATATTTTCATTATGCAGATATTTCGGCATATCATAGTGACAAACATATTGACGACGACGAAAACGTATGATATGAGCAATTAATTTTATATTATTGTTCTTCTTAGGGGTCTTTTCTGAACAAACTGCACATAAGTGAGCGATCACAGTCTTTATAAACAGACTTTTGGACTGATGTATAAAAATTTGTACAAATATTTGTTCGTTCCGTTATAATAAAACCTGCGCTAAAAATCACATGTCAACAGAGGCCATTTTTGACTATATAAAGTCCATTAGAACAATTTCCAGATTAAACATTTCCAGTCCATTTTGACCTGTACATAAAGTCCAATTGTTCCATTTACCTAGTTTAAACATTTCCAGTCCATTTTGACCTGTACATTAAGTCCACGTTTCATTTCCAGTTTAAACATTTCCAGTCCATTTTGACCTGTACATAAAGTCCAATTGTTCCATTTACCTAGTTTTGACCTGTATATAATGTTCATTTGTTCCATTTCCAGTTCAAATCTTTTCCAATCCATTTTGACCTGTATGTAATATCCATTTGTTCCATTTCCGGTTTAAAACTTTTCCAGTCAGTTCTGACCTGTACATAATGTCTATTAATGACCTGTATATAAAGACCAACTGCAATCAACTACAACAGTCTCACTCATCAAAGCGTTGCCTTCACATTTTGAATGGGTTTAAAAATCTATGAAGTTTCAACAGGGACAGAACAAGTCCTGAACAATTTCACCAAGTGAAAAAAATATTGAAAAAAGATTAGATCAAGTAATCGACATTTTTTCCTAAACTGAACTCATGCATGAACCCTCAAAATGGTAGTTCTGGGCTGAGCGTTTAAACGTATATGGCATTGAGGCCTGCTTCGTCTGAGGATGGCAATGGAAGTGTGTATGTTGACTTGTTGAGTTACTCGTGTTTTATTGCCCAAATGCGCAATCAGTGCTTGTTTGTCTCTGGTCGAATCGTCAATTCCTTACGAGCTACCATGGTAGCGATGGTCGAACAATCAAAGTAGACCTGTGCTCCCCGCCTACCTTAAAAAAAGATTTGTTTAAAATGGCATATCCTGGGCGTTAAGTAGATACCATAATTTAATGTAAGACTTCTTTAAGGGACAGGTGTGTTATGCACTCACATGTTCTTTCAGCCCTTTCAGTTTGTTAATTTGATAAGAAACATATAAGAGACCACTTGTTCAATCCTTAACCCAAATACTAGAGCCCAACAGTACTTATTAATCATTTTAGGTTTTATTTTTTATCACGGTCATTTATTTAACCTTTCGGAAAAAAGATATTCACTATAGAAAAATAACACCTTGAAATTATCGACAAACGATAAAAATGTTTTCGTTGATCGCTTCGCCCCCAATTGCCGGAAAATTAATGACCCAAAAGTCGGTTCACACATGTATGTGGACCTGATATTTTTGTATCATCTAGAATGGACAAAACTTCAAAGGTATGTGACTGAAAACTTGAGAGATTGTCTATCAAAAATTGATACTAATCAAAGAAGCAGAAGTTGTAAAACTACATGTTATGTATTAGTGAAAGTAGATGAAAAAAGGTCTTGTAGGTGACGAAATTTACACGGCTATAAACAAGATTGCTTCCAAAAAAACTTTTCATAATATAGTTTGCCACTTATATGACTGATTCGCTCTTAGATATAGATAGAATCAAGTAAAATATCTAGACCAGTTTACTCATACGTCACATTTCAAGTTGTTGTAAGCTACAGATTTATATCATTTTATGAGTCTTCCAGCATGATATAACCAAACGTGCCCACAACTTGAAATACACCCATTGCTTTGCAGATCATATGTGGTCTAGTGTTGGCCCCTCTCGTCTGTTAAAAATGACATTGAATGGATTACCAAACCAATAAAGTGTTCCACGGCAGCAACTAAAGAGATACCTATGGTTACATGGTCATCGAGCTTTCCGATTTATCTATAAGACAATGATTGCCAATGCTGAAAATGTCATCCCCAGACAAGTATAGAGAGGGATCCACGAAAGAACAATTAAGGCTTAACATAGGCGTAATCGAAACAAATATATTTCCGTTTGTTAAAATGTTCTCCCCAGAAGGTTAGCGTACCCGGAAATTTTTACAAATCGAATTACGTCCAAAGTTTTGTCTTCTATTCAATGGTAGAATCAATCTCACAGATCGAACTGACTTGTCAAATACGGTATTACTATAACATATCTCTCTCGCTAAAAAAAAAACTTAAAGTCGTGAAATTCTTTCGCAGGAAGAAGTCTAATGATGTTAGCTGGGAAAATGCCTGGTTGTATACGTGTGTGTCTTTTGTCGCCATTAAAACTTACAACACATCTTGATGCATGATACGAGATAATCATAAGAGCAAAGAGATAATCGTACCATATTGATACGTACGATCACACGGATGAAGAAGTAAAGAGAGCTTTTATCAGTTGGACTAATATAACAGTTCACCGTGTATTTTTGTGATTTTGTCAGTAAGGAATCGTTTGACATGACCCTAAGATATTAATACTCCATTCGTGTTTGTTTTTGTCAGACGGGTACACAAACATATTTACGTTGGATAATTTATCTTGTAGATAGGCCGAGATAATTAAAAATGGAGCTGAGAACCCTACTGTGAGGTTAAGTCCCCGGATTAATCTAATGTATATTTTCTTAAAGGATTGCCAGAAAATGGCGAAATTTTGCTTTGATTCGATGAATACATTGAATAGACTGTTCTTACGGCAAATTCAGGGGTGTTCTTCGTGTCTTTGATGCTATTCGGGCACATGGTTAACATTGATGAAATATTCCTTCAAACACTTGAGACGACGTTGAGGGAAATATTACATACGGACAAAGTTTCTATATAGAATGTGATCCTAGAAATAATCGCCTGTGTTAATGAAAAATCATCTCTGTGCAAAACAAGTTTAAATCGCTTTTCAACAACAGACGGCGTAATAAAGAAACAATTAACATACAGATATTAAACAAAATTAGACTCTCAAAAGGCCATCAAGAATACTTGTTTCAATTCTATTCATTAGAGTTTCTTTTTTTTTTCATTAATATTTTTGTTTTATTTTTGCTACTTCAAACATCCAAAGAAAACTGAATAATGTACATTCTATTCTTTACAAGAAAAGAAAACCCATTTTTATCTAATCTATGGCTATATATTCTTAAAATCAGACGATTCTTCGAATGATAAAATTAACTTCACGAAAGAGAAAGTGGTATAAACGCATAATTTTCTATAATTATAGGATGATTTGTCTGACATCAAACGCTAAACAGATGTAATAAAGGTAAGAACTAACCTGTTACATGTTTCAAACCCACAGTGAAAAACAAATGAATGTCAGTCATACTGTCTTTATTGTATCAGTGTTTTCAAGGTCCTATGAATGAACGTTTGTTCAGCAACAGTATCATCCATTCATCAAGGTTAAAACAGCTCATCAGTATTACATATATGTTCCTGAAGGTGACTGCATTTGAAGGAAGTCAGTGATTTGGTTAGTTTGTTTGTTTGTTTATTTTTTAGTCATACCGGTATCTTTTATATTATTCCAGCACTATATGATGCAGAGAGACCCCAGGCGACCCTCAGGCACGGAAACGGTTCTGGATAGAACCACTGACCCTCTGCAAGCCAGCGGGATAGCTTCCTCACAGGTAAATGTGTATAACTTTGTGACAGGGCGTTTCGGAGCATGAAGAATGAAACATTGTTGAATAAAATATGACCACTGCAAATGTGACTTGACTGTATGTAGCAGCCAGTAATGTACTGATGACACTGGCCTTTGTAACCCTTACACTAAAAATGCAGATCGAGGCTTCACCATTGTATATGTCTGTCGCCGTTAATCAATGGGCGACTCTTCCAGAAGAATTTAGTTACGGAGTCTCAAACACATGACCCATGGTTTCGTACTGCGCTTTTAACCGTTTCTATTAATACAGTAGATCATACGAGTTTGCCGATGACGTCAAACAGAGCTAAAATTCTTTTGCCTCATAGATATAGAACGAGTTAAACCATTCTTCGTAATATATAATTATAAGTTTAAACTGTCATAATTAGCTGCGCAAATACGAAAACTATTTCCAAAGCATTAAACTTTGTTTGTTAATCTTTTTTGTTATTATCAAACAGAAATGTTGAGGGCGTTCGCTGCTTCATAAAAGCCGTTGAAAGGCCCAGTTCGATATCAAAAGAATATTTCTATATTAAAATATAGACCAAGTATGGTGTCAATAAAAATTAGCACTTTTAGTTAGGAATACAATGTAAATTCCTGAAATTAAAGAATAATGTATAGATTTTAATGTTATTATCTGGACCTCACAGCAGCGTGTAAATATTTAAAATGTCTCCAAAGTTATCTTCGACTTCCGGACCTAATGACTTGATGATATCATGTGATATTTTAGAAACGCGAGTTTGTAAATGTACACTAACGACCAGTTATAGACCTTTTGGTATAATGATATTTCTCTGTGAGCCAGTAATTGTTATGCACCGGACTAAGAAACCAGGGATTGCGAGTTCGAGCCTACCAACAAAATTTACTGACAGAGACAGTCTATCGAAAAGTCTTAAATCCTCCTGAGTCATTGGACGTTTAACCCCTGGTACATAACAAAAATGATTTTGTAGCGTATGGAATTGGAGCGGAGCCGAAATAGCAATCGACAAATTCCCACCGGTAACGTAGTCTCTGTGTAGGTGATTTCAACGTTTCTTGGTTAGAACGGTACACCATTTGCTCGTATGAGCTACATAAAATACCGAAGAATGCCGGATCAGCACTTTTAACATACGTCATCTCATGGAAAATGCCGATTGTAACTACGAGTTCAATTTACTTCTATTGTTAACCGTTAAGCGACTAAATAAAAAAAAAATGAGCCGCGCCATGAGAAAACCAACATACTGCGTTTGCGACCAGCATGGATCCATGCCAAGCTGCGCATCCGCGCAGTCTGGTCAGGATCCATGCTGTTCGCTTTTAAAGCCTATTGCAATTAGAGAAACCGTTAGCGAACAGCATGGATCCTAACCAGACTGCGCGGATGCGCAGGCTGGTCTGGATCCATGCTGGTCGCAAACGCATTATGATGGTTTTCTCATGGCGCGGCTCACTGATGCGCATCTTTACACTCATGCACATTTTAATTGGTGAGTTGTGAATCCACCCACACAAGACTACATGAAAGTTCTCAAATCTTGCGATCATTGCATTTTAATACATTATTTGATCACTTTAATAATCCTTTTAAACCATTTTAAGTTGTAAAAACAGATCAAAGCTTTCGTATGATAACTCTTCCTTACTTTTTAACCATGCGTGAACAGACACTTGCAGTATTAACAAATTTCTTTAAAATTTAATGCACGTAGAATATATTAAACGTAAAAATGATATCTACCCGGTATTAAAGAGTTTAAAAAATAAAAGTCTTTGATGATGAAAGCGGTTTCTGCAATTTCTGTGTGAATCATATAAAATTAACGGAGTGATATAGCGACTGTTTTCCTGGTGTGTGCATCTAGCATAGACTGATCAAGCGAGATAGATATCTCTATTTTTATAAAAAAAAGATATAAATCATTAAGATTAATGTGTCAGCCGGAGAGACTGATATAAACACGTTACAGAAAATGAAACTTGATACATAGGAAGACACCTATCGTTCTGACAATGGTCTGTCAATAAAAAAGATGTAACCATTTTCTTAAATTGAATAATTAACGTGTCCCGAATTATACACTTAATTAATTGACACGTTATCCTGAACGATTAGTAACTTACGAAAAGAAATACATTATTGCATTTATATTATGATTTTTACTTTTCCGTTTGACATATTAACCTACAAAAGTTAAACATTATAAAAAAGTGACCTTAATCTTGTCATATGATAGAAGATCAAATACTGATATATATTCAGTGTGTTCGTAGAAATTTGCGTACTTGATTGAAATAGTCTTGGTAGCAGTTTTGACTAATATTATGCTCATTTTGTCAGCATCTCTGATGTAAAAGTGTTTGACACTTTCAAGTTATCATTTGTGTCCAATATACCTCTACATCAGAATTATGTCTAGTTCCTACGGAAGCCTTGCTGTGACATGTGAAAAGACTTTTCATTCTATAAAAATGCGTTGATAAAAACCTCCACTGCTCTTAATTATGTCTTTCTCACGACATAATTACATGTCACATTCAGTCATCCGTATTTGTGCAGAAAACATATTCTAAGTACCAACTGACTGACTACAGTATTTAGGCCTTTTGACGGTCTTAATGATATATCTGACATTTATACCTATAACCATGAGTTTCTTGTTTACATTTCTGTATTTTATTTACAATATATAAATGTTAATAAGAAAATTTGTACAAAGATTTTCAATAAATAAATTTGAATCAGCGGTTCTACTGACACGGACTGTTTATTCAAACCGTGTAGTATAACATTTTAGTGTCAATTAAGAACGATTTTACGTCTTTGATTGCTGGTGAATTGAGAAAATCTACAAAACTCCAATATTTAATACATTAGAATTATTATTATATATTCTTTGTAACAATACAGGTGAACACTTTGGGACAACAATGACAGCGTTTTAATTAACAGACACTTCACAAAGATAATTACCAGGTGTTTAATTGTACGGATTTTGAAGTTTAAAAAATGGTTAATACAAATTTGCAACTTGTATTGTGCTACTTTAGTTAATGATATGTATTAAGTATTGAAGTTTTAATATGATTAGGTTCAAGAAGGCGAGAGAGGCACACAAGCGATCACGTGTGAGGTAATAAAAAGCAGACGATGGTGAAGATTTTGCTGTCAGAAAAAAGAGGTTTTTCTTGTTTTTGTTTACTGCGGTTTCGATAGTCAAAAATGAACGAAGACACAAGGTTCACAGTAAAGCTTTAGGCATAGACTGGCATCAGTCGTTAGAGTCCTTCAAAACAAATATCTCTACTATAAAATCCTCTCTGATAGCACTTTCTTGAAAATTTATAATATCTCTTATCTCTGACTCTTATGTGTTGTGATGAGCCTAGAGAGAAAATGGTTTTCTGAGAAAATATCAGTGTCAGTATGAAGAAAAAAATTAACATAACTACAGATTATTTGATCTCAGCAAGCTTTGTAAGTCTACTTTAGACAGTACATAGTTATTTAATAATGAAACTGCAACAGCTACGTTGAGTTGGGAACGGTTTTACAGGCCCGAAATCGAATATCTTAATCCGTC
Organism: Mercenaria mercenaria; assembly: GCF_021730395.1. Taxonomy (NCBI): domain Eukaryota; kingdom Metazoa; phylum Mollusca; class Bivalvia; order Venerida; family Veneridae; genus Mercenaria; species Mercenaria mercenaria. Next base: position 85,753,627 of record NC_069364.1, on the reverse strand, counting down.
TGCACAATATTTACGTGTCAGATAGTTTGGACCATTTTTATCCAGTGTTTGAATAAAGTGCGATTACGGCTAAATCAGCCAAATTTTATTTATGCTTTCAGTTCAAAAAACGTATTTTATACTTATATAACTGTTTAATATTTTACACATATTACTAGTAAATGACGCGCCGAGCAATAGACAAATTATCTGCTTGGTGTTAGACTGGCATCAGTCGTTATAGAGTCCTTTAAAATAAACATCTCTGCCATAACATCCTCTCAAACAGCACTTTGTGTGTGTGTGGTGGTGGTGGGGGGGGGGGGGGGGGGGGGGGGGGGATACAATATCTCTTATCTCTGACTCTGAGCCTAGGGAGAAAAGAGTTTTCTTAGAAAATATCAATGTCATTATAAAGAAAGAGCTAAACTTGATAATCGATTACTTGATCTCAACATACTTTGTAGTCTAGCCGGGTGACTGAATTATTGAGAAGGCGATTCCATTATTATTGTATTAATTGACAGACAAGTTAAAATAATAAAACTTGTGAACAAGTCAATGTACAGACTATGGTTGTTCCCCCGACACACAGCAATTAACCCTGCTGACCGGCTAGTTCCCCCGACACACAGCAACCCTGTTGACCGGCGAGTTAAATAGCAAAACGTAACGATTTCAAGGAAAGATAATTCAACATGAAAAGAGTTACGTTGTTTGTGATATCTGGTCTTGAGTTTTAAATGTAGTGATATATTAGATAACATCCATCTTTTAAGAGATGAAAACATGTCTTGACTGACGACTGCAAATTGACTTAATGCTGTGGAGTTTTTTGTTTTCAAAGGCTTAAGTAATACTATTTTATAACTCTCTTCCCCATTTATATAAACACAACCATTAAAGCTATTTTTCTCTTTTATTTAACTTACAAAAACACATTTAGTTATCTATGATCAAAACAAATTTACAAATTAATTAAGCAGTCTTTTCATCTTACACGTCAAAAGTCGATATTAAAGTAAATTATGACAGCTAAATGACTAAGCGAGTTTCCATTCTTTTCGGGGTATTGTAGGGTAGTGGTTTTAAAGTCACGGACCCGTAATAACATTCGACAATTTTTGCGCGATTACGTAGTGTCGTTTAGGTAATTTCGGAATTGTTTGGACGTAACTATAGCTCAACGCGCAATGGCTTTCTGTAGAAGTATGCCAAAATAGCATACGGGAACTGGATAATATAATGCTTATGTGATTATCGGTCAGCTGCCTGTTTTGTCTTTTCAGGAACATATGTCAGAGGTAGTCCTCAACTAAAAGACTAAACATTAATTCGCATTGACAGGCAATATACATAGTCTTCGGACAACACATCCAGTCAACTAACAGCAAAAATATGAAAATAAATCAACTGGTACCCATTGGCGGTTATGCATGATAAAACGTTACCGGAATCTGACGGAAGGAGCCGATAAGCTGCTATTTCCAAATTTGGTTCATTGTGAATGAAGTTTGTAATTCAAATTATGTAATAAAATTTGAAATCGATAGATATGACTATATACTGCATATAAACAATGCTCATTAACTGACAAGATAAACACTTCAAAGGAAAGAATGAGGCTTTGATAAAGGAATTAAACATCAAACATCTATCTATCTATCTATCTATGTTTCCAGACGAAAATAGCCTTAAACGCAAAACCTGGGGGGTTTGAACTGCGACTCAAGAACAAAAGCTACGTAACTTCGGAAGTGCAAGCGGTGCTCGAGGTACAGTATTTTATTGCAAGTTGCACGAACTTGTCATTTAACAGTGATGCTTTGGCGTCCTAAGTCTTTACCTGATATCATCTGTTTTGTTTTTCAACTGCTGTTTGTCACATTTCTATGCAGATGAGCACGTTTATCATTTCCGAGGTCGTATGTTGTTTCAATCATTGAAAGCCCCCGTACATGCTTTATTCATATATCGCCATAAAACAGCGTTTAAAGAGTGTTCTGTGCAAAGAAAATTGAATGATCGCACCTAAAGATGTCAACAAAACTGATCAGTCACTAAAATTAATTTACTAAGCATAAGATATCTTCTTCGTTGATGAAATTAACAAAATTAACAACTCAGGTAAACATACATATTTATTTCTTCCATTCCTGCGTCTCAAACAAGAGCATTGATTTTTTGTTTATTTGTTATACATCTATTTAACGTAACCCAATAACAACAACAATTTTAACTTGAGCTCTGCCAGTATGTGACAACCGTTGAAGATTCCCAACACCAGTTTTAACTTGAGCTCTGCCAGTAAGTGACAACCGTTGACGATTCCCACATGGATCAGAGGAGGAGAAATAGTCCCTGCTTGTATAGCTATATTTAGACAGAAAAAAACTTTGCCAACAAATCTCTTTTTTTTTCAGTTCAATTCAATTCAATTGTTCAATTCAATTCAATTCAATTCAATGCCGTCTATGCGAGCATGTATTCTTTGACTAAACCCGACTATCTCTGAAGGTACAATTCCCCCCTAAAGCTGAAATACTGTCAAACATGTATAAAACAGACAACATGGATGCTGCGGACGACAAGTTGAAAATAGAATGATAAGTTAGCTGACTGGTTGCTCAAAGTAAGCGGCTGCTTAATACAGGTTGTTGCAAAGACTGGTTCATCTGTAGTCAGCTGGTTCTTTCTCTATCACACCGAAAGAGAATGATTTATTTATATGAGATATCAATGAAATTCTAAACATAGCTAATGTTTTATAATGAACCTGTTAAAAATACGTTTTCGCAAGCTCGTGCACTGTAGTGCACTACGTTTTTACTAAACAACCCATTTATAGCTGTTAATTTAAGTGCATATTACCAAATCATCGTTAAAATAACACCTAATGGAACATTAATGGAGATATAGTATTCCACTGTAAATCTTTTTTTCTTTATATTGCTTACGCATGCGTATTGATAAACCAACATTTATAATAGCAATGTTGCCTCCTGCCTTCTGTTGGTGACACACGCCGTTCTAACAAAATTCCTTAAAATATTAATCCGAATTTAGGCGAATGTAGGCAATGGTACATATAATGGCATATATTGTGCTTTTTAATTTAAGAATTAGGTTCTTCTTGCCGATAAAACGTTTGAGGAACGTTGTTCACTATGTTTCAAGTACCCGGCACACATATTCTCCCCACAATATCAAAACATGCGTCGTCTTAATGACACTGTCAAAGTCTGTCGTATTGTTCCTGGGATTGTGGCATCTAACTGGGTATCTTTCACTGGGTCGTTGTGAAAAACACATTTCATTACATGATCGCTTTAAAATCTCACCTGCCTAGAAAAACTCGCTTTACACACTGGCATTTGAGGCAGTGCCGTAAAACTTTTACGTCGTAAGAAATAAAAGGTATAATTACTGTTACAGAACGAATTCATTGTATTCGTGTAATAAATTCCTAACTTGCGTTAACATCATTTGCAAGGGTAACTGTCTGTGTGTTTAATAGTTAACCACACAATAAGTAACATCTGTAAAATCCTGCTCGAAACAGAGCCTTTTTAACAACTTTATAAACAGACATAGCATCTCAATACTGACAAATTTTAATGGCATTTTATTACTTTTTTTATGATAACTTAGATGTTTATACGCTGTACCTATGAGCACAATCAATGTTCAACGAAATTTGACGGGTTTTTGTTACAAAACTAACTCAAATGCACCCGCGCAACACTTATAGTAAACGAAAATAAAACATTAATGAAAGTGTCACGGGTATGATTTATGTACGAAAAGTCTATCGAGGATCATTTATACCGAACATATTAAGTTTTTAATGATTTATTTGGGTCATACCTTTACGTAATATCTTGAAATCAATGTAGCCTTTCTTCCAGCTATATTTGCACAACTGCTTATGAAAATGCATTCAAATAAGGACTCAAATAAAGTTTATTTACATAGACATTTTGTTAACAGGTTGTGATAAATTCATTGTTTTAGTCGGCTAGAAGATCTGAAAACGTATATATCTCGTTAATGTGACGGCAACTTGATATATTTCTCAAATAAATATAAACCAACTGTTTCGTGCTGTACTGAAATTTCCGAAAAAAAAGAAGCTTTTGGGTGGTGTAAAACATCGGTGAAAAATCTGTACGTACTTCCCTCTATGATACCCTTGCCGAAAAGGCGATAATCTATATTGCGCACCTTGGTGATTTGTGGTTCGATATTTCTGTCGAAATTCTACGCTGGAACAGGGAGCATGTTGGTACCTTGCCAGGACTAGAATTTTCAATGATAGGCTTTATACACCTTTTCGGCCGTAATACATTAAGATGAAATAATTTTGTCAATATAAGAGACATTATTTACAAATAAAGGACCACCTCTGCGACAAATCTGAACCAATCGATGTGCCGATAACAAACTCAAAAAGGCTGCCTAGAACATCTCCAACAATCGCTGTGCTGATAACAAACCGAGAAAAGCTTAATCAGTCGGTCGCAGTACCGATAACAAACTCAAAGAGGCTTCCAAGACAGATCTTATCCAACAAACTCGATTACTCTTAACCAATCAAACTCAATAATCCTTCCAAAATATCAAATGAGCCGCACCATAAGAAAACCAACATAGTGCATTTGCGACCAACATGGATCCAGACCAGCCTGCGCATCCGCGAAGTCTGGTCAGTTATCATGCTGTTCGCTAGGGGTTTCTCTAATTGCAATAGGGTTTGAAAGCGAACAGCATGGACCCTGACCAGACTGTGCGGATGAGCAGGCTGGTCTGGATCCATGCTGGTCGCAAATGCACTATATTGGTTTTCTCATGCTGCGGCTCAAATAACGTTTTTGATTTGTTCGCGTTAATGGAATCTGTGACGAGTTGAGAAAAAATAACTGTTGAAAAAGAAATGTTAAAGCATGGAGGAATCATAAACCATTTTTATGAACACAGATCTGTCCAGTATATGACTAAATGTGGATATAAAATGCGAGGGTCATTTGTCAAGCAAAATACTTTGGACAGTACTGACTGCTTTGAGCTATATAGTCATAATTCTTTTTAAACGAAATTAATGACCTTTTTGCCTATAGTGGACTATGTGACTAGAATTAACGGGAAATGTAAAAAAGGTGAAAAAAAGACAAAACAGGTTTTTATTTCATAAGTAAACGCCCTCTGACCAGAATCTTAATTTCTTTTTCTTCATGTCGCAACTCTGCATGAAGGAGGTGAGTAACTACACTACGACGAAATGTTTAACACAATCCGTTTTATTCATATAAATTATGATTTTATACATTTCAGGTGTATATTCGTTAACGTTGAATAGGCAAGAAATTTTGATTCCTACTTAAAATGTCGTTTCTTGCCAATGTGAAGACTCGTTAGCATTTCTGAGGAGAAATACAAATGTATATTCGATTATTTCTTCGAGCAAAAAAAAGCTTATGTCAGGCATATGTGAGAAGACGTCTAACAAGAAAATTAACATCAGATTTACAGAGCTGCTGATCTGTCATTTACTGTCATAAACAAGCAAAATCCATCTGAAGATATGCTATGTTCTTTACACGAAATACCGTCATTGAAACACGTTACAATTATGAGGTTAAATTCTAGATTCGTATACGCTACGTGCAGTTTCATACAACATTAACGTATCTGAATTGTGATATTAACAATTTAGTCTATTATATAATATATTTAGTCACTGATAAATCTACCTTTTGACAAATGACCAAACGTCTGTGTAATTAAACCGCAGTCAAGGTATGCCATATATCAGGTATTTCCAGACGACACAGCTTCCTGGAATCTCGAGGTTTACGTTACAGATGTAATAATTCAAGAAATGCATTTCTACACACAGAAAAAGGATTGATAGTTTTTTACGAAGTTGATGCCTATCTAATATAAGGCAGAATTATGATAGATTGGCATGGACTTTTAACTGCAGAAAGCGCCGCTAGATGGCGCCTGAGTAATTCGAAACAGCGTTCTCCGGCACGTGCCACCTGCCGCGTTTATTGTATTTAACGCTGTGCTCAAGTATTGGAATAATGTGCGTTATTTCACCGAGAATTGCACCAAAGGCTGTATCAAAATAAGATAAAATAAATGTTTATTTCATTGTAATCGTTATATAATTTCTCCATCACCGTAAAATGTGTTTTCATTCATTAGAAGGGACGGAAAAAGTGTACATCACTGTTTTATAAGATGCCGATGGTTAGAAAGTATATATGAAAATTTAACTGGATCGGCACAAAAATACTTAAGAAATTCTATTTTCAAGGTGAACCTGTACACGCAATGAATTTACATATTATTAGAACACCTCATGACGCCTGCTTAAGCTACCAAGGAATTCGTTTCATTGTGTCGGGAATTCAACCTGACCTTAATGCCTGCCATCCAAACATTATGCAAGTCATCCAAAATAACGACATAGGGTAGGGAAGTTCAAAAGTGTACAATTTGTTGCAATCCAAAGATATTTGAGACTTACATAGCCAGTAAATTTCATCTCGTTTGAATTATATTTAATACCACAGAAAGTTACAAACGAGACTTAGTCTTGGTCTTTCTATCATCTTATTGACCCCATGCAGCCACTGTTCCAATTTTCATCGGTATTTAAAAATTTAGACAAACATAAATACATAGACTCAGTGTTATTGTATTTTCAGGTCCTATGGGATCATGGAATATATCCAGTATATGATTCCTGGGTCCATATTTAACGTTTTAAGCCTGACGCTTAGATTTTATTAATTTTGATCAGACATTGTCAAAAAAGACCGTGCGAGGAAACGCTTTGCACGAACCTTCGTTCTGCAGATAATGATGACTAAGCAAAATTTCAGCAGCATGAATTTGCTGTACACAAAGTTATGGTAAACGGGATATTTGCTGTTCTCAAGTCCAGGTTTCACACTTTGATTTTAAGTCTAACATTCAGACTTTAAACCTCGATGAATACTGGCCAGGGGATCACTGTTTCTGAGTTACTGCTTACACATTGTTAAAAGGTGATTCTTCAAACAATATATGAGCCGCGCCATGAGAAAACCAACTTAGTGCGTTTGCGACAAGCATGAATCCATGCTGTTCGCTAACGGTTTCTCTAATTGCAATAGGCTTTGAAAGCGAACAACATGGACCCTGACCAGACTGCGCTGGCAAACGCACTATGTTGGTTTTCTCATGGTGCGGCTCATATTGTGTCGGAACCTTAAGGTAGTGGACTCCAAATGACATTCGGCAGTTCCAGTGTGATTACCTGCACGTTGAACAGTTCGGCATTCTTTGGATGTAAATGTAAATCAATGTGCACGTGACTTTCCGTGAAAACCGGAGAATGCCGATATAGGATATGCATAATCCGTAACTTGCCGATAGTTATTACTTGTTCACTACCTTCAATTTAGTAAAATCCAGGAATGTAAGAACGTGTATTTGTAGTAAAATTCTATCAAACGCAAAATGTGATAAATTTTGTCTGCCAGATATATAAAGATATAATAGAAGCATTTCGAAAGGCTTCCCTATATTTTGATAAATGCTTGAAGTTTATAACATCTGAGGGACTATCTATAATCTGAATTTATATAACTACACTTTTTGTATATGAAATTATGAATCAATGTAAATTTATGAATAATTATCATTTTCAAAAGGAAAACACTTATGCTTAATACATGCAGCCTAATAATATGATAACTACATTGTATTTTGTATAATTGGACAGCAGGGTGACATTAATGGCCAACACACTTCAAAACTAATAATCGCTGGAGCCTAACTGATGTGCTGTACACAAACACGTGAAATAATGTGTAATGCAAGCGTGCATACGTTCTAAAAGAATCGAAGACAGATAGGAATGTTGTTTTTTTTTACTGAAGTTTGGCTCTAGTCTCGGCAACTATTCCGTATGATGTATTTTCAACCTTGTTTTGACCCTGACCAGAGATACGGATATTGGGCGGCAAAGATTTCCTCTGCAATCCGAGCATTCAATAAAAAGAATTGAACAGATAACCAACAGGTGCGCATGTTTTGATAGAATATTAAGGTATGCACTATCGACAAAATGCACGTTATATTATGTAAGCAGATATTAAATTAATATAAAATATACAACATAGTGCAGCTGTGCTAGGCAACCCAGGTACACCTATACAACATTTCACTGCTCATAGAAATCTTTATACAAGACGGTAGAAGGTCCCAACAAAAAGAGATGCCGCACAACTTAGTAGGTACCGTGTGGTTTGAAGAAAATATAGACACTCGTGTATCTTAATGCACCCATCCAAACCCATCAATGCGGACACAGTAGGCTTTTTCAAATAAAAAACTGACCAGACACGTGATCAGATGATTGCATACGTTTTAGATACCGTAAAGATATGAGTTTCAGAGTGTATTATATTTCATTCCATTAGACTAAGAAGCCAATGAGGACAAACATTACACATATATGTGTGAGAGAAAAAAATCAAACAAGGATCTTAAAGATTGCATAATACATGTGATTCCCTGCAGAAAGTTTCATAATAATAAAAAATATGAAAGAACATGGCACAATTTTCGGCGCCAAAAAACAATGGTTCTTGCCTTACACCATGCATTCGCGCGTTTTATGTATACAGTAACAAAATTTGAATGACCAAAATACTTCAGATTTGACAGCAGTTGGTATTAAATGTCCCGATTTAAGCAGTTAACCTGAATATCTTCTCATCATAGACAGTTCCTTGTTTAATGCATATCAAATGTATTCTTAGTTATAAAACTGAAATAAAAGAATCGCAATTACAAAATAGAGCTAACATAAAAAATGCAAAAGAGACACTACTGACTTATATATCAGGTATGCACGAATATCAGGTCACATATTCGTCTGAAATTTAGAATTAATTCAAGTTGTTTCCTTCGTAATAAAACTATACCGTTGATATGTTTTCACAGCCTTGTGTCGTACATGCCATATTCAAACAAAGTTTCATTAAAACAAGCGCGATATTTACAAATTTGGGCCAAAAAGTGTCCTCTTATTTAAAAAAAACATATGTTTTGTAATTTGCAAAGTTCACTCGGAAATTCAGAAATATTATAGGAAATGTACAAAATAGATGCGCAAAAGCCACTGTCATTTGATTAGGATGTGAAAATCCTATCCATCCATTGTTTAGGTGTTCTGATGACAAACATACGGATGGGAACACCGGCAGAAGAAGAGATGTTCTATTTTCCAACAGGCAGGGCAATGTATAATCAAGTTGACAGGTTTGAAGAGCGTAAACTGATGTGATTTGTACTGGGTAACGAAGCTAACCTACAATTTATGGTCTCGTATTACGCAATAAACATACAGTTTAGGTCATGTTTGGTTTCCTATTACGCCGTTACCATTTTGCATTACAAAAAAAAAAAAAGAAAACAGTTGCGGATGTAATGAGTTCGGCAACGTCCGATGTATTTTATTATAACAAGAGGGCCATGAAGGCCCTGTATCGCTCACCTGACCTATTGACCTAAAGATCATCAAGATCAACATTCTGACCAAGTTTCATTAAGATATGGTCATAAATGTAGCCTCTAAAGTGTTAACTAGCTTTTCCTTTGATTTGACCCGGTGACCTAGTTTTTGCCCCCACATGATCCAGATTCGAACTTGACCTAAAGATCATCAAGATTAACATTCTGATTAAGTTTCATGAAGATACAGTCATAAATCTGGCCTCTAGAGTCTTAACAAGCTTTTCCTTTGATTTGACCTAGTGACCTAGTTTTTTAACACACCTGACCCAGATTTAAACTTGACCTATAGATCATCAAGATTAACATTCTGACCAAGTTTCATTAAGATATGGTCATAAATGTGGCCTCTAAAGTGTTAACTAACTATTCCTTTTATTTGACCCCCATGACCTAGTTTTTGACTCGACATGACCCAGATTCGAACTTGACCTAAAGACCATCAAGTTTAACATTCTGACTAAGTTTCATGAAGATATAGTCAAAAATGTGGCCTCTAGAGTGTTAACAAGCTTTTCCTTTGATATGACCTAGTGACCTAGTTTTTGACTCCATCTGACCCAGATTTAAACTTGACCTAAAGATTATCAAGATTAACATTCTGACCAAGTTTCATTAAGATATGGTCATAAACGTGGCCTCTACAGTGTTAATTAGCTTTTCCTTTGATTTGACCCGGTGACCTAGTTTTTGACCCGACATGACCCAGATTCAAAATTGCCCTAAAGATCATCAAGTTTAACATTCTGACTAAGTTTCATGAAGATATAGTCATAAATGTGGCCTCTACAGTGTTAACAAGCTTTTCCTTTGATATGACCTAGTGACCTAGTTTTTGACCCCACCTAACCCAGATTTGAACTTGAGCTATAGATCATCAAGATTTGACCAAGTTTCATTAAGGTATGGTCATAAATGTGGCCTCTAGTGTAAACTAGCTTTTCATTTGATTTGGCTTGGTGACCTAGTTTTTTATCCTACATGACCCAGATTCAAACTGGACCTTAAGATCATCAATATTAACAATCTGACCAAGTTTCATGAAGATACAGTCATAAATGCGGCTTCAACAGTGTTAACAAGCTTTTCCTTTGATTTGACCTGGTGACCTAGTTTATGATCCCAGATAACCAAATATCGAACTCGTCCAAGATTTTATTAAGGGTAACATTCTGACCAAGTTTCATTAAGATTGGGCCAAAAATGTGACCTCTAGAGTGTTAACAAGCTTTTTCTTTGATTTGACCTGGTGACCTAGTTTTTGACCCCAGATGACCCAATATCGAACTCGTCCAAGATTTTATTGAGGGTAACATTCTGACCAAGTTTCATTAAGATTGGGTCAAAAATGTGACCTCTAGAGTGTTAACAGTCAAATTGTTGACGACGGACGGACGGACGGACGACGGACGACGACGGACGCCGGACACAGGGTGATCACTAAAGCTCACCTTTGAGCACTTCGTGCTCAGGTGAGCTAAAAAACGACGGCTGCATTAAGACTGTAAAGACGGTATAAATCTTTTAATGACTGATATATCTAATGAAAATTCCCAACTTTTCATAATTCATAACTTTCATAACTATTCATAACACCAGTAGTTGAATGACCGGTCATCGACATATATCCCTTAACGTTTGCAAAACGTCCAACTTTTCATTTTGTCATAAAGTTTTTGGAGGTGTTTCTTAACGAACGAGCTGTGAAGACATGACATTGCTCTTTTATGTTTCTTTCTTCGCAACATTGTTTCCATTTTGTGTTCTCGACTTTTAAACAGAATGCCAGTCATGACCCACTATGATCCATTTTTGACGTACAGTCAAACCTGTGCTGATAACCACTTCCTAATAAAGGCCACTACTGTAAAACCTGCTTGCAAAAGCGTCCATTTTCTTCCCTGTTTAACCATAGATAATGTAAGTTAGCATGTGTTGAGAGACTACCTATCAACAAAGACCACATTTTTATATTTCCCAAGGGCGGCCTTTACATGCAGGTTTGGCAATAATTCGAACCCACGCTTTATAAATCGTGCACAACTAAACACTAGAAAAAGCAGTAGTCATTCATACAAATTAACACAACAAAATGACAACAGACAAAAAACAAGTACTCAAGTTAGAACAAATGGTCTATCACAAATTGTGTCAAACGTATGCGAAGAAATTGCTTTATCTGCTAGATTTAAAAGCTTTGTGACAAACAATGATTTCATTTGACAGTCTTAATTTGTGGTAACTGTCCATCACTATGTACTGTAGCACCAGGAAAGTTAGGCTGTGCTTTTAGTGGTATTTTAACCACTACATTGCATAACAAATTGTGAATTAGTGTTAATTAGTCTAAGTCAAATAATGTGTTTGTATCAAGTCCTTTTGGACAGTACGGTTATAAATATTACCAGATATACCGTGTACGGCGCGTCACAGATTTTACCACAGATTGTTGTTGATTTTGGTTGCTGTTCTTCCTCTTAGTTATCTCTTATCTCAGTATTTCCCCTTGACGAAAGAGTAGTGTTCTATTTTAACCACGGTTTATGGCCAAAAATACTGCATTTTAGATGTAACCAGAATCTGTTTATTTCATAAAGCCAGTCAACATGTCCAGAAACAAAACTGGGAACCTGTTTACATGACCATCAGGAAATAAATTGCAAAAAAACGTTAGTCCGCCAAACTGTCTGATGTTAGAGAATTGTATACGTTTCATCATCTATCTTTATTTTCACTTCAAAAGCATTGGTTACCTGATTAGTAACACAATGACTTGCATTTTTTTTTAATGTTGCTCTATATCCCATATAGACAATCGTGATTTTCAACTAGCTCCTGTTTCAGTTGATGAAATTTATACACCTCGCTACTTGCTAAATACGCATTTAAATGACGTGAGTATGTATCACACTGGCCATAGCTTTATCAGATCAAGTGGTTCCAACGTTGTTTGAGCGGTGAATTTTACGCCGATCAGATGGAGAAATATGGCCGATACTACAAATTTCCGGTATTGTAAGTATGATTTAAAGGAATTTCTACCCGTTAAATAACGAATCAAATGAAACCGATGGGTGCACCTGGAGCGCAAATGTGTCTATATTTTAGCACATGTGTCTATTTAGCTGAGGTTTGTGCCGTTTATTCAAACACTTCTGTACAGCCCGGCGGGGGAAGGAGATTTTTGACAGTTTTTGACAATATCGCCTCGAATATAGTGTTTATCGGGAGCAAGTAACTGTTAAAACACTTTTCATGTAAAGGACTACCTCTTAAAACAAAGCGTGTGTATTTTCATAGAATTATTCAGGGTTGTTTCTGAAGAATCGGTCGAAAACCTAATGCAACGCCGTTTCGAGTGGGTCGCTATGCAACGCAATCAAGTGGATACCGTTCTGTATCTTACTTGCGAAGTCTTATCCGTCTTAAAACAGTCATTAAATATAATATAAATTTAGTGACTTTATATCATTATAATGATCCCGCCGTTTCTAATATATTGTACTAAATATATATAATACATTTTTATGCTCGCTTAACATTTAACATATTTTTGCGGACTTGTCAAAAACATCAACACAAACATAAAACAAGGGTGAACATCGAACAATATCATTAAGTAAATGATAGTAATAGTTCGTAAAAACAAGAACCAGTTCAAGGACATTTACCTCATCCACGAATGGTACTGAACAGCATGCCAAAAGCGGGTTGACTCTTTATGAGGATTGTTCAAATATGAATGCATCTGAGCACATAAAATGTATCCTTGATAGATTTCAATGAAAATTTTATTTGGTCCCCTGGAAATATTCACCTTCAACAGATTTGCAAAATTTCAGTCTTCTAATCCAATCCTTGAAGCCTTTTTCGTAGTATTTTCTAGGTATACTATATATATAGATGAAGACACTGGAATATTGCAGAACCGAGGTGTTTGCGCTGCACAAAGTTTCGACCAGAAAGGTATATTTGCGCCTTGGGAACAAAAAGAAGTCACACGGGGCAAGGTCAGACGAATAAGGAGGGTGACGAAGGGAGCACAACAACCTTTTCCTGTTTCAGAAAGTCTTGTACAATAGACGCCTTGTGCGATGACGCGTTTTCATGTAGTCTGACGTTGGATAAACCAGTTGCGGGTCTTCGAGTTTTGAAATATTTCTTTAGTTTTCGAAGAACTTTAGTGCAATGCATGGTCTTTTGCCAGACTTTGTTGCCAATATTTTGTTCTGAATCTTTCGTTTGGGCTCAAAAAAAGTGAACCAATGTCTCGTCACCAGCGACGACATATGCGAAAGATCGTGCATTGTAATTTGGAAACTGTTTAAGCAACAAGTTTGCGCATTGCACGCGTACCCTTTTCTGCTCATCTGTCAACAGATGGGGAATCTAGCACAGATCTTTCTCATTTTCAAATTACGTTTCAGAATTGTATGAGCTGCTCTTATGAGATGCCAACCATACTAGCTATTTGTCTAGCGGTGTATCTTGCATCAGTAGCAACTATTTCTTTCACTCTTGCAACCATCTTGGCAGACGTTGCTGTTTTCGGCCGACGGCCATGTGGTTCATCTTCTGTTGAAACTAACCAACATTTGAATTTCTTAAACCAACGAATAACTGTCGAAAAAGATATTTCATTATGCCCATAAACAGAACATATATCATTAAAAATGACTTTACACCCTATGCCAAGAACACAACGATTCTTAATACAGGACCGTACGGTGTACGCTGACCTTCTTCCAACCATTTTTATATTGATATACACGAGTAGGCAATGTTAGCGAGCGATAGACGCAGATAAAGTTAACGGATTTTAATGGATGTGGTATCAATGTATAAATGAACAAATAAAATACAGACACCAGTGAAAGAAAATAAACGGACTAGCAATACTAAGAGAGACGTGTTACAGTTGTATTATTTAACTGTCTCCAACAAAACTTTTTTTTTTTCATTGGTGTCTGTATTTCATTTGTATTTTAATTTTTAAACGGCGACCGTAGAGTTTTATTACATCGTTTCTGTTTTATGGATGACCAATAAAATCTTGCCTTTTCCCTGGCCAATTTTAACGGTCTCTTTGATTTATCTCTCTGAAAATAAAATATGAATGAAAATATATACAAACAACTGATCAATACTTTTATCATGGACCAAACTTTATTTAAGCTTTGTATAGACAGCTTAAATGCACAACAAATCAGTAATGAAATCGCAATGTATTAGTTTTAAGGGACTGAAAGTAACCAACTGTAACTATACTTATTTAAAGAGTCAACCCGTTTTTGGCATGCTGTTCAGTACCATTCGTGGAGGAGAAAAATATCCGTGAACTGGTTCTTATTTGAACGAACTAATACTATTATTTACTTAATGATATTGTTCGATGTTCATCCTTGCTTTATGTTTATGTGTTGATGTTTTTTTGACAATGTCCGCAAAAATATGTTAAATGTTAAGCGAGCATAAAAATGTAAAAGTACAATATATTAGAAATGGCGGGATCAATATGATGATATAAAACTATCCAAATTAATTTATTCATTGTTAGGCTTATAAAATAATGACTGTTTTTAAGACGGATAAGACTTCACAAGTAAGACACAGAACGGTATCCACTTGATTGCGTTGCATAGCGACCCACTCGAAACGGCGTTGCATTAGGTTTTCGACTGATTATTCAGAAACAACCCTGAATAATTCTATTAAAATACACACACTTTGTTTTAAGAAGTAGCCCTTTACATAAAAAGTGTTTTAACAGTTACTTGCTCCCGAAAAACACTAAATTTGAGGCGATATTGTCAAAAACTGTCAAAAATCTCCTTCCCCCGCCGGACTGTACAGAAGTGTTTGAATAAACGGCACAAATCTCAGCTAAATAGACTTATGTGCTAAAATATAGACACATTTGCGCTCCAGGTGCACCCATCGTTTTCATTTGATTCGTTATTTAACAGGTAGAAATTCCTTTAAATCATACTTACAATTCCAGAAATTTGTAGTATCGGCCAAATTTCTCCATCTGATTGGCGTAAAATTCACCGCTCAAACAACGTTGGAACCACTTGATCTGATAAAGCTATGGCCAGTGTGATGTATTAAAAGATAAATGATGCCTTTTTAAGATGTGCTGCACGAATGATTTTTGTTGTTGTTGTTTTTGTCGTTGTCGCACATATATTTATCAACTGACACAATTTAGGTCGTATGGCAACTTTCAAGGTTTTACTGTTGGAGGAATTTCCAGTCTGGACTTTGTTTTCTAACATGGTTGAGCATCTGAGAAGAACCAGCAAGCTGGAAGACTCCCAACGCGAAGAAAATTACGCAGCACCAAGGAGCACGTGGTTCGAAGACAGCCACGTTAAAACCTGACTGAAGTATCACCCTTCTCACCCCACTGACGTGCTGAACAAAAATACATGCAAATAAGATATTTTATAGAATTCCTTTTATCTTTTGTCCATGAAAATATTACCCTAAGAATTTTTTCATTTATCAAAATATTTGACCGAAATATGTCAGTTTTATGAAATCGAACATTTCTGATTACCTCCCTTTATTTTGTCCAATTAAATAGTTATTCAAAACAGATAAATGTCTAATTTTCTGATAAAGTCATGAAATACTGTACTATTTGATATATGTATTTTAACTCACAGGATCAAGACTACATACGTATGGCTTAATAATATTTATCTCTTTTAAAACACTTCTGATTAAATTGACTCAGGGACTTTAATAGTGTACTTGAAAACATAAAAAAACCGGATCAGTAATGGTAAAAGGGATCTAGTTTCCGTGACATGTCCCATATTGGAGTATTAGTGTCAGTATAACTCTCAAACTGTAATTGATAACTTAATTTCAATGCTTCAAAGGGTTTTCGCTATTTCAACGTGTAGTCAGATATGGGAAATAAAATTTGTATTAACATAAATATGATAATATCTTTTATAGTTATGCATTTGATAGCGAAATTATTAACATTATCAGTAAAATAAACATGTCACGTCAAAGTGGAATTTGATTGCCTTTTTACATTAAATACACCTACAAGTGAATTCGTCTAACAAATTAAATTTAGAAAACTCGTTAGGAATTGTGATATTAATACATTAGATCAATAATGATCAGGAACTGATGTCTGAGCATGCGCCATAAAGTCTGTTATCGTTCCGGAAATAACTGAATAAAGTGCCCCTTTCAATGAAATGAAGTATGCTAAGTTATTATAAGATAATAAAGAGTCTGTATTATGAGGAAAATATGTCAACTGTCCCATTTTGACAGAAAAGGTTTTCGTAAAACTGTCTCTAAAATACAATACCATTAACGTACAATTAGATATATTTCTGACACAAAATTTCAACATTTTCAGCAGCGTTTCCACCGGCATGCAGAGGTAACGTCGTCCAGTGCCATTTCATGCAATATTCAGTAGTTGAATTATGACGTTGTATTCAAACCTTCTTCATTGTTCTTGGGAATAATCCTAAGGTGATCAGATGTATCAGGTATACAGTTAGATATTCTTTTTATGATTCTGGCACGTGCAAATCTATGCACTAACATTAATCTTGATCGTACAGACACCACATGCAGATACAAACACTAGACATGCAAAATAACCCGTACAAGAAATCTGAACAGAAAATATTTGGCTTCTTTAAATGAGTCTTTAAAAGAAAATGATTAACATTTGTTTTTACGTTTTTTACACAAATTGTTTATTTAGAAAAATAGCGATCACTGAAACCGGAGTGTTGAAGACAAAGACCTCCGCAGCAGGGCTATGGCCTCAAATTTGTCAACGTTGAAGGGATCAAGGAGATGACAGGCGACAGTAGTTTACACAAAGGTTTATTTTATCTAGGAGGAGAAGGTATGATGAGATAATGTCCATTGTGATGTATCAAATCACTTTACTGTGTCAAAATGACCATAAAACGTAACAGTTATGGGCATAAAAATTGTACACTCGCACTCCCCATTGTTGTTTATGGCCAATACGTTTAAATTACGGCATTCTTCAGTATACAAAGTTAACTTTTTTATTTTGTAAAGAATAAATTTTCAATTTGTTTCATAAAAAATGACAATATTGATGGCAAAGAATGCCATAACAGAGAAAATGTATCAAAATTGATCATGTTGAAAGCTGGTTGATAATTAAAAGCAAGTAAGCTTAATGAAACATTTTGTAACAAAAAAAGCAGAACTATTACCGTTCTGGGTAAGAAGCAGTGTACGAAATCATGTCATTTTTTTTTCGTTGCTTATATTCATAACACCGGAATAAAACGAGCAAACAGGCTGTGAATGCACGTGTTTATGACCATTAGTACAAAACTACGCGCGTATCAGTAACATTTATTACATGTAGATGTCACGTGAGGCGGGATAATTAACGCTGATTTACGTTTACGTTATTCAATAAATCATTTCAATAATTGACGTCGGTCGAATATGACATGGTTCAAATCGACCGCAAATAAAATTATTATAGCAACAGCTGGTTTAAACTTCGTGAAATAATACCAGCAAATTTCCGTGAGCATCGACGGTAATTAAAAAGTTCGGACAAATATGAAGCTCTTAATCGCTGCTGCCACAGGTTCGAACACTGACAGGATAAAAATCTTTCCTGCTCGGAATCGAGTTTACCAATTAGTGGAAGACAGGTGGTTTTTCGCGATCAGCCCGTGCCTCAGATCCCACTCGGAGGATCTCCTCGGTATCCCTCCACCATTTAAGCTATAACTTATATTTGTCAACGAGACCTTATACTTGATAACCAAAAATCATCTGCAGTTGCATTTCATACTTTCATAGCAGGCCGCAAGGACTACATTTTCATTAATGCATTTAACAACGAACACATTTACTTCCATTAACAACCAAAAAAAATTTACTTCCATTTAAGGATGTTTATATTTTCGGAAGAATTTGTAGTATCTATTTTTAAAAAAAGATAAACCAAGATCACACTCAGCTGTTTCCCTATAAATCAATGATCTTTGGCCTTGTTAGTCTATGTATATTCTTTATTCAAATAAATTCGTTTAAATTTTTATTTAATGCTACAGGATTACATCGGGAACATGTTTTAATCCCCCTGAATCATTCGCAGATTTGAAAAAGGCTACATCTTCCTCTTTACACACATTTTTCGCATTTATAATAGATCGAGGCCTGAATTACGTACTTTAAGGATTCAATGATTCCAACTCCCAAGGCATTTAAAGCCCGCTGTATTATTAACGATTATTTCTAAATCGAGTTTTATAGTGCACAATTATACTGGCGCTAAAATTAATTGCTTACAACTAATTTATATTTACTTAATTCCATTTTTCTGTAAACAAAGTAGAAAGTAAATAGTGCCACACCTTGAAAGTTTATTTTTTGCTGATTAGATATTAAATGACACTAATTTGAACAATTCTATATTTGTTGAAAGTCGTTTATTTAAAGCATGTAAATATACTTGATTGAAAATAATGCTTTGTTGCTACGTTTTGCGTTCAATGGCTGCTGTAATTTTATTAAATTGCTGCCAAAACAAACTTCGCACTATTTTATCTCTCCCGTCCCTCTTTAATTCCCATCTCGTTTCGTCTTTGCCCCCACCAACCCCAACCCCATCCTTTTACCCTATGCCTATCTTTCCCTTCCCAATTTATGTTAACAAGTCTATGCGTCCTTTCGTTTGACTTATTTGGAAAAAAATTGGGGGAAATACGATGCATATAACGGAACAGAACAGAACAGAACACAGGAAAAAATGAACAGAATAGAATTCAAGTCAAATTTCGCAATGGCCTTCATTTTTAATAAACTCACAACTAAATTGTGTTTATATACTATATGGTATACATATTGCATGTGTTTGTCTACACGTAGTGTCACAATGTTTGATCTAGTGACAGCTGGATATTAGTCATTCACTTATCTTTGTTGACATAAGTGGAGAGAAAAAACAAAGTAAGTTAAACAGGCTTCCTAATCACGAGAAATGAAGTCCCGTTACAGGAAATATAATACCGTATATAAATGCCTTTCACTAACTTGTCACTTCCGAAGAAGGTACACACCACACCTGAGACCTTCATTAAACTGAAAATGGATACCTAATTCATTGTCATTCAGATTTACTAAAATACCGTCAAACCTGTGCTTAGGATCATTTGTGAAAAGACATATGAGCCGCGCCATGGGAAAACCAACATATTGGGTTTGCGACCAGCATGGATCCAGACCAGCCTGCGCATCCGCGCAGTCTGGTCAGGATCCATGCTGTTCGCTATTAGTTTCTCTTATTCCATTAGGCTTTGAAAGCGAACAGCATGGATCCTGACCAGACTGCGCGGACGCGCAGGCTGGTCTGGATCCATGCTGGTCGCAAAGCCACTATGTTGGTTTTCTCATGGCACGGCTCAATTATTTCACTACCTGCATGGCATAAAGTAGACTTGTTTCATTGCCTCGTACTATAACTTGTGAATAAACGGACCACCTGTTAGTACAGGCCACCTGTTAATAAAGA
This sequence comes from Mercenaria mercenaria, assembly GCF_021730395.1. Taxonomy (NCBI): domain Eukaryota; kingdom Metazoa; phylum Mollusca; class Bivalvia; order Venerida; family Veneridae; genus Mercenaria; species Mercenaria mercenaria. Next base: position 85,733,517 of record NC_069364.1, on the reverse strand, counting down.
CCACCTTTTATTCCTATGGATACACCTGTGAGAAAAGTAACCTATAAGCTGGTATATACGATGTAACCTCTCTATAACGACAATAGCAGGAAAGACAAGAGTGTCTGTTGCATAGAGGTAGTCCCAATCCGTGAGTATAGTTACCTCCCCTGGTGGTCGGAACACAGTCAGAATGAAATGAATTACGTTATGAGTTGGACTACATGGAGGCTGTTGCTCCAGTCAGGGTGGGTTTCGCAGAGTTTTACTTGATCCTACATTCCTGCCTTTGTACGACAGGGTTTTCCCAACCTTGAGGACAGCAGAAATGTGAAACCCAGCGCTAACAGACATGAAAGATCATTTTCTTGCTTACGACAGCTTATGACGTCAAAACAGCTTGTCTTTTTCCCCAAGGAAAATGAAAAAATAATGTTACGGTAGATTTCGCGGAAGCACATAGCACCACAAACACAGCTAGAGAGTCATGTATCACAAAGTAGGCACACAACAAAAAAGTAATTTACTTCCGCGATACCATAGTCTTTTCGTGTTAGGTAGGCAAGAAAGAAACGGGTGAAACACAATATAGGGAACAGTAGTGTTGCACTTGGAGGTGAAAAAATAAGTTCTTAATTTTGGCAAAAAAAGTATTTTTCTACATAGTAGAGTGCTTGAAGTATAAGCAACTTAAGTGGTTTGCTGGTACTTGTATCGGAAATGTAATTTTTAAAGGCTGATAAAATGCATATTTTTGCTGGTTACGGACACTACAAGTGGTACATTTTGTAAAATAAAGCTTCAAATTTATGATAAACTTGAACTATTTTTACTGTTTTGTAGGACAAACACATGGAAATACATAATGCAAGGCAAAAATAGGACTGGGAAAGGTACAGATACTGAAAAAAGAAACATATTGTTGGATATTACTTTGTTGCTAAAAAACATGTATATTTCAAATCATTTGACATCTTCAATTTCAGTTTTAATGATGAAAACTTAATGAAAAATCAACACAAATTCTGTCTTTGTTGAAACAAAATGACTTAGATTAAAAGGGAAAGTGAATGATTTTCAAAAAATCCTAAATATTGATGGATACCAGTAATTGGTTACGGACACTACAAAAAAGCCTCAAGAATGGTTTTGCATTAGATTATGTTAAAAACATTCAATCCACTCATGAATTATTTGGTATAATGTTAAAATGATATCTGAATGGAAAGTGTATTTAAATTTGATATTCTTCAAACAAAAATATACAACTTGCCAAATTAAAACCAATGAAAAAGAAAACAGAACAACAAAATCTGAAAACTGTTTTCATGAAATCTTGTAACTTAACAAGCAATATTAAGTTCTCTAAGTGATACATTATTATCAATACTTTGTATTCATATCACACAACTAACACTTACACTTTTTTACTCAAGAATGTCACTAACCAGAAAAAAGAAATTAAGTTTATGGTTATGGACACTACAATATGAATTATCTAATGAAGGTACACATATCTATAATCTTTTTGTAACTTTTTTTTTCAAATTTTCAGATGTCTTGGTGTTGAAAATGTAGCCCTATTATCAGTCATAGTAGATTCATCTATAAAGCAACAACATTGTCTCTTATCTCCTATGACAGATCCTGTGTGCGGACACATAAATTTCTTTCCACTCTTTTTCCTTCATCATGTGATTTTGATATTAGTTCTGCTTTCTTAACTAATCTAGTTTTGAGTTACTCTTCTCTACTTCTTGTTGCTGTCTCATTCTACAATCCTTCTTTCTTTCTCTCTCATTTTTCTTTAATTTTCACATTGGCCTGGATTGAGTTTCTGCCTTTCTTGCCATATAACCACTTCTAACCTATTCAGCATTTTTGTGCCTTTTAAGTTTCAGCACTGCATGTGCCTCATCAGATCAAAACTCTATATCTGAATCACAAATGCACAATGAAATCAGACATACTTCTACTTTATTATAAAGCAATTAAATTGCAATATAAAACTAGATATTATAACCATACGACACAGGTGTGCACACATACACATGCCATTGCCCATTCTCTAGAAAGCAAAAATGGTCATAACTGCCGCCAGTAAAAATATACTCAGAGAAGATTCCTTCCCTTCACCTGCACATAAAGCTTGTTCATCTGTTAAAGTTTGAAGCAAATCAGGCTAAAAGTTTGGGAATCGTTGACAGGATTTTCCCCTATCATACTATATTCCATATAGCAAAAATTATCAAAGGGCCATAACTAAAGTAAAAACAGTCACAGAAAGAATTTCTCCCTTTACGGTCATCTGAACATCAAGCTTGTTCATCTGTGAAAGTCTGAAACAAATCAGGCTACTAGTGTTGGAGGAGTTGGACACATGAAAATGTTTCTCTATATTCCTTATGATTAAACAGAAATTATCAAAGGGCTATAACTGTAGTAAAATAGTCACAGAAAAAAATTGTCGCTTTATTGTAATATACACATCTTGAGCTTGTTCATCTGTGAAAAGTTTGAATCAAATCAGGCTAATAGTGTGGGAGGAGTTGGACACACAAGATTTTTCTAAATATATTCTATATTTCTATATAAAAATATCATAGTATCATAACTGTGGTTAAAATAGTCACTGAGAAATTCCTTCTTTTATGGTTATCTACACATCAAGGTTGTTCATCTATGAAAGTCTGAAGCACAGCAATCTAATGGCGGGAGGAGTTGGACACACAAGACTTTGAACGCACTGACGGACGTACATACATAGAGCATCAACACTATATGCCCATCACATAAATATAAAATCTCATCTAAATGAATATACATGTACCTGTCATCACATGGTTTGTACTTAGTACTTCTTGAAGAGATTTTGCTTTCATTTGCAAGATTTTAGATATTACTTTTAATCATAAATACTTGTAAAGATTTATTCACTTGAACTGTAAGATGTATAATAATTTAAACAGAAATTTCAGTAATACTGGATGTTTTTTACATTGTTTGAATTTCTGTAGTGTCCGTAACCAGATAACACTGCCCCTCTGAAACATTTTGAAAAGAAACATTATTGTAAGCTACATGAACTTGAATTATCTTAACAATGATGCTCTTGAAGAAATTTGTCTAAGTGAATAACTGTTAATTATCATTATCACATCTTTACATTTTTAATATAAATCTGTGCAATTTAGATGTTAAACATGATTTTTAGCACTTTTGAACTGTATCTATATTTTTATATTTGAAAATATTTGTCAACAAATACATATATTTGTTTTTTTCTCAATATTAATAAACTTTGAAATGATAATTTTTCATTTTTCTGTAAAAAGATGCAAGTTTTAATTTTTTCAGCTCTGGTTACGGACACTACAGTTTCAAGTAGCATTATTAAATAGACAAAATTTACCTTTTGTAGTGAAATTGTTAATAGACTTTATTAAATTTGTCATCAGTGAACCTTTCAAATTGAAAAAAAAGTAGTGATCCTTTATCTCTCATCGCTTCAATGTTTGCTATTACATCTTTCAATTTCATGTTGCAGCAACAGAAAATGATGCTGTATATAAAGATGCCACAATAAGGGTTTTCCAATGTGGTTGCAACATCAACAAGTTGATGAAAAATAAAGTTGATTGATTAACTTGTGAAATCAGTTATTACTTTCATAAGAATAGCTATAAACAAAATTTTAAAAACTATTTATTTACACCATTGAAAGACAGGTTACGGACACTACAGTGTTTTTGTAGTGTCCGTAACCATATTAGTGGTGCTACAGCAAAAATGTAGTTAACAATAAAGAAAATAGCATAAAAATTTAATGTCAACAGTTAAACTTGATAAGAAAAAATCAGTTAAGACTCTCATAATATCTTACAAATCTATAAAATACAATTGGTTACGGACTCTACATATTTTCATAAAAACCTGATTTTCAATTTTAAAAATTCATACAAATAAATTTCAGAAATACATGATTTTGATTTTTTTTCTTTAAGTACTATTACAACAGAGAAATGATTCTGGACCAAAATATTAAAGAAAAAATAATGTTAACATTGCAATTAATCATTATAACAAAAGGAAGGAATTTCAGTGAAAAATTGCATAACATCATACCCATTTCACATTTTTCTCGACAGCTTCAACAATTTTCATCCGATCATGATAAATCAAACACCAAAATAATCCTTAAAAAATTGTCTTTATGCTGATAACACACATTTACATAGAAATATATAATATCATACCATTATTTTATTTGAAAAATATGGAAAATTCTAAGTGCAACAACATAACGCTTCAAAAATGACTTTTTCTAGATGCGTTTTTTGCCACTGCTTGAAAACTATTTGAGCTAGATCAATAAAATTTGGCACAGAACTTCTTCATATTTAGTGTTATGAAGTGTAAATGTTAAATTGCACTAAAGGATTAGGAAATTTTTGAAAACCATGTATAACAATGCGATATTCTAAATGCTCCCTATATTGTGTTTCACCCGAAAGCATTTCAGCGGTCATTGTAGAAAGATGTTTGGTCTTCAGAGGTATCATTACAACAGGGTGTACTGTAAATGTGTACTTAAAACTGTTAATAATTCACAATTTTTATTGTTATCTTTAAAAAAATGATTTTATAATAGACAAAACGAAATTTCTTGGCTCTAACCCAGCGGATACGACTTTAAATTTTGCAAGAAATAGATCTACCAGACGATATTTACTGCATGCATAGTGCATAAAAAAATCTCAAGGTTATACAGGCCACACTGAGAACAGAAGGAGAAGAGCTATATAAGCTACTGTTTTCGACTATGATCCCTATTTCATATATGTATCTTTTGTACTTCGTAATATGAATTGTATATACATTTATTGTAAATTTTGTCCCAAACAGAAAATATTAATACTGCTATAGTGTAAAATTAGCGACTCGAAATAAAATATTTTTTCTGAGAAAACAATTTAAACACATGAAAATTAAAATTTAAATGTTTAACACTTTAAAAGGAAACATCGCGAGACTTTTGATGTGATAAGAGTCCATCTTTCATAACATACTTACTAACTGACCCATTTTCATGATATCCATGGACTGACCTACACAGCTCCTTCCGCTCCACTCCCCTCTTCCTCAAACCCCTCCCCCCACACGCAAAAAAATAGATAAATAAAAAATAAATATAGATATATTAAACTGGAAACGAATTAGAGATCCGCATTCACTTATAGAGGATTATAACATAAATGAAGTACCTACATTTCTTAATACTGACGAGATCGCTCTCCTTTAATAGCCTTACATTACGTTAAGCGACATGTTTAAGCTACTTGCTTTTTTAGATCATATAATGCTCCATATTATTTACTGTTAGCCTACACTTAGACAGTATAACTTCCATGATACTTAAATATTTCAAGTGGTCTAACTATGATCTTACTTTCAAAACAAACTTAAAATATTGCCTATCACCTCAGCCTAGGGGGTCCGCCATAGAAATCAAGTTATTGTGTCTTACAGACACGACGGGCTTTCTCGCTTTTTATTAACTTATTCAAATCAGGTATGGTGAATTATGAAAGATTCCGTTTCGCTCAATATACAACTATTGTAAAGTAATTTTTGGCAGTGTATGCCACCGGTTTAGGCTCAACCTAGGCCTAATTGGTTCGTGATTTATGTTTTTCTGCTCTGCAGCGTAGAGTGCTCCCCGCATTAATCAACATTCAATTATTTATCAAAATTATAATAGGTCTCCATGTGTTCTAAATGAGGCTTTCATTGATTTTCATTGGGCTCTTGTCGTCAAAGCCACGAGCGGATACACTATGAACAGCCAGATGCATTGTGGGTATTGTGTAGTTTCGCACTTGATATATTTCGACCCCACGAAAGATATCGGTGTCATTAAACGTCATGAAGTCCACTCTGCTCTCCATCTATATTTGAACACCCGTTTATCTAGAATGATGGATTTAAAATGGTTGATGCATATCGTAAAAAACGACGTCTCTGTAATATTTTCAAAACAAAGGAAGACATATCGCTTTTTTCTTACTGGACCAGTTTCTTAATAAAGGAACCATCTATGTACAGAGAGCAATTGTAAGCGTCTATGTGTTAGCTCAACCAAGTTGGTTCACTGAATAATCTATCTATCTCTTACGGAATCCTAAAAGTGCCATACCCGAAAAGTAACGATATGGCAGTAATATTTAGCATTCCGTACACCTCTTGTCTTTCATACTTGTTGTTTTCCTGGCGTTGCATATCAGTGCAAATAATGTATGACGTGCAAATTATGCGGATGCACGTTACATGATTATCAGTCAAAAGAGATTATTTACTGAGTGTGCATAATTTTATGTTATTTAATGGATAATTATGATGTATAACCCGGTACTTGGTCGGGTGTGGCCGAAATCAGAACAGGTAAAAAAAATGTAAAAAAAACCTGTTGTTGATATAAATGAACCGCGTTTCAAGATATGGTGATTATATAGGACAGTCCCACATATCTATGACGTGCTAAAAGGACAGAGGTAAACATATAGAATGCAAGTGCTTACGTCTTGAAACACTTTCTGGCGATGATTTAATTCTGAACTGACAATAAAGATTTGCAAAAATTACACTTTTTAACAGAGAATATCGTAGTGCACTGACGGAAAGTTGTGACGTCACGCTCTATGTATAGAATGCACTTCTAGAAGCAAATCTAGGTTAAACACGACTAAATCCAGACTTTTTTTAGTTCCACCAAAACCAAACACCAAAAGTTTCAGTATATCATAATTTTACCATCTTTGAAAAAGTTGAATTTAGCCCAAATCACGAGAAAATATTGTGTTAACTTTTATCTAAGGAAAGTCATGGGCACTTGACATCTCATGCACAATACAGCTGCGTATTCACCAGAATAAATAATTCGGTCGAAAATGTGCTTCTGTGGTGTCGAAAGAAGGCCAAAATAAATAGATCCTAATTTTCCCATTTCTTGCGCAAATTCGTGTAAAACGAGTGCTTTAATCACACGTTTTCACTGCTAGAATACATTCTGCACGAAATGAGACTGTTTTCATGTATATACACCCCCCCATATGGCAAGTTTTGCAAATCGAACCCGAAAGTAGGGGTTTACTGGGCGAATAAGAGCAAATATGCGCCATTTTAGGGAATCAGACCACAACTGGCTGGCATTTTACTAGGAACTATTCAAACCCCTGTATTTTTTTCATTTTTTCGTTAGTTTATGAAAGAACTTTCACGCAAAATAGGTGTAGGAAAAAGTGAAGTTCTATAAAGATACGTAAATAAGACCTAAAGTTGTCATTTTTATATGAAGCAAAGAAGAATTAGAATTACTGACCTTCAGCCTGTATCATTGTACCACTTCCGTTCTTTTTTTTTTTTCAGAACTGCATTTTGAACATAAGCTATATTACTCATAATAGTACATATCAAAACCACGAGCAAAAATATATTTGCACTATACATGTACATGTATTATTATCGGGTCTACTTGTTAATATATTCTTACACTTGAAATGTAAGCGATCAGCCTCCAGACACCGAGGTTGAAAAGTTGAATTTAGAAAGTCCTCGATTGAGGTCAGAATCAACAAATCAGAGGCTGAAGTAGACTAGTATCACACTGTAATTACAAACTATTTCATGTACTCTACTTGCTAAATATTCGCATGTCGTATTTATGTTTCGGGCAGCTCTATGCCTCTTCAAACGTAGAAAAAACTTCGATAAGCAGACGACACTTGAATTTTGACTCATTAATGAAAGTTTACATTATCTGGGTCGCGTTATCTGGTGATATTAGGGAATCTTCTAACTAACACACGTCTCTCCGGTTTCTTAATCCTGTGTCAGGTTGAACATTTGGTCAAGATCCGTATAAGGGTTTATTCAAGGATTTTTTATGAATGAAGTATCGGGAAAAGGCTATCAGTAAACTGAAGTTAAAAACGAAAAACATTCTTAACTTTGTTACCAAGGCCTAGAATGATTTATTTATTTGGATTTTACGGCGCACAATCAATGTAAAATTGAAGGCGGAGAAAGCCGTATTCTTCGTACAAAGTTGATGTCGGTAACTTACAAACTACATTTAAATATGATATTCCGTAAATCTGTTGCATTTATTCCTTTCATTTTTCTTTTCTAACTAGAACCGATTAAAAAAAATAAAACTGGAAAAAATCGATGCTTATCTTAAAGAAGACGGTCATTAGATAAGAAATTTATTCGATCGAGTTTTTTTATGAAGAGAAGTGTGATCCAATGACCAATGTACGAAAATCAGTAATCCTATAAAACGTGTTCCTATTTTTAAATATGAGTTATCCGCCAAATTTGATATACTGATAGTAGCTTTTAAAGTAAATCACAAATAATCAAAATCTGTTATTATAACTATTAATATCGCTAATGTATTATTGTAAGATATCAATTACTTTCTCTTTATCTCTCTACTTGAAATAACTATCAGGTACGTGTGTAAGTTATGAGAATCATATAACAAATATTAGAGGAATTACAAAAAAAGATAAATGCTTTCAAATTTGCGCTAGATTTCAATAAATACCTCTGACAGATGGTATCGCAAAATTTATGTCTCTCTTATCAATTATACATTTTCCACTCAAATAAATATATCATGTAAAATGTCTGAAATAAAGATTCGCAGTTCGGGCTTTTTTCATTCCTAAAAAACAAATGACGAATAGTTTTATGTACGAATGATAATTGTGATAAGTTTCTGCTGGTATTTGAAACATGTTAAAGTAGGTAGGCCTATGCCAAAATTGTCTTTTAGACCACACTTAGCAAAATGAGAAAGCGGATTTTGTTAAAAAACTCATCTAAAGGATTTAAAGCAGTGGATTTTCTTAAAATTATTTCGCACAAGTTTGACAACAGCGGTTATACTTGAATGATCTTAACCCAACATTGGTATACAAAGCAGCGAATGCTTATAGATTTGGTCTCTGCATTCCCATTTCATGAAAATTTGCACTTCTCTTGAAGATGATCAAAATGTTATGAGACACGTATAAATACTATACGTCGTTTATAATACATATTCATAATGCCTCTTAGTGTAAAAGTCCATTCTTTTCGTCTTCATCTGAAGACATCGCCTTTAATTGAATTTCAGTAAATTGGTAAGATCAAAAAATTACTCCATCTAAATAGTCATAACTTTATGAAACGCTTCGAGCTTGGGAATCGAAAAGAAACGGATCGCAAAATATAATTGTTATATCAAAGGCGTTGGGATAGTACGGTGATCAAATGGGAAATCGGCGATTACATATTTATATTTTATTGTCAATATAGTGTCATTTCTCATCTTTTAATACTTCAATTACAAAAGTTCACTCTAGGACATTTATAATAAAATCAAAGTTAATAACATGGTAGTTATTGAGGTTTAAACCAAAGTCTGATCAAACAGAAAAAAACTTTCGTGAACATTGATTTTAGAAGAAAAAATGTGTGGCGAATCTTTTTCTGATTTTGAACGATTTAAAATAGTTAATTCATGTAATCAATGCATTTTATAAAGTTTACTGACCTAAACTCGTAAACGAACAGCACACGTTTGAATATACTTGAAATCGGCGTATTTTTTTTATAATTTTACAGATAACCCCAAGCGAAAAGTGTACAAATCAGTTATATTTCTATTGACTGTTGACTGGGTAAAGTAAGATTCAGTTCATTTGATTGCAGGGTATAGGCACATATGATTATATTGTTTCTATCATTTGGCAAGCTATATTATCATATTTATATCCATATTTTCCTATTTAATCACTTAAGTTGTAGTAACATTCACCCCATCCTGTTTACACAAGCACCGCTTCTTCAGAAGTTAGTTTATTCTGCGTCTCGTTATCTCAGTGTGCGTTCCCTTATCTCCGATTACAGCAACAGGTATGATAATTATGCAACTCGGTGCAGCGAATGTCATTAACGACACAAATATCTCTGACTTTCGTTTTCGTTGTCTTTTCACTTTGACATTACAAAGCTAATATAAGCGTTACTCGCGTCAGAAATAAGCAAAAATGCAGATGTCTCCAGTGTAACAAGTAATCTGTAATTGAGCCGTGCCATGAGAAAACCAACATAATGGGTGTGCGACCAGCAAGGATCCAGACCAGCCTGCGCATCCGCGCAGTCTGGTCAGGATCCATGCTGGTCGCACACCCACTATGTTGGTTTTCCCATGGCACGGCTCAATTCATTATCGACGCATTAGTTAGTTACATAAATGATTAATAAATGTGTTTTTGTGATTTGAAATCAGAATTGATTAACTATTAACATGTACTGAGACATTATGTACAGTGGGAAAGTTAAAAACTAATTTTCAGCGTCAACGCAAATGACGATTTAATCTGTAAATCTGTAAAGAAATCTTGTGAAAAACGCATGTTTTAAAGGGAAAAGGGCATTAAAGTTTATGCACCTTGAGTAATATGTTGATATTTCCTTTACCATATGCCATACAAGAAAAATGTCGCTTGAAAAATTCATATTTTCTACGACTTTATTTACCAAGTTATTGTAACACCTCGATCTCATTTTATCCTAAAACTAAGTGGAATTGTGGGAAAAAATGGGTCTACCCTTTAAGGTGACACATAAACTGTGAATAAAGAATATAAGATTTTCTTAATGACAGAGGGTTTTGAATTTTGACAGTAATATGGAGAACAGTACAGTATGATATTAAAGAAACTCCCATAGAGCGAAAACCTCTCTATTACGGACACTGGACTGAAATTACATGCAGGCAGTAAGAATAAAACCAGTTACGATAACATATGAACGAAACCCCCATAAAACGGAACTTTTTGTGTAATAGACACCGGACTGAAATTATTACATATATGAAAGTAAGAACAAAAAAGAACAGTAATGAGGACGTATGAAAAAGACCTCCATAGGGGAAATCCTCTCTACTACGACCACTGGACGATCACTCCTTACGACATGACCCTCTCTATAACAGGCACTGAATTGGAAATATATAAAAATGAGTAGCTGTTTAAACTCACCGGAATAGGTCTCTCCCGGCACATATATTCCACTAAATGGTAATCCTTTTACTAATATACTGTATCCATTGTCCCCGGGGGTACGGGGAGCCGTAGTATGAATAGGCAACCTGTTACAAACATTAGACTGTTTTCCCCAAATCCCCACGAAAACTCCCAGAAATAACAAAAATGCCACTGTTCTCGTCATTTTTGTTTTTGTTTTTTTTTTCTATGGCGTTTAAAAAGGGTTGTCTAGTACTTCCGATTTATAACAAGTTTGATTAAAATCCACTTAACCAGGAATAAGTAATTGAAAAAAAAAAAACGAAAATAAATCACATATTTCTCATTCCTTCACATACTGCCCTTAGATATAATCCACGTTCTACCTCTGTTATGTATGAAGATGCACGCTTAAATCTTATAAACATATGAAAGTAAACCACGGACGTATAACACCACTTTGTCACGCTAAGAGAAAATTGTTGCAAGTTATCTATACTATACTTGCAAAATACAACTGTTGTACCGCTTTACGCAACGGCTTTTCATTGGCTAGTCAAAACCTACTTGCTCCGCCCCTTTACCTGTTGTACTTTCTTCCTATGATAAAATTATTTTTTTACTTATAGTATTTATACGTTTTATCTACAAAGAATAAACAGTTCACTTGTAGATTAAATATAGGAAAGATCTATAATGTTGACAAATTAATAATGTACAAAAGTAACGATTTTAACTACCAAAACGTGCGTCCTTGAAAAAAAATATAAATCATATTAAACTAACCCTTTGAACAAATTATTGAATTTAAGTTCAAATTTATTTAAACATGTCGATTCTAAGCTTTTAGTATTCAAGTTAACACTCCGACACATTCATTTTTTTTTTATAAAACCAGATGAGCTTCGGTCCACTTCATTTCGGTCCGATAATTCAAATATGTTCAATAAAATGTTAAAGTATGATATCGTAGTAAGGAGAGAGTTATATTTTCTCTGACACTTCATTTCTTTTTCTCAATCTCTAGCAAAAAAGTACACACAGCTGAGAGTAGATGAAATTTTAGACGTTTCAAATATTTTTTTCTATGCCTAGGTTTAACGGTAAAAACTTGATGTTGGCCCAATTTAAGAAATCCTGCATATTCATACTGCGCGCTATTATAAACGATTATTGAAAGTTAGACATCCCTTTAGATCGATTTGAAAGTTGACATTTCAATTATTCAATGAGATCTTAGGCAATTGAAAATATTAGTGTTTAAAATATTGGCTTCTGTTGTAACGTTGAGAAGCGGCCTATGAAGTTGAATATTTGAAAATACGTGTCTGATTTAGTTAGATATATATGATAACTTTAACCTAGCAAGTAACATCAATAAATCATAAAAACATAAATTAAAATATTTGAGCTAACTTGTCTACTTATATCGCTCGTTGGCTTAGTATTAACATCTTATGAAAATAGTGAGTTGATCTGTATTAACTTATGAAATAAAAAGTTCAGCTGTTTTATAAAGATATCAACAAATAAGTGATATAGTTCATATTCTCATAAAGTTTCAATAACTAATTAAATTCATTGATTTTGTTCTTATTTCCTATATTAATCACAGTTTAAGCATTTTATAAAATAAAATGTACTACTCTGTATGGAACTTAGAATTCATGCGTCTGCTCGTCCTTGTAACATCGCATTTTGCATACAAAAAAAAGATGTCATTGCGCTATCAAAGTTGTTATAGGCTTGAACCATTATTTGCATATATGTTCATTTATTTTCTTAGTACATATAATTTATCAATATCATGTAATACTGTATCTAATAGACTTCCTCTGCCCGTTTGGGGCTCTGATCTAGGCTATTCGATGATTAAAGGTAATGCAAATTCCCTACGCGGTGGCGTTAACGTTTGTGTAAAGTAGTAACCACTTTGGTGGATCACGGACGTCGGTGGACGTTTACAAGGATTGGGAAGGGACGTTGATCTTGTTTTTTAAGGCTAAGAATACTTCTGCCTACTTATAGCATAATACTACCCTATAACCTCTGTTGATGCGACCTCTAACGAGTAAACACCTCTCTACAGCCTAGCAGCCTAGCGTTCCAGCAGCGTGAAGTTAGCAGCCTAGCGTTCCAGCAGCGTGAAGTTAGCAGCCAAGCGTTCCAGCAGCGTGAAGTTAGCAGCCAAGCGTTCCAGCAGCGTGAAGTTAGCAGCCTAGCGTTCTATCAGCCTAAAGTTAACAGCCTAGCGTTCCAGCAGCGTGAAGTTAGCAGCCTAAAGTTCAAGCAGCGTGAAGTTAGCAGCCTAACAGTCTATCGACCTAGCAGTGTGAAGTTAGCAGCATAGCGTTCTATTGGGTTAGCTGCTTGAAGTTAGCAGTCTAACGGCCTAGCAGCGTCAAATTAGCAGCATAGCGAACAAACAACGTAAAGTTAACAATTAGGTGGCATAGCAGCATAAAATTAGCAGTTAAACGGCCAAGCAGAGTAAGGCGGCCTATCAGCTTGAAGTTAACAAACTAGAAGCTTACACGTTAACTTGTCCAGATATTAAAGTCACTGACATGTCAGACATATATAAACAAACGTATAGACTCAGATCAGACTGCACAACTGATGTACGCCTAGCTGGTCTCGTAGCAGCCTAGCAGCTTAGCAGCCTACACTTTATCTTTTCCAGTTACTGAAGTCACTGACGCATCAGTGATGTATCAGCAAACGTATGCATTCAGCTGCACCGCTGGTGTTCGTATTGCGGGGCTCATATTGACGGTATCTGTATCCAAAATTTTATTGAAAATAAACGCTTAAGACAGAATAAAGGTAGAAAATAGGTTTTATGTCATGGGACATTGCAGCGTAGCAGCTTAGCAACGTAGCAGCCTATACGCTACGTTGTCCAGTCAGTGAAGTCACTTCAACGAGTCCAGCCCGTTGTCGATACACCGCCTCGATGACTCAAAAATCTGTGACATGGTTCCCTGAAGTAGGGAATAGTGAATAATATGCAGTTAACATATTAAGGGTGATGGGGGTGCCCTTCATTGTCAGCCTTGTTACCTTTTTTATTCCATTTAGTGTCCCATACCTTTTTGTAATCATAAGCACAATAATCAGTTTTCTTTCGACAGTAAGCTTTTTCCAAACATAATTATGTCGGACCATAGACTATCTTACTATATATGCAAGACACAAGAAATTTTAAGCTTTTTATTATAACAAAATTATTGAGATTTCAATATGACTAGCAATAGCAAAGATGAGGCTGCATGCAGTTTTTATTTTTAATTTTGCCAAAATATTACTGTACATGGCCTAAGGTTCATAAATTCAAATCTATTATGAGTTTAGCTTGTCAGTTTAGGAAAAAAACATTTACTCCGCAACACCTAAAAGAAATGAAGCAATTGTAAAACTAATGAAATGTTATTTACTTGTGTGTACATCTATTCATGATGCTAAATATGTTTATAGTTGATTGTACATTTCACTCATACCGTATATTACTCATACTTTTCTGTGATATGTGTATGTACCGCCACATTGTAACTGGCGATGAACATGTATATGTTTTTGCCGAATAAACTTTGACTTGACTTGACTTTAATTAATTGACGTGCACTTGCTCTTGTTAAACCAATTTCACAGAGAAGTAGAATAAGCACACAAAGTATTAGATGAATTTGATTACCCATAACCAAGATTTGGCTGCAGACTGTTTTAATTATTTGAAGGACAATAACTCTGTTTAAATCAATTTTGACAGAGAAGCATGCAGATATGAGTTAATACAATTAACAACACCAAATATTAGCTAAATGTGACAAACAATAACCAGGAGGACAAAAATTGCAGCTTTTAATCAATTGAAGGCCAATAACTCTGCTTAATTCTATTTTGATAGAGAAGTAGATATGAGAAAAAAGTTTAACCATATCAAATCATAGTATCAGCATGTGACTAACCATAATAAAAAGATTTGGCTCCAGGACAAAAATGAAGTTTTAAATTCACTGAAGGGCAATAAACCTGTTTTGACAGAGAAGTATAGTTATTCAAATAAGTACAATTAGCAGAAAGATACAAATGCAGGCTTTAATTGAGCCGTGCCATGGGAAAACCAACATAGTGGGTATGCGACCAGCATGGATCCAGACCAGCCTGCGCATCCGCGCAGTCTGGTCAGGCTCCATGCTGTTCGCTAACAGTTTCTCCAATTCCAATAGGCTTTAAAAGCGAACAGCATGGAGCCTGACCAGACTGCGCGGATGCGCAGGCTGGTCTGGATCCATGCTGGTCGAAAAGCCACTATGTTGGTTTTCTCATGGCACGGCTCAATTAATTGAAAGCATAACAAGAACTCTGGTCATACTCTAGAAATACCTGTATGCTGTCAAATTCTATATATTTAGTGAAAAACGTATGCGAAAAAAAGCAACTTAAGTGAATTGCAGTGTTCTAAATTTTGTCTCTATATGCGCATGTTGATATCCTACCTGTATGCATGTCAGAACGACTGCTCTACGTCTGTGTTTTAAGCTTAAGATATCATACATTCTATTGTCAAGGACCCATCGGCTCAGGATAGAAGGGCTGTATTGTTTAGTAAAGAAAATAGAAATGTTGCTTGGAAACCAGAGATTACCTCAGCAGCGGTAGGGTACAAAAAGTAATGCCAGTACCCACACTATTCGCTTTGAGTTCAGTCAAGCCGGATGGCTCATATGAAGGAGTAAAAATTTTGAAACAAGTTGCTATACATAGCGGTATATGATCCTGTGAAAGATGGAATTTTGGCACTCACATTCAAAGTAAAGAAAGTTGCAGAAATGCACATTCCTATAGCACATAAACTTTTGTTTTAATGCGGTATGAATGGAACAAAAGACGTGTTTCCATTGTAAAAACTCCAGCTCAATTTCACCGTTCAAGAATCTGAAGACAACGCCTGGAGATACAGAGCAGTTGAAATCATTTTAAATATTCCTTCTAAAAGGTTTCGATGACATAGCGGCATAAAACCAAAGAAATGTTTTGCATATTCCCGCGCGTGTATGCATTGTTATCATGTTTTATCGTCGAATGATTGAGTTATTTATTGTAAGCCCGTTGCACAGTTAATGTTAATGTTTTGTTACACGTAAGAATGTCCTTAACTTTTTTAAAATCCGTCTAATTTCTCATCAGAACGAGGCGTAGTTTAGAATGTTTGCCGTAAATACGTCTTCGTGAAAATAATGTATGTCGTGAAATGCAATGTTATTTAAAACTTGATATTTTAGCAATGTGTGGCTTACAGAGCGAAGCTTGTTAAAACATTATTAAATAAATATTTTAAGAGAAGTGTGTGCTATAAATCAACATTTTGATTTTGATTGATAGAAGAAACAAACAGTTGATATGAACAAAAGTTTGTGCTCTCATAAAATATAGACTGATCTATTGTCGCTGCTGTCCAGTCTTCTGCATTCGAAGCTAATGCCAAATTGTATAGCGATACCTATGACAAGGTTTCCAGCATTTGCGGATCTGTCAAAATGAACAGAGATATACATGTACATGTACAAATATACATGTACAGCTCACTGTTCCACATTTGATGCTTAAGATCATAAATTTTATTACTTCCTCACATTTAATTCTTCGGCCAAAATAAATGGCATCTCCTACAATCAAGTTCCTCATGTTTTATGGTTACGCTCAAAATAAACAGTAGCACCTACAACCAAGTTTCGCCACATTTTATCTTTACGTCCAAATATGTAGCAACATCTTCAACTTGATGCTTAAATTACGAGACTTACATACAACAACACCAAAGACCTATTTCCCAACTTTTGAGGCTAACCCCCAATTGCATCACAATACTGACGACGCAGTTTTCCACAGTTTAGGGTTACACTCAATGGTGCTACAATAAAGCCCCCCACATCTGTTGCATACTTTCAAATGTACGAGTATATAGTAAATCTGACCAGTCTTCTAATTAATTATATTTGACTTCTACGTCATCTAAAGACTTGGTTTCCAAGATGTGCGGCCTACGTCACCAAACGCTCTGTTTCTAACTCTTGAGAACTACGCCAGCCAAAGACTTGGTTCCAAAGATGTGGTGATTATACCAATCAAAGACTCAATTTCCAACAGCTGATTCCTACGACCAAGAGTATTGAAATGCCCAAGACATACCCAATGTTTTGTGCTTAAGTCGCCGACAAGTTGACGTTTGCACGACTATTGTCGCGTTATAAACTTCAACTTTTCGAGGAAATATCTTAGCGCGAAAAGTTGAGAAAAGCTCTCCTAATATCAACTTTTCGTGGTAAATTTTTGGCCGAGAAGTTGAAATTTGTGGACAGCTGTCGCGTTAAAAACTTCAAGATTTCGAATTTTCGAGGAAAATTTATAGCGCGACAAGTTGAAATTAAATGCTTAATTTCAAGTTGTCGCGTATCTATCTGGTCGAAAAGTCGATGGTGGAAACATGATTCCGTAGTTTTTAGATCTAATAAAGAAAGCTGTAGTTACAGACTAAGCACTCGTACAAAGTTCCGTCATAACCTGTTCTTATATAACAATAATGAGGTATGAAGTCTTTGTCTTTTTATTTCGGACTTGAAACATTGTTAAAAACTGCAAACTACAAAACTACCAACAACTGTATACATTTATCAATAGCTGAAAAATGTTAATCTGGAACAACACTGATATGGATACCAAATGTGTACACGTTGACCGTCACACAACCTGTATAAGCTTCAACATGCGGTTCGTTCATGTCCCCAGGTGACCATTAGCAATGCTTTACGAGGACAGAAATCGTAAGTCATTTATTAAATGAAAATTTATTCACCTAGGATTATTATGCAGGTGTGGCTCTGAGTGAGACAGAATACATTTTGAATAACCAGACAATGTGTTTTTTTTGCTTACCCGTTTTCACGTTAAGCCACAAAAATGCCTTAAAATCATGTCAAACGCCCTGCAAATTAACGTCAAATGACTGTTTTGAATCAACTAAATGGGTCATATAATGTATTTTACATTGCACAAAAGCTGTGGCGGATTGACAGTTTCTGCAAATTTTGCTTTCAGTTTTGACAGAAATGTTTGTCCGTCATATCAGTTGATGTATAAGGTGTAACATTTGAGTCTACAACCGACATTTTGAACATAATACAGTCTAACCTGTGCCACCTTTGAACAGAGACCACCTGGCTCTAAAGACCACGTGTTTTGTTTCCTATTTTAACATTTGCAGTGTATCTTAACCTGTGAATAAAGACCACCTCCCAGTAAAGACCACATTTTGTCTCTCCCTAGGGTGGTCTTTACAGACAGGTTTGACTGTAGTCCATAATGTACTTTCAAAACCACTTTTTGCGCGAAAAAATAAATAAGATTTTCTTTATTCTGTACCAAAACAATAAATATTTTATTTTCCTCCAATGACTCATATGTCTTTTCTGTATGAAAAGTTAGTTTATATCGTTTTATCTTTTTTTTCTCAACAGATTTCAGAAGTTTTCTCTATTTATGTCAACCATTTAAAAGTCCTCGTAATTGTTTCATTGTACATACTGAATGGTGTATGAAAAAGAAAATTGAGGGAGACTTTATTAAATCGCAGGGGTAATTGTATTTCAAAAACCTACAAAGTGTTGATCTACTCTGTGAAAATTTTCGAGAACAAAAAAAAATCTAGTAAGTTTCCTTTGTGGCCACATGTTTAAATAAAAATATTCTACAAACGTGTAGGAATCCGAATCAGCTTATATCTATTAACGCAGTCTTTGCTGTTCCAACGTTTACATTATAAAAATGGAAGGCATTTTAAGCAATTAAGCTTATAATTAATACGGGTTGAACAGGTTATAATTTACAACTATTTTCTTTCTCTTTTACGTCAGGAGGTACATCTTGCGTAATAATTCCTAAATGGTACAATACATCACTTGTCCGTATGTTTGTTTTCAAACAAACAAAAAATACAAACCGTACAGCAAAACATTGTTTATTTATTCAAACGTACGAACACATTTTTTGGTTTCATATCCTTTTCGTTAATGGCATCCTTTGGTAAGTAAGATTTTTTTAAACCGAATACACGGACCGACATACCGGATACCGGCGCCCGGGGCCAAGACGTACCAGAGGACAAATTATAAAACAGTATGTTTAGATGTTTCAGTGACAGGCCTATTCATTTTGTGTTGTAGCCACTAGTAGTAAAGTCATCAGCCACCACTTACGCTTAATAAGGTAAGAAAATAATGGGATATGCCAAATAACTCTTTTTATATTTGGATAACGGCCATTGTTTCGTCTAATGTATTGTATGTATGAGCGTTCGATTTAAATCTTGTTAATACTTATTGCACTTCTTACATTAGGTGTTTAGTGTTCAAATTTGTTTCTGTTATTTATTTCTTTCCATTATAAATCCTAAAGCTATTTGCTCACAGATGTAAGAAAAATTTGAATACTACAGAGTTTGCTACTAAATATAGACTAACTCAAAACTTTGGGGGAACCAACACTAAAAGTCTCTAAAAAATCCGTGCAGGAAATAGATTTTCAATGCTTCCCAGGCGGTAACTACTTTGCGACCTTGTTTTATTTTTAACAGAAATAAAAGCGACTTCGACAAGTTTTAACAAATTTCAAGACGTTTTCATTGTATCCGGAAAACTATGATCGAGCCGCCTTAAAGTTTTAAAGAGAATTGAAGTAATTTATCCAGGTCATTTCTCATACGTACATAATTAGGAAAATAGGTCGTGTTGTTGACGTGTTCTTACAGATGCATGCATTGCAGCTACAAACCAAACTGTTGACATTTCTCTGTTTAATTAAGCAAAACTTGACATTTAACATTTATTTCCTAAAATATTTATAAGTTTTACTCTTCATATAGGTTGTCTTTTCACGTGAATACAACAAACTACTATCTTTCATATCACATTTGTATTGGGATTTGATCTCTGGAAAATGAAGTAAAAAAAGAACGATGTCGCAGTCTTTTTTCTGTTTATACAAGTTGACGTACACTCAAGTGCCAGCATTACCTATGAGCACTTTAATGTATTACAAGAATGTCTTGCACTAGATATTTTTCTAATCAAATTCATCACCTTCACTACCCATAAATTGAATTATTACCGGTACTTGCTTATTCTGGTATTGTCATAACATAACTGGTCTTGTACGTGATCTTTATAGCCAAAGGCTGATATTTAAACCTGGACCTTTTTTTAAAAAATGTCTTTAACCTCTATCTTCTGGAGGAGCAATGCATATTTAAACTGAAAAGAAGAGATGTTTGATGCAACAAGAATGTGTTCAGTCAGAAAGACGCATTACTAAGACGCATGTAACGTTTTTAATGGTTTTTGTCTGCATGTCTCGAGATATTTTTTTTTCAGAATAACATCTAATTACGTATTCTGAGTAGTTACATTTTCATCAAGTATCTTAATCGAAAAAAAATCTCCTGAATCTGAAGCAACAAGGAACATAATACCGTGCCATGAGAAAACCAACATGGCTCACAAATGGCATTCGCCCAGCTGCGCACCGGCAGTCTGGTCAGGATCATGCTGTTCGCTAAAGTTTCTCCAATTCCAATAGGCTTTAAAAGCGAACAGCATGGAGCCTGACCAGACTGCGCGAATGCGCAGGCTGGTCTGGATCCATGCTGGTCGCAAAGCCACTATGTTGGTTTTCTCATGGCACGGCTCATATATTTTCGAAATCTTCAGACAGCCAACACTCGCCTATATAGAATGTTAAATACTCGAATTTTGATAAATGTACATGTGCAAGGAGTGGACAGTCCCTAATAACGTACGATGATGATACACTTACATTAATTGACTGACTTTACCAAAAATTAATGAAGCCTGTCACTTGTGTTTTAAATAACCGCATGTATACTATGTAATGCACGCAATTTACATGTAGTGAGGTGTCTTAGTTCGCCGAAACGTTGTAAGACGTCCAGAAGACCGCGTCTATCAACCACCTATTTGAAACAAAGTGCATATGCTCTAAATGGGTGGGTGGGGTCCTCCGTGGCCGAGTGGTTAAGGCCACTGACATCATATCACTCACTGATGTCGGTTTGAGCCTCACTCGGGGCGTTGAATACTTCATGTGAGGAAGCTATCCAGCTGGCTAACGGAAGGTTGGTGGTTCTACCTAGGTGCCCGCCATAATGAAATAATGCACGGAGGGGCACGGAGGGTCTTCCGCCACCATCAAAGCTGGAAAGTCGCCGTATGACCTATAATTGTGTCGGCGCGACATTAAACCCAACAAAATAAACAAATCTTCCTATATGTTTTAGAGTTGTAAGTAGCACGTAAGATGTAACAGAGTGCACTCTGCGACAGTAATATCGCCTCTGTGGTTTTACTGGAGAGAGGTGCCGTTACGCAGAAAAATCGTAGCAATACTTTACTACCAAATTGCGTTGCTTCCATTTTTTGGGGTAACAAGGCGCGAATACATGACAGACATAGTATTGAAGGAGAACACATTGATCTGTCGTCTAAATAACGGTTAGATGCTAAATCCACATGGTATCACAGAAACCGATTTCACATGTTACACCAGTTTAAAAGAGTGCATCCGTATTGCGATAGCGCACTATTTTTGATAATGGAAATATTCATAACAATTATAAAGATATATTTTGGCATACATATTTGAGTTTCTTTGTTGAATTTGTCATATAATTTCAGAATAAGATGTAGTAAAGTTCTCCGCATGCAAGGCCTTTCCATATTTATTCGCTTGTCCTGAAATTACAGTCGCAGCAAGTTCCGCTACAGAACTTCGAATCCTGATAGTAAAACAAATATGTCTTTCATTCCACGAGTTAAAGACTCCCTTATTTGGTCAAATGCTTTCACAGAGATTGCGAAATATTGCAATTCGCCAAACAGAGATGTAGCATAATGGTTTTTAAATACTGGTTGGGTTTCCTCCGCCGTAACCGTCAAAGCTTTGAACTCATCATATAACTGAAGTTCGTTATTTGTAGTTGGGTCGGACTACTTTCTAGTTCTATAGGCTGTAAATATCCTTGGCTGACCTGAATTAAGTTTGTCAGAATGACACCGTACTTTATCAAATAAAGTGTCCAATTTATCACATTCGAATAAATCCTGAGACAATCGAGAAGAGTTTTCTTCTAAAGCAAAATCAACAAGATTCCGCGGTCACCGGCTGATCCCTTTATCTGTGCGCTTGTTGATTTAGTTTTGTAAGACTTTATTTGTTTGATACGGGAATGATTCACTCAGGAAATACATGTAATATTCATCTATCCGACTAACTTAACAACGCTTGTAGTTTGTCATAAATTACATTTTGTATTTCATTAATTTTGTTGTTGTTGTTGTCTGTCTTGTAAGCATATCAGCATTTGTTATATTAATGTTAAACCAAAGATGAGGAGTTTTGTTTTAAATCATAGCTGCGAATAAACCAAAAGGAAAACTATCATTTAGAAGATATTTTCGAGTCTTATCTGTTTTCCTTTATCCTCTGTCAACACGCACTTCTTTCATATTTCCCATAGCTCAAGGTTAGCTGGCTCTTAGCTTGCAAAATGGCTTCTCCTAAACATTTGAAAGTTTCTGTATTTTTCGGTGTTTTAGAACAAAAAGATGCATCGAATAGACGGTATCAATGTTATATTCAAACAGACATTTTCTAAAAAATATGTACGTACTTTCTTCCATTTTCAAACTATTTGTCTTTCTTGTTCGCGGACGTTGATTTCCCGCGCTATGTTTAAATAAGCTAGAGTGACAAATTATACCACAGGAAAAATATTGCTACTTATTTATTTGATGAAGTATTGCCAGTTAGATAATATAGTTTGAATATACTCTGCCAGTACACAGATTCGTCTCACCCCATACGGAAGTCACTGGAACTGTATATTCCATATTAGGTAAATTACACACTGTATCGTGAATACTCCATTCAGCATGTGCATGGCAATGTAAGGGAGACAACTTATATATTTTCATGTCAATGCATGTTGGAGTTGCGTTTCTTTTGATATTTTGTTTGGTTTACGCCAGTTTGTCATATTGCAACTTTCCAACTTTTGATGGTGGAGAAAGACACCAGGTGCACATCCATGTATCTTTTTCAGGCATGAGCGAACCACTTAGTTACCTGGATGGCTTCCACATATTAAAGAATTCTACACCACAAGAGGTAAAAATTACAATATTTTTCCAAGTTTAAATCGTGTAATCCTGTCCTATAACGTTAAACCAGTTCGACAACAAAGCACCTCTAACTGTAATCTCTTATAACCCATGATTGACCGTGCATTGGTTACCATAAAATGATGTTGTATTCTCTTGCAGGTATAGCGTTGCACAAAATGAATCCTGTTGATGTGGAAATTGAACAACTCTCAGAATTCAAGATGGCTTCCAAAATGGCCGCTGATTAATAAGAAATGTGTTTAAATAACATAAACAATATTTTTTCCTATAACTTATATAAAATTAGTTATAAAAACATACTTTATTACTGTTACATCGTTAAAATTATATTGCGTTTGCATGTCTCAAAGATGACAAGATAGCGTCTAAAATGACCGCAAAGAATGGGAATCATATTGGAACAGAACAAACTGGCATATTATATTGTTTTTCAACTTAAGTTCAGGTAATTTATTTCCTTTACAAATACAAAGAGAATATTTTGGTGAAGCTTAATACTTTTCTTGGAATCGGAGCTAAACGATTTGTTACTGGGATCAAAGTTAAGGTCGCTGTTACTAATACTAGAAAATTGTTCTTGCTCAATAATTTCAGTTGTGGCCAATCTTTGAATTCAAGAGGCTTTCATGGAGGCTATTTTTCAGATGTATTTTGAACCTGTTATTGGTTAAGTGCAGTCGGCGCTCCCGTATACAAGAAACGTCCAAAGTCAAAGGCCAGGGATCGTGAGTTCAAGCCCCCGCTCCTCCAAATAAAATGACTAACATTGAGATAAGAATCCCGTATATGGGTGCTTTACACCTGGCACGCTAAAGAACCAGGGAAGGAGTCGCCCATATGTGTCGCCGGTGGTGACTGTAAATGAGCTTACATACATACAAACAAGGCCAGTAGCTAAAGGCCTATCTCTCTCACCTGTTTTGATTCCAACCTCATAGAGCTTATTTTGGTTTCAAACATTATACCACAGCGCGATAATAACTTCCTGCTTAAGCAAGTACGGAGACTTGGCTGAATATGTCCGTTGTATCTGATGACCTACTCTTGCCAAACTTTCAACCACCTTTTCGATGTGATAGAATGAACCGTATTGGTGGTGGTGTCGCCATTTATGTCCGAGAGGGTATCATTGCTTCAGAAAGAGTAGATCTTGCTATTGTTGGTCTTGAGGCGCTTTGGTTGAAACGTATTGTTAACAAACGTAAAATTATCTTGGGAGGTATCTATCGACCACCTGACTCAAACAATAACCATTGGCTTCTCTTAGAACAAAGCATAGATCAAGCTTTCAACCAGTCGTGTGATAACATACTTGTTACAGGAGAGAGACTTTAACATCAATGTTCTTAACACCACTTAAAATAGAATAACAAACCTAATGGCATCGTACAATGCAGAACAACTCATAACACTCCCTACCCACTTCACTGAACACTCTAATTCTGTAATTGACCTTATGTTTGTGAAGAACACGAACCAAGTCATTTCTAGCTTTGTTGCTGACCCTGTCATTCCAAACCTCACTCGTTTTCATTGTCCAGTCGTTGCTGTTCTAAAATTAGACAAACCTAAACATACTTCATTTAAGCGCAAGATTTGGCTGTACGACAGAGGTAACTATGATGACTACAGAGCAAAACTTCAAGCAACTAATTGGGAGATCCTGAAGGTTACGTAACTGAGGTCTACACAAATTCAGAGTACCACAAAGCAACAACTATGATTATACAAAATTAAATTAATTGGGGAAAAAGTTAATCATCCAAATATACACGCCAAATTAATGGTTATTCCAAAAGCAGCAAAACACAACAACTTACACACAAACAAACATCCAAAACTATACCAACCTTATACGAAGGCAACATGGAAGCGTCAACAGACCAGGGAAAAGTAGAACTTCTTAACCAGTATTTCTGTTTACAATCTACCATCGACGACCAAAATCGTCCGTTACCACATAGCCAAATGTTAACCAACTCATCTTTATCTTATATTACTGTCACTCCCCAGGATGTAAAAGATGCTCTTACTCTTATAGACCCATCAACAGCCAGTGGTCCAGACCTTGTCAGTCCAAAACTTCCCCTCGAAGGCGCATCAGCACTGTCCAAACCACTTTCCAAATTTTTTAACAAACTATTGATGGAATCTTACTTTCCAAATTCTTGCAAATGTCACACCGTTATTCAAAAAGTCAGTTCCGTCAAAACCATCTAACTACCGTCCAATATCCCTACTCAGCTGTCTTGGCAAGCTCATGGAGCGCTGTGTCCATAAATACCTTTACAACTACCTTGTCAACAACAACCTCCTCACAACTTTTGAATCTTATTTTATTAACGGCGACTCCACAGTCAACCAGCTTACATTTATCTACAATGATATTTGCCGAGCACTTGATGAAGGAAATGAAGTGCGTGCAGTATTCTGCGATATTTCCAAAGCCTTTGACCGGGTGTGGCATCGTGGACTTTTACAGAAACTGTCTTCACTGGGTGTAAAGGGTTCACTTATTCAGTGGATTTCTTCCTATCTGTCGTCCCGTAAACGTGTCGTCTATGCAAACGCATCTTCTAGTTGGTCTCAGATTAATGCTGGCGTTCCTCAAGGGTCCATACTCGGACCTCTTCTGTTTTTGACCTATATCAACGACATTGTCTCTATTACCAACTCTAACATTCGTCTTTTTGCTGACGACACCAGTCTGTATATAGTAGTTGAAAATCCCAATCAGGCATCAACTGCTTTCAATTCAGATCTCCAAAGTATTCATTCTTGGTCTGAGTCCTGGTTAGTATCTTTCAATCCATCAAAGACTGAATTAATGGTCTTCTCACGCAAACACTCCAAACCACATCATCCAATGTTATCTATGAACAATGCAGCAATCAAAGAGGTATCTACTCATAAACATCTTGGACTAACTTTCTCAAACGACCTGAAGTGGTCAACCCATATTTCCATCATACTGAAAAAAGCATGGCAGAGGATTGGAATAATGAGGACGCTGAAATTTGTGCTTAACCGCTCTAGCCTTGAACGAATGTATTTTTCATTCATTCGCCCTCTTCTTGAATACTCAGATGTTGTCTGGGACAACTGTAGTGAAGCTCTGAAAAATGATATTTAGGCAGTTCATAACGAAGCAGCTCGTATAGTAACCGGTGCAACAAAATAATGCAATATCCAGAAGCTATTACATGATTTGAAGCGGAAGACCCTCGCAGATCGGAAGAAAAAACATCGTCTCATCTTATTCTACAAAATGCTTTATGGTCTATCTCCATCTTACATGTCTGATCTCATTCCAGGTTGTGATCAAATTAACGATGAAGACTACAATCTAAGAAACATAAGAAGTGTAAACTCCAGGACACAGTCTTACAATTCTTCATTTCTGCCTAAAACAATCCGTGACTGGAATGCATTACCACAAACGACAAAAGAAGCAGCTACCCTAACAGCTTTCAAATCAGCATTAAACAAAAACTTATCAAAATATTCTCCTCTGTTTAACTGCGGCTCTAGAAAGGGGCAAATTCTACATACTCGACTTCGTCTTGGGTGCAGTTCTCTGATTTATGACATCCAAAGAAGATCTTTAACTGAATCCGCTCTTTGCACCTGTGGAAACACTGAGACTGTCGATCACTACCTGCTTCGTTGTCGTAAATATCAAACAATTCGTGAAAGGTTTTTCTCAAATACTCCATGTCCATTGTCAGTAAACAATCTTCTCGATGGCAACGATAGGCTTTCTTTCGAGCAGAATAAATCTCTAATCGTTGATGTTCAGCGTTACATTCTCGCAACAAAAAGGTTTACTACCTAATTCGGTGGGCCCTGCTCTGTCGATTTGCACCCCTGTACCGTGAGTATATACTTGATTCAAGCAACACTCCTTTTTATTTTACAAAATTCAGTAGAAATAAATAGCATTACAACTATGTTATACAATCCTTATTTGTCATATAAAATTAGTTATCACTAGCCATGATTCCTGACAATGTGGTATTTGATGATTTGTAGTTACTTCATATATGAAGAGGAATTTATATAAGTTTTAAATAACTTGTTTTCCGATCCATTAATTTCATGCATTTATTGTTGTATACCATGTATGTCAAACTTGCTGAAATAAAGTTTAAACCAAGCAAGTACAAGCATTGTTGTTGATCTAAACATAGCTGTGAAACTGAACTTACCAGCTGCATATAAGGGTTTCAGTAAGGCATTTGACAAAATCAGTCACACTAAATAAACCAATACACAAACTTGAACAGTTAACCTAACCAGTGTTCCTGGATTCTGTACCAGTACAGACCTGTTCTCTGCAAGTAACTGCCAACTTCCCTACATGAATCAGAAGTGCGCTCTCCCTATTGAGCTTAGCAAACGGGTAAGTCAATTCTAAAGGACCGCACTCAATGAGTTGTAGTAGACGGCTGCACTTCAGGTACTCTATCTTTCCTATTTGGGGTTCCCAAATGGCTCTGTTCTAGGCCCTTGTCTTTTCAAATATATACATATGATCTTCCTGACTCCATAGCTAGCATCTATAGCATATCTGGCAGCCAAATCTTCAGCAGAATCCCAAACCTTACAAAATGATCTGCATGCTCTTGAACAGTGAAAACAGGACTGGTCTTCACTGATAAGTGTGAGGTGTTGCGAATAATTAGGAAAATAACTCCGATATTTCCCCATACATCCTATAAAATCACAGGTGCCTCATTAGCTCCGTCAAACCATTATTGATTGAACAGTAGCTGAGATGTGTCAGCGTTTACGATTGGCTACGGAAAATTCTTCGCATACCAACTCGTTACATAGGTTCTCATTGGCTGAATTTCACGTTCTAGACTACACGAATATTTACTTGCCTGGATGAATCATGGTGAATGGGTAGAGACAATCTGACTAAAGTACATCTCCTATTACGCTACGCATAGGATCTGAGAACGACCTATTCATAGCCTCGTTCTGACGACCCTTTAGCTAACCAATCATAGCCTAACTTACAACATTTTGCAAATGTACCTGTAGCCTTGACTTTTGATATTTACAATTCTTATGTCGTAATGTGTCAGATAGCCGGTTAGCTCAGTCGGTAGCCCGCTTGCTTTGTAAGCGAGGGGTCCCGGGTTCGAATCCCGGAATGAACGCACATTTTCTTACTCTTTGACTTTTAGAACAAGTCGTCTGATTGGATAAAATAAAAATAGCAATACTGGAAATCCAAAATATACAGAAGACGAATGTGAATGGGTCGTTCTCAGATCTTCGTTTAGAAGATCAAGTACTTTAGTCAGATTGGGGTAGAGATGAATTGAAGTTTTTTAATTTTGATTCGCTTCATGATTTTGATACACAACACAGACAGATAAGTAGATAACCGTTCGATTTAAAGAACTGTCTGGATGTGTTTAGCGGCAGCTACCGCGTTATAAATCTTAGACGGCGGCAGGGCTGTCAAAATGAATTACAAACATGGATATTCTACCGAGTGGAAATATATTTCGAGAATTACAAGTCGTGCACGACACTGGGTACTTCTCTGCTCAAGCCTCACTCGAGGACCGTTGGCAACAGGTAGGTCCAATTGGGCTGACAGTTTCTATTTGCACGCTGTGTCTGTTATAACTATGACTACACAAGCAGTATTTCCCACATGATAAATACCCTAAACTGACAAACCTATAGAACAACTCCGACACCAAACCTATCTGACTCTTTGCTGAGTGACTGGCTAAATTTACTTCTTGCTTAAGTTATTTCTTTTTATTTTTAACCATAGCACGACCCAGTCTTTGTGATATAGCAACAATATATGTACTTCCTATATCACATAAACTGTCAATTGTTGTTAAAACATATTCAGTACAAATTACGTTTATCACGTCATAATTCTAAGTAGGGGAAGCGATAAGTAATGGATTAATTTATTGGTGGGTACTAGGGTATTCATATATACAGTCAAACCCGACTGCAAAACCTCCCTTGGGAACTGAAAATGCTGGTATTGTGGAAACTTGAATTTTTCAAGACAGGTAAAGTGTGACTTTAGTAAGCAGGCTGACTGCATAATGGAGTTCATCGGTTCTTAAGACAAGGGTAAATTACCAAGTAATATAACAAAAAACAAAACAAGACTATGTGGGATAATGCCGTGACTTTATAAATTTTTAATGAAAATTATGGCATATTGTACACTCAACAAAATTCCTAATCGGTCAGTTTATATTGTATTACTATTTTGTTAATAATGCATGTATTTACACGACATTTCACATACCAACATCTGAATAGGTACTGCAGCTATTTATTGATTTATTTTTGACCGATTCACTGCCAAAGTAACCGCATTAGGCGTTTTGACCAAAATAGCATATTTTGCACGTGCAGGGCATGTGCACCAATATGCACGTGTTAATGAACACTTTTTGCATTATTGACAAAAGTCCTACTAGAAAAACACTTATCGTCGTGAAATTGACACAAGAGCAACGCGCCCGTGCTGTTGGAATTATACAACAAAATTCAAAATTGGTCACTTCAATGAATTTTACTTTGGTAAAATTTCGCCAAAAGAGCGCGGATGGTAGATAACCAACGATTAATGGTTCTTGTAAAAGGAAATAAGGTTAAAAATGGAAATAATCATCAAAGTAACAGCTACACACAAATAATATCAGAATTCTTTTGAAATTGCAAAAATAATTACATATGTGTCCTAAATGTGTCCCGGCTAGCAACATTCCGACAGCTCGATCGCGTTGCTTTTGTGTCAATTTCAACATGATATGTGTTTTTCTAGTAGAATTTTCTTCACTAATGCCAAAAGTGTAAAAGAACACGTGCATGTTGGTGCACATGCCCTGCACGTGCAAAATATGCAATAATGCGGTTACTTTGGCCGTGCGTCGCCAAAAATAAATTAATAATTAGCTGTAGCACTGATTCAAATATCAGCATGTAAACTTTCGTGAAATATATGGTATAAAGGAAAATGATGAGGAAATATGAAGGACAAAGCTCCGGCCAGCTAAAATGCATGGAAGCAACATAGCAGCGCGAAGGTGCAGAAAACTATGAAAATAAGCGCAGAATATACCAGACCTAACAGGAAATTGTAGGTTCTAGTAAATCGCACTAATGAGAACGAGGCAAAGATGCTCTCAGAGATCTCTTTGACATGAGATGATAACTACATGTATATATTTCAACGAATGTAATGCATTTTAGATTTTAATACTAGTAGGATTTACAATATGCCATACCGAAATGCACATTACGTGTATTGAGGGCCACTCAACATTTTATGAAAATAAAATTCGCCAAAACGAGATATGCACAGCAGATCATTGACAAACACTTTAAGTCCAGAGCTAGAGAACATCTTTTACTATAGTACCTAAATTTTTAAGATGTATCAAAATCTATGAAACTCGCTGCATATTTCACATATTGTATATCTTTTAACGTTACAATGTCATTCAGGTACATGTACATATCATCCAATAGTTCAATTACTATAAGCCAGGGTCATCATGAAACCTTTTGCCCTTAAATTTGTTACATAACTGATGATGGTAGGACAGTATGGAAGGGAATCTCCGCCAGGACTACTGCTAAATGATATTGCTGTGCTATTTACTTACATATGCGTTCTGCAACATTGCAACTGCATTTTAGTTTCTTACATTTGCCTTACAAGAAATTCATCTTTGTTTGCTTACTGCAATATTGAAATGTATACTCATGCTATTACTAACTGTATTCTATGTTTTCTTACGCGTATTTGACGTTACTGCTACTGAATGTAACGAGCTATTAACAACGTTGTGACTTGTGAATATTCCGAAATTTTCATAACTTGATTGTTACTGCTTTTTGGATTTAACATTAATGATGTTTGCAACCACTTGGTTCTTGTTTATATTACAGTTTCCCGGCAAAAATAATATACATGGCTTTGATAAATATTTAAACTTGCAGTATAACAAAAATTTAAGCACGGTAGTGCATTACAACATTACAGGGAACCAACAAAAAGCAAAAATTTTAGCGCATATGAGTATACACGGGAGACCACTCTCGACAGCAAATTTACGTGTTCGGTAGTTTCCGTAGGTTAAACGGTGAGAGAGTCTAAACTTACCCGTGTATACTTGTGTTGTTTTCGGTGGAAATTACGTCCCTGGACAGCTGGAAATTATGAGTACTTTTTTAATAAAACACCGTTCATGGTTCACTGATTTTACGGAAACTGCCGGAAATTCTGGTTCCCAGCTTTCTACGAATTTCATATTACAAATGTTAAAGTCGCATTTGATTACCTTCGTGCTGCTTACTGCTTACTTAGCACTGTTTTCGCCTTGCATAAATTTCAATCATTGCAATACTAAGAATCCACGAATTTAAAGTAGGGACCTACATAGAAAAGGTCTACAACAGGGACCTATATATCAAAAACAAAAAACAACGGGCAACAACGAAATGTTAACATGCATGTGTTAGTATAATGGAGGAACGATTTAATCAATTTCAGAAAGTAAAACGTACAAAACACTAAGAACTTGTTCACATAAACATTTTAATATGCCACAGAATGGATGCATTTGCCATTTACACGCAAGAATATGCGTTTTACATACATGCAGTGACGAAAGATGCAAGGTATGTGCCACTAACGGATGGAAGGTAACACAAAGACGCATGGATGTTGCATTTAGTTTAAAACGAATAACACAAGGCAATATGCATTTTGTCATTTAGCAGCATGCATGTCCTGGCGGAAATTCCCTAAAATGCAGTTGCAATGTTGCAGAACGCATATGTAAGTTAATAACATAGCAATGTCATTTAGCAGCATGCATGTCCTGCCGGAGATTCCCTTCCATAGTAATGGAATGGCATGCATAATCTCTTTAAGTTCCATATTACCATGCCAAGTTTCGTTAAAATACCTTCAGAGTTTTCAGTTAAATGTATTATTTATTTATTTTGAGCGAACATCAGACGGACGAACGGACGGACGAATAGGAAACCAATAGCCTAAAGACTTTCAACTAGAAGAGTCTTACTGCCACTGACTTGTTACGTCATAAACAGGATATGCTTGAACAATTTCCTGTGATGTCTACATTGTATTCATATTATCGAAATTATTATTCATATCGTTACTGTTTTTATAATTATCTGGAGAATTAGCTATAAAGAAACCGACTATATATCATATCATTTATTTAAATATCTATTAATTTACGAGCTATATATATATATATATATATAGTAGAGAGAATTAATTAATACGAACTAAATCACCACCACAATATACCAGACCAATTACGGCAAAGCGCCTAGCAGTACAAACGAACACGCACATGCCACAGCAAGTCCACTAACCCAATAAGATTAGTTTCGATACTGCTTTATATACGAACCCGAATTGTACTACACATTCGTACTGGTTCAACATTTGCATATATATACTCAAATCTCTGTTTTCATGTCTCACAAATCAGTAGTGACTTTTTAGTCTTTATAACTGATTGGGACCAGAGAAGCTATATTTTCTCTCTCTGAAAGTTAACTGGATCTCGAGGATACATTGAATATATATAGATAATTTGCGTTAAGGGATATAATTATATTCAGAACAGTTGACTTTCCCATACGTGAGATCCGCTAGGATACAAGTTCGCATTATAAATTATTATATAGTAGAGAGAATTAATTAATACGAACTAAATCACCACCACAATATACCAGACCAATTACGGCAAAGCGCCTAGCAGTACAAACGAACACGCACATGCCACAGCAAGTCCACTAACCCAATAAGATTAGTTTCGATACTGCTTTATATACGAACCCGAATTGTACTACACATTCGTACTGGTTCAACATTTGCATATATATACTCAAATCTCTGTTTTCATGTCTCACAAATCAGTAGTGACTTTTTAGTCTTTATAACTGATTGGGACCAGAGAAGCTATATTTTCTCTCTCTGAAAGTTAACTGGATCTCGAGGATACATTGAATATATATAGATAATTTGCGTTAAGGGATATAATTAATTCAGAACAGTTGACTTTCCCATACGTGAGATCCGCTAGGATACAAGTTCGCATTATAAATTATTATATAGTAGAGAGAATTAATTAATACGAACTAAATCACCACCACAATATACCAAACCAATTACGGCAAAGCGCCTAGCAGTACAAACGAACACCGCACATGCCACAGCAAGTCCACTAACCCAATAAGATTAGTTTCGATACTGTTTATATACGAGCCCGAATTGTACTACACATTCGTACTGGTTCAACATTTGCATATATATACTCAAATCTCTGTTTTCATGTCTCACAATCAGTAGTGACTTTTAGTCTTTATAACTGATGGGACCAGAGAAGCATATTTTCTTCTCTGAAAGTTAACTGGATCTCGAGGATACATTGAATATATATAGATAATTTGCGTTAAGGGATATAATTATATTCAGAACAGTTGACTTTCCCATACGTGAGATCCGCTAGGATACAAGTTCGCATTATAAATTATTATATAGTAGAGAGAATTAATTAATACGAACTAAATCACCACCACAATATACCAGACCAATTACGGCAAAGCGCCTAGCAGTACAAACGAACACGCACATGCCACAGCAAGTCCACTAACCCAATAAGATTAGTTTCGATACTGCTTTATATACGAGCCCGAATTGTACTACACATTCGTACTGGTTCAACATTTGCATATATATACTCAAATCTCTGTTTTCATGTCTCACAAATCAGTAGTGACTTTTTAGTCTTTATAACTGATTGGGACCAGAGAAGCTATATTTTCTCTCTCTGAAAGTTAACTGGATCTCGAGGATACATTGAATATATATAGATAATTTGCGTTAAGGGATATAATTATATTCAGAACAGTTGACTTTCCCATACGTGAGATCCGCTAGGATACAAGTTCGCATTATAAATTATTATATAGTAGAGAGAATTAATTAATACGAACTAAATCACCACCACAATATACCAGACCAATTACGGCAAAGCGCCTAGCAGTACAAACGAACACGCACATGCCACAGCAAGTCCACTAACCCAATAAGATTATTTCGATACTGCTTTATATACGAGCCCGAATTGTACTACACATTCGTACTGGTTCAACATTTGCATATATAACTCAAATCTCTGTTTTCATGTCTCACAAATCAGTAGTGACTTTTTAGTCTTTATAACTGATTGGGACCAGAGAAGCTATATTTTCTCTCTCTGAAAGTTAACTGGATCTCGAGGATACATTGAATATGTATAGGTTAATAAATGGGAGAGCGGTGCCTTTGAGTGATAATGGCCCTGGCAAGGTGATAATAGCCCGAGGGCTTTAGCCCGAGGGCTATTATCTTCTTCCAGGGCCATTATCACTCAAAGGCACCGCTCTCCCATGTATTTACCTGTTTATTACATGTTTACCTATAATATAGTAAGAAATGTTTTTTTTTGTGTCATTTTTATGGGTAGATACTTGCATCTTCTGGCACAATAAATTTCAGCTTTTCAGTTTCTATATTATTTGTATAAGAGTCTATTTACTGTATAAAATCAAATACCTGGATAGTTGTACTTTCTTGCTTATTGCATAATTTAGGGATAAAATACGATATTTCACGAAGAATACACGATGTTACGCTCAAGATGATAAAATAAAACGGAAATATTCGCTGTTTTACCTCCACGAAACGCCATGACGTCATTTCTGTTTACAGACGTTAATTTCCCGCGCTAACGCCAGGGCCATTATCGATAATGGCCCCGGGGCTTATTATGATAATGTGATAATGCATGACGCAATGCGATAATGGGAGAATTTTCAACACAAATTTGTTACTATTTATAGGTACTCATGTAATAAATATAGATAATTTGCGTTAAGGGATATAATTATATTCAGAACAGTTGACTTTCCCATACGTGAGATCCGCTAGGATACAAGTTCGCATTATAAATTATTATATAGTAGAGAGAATTAATTAATACGAACTAAATCACCACCACAATATACCAGACCAATTACGGCAAAGCGCCTAGCAGTACAAACGAACACGCACATGCCACAGCAAGTCCACTAACCCAATAAGATTAGTTTCGATACTGCTTTATATACGAGCCCGAATTGTACTACACATTCGTACTGGTTCAACATTTGCATATATATACTCAAATCTCTGTTTTCATGTCTCACAAATCAGTAGTGACTTTTTAGTCTTTATAACTGATTGGGACCAGAGAACCTATATTTTCTCTCTCTGAAAGTTAACTGGATCTCGAGGATACATTGAATATGTATAGGTTAATAAATGGGAGAGCGGTGCCTTTGAGTGATAATGGCCCTGGCAAGGTGATAATAGCCCGAGGGCTTTAGCCCGAGGGCTATTATCTTCTTCCAGGGCCATTATCACTCAAAGGCACCGCTCTCCCATGTATTTACCTGTTTATTACATGTTTACCTATAATATAGTAAGAAATGTTTTTTTTGTGTCATTTTTATGGGTAGATACTTGCATCTTCTGGCACAATAAATTTCAGCTTTTCAGTTTCTATATTATTTGTATAAGAGTCTATTTACTGTATAAAATCAAATACCTGGATAGTTGTACTTTCTTGCTTATTGCATAATTTAGGGATAAAATACGATATTTCACGAAGAATACACGATGTTACGCTCAAGATGATAAAATAAAACGGAAATATTCGCTGTTTTACCTCCACGAAACGCCATGACGTCATTTCTGTTTACAGACGTTAATTTCCCGCGCTAACGCCAGGGCCATTATCGATAATGGCCCCGGGGCTTATTATGATAATGTGATAATGCATGACGCAATGCGATAATGGGAGAATTTTCAACACAAATTTGTTACTATTTATAGGTACTCATGTAATAAATATAGATAATTTGCGTTAAGGGATATAATTATATTCAGAACAGTTGACTTTCCCATACGTGAGATCCGCTAGGATACAAGTTCGCATTATAAATTATTATATAGTAGAGAGAATTAATTAATACGAACTAAATCACCACCACAATATACCAGACCAATTACGGCAAAGCGCCTAGCAGTACAAACGAACACGCACATGCCACAGCAAGTCCACTAACCCAATAAGATTAGTTTCGATACTGCTTTATATACGAGCCCGAATTGTACTACACATTCGTACTGGTTCAACATTTGCATATATATACTCAAATCTCTGTTTTCATGTCTCACAAATCAGTAGTGACTTTTTAGTCTTTATAACTGATTGGGACCAGAGAAGCTATATTTTCTCTCTCTGAAAGTTAACTGGATCTCGAGGATACATTGAATATATATAGATAATTTGCGTTAAGGGATATAATTATATTCAGAACAGTTGACTTTCCCATACGTGAGATCCGCTAGGATACAAGTTCGCATTATAAATTATTATATAGTAGAGAGAATTAATTAATACGAACTAAATCACCACCACAATATACCAGACCAATTACGGCAAAGCGCCTATATATATATTGAAATGATCATGTAAAGTTTGGCAGTTGGTTGGCTATGATTGACTCTCATTAAAACTAGCATGTCAATACTAGATATTTGCAAATTAACCAAATAGCACAAGTATATAAAATTAAGCATTATTACTAAATCTTGTAACTACAAATAATGATTTTTCCATGTAAGATGTGAGAATATTTGATAAAATAAGCACTAGAATGCCATAGCTCGGGTTAAACCCGAGCCCTGCCAAGGACTAGGGCTATTTTATCAAACCCCAAAAACAATGCATTCAATCAGACACTTTCAAATTGGAAGAATTTTATTATAAGTGGTCTCCCGATAAACCAATGCCCCCCCCCCCCCCCCCCCCGGAAAAACTTGAACATGATTTTCTTGTAATAAAGTTAACCTCCGGATGTCGGTAGGTTAAGAGTTTCCGGATGTCGAAAAACTCAGCCTCCGGATATCGGTAGGTGGTGCCGGATGTCGGTCACCGACTTTCGCTAAGATGGCCGACCCTTACGGGCAAAATTGCTCATCTTCAACGTATATAAATTGCCTCCGGAATTCGGAAAGATTATTTCGCTTGAACTTAAGGCAAGCGTATAACGAACTAGAGATAAACTCTGGATGTCAGAAAAGTCATTACGCTGGATTTGCAGACTCTAAAAAACAATTACTGGTTCCTCCGGATATCGGACAGATCAATTGTTCTAGTTTAACACTGTGTATTAAGTATATATTCAAATTCAATTACTTTAGTATGCATCAGGTTATAACATTCCAATACCGAGCCCAATATAATTACAAACAATAATCTTAACATCTTTCGTCCGGGAAGCAAGCATAATTATATTATATGATTGCATTTAAGGTAGCTCTGCACGTTTGATAAACCGGAAGTGATGGCGTAACGTCATTTATCCGGAAAACGTAGAATAAAGGAGAGATTCGGCGTACGGAAATGAAAATAATTTTATGATTAAGTCGAAAACTGTGAGTAAATTTATTACAATGGCACTGATGCTATATTTCTAAAGTCAAAATATGATATTAAAACATATGACACGTTAAAAAATTCAAAAAATGTCTTAAAATTAGCGTGAAATGTCCGGTTCACTTTAATCTTGGTCAGATATCTCAAAAATAAGCACACGGACCTATACATTTTATTTCACCAAATTATAGGCGATATGTTTATTTACAACTGTGAGAAGTTTCATCAAAATCTACATTGTAGAAAGATTTCTATTCGTGAAAATGTTATGGAAGTTATGATTTTCCCATAGACTCCCATTATGAAATATTGCGTGAGGTCCAAATTTTTCTAATCAGTCTAGCAAAAAATCAAGCACACGACCCTATCTTTTTTATTTGCTAAATTTTCTAGGTATAGTCTGAAGTTTTGAAAGATCAGAGTTTAATCAAATTCAACATTGTAGAAAAAATTTCGATCCAAACGTGCAGAACTACCTTAAACCGTGCTTCAAATTACTTAAAAATATATCATTCACTATAGCAGAGAGATGAACATAATCCCTAAATAAATAATTTCTTTCTGATATTTGAGGATGTCTTATGTAAGCCCCTCCAATTTGGTGACACAATCCTGCCATTACAGTATTGAAACGTCTTCGGGCTTTATTTAATTTTGTGTGATTTACCTCATTCCTATACACCAATCGCGGAAGAATTTGTGACCAAATAATTCTTGCATTTGTTAATGACTGTATATTTTGTACGGCATCTATAGCTAGTAGCTCGATGCTGTTTAATGGGCTCTGGCCAATATCGTTTCCGCCACAGTGTATCACTATATAATCAGGAGGCACATACCTAGTGAGCAAATTCTGAATTTTTTCTACTAAATGATGAATTCTCATGCCCGGCTGATAATCCCAGTATATACTGACATTGGGTAATTGAAGATTCTTGTCTTGCGTATGGTAGAAGGCATCTCGGATTATCGAAGACCCAACTATCGATACTGTAGTGATGTCTGAAAATGTTATAAACTTATAATCTAATGTATCTTATGTAAGCGACTGACCTCCAACGTCCGTAAGTCCTGATTGTTTGCTCAGGGACACCCTTAACATACAAATATGAAGCTCCCCCTATACGAAATGAATGCGTTTGAAAGGACTTAAGCGGATATCCCAAAAATGTTAGAGACTTACGAAGCATTTGTCTAAACTGATACTGAGTCAATGGCGCACCGTTTAAATGACACAGAAATTGTCCATCTACGTTTGGTCTGGCTAAATAAAATTGTGTAACGCTTTCCCTTAGCAAAATACAATCGCTCGATTGCAAATTAATCTTTATCGTAGCGCATTTGCCTAAATGATCAGTTTTTGACTGGCAAGATGCACCTGAATATAATTTTGAAATATGATAATATTTTGTTTCGGAAAATTTATTTCACTGACCCTCAATAAACCGAAGAATGCCAGTAAAAATGCCGTCTTGAAGAGAAGTGCTTCGTACTCGGAGCTACAAATAAGACACAATTTTTTTGTGATGTTAGTTAACATATCTATGGTGATTGGTTGTCTAATGTCGCGTCTACATTGTAAACGCTTCATGCCTTCAATCATTTTCGGAATAAAGAAATTCTGTGTAGTATCTACTAAATTATTGATTTTAAATGTGAATGCAACTGCAGCCACGTGACAACCAACAGACCTGTATGAATAGCCATTCCGCGATATATAAGCTATATATTCTGCTAATTGTTGGACGCTTGGAGGCCAGTGCTTGCTGTAATGCATTCGTTGCCTAAAGTTTTCGAACGCGTCAGTTCCAGCTCTGTAACACTTATGTGTATTTTCTGAGATAGATCCTTTAATCAATCTGCTAATTTCGTGCTGAAAAACTCCTGAAATTCAGAGGGAATCATGAGAGGGGTTTCGCTAGCGAAGGCTGGTAATAAAGTTTTAATTCTGTTAAATTGTAGACGGCTTATAGCATCGCAAAGTTCGTTTGCTCTTGACGTGATGTGAACAGCCTTAACTTGTATATTGTTTTCTAAAAGAACTAAAACTAGTTTTCTTAACAAGTCTAACACCCGTTGGTTACGGGATGTCTTTTTGTTATTAATATGAACGAGACTCATGTTATCACAATGTAGCATTAGCTTCTTTCCTTTTAATTGTTTACCCCACATTAAAAAGGCCAAAAGGATCGGGACTAATTCTAAAAGTGTGATGTCCCTAAACACAACCTCATTCCAGTGACCAGGCCATTTATAAACTAACCATTCTCCGTTCAAGCAAGCACCACCTGCTAACGATTTGTTTCCGGCGGTGTCGGTGTACAGATTAATGTGGTTATCTGAAAGCCATTCCTGTTCTGACATAATAGTGGTTCCATTAAATGAGTTTAGAAAGGTTAACCACATGTTTAAGTCTTCTTTCGTGTCCTTATTAAGACGGACATAGTGATGAGGTAATTTGGCTTGGACTTGCGCTTGATACAATCTACAGCTGAAAGTTCTGCCAGTAGGAATGGCTTTCGAGAAAAAATTAAGGCTTCCAAGTATGGACTACAGTGCTTTTAAAGTTATTTTCTTTTTCGAAATAGCTTCTAAAATCTGTGTTTTTGCCTTTTCAATTTTATCACTGGGTACCCGGATTTCCATACAGATGGTATCTATTTCTAAACCAAGGTAAACTGATGTAGTGACGGGACCTTCCGATTTTTCGGCATTTATTGGAACTTGAATATCATTGCAAATATATTCAAAAGATGATAAAAGATCAGAACAATCATTTGTACCAGCTTTACCGGCAAAGAAAAAATCATCCAAATAATGATCTAGATTTTTTGAATTAGCGAACGTTGCTACAACATTAATGAAGTTGCGAAACGTTCAAAAATAGCCGGACTAATAGAACAACCTTGCGGAAGCATTTTTTGAATCCAAAATTTGTTATCGCATTTAATTCCAAGAATATTAAAATCCTCTGGATGAACAGGTACTAAATTAAATGCAGATTTAACGTCCCGTTTCCCCATTAACGTACCCTGTCCTAGCCTTTGTATAATATCAATAACATTGTCAAACTTTGAATATTGAACAGAAGACAATACCGGGTCTATAAAATCATTAACGCTATTCCCGTATGGGTATGATAGGTGTGTTATTAATCGCATACTGCCAGTGCTTTTTGGCACCAGTCCGACAGGGTTGGTGCGAAGGTTCGAGAATGGTTCCGTCTTAAATGGCCCAAGTATTCTACCAAGCTCCACCTCTTTATATAATTTTGAAGAACTAAATCTTGGTTTAATACTGCAGACTTTTAATTTTTTGAATGAAGTGCGTAACGCGGACCATGATATTCGATTCGAAACCCCTCTCTGAAACCGGATAATAAATAATTTTTCATTATGGTCGTAGTCGTGGAGCCACATATTTAAGCGCACCGGATCTATCGGTGTATGGCCTAGGTCCCATAGATGAGCCATTAGAAACTTGTCTGTAAACGGGCCTTGGGAATCTTGGTCTGAAATAATTCATGCCTCTAGTTTGTTCTAGTTGAAAAACATTTTTGCAAATTACTGAAGAATGTGACCCTGAGCAATTTTTTTTACATTTGTGAGCGTACTGGCATGCGTATTTTGAACAGTAACCTTTATCATTAAAATCAAAACAAGGCCTTAATTTGTCACTGACCGGTGTGTGGCTGTTCATAGTAATAAGCCAGATTTCGGCATCTATAAATGACCATTTCATATTTGTATACTTAGAAAGTTTCTGCCGGAACATCCGATCATATTTACACCACCCAAAAGAGTTTTGTTTAGAAGCTGAACGTATTGTATTAACATACTGCAATAAATCTCTTGCAAGATGAGGCATTTTTTGTAACATTATGCTCATATAAACCAAAAATGCATCAGTCCACTTTTCAATTGACAAAATTTCGTTTGTTTTTGAAGGTGGCGAGCTAACTTGCAACTCACCATTGACTAATTTAATAACTTGTTTACTAGCTACATTGTACATCTTTTTCTAATAATGACGAGAGTTCGATAAACTCTCCTCGCCAACATTTTTCCTTTATATTTTGACTAACATGCAAGGCAAGATCTGTACATATAGATGTCATAAAAGTTTCATTACCTGACATATGTGAATTAGCCTCCGACAGTGGTTGAGCCATGTATTGCTGGGTACTATGTGCGGGAACATTGCTAGTGGGTTGCATAACGGGCACAGAGTTGCTAAAGTAGGGGTACACTGGTTGTTGGACATTCACAGCTGATGTAACACTTGCATCTGAAATAGTGTTTACATTGTGATCCATGCCAGATGCTGTCCCTGGTTGGATAGATCTACTTGTCAAATGGTCCAATGATACATATTGACCAAAAGTATTAATGTCCGAGTTAGTTTGTTGCGTGTTCGTATTAGCATATCCGACAAATGATGCGTTTCCATGGCAGCTGAAACTTTGAGAACCTGTCATTGGATTACTAGGCAACTGTGCCGATGTCGCATAGGATACTGTTCCTGGTTGGGTACTCATCAAATGTTCCGACGATATATATTGACCGGAAGTGTAATTGCCCGGATTAGTTTGTTGTGAGATAGTATTAACATATCCGGCAGATGGTGCGTTTCCATGACAATTGAAATTCTGAGAACATGCCATTTGGTTACTAGGCAATTGTGTCGACGTTCCATAATGGAAGGTGTCACTAGGCACTGATATGACAGTCTCGGGAGTGTAAGAGTTTCCAATGTTTGAGTAACCATGTTGCGTGGGATTGACTATAGAATCAGAGCTGCCTTGTAGCTGATCGCTGCATTCACGAGAATTACAAGTCCCCGATTGTAAATTGGCAGCTGTAACAGTATGCACAGTTTGAGGTGTTCCCACCGTTGAAGCTGGGTCTGAATTAAGGCACTGCTCAGCGGACTGTGGAGTAGCTGGCGCTAACCTCTGCAACTCTGTGGCTACTTCTTGTCGCCGTGCATTACGCCTGGGTCTGCCAGTGACAGTTGTAATACGTTGCCTTCGTTGTCCTGGCATGCTTGAATAAAATATTTAATTTGCTAGAGGTTATGTCTATCACAAATAATTTTACAATTTAGCTTGTTAAAATATAAAATGAAATAGCTCTACCATTCTAGTTTAACGACACCAGCTAGTCTAAAAACCTGTTTTGACTCAAATTTTCAAAATTATATATTCCATGTAAATGAACCGTCGTATTTTGCAAACATTTAAACTCATTTTAATATACTGTAAGCATGTAAATAACAATTTTTTTTTCAACATAATTTTAGTGAGAGTTTACAAAACGTGACCTGTTTGTTCGGCTTCCCAGACAAAAAGGAGGAGCTCTGCGCGTTTCTTCTTGATGACGCAGGCTTGATGACGTGGTTATAAACCGCGTGCATGCCAACCAACAAGACCGGAGGAGTTAGCTCCCATAACATCTCCAGATAAAGACATCTATTTGGAGACAAGCTCCAAATAACCGTATTTATTGTTATTATCATTATTCTCATAACTGACTCAAATCGGTTTTACACCTATTTTTCGGTATTTCTTTATATTTCGTTTTTAATATCAATGCATTTTTATAACTTATTCTTTTACAGGCAGGCTGTTAAGTAATGCATGCATTGGACCTAGATTAAACGGATCTTATAGAAATAACCAGTTATAGCAGTTACCTTTCAACACAAGTTGCCGCAATAGCTGCCGATCCCAACCATGTCACGCCGCTTTTATAGCTAAACTGTTTGAAGTCATTAGGAGAATAGCCGGTTGACGACATTAGTTTCCTGCAGCCCTTTATACAAGAAATTGATCGCTGTTGTTGTGTTAATGCTGGTGTTGCAGTTGTTGACGTAATGGATTATCCGCATCAAAGCGTACAGGCTAGAACTGCGTCTAAAATTAATGTGTATGTATTTCATTAGCGTGTAACAAAATTGATAACCCAGATCCATATTTGAGTCATTAAGAATTACATTTTTAATTGAATATTGTTTAAAAATATAACAATCTGTACTAATTTATATAAGTCCTTGTATATGATAATCTTTTGCAGAACCCAGCCATGCAAAGTAGTAGCAGATTCCGTTCGATTAACTTGGTTCATGGGAAATCACTCGTCACACCCCCAAGTAGTTGAGCTTATTCCATTTAGCTCAGAATCCTTGTGTTTTTATTTCTATAGCACCGTTCTTCATAAAATCGTTGTTTTGCTGGATTTTATTCTTATGTAAAATACTCTCAGAAACAGTAACCAGACTTAAGTATGAAAAGCACATCTTACCTTACTTCGAACATGCCCGCATTACATTTTTACAGTTCTGAAAGAGCTTAGTAATTTCATTACAATGAATTAATAATATATGTATAAATCCGTGAAGTATTTGATTTAATAATGCCGCTTTCGTGCTTTATGAAATATTTTACGACTTAGAACTGTGACACTCTGTTAAAAATTTTCATAAGCATCACTGATCATTTACTATTATACATTACAACAGTTGAGATCCAGGTTACACTGCTGATGTATAAAATAAAATTATATCTTACATTTCTTTCGAAATCTAACAAACAGCAGCTAACCAATATGTTACATTATGAAAACATCCAATATACACGTATCTTTCTTGTCAGCTGTTA
Source organism: Mercenaria mercenaria (assembly GCF_021730395.1). Taxonomy (NCBI): domain Eukaryota; kingdom Metazoa; phylum Mollusca; class Bivalvia; order Venerida; family Veneridae; genus Mercenaria; species Mercenaria mercenaria. The sequence continues at coordinate 85,688,975 of NC_069364.1, read as the reverse complement.
ATGTTTCATACCAACCAAAATTAAAAGTATTTATTTCTTAAGAGAACATAAATTTACTTGATTTAACAAAAGTTTTAAAAAATTGATACCCTTTTTGATCTTCAATATTAAGGTTTGGTAGCCTTTCAGTAAGTTGCACTTGGTAGTTCCATGTACAGAAAGAGAAATATTTTTCTCTACCTTATAAAGAGCAAAATAGTATTACATGGTGTGCAACATATCTGAATTAAAGACACTTGCTGCAGTTTCATGAATAAGAGATGAGGCGAAAATTTCCCAATAATAGAATTTTAAAATGTTTTTAGACTAAAATTTTTGTTTAAAGTATCAATGAATCTACCTCGTTCAGTGGACTCTGAATCGGAAAGACTGGAATCTGGCGAGACGGGCGTTTATATACCCGACCCAGAATTCCCTAATCACGTGACGGTATGGTGTATACACTGGCACCAGATCAGAAAGAAAATGTCTCCGTACGTATAAGGAGAGTCATTTTTGCCGAGTAAAGAGTTTAACCTTAATACGGTTAAACTGAATATTGTTCAAAATTTGTGTTTGAACACAGTTTCATGTTAGAAACAGAAAAATGCAAAAAGAATCATAGGTCATTGTGCTTGTTTAGGAGTTATCTGCCCTTAATACTTTTTTTTTCAAATTTGCATATTCAAGAGTAGATAACTCCTGAATAAGCATGGTGACCTTCGATTTTTTTCATAATTCTGTTTCTAACATGACACTGGGTTCATATACAAATTTTGAACAAATTCTATTATTGGGATTTGTTTTACCCAAAGCTGCAGCAACCGTCCTATGCAAACACATCATACCGAGAGAATGGTTAATAATCGCGATACAGTTGGCTAAATTGTCAAGTGCTATATGGTGTAATTTCAGATAGAATGCTAAAGAAATTAAGTAATGTGCCTGTTCATGTATTCAATATTTGCTTGATTACTTATGGTTAGATTTCAACCGGTATTTGACGGAAACACTCCATTGTAGAAAACTTCTCGGGTTCCCAGCAGTATCTGAATCAGAATATATGTTCGTTTATACTGGCTCTATAAAGTTTCAGCAGTCAACATATCTAACGAATTAATTATACTATTTTATTTTTGCGGCTTCGCTTTTTAATACGGAAAGCAAACAACGAATAGGATATGTTGGTACTTTAAAACAATGGTCTGATAAATAACTTTACCACATAAAACGGTAGAATAGAATAACTCATAAAGATGCATTCAACAAAGGAAAATAATTATTCTTTTGTATTTAATGCGTTAGTACTTGAAAAATCTAAAACGGGACCGTTTTAGATTAATGTTTGATACACCTAATCCGTAACAGCGGATATTGTGTTATTGTATAGGATTTGATTAGTAAATAGGGGAGGCTTTGTGTAGGCAGCCGTTTAACACAGTCGGTAGAGCTATAGGCCCTGTAGGCGAGGGTCCCAGGTTCGTGCTCCACACTGACTACACATTTTTCTTACAATGTGCCCAACATGGGACCGTGACTGTACATGCTTCGATATCAATTTCCCCTCTGTCCCATTAGAAATTCGAGGACGACTTTCATATGGCGGGGGAGTATGTCAGGGTTTAGGACTTAAACGCTAAACTTGCTAAATGTTTCTTTTATGTTAATTAAGATATCTGGAAAGTTTTTTGTCACGGTACGGACTTGGGCACGTTAGGGGAGATGTGTCAGGCAGCCGGTTAGCTCAGTCGGTAGAACACTTGCTCTGTAAGCCAGTGGTCCCGGGTTCGAGCCTCGGACTGACTGCACATGTTTCTCATCCTGTGACATTTGGCGCCCAACATGGGACCGTGGCATGCTTGCTTGGTCAGTCTTACGACGCATACAATATTATGTACTTCCGGAACTCAAGGACGAGTTTCCAATTTGTGGGGGTGTATGTCACGGTACGGACTTGGTCACGTTAGGGTCAGGCGTCAGGCAGCCGGTTAGCTCAGTCGGTAGAGCACTCGCCCTGTAAGCGAGCGGTTCCGGGTTAGAGCCCTGGACTGACTGCACATGTATCTCACCCTGTGACATTTATATCAATCCATTTATCACAAATAAAGTCAAATTGGAATTTAAAAAATATTTTGGTGTCAAAAATGACAGAAATCATCTCAGTTTTTGACGATTATTTCAAAGCTGATAGCATTAAAAAGTTCAAATAACCGCCTACCGAGGTGTTTATGTGTAATATGCATAATGCTGTCTTATATTTAAAGAGAAATCGAGGAAAAATCTTATCACAGAAAAGGTGGACCAAACAGTAGATCTATACGGACAATAATGTTCAATAAAATCCAGTGCTCTACGGCGCCATGATTTTTGGTAAACAGGAAATTATATGCCCTTTGTTTTGCTTTACACTGCGTAAGAATCTGTACATGTAGGAAAAGTATTGATGAATATACTAAAGAGAAATATATATATTTATACCGCGGCAGATGTTTCCGGCGGTAACCTCAAAAGATCTTACACTAATAGCTCAAAGGCATATTTCTATCTATTGTTTTGGTTTATAAATTACTGCACTGAATAAATAATAAAAAACAATGCTGAAAGTTTGCGCATGCGTAATCAGCTCATGAATTATTCATGAATTGGGGGAAGCTTAATAAAATAGCAAGTGCGAGTAAGCTGACAGTTTTATATCTATCGTACCAAATGAGTAGTGGTCTTTACTTCTGATTCGAACAAAATATGATTTCGCAAAAATGTTTTATTATTTTGACAGTTTTGTGTTTTAGCGAACTTGCAGGCGCTATTCCGATAGAATGTCCGCATATAAGACATAGTAATATAAGTGGAAGTAGATTTAGATCTTGCCTAAATCGTATACGTGGAATTATGGGCATGTTATGTGCAAATAGAAGTCAAGGTATGTATTACAACATTCAAATACTGGCATTAAAAATTTAAGGAAAATAAACGCATATTCAAGAGCGCAAGTCAACTGAATCTAGACATTTTTCGCAGATTTACAGGTTTGATCGTGTACCTAATTCGAAAAGCTTTTGATTTTATTATTCAGCTCTTTAAAGGACATAAAATGATTTAAACTGGCATATGGTTCTTTCCCAATTTATGCAGATTAATAGGATAAATAAAACTGATACGTGCATGCATTAGTGAAAAAGGTAGAAGTAGTATATTTGTCAAAAATGCAAAGACAAGTCAATGCGTTTTTTAAAGGGGCATGCATCCATAACCAAAGTTTCAAAAACTGCACATTCTGACATTAATTGGCAATTATAACAGAGTAAATAATTTATTTCTGTCTAATAATTATGCACTTTATTTGATGCAAATACAAGGGACGTCGCAACGAAAGATATTTGGTTTGTATATTTTTTTAATGCTTAAGCTTTTAATATTGGAAGGATTCCCCTTCATGTTTACCAATTTAATTTGGTAATTCGGTCACGCGTGTTTATTCTTTGAAAATACAGAAATAGTTTATACCTAAACGGCATCACAATTAATATGCTGCCACAAAAAAATACCGTTTATAATCTATTTTGGAGTAAAATAGTTGCGGTTTTATTGTAGCTTCTATTTCAACGTGATCACTTACCACATTTGCCGCATTTACGACACGAGTAAAGATTTGTTTTTATTTTGTTGTCATTTTTCTTGCGAAAGTTGTCGTTAAAGTGACAAGCGTGTCAGATAGGCCGGAAATTATGTTGATCTTGATAATGATCAGGGTCATCAGGAAGCCTCAAGCTGTACCGCATGTAAATAAAACATAAGCACTGATACCTTCACCGTAATATAAGTAACGTCATTCCTACAAGGCCACTCGTTTGTTGTTTTGCGATTGTTTTATTTTGGGTTTGGCATTGTGTTACAACAGAAGTTCAGTTAGTCGGAGAAAATACACCTCACTTGAGGGCCGGACTCAGCACGACACCAACATCCATAGATCTGTACTCTTCCATGACCAGTTGTGATATTTACACGAACTAAAAATATATCCACATGCTCACTTGGCGTTTCCGCCTTGAGCTGAATCAGTAAATAATAAGAGGATTTCTATGTTGATAACCATAGATAAAACTGTTGTATGTCTGCATTTAAAAATAAGGAATCCTTCTATTTAATCTATTTTCGTTGCGAAGATCATTTTCCATTGTGAACATCGTAATGTTTAAGTTTTGTTTTTAATGTGTGCAACATTAATCTTTTTATCAAAATTTCAAGCAGTCCCTACCTTTACTATATTGCCTCATTCTTCATAAGCACGTGCATTATAATTATATATTATATATTCGGAAATGTAATGTTCGGCATTTCTATACATGTCTGTTATGTGCTTTCCCTCTTCTTTTTTCATCAATAAAGATTACTTGAATTTTCACATGGGAAACTTTTTTAGACTATCAAATACCTGAAGTCAGTGCATATTACCTTTTTACCTGTTATATATATATTTTCAGGTGGCCGTGTACGTCGCATATCAAGCGCCGAGTTCCAGCAACAACTCTACTGCGAGTGTTGCACCCAGAGCTGTTCCGTGAGAAAGCTCCTGTCCATGTGCTAACGCTGGAAGTATACGACGGAAGTTCTTGACACAGGCGCAGACGACAAATCAAGCCAAGAATACAATCCGTCAAGGCGAACTTCAACTTTGTCCTACCAGTGAAAATTTCTGGATGGAATAAACTTTTGTCTCAGATCACTATATTGTCACGTGTTGTGCGTAGTTAGATAGTTTCTCTCATACTTTATTGATTCTGAATATCATAAATCGAGTCTCGGCTTTTGTTAAATTTCAAAATCACTTTTCTATAATTATTTGGAATTTTTAGCCTAAGGTCAAATTAGATTCTGAAAATGAAAATTACCATCTTACAGGCAATATTCTAGAGCGGAAGAAGGCAGAACTGCATTTCACCAGAATTTAACAGGAGATTCTATGTTCAAAGATCGCTGAGAGCTAACTAAAATATCTAGCAAATGATGTTGAATTATAACACCATTTCATAATTACGACATACCGCAATGTTTTGCCTTTAAGAACATGAGAAAACAAGATTTAAGTAAACATACCCGGGGGCAATGTCTTTAGAAGTCTGATATATGCAAGATTCCTTTTTGCATTAACAATGATACAGTTCACCCCTAAAACGTGCAAAAAAATCTTGCCTACTTAGCGGGTACAAACAAACATATCCCGATTGTAGATCACCTTAAAGTTTTCTTTCCCTTTGGGAAAAGATGTTTTTCACGTGCGCTTTAAGATGCTATGTTGTAAGTTCTTTTACCAAACTATATACAATTTTTACAAGTAGCTGAAAATATTATTGCAGTTAAATAATGGTAGGCAAGAAAAATGTTTGTACACGTGTGCCTGTGTAAGACAGATGTTTCCCAACCCTCGGGACATCGTGGGTAAGAAACCTCGCTAACATCTCATTTCTATTTCACGCTTGCCCCTCGGGTTGGGAAAACTAAACAGGTAAGCACGTACAAAAACCCATATAATCTGTAGGTAAAGGTGGGAACTTTTATAGGGCGTAGTTATATCTTTAAACTATGATTTGAATGGTCCTGTGTCAACGTCTTTAAGTGCTACATTGCTTCGAGTCTGTGATAAAATAAGTGATTTATTATAAGGTAACCCCGGCGTCATTTAGTGCTTTCGTGACAGTGTCTTGTACAACTACAGTCTGGACTTGCACTTGTAGAATATTTATTTGTTAACACACTAGACAATATTATTTTGAATAAAAAGAAATCCAATATATGTATCACTGATTTTTTTTATGAAATTTTGAATACAAATTTTGTTGTTCTCTTTTGTTGGAAAGGTATAACTTCCCTTCACAAATATAAAGGGTTGATGGTACATAAAGAACTGAACGCGTGACAACCTACCTATAGAGTTGATCTATGGTATGAACTTGTTCTGTGCAACGCTCAATGAGTTCAATACATTTTATACATCTCAATAAAGTCCTTGACATACCGGTACTGTACTTTGAACTCAATAATGAGGTTTTATTGATAGTTACAATCGGTTCAAATTTGAATGCTATTGAGATACGATCTCTGCATTTCATTATAGATTAGTTCGTTTGTCAATTACAAAACAAAACATTTTGAATTATAAGCAAAAAGGCGAGGTCGAGAGCCAAACCCACTGACATTAGGGATAGATATTTACTTGCACTACACGCGGAAGGGGAAAGCTCGAGAATAGTGTTTAATCTGGTAAACTTTATATCCCTAATGATGAAACAAAAAAAAAAAAAAAAAAAAAAAAAAAACAGGAAAGCAGATTAAATCTAAAACACAATGCTTTGATTTTATCCATTTATTTTAGATTCCAATAACAGTGGTTCCACGTTTACGATTAAATCAGTTTATAATTTTTGTAGGTAGTGTAAATTCAGAGATATGGTCAAAACCAAATTATCGAGTCTTCTCTACTTATATATTTATATTCTTTCCGCAGCCTTAACGTACTAAAACGTATTTACGTCTGATGGTCCTTTCACGCTTCCGTAGAAACAGCATTTATTACACGAAATTTATTTTGAAAATATTACTGAAATGCCTAGGTCTGTAGCTCCCAAATACGGGTATACCTTACATCTAAGGCATATACTGACACTGTCGGACAACATCAAAAATGAAATTTTGAGCGATTTGATGAAGTTCCAAAATTATCAATGTACCCTTGGTCCGTTACGGACCCCTGTGGGATTTGTGTTTATCCCAAGCTCAAATATCTTTTCGTAGATGAAAAGCTGACATGCCATACTACAGCCCAGGTAATTTCAATTCGTAAGAAAGTGCTGAAAATTGACTTCCCAACAGCAAAAAAAAAAAAAAAAAAAAAAAATAGTCCACGCGCATACACTGCACTTTTGTACAAAGGGTGACCAATATTGAAAAGCTTCTATAAATTGCAAATTAAACATAATGCCATTTTTGTTTCTTAAATGCCATGGTTCTCATGACGACTCATCTTTCCATGTCATGGATTTCTACAGGCATTCCGGCATAAGCGTGGCATTTGTCAGATAAATATTTGACGATTTTGCTACTTCAACTTTGTTTATCCTTTCTCATTTATCGTGAACACACATTTTTGTAATATAATTAGTGGACAACAACTATTAAAATTTGATTTTATTCTCTGTCACCAAGAACGAATACCAGTCTTCAAGTAAACAATTAAGTTCGGGACTTTATTGCAAAATGTTTGTGCTGCCAAGTGCAAGGATATACTGTCTGAACTGACGTAACTGTGTTATGTCGATGTACAAATAGATATACGAATAAATTACCAACTTCGCAGTGCATCATGTCTGCTATAGGTACATGGCCCTACCAGGTCACCATATTTGCATAATGATATATACGCGGGATTGTGACAAAACAAACTAGAGAACTATAACTTTAAGTAATTCGTTACATATCGTAGTGAAAAGTTAACGTTGACTAGGAACAACAGTGTTCATGGTTGGTTTGTTGTTTTTGGGTTTAACGCCGTTTTTCAACAGTATTTCAGTTATGTAATGGCGGACAGTTAACCTAACCAGTGTTCCTGGATTCTGTACCAGTACAAACCTGTTCTCCTGCCGACTTCCCTACATGAACCAGAGGTGGAGGACGAATGATTTCAGTCACAATGTGTTTTAAAAATCGTCACGGAGAACATACGCCTCGCTCAGGGCTCGAGCTCGCGACCCCGCGATCCGTAGATCTGCGCTCTCCCTATTGAGCTAAGCGGGCGGACCCAGTGTTCCTGGTATCTCTGCATGTACAGAGAGGTACTACAATGTTTTATCTAAATCGCTAGTACTTTTCTTGGGTGAAGTGATCAGTAGAGGTGATGATAAAGCCTGACGACGAGGACGTCGATTTGAATTAAAGTGGTTAAATACATTGCAGTTTCAATCATGATTAACGAAACATTCTTCAGTTTGACCTTGAGTGTATACATAAAACTGCGGTAACATTTTTTGTTCCGGCCAGTTGGGGCGGATGTGGTGGTAGTGGTGTGTGTGTGTGTGTGTGTGTGTGTGTGCGTGCGTGCGTGCGTGCGTGGGTGGGGGTCGAGATTCGGTTCATATGATTACGGGCATTGTTTCAGGTGCAAGCCGGCACCCAGGTAGATTTACTCACGGGCTTCCTCACTCAAAAATGTTTGAAGAAAAATGTAGAGAAGAAAAGGTTTTAAACACGTGATTTGACAGACACTTTTGAATACATTTGACATTAAAATTGTTATGCTCGATATGAGATAGCTGACATTAAAATGTAGCACAAAAAGAAAAATTGAATGTCGAATGTCATATGTCAAGTTGGTGTGTTAAATTAGCAACATGATGAAAGTTTGATTTACTCTTAAAACCGCAAAGACCATACAACAGTGGTAACTTTACTTCATACAGGAAACACAACTTTATAACTATATGTTGAATCAATGCTTTCATAGTTAAATTGTTTGTTTGTTTGATCCGTTTGGTTGACACAATGATAGACTGATAGGTCGTGTGGCTAATTCCAGCTTTCGGTGACGGGGGGAATACCCACGGGTCTCCTCCGGACAGATATAACAGAACATCACGGTCAGAAGCTAAGGGATTCGATGTCAGCGTAGATAATAACATGGCTTGGTGTGTGAACTTTGTAAACTTCACTTGGGGGAGACCAGTGCTGCGTGCATGGTGACTGAAACGACATTTCTTGGACCAAGGGACGCGGAATACGTTCACTTACAGTCTTTATTAGCGTCGCAATAGTAACCCTTTTTGTCATAATTGTAACCACTGAAGCAAGTGACTATCGTACCGTTCATGTTACAATCACGATTATGATACAAGTAACAAAATTCATTCTATCAGTACCACTAAGCTATGGGTAAATACTAGTAGTCCTCTTGCTTCCAGGGTAGGGCGACGACAAGGAGCTCAGATTCTGGTGACCCAAACAGAAAATATAGAGAACCGAAGGCCATATGCGTTCTCTAACGAACCACAATACAATGAAACTTTGCTATAACGAGCATACAAGAAGAAGAATTGTTTGCTCGTTGTTAAAGTGACAACCCGTCTTCATATAGTGATATACATATAAAATAACCTTAATTTGTAACATTTACGCGTAACAGTAGAGTGCGTTGCCCTTTAAAGTACATTTCCAAGTGGTTTCTGAGCTAACTGTCCTCCTCCGCATGTCATGATGATATGACAGAGGTCTTTGTTTATCTCTGATATAGGAGTCGTCAACTTTGTCAAGAGTTTTAAGTGGGCTAATGAATAATTGATTCATTATTTACAAGAAAGACAATAAAACTTTGACAACAGATTACACGACTTTAATGAAATATAAATTCTGTCAGGCACACGTTTTGTGTGACCTTCACTAGTGCTCTAGCGCACCATTTAAGATATATCTGTCCAAACCTTCTTATCAAAACGCCTGGTGCCATTCATGATGGTGAGCCTGTTGGTACATTAAGTATAATTTAAATTGTATAAAGCCACGACTTTTGATGACAGTTGGGTTTAATCACTGGCTTGTATGCTGGTGAATTAAAAGTCCTATCAATGGAGCACTATAGGCATATAGAAATTCTAAAGACGAAGACTTGCGAAATTCAACGCTGTCGCAATTGGTACACCAAGTACATTTTGTGCCCTTGTGCGAATTTGAGTAAGATGATATGTTAATACAAGTATAACTTTTAAAAAAGCTAGAAAATGGCTCGTTTAGCTCTTGTTATGAGAGGGCAGGGACGGAGCTCAATATATGCCATTGAAAAAGGGTCTATGAATAGAGTATTACCCTGCCCGTTCTTTCACTAATCAAGATGGTATTTTCCAGGAAAAGTCTTCTATATACATTTCGGACTACAAAGTCAGAGATTTGATATTTCGTAATGTGGATTATTTTAAGAAAAATATATAATCCGGATTTGTCATGAAAATCATAGGCTATATTGTACAAGTATATTATTGTAAGCACATATCATAAAAGTTGTGGAATTTCCATAAACCCCCGTTGTGAAAACTTACTCCGAGTACAAATGCAAAGTAGAACACGAAATGCGGCCCTTGATGTGTTCAGTAACTGCGCGTGGATTAGAACATTATTTGGTCTTTGTGCACTGGACATGTAACGTACTGACCTCAAACCAATAATTATGGGTCGTTTACCAGCCATATCAAATTTGATCTTAAACCAAAGCATTCTCTGGTTATTTTGCAAAAAAAAGTTCTGCTGTTCTTGACCTTTGACCGACTGACCTCAAAATCAATAAGAGTCATCCGTTGTTCAAGATCAACCTCCCTATCATGTTTCGTGATCCTAGGCCCAAGCAGTATCAAGTTATCGTCCGGGAAACGGTTTAAATGTTCCGGATCACTGTAACCTTGACCTTTGACCCACTGACCTCAAAATCTTTAGGGAACATCTGCTGGTCATGATCAACCTCCCTATCAAGTTACGTAATCCTAGGCCCAAGCGTTCTCAAGTTACCGTCCGAAAACGGTTCACCTGTTCTGGGTCACTGTGATCTTGACCTTTAACTTACTGACCTCAAAATCAATAAAGGTCATCTGCTGGCTATCACTAACCTCCCTTTCAACCATCATGATCCTAGTCCCAAGCGTTCTCGTGTTATCAACCGGAAAACGTGTAACTGTTCAGGGTCATTGTGTCCTTGATCTTTGTCCTCCTGACCTCAAAGTCAATACGGATCATTTGCTGGTCATGACCAACCTCCTTATCAACATTCACTATCCTAAAACCAAGCGTTCTTCAGTTATCATCCGGAACCGTTTAAATGTTCCAGGTCACTGTGACCTTAACCTTTGACGTACTGACCACAAAATCAACAGGGACAATGTGCTGGTCATGCCCAACCTCCCTGTAAACTTTCATGATCCTAATGCCAAGCGTTCTTGAGTTATCATCCGGAAACCTTTTAACTGTTTAATTTTTCCGAGTAACTGGGACCTTGACCGTTAAATTACTGACCACAAAATCAATAGGAGTCATTTGCTGATCATGATCAACCTCCCTATCAATTTTAATAATCCTAGACCCAAGTGTTCTTGAGTCATCCTCCAGAAACCGTTTAACTATTCCGGGTCACTTTGACCTTGACCTTTGAGCTACTATTCGCAAAATCAATAGGGGTTATCTGCATGATCCTAGGCCAAAGCGTTCTCGTGTCATCCGGAAACCGATTGGTCTACACACCGATCGACCGACATCTGCAAAACAATGTACCCCTGCCGCCCCCACCCCACACGACCCTATGTTCATTTCCAAATAATTAGTGAAATTATAGCAAGGCATTGTGGTTATTTAAAAACAAATTCGGCGGAACTTTGGTAGATCTAGTGAAGCACCAAATTGCGTCGGATATGTACACACGAACACACATACTGGTAACCTGACGTATATAAAAAGGATTTATGCGTTTATTGTTTTTGTCCCATTCTAAGCCATTGAATATATCGTGGCTCTAAACTGCAGCCATGCGGGATCATTTGAGCCGTGCCATGAGAAAACCAACATAGTGGGTTTGCGACCAGCATGGATCCAGACCAGCCTGCGCATCCGCGCAGTCTGATCAGGCTCCATGCTGTTCGCTTTTAAAGCCTATTGGAATTGGAGAAACTGTTAGCGAACAGCATGGATCCTGACCAGACTGCGCGGATGCGCAGGCTGGTCTGGATCCATGCTGGTCGCAAACCCACTATGTTGGTTTTCTCATGGCACGGCTCATTTGAACAAACTGGAAAGAAGTCAATGCAAAGATGCTTCTTTCCAACTTTGTGAAAACCAATGCTTTATGCAAATAAAATTAATGAAAGGTTATTTGTGAATCGGAAAAGTTTATCATTAATTATACAATGAACATAAAGTTGATGTCGACATAAGCATTTGCAGACATCATCATCGTCAGCAACATCAACATCACTCAAAGAAACAACATATTTCATTATATGAGCCGTGCCATGGGAAAACCAACATAGTGGGTGTGCGACCAGCATGGATCCAGACCAGCCTGCGCATCCGCGCAGTCTGGTCAGGATCCATGCTGTTCGCTAATGGTTTCTCTAATAATAATAGTCTTTGAAAGCGAACAGCATGGATCCTGACCAGACTGCGCGGATGCGCAGGCTGGTCTGGATCCATGCTGGTCGCAAAGCCACTATGTTGGTTTTCCCATGGCACGGCTCATATATTCAAAACTATGTGTACTTTCGCTATTCTAAATAACAAACGTTCTGTCGTTTTTGTATTCTCCGAAAGTCTCTCCGAAGGTGAGCGTACTTGTTTGTCTATCCGGAACAAAGTTAGAATGATGATGAAACTTACTATGCTGGTGATAATGATGAAAACAGATTATGATTAAGGGAACATTATTACAAGCTTTTCATTTAAGTATCGAAATATATCTGGTATTCTCACAATGAAAAATATCAAATATATGTATCACTGGTAAGAAACTATAAAAAGAATAAATTTTGTCAAAGCATGAAATAGAATGAAAAACTGCTTGTTTTACATGTATGCTCAAAATATCGTTCCTTCATGAACACCATATAGACTTACAATTTCACTGATGACACTCGTGAAAATATTGCATCTGGTGTTCACTTGAAAAAAGAAATAAAACATATACTGAAACAAACAAGTATCCTGTCTATAATTCTGCTATATAAGAAGATTCCAAAATGCGTTCTTATCAAAGCATGTGTACCTTTGCAATGTATTCTGATGCTACCAAAATTTGGCCGAATTTGTACTTACTACCATATTGCGTTGCTGCCATTTTTAATCGTAACCGAAAGCACGAAGTTTTAAAGATGTTGACAACGAAGGTTGAAACCTAACATACAAAAACTACGTTACTAAAAAGCAATGATAATTTGCTGACAGCCAGCCACTGTTCCTATTCAATATGGTCGAATTTTCAACTAAAAAGGTCAGCTAGTTTTGCAATACTTATGCAAAAGAAAGATATTAAGTTTGGCAAAAATAAGCCAGTGGGCATCTGGCACGTCTATGAAACAGCTGCGAACGATCTAGTTTAGGATTTAGGGGTATTTTACCTGTGTACAGTCCTGTATAAACCCTTGCGTTCATCAAAACCGTGTACAAAAACAAAAAGGTAACTTATAATAGTATTTATTAAATGTTTGGATGCATAGATAACTAGATTTATCAATAAAGAATACACAAGGCAATAAATATATTTGAAAACCATTTATTTTAGTATAAACAATAAATGTATTTTTTTTTTCATATTTATTTCACCACACGTTATTTTAGCATCAAGTTATTATGTCTAAATAGACAGTTTTCAGACATTTTTTCGGAAATATAATGTCCCAACGCGCCATTTTGCATAACGCTTTTTATTATGTCTTTTTAGACTTTTTTCAGAAATATAATGTCCCAACGCGCCATTTTGCATAACGCTTATTATTATGTCTTTTTAGACATTTTTTCAGAAATATGATGTCCCAACGCGCCATTTTGCATAACGCTTATTATTTTGTCTTTTTAGACTTTTTTTCAGAAATATGATGTCCCAACGCGCCATTTTGCATAACGCTTATTATTTTGTCTTTTTAGACATTTTTTCAGAAATATAATGTCCCTACGCGCCATTTTGCATAACGCTTATTATGTCTTTTAGACTTTTTTCAGAAATATAATGTCCCAACGCGCCATTTGATACGCTATAATTCTTTGACATTTTTCGAATATATGTCAACCCCATTTGCATAACGCTTATTATGTCTTTAGACATTTTTTTCAGAAATATATGTCCCTACGCGCCATTTTGCATAACGCTTATTATTATGTCTTTTTAGACATTTTTTCAGAAATATAATGTCCCAACGCGCCATTTTGCATAACGCTTATTATTAAGTCTTTCTAGACATTTTTCGGAAATATAATGTCCCAACGCCCCATTTTTGGATAACGCTTATCATATGTCTTTCTAGACATTTGTTAGAAATATAGTGTCCCAACGCGCCATTTTGCATAACGCATGTTATTATGTCTTTCTAGACATTTTTCAGAAATATAATGTCCCAACGCGCTATTTTGCATAACGCTTATTATGTCTTCATAGACATTTTTTCAGAAATATGATGTTCTTACGCGCCATTTCTGCATAACGCTTATAAATCATTATGTCGTCCCATACACTTTAAATATAATTTCACCTAGCGCCATTTAAGCATAACGCTTACTCTTAAACTCTTAAAAGACATTTTTCAAAAGTCATCACGCGTCATTTCAACGCACCGCTCATACAAACATTCCAGTCTCTTTTTTTTTTTCTTTTTTTTCTTTTTTTTTTTTGACACTTCTTGACCCCGTCCCCTCCGTAAAGCACTTTTTTAAAATGTTGATATTAGAATTTAATATTTCAATATTTTAACCAACAACAAAAATCCCCCTTTTGGAAATTCTAAATGAAATGCTGTCATACTAGAAATTCACAAGGGTACGTGTCCATTAAAAATTAAATGATAAAAACTGAATTGCATTTATTCGCGTGGATCTTATTTGTAATTACATCAAAAGTGGTAAACCTGATTGGACCTTTAAAAATATCATTGAAACACCCTACAATAAACTTCAAGCAAAAAAAGTGTTGTTCATAAAGCAGAGCTTAATACAACTTTAGAAATCATGAATATTAATGAAAGCCATGTTTCAAACGCCTACTCTTTAAAATGCGGCGGTTATGAAAGAGTATTAATATACCAAACAAGAAATCTACTTTCAAGTGATATACCCTAGTGAATACTTAAGTGGCGGAAAAATAAAGACCAACTCGTGTAATAAGAACTTTCAATTGTGTGCGACAATGTGTCATTAAATGTTTTAGTAACACCACCTATCTAAATAACAACCATTTAATAAACACCGCCGTTATCTTTCAATATAATTTTATAGCCGTGCCAAAATATTCGTTTAAATTTGTTTCAAACAATAGAAACAGTTATAATTCGTCAATAGTTTGGCTTTTCTTAAAAAATAAAACAACAAAACAACAGGCATTCAAAAACAACAATTCGAATCGAACCTTTTTATGGATCTGAACACAGAAACTGTTTGATTATTTTTAAAAAAATGAGATTTTTTTCTAAAAACCAAAAATAATAGAAAAATCAAGGGCTCGCAAAATGTAGCAATATACGCTCTTTTTTTGGTGTGTGTGTGGGGTGTAATATGGCAGTGGCTGGGGATGAGGCAGGTGGGTTTTTGCACCTGTTGTGACGGGATACTAAGGTACAAGAAACTATGTGTAACAAAATGGGATGGTGACAGTTACAGTTAATGTTGGGTGATACACTTATATGCCAAGTTTGAAGTTAATACATTGGTTTGTTATTTTGCTCCGGACATAAAATATGACAAACAAATTTGATATTTGAGCTCAGTTTTTAGCTTTGACCGTTGACCTACCAACCAGTTTTTTGTACTCTGCACATCGTCTCATTAGCAACTACCTGTATGCCAAGTTTGAAGTCAATAGTTTGTGTGGACATTGAGATATTTGCCGGATACGAAATATGATGGACAGATTTGACTTTGGTGCTCTATTTGTGATCTTGTTCTTTGACCTGCAGACCCCGTTCAATGGGTCCGCACATTGTCTTTTCGCTGCCAACTTATATACCAAGCTTGAATGATCCAGACTCAAAAAGCGAAGGACAGACAGAAGCACGCGCCATTACATAATAACATCCTGCTTTTAAAAAAAAAAACAACAAAAAACGGTTGAATAAAAAAGGTATAATTCGATTAACATAATGAAAATGGACATTTATCCTAAAATGAATTATGATCAGCATTTCATTAATTTTAATTTTTCTTTGATTTTTTTTTATCAAAAATCTATTTTAAATTTTTCATTTTTAAGAAATTTTGCTTTTCAGAGCCCCTTAAATAAAAACAAATGGTCTTCTAAAATTTAGCACCGGCGCCGCTTGCCACCCTTCCCCTCTTCACCCCCCTCAATCTCGTCAATTTCTCGCGACCTATTTTCTTCCTCCCTTCTTCTTTTAACCGCTCTCCTTGTATTGAAAGCTACTGCTTCTTTGTCATTTTGACCTGTAAATGTATAAGAAAGAATATGGAGTGAACAAAAGCTCGTAGAACACGAAATGTCCCCCCACCCCCCACCCACCCCGCCCTCATTCAGTAATTGAACAAGGAAAAGAAATTATTTGGTCACTGTACATACAAGTTCTACTGTTCTGGGTCAATGTGACCTTGACCTTTGACCTATCATTAAGCTTCGTGAACCTAGGCCAAAGCGTTTTTGAGTTATCATCCGGAAATTGTTTAACTGTTCCGGGTAATTGTGACCTTGATCTTTGACCTACTGACCTCAAAATCAATACGGATCATCTGCTGGTCATAATTAACATTCCTATCAACTTTCATGATCCTAGACCCAAGCGTTCTTGAGTTATCATCCGGAAACCGATTGGTCTACATACCGACCGACCGACCGACCGACCGACCGATATCTGCAAAACAATATACACCTCCTTCTTCGAAGTGTGTGTGCGGGGCGGGGGGGGGGGGGGGGGGGGGCACGGGTGAGGAACTGTTACATGAGACCCGGTTATGGAGGATATCATGTTACAGATTTAGTACGCTACTGCTACAGTTTTCTCGGATACGTTACAGCATATGAACGATAATAATCGCTGGCGGTGGTATGTTGGAAATTGTAAAAACTCATCTCTTTTTGCAAAAGTTTAAATGGTATTTCTAGATCAATGGTATATACGTCATGTACCTATAACACTGTGTAATTGTAGGAGAAGACCACTATAAGCTGTGTTGCGCATCAAAATGGTAGCAACGCATTTTGGTAGTCACTACCTAAATTCAGCCGAATTTTGGTAGTCACTACCAAAATGCGTTACAGTCAGCGCAATTTGGTAGTTTACAAAAATGTAGTACCAACATGCGTTAGATATGTACTCATCCAACGCAAAACGGTACTAATAATAATATCATGATTTAGAAAAAGAATATTTTGTGACGAATAGACAATTTTATTTCAAAGAGAGTCATGATGGAACATAGTCGCTCATCCGACCTTGACCTTGAAAAATTAACGGCCCTAGATTCAGTCAAGCAGGTACATAGTTTTGGTTTTGCCTTAAGTTTACTTAGTGAAACAGGCGTGACAATTTTCACAGAATCAAACAAGAGTGCGAAACTGTCATAGAATACGCCCGTAATGCAGGGAGAATCACAAATACACATTAAAACTATTCCAAAGCTAAAGGGAAGTAATTTTTGCTGTTGGTTATCAAACTTGCGCGAGATATTATGTGAACGTTGGACAAAAAAAACTGCTCAAGTAAAAGAGCGGAAACTGTCAACATTCACAATTTTGAGTTATTCGAGGGGCATAACTCCAGAGCTACTGAGATTATCTGACTGGTTATCGATCTTGGCCGAGATATAATGCAAATTAGCATACTGACCAAGTTTGGTGGATATTGGTACATATTGGATAAGAACTGCTCAAGTTGCAATTTTTAGCAATTAAAGGGGCGTAACTTCAGAACTACGATCCCGCTGATTATCGAACTTGCCCGAGATGTTCTGACCAAGTTTGGTGAGCATTGGATAAGAACTGCTTAAGTTAGATAGCGAACAACGTTAGAAACCGCACGCCCGCCCTCCGCAGGTGTTCTCATAATGCGTCGTATACAAATGAAAAAAAAAGCCAAAATTTGGATATTTTAATTTTAGAGAAAATCATTCGCGTTTATATATGTAGATAAATAACAAGATACACGGCATTATAACCTTATTGCGGAGAAAGCTTCATTTCTGATTAAATAATATATTTCTTACCCATCTAAATCCACAGAACTCACCATATCCAAGCGTTGTCCGGGGAGGACCACAAAATAGCACTCGCACGTACACACCAAAATAAAAAATCTAAATCTAGCGACAGAGAATTTAGTTTTCGGAAAATTATTCGAGTAAGCCCTCGCCCATATTTTACCATTCTTCAAATATTTATCTAAGACCCCGAAAACACACACAAAATTCACCATTTATGTTTATGTGGGATGTTTTAAAAAATATCTAGGCGGAGGACTTACATGCCAACCTCACATTTATACTTCGTTTAACAAAATTCAACATTTTCGTGCTTTAAAAAGTGTCGGTGGACTATCCCTCCAACGCATTAAAACAACAAAACAATACAATGTTATTGCATAGGAAGCGTCGTTTGTGGCCCCTTTTACACGCTCAGGAATCTACATTTTGGTTGTTTTTATACGAAAACTATATTTCTGGAGGGGGACTCCGAACTCCTTCTCCCACAATTTTTATAGGAGACATTCCTTCCTTTTATCTCTCTCTTTTGTGCATAATGTAAAAATGAGCACAGCCCCTGATGTAGAAATAATAATGTGGAAATGGGTATACGTTTATAAAGTGGACAGATACTTTAATATCACTTACCGGAAGACTTGCGCCGTTTCCTTTTGTAAGGCTTGTCTTTCACTGGTTCAGGATTCGGCGGCACCACAGTTTCTGAATCAGACTGTCGTTGTAAAAGGGAAGGGCCGGTTATAATCTCAGGCAGTGATTCGTCCGATGAGCACGTGCTAGCAATCAAATCTGGACGCCAATAACCCTCTTTCTGTGCATACTTGAAACAGAATATTTTGATTTTATCTAGTTAAGTTAGATTCAAATTAGTTTGCCATTTTTGTATGTATTGCAGGCCCCTATATAATATGACTATAAAAGTAAGTTCGCTTTCTTTCGCTATTTTTTTTCTTTTTTGTTATCATTGTATTGGCAGATACTGTTTGTCAGTAAAAACAAGTTATTAAGTTTTCACTAGTAACATCTTTTTAAATGCAATATGCATATAAACAGACATTTAAAAATAAATACCACTGCTTGATCCATCTTTACCGTAACAACGTTTTCCTTGATTTCGCTTTAAGAATACGACAACATTCTTGCTAAAAATCTTTACTTTTTTGCCGATTTCGGGAATGCACAACAGGAGAACAAGGAGATTCTCGTGAGCACAGGCTGTTGAAGAACATTTTTGATTCAAACGTAAACAAATGATGGACCAGAATCAGTTTAGGCCGGAGCCGAAAGGACACACTTTTGAAATTTTTTCATCAACCGTTTCATTAAAAAAAATCACTTTTCAACCTAACTTTTCTTTAACCAGTCTCTTGATGCGCGACTGCACTGGCGTTTCGTATTATTTCATTTAATACTTCGCGTGTTTGACTCGAAGTAAGTTTACACGTTGCGATATAATCCCTGAAAAATCGGCAAAAAGTTAAGATACTTGATAACTTATTGTTTTGTTCTGTGTATACTCTGCAAATGAAAGATTTAAAAAAAAAATGAAACATACCGGTGGCATGTCACGACTTCCTCCGCTCCCATTTGCACCAGAAGTTCCTGGTTGTGGCTTCCCAGTAACTTCGTCTATCAAACGTTGCAGTTCTGTCCGTCGTGCATGCAGTGACTCTGGGTCTTCAGGTCGAGTTCTTTGACTCTGTGATTTTGTTAAACCCTCGTGTCTAGGTTTATTACCTCTTCGTCTCATGTTGTAAGGATGCGGTCTCTCTGCGTGAATTCTGTGAGCCATTGAGTTGGGATCTGCGTTGTTCGGAACGGGCCCGTTGTTCATATGGCGGAGCCGGCGGTCTATGAAAAGGGAAACTACTGTTGGCACGTTAATCATTAAAACAGTACTGTATAAATTTGGTATAGATCTAATCAATATATCAAAATGTTTGTTTTGTAATGAAGCATGCTAGCATATTATGAATGTTTGCATTTTTTTTTTCTAAGTGTAAATATCAGGCACATGTTTCAAACTTCGAGTCAGACATGGTAAATTGCGTTATTGACTCTGCTTATTTTGTTATAAATCCGCTTATGAAGCTATTTTATGAAACGTTCCTTGAGAAATAAACAAACACTATTGAATACAGATTGAGACATTTAATGTATTTACTTAAATAGTCATTATTTGCGAAGGAATGAATATTAAGATGACACGCTTTATATCAGTCTCGTTTTGATCAAGGAGGAAACTTATTTTACATGTTGTTTTTGTTGTTTTGAAATATTTGGCCATCTCCTTATGGTGGACTTTAAAGTTTCAAAACAAAAGAATATAAATTTATTTTCTGTTACTGTAGTAGGGTAGAGTATAAGGGTGCACTTATACTTCCTTGCTATTGAGCTAGCTTTTATAGCGACGTGGTAGAGTGTCCGCCTTAGATGTGAGAGGTCCCGGGTTCGATTTCCGGTCAGGCCTGACGTATTTTCAGTCTGTTACATTTAGCGCCCAATGTAAATAATTCACGAGTAGATATGAATGGACACCTTGGAACGTCCCACTGAGGTTCAAACTCCTGGAATTCGAGGACGAATTCTAAAATGGAGGGGGTGTATGTAGTATGGTAGAGTAAAAGGGTGCACTTATATTTCCTTGCTATTGAGCTAGCTTTAATTGCGACGTGGTAGAGTGTCCGCCTTAGATGTGAGAGGTCCTGGGTTCGATACCCGGTCAGTGCTGAAGTATTTTCAGCTTGTTACATTACATGAAAACACGAATTCTGTAACCGTTCGTAAGCTAACATAATGTTTTTATATGTTTTGTACTGAAATGTTTTATATTTTTACAGAGATAATCTCTATATGTAATAGAAGTTATAGCTTTATTTCAATGTTTTGCTAAAAGCAAAGCCAAGATCAATGCAAAATATATGGAAGTGAACTTAAGCTTATGTAAGGGAGACAATCCAATCAAGGAATAATCGATAATCAAGGGAGAGAAAACCATAAGCTGGATGGTTTCCGCAGACAGTGAAAAAAAAGAACAATTACGAAACGTGAATTCTGGGCGTTTTTTCTGTTGTTCACTTAATCGCAAAATTGAAGCGAAACGAAAATTAAAACCTACAGTAGGTAGATACGGGCTTAGTTTTCTCCTCTGAAATTAAAAAAAATATATATATATATACTCACTTTGACGTGCGGCACTGACTGGTCTAGGGGGTCTAGGGGGTATCACCCTACGCACTATAAGTCTGTTGTCGCTTCCTCGTATTGGAAAAATGGCACTGAAATGTCCAAACATAGAATGGACTCGAGACAAAAGCAAAACGTGACTTTAAAATTGTATACAAGACCTTTAATAATTGATAGTGCGCAACTGTATATCCCCACATGGCAGTATAATCAACTTGTTGATGGTGGCCATTATGCGGTAGAAGTAGAATATAACTTCCTTATGTAATGAAATGCACGATTATAATTTTCTTTTAAGCCGTAACTAGTCTTAAATAGGCGGCATCTGTGGGAGGTGGTGGGGTGGGGATGAGTGGAGATACGTCAGAACTAGTTCCTTAGATTTTCAAAGTAAAAAAGCTGAGAAGTCTCCGAATCGATTAAAATCTGTAATACTATGCCATTATTCCATGTCCGAACCATAGTTGCATGTCAGGATAAAAATGTCCCAGTTTCGTTACATTTATTACAGTGATTTACGGTATAGCGTGTTTTTTCTCTCCTCGCCATTGCATACGCATTGATTTAGAGTGTACTCACGGCTTTTGTCATTTTTCAATTATTTATAAAAACCGCACTGAAACAAACTTCCCATGATCTTTGTACAAAACATCAAAGTAATAATGTTTACTCTTTTAATAACATTCAGCTTTTGAAATTTCTATCAAATAGTTTTTATTCACTGATGTTTTTTTTTTACAAATACAATGATTCAGTCAGTACAGGATAGCTTTGATTTTCATATGATGCCATGCGAAAAATAAGACAACAAGCAATTATTTAATATGTTTGTCAAAATGTCCTTCTGCAAGCTAGTTAAAAAGGAGACGATAATTTATTTAGAATCTACTTAAATCTAATAAAAAAAAAGTCACACTATCTTCTAAACCCTAAAATTCGCTATACACTGAAGCAATATTGGTTTAACTGTTCGAATTTATTCGCAGTATTTTCGATTACTTTGTGGTCATGTGAGCTAAAACTATAATAATTCGGACTTACAATCCGGCTGCCCTGTCATAAGGTCCGATTCTTCTCCGCACAGGTCGTCTTGGTTCCTCAGGATGTTCCGCCATTTTACCGCTTCAAAATAAATTTTTCACTTACAGATTTTGAAAACTATTTTATAGAAGTGTTTACGCTCTAAGTATTCGAAAACTATTACTATACTTGCAATTCTTTACAGCAGTCTTACGAAAACTGCTCCATGTCGCTAATGTAAACACTTCAATAATTGACGTCGCTAGGCGTCCTAAGCAACGACGTCATTATACACTTCCTGTCTCTGTGCGACTGCGCAGTTAGCGTAAGTTAGTGCATGGATCAGATATCTATACCCTTTTCTTCTTCTAATTACTACACTCTTTCATAACTTAGAGGATTATGTGTAGGCGCTGAATAAAAATTTGTAGTGTTTTTACATATATCAAGTTTGTACATGTGCCAAAAAAAAAATAAAACTTTCCAAATTTTACATTCTTAATACTTTGTACACTTAAAGATGTTTTAAAATTGAGGGCAGATATTAGAACAGACAGTGACAAAGGCTTTGAAGGAGCGGGCAACATGTTCCACTGACCTATTGTTCTAAGGAAAAATGAATAATTATCAAAATCTTTGGATGTGCCAATGTGTCTGAAGCTGTATATGTTATTATGTCCATGCCGTGTTCTTGAATCAGCTGGTATTAATAAATTCTTTTTCGGATACTTTTTTAGTATATAGCTACTGCATGGTGGTTAGAGAACACCAATTGTTTTCCCATAGACTCCCATTATAATATTATGGAGTGTGCGGCTTTCCATAAATCGAAACATGTATATCCAATGACATTTTTTTCAAGAACTATCTTAGTTCCATCAAAATATCGGGGGAAAAACATATGGTGACACTTTATTTAAGTAATTTTCCTGTGAATGAGAAGACCCCCTGTTTACCTAGTTGTCATGGCGGGGAAAATTCATTTGATAAAACCCTTTTTTTCAATACACATAAAACGTAGCAAATTTTGTCAAAATGTATAATGTTATACTGTAAATGCAGTAAAAATATTCAATTTTGAACAACAAAAAATCATTTCTTGGGTTTGTTTATATGACTTACCAATCAGAATGCACAGACGCTACCTTATTCCCCAAGTATAAACTTACCTCATTCCCAGGAAGTTCCCTGTACTTCTTTTAATCGGTGGTCTCTGACCTGGTGGACTTTTAAAAATAAAACATTATTAAGCGAGCTCTAGTTCTTATCTCTGATGGCCAATTCAAATTTGTTATGTCAGAAACTGAGCTTGTATTAGGACAGCGATTAGTGACAAATCTAGCAGCCCTTCTCTCAACTTTTTTTCAAATTGATCCATATGGCTTTTAGTATGTTGGTCCCAAATAGTACATGAATATTCTAAAATTGGTCTTACTATAGCTTTATATGCATGTTCTTTCACTTCAGAAGAATTAATTTTTAAAGTTCTACGCAGAATGCCAAGGGACCGATTTGCTTTGTTAGTTATTTAGTTTATGTGTTTATTCCATTTCAAGTTGTTTTGAAGTGTTACGCATAGATACCTTGATGACTGAACTTCTCCTAGAGTATGATGGTGAAGTTTATAATTAAGCTGGATGGGTTTCTTTTTCTATGTAATACATGTACTAAAAATGTTACATTTATCAGGATGGAAATGCATCAACCAATCCTGTTCCCATTTACAAGCAGCTTCCAAATCAGACTTTAGAATTTTTTATATAAAGAAACCTTCAACATTTAGGCCTACCCTTAAATTCTAGCATAATTATACTCCTATCGGCTGCATGCATTTAAATCACCAAAATAAATCAACAAGAACTGTTCGTAAAACACAAATGCCGCCACGACGGCCTGCCGGAGCTTGAGCAATGTCTATCTTCTTCCGAGGTCAGAGGTTACTGAAGTCACATGACTGCATATTTTTGCTGTGACATTAAACTTTGACCAATGACCCTAAAATAAGGAGATCTTCTACTAACCATGGACAAAAATGCCATGAAGTTTGATGTTGATAAGCTCAAGCATTCTGAAACATCAAAACCGACTTTTAAGTAAATTCTTGCTCCTGTTGGTTGCAAAACTATATTTTCTATCGATGGACTTTCAATACTAGACCTAAAATTTTAGTCGTATTGCATAAATTGTTCAGTGAAATCATATTCCATGGTAATGCTTCTAAATGGTAGGTCTGTTATGTGGTATCAGCAAAATATTGTAATGAAATTTGAGAAAATGTTTTTCTTCGAAGTTCGAAGTCCTTCAAACAGCAAAACTTTGAGAACTACACTTTTGCACCATTTCTCTGTTTAGTGTATATATACCCCTACAAAGGCAGGAGATGGGAGAATAACTATTACAAAACTGACTGTAACAATTCAACTGACAAGCAACAATCATTTACATTTATAAAATAAAGTTTTATTGAAATAACACCAGGAACCTCTATATTCCGCCAACATTCAAATATGTTTAAAAAAACTTCACTTACAACATGTGTGAATGATCAACTTTCAACAATAACCATTCAGCAGTGAATTGTTCAAAACTCAATCAAAGCATGTATACATATGAGTTAAAAACACTTGCTGCAGTTTCTTGTATGAAAGAAGGGACAAAGAATCTGTTCAAACTTTGTATATGAACACTGTTTCATGTTAGAAACAGAAAAATGCAAAAACAATCATAGGTCACTGTGCTTGTTTAGGAGTTATTTGCCCTTAAAACTGGATTTTTCTTCAAATTTGCATATTCAAGGGCAGATAACTCCTGAACAAGCTCGGTGACCTAATTATTTTTCATAATTCTGTTTCTAACATGACACTGTGTTCATATACAAAGTTTGAACAAATTCTATTATGGGAAATCTCTTTACCCAAAACTGCAGCATACGTCCTTAAGTAAAGTAATAAGATGCACTAAAGTTCTGTGAAACAATGCTTTTGCTACAGACTGGATTAAATCTCTAATCTTTATTAATAACAAAAAATAAATAAAACAGTCATATCTCAAAGAAATGTTTCCTGTATCTTTTTAACAAAAAACTGGTATTCTTAATATCAAACAAAGGGCGTAAGTACACATACTTATATAATAAAATGTGTCGGCTTTTACACACAGATTTTGTGATTTGATTTTGTCATATTTTTTCCTTTGACTCATAATCAAAGTCAATGGATTATCAGTAAATTTAAGAAAAACTGGTGTGTGAACTGGAGTGTAATAATGGAAACAAGAGGGCCATGATGGCCCCAGATATCTCACCTCAGTTATGCTGCTTGCACAAATAGTCTTGGTAGATGGTTATGCAAGGAAAATATCTGTGAAATTATTCTGAAATAGTGCCAGTGTTTTCTGATAATAATATTTTAAATGTTTCAACTAAATATATACAGGCAAGTAATGTGTATGTGTGTGTTAGTGGGGCTGGGAGGTGGGGTAAGATGTTGAGGGAATGATGTGATATGACAATATCAAACAAGAAGATTTTTAGAGTTTCCACTACATACATATCAGAAAAGTGACCAGACCCCCGGGCAGCCATATTTTTTTATGAAACAGAGTTATTTAAACAACCTTTGTAAAGAGTCACGTGTAAAATTATTTTAAAAAATTGGGCGAGCGGTTTAAGAGAAGATGTTGTTTGAAGATTTTTCTATTTTTAGCTCTGGCGGACCCAAGGAGCATCCTAGCAGAACAGTTGGAACAAACTTGGATGAGGACCACCAAAGGAACATCCAGTCCAAGTTTCATCAACTTCAATCAAATGTTTCAGAAGTGATGTTGTTTGAATATCCCGAACAGTGAATGATCACAATAGCTGATACGCGAGCTAAAAATCAACAAATAAAGTTTCTAAGCTCTCGGAGACTTCCAAATAATTACATTATTATGTACTCAATGCATATTCCTATATATTTGTGATGTGAAAAATCACAAAAACATAACATGTAATAATACCCATATATGTGTCATTTCCCATTTGTGTGATGTGAAGAATACAAAAAAAGGTATGTTATAATTCCCATGTATGTGTGACACATACAGTGTGATGTAATAATTCCCATGAATGTCTGAAACATATCGATATGTGATGAAAAAAAACAACAACAAAAAACAAATGTGTGTCCATAGGAAACAGGTGTCCCAACTGCCTGTCACTGAACATGGTTTCATGACTAAATATTTTTTCAGATATATGGAACACAAATGTTTAAGCACTTTCTTGTACATTTCATTAAGTCAAGGACCATAACTCTGGTCTAGGTGCATAACCTCACATTTTCTGACTACAGGTCATGTATATTTTGAGAGACATGTGACATATACTTTTAGGCATGTTTTTACTATCAGTCAAGGGCCATACCTCTGGTCTTGCTAAATGAAATTAAAAAAAAAAAACTCAGATGCACCAATCTGCATGTTGAACAATATTCTACATGGTTTCATGACTCTAGGTGAAATACTCTTATAAGATATATGCAACACAAACTTTTAAACACTTAATGTTTATTTCTAACTAAGCCAAGGACCATAACTCTGGTCTGGCTGAAGAAATCCCAAGCAGTACACCAGGTGTAAAACTTAACATGCTATATAACAATCCCCTAATGTTTCATGACTCATTGTCAAATACATCTTGAGATACATGTGACACAAACTTGTATGCCCTTTATACATATTTTAACTTAATCAAGGGCCATAACTCTGGTCTGACAAAAAGAAATCCCAAACAAACCCCAGGTGCACAACTTCACATGCTGAATAATATTCCTATCATGTTTCCTGACCCTATGTCAGATATGCTTTAAGATACATACCACACAAACTTTTAGTCCATTTATGCATATTTTGACTAAGTCAAGGGCCATAACTCTGGCCTGGCTGTGAGTTTTGTTGTCTCTGGGTGAAATACTTTTTAAGATCTGCATGATGTCACAAAAATTCGCTCTGACAAGGGCAACTCCTAAGTGCCTCTCAAAAATTTTTGGGGTGTGGTGGGGGGGGGAGAGTGGAAAAATGCATATGTACTTCAGGTATAACTTTGGATTAATTTTACATTCTGGTATTTCTACACTCTTGGTAAGTCAGAAACTGATTATCTAGGGCCAAATAATCTGCTGGCCTTTTAGATTTATGTGTCACTTCCAACAATCGGCAATTTCAAAAAAAAAAAAAAAATGTATTTTTTATTTGAATTTTTAATTGACAGCAGCTTTGTTAACGTGCAAAACTTCCAAGAACAGTGTTATAAACATTTGTATATTAAATATACACACAGAAAGAAATTTAAATCTGGATAACTGTATAAATACTGTGTACATTTTATGTACAATATGATTATATATATATATACCTAATAGTGACAGCTCTACAGTACTTTAAAAGATAAGTGAGAACGGTTATAGGTGGTCAACCAATCAAAATCTTTAGAATGATTAATTGACCAATGATACTATGCAAACCTGATAATGCTATACTCGGGGTCACTTTGAAAGGACAGTATACCGACTAATAAAACTGAAACATGTTTGTAAAGTTAATATAAGCTGATTAAATGCATACTTTTTTAATAACAAGTAGTAGTCATAAACATATAAAGTACATTATCTATTTACACCTAGCAAAACTGCAAACAGAATTTGTTTTACATGGAATGATAAAGCAATAAATACAAATATTTCTACAATATGACATGGATTTACTAGCTCCTCGATTGCACTGTGTTTGTTTTACATGTGTAATTTGTAGGGTTTAAAGTTGCACTGACACACTTGTGGTAAAATAGCAACTTTCCACCTTTAAACTGCAGAGGAAGACCCCCAGTGCTGTTTCCTGCCTTATTTCAGACATGGCGGACACCCAAGTCGAACCACTGACCTTCTACAAGCCGGCTGGATGGCTTCTTCACATTATGACATTACAAAACTTTAGAAGAAAAATAACTCCCCTCTTTTTATTACAAAATGCTCTCAGAGGACCCTGCCCCTTTATTTTGCAGCAAAGTGAATATCCCGTCAAATAAACTGGATGAATACAGAAAATTCTCTTATCAAAACCTTTCTAGATTTTCCACAAAAATATCTTTATGAAAAACTAGCCCATAAAGTGCTTGTTAACAAACCTAAAAGATCTCAAAAATCTGAACATAGTCAATAAACATGTACATTTAAGAACACATATGGTTTAGTTACTGAAATAAGATCTATTAGACTGAGCTGCTCAAAACTTTATCCAGCAGACAAAAATCCACAGGTCTGCTTTGTTATAATATCAGACTATTCTGTATCTTGCATATGGATAAAACTGTTTCAGTTTCCAGAACAGCAGATACTGGGCTCTGTATCCATGCAAATGATGTTTCTCTAAACTTCCAAATTTAGCCAATGGCTTATCCATATAATGGGGCAGTACTGAGCAACTCAGTCTGGTGACTAGAAATACACTAGAGAACAAACTAATGACAAAAAACACAAAGAATATACTAGAGAACAACAAACAGAAAACCCATTTTATCATCTCAACTTAGACTCTGATCACATAATTTGTTGTCATGATATTAACTGCAAATACTTTGTGACACATATTAGAACAGAATTTAAATCAAAGAATGTTCATCTAACTTTAAAACAGTACAATCAGATAAAACTACTTTCTCATCCCCAACATCAATTATAAACTTGATTTTCAAAGTTCAAAAGTGTACTCAAACCTGTCATTCTTCACTTTAAACCCCAATCCTGCAAACCAAGGTACATCACAGACTGTGCTTAAATGCAGAGATTTTTGCATTATACAGCCAAATTATGTAAGCAGAATGGTTTAAATGCTGATGAAATTTTAAAATTACTCAGTTATCACTGTCGACGTCAAACCACATCTATACAGTACTCTCTTCAGTATACAAATATATGTGTGCAGAAGTGCTTTAAGCAGAAAATTTTCCAAAAATACAAATGATTCATACTTTCTCATGATATTTGAAAATAGCTGCTATATTATAACAAAGTCAGAATAATAACAAAGTCAGAATAATCTACACTGTTAACTTGTAGCATTCTTTACCAGAAAAATATGGGAACATTCAATTAATAATATATATAATATATAAATGCTTTCAATTAGTTTTAAAAAGAAACTGTGATATACAATACATGAAAGGAACCTGGCCTTTCAGATAAAAACCTACACGATTACATACAAGCTTTTGTAAGTTTTACTTGGTATAAAACAACACTACATCAAAAAGTCTAATATATATATACAGCACATAATATCCATTTCTCAAAGTTTAACCTTTAGCCTGCTAAATTTCTAAAATGGACTGGTCCATCATTCATTTTGGGCAGTACCATTTATTATTCGAAGGGGCATTGACTGAAAATTTACTGACTGAATAGCGAACACTGCAGACTATGTCCGTGCAGGCTGATCTTGGTCTGCACTGTTTGCAAATGCAAAATCATTTGCCACCAGCAGTCTTAAGGTTAAACTTAAAACTGTATGAGCAACTATTTTGTGTAAAAAAATACAAGATCCCCATTTACAATATTCTAACACCTAAACAAGAAACTAGACTTTACAGTTTATGACATTTTCATTGAACATTGAATATAGTGCTTAAATGAGCCGCGCCATGGGAAAACCAACATAGTGGGTGTGCGACCAGCATGGATCCAGACCAGCCTGCGCATCCGCGCAGTCTGGTCAGGATCCATGCTGTTCGCTAACAGTTTCTCCAATTCCAATAGGCTTTAAAAGCGAACAGCATGGAGCCTGACCAGACTGCGCGGATGCGCAGGCTGGTCTGGATCCATGCTGGTCGCACACCCACTATGTTGGTTTTCCCATGGCACGGCTTAAATGTATCTTTTCAGTAAGTAAATGTTCACAAACTGAAGAAAGGAAGTGTTAACCACTTAAAAAATACTTGAACGAACTTGTCTCTTAAAGAAGATACAGGTCTAGTTCTACAAATTTGAACCATATGTCTAAAACACAAAATTCCAATAGTTTCAATCTATGTACACATCAAACGCTAAATTTTATCATTCAAAGGCAGTTGTCAAACTTCAAATTTGTCCAAATGCCTATGGTAAGCAAAAAGAGTTTGGACATAATTTTATATTTTCTTGAAATTCATTTACTAATAGGTAAGATTTCTTCTAAGGACAATATTTGGCAGTTTTTTTTTCTAAGGACAATAATTATCCGGCAAGTAAAACCATCTTTAGCCTGTGATTTTCTTTCTATTAACTGCCCAAATGGCAAGTAAAATACTGAAATCAATTTTGAAGACTGTTAAGGCACGAAGTGAACAAATGAATGGCTGATATGTTTACATAATGGAAATGATTCTTTCTAAAACACACTGTAACTTAATTCAGATTACTTCAAATTTAACACTTCTGGCACAACAATGTTTACTATCTTATCCTTTAAGCCTGTGAACCCGTGTCATGCAGCAATTTCAATTTGATCACATATATTTCTGTGGAAAATCATGTGATGGCATCAGCTACCTTAATGTTCTTAAATGGAAAAACAGTGTATGTAGAAAACTTAACACCATTAAAAAGTCCATTACTTTAAGCATAAATGTTTAAAATGCTTGTACTCATTCAAGAAACTGTCATGGTGCATATTGATTACCGACTCAAAGTCGTGTCAATGTTTAAACTACAATAAAGTTTATAATAAGCTTAAGGTTTATGATATTATGAAACATTTTCCCTTAATATGAAATTTATATGTGTGTTTGGGATGTGTGGGGGTGGGGGGGGGGGGGGAGAGAGAGAGAGAGAGAGAAGAACAAAACTTGTGGAAAAGTTTTGAAATACAGTAAGTGGCATCAAAAATAATGTCTTCTGCAGTAAAACAGGAAGGAGATGGTAAGGTCATTTCATCTAACAATGTTATTTTTTGAAGAGTAATCATACTAGCATCTTAGCCATTAGTATGTGTTAATTTTTTGTTACACCTGGCACAGAAAGTCCAGAACAATTACTGTACAGTGTATCAATACAACAAGTTGTAAATAAATGCAGTATCTGTATATAAAACACAGCTCAATACAGTTTGTATCAATTTATTTTGTTGGGTTTTATGTCACAAGGACAACTTAAGGTCAAAAGGCAATTTTCCAGCTTTTGAAAATTGAGGAAGACACTTGGTACCCCTCTGTAAATTATTTTAGGTACCATAGGGCACTGAGGTAGAACCAACAGCCTTTTGCTAGCTAGCTGGATAGCTTCCTCAGTTGAAAGAATTCTAGACTTTGAGGTTTCAAACAGACAGTGGTGAAGGGCCAGGGATTTAAAGACAGTGACCTCAATAACTGGGCCATGAAGGCCCTAGAGCTCATTGTAACAAACATAACAAGAGCTGTCGGATGACAGCGCGCTCGACTATTCGAAGAATTGATTGAAGAATGGGGTCAAAATATTTCCATAGATTTTCAGACTAAACAAAAAAATGGATTAAACAAAAAATGTTCCTGTATTTGTGGATTTCGATTAGTCTTGCACTAAATGGCAATGTGTGACCATGATGGCAAATATGTTAAGTTATATGTTAGGCAAAACATGGACTTATATGAAAAATTTAACTAATTTCCAAGTCCAAAAGGGGCCATAATTCAGTCAAAATAGTTGACAGAGTTATGTACTCTTGCCTACAGATGGAAATCATGTTGATAAACTAGTGTTAAAAGTTTCAAAGCCACAGTTCAAATAGTTTTGACAAAACGCTGACTTGTAAGAAAAACTGAACAAATTTGAAAGTCCAAAAAGGGCCATAATTCAGTCAAAATAGTTGTCAGAGTTATGTACTCTTGCCTAGAGATGGAAATCATAATGATAAACAAGTGTTTAAAGTTTAAAAGACATATGTCAAATAGTCTTGACAAAACATGGACATATACAAAACAGAACCAGTTTCCAAGTTCAAAAAGGGCCATAATTCAGCCAAAAAAGAGGAGAAAGTTACGTACTCTTGCCTATTGATAGAGACTATTATACTGAACAAGATATAAAAGTTTCAAAGCCATATGTCAAACACTTTACACAAAATATAAACTGGTACGAAAAACTTAACCAAGATTTCTTAGTCAAAAGGGGCCATAATTCAGTCAAAATGCTTGATGGAGTTATGTACTCTTGCCTACAACTGGATATTGTGATGGTAAACAAGTGTTGAAAGTTTCAAAGCTTTATCTCAAAAGACTTTGTCAAAATGTGGACTGGTACGAAAAACTTAACCAAGATTTCTAAGTCAAAAAGGGGCCATAATTCAGTCAAAATGCTTGATGGAGTTATGTACTCTTGCCTACAACTGGACATGGTGATGGTAAACAAGTGTTGAAAGTTTCAAAGCTTTATCTCAAAAGACTTTGTCAAAATATGAACTGGTACGAAAAACTTAACCAAGATTTCTAAGTCAAAAGGGGCCATAATTCAGTCAAAATGCTTGACAGAGTTATGTACTCTTGCCTATAACTGGACATGGTGATGGTAAACAAGTGTTGAAAGTTTCAAAGCTTTATCTCAAAAGACTTGTCAAAATATGAACTGGTACGAAAAACTTAACCAAGATTTCTAAGTCAAAAGGGGCCATAATTCAGTCAAAATGCTTGACAGAGTTATGTACTCTTGCCTATAACTGGACATGGTGATGGTAAACAAGTGTTGAAAGTTTCAAAGCTTTATCTCAAAAGACTTTGTCAAAATGTGAACTGGTACGAAAAACTTAACCAGGGTGTGACGCCGACGCCGACGCCGTGGTGAGTAGGATAGCTCTACTTATTCTTCGAATAGTCGAGCTAAAAATCAAATGAGCCGTACCATGAGAAAACCAACATAGTGGGTGTGCGACCAGCATGGATCCAGACCAGCCTGCGCATCCGCGCAGTCTGGTCAGGCTCCATGCTGTTCGCTTTTAAAGCCTATTGGAATTGGAGAAACTGTTAGCGAACAGCATGGATCCTGACCAGACTGCGCGGATGCGCAGGCTGGTCTGGATCCATGCTGGTCGCAAAGCCACTATGTTGGTTTTCCAACGGCACGGCTCAAATAGTGACTATTCAAATGGCAATGTTAGTAGCTCTGAAACCAAATCCATCTGTTATACAAACTTTATAAAAATAATAAATAAACCCACAAAAATCACTGTACACCACTAATGCAACAATACCATAAGGCAAATAATGACATCTTTCCACATGTAACTATTTCACAGGTATAACAAGTCAAAGCATAAACAATAATCAAACTGTTTCTGTGTTATCTCCTGACATGTACAAGTATCAATATTTACAAAGTATTATGGCATTTTGAAACTATTTACAATTTTTACATTAAAAATATTAAATTTGTTATTTCTTAACTGGAATTATTTACTTCAGACATAAATTTCTAAACGGATCAAGTTTCAGTATATATTTCAATACTAAGTAAATAATGCCATCAGATGTTTTATAGGGCCTGTTGTTATAGGTGCTATATTCATATTTACAGCTCAGTCAAATTTGTTTCTTCTTAAACAAGAGGACCATGATGGTCCTGAATCGCTCACCTGTCCCCACATGACGCAGTTTTAAACTAAGTATGACGTCGTTTTTTTCTATTATTTGACATTGTGACCTAGTTTTTGAGCTTATGTGACCCAGTGTTGAACCTGACCTAGATATCATCAAAATAAAAATTCTAACCAATTTTCATGAAGATCCATTGAAAAATATGGCCTCTAGAGAGGTCACAAGGTTTTTTATTATTTGATCTACTGACCTAGTTATTGACAGCATGTGACCCAGTTTCGAACTTGACCTAAATATCATCAAGTTGAACATTCTGACCAATTTTCATGAAGATCCATTCAAAAGTATGGCCTCTAGAGAGGTCACAAGATTTTTAGACCTACTGACCTAGTTTTTGAGCTTATGTGACCCAGTGTTGAACCTGACCTAGATATCATCAAAATAAAAATTCTAACCAATTTTCATGAAGATCCATTGAAAAATATGGCCTCTAGAGAGGTCACATGGTTTTTTATTATTTGACCTACTGACCTAGTTATTGACAGCATGTGACCCAGTTTCGAACTTGATCTAGATATCATCAAGATGAACATTCAGACCAACTTTCATACAGATCCCAAGAAAAATATGGCCTCTAGAAAGGTCACAAGGTTTTTTTGTTATTTGACCTATTGACCTAGTTATTGATGGCATGTGACCCAGTTTCAAACTTGACCTAGATATCATCAAGGTGAACATTCTGACCAATTTTCACAAAGATCCATTCACAAGTATAGCCTCTAGAGAGGTCACAAGGTTTTTCTATTTTTAGATCTACTGACCTAGTTTTTGACCGCAGTTGACCCAGTTTCGAACTTGGCCTAGATATCATCAAGATGAACATTCAGACCAACTTTCATACAGATCCCATGAAAAATATGGCCTCTAGAGAGGTCACAAGGTTTTTTTATTATTTGAACTTCTGACCTAGTTTCTGAAGGCACATGAGTCGGTTTCGAATTGACTTAGATATCATCAAGGTGAACATTCTGACTAACTTTCATGAAGATCCATTGTAAAGTATGGCCTCAAGAAAGGTCACAAGGTTTTCCTATTTTTAGACCTACTGACCTAGTTTTTGACCGCAGTTGACCCAGTTTCAAACTTGACCTAGATATCATCAAGATGAACATTCTGACCAACTTTCAGAAAGATCCCATGAAAAATGTGACCTCTAGAGTGGTCACAAGCAAAAGTTTACGCATGGACGGACAACAGACGCTGCGCGATCACAAAAGCTCACCATGTCACTTTGTGACATGTGAGCTAAAAATACATAGGAAACTGAGAAAAACACATTCGGAAGGAGTAAATTAGCAATGAGGAAGTAATTGAATAGGTTAACATGATTTTACAAATATTTGCCATAAGTTTTTCCCTCTTAAACATAAAACCACTTATTATTACAGTCTACCTTATATTTGCTTGAAAAGTCGCAATATTAAACATATTTGTTTCATACTTACAGCCAATATAAGTATTTCCATCATGATCAATGACTGCTGATACTACTCTGGAAAATTTGATCAAGTTGCTAATTGAAAAATGATGATGGCTGGTCAACAAATTTCCATGAGCTCATTAAGTATTAGCAAATGAAGTTCTGTTTTGAGTTTAGCGCCATTTTTCAACAGTATTTCAGTTACGTAATTCTATGTCGATATATCTGGCTGGAAATTTTCTGCCTAAATGTTTCTGTGTTTGTTAAAACAAGTACAAAAGAAAAAAAAAATGATATGAAAATGATTTCTTATGCTAACATGACACCAAAAAAACAATGCTTTAACTTTCAATTTAACCTGTAAGACATACATGTATTTAAAATATTGTTTTACTCAAATATTTCTTACAAAGAATCATATAAGTTTTTGCATTCTCATATTCAAAGTAACAAACCCCTAATAAACACACCTGAAAATGACCCTGCAATTTATGGATCAGCTTTATTTGAAAAAGTCTTCTAAAATCTTGATAAAATGCTTTCGAAAACAGAAAACTTTTTCATTTCGAAGTGTCCTTTAAGAACAATGCCCTTAAGCAAGGTATCTAGTGCAATGTTTTACAGTGTTTACTGAAAGTGAAATGTTCACTAGATTTTCAGCTTTAAATTAAATACATCTTTAATCTATGTACAAAATGTAATCACTAACCCTTCTGCAGCTTCTTGCAATGTGAAGTTTTTTCAGAAATTAAAAAATCACAAACCAAAAGCTGTTTGTTAAACACAAATGCACCCCATGATGGCTGGTCTTAACTAATTAGAAGTGTGATTTTCAGTTTCATATACACTATGGCCTTTAAGTTTGATCAGTGTAGCTCATACCATTTTCCAGATATTGGTCAGAAACCATTTTTCAATTCACTGAGACTTTGACATACTGACCCTAAAACAAATTATTTATCACCTTTTGACCATACACAATCATTGTATAAATTCTGCTAATTGTAGGACAAAACCCACTCTAGGTATCTATCAGAAACCAAATTATTATTATTATAAAGAAAAACCAATCAACTAACAGACACGAGCAAAACAATACACCCACTTTTCTTCAAAGAGAGGGCATAACAATATTTCAATAAAATAACGCACTTAGCAAACTAACCCAAAACCCCTGAAATCAAAGGAGAGATTGCCAAAACCCGAAACAGACAGTAAATCGTCGATGGAGGAGTATATCATTAAAAGAATAATTGTGTAAAAATCCTTGAAGATCACAGATCACAGATGAGCTATATCACACACACGTGCCCTCAGTAGTCATATGGATAGACCGCCTTTAGCCAGGGTCGCGGTAAGTACTGGGCTCCGTCAAATTTTTCAAAGTATTCTTCTATACTCGGATGAAGTATCTGTAAGGAAAGTCCAAATTTCATTATTCTGATACTTGCAGTACTTTAAGACGACTCTGCATGCAAGTTAAAGGTTTATGACTGTGACTCAATGCAGACCTGGAGTGCCTGTATAAATAACAGACTCTGGTATATACCGGATTCAGCAATTTGAACAAAAAGTATCTTTAATATATATATATTTTGTAACCATGGTGACACTAACCATAACCTTTGGTCAGTATATTATACACAGTTATACACTAAATGCGTGCGGACATGCAATAATTTGGGTATTTTTGCCGTGCTCTCCAACTGATAATCACTTCTGGACATGCGCAGAGGACCGCTCCAGCTCTGCAAAGAGCAACATCGAAGGTTTATAACCCAGTGGAGTATAATATTTAGAGGTAAATCTAATTATACGCATCAACCATTTGATTAATTATGATGTTCTATCATCATTAGATTTTAATTTTTACAGACTTGTACTCTTCCTATTGGTATTTCTGTCCAATCAGCACACAGATAATTCCTCTTGCCTAACCATCAACTACTGAACCTATAAACTGGTAGGCTTATACTCTCCATATTGAGTAATTAAGGCAATTATCAATTAACTAAAAAAGATATAAGGTAAGGGTAGATTTCCCGGTAGCATAGAGCACCCCAAACACAGCCATTGAGCCATGCATCGCAAAGTAGGCCCACAACAAAAAGAAGTTGTAATGGAAAAATATTGTAGACGGGTTGCTTCAAAACATTTCTGGACAAACTTCTAAACCTATCTGAAACAATCTGTTAGTTTTACCTGCACATTTATGATGATTTCTAAATTTTCTTGTGGCACATAAGTGATCTGTGGAGCCAGTCTGTCTCGAGTATCTACTAAAATTGCATAGTTTGGTTGTGTTCTCCAATGCTGAAAGATAAAAGCTCTTTTAACCTTTACCCTGCTAAATTTCTAAAATGGACTGGTCCATCATTCAATTTGGGCAGTACCACTTATTATTCAAAGGGGTATTCACTTAACATTTACTGACTGAACAGCGAACAGTGCAGACCATGATCAGACTGCATGGATGTGCAGTCTGATATCCATGCAGTCTGATCTTAGTCTGCACTGGTCGCAAAGGCAAAATTATTTGCCACCAGCAAAATAAAGGTTAAGTTATTTAGCATTTAACAGTACAAAAATGAATTTTTCACCCACACATTGAATATCTCAGCACCAAGGATTTTTATTAGACAAGGCAAATTTAAACTACACACATGTGCGCCACGTTCTGTAAGTAATATCTGACCTTTTGTTATGAAGCATTTGATACTGTTTTTTTTTTCTTGTTGGATTTTTAGTCACACTAACACAATTCAAATTATACAGCAACTTTCAAGCTTTGAATGGGAGAGGAAGACCCCAGGTGCAGCTCTGAGCATTACTTTGGCACAACGGGGCACTTTGGTAGAACCACTGACCTTCTTTTACCCAGCTGGATGGCTTCCTCACACAAAAACTGCTTTCAAACCCACAGAGTTGTATGGCAAATGATTCAAAATCAACTTGGCAGTTTGGACACTAAGTCCCTTGAGACATAAATTACTGTCATGACATCCTTACTTACTGAAACATAATACTAGACTCAGTATTGTACAGAAACTTCTATTAACTATAGATTTTCCTTTTACTTTTTACTCTACTTTGTATTACAGTACATTTTAATAATCTCAGTAACTGCACCTACTTTTCCTTAACTGTAAAATATACAAATATACGTACGGCCATTTCGAAACACGTAAATATTTCATTTTACTTGTCCTTGAATTTTTAAGTAGATTTTCTGTGATAACTGACCTGTCAACTGGTTTCACGTTCAACGAACCATTAAGACAATGATTGTTAACCCTTATCATGCTGGACACAAATGATTCTGCCTTTGCGACCATGCAGTCTGATCAAGATCTGCACTGTCTGCCATTCAGTCAGTATCTTTTGATAAGCACCCCTTTTAACAGTTAATTATTTTATGGTACTGTCCAAATTGAAAGATGGACTAGTTCATTATAGAAATTCAGTAGGGTAAGGTTTAAAATGAACCAATACTGTAAAATCACTGAATTTCACTCACAATAAATTTCATGGTTTTGGCATTAAAGGTTATTTCATGGGGGTTTAAATTTGAGGATTTCAAATTTTAAATATAAAATTAATTGGAACATTCTTATTTGTTGGGATTTAAATTTTTGGAGTGACAAAACCATAAAAAAACCCCACAAAAACAACAATAAATGTTAATTACATGTAGTTCACAGCACTGTAACATTTAAATTCCGAAAATTAGAGAGAAAAGGTATATGTATTGTATAAGAACATTATACTATCTGTTGATTTTACCTCTTTCCCAGGTGGATGATTGTGTTTTATCCAATATTCTGGAGCCTGCAACATACAAAAATAACATTATCTTCATTAATATTTCGCATGTATAATGAAAACCAAAACTTTTCATGCCAACAGATGTTTTATTAATAAGGACAGCAAATCAATAACATGTCATGCATGTGTACCAAATTGATGCACGTGCAACCAGCTTGACTGAAAGGAGTACAAATTGGGAAAAATTGCCGTAACAGGCCAAATGGGGGTACACAATCTAGCCCGTCATTTTTTTTAAGAATCTGAACAAATATAAACAAATGTTACAGAGTCTTAATGGTGTTATGAACATGAAGCCTGTAAAACAATAAAGCTTGATTTTCACTTCATAAATATCTAAGCAGACACTAAAAGCACACAATACATCAAACAGTAAATAATTCATGAAAGACTGTTGTCGGTCTGTATACATAGACTGTATCTATAAAATATTCATTTTAAATTGCAGCTTTTTCAATTTGGTCCTAGCTATGTACTTTGCCAGTTCTTTATATGTTAAAGTTTTAAGAGAAAAAAGTAAGTAGTGGTACTGAGCCAAGAAATATTGGTTACATTAACTGACCATCTGGACTAAACAGAAATATTGTTGAAAAAAAATTCTTAAACACTAACCATACAAACAGGCATTTAGAAAACTGTTTCTTTTGGTGTTTTAAAATAACTGACATAATTTAGGTCATATAATTGCCTTCAAGCCTTTTATTCGGCATAGTGCTACAGGTCAAAAGAATTACACCTTCTCTATTCAACCTGTAATGTACTAATAATTTTCAAAATGTGGCAGTCCCACAAATAGATATAAACATGTTTGTTATTTTTTTTTGTTTAGCAGTCAGGGGTGTAACTGTTTTAATTTGTGTAACTTATTTCAGTTACTTTTTCAAGCATTTTATAACCTGTATTAGTTATAAAATATAGTTAACTCAGGTAAGTTATTCAAAACTAGATGTGTGTCCATAGAACACAGGTGCCCGCCTCCTGCCACTGTAACATAGTTTTATGACTCAGGTTAAATAACTTTTAAGATGTTTGCAACACAAACTTAAGAATCTTATGTGTATTTTTCACTTAGTTAGCCCTAACTCTGGCCTAGCTGAGCAAAATCCTAAAGAGAACACTTCACAGGCTATAAAACAATCCTATAATATTTTATGATTCTAGGTCAAGTACATTTTAACATACATGTTTCACAAACTTTTTTTTTGAGTAAGTCTGGACAAGAAGTCTGGTCTTGTGTAATGAAAAAACTTAAAAAACAAAATAAGTCAGGGGTCATAACTCCTACAATACTGAATGAATCCAGACGCGAAACCCCAGGTGCACAACTGCACATGCTGACCAACATTCCTGTAAACTTTGGTGACTCAAGGTCGAATACTTTTGGAGCTACGCACGACACAACATTAAAACGACAAATTTTTTACTAAGTCAAAGGCCGTTACTCCTACAAAACTGAATAAATCCGGACGCGAAACCCCAGGTGCACAACTACACATGCTGACCAACATTCCTGTAAAGTTTTGTGACTTAAGGTCGAATACTTTTGGAGCTAGGCGCAACACAACACTAAAATGACCAATTTTTACAAAGTAAGTGGCCATAACTTCTACAATACTGAATGAATCCGGACGCGAAACCCCAGTGCACAACTACATATGCTGACCAACATTCCTGTAAAGTTTTGTGACTCTACGTCAAATACTTTCGGAGCTAGGCGCGACACAACACTAAAATGACCAATTTTTACAAAGTCAGGGGCCATAACTCCTACATGACTGAATGAATCCGGACACGCAACCCCAGGTGCACAATTACACATGCTGACCAACATTCCTGTAAAGTTTTGTGACTCTAGGTCAAATACTTTTGGAGCTAGACGCGACACAACATTTTCGGAAGGACGGACGGAGGACGGACAAGAGCAAATCTATATGCCCCCATCACTCATGGGGGGGGGGGGGGGGGGGGGGGGCACAAAAAGTCTTTCTGCTGTACTCACAAAGTGACCTTTAAAGTGAAATTAGTAGCAAACTATGGTTAATCAAATTCTCTTTTAGTCTGAGCATGACCTGATAAGCATAATGGGATATTAAGAGTTTTATAGCTTTAAAAGGTGCATAAAATTTTTTACTGCATAGCTGGAAAGATACAAGGTCAAGGATTCAGGAAATAATTGCATTAGCCTCATTCAAAATGAGGAATTGGCACAGGAGGGCTTTGTAATATTTTATGATAACTAAAACAAGTTATGAATGTTTAAGCAATAACTCAAATGGGTTATAAATTGCAATAACTTGAAACAGTTACACCCCTGACTGATTAATTGATATGGATGAACAACCAATGATTTGTTGGAAATTAAAATAATTATATAATAATTATTAAAACTTTATCAGCCTTGCATAAAAATTTTTACTGCATAGCTGGAAAGATACAAGGTCAAGGATTCAGGAAATAATTGCATTAGCCTCATTCAAAATGAGGAATTGGCACAGGAGGGCTTTGTAATATTTTATGATAACTGAAACAAGTTATGAATGTTTAAGCAATAACTCAAATGGGTTATAAACTGCAATAACTTGAAACAGTTACACCCCTGACTGATTAATTGATATGGATAAACAACCAATGATTTGTTGAAAATTAAAATAATTATATTATGATTTTGATGACACTCAGCATGTTCAAATATCATGTGAATTTCAGTGAAACAGACACATTATATATAAATTAACAGAAAACTACATACTTGTTGCTTTTTCTGACAAAGCCTAAACTTTACGCTAAAAAGGCAGCCATAGAACTGACCAACAATATCAGAATTTCATTTCTGAAAAGTATTGTTACTCAGGATTACCTTTGTTAATTCATCCCAGCCAACTATTACACCTCTATATCCCCATCTCTTGTGTTTAACGACCTGTCCTATACGATACTTTACTTCCGGGGGTCGATATGTTCTTGGTTCAACTGAACCTGAAATATACATTACATTATACATATATTTTTTATATACAGTAAATAGAAAAAGCCTGCTTTTACAAGGGTTAAATACAACATGTGACGTCAGTGCGCTGTGAAACAAAATGACATTTTGGCCACTTCTGGACATACCAGTCCTAAAATTATGTAAAAATCATGTAGGTAACATCTTTCTTACACCATCTCCAACCTTCAAATTATATTTTACATTCCTTTAGTCAGTAAAGGGACAGCTGGCCCATAAATGAGAGATCCATAGTAGACAGAACTATGAATTCTCATTTATTTTGTACCACTTAGTGGACTAATTTATTCAGTTATGAAATAATACGGAAATAAGTTGGTCATTTTTTCGAAAATCTTTTATTTGTCATTGAATAAAAAAGATGTTTGAACTATAAACAATAATATAAACCATAATATTAAATTACATCAGAATATATAAAAGAAGGACAAAAGGGTACCTGCAAAATAGCCTTTAGGGTCCATGTGATTAATAACTTCAACAGCTGGAGATTCTCCATTGGGATCATCCTCACCCTCAAAATGTGGCATTGAGTTGTAGGGTGATATGTTGCTTATAATCTTAGCACACCACTTTTTCCAGGACTTCCATGAGAAATAATCATCAGTCAAACCTGATGCTTCATTTATCAAGCTGAAAAGAAGAGATGCTCTCTGTAGATATTATTATTATTAATTTATTACATATTTATTAATAAAAACTTTTTTACCATTTGATAAAAAGTTAATCAAATACAAGAAAATCATGACAGCCCTATTTACATCTGATAAACAAACAGCTGACACTCACTTCCTGATTGCGTAACTCCTCTGAGATTCTGTACTGAACATCCACTGTGAGACTAGATATTGAACTGGAACTGCCAAAAGCAGTACACCTAGCTGTAACCCAGCTCTCCTGTCCATCACATTGGTTTAGCACCTGCAATGTATGAAAATATATTAATATCTTGAAACGTGTTTACATTCCATCCATGACAATCCATGAAATTAAATGCATTTTACAGGTGAATAAAATCCATTTAGTAACAACACACACTAAGTAAAAAGGGGACATAAGTCACTAAGAATTCGTGCGAGAAATGACGTAAGATAAGATAAGTTTTATTTAAAGTCGGCAAGAAGGCAACATTACAATGTTCATAAGCTCTGAAGAGCCTGGGTGCAGTGGTTCGCGAGTAAAGTGCCTTCATGCAAAAAGTTAACGTTGGCCCCTGTGACCTTGACCTTTGACCTGGTGACCCCAAAGTCAGTAGGGGTAGTGTACTCAATAAGTACTATCAGCATGTGAAGTTTGAAGGTCCTGGGTGCAGTGGTTCACGAGTAAAGTGCCTTCATGCAAAAAGTTAACGTTGGCCCCTGTGACCTTGACCTTTGACCTGGTGACCCCAAAGTCAGTTGGGGTGGTGTACTCAATAAGTACTATCAGCACGTGAAGTTTGAAGGTCCTGGGTGCAGTGGTTCGCGAGTAAAGTGCCTTCATGCAAAAAGTTAACGTTGGCCCCTGTGACCTTGACCTTTGACCTGGTAACCCCAAAGTCAGTAGGGGTAGTGTACTCAATAAGTACTATCAGCATGTGAAGTTTGAAGGTCCTGGGTGCAGTGGTTCACGAGTAAAGTGCCTTCATGCAAAAAGTTAACGTTGGCCCCTGTGACCTTGACCTTTGACCTAGTGACCCCAAAGTCAGTAGGGGTGGTGTACTCAATAAGTACTATCAGCATGTGAAGTTTGAAGGTCCTGGGTGCACTGGTTCGCGAGTAAAGTGCCTTCATGCAAAAAGTTAACGTTGGCCCCTGTGACCTTGACCTTTGACCTGGTGACCCCAAAGTCAGTATGGGTGGTGTAATCAATAAGTACTATCAGCATGTGAAGTTCGCAGGTCCTGGGTGCAGTGGTTCGCGAGTAAAGTGCCTTCATGCAAAAAGTTAACGTTGGCCCCTGTGACCTTGACCTTCGACCTGGTGGCCCCAAAGTCAGTAGGGGTGGTGTACTCAATAAGTACTATCAGCATGTGAAGTTTAAAGGTCCTGGGTGCAGTGGTTCGCGCGTAAAGTGCCTTCATGCAAAAAGTTAACGTTGGCCCCTGTGACCTTGACCTTTGACCTGGTGACCCCAAAGTCAGTAGGGGTGGTGTACTCAATAAGTCGTATCAGCACGTGAAGCTTGAAGGTCCTGGGTGTAGTGGTTCGCGAGTAAAGTGCCTTCATGCAAAAAAGTAACATTGGCCCCTG
Source organism: Mercenaria mercenaria (assembly GCF_021730395.1). Taxonomy (NCBI): domain Eukaryota; kingdom Metazoa; phylum Mollusca; class Bivalvia; order Venerida; family Veneridae; genus Mercenaria; species Mercenaria mercenaria. The sequence goes on along the minus strand of NC_069364.1, from coordinate 85,644,750 downwards.
TGGCCTTGACCTTTGACTTGGTGACCCCAAAGTCAGTAGGGGTGGTGTAATCAATAAGTACTACCAGCGTGTGAAGTTTGAAGGTCCTGGGTGCAGTGGTTCGCGAGTAAAGTGCCTTCGTGCAAAAAGTTAACGTTGTGACTAATGAACGAACGAACTAACGGACAGACAGTTGAAAACTAATATGCCTCCCTTCGGGGGCATAAAAATGTTTTAGAAATCAAAAGTTATAAGGGGTAGTCCAACTAATTTGATGCGATCCTAGGAAAAATTGAAATATTTTTTTCATATGGGCAATATCCCCACTCGCATCGAAACACTCTAATGACCAAAATAGTTGAAGCAACTTCTGGCTGCCGACGCTTTACATGCTATAGGTTTAAATGTCGATTGTTTCACGAATTGGCCATAAATTAAAATATAACTTACATGTATCGAAAGGGGATTCAATTTCTCATTAATCTATGTTAAAATTATCAAATAATATCCAAAGTTACGAATTTTCTGGTGATTTAAACCTTTCTATGTACTGTTCACAATCAATGTTTACCATGTGTTTACACGCCACATAAAACCAATAACTTTACATGACTGTATACCATGATTTAACTTCCATTATTTTGGTCCTTCAAAGTTTTGACGTTTAGATTGCCTGTCACAAATATAAAACAATCTGAACCGTCAAATTATTTTGACTATTAATATTATAAGGGGTAGTTCTATAAATAAACGTCGGACTTCAATATTTTACGATTTTGACATTTCATATAGTCCAACGTTTTATTGAAAGTATAAATTTCCCTTTAGAGCCTTCTGCAAAATATCTTGCGGAAGGTTTTACAAGTTCACGGTGGAACTGACTGAAAAGCGATAACTAAATACCAACAACGGACAAAGAAACCTAGTTTACACACCAATTGAACATACTGTCTTACTGAAAATATTGAAGATATGTCTGCACTCTCAAAGTGAAATTTACATCCATACACTTTCGCAACACAACACGAAACTGTCAAATCTTCTTTATTATAAAGAATGATTTTAGACGAAAAAAATAGTCTCACGGTCGGCTTTGAAAAAAAATGCGGCCCGTTACTAACGTATTGTCTATGTAGTATGCATATGTTTATAATCAATGGATGTAACCAGCATTTATTGGTTTTAATTTAGATCTAATTAGAAGTTATTTCAATAAATTATTAGTTCATATCAAAGCAGTTTGAAAGGCTAGTCCACGTGCATTCGGCGGTACATAATGGCCGCAGATTTTTCACTAGTGCCGTAGGCTAAACGTATTTTTCGTCTAAGCATGTACAATTGATTATATATATTTATTCAGTGTTGTATTGTTCATGATATTTCATCAAATTATGCTAGAAGAATCTATGTAATGTGTCAGGGAAGTGATTGGAGTTGCAGTTTTCATTATGGTAAACCAATATATCACGTGTTTGAGAGTTTTCCTACATTACACTTCAATAAAATAAGGTCGAAATCTGTGCTATGCAAAGGGCTGTCATTCGATTAAACTTGACACATGGACATGTTGGAATGTGTCACTTTATGTACCAGACACTTTATGTACCAGCACTTTATCTACCACTTTGGACACCTTATGTACCACATAATTATATGATATATAGTAGATGATCATTTTTGTTTTGATTTGATGAAAATATTTTATTTTATGTTACTTGAAATGTTTTTTTTACTAAATTAAATGTTAATTGTCATAATTAATAAGGTAATTTATATGCACATAGGAATGTTAACAACATTCTATGGACTAAAGCTGATTAAATCAAAGTTGTTTTCACAGGTAATTATCACATATTGACAGTGCTATACAATGAGATACAATTACTATATAATATATAGGTGGTACACTAAGTGTCAAAGTGGTACATAAAGTGACTGGTACATAAGGTGTCGCACCCGACATGTTGAACGTCCAAATATTAAAAGGCGCCCTGTGCAAGTTTAATGTTATTGAACTATATAAGTGGTAGCTTTATTTTTACATGAATATGTTTGGGGCTGCTGCCCCCACACCCCCGCCTTGCCCCACACACCCTGACTTGCTGCGCATGCGCACTGTTAAATTCCGGGGTCCACTAGAGCAGTGTCTACCCTTTCAAATGAAGTTACTTGCAAATTTTCACTTTCTATTGAGTAGTGAATAGATTTTTAGTAATATATTTCTTTTAATCTAAACCCGATTTAATTGAGCTCGCTCTGAGGCTTTGCCTTATTTCAAAATCCTACAGTAGACCTGACGATCGACTAAAAATGATCGAAAATTTCTGTAACTGACCAGAGTGAGGACAGGATTGCAAACGTAACAAAACTAAGTTTCTATGAATAAACGAGCTAAAAAATTCGCTAGAGTTAGCTGCTTACCTATGACAACAAATAAATGTTGGAAATTTTACACAAAACAAAGTTACACTTCCCAGCAAATGATTTTGGGCCACGAATTATTGTACGTTTTACGGCAAATAAATTACGACAGTGTTTGCTTTTTCCTGTTCCGTACCGTTTATTATAACCGGAATGACGTTTTCCCCCTTACACAGTGAACGCTACTAAATCCGGCTGTTAACAAATTAATTCTTTATTTCAAATAAAATCCACTAGAATTTTATTGATATTCCATATACATAGATGACATACTATCAAGTTTATAAAAAAAGTATATCAAAATAGTGTAATAGGTCTGAAATCAAGCTTTCGTTGAAAACGTGTACCATTCATCACCTTGACAGTAAACATGTTATAAAGATAGAAAGTAACAAAAGTATGGTTTGTGTCTAATTATCTATTAGTTTAAATTCGTTGTTTAGTTTTTAGTTATTGGAATAAAAAATGAGGGGAGAAAGAAAATTATTTGAGAAATGCAGTTTAATACCAGGGAAGTAAATTAAATTGACAATGACGTAAATTAGCCATGTTAGCTGAGGACCACGAGAACCCAAAAGTCTTCTGGAACTATATTAAATCCAGAAAGGACAACTTTGTTGTGTCTCCTTTGAAGAAAGATGGCATCACATACAGCACAGAGAAGAAAATAGCTGATATACTAAACCAGGATTTTTCATCTGTGTGCTCCAAGGAAGATGGCACCTCTCATCCAAACCTGTCATCTAGTAAAATCCCCTCAGCTGGCACCATCAGCATCACAGAGAAAGGTATTTTTAAACTTCTACAGGGTCTCAAACCACACAAGGCTGCGGGTCCAGACACAATATCTTCTAAACTTCTGAAGCTTGCCGCTGATGAGCTGACAACAAGGCTTATGGAATTACACGCTAGTGTATCATTGAAAGTTCCATGTGCACCACCGTATCAATACATCTGCGGATGTTTCTAATTTGATGTTTGTACTTGTAGCATGTGTAAATGTTGAGTTCTGCTCAACCCGGGGCTAGAGAGCGTGGACGGTAGCATGCATTTCCACGACCGTCCATGAACAGGCTCAATCAAACCGAGCCTGCAACATTTTTGTTTTTGTCGTGTTGAGTGACCTGTGGAGTTTCCACTTCTCTATTTTACAAAGTTCTTCCAACTGTCTGTCGACCAAGGTCAAATACCATCTGACTGGAAAATTGCACTAGTTTCCTATGTGTTCAAGAAGGGCAACCGCTCCACTCCTTCCAACTACCGTCCAGTCTCCTTAACCTCTGTAACCTGCAAGCTCCTAGAACACATAATCTTCAGCCACACCATGTCTCATTTTGATTCCAACAATATACTCACTGATTTCCAGCATGGCTTCCGAAAGAAACGATCCTGTCATACCCAACTTATTCTCACTTTAAATGACCTAGCTAAAGGCATCGACAAAAACCAGCAAATATATGCTATTCTTCTAGATTTTAGTAAGGCATTTGATAAAGTTAGTCATCACCGCCTCCTACAGAAGCTAGATCACTACGGAGTCAGGGGCAGCATTTATTCTTGGATCGCCAATTTCCTGCACTGTCACACACAACAAGTAGTGCTTGATGGTGCTAGTTCAGAAGTCTCTTCTGTCTCATCTGGTGCTAGTTCAGAAGTCTCTTCTGTCTCATCTGGTGTCTGGTGTCAGGGCAGTGTTCTTGGCCCTCTTCTCTTCTTTACGTACATCAACGACTTGCCTTCGAGAGTCAAATCAACAGTCCGCCTTTTGATGACTTTCTAATGTAGAGACACATCAGGAGCCAGGAAGACGCCAGACAACTCTTGATTGTTTGCAAGACTGGGAAGGTGAGAGGCTCATGTCATTTAATCCTGACAAGTGTGAAGTTATTCACATAACCAACAAACGAAATTCATTTGAGTTCACAAACGACATGCATGGAACCCGGCTGAAACCTACAGAAGACGCTAAATATCTCGTAGTCACCATCACATCCGATCTCTTTTGGAAAACCCATATAGATAACATCACCGAAAAAAAGGCCAACTCCACCATGGCATTCATCCGCGTGAACATCCGCTCAAGTCCACCAAGTGTCAAAGCAACAGCCTACAAGACATACGTCCGTCCCACGGTGGAGTATGCTTCCACGGTGTGGTTTCCCTACGCTGACAACCAGCTGGAGATGATTCAGCGAAGAGCTGCAAGGTTCGTCAAAAACGACTACCATCGTACTAGTTCAGTCTCGAATATGCTCCATGAACTCCAGTTGGACACACTTCAGCACAGACGCAATACGTACAGAGTAACCATGTTGTACAAACTTAGATATAATCTTGTCGACATTTTTCCTGATCCTTCTCTACGGCAATCAAGATCAGCCAGAAACCACAACCAACAGTACAACCAAATCTCCTGTAGAAAATCTGCCTACCAACACAGCTTCTTCCCAGCCACTGTTATCCTTTGGAACCGCCTGTCTCAATGTGCCTTAAATCTGCCTACGCTAGGGTTTTAAGGCTGTTCTAGGAAAATTTAATATCAACACATTCTAAATGCCAGTCTTCGTTTTATCAATCTTTTAAATTGTGTACAAAGAGAGACTTTTAGTCTTTATAGTTGTCCCTTGCGGCTGCGCATGTATAGTATTTTAATCAAATCGGGAGTATACTCTTCCAGAGTGAGGCGATTACTGATGATAATGAATTACTTTAATTTGTAAACTTGTTATAGGAAAAATAAGATTATTGCTTACTTATAATTTTAACATATTTCTGTTTGCTTCGTGTTTGTATAATCACTCATGTCTTCTTCTTCTTCTTCTTCTTGGCGTTCACCATCACTCATGTAAATAATGGTATTTAAAAAACATATTTTTGGCCGCGCGCACTGGCACAGGTCACGTGGAGAATCGCCGAACCTTTGCAAAGACAAATATATTCTGAGTCGTAGTAAGGTGATCATTACCGAATAATCATCTGAGATTGTCAATGGCCGACGGACAAGGTAATAAAGTCTGTAAAAAGATCCTTTGGAAGCAAAGAATGCAACCAAGAAGAATAATAGCAGACTCGGTTTGATTGAGTCTGTTCATGAGAGGTAATGAAATGTGCAACACCTCTCACGCCCCCTAGCACCGGCGTAAGCGGAACTCTATTACACATATGTTGAATGAACCCCATGATCCCAAAGTACCAGAAAATATAACAACACTGGATCCAAGTATACGGGGAGACATTTTACAGCCGCCACTCGGCACTTAAAGATTGCTGTTGTGATAGTTAATAAAATAAAAAGTCATTTATGAACAATGTTCTTTCTGGTGTAACATGATAACTGTTACTGATTTGTTGTGACTTAATAATGTTATTTCGACATATTATAGTATATATACTGTACCACTGCTTAAGGTATTTCTTTTCGTTTTTAACTATATCACCCTAGATATTTATTTTTAAATTTGCACTTCGTAAGATCATTCCTACTATTAGGAAATGTCACATGATTTGTGCCTCCGCTATTTAACAATGACTGTTTTAGTGGACCGGATGTTAATATCTACTCCTAATATAAATGTATGTTTAATATTCAAGGACTTAGATGAACTTCCTCTAAGTCCTTTTATCACTGTTATATTTGTGCCATACTAGCAAGAATAATTTCGAAATTATTTAACTTCAATAACGCAACAAAAAATCTCATAAGGGATGTACGCTAAGGGCTAAGTTTTATTAATTATGATTGAAGGGATAACGCATGTTTTTTTCGTGTTATGACGTCTGCAGATGTTATAATACGAAGTGAATATGCTGTAATACTAATCTAGCATAAAACGTGTAATAAATCTAAAACAAATGAATACATTTTCCACCAACATCCTTACATTTCCCTAATATGCGCGGGAATGTCAGTGTAGTTTAAGTTTATTACGTTGACAACATTTCTTTTTGAATTATCCGTTATAGGGCAGTTATATATACGTTTACGCTTTTTCACGGAACGCGCATATATAAAAAGGTGTTTATATAGCACGTAATATGACGAACGCAGCAGTTTTATGCTATAATGAAGATACAAGAAACTTAATAATTTACTAAACGTCAGCTATTGTTCAACACAATATCATAACAATCGTTTAAAACAAACAGCTACAACGTATATGAATAAGAGATTAAAACAACACAAATAAATGCGGTTTATCCTACCATCATACAAGATGTAGCACATAATCGGCCTGCCTAATAAACTTTGCTTTATCTAGTCAGTGTCAAGATATCACTTTTACGGGAACTTTTGAAATCACATATTTTATCAAAACTTTGCATTTAAATCATCACCATTGTATTGGAAATGTCTGAACTTAGAAAATGAATGGTCAAATCAAAGGTTTTTATCCTGAAACAAAAAAGGTATTGCTAATTTTCACTTTGCACTTCAGCCGGAAATTTTGAAAACATTTTTTTTTTCCGAATTTTTCATTGAAACTATTATCATTGTATTGGAAATGATCTAACTAAGAAAATAAGTGGTTAAATCACAAGTTTTTATCCAGAAACAAAAAGTTATTGCATTTTTTTCGATTTTCCATAAACTTGAATTACACTTGCAAACGTCACATTATATGACGTCAAGTCTGCACGCTGTTGCTCTTTCCAACGACCTTTTCCCAATTTTCTGAACAGGTAGGAAATAGAATATTAGATTACTGTCTGAAAAAAAAAATTATTAGGCTCGTCTACGAAAAAATATAAGGCTCGGCAAAGCCTCGCCTAATATATTTTCTTCAACTCGCCTAATAAATTTAAATTTATCAGACAGTAACCATATATTCTCTATATATCACCACAAGAAATAGTGAGATAATATGAAATTGTTGATGATAAGGCGCTTTTTATACGAAAAAAAAAAAGCAAGAAACTCCCCCCCCCCCCCCCCCCCCCAACAACAACTAGATTGACAAACACTAACTTCAACCCATTTTTCTTCGTAGTTCGCAGTTTAAATTAACAAAGTCCAAAAGATATTTGCTTCATGAAGTTTAAGCTTGTCTTTTAGATATAATAAAATCAAACTAGAACTTGTTAAACTTAGCATTTAAGTGGCGTAGTGTATACTTCCGTTAATTACTATTATAACATTAACAATCACTCTGATTTACATCTTTTTCCGTTTTTAAAAGTTTTATGATGTTGTCAGCAGGTTCTTAGAAGTAACAATGCGTTCTTAGAAACATATAGCGCAAATTCTTAAGCAGGCGACCAGCTGTTGAAATTATCAAATATATGTAACTTCTTACAAAGGAGTGTTTTAAGTTTCTGTTGAAATAGAATCTGAACGAAGTGAAAATAAGTATAAACAATTTGTTTTGTACGCTGTAAGTTGGGATACATACATACTATTATGCGTAAGTATCCCATCATTTTGAATATTAGATATAATACTGCGCATTTTGCGACGATCAACTGATCGTGCCTTTACAATTTAACGAAACAGTTGCCAATAGATCTTTTTCAAGAAACAGCATGGTCATCCCTCATTTTTCATTTATTTTGTAGCGATACGTATAAAATCAGTTACATCTTCATGTATTTAAAACCGTATTCAGAAGGACATTACACAGCTAAAATAATTACTTTTACAAAATAAATCTGGATTACAATAACATATCCAGAAAAGTAAAAGCACATAAAGAGAGCATTTTATTTTATATTTTTATCATTATATTATCTCGTGGCCACGAGATATAAAAAAGAAAAAATCTAATGCCTACGAGATATAAAAAAAGAACGAAAAAGCTATCTCGTGGTCACGAGATATATATTAAAAAAGCAGAAAAGTTAATTCGTGGCCACGAGATATAAAGAAAAGAAAAAACAACAACAAAGAAACAAAACTGTTATCTCGTGGCTACGAGAAAGTTTTTTTAAAAAAAAGAAACAAAAAGAAACAAAAATGTTATCTCGTGGCCACGACGTAGTTTAAATTAAAAGTCAAAAAAGATATTTCGTGGTCACGAGATATAATAAATAATAATAAAAAAAACGTTAATTCGTGGCCACGAGTTAACACTTTTTTCTTTTTTATATCTCGTTGCCACGAGATAACTTTATGCTTTTTGTTTTAGCTTTTAAACTATATCGTGGCCAGGAGATAACATTTTTTTTTCTTTTCTTTATCTCGTGGCCACGAGATAATTTAAAAATAAAACTCACATGTCCCCTCTGAGCTTCCGTCAATAATAGTCTTTTGTTTTAAAATTATTTTTCATTCCTTTCAAATTGCGTTTTTTTCTGTATATTTTTTTCTGATATCCAGTTATGTTTTTACCATGAGACTACTGAGTATTCTACGGAAGCTTAGAGGGCACATGTGAGTTTTATTTTTTATATTATCTGGTGGCCTCGAGATACAAAAAAAAAAGAAAAAAAGTTATCTCGTGGCCAAGAGATAGTTTAAAAACAAAACGCTATCTCGTGGCCACGAGAATTTTTTTGTTTTTTTGTTGTTGTTTTTTTATATCTCGTGAACAGGAGATAACTTTTTGTTGTTTTGTTCTTTTTTTATATATCTCATGGACACGAGATGATATAAAAATAAAACTCACATGTCTCCTCTGAGCTTCCGTTGTATTCTAATTGTATCAATTTCGCCTTTCTCTGACAATAGATCATCAACAAATGGTATATTCGAATCATCCTCTTTTTTAATATAATACATTTTCCTTTATGCTTAATAAAGCTATTGCCCCATATTAAATGTTGTCTTTTCTTATCAAAAGTTTCTTATTTACTGTTGTTTTTCATCCTGAATACTAACAAATCCTTTCCATAATGATTTAGAAAAAAAGAAGGGTGAATTTCCAATTCGCGTTTCAGAGGACGTAAAATTGTTCAACCATTTAATTTTCATTGTTTTAGAAAAAGAATCAAATCTACCATATCAAGCCCTTCATCATTTTTATGGCTAATTTCAACTGAACGTCTAATTTTGTTCTTTTTCGCATTCCAAAGAAACCTAAAAATATGGCGTTAATCTTGTTAATGGTATCTTTAGGTACTTCTAAATTTTGCGCTAAGTATATAAAGTTTGGAAATGCTAGATATTTCAAAACAAGAATTTCCCTTCAAATGTTACATTTCTTTTGCTCCAGTTCGAGAGAAGTTTTCTGCAATTTCAGTTAAGGTTAGTACATTCGTCTGTTTTGTTATCAAAATACATTCCTGAAGCTTTCACCTTACTATTTGTAAATTAAATCTCATAAAAATTTGTGCATGTATTTTTCTTCTGTTTTCCTGTCTATAGATTTCTGTTTTTCTTTTATTTAATTTCAAAACCTGAATATTTGCCAAATTCTTCCATATCAGCGATTGCAATTGGAATTTCATTGTGACTTTTCAGAAAATGGGCAGTATCATCCGGTAGTTATGTCAATTTTATTTGATTAGATACATGTATCAGTTTTTACAGTTATTCCAGAAATTTCTTGATTTGATCGTATTTTTATTGCCAATATTTCGAACATGCCGTTGTTGGTAACCTCCGCCAGAATACAAGGACAGTTTTAAAAAGCGTAGAATTTGCTGTCAAAAACTGCCTTTTGTGTAGAGTGTAATGTAAAATACATCGTTGTAATTGAAGTTTTTGTGCTATTTAGTCTTAGATTTTTCGTCATATTTTCGCTATTGGTGGGGTGCAGAGAACTATTTTTGGGGGCAATGCCCCCAGATTTAACAAACCGTCTTTCAATTTTCTTGTCGAGCTTATGACCACACTGACAACACACAGAAAACAAGTTCCAAAGTATTTACCAAACATAACTTTCATATTGCATTTTGCAATTATATTTTTGATCCAGGTATGATTAAATAGATCTACACATTTTATATCAACAACAGTGTGTGAAGAAAACTAAACTGCATTATAAATATAAATTATAATAGATCTTCTTAAGCGTAAGAATAATAAAGACGCTTGATTTGATCACGTGATCGATTCTGAAACCGAGACTTGTTTTGATCATGTGACCTATTCTGAAATCCAATAACTAGTTTCAATACGCTCAAAAAAAAATGTGTTCATGATTCTGCGTGAAAATAGCAACTACTAACGCCACTGATAAGCCGATAGATTATTGATTTTTTCATCACTGTGCCTCGACACTGTTGTGGATGTGTATTACGGAGAAACTTTATCAGTTTGTGGCGATCAGTACCGTTTATCAGTAGGCGAATCTTAGCCTGGGAAGCCGTTGATAATATTTGTGCTTTGTCAGAAGAAGTCATACTTAATATTTATGCATTATAGATGCTGCTAATGTGCGCTAATTAGTGTTAATTGGCAATCATCGAGTTTCTGATATTATCATGTGTGTGTCAATTTGCAGGTAAATAAAAGATTAGAAATTGTCAGACTGGATTCCCAGGCTAGGCGAATCTATAAATATGCGGCAACATCCTATAGATCCCGATTCGCAATCTGTTAAAATATCTTTTCTGTGCAGGTGTTATTTCTAAAATATTATTTCAGAAAATAGAGTGCTGAAATGAAATACTTTTCGCATGTCTAAGAAAATATTTTCAAGAGATATGTTATTTATAAAAATTAATACTATATAAATAATAATAATAATAATAAAAATAAAATAAAAAACAGTGGTTAACTTGAAATAGAATAGGTAGAAAAAATTCATTACTTATTCGTCAGTTTGAATTATGACTTATTTGGTTCGTGAGGTGGGGGTGGGATCGGGGGGGGGGGGGGGATTAATTTGACAGTTTGATTTTTTGTAATTATTATCTAATCTAATAAGCGTTAGTAGATTTTTTTCTCTCATTTCGAATTCGTAAAATCAACTATGAACAGATTACTTCTGTTTTACACCAATTATTAAGAACATTTTAAAGCTTAAAGGCATATTTATGTACTTGGTCGGACCGTCCTTATTCGTGATTGTTTATTATGTATAATTATATATTTTGATCTCGAAATCAGCTGTAAATCGTTAATCAAAATGTCTTGTCCACAGAAGTTGCATAAAAATGAATTGAATTTCAAATAGTTACTAAAATTTAGTACACAATTGCACGGTGCATATCCATATTGGCAGACTCTTTGCGAAATATGCTTTATCGGCGGTTTCTTGCGTCGGCACCGGCGATTCTTTGCTATAAACAGGTTGGCAGTTATAAAAAGTCAGATAAACACACCAAATTAATTAAGCTATAATGTTTGCAGATAGTCATTAGCATAGAGCTTCTCTGTGCGTAATGCAGAAGCCTGCCTGTGCATCATAAAAAAAAAACAAAAAAAAAACTGGTATGCAGAGAGACCGCCGGTGCCACGACAAAACCGAAAGTAAGTAGTTTTGAAAAATTCCATTTACATTTCGGCCTATTTATCTTTATTATTTGGAAGAATATTGATAAATGAATACAAATAGTGCGCTTGCTATTTATGATATCAAATCAAAAACTGGATAAAGACTGTGGAAAAAGTCGAGCTAGTGTTCCATGTCAGTACACCATCAACAAATGTCATCGAGTTGCGAGCAAAATCGCTGATAATTAAAAAGTAAACACTATAAAATATAGAAAAGACATTCTAATGTTCCGTGCTCTACTTATTTTGAGCAGCATACCTATGATCATGGATGGCAGCTCGATTTTTCGCCTCCCATACCAACCTGGGCACTGTTTATAGCAAAAAATAGCCGGTGCCGACGCAGAGAAACCGCCGATATAGCAGATTTCGCAAAGAGTGCATCGATATGGATATGTACTGTGAATTGGAGAGAGCATCCAGAATATGCATGTCATCTAGGGAAGGTTTGAATCCATGTATATGTTGTCAAAAGTTATGGCATCAGAATCTTGCGGGCATGCAGTAATTTCAATTGGAACCACCACGCCACCGCAAATCAGGAGAGATATTTTTTTTTACTTTTTCCTGAAATCCGACCTCACAATAGGGCCAATAGAAACACGCTTTTTCTGGAAAAGTACAGCATATCCCAAACTGAACATGTTCCCGATTCTTTAGTCTAAAGATCAGAACATTATGTATATGACTTGTTTAACATAATTATAATGTTCGGGAAATCCTTGAAAAAGGACCGAAGAAAACATTCCTTCCCAGATTTTGATTTTTTAAAAAAAAAAAAACGCCATATACGCTGATCAAACTGGTATTTATCTGCAGGAAAATTATCGTTTAACGTAAAAGTGCGCTAAATACTGTTATAATTGCGCGTACATATACGTATTTCATCATTTTTTAGACTGAGTAATTTTTGCTATGGGAGGTAATCCACCACTCCGCGATGATAACTTGCCAGAGGTGCCCGTTATATTTTGGCCTCATTTTCTTGGTAATTATCCCTGCAGATATACATTTATGTTACCAGTTTAATGTATTTCATCTATCTGAGGATGCAAATGGTTTCTGATGGTTATATTCGAAGGCAGAACACCAGAAATCTTGTCCTTTTTCCACGGGCGTTTCGTATCCTAATTTACTCGAACCTAACTGTATACGCCAGTTCGGTAGGTTCATTGATATGACGAATCACGGTTTTCATAGTGTTTAATGTATTTCTTATATCATGATATTGATAGTTTGAAATACAGGTGTACATTAAATAACCTAAAATTGAAAAAGACAATGTATTTTGATCAACAAACATAACAAACAATATGAATAATAATATCATCATATATCATGTATGTTTTTAAGAAAACAGTTACTGAATTTTAGCAATAGTTGGAATGGAAAAAAGGTAGATCTATAAAAATATTTTTTACAGGTGTTTGTGTGTTACCTAATGACGACTCCTTAATAAAATGATGCTTATTTGTAAAAAAAAAAAAACATTCCTGACCTCTTTAATTGATAAGTATTGTACACATTAGAAAACATAGCCTAGATTTTTTCAATGTCAGTTCAAGGAAATCCTGTTCCTTTAAACTTTCACATATTGGAATATTTTGACTTTCTTTCCAAACTTTCATAAAGTGTTACAAAGTTCGCCTGTCTTTGTTAGAGTGTCAAGAACACATGATGTCAGGACATAGAGTGCAAACAGAAGTATTGAAGAAATTGAAATACATTGTAAAGCTTTATCTTTTTCATTTTATCTAACCTGGCAATTTTGTTTGTCGACGAACAACTGCTATTGAACAAGACTAGATTTTTTATCTTTACCTTTTGAACAAAATATAGAAGCGTATTGAACACAAAGTTAATAAATTTTATTGTTGTGCACTCTTAAAGTTGTGACCACTCCATTTCTTGCCACACACAAGTGCATTACATAATGCCTGCATGTACTTCCCTGACATGAATGGGTTACATCAAGTCTTGAAACTGCAAAGCATTGCCCCCATCAGTCCTCTCAGTACTTTGATTAAAACCATGCCTACGTGATAACTGGTACCATCGCTTTTTCACCTGTCACAATTGAATTCGATTGCTATTACTCTCATTGACTGTAAGAGTACCAGAAATTATTCAATGTGCAGACGTCCTGTAAAGATATTATTTGCGACTTTCTGATGTTGGAGGCAAATATTGATGTTTATAAGAAACGGAATATTTTACAGGACCGCATGGAAAAATAAAAAATGTAAACATAAACTGAAATTCATAAATTAATGAAGCCGTTGCCATAGAAATGTTCGGTCGCCCGTGCCTTTGTCTTCAAGCAAACGAGACATGGAGAAAACAAAATAATCAGTGACTTGACGTTAATGACAATCCGTGACGTCTTGAATAAAGACATTTGGCATAAGTGTTACATAAACCGACCCAATTAAATCGAGTTGGCTATTATTTTTCTTGGCCGCTTTAGTATACTTCCTCTTGTTATAGAACTGATACTGTTTAAGGTATATGTAACCAAAATGAATAAATAAAAATAGATACAAATACAGAATGGGGGCCTCCGTGGCCGAGTGGTTAAGGTCGCTGACTTCAAATCACTTGCCCCTCATCGATGCGGGTTCGAGCCTCACTCGGGGCGTTGAATTCTTCATTGAGGTAGCCATCCAGCTGGCTACGGAAGGTCGGTGGTTCTACCGGTGCCCGCTCGGATGAAAAATGCACGGAGGGGCACCTGGGGTCTTCCTCCACCATTAAAAGCTGGAAAGTCGCCATATGACCTATCATGTGTCGGTGCGACGTTAAATCCAACCAAAGAAAAAAAAAAATACAGAATGACACAAAATTAATAAAAATCTTGTGTCGTAGCCATGATGCCGTCAACATCGTTGAAATGTATTCACCGTGTGTCCGGTTTACGGTAGAGGCTGCTTTTGCGTATAGACAGCTACGCCCCTAACTCAAAACTACTGACGTTATTCTCCATTTTTATGTTTAAACCCGTATTTCAATCAATAGAAATCATTTTAAATTTATGAGTGGTTTTGTTAACACCTTTTATCCTGCAGTTTAGATAGAACATACCGAATATTTGCTCTGGACGTTAGAGGTGTTGTATACTTCTCATTACCTTTCACGAACAGACCCACTCAAACCGCCGTATGAACACGTCTGCGGATGTCTTTAAAATGTTCTCGGTACATGTTATACTGGCTCGAGTCGTAAATTCGGCCACTTTTTGCGTTTTTTCATAAATATTTCTTTCTTTATACGATTGATTTGTACAAAATTTCTACCATATGTGCTTTGATACAAGCAACATCGATTGTTATCATTAACGGCCGTTTACAGTATGGTAAACAATAAAACCGCGCTTAAAATAACGGACAGGTTTAGCCTCCACATGTTGTAAATATTCGGCCACTTTTTAAGCATAAAGTTGGTTATATTTTCAACATTGTCTTGGAAATAAATCGATGCTACAGCCAAATTGTTCTTTTTTTAACAAACTGCAATCATTTTTCAATAGCATACCTCATGGGAAATATCTGCCAACAGAGATTTCAAAAGCGCCTGTCATCCTTCTCACACCAGCATGGCGTAGTTTAATTTTTACGTCACTGTTTATCACACATTCTAGCATAAAACTGCTGTTTTGTCACTTTTCGGGGTTGTTTTAACAGGAGATTAAAGAGATTCTCGCGCCCACGTGCTGTTATAACACCTTCTTATATATGCGCGTTCCGTGGCAAAGCATAAACGTTAAGTTTACGGCCCCGAGAAGGATAATTCAAAAGGATATGACGTCAACGTGAAAAAACAACGTAGACATGGAAATTCAATGACGTCAAGGGACAATATGTTCGTTTTCTTGGTAATAACGCGTTTTTTATGCTAGTTAGCGCATGTAATTTTCGTGTTATAAAGTTTAGATCTGAATTAACCCTTGCCGGGCCTCAGCAGAAATGAGCGCGTGCGATGACGTCACGCGAACCGCCAGACAAAATATTTGCTACTTAGAGTACACAAATTTAGGGAATGACAACTTTTTCTCTAGTCACCTCAACTTGTTGTATTTTGCCGACTTTGTTGCTAACGCAAGTGCTTGTGATGACATATATGCGTTCTCAAGCATCTGGCTCGAAAAAATGCTTTAAAGTGGGTGGCCGAATATTTACGACCTGGCCGATTTTACGACTCGAACCAGTATGTGTAAATTTATGTTGAGTTCCACTCAGTTAGGGATAGAGGGCGTGGACGGCAGCATGCATTCCCACTACCGTCCACGAACAGATAGGCTCAATTAAAACAAGCCTGTAACATTTTTTTTTTTGGTGTGTTGAGCGACCAGTGGATTTTCCACTTTTTATGTTTGATAATCACAACAGTGTTGTTTGTGCCGTGTAGCGGCCGGTGTAACATTAAATATTGACCCCGTTGAAAACTGACCCCACTGATCAAATTTTAATGTTGAAATGTTGGCGGGTCTATTCTCAATGTTGAAAAAGGACCTTTTGATCAAAATGTAATGTTGAAATGTTGACGGGGTCAATTCTCAACGTTGAAAAAGGACCCATGGGGTCTATTTTCAACGGGGTCGGTATTTAATGTTACACCGGAAAATGTCTTCCCGTACATTCATTCAGAGCTGTTTTATTTCTATATTTTCAGTTCGTCCAGCACGACTTTTATGTTATGTTGGTGGTACTGTTTAGTTTTTCAGTTTGTACATTTGGGACTGGGTGGTTCCAATACTCCGGCTTTCATAGCTTTGAGTACCGTATAATCACCCTTTGGATATCATGTGTCTGGTTTTTATTTATTTTTTGCCATGTCCTGTGATATGCAGGCTCCTTTACTTCAGATCCCCTTTCTATATTCTAGTTTGTTTAGTTCTGCCAGTTGTTTTCTCGTTTAGGGCAAACCCATTATTCTAACATGGGACCATATCACAGGAGCTCGAGGCCGGGAACGCAGATTTTTCGGCCATATCCGGCCTTTGTGTATTGATGGAGCTTACGGCCTTTACGAATATGATCCAAAGTTTCCATACTCTCAACTTTTAAAAATTACTCACAAACTCGGGTATACTAAAAAAATCGTAAAGGCCGTAAGCTCCGTAAAATCTGCGTTCCTGACCTCCAGCTCCTGTGGGGACCATACACCGCTTTTCATGGCATTTCACACTAGTGTATCATTGAATGTTCCATGAGCATCGTCTTATGAACACGTCTGCGGATGTCTCTAAAATATTTTTTATACTTGTAATATGTGTAAATGTTGAGTTCTGCTCAACCCGGGGCTAGAGGGCGTGGACGGTAGCATGCATTTCCACTACAGTCCATTTACATGCTTAATCCAACCGAGCCTGTAATATTTTCATTTTTGGCGTGTGGAGTGACCTGTTGAGTTTCCACTTTTTCTATTTGATTATCACAGCATTATTGTTTGCGCCGTGTGGCTGCCTGTATGATCAATCAGAGCTGTTATATTTCGATCTTTTCAGATCGTTCAGCACATTTATGTTGTGTTAGTGGTACTGTTTAGTTTTGGGCTTGAGTGGTTTCAATACTTCGGCTTTCATAGCTTTGAGTCTGCTTTTTAATTCTGTCTTTTGGCATGTTCTGTGATATGTGATATGCAGGCTCCGTTATTTCAGATCCCCTTTCTATATTTCAGTTTGTTTATTTTTGCCAGTTGTTTTCTCGTTTAGGGCAAACCCTTTATTCTAAATCGGAACATACGGCGTGGTGGGGGTGGGGGGGGTTGGGGGCGAAGGCGAAGAGGGGCGGTAGCATGCATTTCCAATACCGTCCGTGAACAGGCTTAATTAAAAAGAGTCTGTAACATTTCATTTTTGTTGTGTTGAGTGACCTGTGGATTTTCCACTTTTTCTATTGGTTCTGTTCTATTCTTGCGAAGGATTTATTTTTTATAGTTATAAGAGATTGGAGAAACCATGCTAACCTATGTGCCTTTATGCTACACAGAGGTGGAAGTGGAATACGGCTATGAAGCAGAGCAGTCAGATGAGCTGACGATAAATGTTGGTGATATCATCAAGAATGTGACCATGTCAGAGGGAGGCTGGTGGGAGGGAGAACTCAATGGCAAGAAAGGAATGTTTCCCAATAACTTTGTGAATGTAACATTATGATTAATAAATTTGTTCAAAAGATGTTTATTTTTTCTAGTTAAAGATAACTTTTTGGAGCATTTAGTTAGTATTTAACTGCTGAATTTTGAAGGTTATTAAATTGTCTATAGAACAGCCAACGTTCATATTGATCAACGTTTTAACTTAAACTTTAAATTGCGAATTATCTAGTTCATTTTTGGACAACATGATTATAGATTTTGCTGTTTGAACTAAATACCCAGAAAAAAGTTGCAATAACTTTGAATTTTTAAATGCTTAAAGTCTTTTGGCATTAGCTACCTTGGTTTATTGGTAATGTTGTATAACCAGGTTATCAACAGTTATTACAAAGCGACAAAGATAGATGTGGAAAAAAGGAGTGATGTACAATCCGCAAAGAGACCGTCAGGGACAGATTTCACATACAAGCTTAAAGGTCAGTTTCATAAATTTTGCCCTATAGTTTGGTCCTTTTGGGATCATGGAGTCAATGTAATAGATCTGAATATCAGAATTCCACTTAAGCAAGCCCACCCGCTTAGCTCAGTAGGTAGAGCGTTGGTCTACGGAGTGCGGGGTCGTGAGTTCGATCCCCGGGCGGGGCGTATGTTCTCCGTGACGATTTGATAAACGACATTGTCGGTCTTATTTGATCTTATATTATCTCCCTGAATGGATGCACTGGTTTGATGATTCTCTCTTGGTCTGCTTCGCCATGCACTATGGTGTTCGTCACTGAGTACACATGCAAACGGACGGTTCCATGTGTTTTTATTTATATATCTATACATTAGCAAGTTTATGTTTTACAGAATGTTCCTCTGGTTACTGTTAATGGTAAGGTTAAGGGATTGTCCTGATGGGGAGTAAATTTATTTACACTGTCTTGTGTTTCTATACATGTACAATATGGGATTAAAAAGTGAGGTTTGTCGCCATAAAACTAGACTAAATTCCTAATGCAGTCTCAGTTTCGCCATTTTCGCCATTGACAGGTTCAAAACGAAGTCATGTCGTGTTTGTTGTTGCACTCATCTGTGTATATGTATAAATGTACTCTGTCGGCCATTCTAGGAACCCATCCAGCTGGCTTACGGAAGGTCGGTGGTTCTACCCAGGTGCCCGCTCGTGATGAAATAATGCACGGAGGGGCATCTTGTGTCTTCCCCCACCATAAAAGCTGGAAAATCGCCATATGACCTATAATTGTGTCGGTGCGACGTTAAACCCAACAAAATAAATAAATAAATAAATAATCATTCTAGGAACTGTCTGAACAACCTGTAAAATAATTCATTGATGGGAATGTCAGTAGGTATACATATAGATCTATGTGTATATATTTGCGTGTACCTCGATTTTTATGTGGAGTGCTACATGAGTGGTTGCGTTCTTTAAAAGTGGAATAAAAATTCTAGGTTACATTTGGACAAAGAGCTATAATTTTTAACGATAAAATCAAAACTTTATTTCTTTGATTTGGACTTGATTAATTCTGTTTATGAGAGCCCCGGTAAAATAACCCTGCATGGCCACTTTGAACTATCTATCTATCTATTCATACTACAGCACTCCTCTCTGCGAGTATTATGTGCAGCTGCGCGCCTGTACAAGAAGTTAAAAGTAGATTGGATAGGAGGATAAAAGTAATACACGATGTGTATTGCAAGCATGAATACAGTTGATAGTGTTAAAAACAAGAAGGATTTACAGATAAAAGCAGTTTAAAAACAGGTCTATCATGTTAAGCATTGTGTACAAGTTTGGTCACACCCTGCTTAAACTGATTCAGGGTGGGGGCTGGCACAAGTTGTACTGGAAGGGAATTCCAAAGCATTACAGGGAGTGAGGATCTGAGTATAGGAGTGGGGATGCATATATCTTGTTAGACGGGATGGGGGCTGACATAGGGAGGGAGTGGCACAGCAACCAAATCATTCTTGTAGAACATAAGGAGGCGTAAATCAGATCTCCTATCTTCAAGGGTACGCCATCTCAGCTGACATAGCATGTTTGTGACACTGCTGTTAAAGGGGAGTAGTCATGATTAACCCATCGCGCTGCCCTCCGCTGAATCATTTCGATCTGATGGATGTTTTGTTGGGTGTAACGGTTCCAAACACAGCTAGCATATTCTAGCTGTGGCCTGACTAGGGCTTTATAAGCTACTTCTCGAACTTATTTCATGATTCCAAGATCTGACCAAGGGGAAGAGACATCGATTTTTAACGATAAAATCAGAACTTCATTTCTGATAAAGAAAACTTATTATCCTTTTATATATAGAAATCGACCTCCCTTGGAATTCTTCACATGTGTCAACTGATTTGGGGGAGATACTCCGTGTGCATTTTTCCTCCGCGTTGGTACGGACGCTACTCCGCGTTTGTAGGAACGCTGAAGATGTCCGAATAGTTGTCACGTGATAATTCCGCCATTTTACTGTGGTGGAGGAAGCTACACTAATTTTGTCAAAGTTCTTTTAATGAAATCAAACCCTTCCTGACCTCGAAATGGGTAAACCATTTTATTTTTCGTTATGAATAAATTTGAATGTTATTATCATTCCATAAACAGAAGACTGAAGGCGTTAAATTAGTCATTTGCAAGGGAAATGCAAAATTCGTCTGGTTGACACTTGTTCGTCCTGTCAAATTTTCGATGCATGAATCATGTTTACACCCTTTTGAACAACTGTCAGCTTCAGCAGTTAGCAGATGTCATCATAAATAGTAACAAGACTGCTAATATGAATTAAGGCACCGCCTAGAATGGGGATTTATCTTTTATATATCCGCTTATAAAGAAACTATTCACCACTCGAGGAAAGTGAAACTTCCCTTGAAACAGTTTACATTTAGTGTCATCATACCTGTGACAGTGAATATCATATTTGCAAAATTAACAGGAAGCCGATGTGACGTTGTCGTCATTCGCTGCATTTTCACCAGCTGGTTCTCGCACTGGCTTTAGGATTTTTTGTTTGTTTACACTCCACGCTGAAACTTGACGGCCTTTACACTTCCTTGCTGTTTAAAAAGTGTTTTCAATTCCATTTACAGTTTTCATTACGTAAAAGAAATAATAAAAATCAAGTTGGCAAGGTTTACAAATTTCTGTGACTGATTCGGGGTGCTCTGTTGTTCATGCAGACAACGTACCAGTCTGCGGACTGTACATAAACCGGAACCGGAAAACATCAAAAAGATTGCCTCAGTATATTGAGACAACAAAGACAAATAGCTATATACGGATGTTACCGTCTCGGGGATATTCATCAGTGATGCTTGGCGCTGTGGATAAATCCCCTATAATTTCCTCAAGGCCTGTGTTCTGTATTTATAATTCTTTAAACCTGGGAAAAATACGATTGCAATTTAGATGAATAATATCAATGAATAATAAATAGCAATTTGTACACCATAATCAGAATTTTTATCAAGTTCTTGTTTTTCTTGGGACTGATTGGTGTGCCCCTTGGTATAACCACTGACCTTCCATAAGCCAGCTGGAGGGCTTCCTCATATGAAGAATTAAACTTCTCCGAAGTTCTGGAGTGAAGCTCAAATCAACATCGATGAGGAAGTGATTCAAAAATCAAAATCAGCGACCCTAACAACTTGGGCCACAGAGGCCCATTATGTTGATACTTAAAAAAATTTATATTTTAAAGTGAATACATCTTTATATAGTGTGGTTTTTACTTTACATTGAGTGGTCCTATCTGTATATAAAGTTGATTGTTCTTCATATGAGTGTGGTATTGGTAATTTCCTTATTAAGTTATTTGATTCTGAAGTGATATGTGTTTATATGTTGTGGTTATGTCATTATATAAAATGAATACTTCTTTATTTCAAGTGGTTATATTATTATATAAAGCGCGTACTTCTTTATCAGTTAGAGTTTTTGATGTTTTGAAATAGTTTGCAGGGATATAAATTAGCAGGGGCCCAGTATCCCACAGCCCATAGAATTTGGGCTGGGCCCCTAAATTTTTGGAGAAAATGCACATATACCTAATGTTAAACATTTATTTTTGACCGTCTGGGCCCTTAAATAAAAATAGCTAGTTTATATCCCTGATTTGTATGTTTTTTTGGTCATTAAAACAACTGTTATAATGTTGAACAATTAATTGAAATGCAATCCATCAATATTTTACAGAAAAAATATCTTTACATAGATTTTGGTAATTTGCAAATTTTTCCAATTAAGACAATTTCTGAGAGCAGTTTCTTAATTGCACTGGTCATTCCCAAACAGACCTGGGGTCAATTACTTTAAAATGTAATTAATTAAATTACAATTACATTGAGAAATGTCCAATTAAATTACAATTACCATTACATGAAATTTAGCAATGTAATTAATTAAATTACAATTACATTGCAAATTGTAATTAATTACATTCAATTACAATACCAAATGTGGTGCTTCTTACATGAACACTGCAGCAAAGTCCTTTAATTAGTACTACATATACATGATAATTAACCTGTAAACTGATTTCAGTTATCTCAAAACTGAATTTAAGTTCAAAATAAAATCTGTGTTTGCGGGAGAACATAACTCAGTCTTTCATATTATTGCAAAAGGAGCTATAAGTCAGCCCTAATTAATAGTTAATACATTGTCAAGCAGAATTCTGTTAGAGAAGATGCATGTAAAGTCAGGTATTTCTCTGAGGTCTGAATTTCTCTGAAGTTTATAGGATCATGGTTCTGCAATATGTTTCAAATTTAACTAGTATAGTTCAGTATTTAATCATTTACATTTATAACATATATTTTAAGTTTTTATCCTTGAAACTACATGTTATCCAAAGGACCACATTGAAAATAATTTGTAAAAAATCTATGAGCCATCCTGGAATAACTATGTCACTAAAACTGTAGAATACTCATAATGTCTACAATAATAATTATATTTTTATCTTGTTAGAACTGTGGTGTCAAATGTTATGTTGTTTGTATCATTTAATACAACGAATTTTATCACAGATAAAAATGATTAAACTAAATGCTATACATTTCAATTTTTGCTCTGATAAAAATCTAAATAATAATGATGCAAATAACAAATCATAATTTGATCATTTTATCCTAAAACATAGTGACAAACATCATCAAAGATTACCAGTTTGTTCTAATAAAAAAATTATATCAGAACAAAGGAGCTATGTCCAAGGGATTAACACCTACCATAATATTCTATTGTTATTTTTCACAGCAATGAAATGCAAATTAGCATGTTAAAGTGAAATGTCACTGGTAATACATATATACTATTTGTCCAACAAACTGGATTAGCATGTGCCATGTAATTGGAAAGTAATTGAAATGTAATTGTCAATTACACCTAAAACTGCTCTGTAATTAATTAAATTACAATTACATGTAATTGATAAATGACCCAATTACAAATTACATTCAGTTACTTAGGAAATGTAATTTAATTGCAATTAATTACAATTACATTTTTAATTACCCCAGGTCTGTTCCCAAAATGATGAAAAAAAGGCCTGTTGTAAGATAATGCTTTTGTTTATACTACATAGAGGTGGAAGTGGAATACGGCTATGAGGCAGAGCAGTCAGATGAGCTGACGATAAAAGTTGGTGATATCATCAAGAATGTGACCATGTCAGAGGGAGGCTGGTGGGAGGGAGAACTCAATGGCAAGAAAGGAATGTTTCCAGATAACTTTGTCAAGGTAACAGAAGCTGAAATTTTTGTGATAATAGATGCAAGTTTAGAAGCTTAAAACTTTAAATGTATATTATATTGGTGTGAAGGTACAGACCAACTACGTTTGCATAAACCTGCAAGGGACAGGGCTTTTTTTAACCAAAATTGTGACAGGACCTGGGCCTGGTCATTTTTTTTTAAAATAGCGCGGTATTTGGAAAAATTGTAAAAAAAATATTAGCAATTCTACAAAATTGTGAATAGAAATAGTAAACAAACAAAGGCCTTAATCAGTAACTCATGGACATAAATTTTTATTTTCAGCAAGGAAAAAACCGCAAATACTGATTCATTATCGGGAATATACCCGGGATTATAAGTATTTACGACTTTAGAAACTGATATTTTGGGAAAACATTTGTGTGTCTTAATAATTGAGACTCAATTTCTGCTCAGTTTTTTTAAATACCGATATTAAATGTCGCTTTTAATACGCCCGGTAATCTCCCGAATCATAACCAGTCGGTTATGTATGGAAATGCTTCTGTTGTGATTCCTGGTTATGATGGATCTAGTATAAAGTCATTATGTATTTTTCTAATATTAATGCAAATGAAAAATCTGTGAATGCTATTTGATGCACTATTGAGATTGAACAACGATTACAGACATACAAGATATGCAGCGACCAACTATTTGCTTCCTGTCAACTTTAAAAGTTGTACACATGATGATATTTCAGCGGTTCTGTGCCACCATCATCACGTTCTCCTATTGTTTTTGAACACATTTAGATTTCTTGGCGAATAATCAGAGTCAAACGTTTCAGTTTATCGTCACAAAATGTTATGAGAGTGTAGTTCAGATAGAAATGCTGCAGTTTTATGGTGTTATGATTCGGTTGGTGATGTTATGATTCTTCTGAGAGGGTTACGATTCTTCATAGCATAAAATTGCCGTAAGAATTGCATACTGTTTAAAATTTTATTTGCATTTTGATAATTTAATTAAGGTGGTTGGTAAATAAATCAGGGCACTAGACAACTTTTGGGGACAGGTACCCATACCCTCAGGAAGGGGAATTTTTCGTCGTTTTAAGACAAAAAGGGGAATTTTTAGCCATGTGTATGTTGTGACTTTCACACTTATTAATACCACTCTTTTCTATCATTTAGCTATATTTTCTGACAAATACCAACAAATAATTATGCAAATATTGTTCTTCTATATTTATTTCTTCTTAAACTTCCATTTATCAAAACTTTTGACATGATGTTTAACTCATGGTGACTGTTACATCCAACCTTATATTTCAATTTTTCTACTCTTTGAAGTAAAATGGCCAATGGCATTCTCAAGCTGAGTGTCATTTATCATTTATTTTAGTTCTTAATAAAATTTCATTTAAAATAAAGTTATTTATGGTTAAATAATTTATAAACTGTCTTTAGTATTACTTTTTACCACTGATCTGTGAACTTCAACTTGCCAAACTGAAGACAAACCATTTAGTTCAGTAGGTTAAAGTAACTACAAACAATTTGAAAGGTCTAACATGAGAATATAAACACCTGAAATAAGAAGTAGAACAGGACTCAGGCTCGCATGACACAGCTTTGCGTTTATCAGAAATTATCATGACTGATTGAACTGGGCACGACTTCCGTAGATTCTTTAGAATCTTGCGAGGTTGTAGTGCTTGTTGTAGGATAGGATGGGTTTTCTAATGCTTCTAGACTTTTCTGTTTAAATAAAATGTTGATTTTCTTACAACTTTCTGAGGTTTTTGATGTGATTTTTCTTCTGTAGTGTTTCTGATGATGCAACATTTTTATTTGGCAAAGGCGATATCCGAAAATTCCGAATGTATCCGTACCCGCTTTGTTACGAGAGAATTCATTGGACAGTCTATTAAGGGGAGAAGACTCGTGAATGTTTATATTGGTTTCGTACTCAAAAAGGTTCGCCATCAAGTAATTACGTACATTTTCGGGAGTTTCCTTTCAAATTTTTTTGGGTGTTTTCGAGGGGAATTTTTTTCTGAGAAAGGGGAAAAAAACATATTATTTTGAGAGGGGAATGGGGCCGATATTCGGCCCCAAAAATGGCCAAACGAGTGCCCTGTAAATGCATAGCTGAAATGTGCAAACTGTAATAATTAAAACTCAACTGGCACCTTCTGTTGTCCAAGTGAAAACATGTATCTGTAGTATGATACAATTGTTTGGACCAGAGGTACGGTTTGAGAGTCCTTCATGTTCAAGCAATTCACGGTAGAACGATTTGTATTACAGGGGATTTTGCCAGGATTTGAAGTTGAGTTTCAGCGGGGTTGGAGTTATCCAAGATTAAGCAATCTGGGTTGGACTGTACAGTGTACCTCCTATAGTTAAGAAAAAGGTAGACTCATTATAATTATGAAAGGTATTACTGCCTTCAATTTTCTAGAGGACTACAGACAATTATAAACAGTCCATAAGTTTTAAAGATTTTAGGCAGCAGTGCCTAGAATTGTAATTGATACATATATTTATTTCTTTGTAATGTTGTATCTCCAGGTTATCAAAAGTCAAGAGAAAGAGACAAAGAAAGATGAAGGGAAGAAGAAGGATGTACAGGCAACTAAAAGACAGTCTGTAAAAGACCTTGCCAACAAGATCAAAAGTCAGGTACATGAAGGTGGTCCTCCAATGATCAGAAAGAAAGGTAATTTTTAAATGTCACTGCTTCCATTTTATTCAGGCAAAAAATTACCAGTTTGTTATTTCCCTTGTATGAGAAAGAAGAGTACAAATTTATTATATCATTATAAAGGTAGTGGACCGGTAATGACACTTTGCATTTTCTGTATGATTACATACTCTCGTTATGCAAGTCGGCATTCTTCAGACCTAGATGTAGCTGGATGCCCTTATTGTTTTCCATGAAGAAATGAAGAAAGTCAAAACTGTATACGGAGAATATGTAATTTGCTGATTTTATAACAGGTCCACTACCTAAGAGTGAGATTATGGGAATATGGATATGGTTCGAAATGAAATACCAATTGGAGTCAAAAATTATTTATGCAGCCATAATACTACTGTAGAATCGTTTAATTTTTAGCTCACCTGAGCCAAAGGCTCATGGTGAGCTTTTGCGACCGCTCAATATCCGTTGTGCGTCGTCCGTCAACATTTTCTAAAAAAAATCTTCTTCTTGAAAACCACTGGGCAGAATTACACCAAACTTCACAGGAATGATCTTTGGGTGGCCCCCTTTCAAAATTATTCAAAGAATTCAGGGTTCGCACAGGCCTTGAAAAGTCCTTGAATTCGATGGTAGTCCTTGAAATCTCCTTGAAAATGACAAAAACCCCAAAAAACTAGGAAAAGTACTTGAATTTTGAAAAAAACTCCTTGAATTTGACCTTTCACTCCTTGAAAATATTCTTTCCGTAACTTTGCTTTGTAAAAAGAATTTAAGGCTTAAAATAAATTGGAGAAAATGAAAATAAATTTGTTAAATTGCAGGATCGGGTCACTCGTATGCTATTATAGTGGTCTACGGCCACACTTTATCGATATTTACAGAGTGCTATTTCTACTGTATCACCGTTTGCTTGTTTCCGTTTCCGTTTAAAAAATACGGGGAATAATAACTCGCAATTTTTAGCTATTTGCGCGTGTTTCCGGTGAATTAAAATGTGTAAGAAAAATAATCATGTTTACTCAAGTAAGCGGGAGACAAAAGACGAATATAAACAGTGGCTGAAGCCCTATAGAGCAGACAGAACGAAGTGTATTTGTACGTCGTGTGACAAAATTTTGAGGTATCATTAGTAGGAGTGCGCTAAAAAATCACAAGAAAAGCGTTAAACCTCAGCAAAATAGTGAATCACATCAATCTAATAATCGAATTACGTCATTTTCAAAGGTGTGACAAGTGATGGTTGTTTTATTTTTGCATTACGTAATAAAAGTTGTTCAAATTAGGTCGTGGTTTTGAAAAAAAATAGTGCTTGAAAAATTGTAAAAAGTCCTTGAAAAGTACTTGAATTTTGTCTCTGATATTCTGTATGAACCATGGAATTGAATTCCATGCAGAAGGAAAAACTTAAAAAATCTTCTTGTCCAAAACCACAAGGTGTAGAGCCTTGATATTTGGTGTGCGACATCATCTAATGGTCCTCTATGAAGATTGTTCAAATTATGCCCCTAGGATGAAAAGAGGCCTGCCCCGGGGGTCACAAGTTTTACATAGACTTATATAGGAAAAAACTTTAAAAATCTTCTTGTCTAAAACCACAGGACCTAGGCCTTTGATATTTGGTATGTAGCATTGCCTTGTGGTCCTCTACCAAAATTGTTCAAATTATAACCCTGGGGTGAAAAAGAGGCCCTGTCCCGGGGGGGGGGGGGGGGGTCTCAAGTTTTACATAGCCTTATATAGGAAAAAACTTTAAAAATCTTCTTGCCTGAAACTGCAAGACTTAGGCTTTTGATATTTGGTATGTTGCATTGCCTTGTGGTCCTCTACCAAAATTATTCAAATTATGCCCCTGGGGTGAAAAGAGGCCCTGCCCTGGGGATCCCAAATTTAACATAGACTTATATAGGGGGAAAAAAATCTTCTTGTTTGAAAGTTCAAGGCCTAGGCCTTTGATATTTGTATGTAGCATTGCCTAGTGGATCTCTAACAAGACTGTTCAAATTTTGCCCCTGGGGTGAAAAGAGGCCCCGTCCTGGTGTCACTTGTTAATAATGCACGGAGAGGCACCTTGGGTCTTCCTCCACCATCAAAGCTGGAAAGTCGCCATATGACCTATAACTGTGTCGGTGCGACGTTAAACCCAACAAAAAAAAAAAACAAAAAAAATTATATGAGTTATATAGGAATAAATACTTCAAAAATTATCAGATCATATTTCCTAGACTGTTTAATTATAATTACCTGATGACCCCAAGCGATTAGTGGTCACTTGACTGTGACCTTGACCTACTGACCTACATTCTTGTTTTTTAAGATAAAGCCTTGAAATTTGGATGATGTGTACAGTTTTGCACACCGATCTTAAAACTGACTTTAGTGACCATGATTGTGTCCTACTGACCTACTTTCTAATATTTTAGCATCACTTTGCCATTTTAAACATGTGGCTCATATTACTCAGGTGAGCTATTCAGGGTCATCATGACCCTCTTGTTTTGGCATTTAATTTTGTGGTTTTGGTCTAAACAGCTATGAATGAATGGATTTTAACTTTTGAAGATCAGATAAATGGGAAATTTTATATATTTGTTTGGATTTAATTTCATGGATTGACTCAGTGACAAAATCAGTGAAAATAAGTCTCCCACAAATACCGTAGTAGTGGTTTTACAGTATTTCTCTTATTCTATATCCAGAGCCTGCCGCAAAGAAAAAACGGGCAAAATGTGTGTATTCTTACGAGCCTGAAAATGATGATGAACTGAAACTAGAAGTTGGAGATGTTTTAGATGTACTTAAACAGGTATAGCAGTTTTTAGCTCATCTGATTTTATGGAAAAAAATGATGAGTTATTGTCATCACTTGATCGGCGTCTGTGTCAGCGTCGGCATTGCCTGGTTAAGTTTTATGTTTAGGTCAGCTTTTCTCCTAAACTATCAAAGCTGTTGCTTTAAAACTTGCAACTTTTGTTCACCGC
This sequence comes from Mercenaria mercenaria, assembly GCF_021730395.1. Classification (NCBI taxonomy): domain Eukaryota; kingdom Metazoa; phylum Mollusca; class Bivalvia; order Venerida; family Veneridae; genus Mercenaria; species Mercenaria mercenaria. The sequence continues at coordinate 85,615,479 of NC_069364.1, read as the reverse complement.
CAGTAGCTGACTCTGTGAAGCAAGAAACATAACTCCATCCTGCTTTTTGCAAGAATTATGACCCCTTTTGGACTTAGGAAATATCAGAATTTTTGGTTAAGTTTTATGTTTAGGTAAGCTTTTCTCCTAAAGTATCAAAGCTAATGCTTAAAAACTTGCAACACTTGTTTACCATCAATAGCTGACTCTGTACAGCAAGAAACATAACTCCATCCTGCTTTTTGCAAGAATTATGGCCCCTTTTGGACTTAGGAAATATCAGATTTCTTGGTTAAGTTTTATGTTTAGGTCAGCTTTTCCCCTAAACTATCAAAGCTATTGCTTTAAAACTTGCAACACTTGTTCACCATCAGTAGCTGACTCTGTACAGCAAGAAACATAACTCCATCTTGCTTTTTGCAAGAATTATGGCCCCTTTTGGACTTAGAATATATCAGATTTCTTGGTAAAGTTTTGTATTTAGGTCAACTTTTCTCCTTAACGGTCAAAGCTATTGCTTTAAAACTTGGAGCAGTTATTTGCCATTAAAAGCTGACTCTGCACAGCAAGTACAGTAACTCAACATTGTTTTTTTGCAAGAATTATGGCCCCTTTTGGATCATATTTCTTGGTTAAGTTTTGTGTCTAGGTTAGCTTTTCTCCTAAACTATCAAAGCTATTGCTTTAAAACTTGCAACACTTGTTCACCATCAAAAGCTGACTCTTTGCAGAAAGAAACATAACTCCATCCTGCTTTTTACAAGAATTATGGCTCCTTTTGGACTTAGAAAATATCATAAAAACACACAGGTAGAACAATATTTCTATTATACAGAGACAAAAAATCAGTTGAGCGTTTGCACCCGCAGGGCGGTGCTCTTGTTATCAGTTATTTTCTTTTAAAAGTCATCGAAAATGCCCAGTTGAATCTTTCCCTAGTTAAGGTTCTGTGTACCAAAGAATTTATCTTTTTCTGGCTATATTAAAATGTCCATTTAATGAAAGGTATACTTCACCTACAGTATATGTAACCTTAAGATTTACAATTTATGTTTATTTACAGTACTATGCATTAGGTTTGAGATACAAATGTAGGTCACACTTAATACAAGCATAGCTGAACACAGTATAAATGTGTATTATGGCTAAAAATGTGGAAGTATTTTTTTAAAAGTTGACTGTTACTGCATGACATCGAATGTAACTACATACACAGTTGATATATATGTTTAATATTTGAAAATAAATACATTTCTATGAGGATTATCTACAAATTTGAAGTAAATATCTAAATGATAAAATATTTTAACAAAAGATAGACACATGTACCTGTTTGATGTCTACAATAGAACAAGTTAAGCTGTGTAAAGTACAGTACATGTTTAACTATATTATGCATTGGCAGGAAGAGGAAGGCTGGTGGGAAGGAATACTCAGTGGCAAACAGGGCATGTTTCCGTCCAACTTTGTCGAGCTTATAGATGAATCTGCAGAATCTGCTGAAAATACAGAGAACAAAATTGGTATGTGTATAATATGTAGCCAATGTTTATTGGTATGTTACAGGCTTGAAATAATTAATGGTATCGTATGTATACATTCTGTGATACATTTATATATAAAATTATAATGTGTAAAGATGTTTGGTTCAGTTAAAACATGGTGTTACAAATACTGTGACAGTAAATTGTTAGTGATTATGACTGTATTCAGCCCTTTTTCCGGCAATAGGGAGGAAGCATTAGCCTTTCAAATTGGGATATACATGTGTTGTAATAGCCTGTTTCGAGAAAATGGTATTATATTGAAACAGGGTCTTTTTATGCTCCCTGTAGGTGGAAGATATAGTTGCCACCTTGTCCGTCCTTTTGTCTGTCAATCTGTCACACTTCTTGTCTGGAGCATAAAGTTCTCAAAAAGTATTGAAGGTACTAAGTTGTAACTTCACACAATGATAGAGCTCATTGAGAAGAAGTGCATTGATAAGAAAACAAAACTCTAGCTGACCCCATTTTTGAATTATCTCCCTTGATGTAAAAAGCTTGTCCGGAGCCTAAGTCAAAAACTGTGAAAGGCATTGACTATAGTATAGATAAAGGTCAGTTAGAGGATATGCAGTGTCAAAGGACTGTAACTCAAGCTGACCTCATTTTTAGCTCACCTGTCACATAGTGACATGGTGAGCTTTTGTGATAGCCCTTCGTACGCTGTCCGTCATCTGTCCACAGTTTCTTGTGAACACGATAGAGACCACATTTTGCAATCAGTTCTAATCAAACTTGCACACATTTTGTATTGGCATAATATCTGTTTTGCTATTTTGGCTTTTGCAGCCATAAAGAGACTTCATTTATGGTTGGATTTTACACAAACTCAATTAAACCGAGTCTGCTATTATTCTTCTTGGTTGCATTCTTTGCTTCCAAAGGATCTTTTTACAGATTTTATTGCAAAATATCTTTAACAACTATAGATCTTGGATTCCATGATGAATTCATCAGATCCAATCATAGGTTCTGGAGATACGGCCCCTGATTGACCCCTGAAAGAGCTAAAATTTGTTACATTTTACCTTGTGAACACGATAGAAGTGACATTTTACATTAGATTTTATCCACACTTACACACAACTTAAGTCACAAGATCTTGGTTCCTTTTGAAAACTGCACAAAGGTTCTAGAGTTACTGTCCCTGAAAGGGGCAAAATTTTCTATTTTGGCTCTTTCAGCCATTTAGAGATTTTATTTATGCCTTGATTTGATGCTAACTTTATATGCGTGTAACATCATATAATGGTCGTCTATAAAGATTGTTCAAATTATGCCCCTGGGGTGAAAAGAGGCCCTGCCGCGGGGGTCACAAATTTTGCATAGACTTATATAGAAAAAAAAACTTTAAAAATCTTCTTGTCTGAAACCACAAGACCTAGGCCTTTGATATTTGGTATGTATAATTGCCTTGTGGTCATCTACCAAGATTGTTCAAATTATTACCCTGGGGTGAAAAGAGGCCCTGCCCCTGGGGTCCCAAGTTTTACAGAGACTTATAAAACTTTAATAATCTTCTGGTCTGAAACTTTTAATATTTGGTATGTTGCGTTGCCTAGTGGTCCTCTACCAAGATTATTCAAATTATGCCACTGAGTTGAAAAGAGGCCCCACACAGGGGCCCCAAGTTTTACATAGACATATAAGTAAAACAACGTCAGCGTGTGTTGTGTGTCATGCACCGTGCGCCATCTGTCAACATTTGCCTTGTGAACACTCTAGAGGCCACAGTTGTGACCAAATATTTATGAAACTTGGTCAGAATGTTTGTCTTGATGATATCTCTAGCTCAATTTCGAAACTGGGTCATGTGGGGTCAAAAACTAGGTCAGAAGGCCAGATCAAAGGAAAAGGTTGTGAACACTAGAGGCCACAGTTGTTACTCAATCTTTATGAAACTTGGTCAGAATGTCTGCCTTGATGATCTCTAGGTCAGGTTCTAATCTGGGTCATGTGGGGTCAAAAACTAGGTCAGTAGGCCAGATCAAAGGAAAAACTTGTGAACACTCTAGAGACCACAGTTGTGACCCAATCTTTATGAAACTTGGTCAGAATGTTTATCTTGATGATCTCTAGCTCAGTTTCAAAACTGGGTCATTTGGGGTCAAAAACAAGGTCATTTGGCCAGATCAAAGGAAAAGGATTGCAAACACTCTAGAGGCCACAGTTGTGACTCAGTCTTTATGAAACTTGGTCAGAATGTTTGTCTTGATGATGTCTAGGTCAAGTTTGAATCTGGGTCATATGGGGTCAGAAACTAGGCCAGTAGGCCAGATCAAAGGAAAAGCTTGTGAACACTCTAGACGCCACAGTTGTGATCCAATATTTATGAAACTTGGGTCAGAATGTTTGTCCTGATGAGCTCTAATCTGGGTCATGTGGGTTCAAAAAATAGGTCAGTAGACCAGATCAAAGGAAAAGCTTGTGAACACTGTAGAGGCCATAGTTGTGACTCAATCTTTATGAAACTTGGTCAGAATGTTTGACTTGATGATCTCTAGGTCAGGTTCGAATCTGGGTCATGTGGGATGAAAAACTAGGCCACCTGGTCAAATCAAAGGAAAAGCTTGTGAACACTCTAGAGGCAACAGTTGTGACTCATTCTTTATGAAACTTAGTCAGAATGTTTGTCTTGATGATTTCTAGGTCAGGTTCGAAACTGGGTCAAGTGGGGTTAAAAACTAGGTCACTAGGCCAGATCAAAGGAAAATCTTGTTAACACTCTAGAGGCCACAATTTAAGTTTGAATCTCATGAGAATTTGTCAGAATGTTTGTCTTGATGATCTATAGGTCAAATTCGAATCTGGGTCATGTGGGATCAAAAACTAGGTCACCTGGTCAAATGAAAGGAAAATTTTGTGAACACTCTAGAGGCAACAGTTGTGACTCAATCTTTATGAAACTTGGTCAGAATGTTTGTCTTGATGATGGTCATGTGGGATCAAAAACTAGGTCACCCTGTCAGATCAAAGGAAAATCTTGTTAACACTCTAGAGACCACAGTTGTGACCCTATCTTTATGAAATCAACTCTGGTGAGCGATATAGGGCCATCATGGCCCCTTGTTTAAGATATTTGAATAACGTGTACAGTTTTGCACACCGATCTCAATACTGACTTTCAGTGACCATGAATGTGACCTACTGACCTACTTTCTTAATATTTTATCATCAGTTTGACATTTGAAACATGTAGCTCATATTATTCAGGTGAGGGATCCAGGGTCATCATGACCCTCTTGTTAGATGTTTGCTTCGGGGAGCATCCATCGGTGTTACCGTTTCTTTCTATACACAAAGATTTACAGCAGAGCTAAACTTAAATGGCTTTCAAAGTTGAAAAAAAACTCATTAATTCCTTATTTGTGAAATAAAATTTCCAGATAAAAAAAGATTAAAATTGGGAAATTTCTTAGTCAAAGTTGTGAAAAATAACCTTTTCAATATCACCCTCTGTTATATGAGTATGAAAAGCTCTGGTCGCAACCAGTATAAACCCTTAGCCTGCTGGTGGCAAGTGATTCTGCCTTTGTGATCAGTGCAGACCAAGATCAGCCTGCACATCCGTGCAGTCTGATCCATGGTCTGCAGTGTTCGCCATTCTGTCAGTATCTTTTTTGGTAAGCACCCCTTTTAACAGTTAATGGTACTGTCCAAATTGAAAGATGGATAAGTTCATTTAAGAAATTTAGCAGGGTAAGGGTTAAACTTATGAATGAGGATATATCAGATATTATAACTGTCCCACATTAGCATTTTCAAATGAAGAAATAGTTTAGTGGAGGTCTGTTGTATTCTGCCTGCCCAAGTCACCTTTGTGCAGATTAAGTATAACCCCTTTATAAATATAGGTTTAGGATAAGCAACTAGGCAGTTGTTGTGGTGGCCTTTATTTCTTGTTATTGATGTGGTTGTAGATAAACAGTATTGTTTTGATTCCTTAGAGACAGACTAATAAAATATATTGTCTGCATGATTGTTGTTGATACATTAATTTCACTTACCTTCGAACTGTGCTGAAATGTTTGGTTCTGCTATAGTTAGCTGATCTTAGTTTTGGAGTTATCTGTCCACTCAATTTGGTACCAATATTTTATACATATTTTGCAGAGAACACAGAAGAGCATTTGATCAAAGGGAAGAAAATACAGGGGGTTGGTCTAGGCAATATATTTGGAGATGGCCCCATCAAATTGAGAAGTACAGGGGGCAAGAAACCTGGGGATAAACCACAAGAACCTCCCAAGGTAAAATGCAACATACAATACAACCTTGGTAGAAAGAAAACTGCTGGTAAACTAAGTTGTTTTTATTGTATAGAGTGGATGGTGCTCTGGAGGGACTAATGGTATAATGATATATCATAGTATAGGCAGTGGAACTAAAAATACAAACTTCAGGTAGGCACTACCTACTTTAGATATTGTGTAGTTGCCTGCAACAAAGTACACAGTCTGAAAAAAATAATTAAATATCATTTTCTGAAAAAGAGCTATTTGAGCTAAAAAAAAAAAAAAAAAAAAAAAAAAAAAGTTTCCAGATAAAATTTGGAAAAAATGGAGACAACTCTGCTAAAACTTTATTGTAGGCATAGGTGACTGTTGACCTAGTACCTCGTGCAAACCATGCACTTTTTACCTGTAGGCATGAAAAAAGTATGCATAATCGATACAAGGATAAGCAGTCTGAAAAGAAATCTATGTTAAGATCAAATGGGAAAGTGTGACATTTTATGTGGTTAAATTTGTCAACTAACAGACAATTTTCTTTAAAAAAAGTCAAAGTCCACAGAATTTCACAAGGTAAAATATGTTGAAAAAGCTACTGTTGGAAAGAGAAAGAGTCTCTGTTTCCAATATATATATAGGCACTACCTACTTTAGATGTTGTGTAGTTGCCTGCATCAAAGTACACAGTCTGAAAAAAATACTTAAATATCATTTTCTGAAAAAGAGCTATTTGAACTAAAAAAAAAAAGATTACAGATAAAATATGCATCAAAGTATGGGGAAAATATCCAGAAATACTAGAAAATCAAAGAAATCAATTTCAGGACTGTTAGATGCATGACTGTGTTATCATGTATAGCAGGTAACATAGATAGCTTATTTTTCTATTGCATTGATATAGACAGGATTAGGATTGACAAATGGTGTTCACTCACTATAAACACATTGTTTCCCTTGTGTAAAGAGGGTTAGGGTATTTCTCTACATAGTAGGAATGAAAATATTTGTCTTTGTAGGTATGTTTGGAAAGAGAATAATTGTTTATGTAGGTAGGTTTGGAAAAAGAATATTTATCTTTGTAGGTAAGTTTGGAAAGAAAATAATTGTTTATGTAGCTAGATTTGGAAAGAAAACATTTGTCTTTGTAGGTAGGTTTGGAAAGAAAACATTTGTCTTCATAGGTAGGTTTGGAAAGAAAACATTTGTCTTTGTAGGAAAGTTTGGAAAGAAAACATTTGTCTTTGTATGTAGATTTGGAAAAAAAACATTTCTCTTTATAGATAGGTTTGGAAAGGAAGTATTTGTCCATGTAGGTGGATTTGGCAAGAAAATATTTGTCTTTGTAGGTAGGTTTGGAAAGAAAATAATCATCTTTGTTAGTAGATTTTGCTGTTTACAGTTGAGAATCTGAATAAAAAAGTTATGAGTTCAATCCCTGGGCAAGGTTAATCTCGAAAGGATACAATGTGTCTAAAGTGAACCAGTCTGCACCTTGATTCATTTGGGCAAGCTGTTAGGTACTTAAATGGAGAACGACTCCATACTGGTAGATTCTTGGTAAACTGTAGGGGTGGGCGATATACCGCGGTAGACCGGTTATTGCGATGTTTTTTCCGACGATACGATATTGCGATATGATTTTCGAATACCGATTATTTTATAACATTAAGTAACACTAACGGAAACCAAGAAGATTCACACAAAAATCCTTTTCTTGCCAGCACGATTCAACTTTGTTTTCATTTTTCTCCTTTCATTTCCGGTGCAGGTAGCAGACTGGTTTACAGCTATTTTACGGAACCAATTCCACATAATAAAACCAATAAAAACATTTAGATAATTATAATATTGTATTTGTCAGCGACTCATTAGTAATTTTTCTATCAACTAGAATTTATTATTCATACAACAGCTATACCACTTTCCTCGTTTATAATCGGTGAATTGAGCAACCTGTGTTATATGATTGTATCCGTAAACCGAATGTAGTGCCGCACAATAAACTAAATAATATTTTAACGCAGTCTACTTTCGCTTTTGAATATCCGGTAATCGGCGTCATAGCAACTCCCCATAATCTAGTTAAAACTTTTATTTTTTTGTTTACTGGTATTTTTATTTATTGAGAAGGTCAAGCAAACACTCGTGTTGTTGATACTCATTTTTAATTGAATAAATTTGAAAAAAAAACCAGTATGATTCGTCATGAATTTGTTCATTAAATAACTGGTACAATATATTGCAGTATATTGCAATATCCACATACAATATTGCAATATATCGCAATACCAATTTTCGTGGCAATACCCACCCCTAGTAAACTGGTTAGTTTAAGCTGTTCTATAAACTCAAACACAGTGTATGATAAAATAGGATAAAAAATGTGAATAAATTCAAGTTTGAAAATATGATACAGTATGTTATGTTTACTAAGTGACAAGGAATTTAGGTTTGACTGTAATGTAGCAAGCTGTTGTAGGTCTAGGTCAGACAGATATAAGGTTATTGGGAAGATTTTAGTCAAGAAGGAAACACTATGTTCTTTAAAGTAAGTAGATTTTTTTTTCAATTATTTTCCTGATCAATAGATTTTAGACAAAAGGCTGTTAGTATAATATATAGTAGCTTGCTGATTTGTTGGAATATTTTGATGTCAGATTGTATTGAGCAAGTAAGTTTTCATTAGAAATTTTGTACAGTGCAACCTCTCATGGTGAACACTAGTTTGAAATTGAACTATGTTTGTTGTAAACATGCTGTTGCTCTAGATAATGAATGGTATTTATTCAGAAATTTTTATGTTGACAGGCATAGAAAGTGTCTGTCCTTGTAGCGATATTTGTTCTTTGGAGATGTTGTTAACTAAGGTTGTAAGTTCATTTCCTTTGCAGAAAATAGAGAATTTTTACCAGGTATGACTTCTGTACATGTATACATGTATATCTTCCCAGTCTGTTACTGTGACTTCAGTCTTCCATGTTTTGGAGAAGTGTTTTTCATGATTTAATAAAAATGAAAATACTATCAATGAAGTCTGATTTACAGAAAAGTTACTGATCTTTGTTATATTTATCCTAATCTATACAAAATATTTATTTTTCAGTTGATATCTGTTATGATATATGTTAAGTTCATATTTTCTAATCTTGTTAAATAGCTAAATGTATAATACTTAACAGTGTTTTCTTTACATAAATATTTAGATAGTTGCCCATTTTTTGTGCTCTGTATTTTTGACTGAGCTTAGCTGACAAATACTGTAATTTTAAACTGACATTTTTAGCTCACCTGAGCATGAAATGCTCATGTTGAGCTTTTAATATTGTTTGACGTTAATTGATAATCTGTCATCTGTCCATCATCCACAATTTATTTCAAGAACATCTCCTAAACTGCTATGCAAATTTCAACCAAACTTTAAAAGGATGTTTTTTGCATGGTCTGCCTTCAGATTTCTTCAAATATTAGCAGGGTTTTCCCGGACGCAGGTTTTCTGCGTCCCTGACGCGCTTTGACTGCTTTGGACTCGCATTTTGTAGTGCCTCTGCGTCCACTGGACCCGCAAAATCGGTTACGAAACTCCTTTGCACTGAAGCTTCCTTTGCGCAGATACCCATGTAAAATGCGCAGTTTTTTTACCACCGGGACCATCCCCGAATCGTGGGTGCTCATTATACACAGGTATAGACGATTTTCCAACTTCAAAACAAGTTTTGTTATCGATGTTCGCCATTTTGGTAAAGGGAAACTACTCTCCGCGCTAACTGACACCGCTAAAATCTAAGATTGCCGTTACGTTCCGTAAAAGATCGAATGGTTTATTTTTCTATTAAACAAAATTAATTTCATATAAATTTAAAGTATTTTGATGAAAAAATATTAATAAATCACAAAAATTATGATACTAATTAAGGATCGAGTATTAATCTTTAACTAAGATCAAACTGTGAACAACATAATTGACACGATTTGACACTTAATTGCCGGGTAATTACTGGCTATTTGATCATAACAAAAAGACTGTCACACCTTTGTTATCATCTGGATTGAAAAGCTCATGCCATTTTGAAAAGATACCATTCCGAATACTGAATCAGCTGCTATCTAAATTAAAAAGATACAAGTTCATTCGGTTTTAGGATAAATTTTTTTTAGTAATAATGTCCATTTTCAAGATCAATAATTTGTGGACCCCCAAAAATTATTAGGGACCCTTAAATTAGCAGCCATGGGAGTCCATGGACTCCCAAATAAAAAACCCGAGGGAAAACCCTGTATTAGTCATCCATGCAGAATTCTAGTTGCCAAGGCAAACAAAGGGAAATTAAAAAAAAATAATCTTAAGAACCACTAGTCTAATTTTGAAGTAATTTCACAGAATTCTTCCTTTGGAGACTCTCTACCAAATTCATTTAAATCATTATGTTTCATTAAGAAACATGGCTGCCATCGGGCATGAGTAATTTTCCCTATATATTTTTGTATGAAAATCTCTGAAACTACTCTGGTTTCAAAATGATTTCCAGCAATGTCACTTGGGTGACCCTCTACCAGAAATTCCCTCAAAGAATTTTGTTTTCTTTAAGCCTTAGCCTGCTGGTAGCAAGTGTTTCTGCCTTTGCGACCAGTGCAGACCAAGCTTGTTACCATGGTTATAATTTGAGGGTTTGAAGTCTACATTCTGTATCCACAAGCTTTGTGTAGATCAGTTACTCAATTGACATCAGAAAAAAACATTAATCTGTTTTCTTTCCGTCTTGGCAGTGTCTGTCTTCTGTCTTTTCAGTAGTTCCTTATTGGAAAAAGAAACACTGTAAAGTTGTTCTTGATACTTGTTTCTGAATACAAGATACTGAATAATTGATTTATAGAAGTTTTCCCCAATTTGTGTGTGAGTGTGTGTTTTAGCAGTGAATGATAGGGTGGGGAGGGTACTTATCTTTGCCTTTGTCTGTTCATCTGTCCTCTGGATATCTGTCTGCCTGTCTGACAAAGTTTGTGCCAAGCATACCTTAAAAAGTATTTGACATAGAGTCGTCAAACATTGTTACAGTAGAGTTATTGTTGTGCACCCAGGGCTTTCTTTGGGATTGACCCCAACACCCAGTCCCACCCCTTCACCCCACACCTTCAAAAAAAAGTTATATTTTTTTTCCTTTCATCATGTGTTTCCCCCCTCCACCCATCAGCATGCGCAGGGTCTTTCTTTTTACCAGCAGTTTCTTGCTGTTTTCTTTCTTACTGATAATATCCTGCCAGTATTGATTTTTTAACCATGAAGATAATAAGGAAGTTTACTTTGTCTTGCCTTGTCAACAAGTAACACATGGTCATACAGTGACAGTAAGTAGGTGCAAAATGTTCTACTGACACAATGATACCTTGTATGTATTATACAAGAAGAAAGTAATTATATATGTAAAATAAACAAACCTGTGTTGAAGGAAAGTCAATTAATTTTGTATCTAATAGTTTGTGGGAACCATGACTGTATAATATTTAAACTTTCAACATTTGTAAGTAAAAGAAATGTAATTTGATTTCTGTTATTTGCATACTTTTTGTGATATTTATCAGTTTGTGTATAATTAAGAAAAGAATATCCAATCTATGGTACTACACAGAAATCAATCGTATGACGTTTTTCTTTACATGTTTACTGGTTTCCCAGTACAGTCTAACCTGTATTAACGGTCACCTCCGATCAGCGGTCACCTCCGTTCAGTGGCCATTTTATGACGCCCCTGACGGATTTTCCTCTATTTTATCACTTTATTCAGCGGCCACCTGCCGTCCGCGGCCAGCGGCCACCAAAATTGCCTCCCGACCGCCGTATTTGACCCCTTTCAGCGGCCATTTTTCTTCCAAAATCAATTATTTTTTGGCAATAATCGCCGAAGATACACGATTTTTGAGAAGCACGTGATTGCTAAGTTTCGCTTGACTTACCACAAGAACGACAAAATGACATGAGCTTCTCAATTAAAACTGATAACCAAAGGTGTAATCCCCTTTTTAGCTCACCTGTCACAAAGTGACAAGGTGAGCTTTTGTGATCGCGCGGTGTCCGTAGTCCGTCGTCCGTCCGTGCGTGCGTGCATGCGTGCGTCAGTCCGTAAACTTTTGCTTGTGACCACTCTAGAGGTCACATTTTTCATGGGATCTTTATGAAAGTTGGTCAGAATGTTCACCTTGATGATATCTAGGTCAAGTTCGAAACTGGGTCACGTGCCGTCAAAAACTAGGTCAGTAGGTCTAAAAATAGAAAAACCTTGTGACCTCTCTAGAGGCCATATATTTCAGAAGATCTTCATGAAAATCTGTCAGAACGTTCACCTTGATGATATCTAGGTCAAGTTCGAAACTGGGTCACGTGCCATCAAAAACTAGGTCAGTAGGTCAAATAATAGAAAAACCTTGTGACCTCTCTAAAGGCCATATTTTTCATGGGATCTGTATGAAAGTTGGTCTGAATGTTCATCTTGATGATATCTAGGTCAAGTTCGAAACAGGGTCACGTGCGGTCAAAAACTAGGTCAGTAGGTCAAAAAATAGAAAAACCTTGTGACCTCTCTAGAGGCCATATATTTCATGAGATCTTCATGAAAATTGGTCAGAATGTTCACCTTGATGATATCTAGGTCAAGTTCGAAACTGGGTCATGTGCCATCAAAAACTAGGTCAGTAGGTCAAATAATAGAAAAACCTTGTGACCTCTCTAGAGGCCATATTTTTCATGGGATCTGTATGAAAATTGGTCTGAATGTTCATCTTGATGATATCTAGGTCAAGTTCGAAAGTGGGTTACGTGCCGTCAAAAAATAGGTCAGTAGGTCAAATAATAGAAAAACCTTGTGACCTCTAAAGGCCATATTTTTCATGGGATCTGTATGAAAGTTGGTCTGAATGTTCATCTTGATGATATCTAGGTCAAGTTTGAAACTGGGTCACGTGCGGTCAAAAACTAGGTCAGTAGGTCTAAAAATAGAAAAACCTTGTGACCTCTCTAGCGGCCATATATTTCATGAGATCTTCATGAAAATTGGTCAGAATGTTCACCTTGATGATATCTAGGTGAAGTTTGAAAGTGGGTCACGTGCCATCAAAAACTAGGTCAGTAGGTCAAATAATAGAAAAACCTTGTGACCTCTCTAAAGGCCATATTTTTCATGGGATCTGTATGAAAGTTGGTCTGAATGTTCATCTTGATGATATCTAGGTCAAGTTCGAAAGTGGGTCACGTGCCGTCAAAAACTAGGTCAGTAGGTCAAATAATAGAAAAACCTTGTGACCTCTCTAAAGGCCATATTTTTCATGGGATCTATGTGAAAGTTGGTCTGAATATTCATCTTGATGATATCTAGGTCAAGTTCGAAACAGGGTCATGTGCGGTCAAAAACTAGGTCAGTAGGTCTAAAAATAGAAAAACCTTGTGACCTCTCTAGAGGCCATACTTATGAATGGATCTCCATAAAAAGTTGGTCAGAATGTTCATCTTGATGATATCTAAGTCAAGTTCGAAAGTGGGTCACGTGCCATCAAAAAGTAGGTCAGTAGGTCCAATAATGAAAAAACGTTGTGACCTCTCTAAAGGCCATATTTTTCATGGGATCTGTATGAAAGTTGGTCTGAATGTTTATCTTGATGATATATAGGTCAAGTTTGAAACTGGGTCAACTGCGATCAAAAACTAGGTCAGTAGGTCTTGAAATAGAAAAACCTTGTGACCTCTCTAGAGGCCATTCCCTTAAATGGATCTTCATGAAAATTGGTCAGAATGTTCACCTTGATGATATCTAGGTCAAGTTTGAAACTGGGTCACGTGCCTTAAAAAACTAGGTCAGTAGGTCAAATAATAAAAAAGCCTTGTGACCTCTCTAGAGGCCATACTTTTCATGGGATCTGTATGAAAGTTGGTTGGAATTTTCATCTTGATGATATCTAGGTCAGGTTTGAAACTGGGTCAACTGCGGTCAAAAACTAGGTCAGTAGGTCTAAAATTAGAAAAATCTTTTGACCTCTCTAGAGGCCATATTTTTCAATGGATCTTCATGAAAATTGATCTGAATGTTCACCTTGATGATATCTAGGTCAATTTCGAAACTGGGTCACATACGGTCAAAAACTAGGCCAGTAGGTATAAAAATAGAAAAACCTTGTGACCTCTCTAGAGGCCATATTTTTCATGAGATCTTCATGAAAATTAGTGAGAATGTTCACCTTGATATCTAGGTAAAGTTCAAAACAGGGTCACATACCTTTGAAAACTAGGTCAATAGGTCAAATAATAGAAAAACCTTGTGACCTCTCTAGAGACCATATTTTTCAATGGATCTTCATGAAAATTGGTCAGAATTTTTATCTTGATAATATCTAAGTCAGGTTCAAAACTGGGTCACATGAGCTCAAAAACTAGGTCACTATGTCAAATAATAGAAAAAACGACGTCATACTCAAAACTGGGTCATGTGGGAAGAGGTGAGCGATTCAGGACCATCATGGTCCTCTTGTTGTTATGATCAAATGGCCAGTAATTATCGGCAATTAGCGTGTCACCTCGTGTCAATTTTGTTGTTCGCAGTTTGACCTCGGTTAAAGATAATACTCGATAACTAACTAGTAGCATAATATTTGTGATTTTTCATACTTCTGTCATCAAAATACTATTAAATTTATACGAAATTAATTGTGTTTGAAAAAAAAATATTAACCACTCCATCTTTTACCGAACGTAACAGCAATCGTAGATTTTAGCGTAGACAATAAGCGCGGAGAGTAGCTTCCCTTACCAAAATGGCGAAAATTGTAAACAAACTTGTTTTGAAGTTGGGAAATTGTCTGTAACATTTTTGTAGTAAAAAAATCACGCCGGAATTTTAGATTGCTAAGAAGACCATTCGTATTGCGAAGGCAAATGCACGTCATTGTATCCTGGTAAAATAATAATGGGAAACCCCCCAAAAATGGGCCTAAAGGCTATACTGGCCAGAAGTCTGAAAATACATATATTGGCTGCACCTCCGATCAGCGGTCACCTGACTTTAGCGGCCAGATTGTCTGCTTCCCTTGGCTGGCTGCTAAAGACAGGTTAGACTGTAGTTTCCTATGGAAGGGAATCTCCGCCAGGACATGCATGCTGCTAAATGACATTGCTGTGTTATTTACTTACATATGCGTTCTGCAACATTGCAACTGCATTTTAGTTTCTTACATTTGCCTTACAAGAAATTCATCTTTAATGCTTCTTAATGCTAAGAAAACAGTCCTTTCATGAATATCGGTTATTCTTGCATGTAATTGACAAGTGCGTTCAACGTTTTTGTTGGCTTACTGCAATATTGAAATGTATACTCATGCTATTACTAACTGTATTCTATGTTTTCTTACGCGTATTTGACGTTATTGCTACTGAATGTAACGAGCTATTAACAACGTTGTGACTTGTGAATATTCCGAAATTTTCATAACTTGATTGTAACTGCTTTTTGGATTTAACATTATAGTGATGTTTGCAACCACTTGGTTCTTGTTTATATTACAGTTTCCCTGCAAAAATAATATACTAAAACACATGGCATTAATAAATATTTAAACTTGCAGTATAACAAAAATTTAAGCACGGTAGTGCATTACAACATTACAGGGAACCAACAAAAAGCAAAAATTTTAGTGCAAATTAGTATACACGGGAGACCACTCTCGACAGCAAATTCACGTGTTCGGTAGTTTCCGTAGGTTAAACGGTGAGAGAGTCTAAACTTACCCGTGTATACTTGTGTTGTTTTCGGTGGAAATTACGTCCCTGGACAGCTGGAATTTATGAGTACTTTTTTAATAAAACACGTTCATGGTTCACTGATTTTACGGAACCTGCCGGAAATTCTGGTTCCCAGCTTTCTACGAATTTCATATTACAAATGTTAAAGTCGCATTTGATTAACTTTGTGCTGCTTACTGCTTACTTAGCACTGTTTTCGCCTTGCATAAATTTCAATCATTGCAATACTAAGAATCCACAACAGTCTACAACAGGGACCTATATATAAAAAACAAAAAACAATGGGCAACAACGAAATGTTAACATGCATGTGTTAGTATAATGGAGGAATGATTTAATCAATTTCAGAAAGTAAAACGTACAAAACACTTAGAACTTGTTCACATAAACATTTTAATATGCCACAGAATGGATGCATTTGCCATTTACACGCAAGAATATGCGTTTTACATACATGCAGTGACGAAAGATGCAAGGTATGTGCCACTAACGGATGGAAGGTAACACAAAGACACATGGATGTTGCATTTAGTTTAAAACAAATAACACAAGGCAATATGCATTTTGTCATTTAGCAGCATGCATGTCCTGGCGGAAATTCCCTTAAATGCAGTTGCAATGTTGCAGAACGCATATGTAAGTAAATAACATAGCAATGTCATTTAGCAGCATGCATGTCCTGGCGGAGATTCCCTTCCATAGTTTCTGGACCTTTTGCATTTCGTGCTGTATAGACTTTATGCCGTCGTAAAGCATCTGGGTAACAATATCATATCATCTAGACCTTTATTGCCTTTACATAGAAGTGAAAACCTAGCAATACCAACTTATTTATTATTTAAATATCCCGGTTGTTTTAACTTACTTCGATTAGATTGTTTACACAAGCGATTGTCAGCTGCAGGGGAATTCCAGTTACAGTGCGCATGCGCAGAAATTGAGGCCCCTTGAAGGTAAACGTCAATCAGTTGATGCTCCATTTGCAGGCGATACAGTAAAACATTCCGATAGTAATAAGATAATACAAAGGAAGTCTGAAAAATTGACCTATTCACTATACTACAGCATTAAATTATCAATTAAAATAGGAACCAAAATAGACGGGTATTTACCTATGATACCGTAGATCAATCAAATATTTAGCAACAGTGTCCATGCCCGAGTGGTTAGTGTGTTAGACTATCAATTTTGAGACCGGTCTTGTTCTTTGTTTTTAAAGTTATAATTATATCAAAAGTTCTTAATTCCTTTTTTTGTAATATTAACAGTACACTCAATACGTTCTGTCATTTTTAGCGTGACGTTGCAAACGTCATTCGGACGTAATTAGACGTAACTGTAATGAGCGTATTACAAATCTAGTATTTGTTAAATCCTTGAAATAAACATTTCAAGTCATCATCACGCCTTAGAATTATGTTTTAATTTTGAATATATATAACAAAATCGGAAATTTAACAGAGACTGGTTACAACTGTTACAATGAAAGGTCCGGAAAACTACTTTGACTAACTGAGATATTAATGGAATTAGTTGCCCCTTTTGAGGCCTCATCTATATTTGTTTAATGAACGCAAGTGTAATACAAATTCTGCATGGTGTTTACCAAGAACATAGCTTTTTTCTGTGAAACGTTTATGTTTCTACTTTGTTTTGTTTGAAAGTTACTGGTAAAACATAGCGATTTCAGTCCGGAAACTACTGGAAAATTATGTTGTTCTCCTATTGCAGCTTTACTACTAATACAGTAGATATGACTAATTTAGATGGGGTTTGTAGTAATCTGTGTAAATACTGTATATTTCAGGCAGAAAAAAGAGAAGATCCGGTGCAGAGAAGACTCAAAGGTAAGTTATTTTCATTGGAATACAGAATTGTGGACTACCTATATCAAGTTGTGGACTATCTGTATCAAATTGTAGACTGTCTATAACAGAAATTGTCATACATTGTGTATATTGTCGTTTGAATATATTCAGGCATCTTAATACATCTGACACCTGATACAAGAAGGACACACACATTTTTAGCTCAGTTGTATGAAGTATAAACTATAATGGAGAGCTATCCTACTCGACCTGGCGTTGGCTTCATTCCGCATCCACACCTTGGTTAAAGTTTTGATGCACTTCCTATTTATCTCTGTAAATACTAAATGGATTTGCTTCAAACTTGAAATATTTATGCTTCGTCATCACCCATGATCATCATGTGCCACAAGGTTCATAACTCTTGCACCAATATTTCATTAAATATCCCCCTTTTTAGCTCGACTATGCAAAGAATAGTCTAGCTATTCTATTCACCGTGGCGTCGGCGTCACACCTTGGTTAAAGTTTTGCATGCAAGTACATATGGCTTTCATTTAAAGGCATATAGCTTTGAAACTTATTTTTAGCTCACCTGAGCCAAAGGCTCATGGTGAGCTTTTGTGACTGCTCAATGTCCGTTGTGTTTCTGTCAACAGTTCCTAAAAATATCTTCTTCTTGAAAACCACTGGGCAGAATTACACCAAACTTCACAGGAATGATCCTTGGGTGGCCCCCTTTCAAAATTGTTCAAAGAATTTAATTCCAAGCAGGACTCTTGTTGCCATGGCAACAGAAAGGAAAAAACTTAAAAAAATCTTGTCCAAAACCACAGGGCCTAGGGCTTTGATATTTGGTATGTAGCATTATATAGTGGTTCTCTACCAAGATTGTTCAAATTATTCCCCTAGGGTCGAATATGGCCCCGCCCCAGGGGTCACATAGTTTATGTAGACTTACATAGGAAAATTTTTTTAAAAATCTTCTTTTGTGAAACCACAAGACCTAGGCCTTTGATATTTGGTGTGTAGCATTGCCTTATGGTTGTCTAATAAGATTGTTCAAATTATACCCCTAGGGTGAAAAGAGGCCATGCCCCGGGGGGTACCAAGTTTTACATAGACTTATATAGGAAAAACTTTAAAAATCTTTTTGTTTGAAACTGCAAGGCCTTGGCTTTTGATATTTGATCTGTAGTATTGCATAGTGGTCCTTCACCAAGATTATTCAAATTATGCCCCTTAGGTGAATAGAGGCCCCACCCAGGGGGTCCCAAGTTTTACATAGACATATAGGAAAAAAACTTTAAAAATCTTCTTGCCTGAAACTGAAAGGCCAAGGCATTTGATATTTGGTATGTTGCATTGCCTAGTGGTCTTCTACCATAATTGTTGAAATTATGCCCCTGGGGTGAAAAGAGGCCCTGTCCAGGGGCCCAAAGTTTTACATTATATAGGGGGGGAAAAAAAATTCTTGTCTGAAAGTTCAAGGTGCAAGCCTTTGATATTTGGTATGTAGCATTGCTTAGTGATTGTCTAACAAAATTGTTTAAATTACACCCCTGGGGTGAAAAGAGGCCCCGCCCTGGGGGTCACTTATGTATGAGTTATATAGGAAAATATACTTCAAAAATTATCTGATCATATTTCCTAGACTGTTTAATTATAATTACCTGATGACCCCAAGTAATTAGGGGTCACTTGACTGTGACCTTGACCTTCTGACCTACATTTTGTCTTTTAAGATACAGCCTTGAAATTTGGTTGACATATACAGTTTTGCACACCGATCTTAACAGCATAGAAATTTGGACCACGTCAATAACTTTCGATAACGATTTCATTACTAATCTTTAATGTTCTTAGCCCTGACCTACTGACCTACTTTCTTGTTTTTGAAGCTACAGCAAAAAGATTTGGACCACATGTATTATGTTTGATACAGATTTCAATACTCATCTTAAATAGTCTTAATCAGGTGAGCGATATAGGGCTATCATGGCCCTCTTGTTTCTTTTTCTAGGTCAATTACCAACCTCACTGGGTCAAGTCCCATAACCTACATGTATTTTGGGCAAATTATGCCCCCTTTTGGACTTAGAAATTCCTGGTTAAAGTTTTACATGGAAGATACTATCTCCAAAACTAATGCAGATATTGAATTGATTGAAACTTCACATTTGTCTTCAGGGTTGTAAAACTAAATGATTGCATCAAGTCCCATAACTCAGACCTGCATTTTGGCCAAATTTTGCCCCCTTTTGTACTTAGAAAATCCTGGTTAAAGTTTTGTGTGCAAGTATTTACAGCTATTACTTAAAGGCATATAGATTTGGAACTTAATTTTTATTTTTCTAGATCAATTACCAACCTCACTGGGTCAAGTCCCATAACTCCGACATGTATTTTGGGCAAATTATGCCCCCTTTTGGACTTAGAAAATCCTGGTTAAAGTTTTACATGCAAGTACATACAGCTATTACTTAAAGGCATATAGATTTGGAACCTAATTTTTATTTTTCTAGATCAATTATCAACCTCACTGGGTCAAGTCCCATAACTCCGACATGTATTTTGGGCAAATTATGCCCCCTTTTGGACTTAGAAAATCCTGGTTAAAGTTTTATATGCAAGTACATACAGCTATTACTTAAAGGCATATAGATTTGGAACCTAATTTTTAGCTCACCTGTCACATAGTGACAAGGTGAGCTTTTGTGATCACCCTTCGTCCGTTGTCAGTCCGTGCGTGCGTGCGTCAACAATTTCGTGTCTGCACGATA
The DNA here is from genome assembly GCF_021730395.1 of Mercenaria mercenaria. Classification (NCBI taxonomy): domain Eukaryota; kingdom Metazoa; phylum Mollusca; class Bivalvia; order Venerida; family Veneridae; genus Mercenaria; species Mercenaria mercenaria. Next base: position 85,595,355 of record NC_069364.1, on the reverse strand, counting down.
GTGGTTTCATTTATGATTTTATTTTAACCAAACTTGCACACAACTTGTATCACCATAAGATCTCGGTTCCTTTCTTGAACTGGCTAGATCCCATTATGGGTTCCAGAGTTATGGCCCCTGAAAGGGCCAAAATTGGCTATTTTGACCTTGTCTGCACAATAGCAGCTTCATTTATGATTTGAATTTAATCAAACTTAAACAAAATTGTGTCACCAGATCTTGGTTTCTTTCTTGAACCAGCCAGATCCCATTATGGATCCCATTATGGGTTCCAGGGTTATGGCCCCTTAAAGGGCCAAAATTAGCTATTTTGACCTTGTCTGCACAATAACAGCTTCATTTATGATTTGATTTTAACCAAACTTGCACACAACTTGTATTACCATAAGATCTTGGTTCCTTTCTTGAACTTGCGAGATTCCGTTATGGGTTCCAGAGTTATGGCCCGTGAAAGGGCCAGAATTAGCTAATTTGACCTTGTCTGCACAATAGCAGCTTCATTTATGATTTGAATTTAATCAAACTTGCACACAACTTGTATCACCACAAGATCTTGGTTCCTTTCTTCAACTGGCCAGATTTCTTCATGGGTTCTAGAGTTATGGCCCCTTAAAGGTCTAAAATTGGCTATTTTGGCTTTTGCAGCCATATAGAGACTTCATTTATGGTTTTATTTGATACAAACTTTCAAAATAACTTCAGTAACTCTTGGATTCCATGACAAATCAGATCCAAGCATAGGTTCAAAGTTATTTTATATCTGATTACCTCCCCTGATTGTAATCAAAATGGATTTATATCAGTAAGTACTTATAGGACTTATTTGAAATTTCATTATTGTCAATAGTTGGACTGAGCCAATCAGGGTAGATAACTATGGACTGATTTTATGTCAAATTACCTCCCTTTATTTCAAATTAAAATGGGTATGTCTCCGTAACTAATGAAGATACTGATCTGAAATTTCATTTATGTCAACAGATTTATTCGGCAGATCCTTCTTTTGTTCACTTACAATAAAAAAATTTTCAATTACTTCCCTTTTACGTTACTATAAATAGCTTATTTTTAGTAACTTTTTAGCTCACCTGTCACAAAGTGACAAGGTGAGCTTTTGTGATCGCGCGGTGTCCGTCGTCCGTCCGTGCGTCCATGCCTGCGTGCGTGCGTCCGTCCGTCCGTAAACTTTTGCTTGTGACCACTCTAGAGGTCACATTTTTCATGGGATCTTTATGAAAATGGATCAGAATGTTCACCTTGATGATATCTAGGTCAAGTTCGAAACTGGGTCACGTGCCATCAAAAACTAGGTCAGTAGGTCTAAAAATAGAAAAACCTTGTGACCTCGCTAGAGGCCATATATTTCACAAGATCTTCATGAAAATTGGTCAGAATGTTTACCTTGATGATATCTAGGTCAAGTTCAAAACTGGGTCACATGCTCTCAAAAACTAGGTCAGTAGGTCTAAAAATAGAAAAACCTTGTGACCTCTCTAGAGGCCATATATTTCAAAAGATCTTTATGAAAATTGGTCAGAATGTTCACCTTGATGATATCTAGGTCAAGTTCAAAACTGGGTCACGTGTCTTCAAAAAGTAGGTCAGTAGGTCAAATAATAGAAAAACCTTGTGACCTCTCTAAAGGCCATATTTTTCATGGGATCTGTATGAAAGTTGGTCTGAATGTTCATCTTGATGATATCTAGGTCAAGTTCGAAACTGGGTCACGTGCAATCAAAAACTAGGTCAGTAGGTCTAAAAATAGAAAAACCTTGTGACTTCTCTAAAGGCCATATGTTTCATGAGATCTTCATGAAAATTGGTCAGAATTTTCACCTTGATGATATCTAGGTCAAGTTCAAAAGTGGGTCACATGCCATCAAAAACTAGGTCAGTAGGTCAAGTAATAGAAAAACCTTGTGACCTCTCTAGAGGCTATATTTTTCATGGGATCTGTATGAAAGTTGGTCTGAATGTTCATCCTGATGATATCTAGGTCAGGTTCGAAACTGGGTCACTTGCCTTCTAAAACTAGGTCAGTAGGTCAAATAACAGAAAAACCTTGTGACCTCTCTAAAGGCCATATTTTTCATGGGATCTGTATGAAAATTGGTCTGAATGTTCACCTTGATGATATCTAGGTCAAGTTTGAAATAGGGTCATGTGCGGTCAAAAACTAGGTCAGTAGGTCAAATAATAGGAAAACCTTGTGACCTTTCTAGAGGCCATATTTTTCATGGGATCTGTATGAAAATTGGTCTGAATGTTCATCTTGATGATATCTAGGTCAAGTACGAAAGTAGGTCACGTGCCCTCAAAAACTAGGTCAGTAGGTCAAATAATAGAAAAACCTTGTGACCTCTCTAAAGGCCATATTTTTCATGGGATCTGTATGAAAATTGGTCTGAATGTTCATCTTGATGATATCTAGGTTAAGTTCGAAACAGGGTCATGTGCGGTCAAAAACTAGGTCAGTAGGTCTAAAAATAGAAAAACCTTGTGACCTCTCTAGAGGCCATACTTGTGTATGGATCTCCATAAAAATTGGTCAGAATGTTCATCTTGATGATATCTAGGTCAAGTTTGAAACTGGGTCACGTGCTATAAAAAACTAGGTCAATAGGTCAAATAATAGAAAAATTTTGTGACCTCTCTAGAGACCATATTTTTCAATTGATCTTCATGAAAATTGGTCAGAGTTTTTTATCTTGATAATATCTAGGTCAAGTTCAAATCTGGGTCACATGAGCTCAAAAACTAGGTCACTATGTCAAATAATAGAAAAAAAACGACGTCATACTCAAAACTGGGTCATGTGGGAAGAGGTGAGCGATTCAGGACCATCATGGTCCTCTTGTTTGTTATTGGCCGTAGGGAAAAACCGAGACCACTTTTCTGTGGTACAACATGGATGGTACCTCCAATTTTTAGGTGTTTTTTGACATATCTGTACCTTGTAAGAATTTTTTTTTTCTTTATGGTTAAATTTCTTCCCTTTGTTGTTACTCTCCTTTGGACTTAGATATTTTTTCTGAGGACCTTCTTGTCCTCAAGTGCAATGATAACAGGTGAGCGATATAGGGCCATCATGGCCCTCTTGTTATTTTTCTAGATCAATTACCAACCTCACTGGGTCAAGTCCCATAACTCCGACATGTATTTTGGGCAAATTATGCCCCCTTTTGGACTTTGAAAATTCTGGTTAAAAGTTTGCGTGCAAGTTACTATCTGCAGAACAAATGCAGATATTAAATTGAAACTTCACATGTGCCTTCGGGGTTATAAAACTAGTTGGTTGCATCAAGTCCCAAAACTCTGACATGCATTTTGGTCAAATTATGTCCCCTTTTGAACTTAAAACTTCTGGTTAAAGTTTTGCATGCAAGTTACTATCTCCAAAACTGATGCAGATAATGGATTGAAATTCTATATATATTTTAACATTTTGGGTAATATTTTCCTGCTTCTGGGACAATAAATAAATTTGAATAGTCGAGGACAGCTCTTGTTACTTAAGACTTTCACTCTGTCTCAATTATTACTAAATGGATTTTACTCAGACTTAAGGTAGGTGTTCCACCTCATCACTCACATCGTTTGACACAATGTCACAATGACTCTGGCACCAATTTTTCATGGAATATGTCCTGTTTTTATACGCCCGTTTGAAAAATGGGACGTATTATGGGAACGCCCCTGGCGGGCGGGCGGGCGGGTGGGTGGGCGGCGTCCACAGACCTTGTCTGGAGCATATCTTCTACATGCATGAAGGGATTTTGATGAAACTTGGCACAGTTGTTCACCATCATGAGACGGAGTGTCATGTGCAAGAACCAGGTCCCTAGGTCTAAGGTCAAGGTCACACTTAGAGGTCAAAGGTCATATTCAAGAATGACTTTGTCCGGAGCATATCTTCTTCATGCATAGAGGGATTTTGATGAAAGTTGGCACAATTGTTCATCATCATGAGAAGGAGTGTCATGCGCAAGAACCAGGTCCCTAGGTCTAAGGTCAAGGTCACACTTAGAGGTCAAAGGATACAAGAATGAAAACTTTGTCCGGAGCATTTCTTCTTCATGCATAGAGGGATTTTGATATAACTTGGCACAAATGTTCACCACCATGAGGCGGAGTGTCATGCGCAAGAACCAGGTCTCTAGGTCTAAGGTCAAGGTCACACTTAGAGGTCAAAGGATACAAGAATGAAAACCTTGTCCGGAGCATTTCTTCTTCATGCATAGAGGGATTTTGATATAACTTGGCACAAATGTTCACCACCATGAGACGGAGTGTCATGCGCAAGAACCAGGTCCCTAGGTCTAAGGTCAAGGTCACACTTAGAGGCCAAAGGTCAGATACAAGAATGACTTTGTCCGAAGCATTTCTTCTTCATGCATGGAGGGATTTTGATGTAACTTGACACAATTATACACCATCATGAGACGAAGTGTCATGCGCAGTTCCCTTCTTTAGAATTACTTCCCTTTGTGGTTACTATAAATAGCTTATATTGTAACTTTTTCATTACTAGTTGTAGGGAAAAATCGAGACCACTTTTCTGTAGTTCAACATGCATGCTACATCCAATTTTGAGGTGTATTTTAAGGTATCTCTACCTGGTAAGAAGTTTTTTTGTGGACTTAGAAAACAAAACACTTAGTTATTACTAAACAACCACAAAATTAAAATTCCATTTGCAAATACAGGTGCTAGAGTAAAGAAATTTGCTGTGACGGGCGTATATTGTGACATTCTTGCACTCTTGTTACTAGAATTTTAGGTTAATTTTGATGCATTTTCACTTTATCTCTGATATTACAGAAGAGATTTGAGTCAAACTTAATATAATTGTTCCACATCATCACCCACATCATTTGACACAAGGGCCATCCATAACTGACACCAATATTTATGAATTATCCCCCTTTTGACTTAAAATTTCTGATTAAAGTTTTGATGCACTTTCACTCTATCTTTATTTTTGCCGAACAGAATTGATTTTGACTTAAAATAGTTGTACCACATCATCACCCATATTGTATGACACAAGAGTCATAACTGATGCATAGAGATTTCATGAATTGTGCCCCCTTTTTACTTTGAATTTCTGGTAAATTTTGGCACACTTTCACTATATCTTTGTTATTTCCTAATGAATTTTATTTAAACTTTACATTGTTCTTCCACACCATTGTCCACATCGTATGACATAAGGTCCATAACTCTGACACAAATATTTCATGAATTATGTCCCCCTTTTACTTAGAATGACAGTTTAATTTTGATTCTTTTTATACGCCCGTTTGAAAAACGGGACGTATTATGGGAACGCCTCTGGCGGGCGGGCGGGCGGCGTCCACAGACCTTATCCGGAGCATATCTTCTACATGCATAGAGGGATTTTGATGAAACTTGGCACAGTTGTTCACCATCATAAGACGGAGTGTCATGTGCAAGAACCAGGTCCCTAGGTCTAAGGTCAAGGTCACACTTAGAGGTCAAAGGTCAAATTCAAGAACGACTTTGTCCGGAGCATATCTTCTTCATGCATGGAGGGATCTTGATGAAAGTTGGCACAATTGTTCATCATCATGAGAAGGAGTGTCATGCGCAAGAACCAGGTCCCTAGGTCTAAGGTCAAGGTCACACTTAGAGGTCAAAGGATACAAGAATGAAAACTTTGTCCGGAGCATTTCTTCTTCATGCATAGAGGGATTTTGATATAACTTGGCACAAGTGTTCACCACCATAAGACGGAGTGTCATGCGCAAGAACCAGGTCCCTATGTCTAAGGTCAAGGTCACACTTAGAGGTCAAAGGATACAAGAATGAAAACTTTGTCCGGAGCATTTCTTCTTCATGCATAGAGGGATTTTGATATAACTTGGCACAAGTGTTCACCACCACAAGACGGAGTGTCATGCGCAAGAGCCAGGTCCCTATGTCTAAGGTCAAGGTCACACTTAGAGGTCAAAGGATACAAGAATGAAAACTTTGTCCGGAGCATTTCTTCTTCATGCATAGAGGGATTTTGATATAACTTGGCACAAATGTTCACAAGCATGAGACGGAGTGTCATGCGCAAGAACCAGGTCCCTAGGTCTAAGGTCAAGGTCACACTTAGAGGCCAAAGGTCAGATACAAGAATGACTTTGTCCGGAGCATTTCTTCTTCATGCATGGAGGGATTTTGATGTAACTGGGCACAATTGTACACCATCATGAGACGGAGTGTCATGCACTGGTCCCTTCTTTTGAATTACTTCCCTTTGTGGTTACTATAAATAGCTTATATTGTAACTTTTTCATTACTAGACGTAGGGAAAAATGGAGACCACTTTTCTGTAGTACAACATTCATGTTACATCCAATTTTGAGGTGTATTTTGACCAGTTTCTACCTGGTTAGGATTTTTGTGTGGACTTACAATTTTGTTTTGGATTTTTTTTTTTTTTTTTTTTTTTTTTTTAAAGATTTACTTCCCTTAGTTGTTACTATAAATAACTTATATTGTAACTTTTTTATAATTGACCGTAGGGAAAAACCAAGACCACTTTTCCGTGGTACAACATAGATGTTACTTTCTAATTTTAGGTGTATTTTAAGGTATCTCTACCTGGTAAGGAGTTTTTTTGTGGACTTAGAAAAACAAAAGAATTACAATGATTACTAAACAACCACAAAATTAAAATTCCATTTGCAAATACAGCTGCTACAGTAAAGAAATTTGCTGTGACAGGCGTATATTGTGACATTCTGGCACTCTTGTTCACTATATATCTGTTGTTACTGAATGGATTTGAGTCAAACATAAATGTTTGTTCCACATCACCACCCACATCATATGACACAAGGTCCATGATACTGGCACCAATATGTTATGAGTAATGTCCCTTTTTACTTAGAATTTCAGGTTTGAGTTGTGATGCACTTTTGCTCTATCTCAATTAATACTAAATAGATTTTATTCAAACTTAAAATAGTTGTTCCACATTATTAGCTACATGATATGACACAGTCATGTTGCATTACTTTTACAGAAATGTTCCAAGAATTATGTCCCTTTTATACTTATTGAATGTATATCTCAATCTCTGTGATTAATAAATACATTTGACAGACACTTAAGCTATTGTCCAATATTGTCATCCACATAGGAGACATTGAACACTCCAATGACAGCTCCAGCTTCCTTAGATATGCCCAGTTTCACTATCTGGGATCAAAAAAGTCGAGCTTGCTGTCTCCTGTGACAGCTCTTGTTAAGCTGCATGTATATATTACAAGAGTGTTAATAAATTTCATGTGGTATTGATCTGGTTAGGTAGGCAGGTCGCCTTTACAGTGTCTGTTTTCTCTCACAGCCTAACATGTTTACCTATATATATATTTTAAACTGACGTGTATGCATGCTAATATGTAATCCAGGCTGCAGTGCTTTGTGTAGTGACGATTCTGTGTTGTGTAATCATTTAATTTTTGTGGCACAGAATTTCATGCTAGCAAAAATGAGTACTAAAGGTAAAATAAATCATATAGGGAGTACATTTGATTGTTAGACTTAGTTCTAGGATTAACACACTCTAAATTCCATGTAGATAATTATGATTTTACAGTTTATTATACATACATTTTTTATTTAAAGAACATGGGTCATTTAATTTTTGTATTTATATTAAAGTATATAATATGTTTTCTGTAATTAACGATTGATTGAAGAAGGTATGTCTTCGGTCATTCAGCCTCCAGCTGATTGATGAAGCAGAGTTTACTTACTTGTAGAGAACAGGGTAACACTACTTGCAAAAATGTGTTTTTCTTGTGACTTCGGAGATATGAGGCTTCATTTCTTATCATGTTTTAGTTAGTCCTTTAATTTCTTAGTAATGGGAAATAGTAAATTAGCAATTTATTTTTAGTAGCTTTTGTATTACCTCAACTACAAGAGTGGAAAACTAATGAAAATTTCTTATTCTAGAAACTGACAAAATTTTTCAGTGTATTACTTCAGTTAAATCTCAATATTTCTGTACTGTTTCATCAAACTTTAATTGATGAAATCTTTATTTCTAACTGATGCTTGAATTTATCTAGTAGTAAGAAACCATTGATTTTATTATCAAAGTCTGGATCTTGTCTTACACATGGGCCATCTTATAGTCCAGGGAATACAGATAGCTTATGATAGACTTACTTACTTCTTCTGTCTGCTGTTGCATGTCATACTAACACTTCAGGGTTCAGAGCTGTTCCAGAGGACACTAACACTGATGATTTCCTTCAAGTACAGGCAGATCATGCAAGATCACTACCTAGAGCTGATAATGCACAGAATATTGTAGAGAAACATTCAAGTTTCTGTGAAGACATTGACTATACAGATTCTGACTATATTGATTCTGATATTGCTTACCTTGATAATATAGATTTACATGTTTTAGATATTTTTGATAAAAAATCTGATAATCTCAAAGCTGCTGTTGAAGAAGACTTGTTTGAGTTTGAGGATGTTGATATAAATCCAGATAATTTTGATTGTTCTGATCATGAACATATTGAGATAAAACCTGCCTACCCAGATGAAGATTTAGATTCCTCTAGTAGTGATAGTTGTAAGGATATAGACTGTAACAACAACAGAGGACCAGAAGTCCAAGTTGGGTCTTATCAGCAAAATAAGGCTGCTCTAACCACAGTAGAAAAGGTTGATCTTGAAAAGAGGTGTGCAGGTGATTATTCCGAAAGTTTGAAAACCATATTAGATGATCTTGACAATTGCCTTAATGACACAGGTGGTGAAAGTGAAGATGAAGTTTGCAATGCAGATGTAGATCCAGAAAAAGATGCTCATGACACAAATGTTCTCTCAGGTCTTGCAGAAGGTGATAGGGGATCGGCTTTGTTGAAGAAAAAGACTGTAACACCAAAAGAATATGAAAAGAAATTACAGTCATTGAATTGTTGGAAAAATACCAGCCTTACTCCACCAGAGAGACTGAATTTCTGCAGGGCCATAGACAGTGTCCTAGTCACAAAGAAGAGATTAATAGATTCGTCAGAGAAAAACCCCAATCAAACACCATTTCATCATCACTGTATTCAGGAGTATGGTAATATGGAAAGAGCAGCAAGAGCTTTGAACTATGCTGCAGGTGATCTTGGTGCATCTGGTTTTATGAAGTTTAGTGTAGTTACAGATGAAAAAGGTTCTACTGCTGTAGTTGCAAAACCAATTGAAGTGCATCACAGATCTTGTACAAGTGCTTTTCAAGATGCCCCGCATACACCTAAATATCAGGGTCAGAAAATAGTTGATTCCAAATCACCGAAGACTTACTTTGCTTCTTTGAACAGGTCTGGAAACCTTTCACCATTCATTAAATCAATTGCAGACAAGTATCAACTGTTTGGGTCAGAGAAAAAACACTTTAAACAGTTTGAAGTTGCTGATTTTCAGAAAGAAGAACTGGATGAGTCATACACTATCAATATGTTGAGCCACCAGCCGGAAGATAGCTGTTCTGTTCATCCTATTAAGAATGAAGAGTCATTGAATGACGATGGGGATTTAGCAGATCCACTTGTTAATCAGATGGTGAACAACTATGTGTATGATGTTATAACTGGGGAGAATGCTGTTTCAGAACTGAATGGTTCAAGTCTTGATGAAGTTGATGTAGTCACTGATTTGAATGGGAATCGTAAGTTGGAAGATGATATCTCTATGGCGGTTTGTGTTGATGACAACTCAGTCAGAATTGTGAACTCTAAAGAAGATTTGGGTGATAGCTCAGTTGACAAATCTGATTCTAGTACTCTGTTATCTATGACAGAAGGAAGTGAATTTCCTGCTTTGGTAAACATCACAAGATCAGTTTATCCTTATCAGAGTTTTATGTTTAAAGAGAATGTTATCAAAGAAATTCTCGATGTGTATCCAAGAGAAAGTAAAATACATGCAGAAAATGATGAACTACTTCTACCAATGCAGACAGAAAAACATTTCCTAAAAAGGAGGAATGCCCTTACACCGAAGAATTTCCAGAGGTTTAAAAGCCATGGTTCCATGCCATCCAAGTTACCAGGTAGTCCCGTTGTGAGACATTCATCCAGTTACTGTAGAATACCATTCGGCACTAACGCCCCAACATTTTGGTTCAGTAAAGATTTTACAGAATCACCATCAAAACCAGCACAAATCAATCTGACAAAATTGAGATCACCAAAACGGACATGTAGTGAGATTAATGAGCCTATGCCTTCTCTGTTAGACATTGCAGAACAAAGTCACTTAGAAGAATTTAAAGCACAGATCGAGGCTTTTAAAGCAGAATATCCAAATTTGTCAACAGACAAATCTCCAATTTCCCTTGATCACAGATCTCCTGCCAAAAAGAGAAGGAAGAAGTCCTCAGAACAGGCTATTACTGACTACCACTGCAGACATTCAGTTTCGGCTCTGAATAAAAACTGGAATGCATTGACTCAATTGCCATTTGAAGATGATTGCAATAGTGTAGAAACCTTTTTCACAAGCAGATTGGATTATTCGGATGAAGTTTGTAGTATCAGGAAAACTGTTGGTACAACAGATATCGTGGCCTCTCCTGGAAATATGGACCTGCAGCATTACAGAAATTTACAGTCAGATACTAGTGAAGATGAAGACAGTCAGCCAAATCCTTGTAGGGAAAGACCTGTTACCTTTGCTCCAAAAATAGATCATACTAAACGGAACCAGTTTAATATAAACATTGGTAAAGAAAACGCATTCTTTTTTAAAGAAGCAGAAAGTTCCGTTGAGAAGAGGAAAAAGTCTGGTTTCTTAGCTAGAGCATCATCTAGTGATACTAAAGAATCCCCAGTAAAGTTGTTGAGATATCAGAGATTACGTGAAGAATTTCCTCCACTTGAGGTTTATCCCTTAAATTCATCAGAAAATGAAAAAGCATCAAAATTATTAAAGAAAAACACAAAGAAACAGTTCAAGGAACGTGGAGACATATTCAGCTGTTTTGATCAATATACTAAAAGAACTTTACAGCACCAATGGCAAGAAAATAAGGACAAAGATAAAACAAAGAAAACAAATGAAGAAGAAGAAAGTAATACTATTTTAGCAGGATCAGGAAAAGAGTCATTTACCCAAGATGCAAATGCCACCGGGATAAGCACAGTATCATCATATTTTGGGTGTGACAATGAGCTAGAGGAAAAAGACGGAAGCAAAACAAGTCCACTAAAAGTCAGTAGAAAAGTATTGCTATTGGCAAGCCTTGGAATGCTGAACTTCAGTGAAGAATTAGATGTAGAAAAAGCTGTGGACAGTCATATTAAAGCTACAGATAATGTTGTTGAGGGTGATACTGATGTAACTACAATGCTAGAATCAAGAAACAATTTATATAGTGCAATTTCAGAAGCAGTTCAGTCATGTACAGAGAAAGTGCTTGAAAATAACATTAATACACCTGAAGAAGAACAGATAAACAATACAGACCTGGTTACAAGAGGAAGGGAACAAGATTATAGTAGAAATGAAGATGGGTGTGATGTTACACCTGATGTTGATGCTCTTGTGAGTGATTTACAAGGTCTGGATTTGTCTGACACACCACAGTATGTTAATAATGAAGCAGATGATAATGAGATGCATGCATTCCTTAAAGAAGCTCTTGGATCATTGGATGATATAATGACTGAAAGTTTCACATCTACAGGATCAACTATTCAAGATGAGAGTAAACATTTTGAAGATGCCAGTGCCCAGTGGAAAGAGGGGATAGACGATACAGTGGAGATTCAAAATGATTCAGTGTTAAATGTTGTTGGTAAGAAATGTATTGTGCATGGATCAGAGAGTGTTGTATGTGAAAACATATCAGATGACAATGAGGAATGTGTTGAAATCTCAAATGATCCAGTTCTTACTATTGTTGGCAAGAAATGCATGATTCACAAAGTGAATCGATCATTAGAGAAGCTTTGGAATGACCTGGATGGACCAAGCCCACCAAAAGTTTTGAAAAAAGAAGGGAAAAAGAAAAATACTGTATATATGCGAAAGCGAATGTCTGTCAATGAAAGAAATAATTTGAAAGATGAAAGGCTGGTTGACATTGATGACAACATTACTGAAGATAGTTTTGATAGGTCTTTAATCAACAAAGCAACACAGTCAAGTCCACAAGAGAAAGACATTTCAACACAGACAATTGTTTCTTCTGCAGTGGATACCAGTGTTGAAATTGCAACACAGACAGAGACGGGAGATCACATTTGGGAACCAGTAGATGATTCAAACTATTCCATGAAAGACAACCACTCTTTAACCATGGATTATGATGAGGCGTATGATGTTGATGGGAATAAGATTGATGATTGCAAAGCTGCTGTAGCCTTGGATTCCTACTTTGTCTATGAAAGGCAACCAACATATTTCTGTACAAGTTCTTCTGTAGGTTATTACCATACTGAGTCAGTATTGAAGAATGATGATGAGGATGAAGAAGGCAATGATTACGATGATAATAGTGATTATGATGATGAAGAAAAGCCATTGTGCGAGAGAAGCCCTCTAGCAGACATAGCAGTCCAAGATCTTTCTCGACAACATATTGATTACTACTGCACTGAAAGTTCTTTGGAGAACCCAGGTATCAATTTTAATCTAGAGATATCACCATACCTTGAAGAGATTGAGAATGTCAGTGATGATGAGCTTAACAGAACAAGAGGTTCTAGCCTTGATGCTGACCTTATTACAGAAGTAAATGAATTTGAAAAAATGTTAAGGGATGTGGACCAGAAACAAGGAGACCAGGATGAGAGTTGTGATGTAGAAGATATTCAAGCAAGGATGCAGGATTCCGGTAAATGGTTGGAGGAGTACATGATAGCAAGTAAAGCCAGCATAACTGAAGATGAGGAAGATACGATTCAGCATCAGGAATCGGCTCTCTCTAATAACATACCCACACAGTTTGAAGATAAAGTTTCATTCTATCCTAGTGGAGAGATAAATGGAAATCTGAACATGTCTGCTTCATATGATGGCTCCTCTATAAATATGCCATGATTTCTCATTACATGTGTTTGTATCAACCTCAAGGGCTTTTGACAGTTATATGTTTGTCAGATGTTCTGTTAGTTATAAATAGTTTCTACGAATAGATTTTTTAACGAAGACATTGAATGTTCAGAGGACAAAAACAGCTCATTTGATAGCAGTAATTAATCCATTGCAAATACACCATGTTTTCCCATTCATTGACATTTTTATTCATTTTTAGCTCACCTGTCACAAAGTGAAAAGGGGGACTTTTGTATCGCGCGGTCCTCTCCGCGCCGCCGGGTCCGCCGGCGCCGCCCCTCCGTGCGAAAATTTTTTGCTTGTGACCACCTAAGGCATTTTTTTTCATGGATTTTTATAAAAATTGGTCAAAAATGTTCATCTTGTGATATCTAGTCAAGTTCGAAAGGGCCCACGTCGTCAAAAACTGGGTCAGTAGGTCTAAAAATGAAAAACCTTTGTGACCACTCTAGAGGTCACATTTTTCATGGATCTTCATGAAATTAATCAAATGTTCACTGATGATATCGGGTCAAGTTCGAAACGGGGGTCCGTGCGTAAAAAAACTAGTCATGGGTCTAAAAATAAAAAAAACCTTGCCACTCTAGAGTCACTTTTTTCATGGGATCTTTAAAAAATTTGGTCAGAATGTTCATTTTTGAGAATCGGGTCAAGTTCAAAACGGCCCCCTTTCAAAAACTGGTCAATAGGCCCAAAAAATAGAAAAACCTTGGACCTCTCTAGAGGCCATATTTTTCACAAATCTTATAAAAATTAGTAGAACTTTCCACCTTGAGATCTAGGTCAATTCAAACTCGGTCACGTGCCTTCAAAAAACAGGTCATAGTCTTAAAAATAAAAAACCTTGTGACCTCTCAGAGGCCATATATTTCACAAGTCTCATGAAAATTGGTCAAACTTTCACCGGATGATATCTGGGTAAATTCGAAACCGGGTCATGTGCCATAAAAAACTAGCCCGTAGGTAAAAATAAAAAAAAACCCTTGTACCTCTTTTAAGGGCCAAATTTTTTTCAGGGATCTGAATAAAAATTTGGCCTGAATTTCATTTTGATATACTAGGTCAATTTCGAAACTCGTCACGTGCCACAAAAACTAGGTCAGTAGGTCAAATAATGGAAAAACCTTGTACCACTCTAGAGGTCACTTTTTTTCAGGGGATCTTCATGAAATTTAATCAGAATGTTCATCTTGATGATATCTAGGTAAAGTTCGAAACGGGGTCAGTGGCAAAACTGGGTCAGGGGCAAAAATAAAAAAACCTTGTGCCCCTCTAAGGCACATTTTTCAGGGATCTTTTGAAATTTGGGCTAAAAGTTCATTTTGAGATATCTAGGTCAATTTGAAACTGGTCACGTCCCTTTTCAAAATCAGGTCAAGGTCAAAAAAATAGAAAACCTTGTGACCTCTCTAGAGGCCATATATTTCACAAGACTTCATCAAAATTGTCAAACGTTCCCTTGATGATATCTGGGTCAAGTTAAAAACTCGGTCACGGCCTCAAAAACTAGGTCAGTAGGTAAAAAAAAAAAACCTTTGACCCTCAAAGGCCATATTTTCAGGGATCTGTAGAAATTTGGTCTGAATTATCTTGATGATATCTAGGTCAAGTTCGAAAGTGGGTCACTGCTGTCAAAAACAGGTCAATCAAAAAAAATAGAAAAACCTTGTGACCTCTCTAGAGCCTAAAATTTCATGACACTTCAAAAAATTGGTCAGAACGTTCACCTTTTGATTCAGTAAATTCGAAAGTGGTCACGTCCATCAAAAAAAAGTCAGTAGTCAAATAAAAAAAAACCTTGTGAGCTCCTAAAAGGGCCATTTTTTTCAGGGGATCTGTATGAAAGTTAATCTGAATGTTAAACTTGAGATATCTGGTCAACGAAAGGGGCACGTGCCATCAAAAACAGGTCAGTAGTCAAATAATAAAAAAAACCTTGTGACCCCCCCCAAGGCCAATTTTTCATTGGATTTTATGAAAAGGGTCTGAATTTTCACTTGATGATTTTAGGTCAAGTTCGAAACGGGCTGTGCGGTCAAAAACGGGTAAATAGGTCTAAAAATAGAAAAACCTTTGTACCTCTCAAAGGGGCCATACTTTGAATGATCCCCAAAAAAATTTGGGTCAAATTCCCCCTTTTGATGAACGGGGTCATTTTGAAACGGGGTCCGTCCCATAAAAAAATCGAAACGGTCAGTGGGGTAAAAACTGGGCCAGTGGGTAAAAAATAGAAAAAACCTTGTGACCTCTCTAGAGGCCATATTTTTCATGAGATCTTCAGATATTGCCATTTTTTTCAGGGGTCTTAGAAGTTGGTCTAATTTCATCTTGGTGATATCAGGTCATGTTCGAAAGTGGGTCACGCATCAAAACAGGTCAGGGGTAAAAATAATAAAAAACCTTTGACCCTCTAAAAGGCCAATTTTCAGGACTTAAAAATGGTTAAATGTTCATTTTTGAGTTTTCTGGTAAGGGGGCGAAACAGGTCAGTGCGGTCAAAAACTGGGTCAGAGGTCTAAAAATAAAAAAACCTTGTGCCCTTTTTTAGGGGCCCACCTTGTTAAGGATCTCCTAAAAATTATCAGAATGACACCGGGAAATATCTAGGTCAGGTTTGAAACGGGGTCGTGCCAAAAAAAACAGGTCATGGGTCAGATAAAAAAAAAACCTTGTACTTCTCTAAGGCCAAATTTTTCGGAACTTTGAAAAGTTGGGTCGAATTTCATTTTGTGAATCTAGGCAAGTTTGAAACTGGGTCAACTGGGGTAAAAAACTAGGTCAGTAGGTCTAAAATTATTAAAATTTTTTGACCTCTCTAGAGGCCATATTTTAAATGGATCTTCAGAAATTGCCCTAAGTTACCCTTGATAATATAAGGCCATAGGTATAAAAAAAAAAAACCCTTTACCCTCTAGGGCCATTTTTTTCATGAGATCTTAAAGAAAATTATGGGAAGTTCACCTGATGATACAGGTAAATTAAAAACAGGGCACTACCTTCGAAAAATTGGGCAATAGGAAAAATAATAGAAAAACCTGTGACCCTCTAGAGACCATTTTTTTCAATTGCTTCTAAAAAATTGTCAAAATTTTTTTAGCTCATCTGATTTTTTGAAAAAAAATGATGATTTATTGTATCACTTACGTTGTCGGCGTCGGCGTCTGCGTCGGCTTTGCCGGGTTAAGTTTTATTTTAGGTCATTTTTTTCTCCTAAACTATCAAAGCTTTTGCTTTGAAACTTGGAATACTTGTTCACCATCAAAGCGACCCTGTATAGCAAGAAACATAACCCATCTTCTTTTTCAAGATTTATGGCCCCTTTTGTACTTAAAAAATACAGTTTTCTTGGTTAATTTTTTATGTTTGGGTAAAACTTTTCCCCAAAACACAAAGCATTGCTTTAAAATTGAATACTTGTTCACCATCTAAGCAGACCCTGTACGTCAAAAATCAAACCCATTTTTGCTTTTTGCAAGATTTATTGCCCCTTTTGGACTTAGAAAACAGTTTTCTTGTTAATTTTATTTTTAGGTCACTTTATCCAACTACAAAGCTTTTGTTTTAAAAAAACTTAAACACTTTTTCCCATCATAAGTTACCCTGATACAAAAAACAAAACTCCGTCCTGCTTTTTGCAAGTTTTACCCCCTTTTGGGACTTAGAAAATATAATTTTTCGGGGTAATTTTTATGTTTAGTCAACTTTTCTCTTAAACTATCAAGAAATTTGCTTTGAAACTTGCAACACTTGTTCACCATCATAAGCTGACCCTGTACAGCAAGCAACAAAACTCAATCCTGCTTTTTGCAATAATTAAATGCCCCATTTGGACTTACGAAAATCATTCTTGGTGAGTATTATGTTAAAGTGCAACTTTTCTCATAAACTATTAAGCTATTGACCTTTAAAAACTTGCAACAGTTTTTTTTCACAATCAAAGTGTTGGACACTGTACATCAAGAAACATAACTCTAATCCTGCATTTTGCAAGAATGATGGCCCTTTTAGACTTAGAAAATCATGGTAGACAAATTTTTCTATTACACAAAAAAATAAATCAGATGACGTCAAGCACCCGCAAATGCTGCTCTTGTTATCTTTGATAAAACTCAGGTCAGGTTCAAACTGGTCACATGGCTGTCAAAAACTAGTCACTATGTCAAATAATAGAAAAAACGAACGTCATACTCAAAACTGGGTCATATGGGAAGAGGTGAGCGATTCAGGACCATCATGGTCCTCTTGTTTATCAAAATCACCATGTAAACCTTTTATCATATTCATTGTTACACAGTTTCTTTGTCAGTCTTAGAATTTGTTCCAGAGTAGTAGTATTAAGCATATTGATGATATATGAAATATGTTGATAGCAACATTTTGACAAACATTATTTTCCATTTGATATTATTAAAGTATTCTCCATATGCGATTCTCCACTTATGATGAAAAGGCGATTTTGTGTTATGTAATGCTTTAAAAGAAGATGTAATCTTACAGAAACTTAGAATGTCATTACTGGTCATCTACCTTAATTGACCTTACCGTGGATACCGAAGTATTGTGTATCTGCTTCTACCACAGAAATCAACCTCGAGACTTTGATAATTTAATTTCAATAGTTATTGGTACATTGTTTTGTTTGGGATGTTAGAAGACATAAATACATGCCTGTTGTATTTTGATGTTACTGTTAAGAATTCTGAGTTTCTATTTAGATTGTTTTATTTAAGAATTAAGGTGCAAATTTCATTTTTGAGTTAATAAACTTATGTCACAAAATCACTGTAGTATATCTTCACTTAATATATCTTTGACTCTTGTGATTTAATAGCCACCTGAGATGTACATCAAAAACTATTCTTTTTAAAAATAAAAGAACAATAGATCTATACAAAAATAATCCTTAAGTCAGTGTTATTTAAGCCATTATATAATTGTTCAACTTTGCAATACTGGACACAACAACAACACTAGATAATTTATGCATATCATATGAAACAGATTAACCATTGATACAAAACACAATTGAGCCAATATGGGGGAATCTGGGCTAATATGAAAAAAGACAACAGATCAATACAAGATTTTGAGCATTTTGTTTGGCTAAATTGTGGGGGCCAATATAAGCTGACTGATAAAATTGTCATTAATCAAGTTCTTTCATATTGGGCTTATTATTTACCCCAGGCAGTTGTTTTGGCCCTTAAATTATAATGATAACAAGGTCAATAGGGAATCACTTGTTTAATAACATTGTAGTATTTTGTAAGTATAGTAATTATAAAGGACAGCTAAATTTCTTTTGTGTCTCATAATTTATGGACTGGAGGGTGAGTGTGTCATACACATTTCAGAGCAGCTAAGGATAAAAAGATAAAAGGAAAACTTCAATTGATATTTTTTGCTTTCACACCCATCAGTTTCTTCATCTGATTCTTGATTGATACTAATCAGAAGTAACTACAAATGAAAAATTCATTTCCTTGTGTTTGTTTCTAAATCTATTATGTACAGTAACGCTTGACTTAATGACCACCTGTATTAAGCAGCCACTTGCCTGAAACAGTTAGTCAGCTAACTTCCCAAATTTTGTTTTGTTCTGATTTCGACCTGATTTAAGCAGCAACCACTCCTAAGCAGATAGATTATGTCACTCCCTCGGATAGCAGCTCAATACAGGTTTGACTGGTTTATGACACCTCTGTAGAGCAGACACTTGAAACCTGTATTTCAAGCAGCCGGTCAAGGGAGTGACATAATAATACAAGTTGATATAACAACAAATTTAGGAACAAAGCTGAATGGCTGTTTAAGGCAGGTGACTACATATTACAGATGGCTGTTAAGGCATGTTCAGCTATATTTTTTTTAGTTAGACAAGATACTTTATGAATTAACCTCTTTGTGAATTAACCTCTTCATAGCATCAACCTCTTTACAACAAATGCATGTTAATCTCCCCATTGGTGTTTGCTCTAGAGATTTTGAATGTTTTGAAGAAAAAAAGGTACTCAGGCGACATAATTAATGAATAATATTTCTTTACTGATGTGCAGACATTCATACTCCTTAATTTGCAAGTTGTTTACTCAGCTGTCAATGACGTTATCATCCTTTAGAAATTCGTGATTTATAATATCAGTTTCATAAATGATTATGATTAATACTGAATCAAGGTCAGTCTATGTAAACTTGTACTTCAAAGTCCAACTTTTTCTGAACTTCGTGTTTAAAAGTGTTTAGTGGGATGGAACAAAAAGGGTTTTCATACATAGCAAGTAAGATTTTATTGTTTTGCATTTGGTGTTAAATAAGGTGACTAATTGTGGAATATTGAAACTTGAAATAAAAGTGCATGTAGAGTAAGAACTACAAGTATATAAAAGATATTTTTTGTGGGATAGGACTTGATGGATCTATCACTTAAACTGCTGTTGGAATTAAATCGCAAAATATTTCTTTTTTTTTTTCAGAACAGGTTTTTTACTGCAAAACTTCAAAGACTTTTACATTTCATTCATATTAAATTTAAGATGGATATAAAGAATTATTTAGATATAGACAAACTTGTTAGCTCATCTGATTTTTTGAGAAAAAAAAAGATGAGTTATTGTCATCACTTGGTTGGCGTCGGTGTTGCCTGGTTAAGTTTTATGTTTAGGTCAGCTTTTCCTAAACTATCAAAGGTATTGCTTTGAAACTTGGAACACTTGTTCACCATCAATAGCTGACCCTGTACAGCAAGAAAAATAACTCCATCCTGCTTTTTGCAAGAATTATGGCCCCTTTTGTACTTAGAAAATATCAGATTTCTTGGTTAAGTTTTATGTTTAGGTCAACTTTTCTCCTAAACTATCAAAGCTATTGCTTTGAAACTTGCAACACTTGTTCACCATCATAAGCTGACCCTGTACATCAAGAAACGTAACTCCATCCTGCTTTTTTCAAGAATTATGGCCCCTTTTGGACTTAGAAAATCAGATTTCTTGGTTAAGTTTTATGTTTAGGTCAGCTTTTCTCATAAACTATCAAAGCTATTGCTTTAAAACTTGCAACACTTGTTCACCATCATAAGCTGACCATGTACAGCAAGAAACATAACTCTGTCCTGCTTTTTGCAAGAATTATGGCCCCTTTTAGAAAATATCAGATTTATTGGTTCAGTTTTATGTTTAGGTCAGCTTTTCTCCTAAACTATTCAAGCTATTGCTTTGAAACTTGCAACACTTGTTCATCATCATAAGCTGACTCTATACTTCAAGAGACATAACTCCATCCTGCTTTTTGCAAGAATTATGGCCCTTTTTGGACTTAGAAAATCATGGGTAGGACAATTTTTCTATTATACAAAAAAAATCAGATGAACGTCAGCACCCGCAAGGCAGTGCTCTTGTTAGCCCACCATCATCAGATGGTGGGCTATTAAAATCACTCTGCGTCCGTGGTCCGTCCGTCCGTCATTCCGTCCGTCAGTCCGTCCGTCCGTTAACAATTTCTCGTTATCGCATCTCCTCAGAAACTACTGGGGAGATTTTGACCAAACTTTGTCAGAATGATGTATTGGTACCCTAGTTGTGTCCCCCTGAAAATCAGACTGGTTCAACAATTTATGAGTTAGTTATGGCCCTTTGTTTATTTCTATAATTTACATAGATTTATATAGGGAAAAACTTTGAAAACCTCCTTGTCCAAAACCACAGAGCCTAGGGCTTTGATATTTGGTATGAAGCATTATCTAGTGGTCCTCTACCAAGATGATTCAAATTATTTCTCTGGGGTCAAATATGGCCCCGCCCTGGGGGTCACATGGTTTATATAGACTTGTATAGGGAAAAACTTTGAAAAACCTCTTGTCCAAAACTACAGGGCCTAGGGCTTTGATATTTTGTATGTGACATCATCTAGTGGTCTTCAACTAAGATTATTCAAATTATACCCCTAGGGTCAAATATGGCCCCACCCTGGGGGTCATATGGTTTACATAGACTTATATAGGGAAAAACTTTGAAAATCTTCTTGTCAAACCACAAAGTCTAGGGCTTTGATACTTGTAATGTAGCATCATCTAGTGGTTCTCTGCCAAGTTTGTTCGAATTATCCCCCTAGGGTCAAATATGGCCCCGCCCCGGGGGTCACATGGTTCATATAGACTTATATAGGGAAAAGCTTTTAAAATCTTCTTGTCAATAACTACAACATTCAAATTTGGACATGTATATTTTTGAGTGGCAAGATGAACCTTGACATGAGTTGACCTTGATTTTGACCTAGTGACCTACTTTCACATTTCTGTAGCTACAGCCTTCAAATTTGGACCACATGCATAGTTTTGTGCACTTGAAAAAACTTTGACCTTGATTTTGACCTAGTGACCTACTTTCACATTTTTGAAGGTACAGGTATCAAATTTGGACCATATGCATAGTTCCGTGTTTCAAAATGAAATTTGACATTGATTTTGACCTAGTGACCTACTTTCACATTTTTGAAGGTACAGTCTTCAAATTTGGACCACATGCATAGTTTTGTGTTCCGAAATGAAATTTGACCTTGATTTTGACCCAGTGACCTACTTTCTCATTTCTCAAGCTACAGCCTTCAAATTTGGACCACATACATGGTTTTATGTACCGAAACAAACTTTGACCTTTACATTGACCTAGTGACCTACTTTCACATTTTTGAAGGTACAAGCTTCAAATTTGGACCACATGCATAGTTCTGTATTCTGAAATAAAATTTGACCTTGATTTTGACCTAGTGACCTACTTTCACATTTCTCCAGCTACAGCCTTCAAATTCGGACCACATGCATAGTTTTGTGTACCGAAATGAACTTTGACCTTAAGATTGACCTAGTGACCTACTTTCACATTTCTGTAGCTACAGGCTTCAAATTTAGACCACATGCATAGGATTGTGTACCGAAACAAACTTTGACCTTGACATTGACCTAGTGACCTACTTTCACATTTTTGAAGGTACAGGCTTCAGATTTGGACCACCTGCATAGATTTGTGTTCTGAAGTGCAATTTGACCCTTGATTTTGACCTAGTGACCTACTTACACATTTCTCAAGCTAAGCCTTCAAATTTGGACCACTTGCATAGTTTTGTGTACCAAATTAAACTTTGACCTTAAGATTGATCTAGTGACCTTCTTTCACATTTCTCAAACTACAGCTTTCGAATTTGGACCACATGCACAGTGTTGTGTACGGAAATGAAATTTGACCTTGAGCTAGTCAGTAAGTCTTGAAATTTGGAACACTCCAAAATGGCACATTGGTGGGCGCCAAGATCACTCTGTGATCTCTTGTTTTTGTTTATTCTTACTTCTTGTCTTTTAAATGAAACAAGACTTTGGAATGTAAAAAAACAGACTCCTTTCAATTTAACTTAGCATGCTGTAGATTAATCCTTATGTTAAAAGCATCTCTAATGAATTACAATAGGGACTGCAGCCTTAAGTGGTCTTAGTTAATCTGTTAAAAGTTTGTGATCTTATTGGCTAATTGAAATTTTTAAAAAGTTGAAAATCATGTTAATATTTAAAGTGTCTTTGAAACTATGCATACAGTCAGATAAATGATTAACTAATTTTACTAAATAATATATAATAATAATAGAATGGAACAATGGAACAAATAAGTAAAATTTTATTGTTGATAACTTTTCTTGAAATACTTTAATGACTAATTGTTTAACTGTTTGAACATGAAACAAAGAGTAATGAGTAATATACGTGATGAATACTCAACAGGCATGACTCAGGTCACTTTGCCCTAGGAATATATAGATATAAATATAATGGCATATCAGAAATACAAATGTACATGCATATCATCATACAGTCATGTAATTTAAGTAACATTTTAAAAACTTTTAAAGTAAATAATACTGAGAACACTGACATAAAATCAGTTCAAGATAAAATAATAATTCAAAAAATTATTAAGTATAATATTTTTCTGTTGAATGTGAAGGACTGTTTCAGGAAGATTTTGTTGTTGCAAAGTTGGAAATTAGACAAAAGATTTCTCACAGACATTATAAAATGAAGGCTATTTTGTAACTTTTACTCAAGTTCAAAAACCTGTGCAATGAAAGAGTGTCGTATGTTTGTCCTAAGGTCAGTTTTAAGACAAAATCTAAAAATTGTATTTAATACAACCTGCCCAAAATCTGTATTTGAGCCATGCCATGAGAAAACCAACATAGTAGGTTTGCGACCAGCATGGATCCAGACAAGCCTGCGCATCCGCGCAGTCTGGTCAGGCTCCATGCTGTTCGCTTTTAAAGCCTATTGGAATTGGAGAAACTGCTAGCGAACAGCATGGATCCTGACCAGACTGCGTGGATGCGCAGGCTGGTCTGGATCCTTGCTGGTCGCAAACCCATTATGTTGGTTTTCTCATGGCACGGCTCATTTAACATTCAAATATGGCTCAGACTGATACATTTTAATGTGAAACAGTAAGAGCAAAAGTATGTCAGCACAAACATTTTAGGCTTTGGAAATTAAGATGGTTTTCTTTAGAAATCTTAAAAATCTGGAAAAATGGAAAACTTTCAAAGGTAAAGATACTGTTCCATGAGTTTCCATAGTTGCGAGTTATTTTTTAGTTCACCTGAGCACAAAGTGCTCAAGGTGAGCTTTTGTGATGGCCCTGTGTCCGGCGTAGTCAGTCGTCCGGCGTCGTCAACAGTTTGACTGTTAACACTCTAGAGGTCACAATTTTAGCCCAATCTTAATGAAACTTGGTCAGAATGTTACCCTCAATAAAATCTTGGACAAGTTCGATATTGGGTCATCTGGGGTCAAAAACTAGGTCACTAGGTCAAATCAAAGGAAAAGCTTGTTAACACTCTAGAGGTCACAATTTTGGCCCAGTCTTAATGAAACTTTGTCAGAATGTTACCCTCAGTAAAATCTTGGACGAATTTGATATTGGGTCATCTGGGGTCAAAAACTACGTCACAAGGTCAAATCAAAGGAAAAGCTTGTTAACACTGTAGAGGTCACAATTTTGGCCCAGTCTAAATGAAACTTTGCCAGAATGTTACCCTCAATAAAATCTTGGACAAATTTGATATTGGGTCATCTGGGGTCAAAAACCAGGTCACCAGGTCAAATCATAGGAAAAGCTTGTTAACACTCTAGATGTCACAATTTTGGCCCAGTCTTAATGAAACTTGGTCAGAATGTTACTCTCAGTAAAATCTTGGACTAGTTTGATATTGGGTCATCTGGGTTAAAAAATAGGTCATCTGGGTTAAAAAACTAGGTCACCAGGTCAAATCAAAGGAAAAGCTTGTTTACACTCTAGAGGTCACATTTATGACTGTATCTTCATGAACCTTGGTCAGAATGTTAATCTTGATGGTCTCAAGGTCCAATTTGAATCTGGGTCATCTCGGATCAAAAACTAGGTCACCAGGTCAAATCAAAGGAAAAGCTTGTTAACACTCTAGAGGTCACAATTTTGGCCCAATCTTAATGAAACTTTGTTTGAATGTTACTCTCAATAAAATCTCGGATGTGTATGATATCGGATCATCTGAGGTTAAAAACTAGGTCACGAGGTCAAATCAAAGGAAAAGCTTGTTAACACTGTAGAGGTCACAATTTTGGCCCAGTCTAAATGAAACTTTGTCAGAATGTTACCCTGAATAAAATCTTGGACAAATTTGATATTGGGTCATCTGGGGTCAAAAACCAGGTCACCAGGTCAAATCATAGGAAAAGCTTGTTAACACTCTAGATGTCACAATTTTGGCCCAGTCTTAATGAAACTTGGTCAAAATGTTACTCTCAGTAAAATCTTGGACTAGTTTGATATTGGGTCATCTGGGTTAAAAAATAGGTCATCTGGGTTAAAAAACTAGGTCACCAGGTCAAATCAAAGGAAAAGCTTGTTTACACTCTAGAGGTAACATTTATGACTGTATCTTCATGAACCTTGGTCAGAATGTTAATCTTGATGGTCTCAAGGTCCAATTTGAATCTGGGTCATCTCGGATCAAAAACTAGGTCACCAGGTCAAATCAAAGGAAAAGCTTGTTAACACTCTAGAGGTCACAGTTTTGGCCCAATCTTAATGAAACTTTGTTTGAATGTTACTCTCAATAAAATCTCGGACGTGTATGATATCGGATCATCTGAGGTTAAAAACTAGGTCACGAGGTCAAATCAAAGGAAAAGCTTGTTAACACTGTAGAGGTCACAATTTTGGCCCAGTCTAAATGAAACTTTGTCAGAATGTTACCCTGAATAAAATCTTGGACAAATTTGATATTGGGTCATCTGGGGTCAAAAACCAGGTCACCAGGTCAAATCATAGGAAAAGCTTGTTAACACTCTAGATGTCACAATTTTGGCCCAGTCTTAATGAAACTTGGTCAAAATGTTACTCTCAGTAAAATCTTGGACTAGTTTGATATTGGGTCATCTGGGTTAAAAAATAGGTCATCTGGGTTAAAAAACTAGGTCACCAGGTCAAATCAAAGGAAAAGCTTGTTTACACTCTAGAGGTAACATTTATGACTGTATCTTCATGAACCTTGGTCAGAATGTTAATCTTGATGGTCTCAAGGTCCAATTTGAATCTGGGTCATCTCGGATCAAAAACTAGGTCACCAGGTCAAATCAAAGGAAAAGCTTGTTAACACTCTAGAGGTCACAGTTTTGGCCCAATCTTAATGAAACTTTGTTTGAATGTTACTCTCAATAAAATCTCGGACGTGTATGATATCGGATCATCTGAGGTTAAAAACTAGGTCACGAGGTCAAATCAAAGGAAAAGCTTGTTAACACACTAGAGGTCACAATTTTGGCCCAGTCTTAATGAAACTTGGTCAGAATGTTACCCTCAATAAAATCTTGAACAAGTTTGATATTGGATCATCTGGGATCAAAAACTAGGTCAGCAGCTCAGATTAAAGGAAAAGCTTGTTAACACTCTTGAGGCCACATTTATGACTATATCTTCATGAATCTTGCTCAGAATGTTAATCTTGATGGTCTCAAGGTCCAGAATGAATCTGGGTGATGCAGTATCAAAAACTAGGTCACCAGGTCAAATTAAAGGAAAAGCTAGTAAACACTGTAGAGGCCACTTTTATGACCTTATCTTAATGAAACTTGGTCAGAATGTTGACCTTGATGATCTATAGGTCAAGTTTAAATCTGGGTCAGGTGGGTTCAAAAACTAGGTCATTAGGTCAAATCAAAGGAAAAGCTTGAGGCCACATTTATGACTGTATATTCATGAAACTTAGTCAGAATGTTAATCTTGATGATCTTTAGATCAAGTTTGAATCTGGGTCATGTGGGGTAAAAAAACTAGGTAACCAGGTCATATCAAGGGAAATGCTAGTTAACACTTTAGAGGCCACATTTATGACCATATCTGAATGAAACTTTGTCAGAATGTTAATCTTGATGATCTTTAGGTCAATAGGTCAGGTGAGCGATACAAGGCCTTCATGGCCCTCTTGTTATTATGTTACATGAACAAAACTTGATTGTTGTTTTATTTGCCATTGTTTTGCATAGATCTGTTTTCAAAGATCTGCTAAAATGTTTCAGAAAATGTAGCGTTTGTTGGTTTAAGTTTAAAGTTTGTTCTGTTTTGTGAATGAGTTATTTGTTGTCATTTTGAAGAAGGATTTTTCCACTTTTGTTTTGTACATTTCCAATTAACTCACTTATCAGCAGACATAAAAGGGGCATGCTGCAAGATTTATGACAAATTTTTCTAAATTTAAAAGTACTTCATCTGCAGTCTACGTAAAGAAAGTTGATAATAAAAGATTCTGTGAATTTAATAAAGTATTTAGTTAAACAAACACTTGCATGGTCTGTGAATTATAAAGATTGTAAAGCATCCCATATGATGTAAAATAGGAGTTTAGCTGTTCTTGTATGATACTCACAAAATACTTGCATATAGAAGGATTTATAGATTTTTGATATTTTTAAAGTTTAATATTTTTTATATTAAATGAGCATCTGGAGGCATTCCCCTTTTAAAAAAGCTTAAAGAATTGAGCTTAGAAGTTGTGCAGCATAATTGAGCCATGCCATGAGAAAACCAACATAATGGGTTTGCGACCAGCATGGCTCCAGACCAGCCTGCGCATCCACACAGTCTGGTCAGGATCCATGCTGTTCGCTTTCAAAGCCTGTTGTAATTAGAGAAACTATTAGTGAACAGCATGGATCCTGACCAGACAGTGCGAATGCGCAGGTTGGTCTGGATCCATGCTGGTCGCAAACCCACTATGTTGGTTTTCTCATGACGCGGCTCATATATGTTTTACTATAGTACCATAACTTGTCATTAAC
Source organism: Mercenaria mercenaria (assembly GCF_021730395.1). NCBI lineage: Eukaryota > Metazoa > Mollusca > Bivalvia > Venerida > Veneridae > Mercenaria > Mercenaria mercenaria. The sequence goes on along the minus strand of NC_069364.1, from coordinate 85,567,913 downwards.
AAAGTGTAAGTTAAACTAACATACATATTTAAGCTTAAGGTTAACAAAGCTTAAAATTTATTTAAATCAAGCAAGCCTGAGGGTTGATGGAATATTGCAGGTTGGTGTCACATGAAAATTAATATAGTAGTGTTTAATAAGGAGATACATCTGCTGATTGCACTATGGAATTCTAACCTGCAACTGTTCACACCTTCATTTACTGCACCAACACTTTCTTTCTTATAATAAGAAAATAATATGAAGGTATAGTCTTGAGTATTTATGCTTTACAGGTCTTATTTCTTATTTTACAGAAACAAAGGCAATGGAGAAGGCAATTGTACGCTATTCATATGCTGCGGAAAACGAGGATGAACTCACTCTGAATGAAGGGGAGATAATCAATATTCTTGATAAGGAATTAGAAGATAGCGGTTGGTGGAAGGGGGAACTTAGTGGCAGAGTTGGTGTCTTTCCTGATAACTTTGTGGAAATTATAAAAGAAGAGGTATGACATGCTTTTTACTTATTTCTTTCTCTGTATTACATGTAATTTTAAAGTTTTATTTTACTTCTTTCTAAAATCATTTGTGTGATCTGGTTTGTTAATCTTTACTTATAACAAGATGTTTACACTGGAGTGGTTGAAGACAACTTTCCGTAATTCTTATATATTGGATCGGAGTTTTATAGAAATCATAAACATAATTTTGAGGCAAGTTTTATACTCATTTAATGTAGCCTACAGAAAAAGAATTACCTTGATGTAAAACAAAATTTGCAATATTTGAAGTATTGTCGTATTAGCATGGCTTGGCTTTCAAGTTTCTCGAGGCAGTTCTTTGGCCTGATTTGTTCCTCATATTCTGTACAAATTCAGCTGTAACATGAAATAAAATAAATTATTACATGACTGCTAACATAACATGCCGGTCAGTAGTTTGTGCTGTTGACCGGTCTATAGTCCCATTTGAAGAAGAGGCAGTTATATTGCTTTGTTCATTGCCCATTTGTGAGTTAGTAGTGTGTTTGGTTTCTTCAACTGCTAGAGACTGCTTTGTTTTACATGGGATGTTCGCCTGTGGTCAGTAGATGACCCTTTTGATAGGGGTTTCATTATGGGCTGGAGGACAGGGATTTCCCCTGCCATTGCATTCCCAGCTACTTTTCTTGTAGCAAATAAAATTCTAAATGGGAGGACCTCCTCAACTTTGCAACTTCCACCTTTTACTCTCTGCCTAAAGTTGTGGGTGTTTGTAAGGTGAAAGGTCAAGGTCTTAATGACCTTAAAACAGAAAATGGTGTTCGCTTAATAATAGGGCTGTGGATCGTCAGACAAGTGGCGATCCGATCCAATCCGCGAGTCGGGGCTGATGATTCACAGATTGAACCACGGATCACCAACAACAACTTATAATGATACAAAAATGCAAGCCTGATATTTTTGTACTGTTTTCTTTATGGAATCTAAGCTTTGCAGTTCTCATAGTGCTCAGTTTAATAGTTTCGACCTATGTTTAATGTTTTGCTCATTAATTAAAGTCAGGTTTCGCGGGTGGACTTCTGTAATGTTCGGCCATTCTTGCAGATGAACGATATTACGTCGGTCATTAATAATCACAATATTTAGTAACAGTTCTGCATTTTTTGATAAGAAAATTTTATTTGTTGGACAGAAATTTTATATCTAACTTTTTATTGAATTTAATTACTTAAATGATAAATGTTTATTCACTGTTTTGACAGATTTCATATTAATTTTAGTTCGAAAATGAGACCGATGCTAACTCTACCTAAACCATTTGATTACATCCGGTTTAGAATCTGACAACGCGTAATCGTCTTAGATGTGCAGGAAAATTCATTGAAGACGTATAATGTGGCTTTAATTTAGTTTTATTGATAGAATTTTACAGATTGCATGTATTAATGAAAAAGATCGCGATCCAAAGATCTTGACAATGACGAATATCCGTATTCGAACTTTTGGTCAAACTCGTTGATATCTGAGTACTCGGATACTCGTTACAGCCCTTCCTTAATAACTTGAAGAACCCTTAGGCCTGTCTTAAACTTCATAGGATGATTGCCCATGTTCAATAGATTTTGGGGTTAATAGATCAAAGGTCAAGGTTGCAGACTTGTTACATTTTCAGCTCAACAAAGAACTCTTAGGCCTACAGTCCACAATGGTCTGAGTAGATGACCCGCTTTGTGGTTGGGTCAGTAGGTCAAAGGGCAAGGTCATAATGATTGCAGGACTGAAAATGGGAGTGGAGGCATATGTGTTTAACAAACAGCTATTATTCAATACAAGTATGCTGGGCTTAAGTCAGAAGTAGAGAAATAACTTTGAAATTTATTTCTGTCATGTAGTAAAACATAAAAGTGACTTATTTGTCAGTAGTCAGAATGTTAGCCTTGGCCCTTGGGAAAATAGTTTGACCAGCAGGCCATTCATTAGTTTATAATATTGCATGTTACACCTGATATTCTAATTTGCAATGTGGTGCAGTTTGCTTGCTGTGTTTTGTGTTGTTAACAAATGAACAGTATTTCATAAGCTTAGCAGTCTTATGAAAAAACATAACATAGACATATCTTTAGATAAAATATTTTGTGATATTGTGTCTTGTTTGTTCAACTGTTGACTGAGGAAAATTTTGTTAATCCCACGCCACGAGTGGTGGGGGGTTATAGGAATGGTCTCCGTCCTTCCGTAACAATTGTGTCCGCTCCATATAACTTAAACCCTTTGAAGGATTTTCATGAAATTTGGTCAAATGATCACCTCTTTAAGATGATGTGCAGAACTCATGAGTCAGCTGTGTCAACTCAAGGTCAAGGTCACAACTCAAGGTCAAAAGTTTGAGCCTACAATTTTATGTCCACTCTGTATCTCCGAAACCCCTTGAAGGATTTTCATGAATCTTGGGTCAAATGATCACCCCATCAAGACGATGTGCAGAAATCACGAGTCTGCCATATCAGATCAAGGTCAAGGTTACAACTCAAGGTTAAAGGTTTGAGCCTTCCATTTTGTGTCTGCTCTGTATCTTCTAAACTTCTTGAAGGATTTTCATGAAACTTGGGTCAAATGATCACCTCATCAAGACGATGTGCAGAACTCATGAGTCAGCCATGTTGGCTAAAGGTCAAGGTCACAACTCGGGGTCAAAGGTTTGAGCCTTCCATTTTGTATCCGCTCTGTATCTCCTAAACCCCTTGAAAGACTTTTAATATGACTTGGCTGTAATATTCCCCTTATCAAGACAATGTGAGTTACTTAACAATGTCAAGGCTTTCACCCAATACCATCAACCCTTTCACTATCCATAACAGCGGCAGAGGATATAGCTGTCTTTCAGACTGCCTTGTTTTCACACTGACATTCCTTTTGTTTTGTTATACATCAGTTTATGCTCACAATGTTTTTACAAAGTCTTTCTTGTGATATTTCTTAGCGTCAAAGATTAAGCCAGTTTCAGGTATAACAACAGTGTATCAAAGTAAAGCTAGCTAAAATTTAACATGCTATGAAAGTATAATCATATATCAAGTGTTTTATATTAATATGCTGGGCACTGGACATATTACCAGTTGAAATATTAGCATTGGTTTGGTGACATATTATTCTTGCTGTATAAGGTATTACACTATGCTCATAGGTAGGGAATCACTTTAAAGTAATGGTTCAGTATTGACTCTCAGCCATTTCTGTGTGATTACCTATTCTCATTGGGCAATTAGGCATTCTCGTAGTAGCACAACAAGCTCATGGTTTTCCTTAATAAGGCCGGAGAATGCCGAAATTGGATACAGAGAATATGTATTTTGTGAGATGTCATTACGGGTTCATTACCTAAGAGAGGGAATTCATGGGAGTACAGGGTTAAACATTGAGGGACCTCCGTGGTTGGGTGGTTGTTATCACTAACACCAAAACACTTGCGCCTCACTGCTCTGGGTTTGAAACCTCAAGTACGGTGTCCACTTCTTCCATGTGAGAAAGTCGTGTTAGTGCTGCCCAGGTGGCCACCTATTTCTGAAATAGTATCTGGGTTCTGGTTTCTTCTTCTACCTCAAAAAGTCACCATATGACCAAAACTTGTGTCAGTGTAGCATCAAACAAAACAAAGCAAACAAGAGAAAAATGAAGGCAGTTTAATTAAACAAGAATGTGAATTAATGAAGCTACCCCATTTTGTTCTAATTTTGCTTATTTAAAGACCTATAGATTTATTTATTGTTATAAGTATGTGTTCAGATTGAGTTGCCAGGAATTAAGTCTTTAATAATTTTATGTGTTTAGGTTTTTAACATTAACCCTTTACCACACAGAGCAGAAGCCAAAGTAACCTCCTTTACATAACACTGATAAGTGATAATCAATAATCAATAATTGGTATATGGCTGATAAGCATGACTGTCTTACCTGAACAGAGGTGTTGGCATTATTTTGTGATTACACACACTTATGTTAAAAATATCATTATTTTAATATTTTCTGTAAGTTTGACATTATTTTTGTCAATATAAAGTTTATAGCAATTTAAATTCTCTTTCCGATGATACAAAATTCATTGTAGTTTCTGTTTGAGTTTCGAAGATATAAAGTGTTAAAGTAAGGGAAATATATTTTTAGGCGTAAAATTCTGTTTTGGATTACTTTCACATTGAAATTCATATACAATTTCATTTTGATGTTTGAAAGTTTGATTTATAGTTAATAGACTCATCTTCCGAATTGGAATCGGTAAGTATTTATATAAAAAAACAACAACCATCAAACTGAATAACACTACATAAATAACGGATCGTAAAATTTCTGAAAGTGCAAAAAGATCGCTGACATCGAGACTCGTAACTGACTAGAGTATTCTTGTGCTAAAATTTAAAATATTTTTAGATAATATTACGTAATATTTTGCTGATCAAACGTCGGTACATCACGGGTGACTTCCGCTGCAATTAACTCTTGGGGTGTCATAAAATATTTGGAAGTCGGGGTCCTCCTGTTTTGATTAACACTTCCCATTATGTAAGGTCATAAATTCCAAGCCATTGTATACACAAACTGTTGTTTAGGGGAAATCCGCATGTATCACGCGTGACCTTCATGACCTAACACATTTAAAAATACTTGGATGTTAAATGGTTGTTATTTTTAGAAAGAGGAAAGTCCTGCGAACCGGCCAGTTGCAGGTAGTTTTCACAGTAATTTTCCATGACGTAGCGTCGTGCACATGTAGGAAAAAACCCCGGTGTCTATTTTTGCAAAGTACTCGATAAATTTAAATAGTAACCACATGATATTTTACGCAAATATTGATGACGAAATCCCATATTTTACGTTAGTAAACATCCGGAATTCTTTTCTTTAGGAAAAGAATGAAAATAAAGCGATTGATTATGAGATACGGGGATAGACGTTTCTGTTCAAATGGCCGATACTCGATAATATACGTTTCTATCGGGTAATCGATAGACACGGGTCAATACGTTTCTGTTTGGTAATCGATAGATACAGTGATAAACGTATCGATGTGGGAAAGGGTTAAATATGGAAGTATTTAGCTTTTTTTTTTAAGAAATTTGTTTTGAAAACCACCTTTGGTAAATATACCAGATATGATGTGATAACAGCTTTGAATTGCAACTATTAAGAAATAGAATGAAGGGAAAAGAATTTTGGTATGCTTGTAGTCAGTGTAAAATAGCTTTTTAATAAGACATCAATGTCTTAGAAAATTCACTTTCAAGTTTTAGAGTGTTAAGAATTTGATAAATTGGTAAGAAAAAATCAGTGTTATCAGATGCCCTGAAATTGTATGTTGACTGTATGGTGATGGAAATGTGTTATCAGAGGTACATACTCTTGTTGCTACTTATGCGTGTCTTATATCAGATATGTGTGGCCTTTTAATTGTCTGGGAAGTAGGCAACATACACACAAAAATCACAGTAATTTTTTTTGTGTATATAATGTTTAAAGTTGGAATAAAAAGTATTTTAATCTAAGTTCTTACAATTTTGGTTATTTCTGGCTTTAGTCACTACCATTTTCGAGATCCTTGCATAAAAATTGTTGTTGTTTTTTCTTTTTTTGGTGTTTTAAATGTTTATGATTTAACAACTAACTCTTAATATTGAAAACTAACACTTCAGTTTACCAATTATGCTTATTTTCAGCCAAACAAAGGCCCACGACCCTTGATCACACCTGCTCCACAAGTATGTGTAATGTTTATTTCCCTTTATATGTTGTCCTATTTAGAAACATGTTTGGTCTTCACATATCAGCAAGCAGTACCATTTCAAAAACAGAATGTTTAAAAACACTATTCTTAGAAAATTTTTGATGGTTTATTTACGTTCATATGAAACAAGATTGCATTTTCGAGATACACTTAAATCGGCAACTGAAAGAGTTTATTGCATACATAATAGAGGACCGCCTTGGTAGCCTAGTGGTAGAGCGTCTGCTTCAAGTGCGGGAGGTCGTGGGTTCGATCCCCGGCCGTGTCATACCAAAGACGTAAAAAAAATGGTACTAGCAGCTTCCTCGCTTGGCGCTCAGCATTAAGGGGATAGTGCTAGGACTGGTCAGCCCGGTGTCAGTATAATGTGACTGGGTGGGGTATCATGCCACGTGTCTACGGCGTGATATTCAAGTGAGGCAGCACTATAAAGTTTGGCATTGTGCTCACTGCTACAAGTAGACCCCGTCGTTTATATGACTGAAAAATAGTTGAAAAAGATGGTAAACCCAAACACACACACACTTAATAGAGGAAATTTTACTGTCCTCCACTACTGCATCAGTTTTTAGTACATTTTAGTATGCATAGTTACTCAAGGTCCAGTTGCCCATTTTATTTTTAGCTTATCTGTTTGAAGAATAGGTAGAGCTATTGGACTCACCCATGCGTCCATGCCGGCTTCCCAAATTTGGTTCAGATTTTGTATGTAAGCTGATATCTCTGTAACCAGAGATTGTTACTATAAATAACTTATATTGTAACTTTTTTATAATTGACCGTATGGAAAAACCAAGACCACAACCGTCATAGATAATACTTTCAAATTTTAGGTGTATTTTAATGTTTCTGTACCTGGTAAGGAGTTTTTTGTGGAATAGATTTTCTTGTGGAATTACTTCCCTTTGTTGCTACTATAAATAGCTTATTCTTGGAACTTTTTAACCTGGTTGTTAGAATTTATTATGTCATTGGGCTTACTGTCCATCAAATTTATATAGAATATGTTTTACTGTAACATTTACATGACAGACGTATATTGTGATATTCTGGCACACTTGTTCGACTTTCATATTCATTCAACTGACAAGGCTGTTGAATAGTCGAGTGTTGCTTTCCTCCCACAGCTCTTGTTTTATACCCAATTTCTCATTGATTCCATGTATATATCACTAGGCCATACACTATATAGTGCTTTGCAGTCTTCAGTCAAGACAGAAACAAGGTTTCCTTCATCTTTCATTCATAGTTTCAATTCCTGGAATCTCTATTTTGGTTCTGAAACAAACAGTTATTCCGTATCAGTATTTTCAGTAAAGGTCCCCTGCATCTCTCCCCCACCCCTAAAAAGTTTCCAAAATTTTAGACAGCAATCTTTTCTATTAAGCCATTATGTACATGTTTCATTTTAGCCAGCTTTTAACATTTGGAGGATCTTCAATATGCAAGTTTGTCATGTGGGATAACATATGAATTATGTATCTTGTCTATTATACTGGGTGACTCCCCCTCTTATTTAAAAGGGAAGACAGCATTGTTTTAATATTTAGCCCAGTTCTGCTAGGATTTTATGAATCATTTAAGGAGTTGAAAGAATTTTCAAAATCAGCTTAAAAATGAGAAAGTTCAGAACAGTTTTATTATGATGTGAAAATGGGAGCCATTCTGTTTCCATGGCAACATCAAACTGGATTTCTTTATTTGTGTGAAATAATTTTTATAATTTTTCCTGACTATAATAAAAGAAATTATTGTCTCTGTGATAGCCAATTTCTTAAATTTCAAAGTGCCATATCTTTGTAATACTGGTATGATTTTAAAAATTCTTTTAGCTTTATGAAAGGCTTGAGGATGGCTTTCATGTAAATTAGCTTAGTGTTTGGCATTCCTTGCCCTAGACGCAACATCCAGGAGACTGCCTGCTTTAGTTTGGTGTAAACATTCTGTTAAATTGAATATATAAGAGAAACTCAGATACAGCATTAAATTTTCTACATTGGATCCACTTTTCAAAAATCAGGATTAGACCTGGCATTCTTAGTAAAGTTTGGGCTTTTGTGAATACAGAAAATTGTAATTTATAAGGAATTCAATAGATTTATGAGGAGTACCTTATATGGTAAACCCCTTTTGAACTCCACATTTTTTTCTAAACTCCAACCCCGCTACTTATAAAAAATCAATTTAGTTATGTCATAAGTGAATGTCTGACTTTCAGCATCATTTTGGGGAGAAAATCTGTTAATTAAAATTTATCAGATGTTTGATTTATAGCCATTTTCAGTTACAAAATTAAAAGGAATTTTTAAAGGCAGAGAATTGTGTACCTAAATAAACTCGCCATTTGGCAAAATGCAACAGTCCCAGACATTCATTCTTTGGTATAAGGTATGCATTTTTGAGATAAAAGGTAGAATGCAAGATTAGTGTACTTGTTTCTGGGAGATGTGGAGGAATCAGAGTTGCCCATCTTGGTTGGATCATTGTCTTTCATGAGTAGTTGTATCTAGATTAATACTCATTATTTTGGTCAAAATATTTTATTTATTCATAACACATAAATGATCATTAAGAACATCTTCGGCTTTGAAAACTTCTGTTGCCTATATCCTTATGCATTAGTTGTAATCTTATCTTTTTCAGTGTGTAAGCTTAGATTATTTAAACCTTTTATCAACTATATATCCCATTCTTCCTCTGCACCACTTGTGTTTAATATCTTAGAAGCTTTTATTGAAGCAAACACTGAAGTTGATGTTTTGAAAACTCACACAAGTCGTAAGCATTAATCTGCAAATAAGAGATGCATGTGCAATAAGTCTGACTTGCATTTTACAAAAAGTAAGCCAATTTATTTGTCAAAGCTGTGTATGCAACTTTATGCTTTTATAAAACAGGTACCATTATCAATTTTAATCTGCTTTCAGAAGTTTATAGTATGTCATTATATATACAGTATTCAACTTGTGCATTGTGTGTTTGCTTTTCTGCATGTTTATATGTGTATTAAACATGAACCATGTGCTGGCATTATTAAAGGATGTTAATTAGTAACAATTTATTTGTATTGCAGCCCAAACCTAAGAAGCCACCTCCACCGACACAAGCCCCGGTGTCCAAAACAGCCCCAAAACTTCCAGAAAAAGCCCCAGCGGTTACAGAACATTCCAAACCAGAACCAGTTAAAGGTATGTCACTCTTCCACTTACATAAGACAAAAACACTTAGTCAGTATACACAGAAGGCTTAAATTTATAATAAATGCAAAGCCACTTTTTCCACAGCTTTTATTTTTCTAAGTCAGTATATATCAACTTAATGTAGATGTTACAGTTTCATGTCTTATTAAACAAGATTTCATATAAAATGATGACTTAGAGTTCATTGCATCAATTCTGTGGAGAGGTTTTACAGTCAAACCTGGGTTAAATAGCCAGTCGAGAGAGCAACTTAATTTGACTGCCTATTGCAGGTGACCTATTAAAACAAGTTAAAAATAGAACAAAAAGTCAATTTAGGAAGTGGCTGGTTAAGGTAGTTCTGCATGTTTGATAAACCGGAAGTGATGGCGCAACGTCATTTATCCGGAAGACGTAAGATAAAGCCTGGATTCGGCGTACGGAAATGAAAGTCAGTTTATGAATTAATCGAAACCTGTGAGTAAATTTATTACAGTGGCACTGTTGCTATATTTCTAAAGTCAAAATATGATATTAAAACTTATTATATACCTATATAAATTCTGCAAAAAATCGGCTTCTATTTCACAATTAAATATGAACAGACAGACACAAATTCCGTATTGTACCTTCCGTATTGTATGCTGCCGGACTATTTTCATTAATATGCATGACCTGACACATTTCTATAAATAGCGCACAAAAAAACTTAACAAAGTTCAATTTAATATCGATAAACATTGAAAATTTCGTTCAAGAACAAAACAAGAATCAAAATGGTAAAGGTATATAATAAAAGGGTCATTGTAACAGTAGCTAGATCTGGGACTTTGTATTCGGCTCTCGTGGATTTTGCAAGGTCGGATCACACTCGGCGCTTGCGCGCCTCGTGAGATCCGATCTGGCAAAATCCACTCGAGCCGAATACTGCATCCCAGATCTAGCTACTGTTATAATAACCCTATTATATGACACGTAAAAAAATCAAGATAACATCTTAAAATTAGTGTGAGAAGTCCGGTTCACTTTAATCATGGTCAAATATCTCAAAACAAGCACACGACCCTATACATTTTATTTCACCAAATTATAGGCAATGTGTTTATTTACAACAGGGAATTTTCATCAAAATCTACATTGTAGAAAAAATGCTATTCGCGAAAATGATATGAAAGTTATTATTTTCCCATAGACTCCCATTATGAAATATTGTGTAAGGTCCAAATGTTTTAAATCAGTCTAGCAAAAAATCAGGCACACGATCTTTTTTATTTGCTGAATTTTCTAGGTATATTCTGAAGTTTTGAAAAATCAGAGTTTAATCAAATTCTACATTGTAGAAAAAATTTCGATCCAGATGTGCAGAACTACCTTAATACAGGTGGCTGCAAAGGCAGGTTCAACTGTATATAAATTTTTTATATCACTCTAACAACACTTTAATCAGGTTTGACTTATTGTCCCAGTGTGACTTACTGAATATACTGTCCACTGGGGAATCCCAGAATTTAGATATTCTTGAAATACTCCTGTTGTTTAAACCACAGAAAACAACCACATAAGATTTTGACTCGACCTGTAATATGAGTTGGTCCAAGACAGGCCTCCGTGGTCATGTAGTTAAAATTGCTGACTTCAAATCTCTGGCCTCTGACAGATGTTGGTTCGGAACATTGGTTGGAGTGTAGAATTCTTTGTGAGGAAGTTGTCCATCTTGCTTACAGAAAGCATGTAGTTCTAATGAGAACTGTGGTCTTTGTTCTGTAGCAAAATCTGGAAAAGTTGCCATCAGAATTAACAATGATAACAACCTGATTTCTGACTTATTCCCATCTTGAGTTTATTGCTACTGTAAAGTCAGAATTTTTCACAAAGGCTTTATTTTTCCTATTTTCACAAACTGTTCTTATTTGTGAAAAGTATCCTGATTTTACAGTATTGGTTAAAATTGTAAGTTAAATTATAAAATCTTGTCAGACTTACACTGCTCTTATATCCTGTACATTTAATGAATTGTGTGTTATCCTCTTTGTGCAGAAGACAAAACAGCCAGCCAGCAGCCAGCTATACCCGCAAAGAAACCTGTACACCCACCCCCACCTCTCACAAAGAAACCTGTTAAACCTGTAGATATTGTCAGCAAAGAGGAAAAGAAAGAAGAATCAAAAACAGGTAGCAATATTTGCATAATTATGCCAAACTACTTTTAGTATGCCTCCCACATGTGATGGGGGAGGCATACTGATTTAGTGCTGTCTGTCTGTATGTCACAAAGTTTGTCCACACAACTCTTCTGACACCATTGGAGGGCTTTACACCAAACTTTACAAGAATTATCATTGCCGTAGCTAGTTGTGCATATCTGGCATTTTTTGGTTTGATGATTTTCAGGGGAGTTATGGCCCTCGATTTCCATACCTCGTTTTTATTTCGATGTAAATGCGATGTGAAACCAAAATTTGTAGTCCTGTTTGGCGCCATATAACCTATACTGTGTTGATGTGCCGTAAAACCCAAATAAATAAATAAATAAATCCTCAAATTTTATGATGTTTTTGTCACCTCTCTTATATTATTGGGTGGATTTCCACCAAACCTTACAGTAGTGATCATTGCCAAGCCTCATTGTGCATATTGCTGGCAGTTACTGTAAAAGCAGAAATTTTCGCATGGGTTTCATTTTCGCTATATTCGTGATGTCCCTCACACTGCAAATCAAGCAAATCTCATCATTATACAAACCTTCCCGAAAATATTAAATGGAAACAGCCATATTTACAAAAATTACGTTTTGATCACTTCTCTTATATTATCAGGCAGACTTCCATCAAACCTTACAGGAGTGAGTATTCCTAGATATACTTATCGAGTTATGGCCCTTGATTTGTTATATTTTACCTTGTCTAGGCAACTGCTCAGATCCTACCAGGATAAATTAAACCAAACTTCACTAAAGTGATAATTGCCAAGCCTAGTTGTACATATCATGGGCATGTCCTGCTTTTATGTTTTTCAGCAGATTTACGACCCTGATTTCATAAAATTTTATGATATGTTAGCCTGTTCTTTGATGTAATAGGGCAGATTTCCACCAATCTCAAGAAGTGATCATTGCCAAGTCTTATTACACATATTATCAGCATGTTCCAGTTCAGTGATTTTTAGGGGAGTTATGACCCTTTATTAATTATTCAAATTTTATAATATTTTGACAACTTCTCATACACCAATTGGCTATTTTCACCAAACCATACAGGACTTGTCAATGCCAAGTCTAGTTATAAATATCATCAACATGTTCCGGTTCAGTGATATTTAGCAGTGTTATGGCCCTTGATTTGTCATATTTTACAGTGTTTACACAACTTGCTGTATACAATTAGACAGAATTTCACCAAACCTCACAAGTGATTAGTGTGAAACATAGTTGTGCTTAATATCATCATGTTCAGATTAAATGATTTTCAGCTTAGTCATGATCCTTTATTTTTCAATGTCTTTGATCTGTGCTACTACTCTTTTTCCATTGGAGTTTCACCAAACTTCACAGGAGTTACCACTACCAAGCCTAGTTGTGAACATTGATGTAATGTTATGGTTCAGTGATTTTCCCTGGTGCTATGGCCCTGTTATGGCCGTTATTTTGTGATATTTTACATTTTCTGTGTGGTAAGTGGTGGGAGACCTATGTTCTGCATGAAATGTTCTTCATGAAAAACAATCTCTAGTTTACTGTGGAATAATTTAATTTCATGTTACCTTTGCTATTGTTAATTTCTGTCAAGTTTAATTTGTTTTTCAAGAAACTGACAATAGTTTAAAAATAATTATTGTTTCAGAAACAGCTCATGCGTTTGAAGCAGTGGAATCAGGATCTGACAAACTAACGCACCTTACTGCTTCCCGGCCGCGAGGACCAGCAAAAAGACCACCCTCTCAAGTATTCATCCTAAATGTTAGGAAATATTTTTCTATTTTCACCAAGTTGGAGCTCACCTAATACCAGCAATATTCACTGGTTTGATGTTGTAACACAAGTCAGAATTCTATAAATTAGAAGATATTTCCTTCTGAATTAGTATTTTGGCAAACTTAGTGCTGAAATTGGTTATGTATTTCAAGCTTTGAAAAGTTCTGATACCTATATTTTAAGTGTTTTCTGACATTAAAATTTAACAATAACTGCGTTTTGGATTAAACCATTGAATAAACATAATAAAAGAAATTATATCTGTGAAGATTCAAAACAATGCACAAATCATTTAATGTGCTTAATTTCTTTGTCTTAATTGCAACTAATTAACACCGGAAATGTGTTTCCTAAATAAAGGCTTGACCATACATTGCAGATTAAAAATTGAATATAAGCTATAAACAAGATGTATATTTAAATTGCTTTATGTCGTCTCAATATGTATATAAAGTATATGTCTTGTTTACATGTATATATATTTTATTATTATTATGTGGTGGGGTTGGGGGAGGGCTATGGCAACACCTTTAGTGAAACACACGTGTGCAAAGTAAAATTTTGGTTCTTGAATTTAAATGCTTGGTTCCTTGGAATACAAGATCTATACCAAATTTAGCTGTATTTTATAGAATTCTGACTGACTTAGTTTTAGTTATGTCTAATTTCATGTTTTTAGTTTACTTGATGTTTCTTTTTAAATTCTGTCCAATATATTTATTAGTGCTGCTTTTCTAGAAAAACAATACAGCTTATTTATATTTTTTGTTAATTGGGCCATCTAATCTTTGAAATGAAGCAATTTCTGTATCTAGAGCTCCTGTTGTTGAAAATATTCTTGTATGATATTTTTTGACATAATGGATTTTATGAACTAATCCAGTGACTCATATAATTGATTCAAATAATAAATTAAAATATTGAATGTAGTGATTGAATTGTGAAATTAGGTTGTTAAATGAGATACCAAATTCTCAGAAAAAGTAAGATATTTTTAAAAAAATATATCTTAAGATCTGCAGAACAAGGGCATTGAAAAAGCTGTGATATAAAGTATTTTAATGAACATTTCCCAATTTGATTCCAAAAATATATGTTTTAGCACTTATATAATTATGCACTCTAACAAATTGCACACTTCAAACATGTTTGCCTACCTTAAAATCTGTAGTAAAAAAGCAACCTACATAAATACTGTATAGTTACACAGAAGATAAAACTGAATTATTTTCAAGAAATGTTTGCCAAGACTGATGTGAGGACAGTTCTGGGTATTGTCTTAGATCAGTTTTAACCCCTTTAGCTACTAAAAGGAAAATTGAAGTGTATGAGAAGGGGGGATGTAGCAGACATCTTAAGATCATGCAGTCTGTCACAGAAATTTAGTTGTGGGATTCTAATGTAACTTCATACCTATGGCATGTAGATGTACATAAGGATTTTTTTCAAGGTTGGCAATTGCAGAAATATGGACCTTTATTTCTACTGACAAAGTTGTATTGGGATGAGAGCGAGGTGTGGGGGGGAGGGGGGTAGATTTTAACCAATTGTAGTGACGGCTATAGTTTATATTTGCAGAGTGTCTTTTAATTTCAAATTTTTCTAAGTGGCAGACTTTTCTAGTGATACATTCACATTTCATATACCTATACTAACAAGTTATGCCAACTAACAGTCATAATAGCTGTGTGCTTCAAAAATATCCCTGCATATAGAAATATATTGAGCATTATTCAGATAAGATAACTTTCCTTTATTTAGAATCTGCGATGTATAGACAGTAGAGAAATTCAGTTTGTTTGAACCCTTTAGATATTTGACTTTGTAACCTGGCATGATACCTAAAATCAAACATACAAGTATTAAGTTTTGATATACATTTCCTAATAATAATAAATGTTTAAATAAAAAAGCATGTAGGGTCAGATAATGAAGATCATAAACACATTGCATGCAGTACTAACTGTTGTCAAGAGTAACAGCCTGTGTAAGATTAATTTCATTCCATATTTTCAGCAATTTTATTATTATAATTTGCGCTACCTTTAATAGGTTTGGATTCAGGAGCGATTGTTGTAGTCATCTTTACTTCAGTGATAGGCATTGACCGGGTAAATGCCTTTAGTTCAATTCCCCACTGCAGAATCTTGAAAAATTGAGGTTTGTAAACTGAAAGAATTATGGTGCAATTTCCAAATATAGTTGTTTAAATATAGGTTTATAATCCGGAAACTGATCATATTCCGACAGAAACATAAAAGATATGGTCTTTTTAAAGCAAACTACCATTATTTTTATGCTCCCGAAGGGAGACATATTAGTTTTCAACTGTCCGTCCGTTCATTCGTCACAACGTTAACTTTTTGCATGAAGGCCGATGTTAACTTTTGCAAGAAGGCACTTTACTCGCGAACCACTGCACCCAGGACCTTCAAACTTCACATGCTGATAGTACTTATTGAGTTCACGACCCCTACTGACATTTGGGTCACCAGGTCAAAGGTCAAGGTCACAGTGGCCAATGTTAACTTTTTGCATGAAGGCACTTTACTCGCGAACCACTGCACCCAGGAGACCTTCAAACTTCACGTGCTGATAGTACTTACTGAGTACACGACCCCTACTGAATTTGGGGTCACCAGGTCAAAGGTCAAGGTCACAGTGGCCAATGTTAACTTTTTGCATGAAGGCACTTAACCTGCGAACCACTGCACCCAGGACCTTTAAACTTCACATGCTGATAGTACTTATTGAGTACACAACCCTTACTGACTTTGGGGTCACCAGGTCAAAGGTCAAGGTCACAGTGGCCAATGTTAACTTTTTGCATGAAGGCACTTTACTCGCGAACCACTGCACCCAGGACCTTCAAACTTCACGTGCTGATAGTACTTACTGAGTACAGGACCCCTACTGAATTTGGGGTCACCAGGTCAAAGGTCAAGGACACAGGGGCCAATGTTAACTTTTTGCATGAAGGCACTTAACCTGCGAACCACTGCACCCAGGACCTTTAAACTTCACATGCTGATAGTACTTATTGAGTACACAACCTTACTGACTTTGGGTTCACCAGGTCAAAGGTCAAGGTACAGGGCCAATGTTAACTTTTTGCATGAAGGACTTTACTCGCGACACTGCATCCAGGACCTTCAAATTACATGCTGTGTTCTTATTGAATACACGACCCTATGACTTTGGGTCACCAGGTCAAAGGTCACAGGTGGCCAATGTAACTTTTTGCATGAAGGCACTTTACTCGCGAACCACTGCAGCAGGACCTACAGATTCACATGCTGATAGTATTATTGAGTCACAATTCTAGTGTACTTTGGGTCACCAGTCAAAGGTCACAGGTCAAGGGCCAAGGCGCTGCGGGGGCATTTGTCACCATTAATGACAGCTCTTGTTAGTTTGAAGATATGTTAAAGTTGGTTCCCAGTTGGTATTCAAAAAATCAAATGTAAGGTTTTTGTCTTAACAACTTGTATTGCAAGATCTCTTGCAAGACGTTACAACTTGCTGTTTCTGTTTGTGACAAAACAATATATTGCCATTAAATGAGAGTTACCAAATGGATCAGCTTGAATAAAAAATAGAAACAAAATTGTATGGTATTAAACATTTTGGAAAATATTGTATAATCTCCTCAGTTTACAAAATGTCCTTCATAGTCTTACACTGCTGCCAAGAAACTGTAAGTGGTTTTTGAATGTGCAGGGAAGAGGGTTATATTTGATTACACAGGTTGTTGCACATGCTATGTTTATATTGTGTTGTTTGAATGTAAGTGTTGTATACTGTATTTGTTTGCAGCCCAAGACAGCCGACACACCAATAAAGGTATTGGTCGCACTGCTACACCCTTCTGCTGCTCATATGACAATGAACTTTTTATGGCAGAAATTCCAGTCTGGATTTTTTTCTTGTTTTGTTCTAAAAATAGACAGATTCTATGATCTATCTTCCCATTTTTCTTACAGTTTTTCTTTGCATTCTTGATATTTTTCTTTTAGGAAATAAAGAAGTGAGCAAGTCTAGCTCACCTATGTGTTTTTAGTTAAAACAAGCTGAAACATGAAATGAATAAAACATAATCTTTAAGTAATTTATCTAACCATTTTGAATAAATACTTTTGGATGTCTTTTTTAGCTCATCTGATTTTTTGAAAAAAAATGATGAGTTATTGTCATCACTTGAGCGGTTGTCGGCGTCGGCGTCGGCGTTGCCTGGTTAAGTTTTATGTTAGGCAGCTTTCTCCTAAACTATCAAGCTATTGCTTTGAAACTTGAATACTTGTTCACCATCAAAGCTGACCCTGTATTTGCAAGAAACATAACTCCATCTGCTTTTGCAAGGATTTTTGGCCCCTTTTGTACTTAGGAAAAATATCAGATTTGCTTGTTAAGTTTTATGTTTAGGTCAACTTTTCTCCTAAACTTCAAACTATTGCTTTGAAACTTGGAATACTTGTTCACCATCAAAGCAGACCCTGTAACAATCAAGAAACATAAACTCCATCTTGCTTTTTGCAAGATTTATTGCCCTTTGAACTTAGAAAATCATGTTTTCTTGGTTAAGTTTTATGTTTAGGTCAGCTTTTATCCAAACTATCAAAAGCTATTGCTTTAAAAATTGCAACACTTGTTACACATCATAAGTTGACCCTGTACAGCAAGAACTAACTCGTCTGCTTATTGCAGATTTATGGCCCTTTGGATTAGGTAAATATCCGATTTTCTTGGTTAAGTTTTTGTTTAGGTCAACTTTTTCTTAAACTATCAAAGTATTGCTTTGAACTGCAACACTTGTTCACACCAATAAGCTGACCTGTACAGCAAGCAACATAACTCATCCTGCTTTTGCAATATATTAATGCCCCTTTTGGACTTAGAAATCATTTTCTTGGTTGGTATTATGTTTAAGTCACTTTTTCTATAAAACTATCAAGCTATTTGCTTTTAACTTGCAACAGTTTTTCCATCATAAGTGGACACTGTACATCAAGAAACATAATTCTATCCTGCTTTTTGCAAGAATGATGGCCCTTTTTAGACTTAGAAAATCATGGGTAGGACAATATTTCTATTACACAAAAAAAATCAGATGAGCGTCAGCACCCGCAAGGCGGTGTCTTTTTTTTTTACCTTGACATAAAAGCTCATTGTCAGAAAAATCTGTACTTGAGCTGTATATGATAACAGAATGTATTTAAAGTATCCCCGAGAAGGTATAATAGTATGGAGTGGGTCATAGTCTTTGTCAGTGCTTGCTATTGATGTTAGAAGTAGATCTGTATTTGATATGTTACCATATCTTGGTAGATCTATATAATATATTTACCATGTCTGTCAGATCTATACAGTATGTCTCCCTAAATGATATGTACCACATCTTGGCAGATCTATTAAGATGTCACCATGTCTCGACAGATCTATATTTGATATGTCACCACGTCTTGGCAGATTTATATATATTGAGTCACCGTGTTTGGGCAGATCTGTATATAATGGGTCACCATGTCTTGGCAAATCTATATATAATGGGTCACCATGTCTCGGCAGATCTATATATAATGGGTCACCATGTCTTGGTAGATCTATATATTATGGGTCACCATGTCTCGGCAGATCAATATATAATGGGTCACCATGTCTCGGCAGATCTGTACATTATGGGTCACCATGTCTCGGCAGATCTATATATAATGGGTCACCATGTCTCGGCAGATCTGTATATAATGGGTCACCATGTCTCGGCAGATCTATATATAATGGGTCACCACGTCTCGGCAGATCTGAATATAATTGGTCACCATGTCTCGGCAGATCTATATATAATGGGTCACCATGTCTCGGCAGATCTGTATATAATGGGTCACCATGTCTTGGCAGATCTATATATAATGGGTCACCATGTCTCGGCAGATCTATATATAATTGGCCACCATGTCTCGGCAGATCTATATAATATTATAATGTGTTACCATGTCCCGACAGCTCTATATATAATGGGTCACCATGTCTCGGCAGATCTACTCTGAAGGGTTACCATGTCTTGGCAAATCTATATATAATGGGTCACCATGTCTCGGTAGATCTGTGTATAATGGGTCACCATGTCCCGACAGATCTTTGTATGATGGGTCACCATGTCTCGGCAGATCTATATATAATGGGTCACCATGTTTTGGCAAATTTATATATAATGGGTCACCATGTCAGGGCAGATCTGTATATAATGGGTCACCATGTCTGGCAGATCTATATATAATGGGTCACCATGTCGAGGTAGATGTGTATTTAATGGGTCACCATGTCTTGGCAGATCTGTATATAATGGGTCACCATGTCGGGGTAGATCTGTATATAATGGGTCACCATGTCTTGGTAGATCTATATATAATGGGTCACCATGTCTTGGCAGATCTATATATAATGGGTCACCATGTCTTGGCAGATCTATATATAATGGGTCACCATGTCAGGGTAGATCTATACATAATGGGTCACCATGTCTTGACAGATCTGTATATAATGGGCCACCATTTCTTGGCAGATCTATATATAATGGGTCACCATGTCTCGGCAGATCTATATATTATGGGTCACCATGTCTTGGCAGATCTATATATAATGGGTCACCATGTCTCAGTAGATATATTATGTCACTATGTCTGGGTAGATCTGTATATTATGGGTCACCATGTCTCGGCAGATCTGTATATAATGGGTCACCATGTCTCGGCAGATCTGTATATTATGGGTCACCATGTCTCGGCAGATCTATATATAATGGGTCACCATGTCTCGGCAGATCTATATATAATGGGTCACCATTTCTTGGCAGATCTCTATATAATGGGTCACCATGTCTCGGCAGATCTGTATATAATGGGTCACCATGTCTCGGCAGATCTGTATATAATGGGTCACCATGTCTCGGCAGATCTATATATAATGGGTCACCATGTCTCGGCAGATCTGTATATAATGGGTCACCATGTCTCGGCAGATCTGTATTTAATGGGTCACCATGTCTCGGCAGATCTTTATATAATGGGTCACCATGTCTGGGCAGATCTATATATAATGGGTCACCATGTCTTGGCAGATCTATATATAATGGGTCACCATGTCTTGGCAGATCTATATATTATGGGTCACCATGTCTTGGCAGATCTGTATATAATGGGTCACCATTTCTTGGCAGATCTGTATATAATGGGTCACCATGTCTCGGCAGATCTGTATATAATGGGTCACCATGTCTCGACAGATCTGTATATAATGGGTCACCATGTCTGGGCAGATCTATGTATAATGGGTCACCATGTCTTAACAGATCTATATTCAATGGGTCACCATGTCTCGGCAGATCTGTATAAATTGGATCACCATGTCTCGGCAGATCTATATATAATAGGTCACCATGTCTTGGCAGATCTATATATAATGGGTCACCATGTCAGGGCAGATCTATATATAATGGGTCACTATGTCAGGGCAGATCTATATATAATGGGTCACCGTGTCTCAGTAGATATATTATGTCACTATGTCTGGGCAGATCTGTATATAATGGGTCACTATGTCTGGGCAGATCTCTATGATGTCAGCATGTCACTATGTCTCATGTCATTTATATGATCTTAACAGTTAAAATATAGTGTAGAGGATATAGGGCAATATATGTATTCATATACCTTATTGTACCCCCCGACAACAAAGTTGTAAGGGGGGGTATACTGGTTTCAGGTTGTCTGTCTGCCCGTCCGGTCGTCTGTCGTAGAACGCAATCTGTGCCACAATCTTTTCTCCTATCCCCTTGACAGAATTTTAATGAAACTTCACACAAGTGATCAGTACCAACAAATAGTTGTGCATGGGCATGTTAGGTTCTTTTAAGAAAAAAACTTGCAGAGTTATGGGACTTTGTTTTTTGTTACTATACTGTATACTAACACAATCTTGTGCGACACCATCTCTCCTCATCCCTTTGACAATTTAATGAACTTCACACAGTGATCAGTACCAACAGTAGTTGTCATTGGGCCATTTAGGTTCCTTAGAAAAAAATTGCAGAGTTATGGACTTTGATTTTTTGTTACTTTAAATATATTACATAGACACAATCTTGTGCGCACCATCTCTCCTCATCCCTTGACACATTTAATGAAACTTCACACAACTGATCAGTAACAACAGTAGTTGTGCATGGGGCATGTTAGGTTCTTTCAGAAAAAAATTTGCGAAGTTATGGGACTTTGTTTTTTTTGTTACTATAATAATACATAGACACAATCTTGAGCGCACACTCTCCTTATCCCTTGACACAATTTAATGAAACTTCAACACTGATCAGTAAACAACATAGTTGGCATGGCATTTAGGTTCTATTCAGCGACAAAAATGCAAGTTAATGGGACTTTTTTCTTGTTAACATACTATGTACATTACAGCCTTGCATATGCAATCTTGTGGTGCCTAATCTACCCAAACCTTGCACACAATTTAATGAAACTTCACACAAGTGATCAGTACCAACCCTAGTTGTGCATGTGCATGTTACATTCTTTTAAAAATATTCTTCATAGTTATGGGACTTGGTTTTTGGTTACTATACTGTATACATATGTCAATAATTATGCAGTCTGTGTGTGTCATATTCAGTGTACTGTGTCAGTGCATGCGGGGGGTTACATTCATCACCTTTAGTAATAGCTCTAGTTTTCACTACCATGTACAATTGAGCTACAACACTGTTTGCTGCTTAACTGTATCCGTTCTGCTTGCTTCATACAATCTGAGTGAGAAAAAAGAAATAACCATGTTTATTCTGTATGAACACCTCCAAAGGTACATTTATTAGGGGATAAGCAATCTCTGCTATATAAGCATTGGAATCTGTTTTTGTCCTCCATACACACTTTCTTAGAAGAAATATCTTACATGCTAACAGCTTAAAAAGTCTGTAGTCATTCTAATAAATGCACAGTTCCATTCTAATTAAGGGCAAGGAATATTTCTTGGAACTCATGAAGATCTTGGAAGATCAATCTTTGCCATGAAAAAAGCACTAGACTTGTAACTATGTAATTAAGAAACTTAAGTGATAGTCACCATGTCAAATCAGTGTGAAAGATTTAAATTTTGATTTTATTTTTTGAATGTTAATTGATTGCATGCCTTGTAATTGTAGGACATAGTTTACCTACTTAGTAGTAGAACATTGTATCCCATTAATGCAAAAAGGTACCATGTGCTGATAATCAAAGAAGGTTATTGTACCTTTTTGCATTAATTTGTTATTACTGGGAGAATGTGAACATGAAAGGAAGTTGTTGAAAGTTAAAAATATAGAGATATGTAAGGAAAAAGTCATAAAGTAGTATAACTGGCTCCAGCACGGTCATTTTGAATACTATAGATTGGGTAATGTTTATGGTGGTTTTATTTTCGCTATTGGCAAATAAAGTCACTCGCAAATTTCAACTCATGAATGATGTCAGATCAACATTACTTCTGGAATCACAAACAGTTACAGTCAAACCTCATTCACTCAAACCCAGATAATTCAAATGCCACCTTTTGCTTGAACTCACCATCAGGTCCCGGCAAAATCCCTGTATAAGGTATAATTTTCAATGGCTCGAACTACCGATAACTAAAAAAAAAATGCTGTTCCTGTGGAGTTTGAGTGAATGAAGTTTAACTGTATGTTTCACAAATTCTTTACACGGCAAATGAGGGTGGGCACCCAACAATGCAATCTCTAAATAAAGATGACACAAAGTATCCAATTTACAGTATTCACCCCTTGAAGCCAGTCTGGACAGCTCAGTTAAGCATAGTTGAAGACTGGATTGAAAGATTAAATCTTTCAAGTTTGAATCTCTGGTTGTTGGGAATGTTCTCAGTGATAATTTGACAGAAGACAATATGTCTGAGGTAATTATGTCTCCCACTCAGTAGTGTGAGATATATTGATAAAGTGCTGTCCATCTGTCTGTCTGTGACAATGTGTACGCACTTGTTACTCCACTGAAACCACAAGGCAGATTTACACCATACTTCACAAGTGATCATTGCCAAGCTTATAGATATCGTCGTCATGTTCCACGTAATTGTTTTTCAGTGGAGTTATGGCCCTTTAATAAAGTTTATTTATCGAATTCTATGATCTTTTGGCTACTTCTCTTACATAATTTGGCAGATTTCCACTCTTACAGGAGTCTAATCGTGCATATTGTCAGTATGTTTTGGTCCTTTGATTTCCAGTAGAGTTATGGCCCATGATTAGTTGTATTTTACCTTGACCAGGTAACTGCTTCTATAGCACCTGGAGGAATAACTGAATAACTTCAATCTTTATATCAGAGATTATTGCCAAGCTTAGTTACAAGCACAAATCATTGGCATATTCCGGTTCAGTGATTTTCAGCAGGGTTTTTTGGTCAAATTTCATGTTTTAGCAACTTTTTTTTGTCATCATTGGCCAGGTTTTCACCACACCTTTCAGGAGCTACAGTGCCAAGCCCCTGCTCAGTGATTTTCAGCAGCGTTAAGGCCCATGATGTCCTACTTTACAGTGTTTTCACTACCTGCTGGATACCTAAATTTCACGGAATCTCACAAGCAATAAGTGTGAAACACAGTTGTGCATAACATTGGCATGCTCCAGTTTAATGATTTTCAGCAGAATCATGACTCTTTGATTTGATGATTTTTACGATGTCTGCTATTTCTCCTATACCACTGGTTGGAACTCCACCAAACTTCAGAAAAGTGAGCAGTGCCAAGCCTGGTTGTCTATGTCGTTGGAATGTTATAGTTTAGTGCTTTTCACTGGAGTTATGGCCCTAAATGTGTGTCATTTTATGATGTCTGCGTGTTAAGTGGTGGTAGACATAATGTTTTCTGTGAAGAACAATGAATCTCTAGTTTGCTTTCGGTCACAGATTCATAGCAGAGAATAGAACTGTCAGTCCTGACAGACAATCTAGGAACACGGGTTATGTGACTACTTTTACATAGCTATATCATATTGTTTGAAGATGAAATAAAGAAATTCCTTTTAACTATCGTAAAACATCAAAATGTAGTATGTGTGAATAAAAGAGATAGACATTGAATGTGTCTCGATGGTACTTGATTGTTAGAGTGATTGAAACTCTTGCTGACTGTGACTGTTTCTAATGTTTTGAAATACTCTTGCAGGAGGAGGAGAGAAATGGTGATGTGAAGGACCAACACTGGCTTAAAGAAGACAAGCCTCATGTAGGACACACTCATGCAGCCTCGCACCACACAAAATCAGAAGAGGTACCTATAGAAAAAAATTTATCAAAATCATGGAAACAGCCATTTTAGTGCTTGTGACATCATTACACACTGCTGAATTATTTGTTCAGCAACTTTGTTACAATGCTTTCAAACAGATGTATTCTGTACATCTCTTCAGGTACAGTTTCTTCAGGTTAAGATGAAAAGTATGATTATTTCTATATCTTTCATATCAATTACAGAAATACAGTCTAAAAATATTATTAAGTACATCAAATCCACTATTTTTGTTTTACATTGCCATGGAAACAAAATGATTATCAAATATTCAGATGTTTGTAACTTGCTTAATGATATATGAAGAATTAACAGAAGAGGCATCAGAAGAGGCATCAGAAGTTCAAATTTCAATGATTAAGGCAACCAGGACATTCACATCCCGTGATTTTGATGTACTTCAGTGTCACCATTTGTTCATACGTGAAACCCTGTGTATTGTTTAGGACATCATCAGCTGCTGATTTTTGTTTACATTGAAGCATACCTGCAGCAAACTGTCAATTGATGGGAAGCTGAATTACCTTTAAACTAGTGTGATTCAGATTTGTTTTGGGTTTTTTTTTTATGAAATTTATCATTTATTTTTTTAGGTGCCAGGAAAACCTCATTCTGTGCCATCACGACCGCAAGAACGCCCTCAAGATCGACCACAGGAAAGAACACAAGAACCCTCACCAGGTAAGAGCTCTCAGTTATGTTTTATTGGCCATAAATGTTTGTATGTGTCAAAGGTATGTACTACGCTAATTGCCAATAATCCTGAAATTGTGGGTCCGCCCGCTTAGCTCAATAAGGAGAGTGCAGATCTATGGATCGCGGGGTCGCGAGATCGAGCCCTGGGCGAGGCATATTTTCTCAGTTACAATTTGATAAAAGACATTGTGTCTGAAATCATTCGTCATCCACCTCTGATTAATGTGAGGAAGTTGGCAGTTACATGTGGAGAACAGGTTTGCACTGGTACAGAATCCAGGAACACTGGTTAGGAAAAACGGCGTTAAACCCAAAACAACCAACCAACCTGGAAATGAAATATCTTCCAAAATATAGTCCCTTCATTTAAAAAAGAACTTTAATTTGGAGGGAGTTATAAATTTACTGAATTTGCTTGTTATTTATTTTTTAGCTCATCTGATTTTTGAAAAAAAAAAAATGATGAGTTATTGTCATCACTTGATCGGCGTCGGTGTTGCCTGGTTAAGTTTTATGTTAAGGTCAGCTTTTCTCCTTATCAAAGGTATTGCTTTGAAACTTGCAACACTTGTTCACCATCAATAGCTGACCCTGTACAGCAAGAGACATAACTCCATCATACTTTTTGCAGAATTATGGTCCCTTTTGGACTTAGAAAATCAGATTTCTTGGTTAAGTTTTATATTTAGGTAAACTTTTCTCCTAAACTATCAAAGCTATTGCTTTGAAACTTGCAACAGTTGTTCACCATCATAAGCTGACCCTGTATATTAAGAAACATAACTCTGTCCTGCTTTTTGCAAGAATTATTGCCCCTTTTGGACTTAGAAAATCAGATTTCTTGGTTAAGTTTTATGTTTAGGTCAGCTTTTCTCATAAACTATCAAAGCTGTTGTTTTAAAACTTGCAACACTTGTTCACCATCATAAGCTGACCCTGTACAGCAAGAAACATAACTCTGTCCTGCTTTTTGCAAGAATTATGACCCCTTTTGGACTTACTAGAAAATATCAGATTTATTGGTTAAGTTTTATGTTTAGGTAAACTTTTCTCCTAAACTATCAAAGCTATTGCTTTTAAACTTGCAACTGTTGTTCACCATCATAAGCTGACTCTGTACATCAAGAAACATAACTCCATCCTGCTTTTTGCAAGAATTATGGCCCTTTTTGGACTTGAGTAGGACAATTTTTCTATTATACAAAAAAATCAGATGAGCGTCAGCACCTGCAAGGCGGTGCTCTTGTTTCAAAAGTGTAGCCAGACCACCAGGCAACATTACATGGAACACAGAATGTCTCATACAGCATGACAATTTACAATTTGTTTATATGGAAAAGCATAATTATTTGTATATTCATGGTGGTATGTCTATACTGAAGCACGTTTGTGATGAGAATTTATTATTTTTACTATTAAGGAATTGGACCCTAATGACATTCATATTCTTGTTAAGGAATTGGCATCCTTCAGACATAAAGCAGCTGAGTGCGCACAAAAACTGGAAAATGCCAAAGTTGCATACAGATAATAATTTGTTAATTGTAACTATGCATCTACTATCTTAATACATAGTCTGTGTTGAATTAAAGTTGTGCAAACAGGGGCCTTTGTAGCTGAGTGGTTATGGTCGCTGACTTCATATCACTTGCCCCTCAACGACGTGGGTTCGAGCCTCACTCAAGGCGTTGAATTCTTCATGTGAAGAAACCATCCAGCTGGCTTACGGAAGGTTGGTGGTTCTACCCAGGTGCCCGCTCGTAATGAAATAGTTATAATGCATGGAGGGGCACCTAGGGTCTTCCTTAACCATCAAAGCTGAAAAGTCGCAATACGACCTAAATTGTGTCTGCGACGTTAAACCCAACAAAAAAAGAAAAGTTGTTAACGCAAGTGTTACTATATTATGATAATTTCAGAGAATGAAAAAGCATGAAGTAATAAGTGATAATGCAATCTTCTCTCATTTCAGCAACAGCAAGTATACAATTAGCCATAG
Organism: Mercenaria mercenaria; assembly: GCF_021730395.1. NCBI lineage: Eukaryota > Metazoa > Mollusca > Bivalvia > Venerida > Veneridae > Mercenaria > Mercenaria mercenaria. The sequence continues at coordinate 85,540,484 of NC_069364.1, read as the reverse complement.
ATGAATTACGAAAGGAAATGCATGATCTGAAACATAACACTGTATCAAAGACAGTTTTTAATGAACTTAAAGCTGAAAATGATCGTCTGAAACAAGAACTAGACTCTGTGAAATCTACATATTCTCGACGTATGCGAGATATAATGAGTGAAGTGGATGAGGAGAAAAAGATACGACTATCTACACAAGTGGAGATAGAACGAATACGTAAAATAGTTGCAGAGTCACATGTGTGATACAAGCCCGTTCTTGGGTTATATTCCGTACTTCCATCTGTGTATCATTTGTAAACATGTGTATAGTTCTAATGTGACACAGTCCAGTGTTTTAATCATGTATGTGTTTGTTTTCTTGAACTAACATCAGAAGTTTCTTTTTACATATAGTTAATTATAATACAGAAGCAAAATTGAACTTAATTACTGACCATAAAAATGTCAGATTCTATTGTTAATGTTACATTAACCCTTTGCCTGCTGGTGGCAGTAATTCTGCCTTTGCGACCAGTGCAGACCAAGATCAGCCTGCACATCCGTGCAGTCTGATCATGGTCTGCACTGTTCGCTATTCAGTTAGTAAATTTTCAGTAAACACCCCTTCGAATAATAAATGGTATTGCCCAAATTGAATAATGGACCAGTCCATTATAGAAATTTAGCAGGCTAAGGGTTAAGGATGAAAAAAGGTTAAAATTTGATTTTTGGAAAAACACAATACTGGTCGGTACTGTGCCGGTACTGTCAGATTTTCTTTCAGTTTAATTTACATTTTGTAAAGCTATAAAAGTACAATAGGGCAGTATGTTTGAAGACACTTTAAACAAATTTATGTTATTGATATACTGAAGCACAGATTTCTCAAGGTAAAAAATGGATGAGCAAATTTCTTGAGTATCCAAGGTTTTCTTTTTAGCAAGCTTAAAATAGAAGATATAAGAAGACTGGTCTGGGATAATAGGAGTTGCTTAAGTAAGCCAGAGGGCTTGGGCCATTAATGCTTTAGGGAGTGGTGTTTCTCTATCTACTTTTAAGGTAGTCAAATTATGATTTTTTTTTTTGGCAAACTGCATACTCGAAACATTTTAGCTTTCAGTCAAATGCTGATTTCAGTGAAATGTAGTAAAGTAACACATTTTATGTTAATGTGATTCTTTGTTTCTATGGGCATTCAGTTCACAATGAAAAATACTTTAGATGTGTTGAATTTCGAGTAACGAGTTCACTCCATAACGGGAAAAAGAAGAATTTCAAAATATGTTTTTATTTTTCACCCTGCTTGCAGCAGATGGAGCTAACAAAAAGTAATACTAAATATCAGACACAGTTTTCATTAAAATGTAAAACCAAAACATCTGGAACTGTCATAAGAACATTGAACGACTCTGGCTAAATGTTGAGAGAACTGTATGAAATATCAATTATTGATGAAGAAGTCTTCTTCACACTTAACAAGCATAATGGCTTTTGATGAATTTATCAGAGTGGTCTGTGATTTCACAAGAAAACACCAGTTATGATTATGTTATTTGGGTGAACTTTCTGTATTGTATGAATTATACTTTTTTATCCATTCAAAATACTAACGTTTGCAAGCAGTAGTAACAGCATCCTTATTGAATTGAAAATATCTGGAAACACTTTTTCAGTTAGAATGTTAACTGTGAAAATATATAATAATGTATCAAATCTGCTTTAGTCAGGGAAATGATTATTAGAATTTGATGACTGGCAAAAGAAAACGCTGGCCTTATTTCAGTCTTGTGATATTAGAACACGTATAGATTTAAAGTATTACATATTCACTTGTTTTGTACATTTTAAGTGAACATTGTAGATGTACATATGGTAGAAATTAAATCGGCTGATTTTTATTAGTGTAGACTGCTCTAGTTTAGTTATATTTACTGTAGAAATTCTGTTTATAGATTAATTTAAACAGAAAAATGCTGTTACGGTATAAACAGTGAGAAAATATCTGTACTCTGCAGGTAGGATAAAATATTTCTTATATAATTATTATCTTTTTATTGGACATGAGTGGCATTAAAAATACAGATAAAACAGACATTTACAAAATGTAAATAAAAATAGAGAACATATAAAAACAGTGTGATGTGTTTCAGGTTATAAGAAATTTGAAAAAATTGAAGTTTTTAGCTTCTATCTGTAGGTTCCTTTTTATGAGTCCCATGGCCAAGTGGTTAAGGTTGCTGACTTCGAGTTTAAGCCTTATTTGTGGTGTAGACTTATTTCATGTGAGGAAGACATCCATCAGACTTATGGAAGGTTGCTGGTTTTACTTAAGTGCTCTTCAGTGATGAAATAATGCCTGGAGAGGCACTTTGGGATCTTCCTCCACCATATACCCTATAATTATACTGATGTGATGTTAAACCTAACAAAAGAAAAAGGTTAATTATGTCTCCCACACCACTGTGGTGGGAGACATATTGATTTACTCCTGTCTGTGTGTGTGTGTGTGTGTGTGTCCGTCAGTCCGTCTGTCACAAATCTTGTCTGTGCTCTAAAGTCGAACAGTTCTCATCTGATCTTCACTAAACTTGAACAAAATATGTTTGCCAATAAGTCCTTGGCCAAGTTCGATAACTAGTCCGGGCACTTAGGAATTATGGCCCTTGAATTACCGAAAATATTGATGCCAGTGATACAGGTCTTGGTGCATATTTACTCCAAAATTTCCTCCAAAACTATCAAAGGTATATGTTCTGTGAGTAAACAGTATATAAAGACTTACTATTCAGATGATTAGGTAGTTTACCGGTAGTTGTTGGAGACATGCGCTTTTCTCAAAAGCAGGTCTAGTTTATCCCCAAGTTTCTCAAGTTAATTCAACAAATTCTCAGTTTATATACATACAAAACATTAGACAACTACCCTACCCCCTACCCCATCACATGTTCTCTACCCATTGACAGTCATAACTAACCTGTTGGAACATGGGACATTTTGTAAGTATTAATTTCTTCTTGCCATTTATTCTGGCGTATACATAAATGTGTACAGTAAATCCCAATATATTATGGTTGTGTTTGATTTATACTTGTTTAATAAGAGATATATTTATTTTGACAAAAATTGAGAAAACTATTTACATTGCTGCTTTTTAAAGTAAAAATCTGCTTTCTGATATATTAGAATTAAGTGATACTGTATACCTCTGAATTAATTGTGTTTTGCAGGGGTGTTTATTAAGGGGCCCAGTTTCAAAAGAAAAAGTTAATTTCAGAATGAATATAGCTAGGGATTAAACTTTCAGTGTATAAATTTTTAACGTTTTATACCAAAATGGAATAGCACTTTAATTTACTTGTAATATTGAAAAAAATATACATATTTGTAACACTTTTTGGTAAAAAAGGAGAGGGAGGGTATTGCATCTATATGGGGGTATACAGAATATAAAAGTCTGCTTTTTGAAGCCAGAACTTCAAAATCTGCTTAATGTAAAAGTCTGCTTTCTGCAATTATCAATTATATCGTGTTTAGCTTGTATATGACAAAAATGTATAAAGTTTGTTAAGCAGAATTATAATATGCTCTTCTGTTAAAGCACTCTTACGCTACAATGACGTCACGTTAAAGTGCGGTGACGTCAATGTTTTTGTTGCGACCAAGAAAGAGCGCAACTAAATTTTATCTACTGTTGTAGATTAAGGGCATATTAGAATCCAAATAATTTATAGCAAAACCGTGTTTTAACACTATTTATACACTCGGGCGGTAATACGTCGTACAAATAATTTCACTCTGGCTGCGCTCTCGTGAAATTATTGAGCCCGATGTTTAACCGCCCATCATGCATAAATAGTGTTAAAGCACTCTTTTGCTATAAATTATTTCTTAAATATGTAATGTTAAGTTATTCCTTTCAAAGTGCAGTTGCTTTTCCTTGAATTTTTGTAAAGGAGTTGGAAGGAAAGAGATCTTTTGGAAAAGTCAGATTCTTCCTCAAAACTATTTCTGTTTGTATGCTTATGGTGAGTTATTTAATTGTATTTATAATTGCTGTGAATATATTTAATCATGGGCATGAAATTTTATGATTTGGCTAAGGGGCTATTTCATGAAGAAATAAATTCATGGATTTCAACTTTAAAAAGATAAAATGGATTAGAATTTTTTACGTTAAAATCATAATATTAAATTTATTGGATTGATGGCACCACAGAATTAGTGGCATGTGAACATTAAAGATTGACCAGTATTTTCAAGACATGTTTGGAGATGGAGTTACCTCTGAGACACTGGTTTAAATTTTAATGCATTTTTTTGGTATAATGGAAAAAAGACATCAGTATGAATTATCAAAGAAAAATCTTATTTTGATTTTAAACCTGTGAAATATTATGCAGACTGTCAGTTTTAATGACAGGAATTATTTCACAAATTCATGAATGTTCTTGTTTGAGTATGATTTACAAATTTGTATAATGTTTCGGAGGTTTAACCAGTTCTTAGTTTTAGTTTGAGAGATGATCATTTGAAAATAATTACATTATGATTATGCTTTTTGTCAAAAATTCACAGTCGCTTATGTTTTTTTTTTTTTTTTTTTTTATTAAAAATAATTATCTTCTTTTTCTTCAGAAGTGTGAAAGTGGTTTATTTTATGTACAATGTATTAAAGCTATGCTTGTTTCATACATGAGCTTTCATATGAACAGACTGGACCAAGATTCTACATTCCAAGCAAAGCGCTTTCATTGTTAGCCTAGGCACATGTTGGTCTGTGACTTAGGTAGTGAGAATATTTAGGGCAGAAAAAAATGTTTAGGATATTTCATACAGTAAACAAAATGTTGTATTCAGATGAAGAATATAGATCCAGGAGGACATTTTGGGAACTTCAGATATCAGTTTGTGTGATACTGTTAGCATTAACCTTTAGCCTGCTGGCGGCAAGTGATTCTGCCTTTGCGACCAGTGCAGACAAAGATCAGCCTGCACATCATGGTCTGCACTGTTCGCTATTCAGTCAGTAAATTTTCAGTGAACCCCCCTTCGAATAATAAATGGTATTGTCCAAATTGAATGATGGACCAGTCCATTTTTAGAAATTTAGCAGGCTAAGGGTTAAATTGTAGGGATTTCTTGAAGGTATTCTAGTATGTATGAATCTCATTCTGTCTGTGATTAAAAGTTGCTCATGTTTTCATTGATGTGGCATGATCTGTAACGTTTTTCTGTAGTACTGAATTTTCTTAATTTTCAGATTTAATCCAAAATGAACAGGGTTGAATATTTTATGTCATATATCATTTTGCATATTAAAGACACAATCGTTTTTCAGGCTTGATTAACTTTATTTTTTTTTGCATTTGTGTTGTCAACTGTATAAGTTTACACATTTAAAGAAAGGAAGTAATATTCTGGCTGTGTTTTATCTTAGACATAAAGCTGTTCAACTGTCTCACTATCAAAACTTTATCTTCATCAAAAATATTTTAAATTGTATCCATGCAAGAAAAGGATGTTTATATGTGTTGCAGCCTTAAGATCCTGTATTTTAAATGGTAGTAAGTGAATCTGTGTGTTTACAGATGTGTGAACATTACATGAGGAAACCATGTGAATTTAGCAATAAATTTGTTTCATTTATGAATAAGTATCTTTAAATAACAGAAATGATTAGTGAAATTGAATCTTGACAGTAAGGCAATATGTCATAGAAAATCTGGTGTAATTGTTCTGTATTTTAAGTTTTGAACATAAGACCGAAGTTCTTCATACTGAAGAATTGGGTAAAAATCGATTCTGTTATCTTTCCTTGTTTATCGAGATCAATGCTATACATTGTTGTCTCCTTTAGATCGTCTAGCTAAATATCAATCACTATCAAGATACTTTTAGCGAGTGTTGCAAACCGTTATGGTTCGGCTATCTCCGTTTATCATATCACGGGAGGTGCCGATCATAAATAACTAGGATCTTAGAGATCTACTGTAAACGTAGGAGGGGGGAATTTATTTTACACCAATTTTAAGTACCGGTAAAACAGCAACAACAAATAGAGTCATCTTTATATTTACAAGGTTACATACAATGTAACAGCTTGGTTTAATTCTGTTTTTCATTAATGTAAAATACAGAATGGGTCACCTGAAATTTACTACTAACATTATTGACTAATGCTGAAAGTATGTGTGAAGACCTTTGTGGTCAAGTTGTTAAGGTCAGGGACCTCCAGTTGCTTGCCCTTCACCCTAGTGTGTTTGAAAACATACATCAGGTGTAAAATTCTTTCATGTTGGGAAGGAATGCAGTTGGCTTGCAGCAACTCAGTGGTTTCATCCAGGTGTCCGCCAATGTCGAAAATAATATTTGGCTGGGCACCTGGGGTTTCACTCCACCATGAGGCTGGAAAATTGCCTTATTTTGTGACAAAAACCTAACAAAAAAGCAAATTAAATTTTGCCTAACGCTTGTATGACATTATTAAACTTATTAAGCTTAAATTTGTCCAGTCTCTTTGATAAGGATATGTGGCATTTTACACACTGCTTAGTAATATATGATAGCAAAATCAGAATTCATGCACTAACAGTTTTAGTCTTGCCGCCATTACATGACTTTGTGCATTTTTAAAGATTATATACCCTTTTCTCTCTTTGTTACTGAATTCTTGTTTTGATATTTGTAAATGTTTTTCATTATGTATATGCATTCCACTTATATTATTCAATGTGTACATATTCTATAATGGATACCAATAAATAATGCAAATACATTTTTGTACTTTTATTCTTTTAAGATAATTAAAACAGTAAATAAAATTTCTCCCATGTTACAGCAGGTAACATGATGTACTTTCAAACCTACATCTGAATACTATGCTTCCAGCTCAGGATGTCATGTTAGGAATCTACCAGTTGAAAGGTCATATACCCTACCTTTTAGGGAGATGAAAATAGTTACATCATGTGGGATACTATGATACCAAATCCTGTTTACAACACATCGTACCCATCTGCATGGTACATTTCACATTATTATAGAAATTTTAAGTTTTATTTATCAGTGAATAAGCTCACACTGTTATCTGTGTCAATGATTCAATCAGAAAAAATACAGTTCTTGCAACCTAATCGGTGTGGTGTTAATTTATTTTCTCAGTTGTCTCCCTTAGACATTAATCTAAAAAATGGGAACAATTCCATTCGCCTTCTTTGACCCTGTACACCAATTTGCACTCATTTTATTCAGGCAATTGCGCATCAATTCTGTACACGTGACTAGCGAAACAGCTATGTGTACCAGTCATGCGTTCGAGATAGCCCTATGTGGTAAATTGGTACATACAAAGAGCTATAAAAATAAATGTAGTTTTTAGCTCGACTTTTCGAAGAAAATGTAGAGCTATTGCACTCGCCCCAGCGTCGGCGTCGTCATTAGTTAAAGTTTTTTATAAAGTCAAATATCTCTGTTACTATCAAAGCTATTGACTTGAAACTTAAAATAGTTATTTATTATCAAAGTCTACACCAGGAGAAACAATCCCCATAACACTGATTTGAATTTTGACAGAATTATGCCCCTTTTTAACTTAGAATTTTTGGTTAAAGTTTTTGATAAAGTCAAATATCTCTGTTACTATCAAAGCTATTGACTTGAAACTTAAAATAGTTATTTACTATCAAAGTCTACACCAGGAGAAACAATGCCCATAACTCTGGTTTGAATTTTGACAGAATTATGCCCCTTTTTAACTTAGAATTTTTGGTTAAAGTTTTTGATAGTCAAATATCTCTGTTACTATCAAAGCTATTGACTTGAAACTTAAAATACTTATTTACTATCAAAGTCTACACCAGGAGAAACAATCCCCATAACACTGAATTGAATTTTGACAGAGTTATGCCCCTTTTTAACTTAGAAATTTTGTTAAAATTTTTGATAAAGTCAAATATCTCTGTTACTATTAAAGATTTTGACTTGAAACTCATAATAGTTATTAACTATCAAAATCTACACCAGGAGACACAATTCCTATAACCCTGGTTTGAATTTGACAAAATTATGCCCCTTTTTAACTTAGAATTTTTAGTTAAAGTTTTTGATAAAGTCAAATATCTGTTACTATCAAAGCTTTTGACTCGAAACTTAAAATACTTATTTACCATCAAAGTATACACCAGGAGAAACAATCCCCATATCTCTGATTTGAATTTTGACAGAGTTATGCCCCTTTTAACTTAGATTTCTTTTGTTAAAATTTTGGATAAAGTCAAATATCTCTGTTACTATTAAAGCTTTTGACCTGAAACTCAAAATAGTTATTTACTATCAAAGTCTACACCAGGAGACACAATTCTCATAACTATAATTTGAATTTTAACAGAGTTATGCCCCTTTTTAACTTGGATTTTTTTTTACTGGCAAAGCTCAAATTCAGAGTCAAGCACTGAGAAAAGTCGAGCGCGCTGTCTTACGGACAGCTCTTGTTACTTCTGTGGCATATACAATCTTTCCGACAGGAAAATAACCACCTGAGGCAAGAGTTTAGTTATTTGCAATTACTGGTCAAATTATAAAATACTGAAATAAAAATAATTACATTTGGGAAAATACTTTTCATCTTTTTATCATGTGTTCCTTTGAAATGCCTATAGCTTGGATAGGATGTAACCTTATAATACATGTATAGTTACCGAACAAGATTCCAGGGTCATTACAAATAATGTGAGCTATCTCGTCTGTGGTATCTGTGAATAAAATTATTGTCGTTTAGATGCGTATTAAGTGCCCTCTTGATATAATTCCTTCACGTCTGTACTCCCAAACAATGATTTTATTCAACGACAAATCACTGAGATATATAAGTCTTAAACATAATATAGGATCCGTCTTGTACATAAAGAATTTGTCTCCATTACTGAAAAATGATTTTATACATTATCATGATGCACAACATAAATATGTTCATCAAGGTCTTGGATTCCAAAATACAAAACTCCAGATTGAAACAAAAAAAACATGCGTATGTATACATAATTTATGATATTATTTACAAATAAATAAATATGCTTGTTTTTCTATGCTGAAGTGTTCACCAGTCCAATAAACTGTCGCATGTATGGAAAATTACATTACAGCAAAACATCACTTGAAAAGTTGCAAATAAAACTTAAAAGTGAGCAACGGAAATTGAAAAAAGCTGCAGACAGAAAAAATGAGATCAATATACTTTGTAGACAAGTACAAGCTATTTTGGCAATGCAACCAGTTTGTCATATACACAAAACATCCCTGAGCACTCTACTACCACACAGTTCATTTCCTTAAGTAATCCAATTACTTACGTACAATTACCACTAGACGTTCTTACTTAATCACATATTGTTAAAGACGTTCTGTACTGATTACATTGGTGTTTAGTGTGTCTTTTTATCCCTCGGCAGACGAACAAACCTAGTAAAAATTTGTTCACTGACGCATTTCCGTGACAACTTGTACTTCGTCTTTTTCATTAATTTGTCAAATGTGAAGTACATCCTCATGTTTGGCACAAGCAACTTAACATTACACTTTCAGTTAAATGTAGCACCGTATAACCTCTGACAACAAACGGCCAACCTGACCTGTATAACCACTCAAAACAACACATGTACATGTATTTCAAACTTCCTGCTAATGTCACTATAGATGTTGCACTGTTTAACCAAGCAGAGTTGAATGGTAGATTCAATTTCTGCATGTTCCGGTGAAAGACTTGCTGTCCATTGCACGATCGGTATTACCTCTGTTAACAATACCTTTAAAGAAGAAGTATCCCACTACAAAGGCGAGTTTTTTCTTCCTAATCTGATATGTTCTGTTTCTGACTGACCAACTCTCCTAGTGATGTTGCTCTCAATCTTTCATTGTTTGGTCAAATGGAATGAAAATGGGAGCATCTTTAAATTCAATCCTGAACGTTCCAGCGGACTATCTACCAGTAGTTAATACTTATTGTACGGAACACAACGGCAATTTGATAGCCTGTCAGGAAGTAGCAATGCTGTATCTCCTCATCTGACCCCTGTCTTGTTCTTTAACAGCTGCCAACATGGGATTTTGTAGTAGCCCAGAACTTCTTTTTTGCTTTAAGCGATTTGCCTGCGGAGAGAGACCTTCTCTCTTCAATCTTTGGTCAGTTGATGTTACTTCCTCGTCTGAGTCAGCGTTGTCATCTGATAATTCTGTAAAAGCAGTTAAATAATAAACAATTGGTTAAGCATCAACATGTATAATGTATATTCATTTCTCATAGCCAGTGGAAAGGTATCATTCCGTTTATATAAAAGAATATTGTAGAGCATTAGATAGTTGTTGAACATTCTTTCAAGCAACATCATACGGGATTGCGTTTTCACATAATGAGTATTTTTTTAACCAAACTGACTGTTGCAAATAGAACATAAAGATCTTTATATGCCAACGTAGCATTGGCAATAAAAAGAAACACATTTAAGCTGGCAGTTTCATTAAAAGCCCCATGTGCTTATGGCATTAATTGAATCTTGCAAGTATATTTCCGGTCATTACCTAGCTTTCATTAAAAGATTATTGTTATTTTGATAAAAAGAGATACTGGAAGAAAGAACTGTGCGTTTAAATGCCTTTAATACATACGTATTACAGGTATCGGATGTGCTGGTGTTGATTTAAAATTACTTCTTATCTCTGGCTCACTGCCACCGGAATACAATCCCATAATTCCTAAATGAGGGGAAGTAACTCTGGCAACCAGTTTCTCTAACTCTATAGAGTTATCTGTGCATGGGTACTCGTGAACTCCATGCAGAACTAACAACATCTGTTGTACAGCAGGCGATACTGGCCCAGATTGTGATGACTCTTGCAAAGCTTCTGCAAATAACAAATGATATTAATTAGGTAATAATAAATACAAAAAAGCTCCATCTTGGGGCGAAATTTCTTATGCACAAAATTTGTGAATTTTCCCTGCAAGGACAAAACCCTATCCCAGAACTTCATAGGTATATGAACAGGTCCATTGAAATATGTACTTGCATATGCAACTTCAACTATCAAGTACAGAGTATAAAAAGGTAAAGATATACCAGTCCAATAAAACAACTCTTTCGTGCAAATATCTGTCTACAAGATAAACAAATGTTCTAACTTGACCATATCTTTCAGTTAACCTATCTATACCATTTAAAAAACAAAAATTCTCATTCTTCCAGGCATATCCTGGTTTCATTTGATTCCTCTTGTATGTTTTCCTTAATCATCGAGAGATGCATGGTATCTGGATTCATTATTACTATTAACTGATAATTTTCATACAAGCCTTTTTTAAATTGATCGTTTTGCATTTAATTTCAATACATGAATTTTATTCTTCTAAAACTATTTAATATTTATATTATACCACGAGGTTGTAATGTCATGTGAATAATCTTTAATCTAAGCTGTTTAAATGTTGATCCGTCTACACATATAAGCTGCACATGAAATCTACATCATAAAAAAAATTGAAAACCAAAATTATGCAAATATTTACCTTTAACAGGTAATTTGAGGAGCACGGTGTTTCTAAACTCCAGTAAGGCCACCTCTCTTATTGCTAACGTTTTCGCCTGAAAAGGAAATTAAATTATTAACAGTTATACATTTTTTTCACAACTCATTCTCGAATTAAAACAATGCTTCTGCTATTTAATTGTTTAAAATCTACATGCATGCCATTGATTACCTCCTTTTATCTTTTATAGGAAATATTAGATTTGTATCGAGATATATGCACGAGTTTTCAAGCAGAAATACTGCGCGACTTTATTAATTTATCTTTGCTAGAATTAACGTCACACCAACACAGTTATGGGTTATATGGCGATTTTCCAGCTTTTAATGGAGGAACACCCCAGGTGCCCCTCCGTTTATTATTTTATCACGGACGGGCACCTGAGTAGAACCACCAACCTTTAAAATCGGACAATGAGGCCCCTCTGCGCGAGTTTAGGAGCTTGGTATTATTCAGCAAAATAACGAATGCATATTTCTCGTGGAAAATCTAAACAAGAGGACCAAGATGGCCCTAGATCGCTCACCTGAGAAACACACCAGAACAGTGTAAACATGTTTCACTTAGGGATTTCAATGAAACAAATATTCTGGCCAATTTTCATTAGAATTGGACCGAAAATGTGGTCTCTTGAGTTTAAACAAGTATTTTATTTGATATGACCTAGTGACCTAGTTTTTGACCCCAGATGACCCATATTCGAATTTGACCTATATTTCATCAAGGCAATCATTCTGACCAAATTTTATGAAGATCAATTGAAAAATACAGCTTCTATCGCATACACAGGGTTTTTCTTTGAGTTGACCTAGTGACCTATCTTTTGTCCCCAGATAACCCATATTCAAACCTGACTTAGATATCATCAAAGCAATCACACTGACCAAATTTCACGAAGATCAATTGGAAAATACAGCCTATATCGCATACACAAGGTTTTTCTTTGATTTGACCCAGTGACCTAGTTTTTGACCCCAGATGACCGATCATCTACCTTGACCTAGACTTCATCAATGCAATCATTCTGACCAAGTTTCATGAAGATCAATTGAAAAATACAGCCTCTATCACATACACAAGGTTTTTCTTTGATTTGACCTAGAGACCTAGATTTTGTCCCCAGATGACCCATATTCCAACCTGTCCTAGATTTTATCAAGGCAATCATTCTGACTATAATTCATAGAGATCAATTGAAAAATACAGCCTCTATCGCATACACAAGGTCTTTCTTTGATTTAACCTAGTGACCTAGTTTTTGACTCCACATAACCCATTTTTAAGCTCCTTTTAGATTTTATCAAGGTAATCATTCTGACTAAAATTCATGAAGATCAATTGAAAAATAAAGCCTCTATCGCATACACAAGGTTTTTCCTTGATTTGACCTAGTGACCTAGTTTTTGACCCAAGATAACTTATTTTTATAAACTTTTCCTAGATTTTATCAAGATTATCATTCTGACAAAAATTCATGAAGATCAATTGAAAAATACAGCCTCTATCGCATACACAAGGTTTTTCTTTGATTTGACCTAGTGACCTAGTTTTTGATCCCAGATAACCCATTTTCGAACTCGGCCTAGATTTTATCAAGGTTATTATTCTGACCAAATATCATGAAGATCAGTTGAAAAATGCAGCCTCTATCGCATACACAAGCTAAATGTTGACGGACGACAGACGCCGGACACCGAGCGATCAGAAAAACTCACCTGAGCATTGTTCAGGTGAGTTAAAAAAATTACATACACATACTACACTTATAATTTGATATATAAATGATATAAATTTGTATATTAGCTTGAGTAGAATTTAAAACATCGTAGTTAAGAGTTTTTAAGGCAAGAATCGACACTCATGAAACTGACGTCACAATGACATTACCCATCCGATATTAAATTTGAACGCCAATATGGAAAAAATATTGACGTTTCAAGTTCCACTGCATCTTAATTAAGTATGTAAAATCTAGCTTCAACATATGCACAAACATTGCGGAAAGTTCACGGACACTTTGATGGTAATTTATAAAAGTTATGATCTGGGCAAAATAAGATCATATTCTTCGAGTTTGATGCTTCGGTCAGATTAAAGGCAAAACCGCGCCGTAAAAATACGACCATGTCTCCAAGCTCCTATAGTTTTTAACGTGTACTGGGTGATATCAAGGCGTCAAATGGAAAGTCTATCTTACTGTCTTTAAACTGAACATGGGTTAATATTCTGATAACTGTAGGTTGGATACCTACTTTCACAGGATACAAGAGTGCTTGCAACACTGGCAAGATTTCTTTGTAGAAAAAATTCCACTGTTCTCCCAACTTTGTTAACAGCGTTTGTCCTAAAATAAAACAAACTAGAATATATCCTTTGCAGAGATGGATATACATAGAAAACTACACTTGTTTTTGTCTTGAATAATTGAAATGAAACTCGAAACAAAAGAAGTGTTCGCAGGTGTACAGCGCGTATGTACGCACAATTGAAAACTAAAAGTTAAAAGTTATTTGTTGGAAAAAAGAGTTTGTTATACTGCATACCTCACTGCACACCGTGGGTACTTACATCTGATATGAGTATATAATAATACTGTTTGTATGTTTTCTTTACTTATTTTTTGCCAGTTCTTGTTTATTTTAAACTCATGTAACATGCATTTACAAGGTTTACTGGCTTAAAGGCAGATACGCCCGGGACTTGACCGACCATTTCCTCATACTGTCCATTACAATGACACATTGGAACAATCTTGTCAATTTGTTTGCTTTTGAAATTGATTCAGTTACCAGTAACTAAGGTAATTTCTTTGATAATTACACTGAAATACCGAATATCATAAGTTAATACAAGAAGATCGAGCATTGGTTGAAATATATACCTGTTTCATGCTTGATCTTTTCTCTCAATATAACCATCCCCTTTTTTAAAAGTTTGTCCTGAAAAATGTTACAGTACACTGTAAATATAAAAATTTAATATTCAAAGCAATGCCAAATATTGTATCTACTGGAGGGTAGAACGATCGGATCGGAAACAAGCAAAAAGACTGAAGCGTTTGAGTACCATTGAGGTTTTCACCCTGCTTTCTGCACAGCAAGCAATTGGCAAGCCGAGAACCAAGACTTCAAAGTCATGGCTCACAATGGAATTTAATAGGAACAATAATTGCAATAACAGAAAATATTTAACTATGTTGGTATGTAACATGTGACCAAGTTCGTTAGAATGTAAGTTTGACTACGTTAAATTAACCTTTAGCCTGCTGGTGGCACGTGCTTTTACCTTTGCGACCAGGGCAGACCAAGATCAGCTTGCACATCTGTCAGTCAGTCAGTAGATTTTCAGTGAACATCCCTTTGAATAATAGGTGGTGCTGCCCAAATTGAATGATGGATCAGTCCATTATAGAAATTTAGCAGGGTAAAGGTTTAAGGTTAAAGATATCCAATGCCCACCTAAGGAATTTCGATTTCTATATCAAGTCACCAAAAGTTCAGTTTAAATCTAATTCAGGTTGGATCTGAATATAGGAAAGACGGTTGAAAGTTATCTAAATCAAAACCAAGATTTCTGTCACAAATTCGTATTATTATTACTGTTTTGATTAAATTGGCCTATGATTTTTTTTCGTCTGAATTTGTCATTTCCCTCGTCTTTGAAGTGAATGTCGATTCTGTTCAAATTTCTTTGTCTTTCAGTCTGACGTAATAAACGTGCCGCTGAAAGCTAACCTTATTACGGGGTAGAGTGCCTAAAAATTGACAATGATTTCTCCCATGAATTCTTTGATTTACAGTATTGCCATGGGATTTTATTTCTGTTTCCCCGATCCTCTCTATTGTTCAGTGTTCTCCGGGGAAAGTTTTTAGTATGTACAATTTCTCTCATGACAAACAGCTTATTCTTAATATGGTGCTTCGGATTAAAACTTTGTCTTTGTAATGAGAATTTAGTCTCCAGGAACCATTACGACTCACCTTATAGTAGTTGAACATCAAAGGACCCGCTTCAGTCGTCATTAGGTTCCTGAAATTATAAACCGCAATGACAGGTGAGTACTCCGAACATACCAAATGCAGAGGTTTGCATTCAAAGTATCGAAAACATCTTATCATGTGTACCTGAAGTCACTCCTTTATACACCTACTAATGCTAAAAAGAATGGCCCGTTAAGGAAGGACAAAGCAAAAGATTAATCCTAAGCAGTTTTTCACGACGATTTGACAGAAGACAATTTTTTCTGTCGATATATATCTTTGGGAGACAGGAGACATATATCAAACATCGAAAAGTTAAATTTCGAGCTGGGGTTGAATTTCGAGCCAGCTCGCAGATCGATATTCAACTTTTTGAAAATCTGAATTTCGATCTTCGAGCTGGCTCGAAATTCAACCCCAGCTCGAAATTGAACTTCTTGAAAATCTGAATATCGATCTTCGAGCTGGCTCGAAATTCAACCCCAGCTCGAAATTCAACTTTTTGAAAATCTGAATTTCGATCTTCGAGCTGGCTCGAAAATTCAGCCCAAGCTCGAAATTCAACAATTTGAAAATCTGAATATCGATCTAGAGCTGGCTCGAAATTCAACCACAGCTCGAAATTCAACTTTTTCAAAATGTGAATATCGATCTTCGAGCTGGCTCGAAATTCAACCCGAGCTCGAAATTCAACTTTTTCAAAATGTGAATATCGATGTTCGAGCTGACTCGAAATTCAACATCAGCTCGAAATTCAACCCGAAATTCAGATTTTCAAAAGGTTGAATTTCGAGCTGGGGTTGAATTTCGAGCCAGCTCGAAGATCGATATTCGGATTTTCAAAAAGTTGAATATCGATCTTCGAGCTGGCTCGATATTCAACCCCAGCTCGAAATTCAACTTTTTGAAAATCTGAATTTCGATCTTCGAGCTGGCTCGAAATTCAGCCCCAGCTCGAAATTCAACTTTTTGAAAATATGAATATCGATCTTCGAGCTGGCTAGAAATTCAATCCCAGCTCGAAATTCAACATTTTGTAAATCTGAATTTCGATCTTCGAGCTGGCTCGAAATTCAATCCCAGCTCGAAATTCAACTTTTTGAAAATCTGAATATCGAGCTGAATTTCGAGCTGGGGTTGAATTTCGAGCCAGCTTGAAGATCGATATTCACATTTTGAAAAAGTTGAATTTCGAGTTGGGGTTGAATTTCCAGCCAGCTCGAAGATCGATATTCAGATTTTCAAAACGTTGAATTTCGAACTGGGGTTGAATTTCGAGCCAGCTCGAAGATCGATATTCAAATTTTTGAAAATCTGAATTTCGATCTTCGAGCTGGCTCGAAATTCAACTCCAGCTCGAAATTCAACTTTTTGAAAATTTGAATATCGATCTTCGAGCTGGCTCGAAATTCAGCCCCAGTTCGAAATACAACTTTTTGAAAATCTGAATATCGATCTTCCAGCTGGCTCGAAATTCAGCCCCAGCTCGAAATTTAACTTTTTGAAAATCTGAATATCGATCTTCGAGCTGGCTCGAAATTCAACCCCAGCTCGAAATTCAACTTTTTGAAAATCTGAATTTCGATCTTCGAGCTGGCTCGAAATTCAACCCCAGCTCGAAATTCAACTCGATATTCAGATTTTCAAAATGTTGAATTTCGAGCTGGGGTTGAATTTCGAGCCAGCTCGCAGATCGATATTCAACTTTTTGAAAATCTGAATTTCGATCTTCGAGCTGGCTTGGAATTCAACCCCAGCTCGAAATTCAACTTTTTGAAAATCTGAATATCGATATTCGGATTTTCAAAAAGTTGAATATCGATCTTCGAGCTGGCTCGATATTCAACCCCAACTCGAAATTCAACTTTTTGAAAATCTGAATTTCGATCTTCGAGCTGGCTCGAAATTCCGCCCCAGGTCGAAATTCAACTTTCTGAAAATGTGAATATCGATCTTCGAGCTGGCTCGAAATTCAATCCCAGCTCGAAATTCAACTTTTTGTAAATCTGAATTTCGATCTTCGAGCTGGCTCGAAATTCAATCCTAGCTCGAAATTCAACTTTTTGAAAATCTGAATATCGAGTTGAATTTCGAGCTGGGGTTGAATTTCGAGCCAGCTCGAAGATCGATATTCACATTTTGAAAAAGTTGAATTTCGAGTTGGGGTTGAATTTCGAGCCAGCTCGAAGATCGATATTCAGATTTTCAAAAAGTTGAATTTCGAGCTGGGGTTGAATTTCGAGCCAGCTCGAAGATCGACATTCAACTTTTTGAAAATCTGAACTCCAGCTCAAAATTCTACTCGAAATTCAGATTTTCAAAAGGTTGAATTTCGAGCTGGGGTTGAATTTCGAGCCAGCTCGAAGATCAATATTCGAGCTGGGGTTGAATTTCGAGCCAGCTCGAAGATCGATATTCAGATTTTCAAAAAGTTGAATTTCGAGCTGGGCTGAATTTCGAGCCAGCTCGAAGATCGATATTCAGATTTTCAAAAGTTGAATTCGAGCTTGGTGAATTCGGCCACACGAGATCGATATTCAGATTTTCAAAAAGTTGAATTTCGAGCTGGGGCTGAATTTCGAGCCAGCTCGAAGATCGATATTCAGATTTTCAAAAAGTTGAATTTCGAGCTTGGGCTGAATTTCGAGCCAGCACGAAGATCGATATTCAGATTTTCAAAAAGTTGAATTTCGAGCTGGGGCTGAATTTCGGGCCAGCTCAAAGATCGAAATTCAGATTTTCAAAAAGTTAAATTTCGAGCTGGGGTTGAATTTCGAGCCAGCTCGCAGATCGATATTCTTTATCGATACCGTATTGATATGTAAATTTAATTTAGAAAGCTAATAGCATAGTTAACATTTTTCAACACAGATATTGTAGCGTCCTGACATTGTGAAGCAATGCACGTGATGTTGCTCAGATAAACTTGATAAAAAAACTCCATTAAAATACATGTAATAAAATGTTAACATGTAAGAGAACATTATATTTTACATTTTTACTTAAATAGTGCTCGGTGAAATATATTTCGATCTTACACTAAAACAAACAAATATCCTCTGTTAATCAGTTAAATTGCCGGACATTTTTACAAGTTCGGATTAAACTATAGACTTTAAGTATATTTAAATTTCCCGATATTTTGAAAAATATTGCAATGCCATTGGACAAAAAATAATTTCAAACACTAAGTTTATGTAGACAGATATTATTTTCTGTGGTGATTAAAAAAATCACGGATGTTTTTATTCCTCATCAAAGATCAAAGTTCGTCGATCGCTTTTTCGATCAAACAGGCTTATGGTAGTGTAATAACCATGCGCCGGTTTTCCGACCCGATAAACTTGTCACCTATTCCTTTTTTAGGCTTACCTGACGGCTTCTTGTAAGGTTGTAAGTTCATTTTCCTGCAACTTCTTCTTTTGAAATAAGTGGATAACAGCCGCCGAGACGCTTAAAATAGAATACAAAGACTGTCTGTGACACCATCCGTTATACAGAATGAATATACATGTATTCTAAACGCATTAGCTGTCGGTAAAAGTCATAATTGTATCACCAAATGACATCCGTTACCGCCTTTTCGTAAAAGTTACAATCGAGACTGTTGTAGGAGTTACACAGCTTATTCTGTCGATATTCCGCGCGGATTCAGTGTATTATTTACGACAAAACTTTCTTATTCAGTTTGTTACAAGTTAAGAAGGTTTGTTTCTTTTTTTCAACAGTTATGATTGTAACATTTAAGACAAGTATGTTACAGTACCATCCACTGAGTCAGACGCAGTTTTGAAAAACGTGTAATATTTACCGACTGCTAATGTAATGTAATTGACTAATTATTATCCTCGTATTACTTTATATATATTTCCATTCTCATTGCTCATTCACAATATAATAACTATATACCTATAGTTAATACATAAACAATACAAAAACAAATTAATTTATGAAAACGCTATTATTATCAAACCTATATTTACAGTCCTTTCTATTGATCTAAACACAGTCACATGGTTAATGATAAAAACGGTATGAACTCGTAGGCAGAGCAAAAAATCCCGTGTTGGCCTCCATTTGTGGATTCATGACAATTTGACGACAAAACATTGCGTTATCATACAAAATATACTGCAGAAAAATGACCAACAGCAGCAAATGTTTGTATTAAGCTTCATGATGTTGGTTTTAATAATAAAACAATTGCTGCCTTTTAGGGTTGGTCAATATGAGGATTTCTCGGCCTGGAATATATTATTTTCCAGGTAGATATATCGATATCACATTTTCCAGGTAGATATATCGATATCACATTTTCCAGGTCGATATATCGATATCACATTTTCAATGTCGATATATCGATATCACTTTTTCCTGGTCGATAAATCCTCAGATAAACCTCATTAATAGGCAATAGCTGTCAATGTATCCTCCCCATTGCTACACCAAACATAGGTGCTCTTACCTGGCAAAATCGGCATTTTTCATCGGAAGATCATTTGCCCTGCTTGGTGAGAATAGGTGTCGCCCCAGCCCGCTGAAAGAATCTCTGTGTATATGACTTCTGATTGCATCACTTATATTTGATATACTGTGTCTAAAATAAATGAATATCACTCGTAAGTGAAAATATTTATTTTTCTATATCAGTAAAAGAACATCGAGTTCGGTGGAATCCTTTCAGTATGTGGAAGCCATCTAGTCTGTGGAAGGTCGATGAGTCCTATATGCACTGACAAAATGCTCAGAGGGGCATCTTGGGCAGCTTATCACCACTGTAGCTAAAAACACGTTACAAACCTTATTTGTCCATAAAAAATATGGTCACGCGTTTTGGAACAGACGTGTTCTCTTGTTCGAAACTTAGTCAGTCTCCCGAAAATGCCAATTTGCGCGGCCACAACAATTACTAGTTCACCCCACCCTTTCCCCAGACTACTGTGCACGAGAATGAGCATACTGGATATATGAGGTTGCGCGAGATATAAATAGGTAAAGGTGAAATATTATTACTTTTACAATTACACACGTTTCAGGCTTAAATTTTAGAACCACTGAATATTTTATTCCAGACGTTAAATTGCATTATTCAGTTAATACAATAATCGGAAGGGATCATTTATATGCAGTACGTCATCAAAGACATACTGTTATGATATGCCAGTATAGGAAATATTACTTTGAAATCAATGTTAGCTCTCAAGCTGAGATATAACAACAAGATAATATAAGGCAAGCCTTAATATGTTGTCAGAACTTTGACTACTGAGAAATTATTTAAGTAGTCTTTTCGTAATTCCTTATGTTGAAATCGATCCTTAGACCGGAAAGTATACAGACAAAAGAAAGATTTGTTAGAGCTGAATGGGCAAAGACGTTTCGTTAAGGAAACAAATTACTTACAGTAATATGTCATTTGCAGCTTCCACTATTTTCTCTGAAGTTGCAGCACAATATATAACAAGCTTAGAATCAGAACTATGAGAAAACTGTTTGATATTATATTCATATGGAGGCCACTACTTCTCACGATTTCCCAGATTTATGAATGACCGGCAGCTCCCCAAGTTTCAGCGGGAAAACAGACTGAAGATGATTTTGGGATTAACCTTTCATCAGCAAGATCTGTCTAACTGTCCTTTTAAGTTGAAAAACGATGAAATATCAGCTAGTTTTTACATGGCTTTCCATCAAATTTACACAATTTAAGTGCCGGAGAAAGTAATAATTAAGTCCCATTACTCTGTGTTAAATAAATTGAAATGATCGCCAAAAAATTCAGATCAATTGTACATCCAAACAGAAAAAAATGTGTGTACATATCTAGCAAAATAAATAGTACATGAAATGTATACATACGATTGCTGCATCGCGTCGGAAACACTATAATGTTAATCTTCTGAATCCGTAAAGTCCGCAATTAATGTAATGTTAATTCTTAAAAGTCAATGTTTGTAAGTTCGTTGATATCTAAGTACACCACTCCATTGTTTTTCGGATTTGTTCAGTGATTAAAGTAAATTATCAACATATTTTCCTCACAGGGTCGTGATACAGACTCTTGATATTAAGATTCCCATAGCAATCATCATCATCATAATTATTATCATTAAATGTTACTATAGCAGAACTCTTTCTGTTTTATTTATTATCGTTGTTCTCATTGTCCTTGTTGTTAATCCTTACCCTGCTAAATTTCTATAACGAACTTGTCCATCTTTCAATTTGAACAGGGCCTTTACTTGTTAAAAGGGATGCATACCAAAAAGATACTGACATAATGGCGATCAGTACAGGTCATGATCAGACTGCACGGATGTGCAGGCTGATCATGATCTGCACTGGTCGCAAGGGCATAATCAATCGTGTCCTGCATGACTAAGGGTTAACGGTGTTGTTATTTTTGTTGCTAAAGACTGTGTGTGTGTTTTTTTTACAATCTCACAAATCCCTGTGGTTTTATATTTGTTTATTTACTTGTTAAGAGATTTTTATCTTAAATAAACAACACCAGAAGAGAAAAGTTGATAACTGTAACATTTAAGGTCTAAAAGGTGGATAAACAGATTTTGATCAAGCAACGAATTTGAAAAATCGTATTATTTACACTTACTTGTGCTCACTTGGCCCTATATACAAGTTATGGTTTTATTGGATGTATTTTTCTTATCCTGGTTGTCCAACCAATACAATATAGAGTTATCTTATATCAAGTATAAATTATTTTGATAAATATAGAGTTATCTTATATCAAGTATAAATTATTTTGATAAATATACTTAGCCTAAGATAAGACATACTGTCTTATCTTAGGCTAAGTATATTTATCAAAATAAGTTTGTTAAACATTTGCATTACCAGTAGTTTATTTAGATGAACTTCTTCAGAAATGCAGTTAAAAAGTATAGTCTCACCCATTTGTTTCTAGCGTACCGAAGTGGTCGTATTGAGCAAGAACATAATGAAGAAGCTGATGGCAAAACTCCTGAACAAATTTTTACTGCGGCTAAAACATGGTATACATAATTATGTTTCTTAAAAGATGACAACTTAGTTGTAACATTTACTGTCATGCTATAACGGTAACAGTGTGCTGATAAAGTCACAACAAAAGTGAAACTTCGAGACTTCTGATACAGATATGGGCAACAGTCGGCGTTAAAACAATGCTGTCGCCTTGTTCTTCGAACCTCTTCTCATGCAGCCAATATGTTTTTAAAGAAAATCAATTCATTACATCTTTTCCTATGTCGTCTCTTTGGAAACTTGTACGGATGGAGTATTAAACTCATTGTTCAGAATGTTACTCTTTCAAAATAAATTTTGTAAGAATTTAAAAATAATTATGACGAGATCGAACAAAAAAAGCGAAACATTTTATCAAATTTTATCACAAGACCAAAATTATACTCATCGATTTTTATTCTTTTATTGGTCCCACCGTACGTAGTTACATACCAACTTTGTTAGTGCAAAGTATCCATTTACATGACCTTGATGCTAAAAAGAAATATCTTGGTTTTTTTTTTTAATTTTTTTTTTGAAAAAGTGAGACAGAGAAGATAAGTACCAGTTGTCACACAGCAACGACTCTACTTGCATACCGTCAGCCGTTGACAGAACAAGGAAAAATATTAGAAAACTATTTATGAAACACAAGTGTAAAAACAATATACATCTTGCTCGTTGTATGTTTTGATGTTAATGTACAAAACAACATACCGACATGACCTTGAAGGATGACATGTAATGCATTTGTTATATTTTGAAATTCTCTGCTGACTAGAGATAGGTGTATAACAGCATATTTTGCGCTACAAAGACGAAAATATGCTTTATTTAAAGAAATAGCGGGACATCTCCGCTAATTCAGTATTCCCACGATATGAAAGGTAACTGGAGAATTTCAGACATTGAAAATAAAGAAACTTTAATCACCCTAGTGCTGGTTCCATATGAGTTCAGCTTAAAAGAGAGGTAATTTAGAATGATAGAAGTTGCCTTACTGTAACAAATCCATTTGAGAAGTGAAGATGCATATCTAATTACACGTATTTACACATAAAAGTTTTATTGTAAAGGTTTCCTGTTTTCTGATATTAAAATTAATGAATGATAATAATTTTCAATACACTTTTATGATACGGTTGTTGAATTCAAATACGAAAGTAGTAATTTACATTCATATCATGGTGCAATTCAGGTTAAGAATAGTGAAATAAACTATTAAAATATGTTTCATAATTTTAGCAGAACTATTGAAAGAACATAAGTGGTAGAAACACGCCGCGTATTTTCAGGTTTTCAACCCTTTTACAGTTGGACACTATGCTTTCCCTTTTTTCAATATGTTTTGTATTTATTTCTCAATTTCTTACCTTTAATAACGTTTTTAACTTCATTTCAATCTAATATCTCTCTCTATGGTATATATGTTTTTGCGGCTTTTATCGAAATTAATCGATCCTCCCGAATAAATTGATACGTATGTTCTTATTTATAACCCATTGCAGTATTTGTTTAGATTCACAGAAATGTTATTTACATATTTAAACTAGAGTATGTTTCAAACTTAACCATTCTTGATAAAGTCAACTTCTAGCAACAAAGACCGCTGTAAAAGGATGCAATGTCAGATCTTTAATTGGGGTAGTTTACCAGGTCCATATATATATCTTGCAGGAAACATGTCTGGTGCTGGATACAAAGTCAGGTCACATAAGAGCTATACCTCAGAGGAAACTTCTTTTACGTAGCATACAGTGTTTTATATGGGAAAGAACCGAGTCTGTTGCAAGGATCTTCTTACTTATTTTATTGATATGCTCAACTGCAATATACTGAAATTGTCCCACAGAAAATATTGTCTCTAGATTATCCAAATAATTGGAAGAAGAAAATCGAGTAATAACTTTTATAATGTTCGCTTATCTCCATATGCCGGGATGGAAGCTATCAAATTCCAGAAATAAGACACAATCCAATATGACACACATAGATATTTCAACGGAAAATAATCGAAAAATGAGTTCACTTAAATAAAAAAAAATCGTATAGATATTGATCCGCTTCATATTAGTGAAGACTAGCTGTCATTTTCGTAATATTTAGATCATACAGAGGTGATTTATTATATGGATGACATTGGACAGGCAACTGTCTGCCGTGACATCAGTTACATATCCTTTATGTCATCCGGTATAGCAATATATTACATAGTTATTTATACAAAAATATGTGTTATATGCATTGGAACAGGTACTGATATGAATGAAAATTGCCTTGCAAATACAAGTACTCTAGTTAATTACAGTGATCATGACCACGATGACATTAGTTATATTTAATGTTGTAATTTTCACTGTGCATAATTAGTGACGAAAGTAGCAGCCGTAGTCATTGCGAATGAGGACTAAGTAAAGCGTACTAATCACATGATATCATATAAAACTTCAAGACGAATTGAAAAAAAACATATTTCAAATGTAAAGGTTAACGCTTGAAATGTGCTGTATAATTCAAGTTTTGCGTCAGAATAGTGCAAAAAAATAAATAAATTAAGCGCCAGACTTACCTTTTGAGAGTGCGCACTCCACTTTGAAGAAACTCCATATTTCCCGAACACTTTTCTTCTCGTTTTCAGATTAAAGTCCGATTTGAACTAAGAAACCATCTTCACCAATCTATGCCATTTTTTATAATATCCTAAAAATAGCTGCAACAAATTTAGACAGGACAGTATCAGTCTTGTCACTTAGTATGTTCTCTTTGCAAACTTCCCTGTCTAATTCAGATGTCTGAAAAGAAGCCGATATTACTTACGCAATAAATAACAGACATTCATTGCATTTATATATATAGATACAGTTTTATTATGTCACTTTTTACGTCGCTTTTATTATCCAGACAACAGACAGAACTAAAGTAGAAGATACACTTACTTAAACACCTGTAATTGACATAAGTAGACCAAGAAGTAAAATGTGACAGCTAATAGTTATTTTTAGTAAACGAGTTATAATCCGATACTATCAAGTAAGATTTAGATTAAATGCCAAGATCGTAATGACTTTTTAACCTATATGTGCAGCCAGGTATTTTTTTTTGTTATTAAGTAGGCATGCTAAACTCGCGAGAGATATAACTGATCGCTATGACTAGTCAGTTATAAATGGCGAAGTAGAGCTATGTCAAACGAAAGTATACAATGTAGACTATTTATATAGAGACTACTTCATTAGTACATAGATTTATTTGGTCGCTTGAGTCTAAGGAAATGTTACGGATTACTTCAAGTCATTTTTGAAACGTCAGCGTCACAGGTTTCTGTAGAAAAATCATCTCTGATAGAACCAGCAAGCCCTGAATACATTTGATAAAATTGGTTTTATTTAGTTTTTGAAAAGGTTTCTGCAGGGGTGGAAAAAAAACTTTGTTAAGTTGATGGGTCAAACTCTACATAAAAAAAACGCATTTACAAATACAAAATGCACTGTTTATAAAATTTCCACACGATGTTGTTGATAAGAAACAAACTAAAATAAAGCCATATGGCTGTGTAAATTTAGCCGCTGAAATACAATTGCGACTTGTCGCAGTATATTTTAGGAAAGAGAGAGAAAAATGCCGACGGGCATGCATGTTCGCATTGTTAGTTGAGAGCTTGAAAAACTGATGATTTATATCTGGTTAAATTGTCCTCGATCTCACAGATACATAGTGATTTACTGTCCATATCTTAAATACTCATCATTTCTTTAAGTGCAGTGTGCGTAGCATATGTGGATATCACGAGCACGATTGAGTTCTTTCTTAAAGCATAGTGGTGCAGGGTAGAGCGCCAGACTCAGATGTTTTAGGTTCGAATCCTGATTGGAGAGAAATTTGACAGCCGTCCGATGTATAAAATCCGCGAAACAGTCATCGAGCGTTTACAAGTTAAGTTGTCAAATTTTCTCCAATGGATTTACATTTAAAAAAAGGGTTTTTGGGCCCAAGAATCAAGACACCTAATGTTTATGATTTTACTAACAAATGATCTAAATAGCAGACGATAAATATTACAGTTTCCGTTCTTGAGTCTACTATGAGGTATAATAATAACAAGCCGATTGGCCGTAATTCCCTGTTTGTTGTTCTAGCCTGATATGCATACAGCGGTAAATGGATTGGATTAACTATTATTAATATTGAATATACAATGAGATTGATACAAAGAAAATGACTTTGGGAAATATTCGATAGGATCTACTAAATTTACGTTATCAATGACCTCAAGATAGCTCATGTCCTTCTGTCCAAAGTAGCCTCTCCACAACAACTTTGGGAAAACTGCAATTTCAATACATCGCAATTTGTTGGCGAAAAAGAAAGTAATGGAGCTTTGTATTATGTCTTAAGTAAGGTGTTCCGTTAGGGCCAGCGCCTGCTCTTTGTGAACGCGAAGCGCGAAGGTACGACAGTACGATGGTGAAGCGCGACAGTACGATGGCGAAGCGCGACAGTACGATGGTGAAGCACGACAGTGCGATGGCGAAGCGCGACAGTACGATTGTGACAGTATGATGGTGAAGCGCGACGGTGCGATGGCGAAGTGCGACACTACGATGGTGTAGCGCGACAGTGCGATGGCGAAGCGCGACAGTACGATGGTGAAGCGCGACAGTGCGATGGCGAAGCGCGACAGTAGGATGGCGGAGATGGTGACAGTACGATGGCGAAGCGCGACACTACAATGGTGTAGCGCGACAGTACAATGGCGAAGTGCGACAGTACGACGGCCTGTCACCATCGTACTGTCACGTTTCGCCATCGTACTGTTGCGCTTCGCCATCGTACAGTCGTGTTATCACCATCGTGATGGCGCGCTTCGCCATCGTACTGTCGTACCTTCGCGCTTCCCGTTCACAGGGAGCAGGCGCTGGCCCTAACGGAACACCGTACTTAAGTGATTTTAACTTCTGCATGATATAATAGGGTTATTATAGTAGCACTTTGACCTGCAATGTCGTATTCGACTCGAGTGAAATCTGCCAGGGCAGGATCCAACGAGGCGCTTGCGCCGATTTTATCCGGTCTTGCAAAATTCATGGGAGCCGAATGCATTATTGCGTTTAAAATATCCTTCTACTATACACAGATACCTACTTTTAGCGTTATATCAGCTAGTATTGACAACAATGAAGATGAATAAGAAGGTGAACTTTTGGAGGCATTGAACGTCGAGACGCCTTTATTACGTCATTTCTGATTGGATATTTTATCTACAAATATATATCAAATGGGAGTTGAATTCGTGAGTGAAATACAAACGAATTTATTTCTTCGGGAAAAATTTTATTCCTAGTTCACGTCGGAAGATTTATTTTTTTTATAGGAAATACATTTTGTAAATTGTATATTGTTTTTGACCTATATTTTAGAGCAATCTGCGCATGGAACCATGGGAAGTTTGACAGAATGCATCGTCGCAAGAAAAATTGAAAGTAAACTTCTTTGCATCAGATTCGATTCAACTAACAGCGTTTAGACTATTTAGTACTGTATTTACACTATACTAAAACGTGTTAAATATTTAAAAGATTTCTTACCTATCTTTTGACATTACAATGACAGGTAATTTATTCATCGTCCTATTAATATCTGCTTACTAATAGGTCTTGTCTGAAACTGATAGTTTACCTCATATGAACATATAAACATATATCCGTTTGTGATGATATGCAAAAACACCGATAAAATATAAACAAAACAAAATAAACAAAACAAAACATTGATGAACGATTGTTTTTGGTTCACACTGATGTATATACATGGACAAGTTTATCTTTTTAAATGAATAATTAATAAAAAAAAATACCGTTTTTCCATTATTATAAATCCATCTGCATGCAAAAATGATAGCCGATATCGATTTCAGAATATATATGTAAATCAATTCCAAAGAAGGTAAAAGATAAAACTACCAATTTATAACAATATTCTTGTCATATCAGTTGAACCAGAGGTTCAAAATGTTCAAAACTGCTTAAGGTAAAATGTAAACAATGTCGTATATTTGTTGACATTTTTGTATATCGTATCATTTCATTGCATTAGTTGATAATAGCTGTGCATTGGTGCATTTGAAAGTTCAATTTGACAATAGGTTAAACATATCAGCGGGGAATCAGTGCAGAAACTCGTTTGTTTTTTGATACTGTAAAGACTGTGACAATTTCGTGAAATTTATCGGATCCTCCCTTAATTTTTATACAGCAATTTCAATACATACAGAACGTGTAAAATTCTGATCCTAAATGTTGGTGAGACCTGACTTATGAATATTTCTTTATCGCTGACTTTCTAAATTTTAGATTTTGATTACATGCACAAGATTCAATATATCCAGATGCAAAATTTACGCCAGCGCAAAAACATATCTTTTGTGATGTGAAATAAAAGTGCAGCCCCCAAATAATTTTAGTTAGATGTATTTTTTGCGACTTAGATACATTGGCGGATGTATGTTTCGTCATGTGCATCCAATAATAAATATACACACTCGTAAATTTGTTGGAAACTTATTTTGAGATTGATAACAAAAGAGAACTGTATATGAACCAAATCTTGATTCATATTTGCGGCGCCTACCAGTACGGTAAATTTTGGGCGGACGCAAAGTTCACGTGCAGTCATGAGTTTTTTTTTCCATATATGTGTGCTGTAAACATATCTATATAAGACATTTTAAGGGATCACTACCCTATTATCATTTATATTTTTGACTATTTGATATTTAGGTCACTTTAAAAATAATAAATCTTCTGACTGTATTTTCACTTAATGTAAACCTGTTACATATTTTTACGCATTTGTCTCGGATATAAACATTTTCAAGTCGACTTAAGAGGTATGTGGAGTGTTGGGGTCGTGAAGAATGTTGCAAATTCCATTACCTCTCATGAACCAACTCACTCAAACCGGATCAGCTGGTATGTTTCTTTATTGCATTCCATGTCTCCAAAAATTATTCTTCTACTTTAGGAACTATTACAACAGTAGTCTTAAAAAATCTCTCCGGAGTCAGTGTTGATGTATTTTTTTTTTTCAAATACTAATTTATTTTAGGTCGATTGTCAAGCAAGTTCTACAACTTATATCAATCACTCCAGACACATCTTTCCTGATGGAATCCATCGCCACTAGGGATGAGAGAAGAGAAGCCAGTTTCCCCTTTTTATGCTGAGCGCCAAGCAAGGCGAACATATGACCTCCCACACCCAAAGCGGACTCAATGTTTAAATATTCTGCTGTTATTTTTCTTTGTTATTATTATTATACCAGATTTGTTGAGCGCCCTTTTCATATGGAATATACGTTCAAAGGCGCTTTACAATTAAACGTGTGACATATCACAGATATGTAGGAAAATAACAAAACATAACATATGCTATCGCAAAACTGAAACTGAACAATTTGATCAAACGCCTTTTTCATAAATGATATATTCAATGGCGCTGTACATAATAATAAAAATAATAGTTATTACAACAATATCATCAATGAACAATGATAATATTTACAGCCTTATTGTAACAAACAGCCATGACCGCACCCCTCCCCTTGAGGTCGATTTACCCCTATTGCCAATACCAGTGCTTTAAGCACCTGGCACGCCCAGACAGGCTGCATAAAGAGGTTCAATCCCCCGGTTAATGGTGCCATCATATACTGAATTAGATAGAAATACCACACACTTCAAGTGAAACTCAAGTCTTGCAAAAGAAACAACACACACATAGAACGTCATAACACTTAAAATGTGACATGATGAAATAAATGATGAATTGTCAATTTAGTTAATTACATGATGAATTGTACAGTTAAGAGATCTTCGTCAGCGACGAATGACTTGCCGTAGTTCTGTATCACAAAAAATAACAATGGCATTATTTATTATGGGTAGAACAGTCACAGTTGGTATCTATGTGTTGTAGAAAATTTTGAAAAGGTGTGTTTTGAGAGCTCTTTTGAATGAATTAAGTGATGAATCTTTTCTGAGATTGTCAGGGAGAGAGTTTCATAGTTTTGCGGCGGCAACTCTGAAACTTCTATCCCCGTAGGTAACCAGTCGACTTTTTTGTGGCACAAGGGTTGTTGCTGCACTTGCTGACCTCAGATTTCTAGTTGGCACGTACACTTCTAGTAGTTCTCTCATATACACCGGCGACTGTCCATGCAAGGCCATGAATGTTTGAATGAGAATTTTGTATTGATTCTGTCTTGTATTTGAAGCCAATGAAGATCTTTAAGGATTGGTGTTATATGTTCAAAACGGGTTGTTTTCGTAATAAGACGTGCAGCTGTGTTTTGGACATTTTGCAGTTTGCTCGTTGTTGATTTTGGCACGCCGTACAAAAGAGCATTGCAGTAATCTAATCGTGAGGTTACAAGCGAGTTTATAAGGATTTTGGTGGCTTCAGTTGTCAAATATGGTCGAATATGACCAATGTGTCGTATTTGGCCGTAGCATGTTCGAGTCACAGAATTAACATGATGGTCCATGTGCATGTTCGAATCAAACGTAGCACCAAGGTTTCGAACAGTTTTTGATGGTCTTATGCTCGTTTCGCCAACTTTCAGTTCTAGATTTTCAACATGTTTGGAGTGTTTTTGACTCGAAAAAATAATTACTTCAGTTTTGTCTGCATTCAATTTTAACATGTTTGAATTCATCCATGAGATGATTTCTTTAAGGCATTGTTCAACTCGTGTGATTGTGGCTGCCTTTGATGCTTGGTCAACTGGTTTAAACGACAGATAGAGTTGGGAGTCATCTGCATAAAAGTGGTGGTTTAGACCGTGGTTTCTACAGATGGACCCGACTGGCTTTGTGTACATCGTGTAGAATTTTGGGCCCAGAACAGATCCTTGAGGAACACTGAATTTCATAAGGACTGGTTCAGAGAGTTTGCCATCGATGCATACTGTTTGGTAGCGGTCTGTTAGGTATGATGCCACCCATTGAAGGTTTTTTTCGGCGAATCCAAAGTTAAATTCGAGTCTGTGAGGAAGGGTGTTATGGTCAATGGTGTCAAATGCAGCCGACAGGTCCAACACCACAAGTACTGTGACGTCACCTTTGTCTAGGAATTCGAGAATGTCGTTCTGAACTTTTAACAATGCGGTTTCAGTTGAACGAAATTTTCTGTATGCTGACTGGTTTATTTCATGTAATTGATGGTTTTTGTCAAATGTTCCTCAATTCTTCTGTTTACCACTTTTTCAAGGATTTTCGAGAGGAATGGCAGATTGGAAACAGGTCTGTAATTCTTGAGTGTGTTTTGGTCAAGACTTGGCTTTTTTAACAATGGTCTTATTCGTGATGTTTTAAATGATTCTGGCACGATTGCACATTCTAGAGAGATGTTAACAATTTTCGTCAATATTGGGAGGAGTTCGTTTATACAAGATTTCAAGAGCCATGTAGGAATAGGGTCTAATTCAGATGACTTATTAGCTGACTGTTGAACAAGCTTTTTCACCTCCTCCTCTGTTGCTGGACTGAAACTAGCCAAACGCGCGGTATCACATAGTGCTATGCGTCCGTCTTATGGAGTTACTGATTCACTCTGATCCTGGAATGCAATATTAGTTCTGATTTTTTCTATTTTATCTATGAAGAAATCGCTGAACTCCTGTGCTAGTACTTCTGGGTTCTTGCCTGATGGAAGTGCAGCTTCACTTGGACCGTTCAATAAATGTTTCGTTATTTTGAACAAACGTTTTTGGTCTCGTTCACTTGATTCTACTTTCTCTGAGTAATAATCAGTTCTTGCCTTTTTCAACAGTTTGTTAACGACTGTGCATTGGTTCCTATACACTAAGTGGTCAACGGTGAGTCCTGAAGTCTGCCATTTACGTTCTAGTTTACGTTTCAAATGTTTGGCGTCGTCGAACTCCTCCGAGAACCAGGGACAAGATGGTCTTAATGTGATGGTTTTGGAACACAAAGGCGCATGATTGTCAATTAAAGTTGTATAATGAGAGTTTCTGCATCTGATGTACTCTGTGAGAAATTCAAAAGATCGGATGATAGAATATCAGCTTTGTTGCGTTCCATGTTTCCGTAGAATCTTCATATATCTTAATAACTATCAAAACAATAGTATTTAAAAAAATCTCTCTCTACCTTGACTCAGTATTTTTATATTTTCTGAATCTTTGGAATAATGGATTCCATCCAATGTTTAAGTTTAATAGCTTTCCGCATAAGCCGGTGCTAGGGAGGCGTGGTGAGTGATGCAACTTTCAGTACCTCTCATGAATAGACTTCCTTGATTTTGCTTGGTTACTTTCTGATCTTCTGATAAATGTTATTATAGCGCCGTATGGCGGACGTAAAAGGTCCGCCCTTACCTAGACTCAGTGTGTTCTAGTCCTTTGGGATCATGTAGTTCATTCACTGGTATCTGTGAAATAGGATTCTACTAAAGTCTGAGGGTGTTGCTAATTTCATTACCTCTGGTGAACAGGCTCAATCAAACCTAGTCTGCTATCAGTCTGCTGACTTACGTTGTATGCTTCCAAAGAATCTCATTAGATTTTAATTATTTCAGACAAGTTTTAAAAGCATTTATATGCCTCAGGTTTGTCTTCAATGTCGTCTGTTATGCACTGAAAATTTCACTCTACATTACATTTTGAAGTTTGAATCCCAGTGTTCCCTTCTTCGGTATTGTTGTGGTTGAAGTTCATGGCATTCAACATATTTTGTATCTTTCAATCTGTAGTGTAAAAATGACATCTTACCTTTCATGTAAGTATTAAATTCAACCACTCATTGAAAAACATACTAGTCATGTCACTGCGGAATTTGGATATTGCCAGCTTATTCACTATACAGTCAAAGAATTAATGCGTTTATTTTAACAATTCTAGTTTTTGAAATCATTCTTAAAAAAATATTTTAATGATATTGTGCATTTTAAAGACTATTAAACTGTATCAGTGAATGATATTATTTCTTTGTATCTGAATTCTGGTTTTGATACTTCTTCGTTTTGATACGTGTATGGGCCGTTCAATGACCAAACCTGTATTAATGACAAAAAGTAAAACTGAAATAACAAAATATTCATGAAGAACATTCTTTTACCTTTCAAATATGAAACTTTGAAGAAATTATCTTCATTATTTCAAAAGTTTCAATGCTTGTTAGTAAGTCACCAAACGCATTTAGAGACGTGATGTCAAGAACGTCGTAAAAGCAGCATGACGTCGTCGTACATGGCGTGTATATATAATGTTATTTATGCGACAAATTATGCAAATCACTTACTTACATTCGTACATTTGAATAATTAGGGACCGTTTAAAACGATTATACTGAAAAATAGCTTTATCGTTTATTTTTTGGTTTCATCACGGACCTTTTCTCTGTAAATTTCTGTATTCTGTTGGTGAGTAAGTGTTTTGGAATGGTGCATAAGTGTTCTGGAATTTGGGAAACATTTATTTATAAATTGTTGTAGAATTTGATTTGTTTTAGAAAACTGAATTACAATATACTAGTTTATAGTTTCTACATGAAGACAGGAAAAACTATGATTTTCCTCTATTCTAATTTACTTATTATACAATAATTATATCATGTCACTAATACAGGTTTTCTCATGGAATGGCCCATATATATTGTTTATCCTTTAATTTTATCCATTTTTAAACGATTTCAAACAATAACGTTTGTTCACATATACATATACATGTTCAGTAATTGTTTTCATTTCAGATGATTTACTCATAAAATATCAGTTTACGTAGAATACGATAACATGTAAATAAACGATATTCCTATGTCGATTTAGGTTACAATGCATGGACGTATACGGTTAGTAGTTACGATTATTCTTTATACCAGAGAAAACACGGTGGCCAACTCACGTGACTTATGGATATTGTACACTTATTACTTGACGAATTTTCATATGAGCGCCGAAGACAGCAAATTGAGTGATTTCCTCCGCACGAAACGTTTGCAATCAGTTCTCAATACCTTTCTCAAACACTTCGACGTTATATACAAAAGAAACTAGACGAAGTGTTTGAGAAAAGTACCGAGAATTTATAGCAGATG
Source organism: Mercenaria mercenaria (assembly GCF_021730395.1). Lineage (NCBI taxonomy): Eukaryota > Metazoa > Mollusca > Bivalvia > Venerida > Veneridae > Mercenaria > Mercenaria mercenaria. Next base: position 85,505,837 of record NC_069364.1, on the reverse strand, counting down.
CTTAGTGAGGAGGAAAGCACTCATTTTGCTGTCTTTGACTTGTGTCTTAAAAGTGAAAATCCATCAAGAAATAAGGAAAACATAGGCAAAACTTTACCTGAATCGAGACGTTTCCTCCATGTGTACGGTATCCAGAAGTCAAGTGGGTTGGCCACTCTGATAAAAGATATTATTGAAATGCAGACAGCGTCCCTGGAGACTTTTAGGGTGATTTATGATTTATATGTGGTTCTTGAACAAAAGCGAAATTTTCATCTGGACGGCCAAAGATACAGCACGAGTCATATCAATGGTAACATTTAACAAAATGGAGAATTATAGTACGTCGTACCCAGAGTTAATTAATGAGACCCAATGAGCTTTTAGTTTATGATGTATTTTAAGTCGCTGAACAAGATTAAAGGACATTACAAATTAATATGATAACAAATAATACTACTGAACTAAACATAAAGAATTTTACTGACAATACAACGTGTACTGTTGTGTGTGTCTGTTATCATTCAAGAAACTACTGAAGTAAAATTTGCATTATTCAATCACGTCTTTTTGTTCAGCTGTTTCTCACCAAAACATCTCAAATAAATCCATGACATCTCGACAATGAGATTGTCTTGACTACCTTTAAGAAACTAAAACACACTTGAGTTGTACTTTTACTTTGTGGATTTAGTTAGCATGTCGTAACTGAATATCAATTACAGCATCTTCACCGTTTATGACACAAGCAGATGTGCATTGCACAGAAAATACTTTCTGTAGATTACACTTTCGCTTTTGAAAAAGAAATATGTACATTGAACATGTACCTCTTTACCAAGCCGAATGTTGCCTCCCCGAACTGACCAGTTTTGTATTAAATCATAACCCCTCAAAAGGAACAAACTGAACAACACACTGGTATCAGAATTAATAGACAGAAAGACAGATTGCATCAGGGAGTAGAGTGGTTTGGCAGCGTCTTGCAACTTTGTCTTGGCATGGAACACAGCAACATGATGGTTGCCAGTCAAGTGGTAATTCTATCAAATCTCCTGACCAAGTTCACTCTTATTCTTTAACAGAGGAAAGAAGGTTGCCTGTCAGGTGGCGCATATACTATGTCTTCTACTTTGGTACTGTCTTGTTCTTTAACAGCGATAAGTTTGCAGTCTCTTAGGTGGTTGCTATACTACATCTTCTAATATAGTCCATGTCTTGTTCTTTAACGGCGGTAAGATTGCAGTCTGTCAGGTGATGGCTATACTAAATCTCCTGATCTGACCACTGTCTTGTTATTTAACAGCGGTAAGATAGCAGTCTGTCAGGTGGTTGCTATACCAAATCTTCTGATCTGGCCCTTGTTTTATTCTTTAACAAAGGAAAGATTGCAGTCTGTCAGGCGGTTGCTATACTAATTCTTCTATCTGGCCCTTGTTTTGTTCTTTAACAGCGGTAAGATTGCAGGCTGTCAGATGATTGCTATACTAAATCTCCTGGTCTGGCCAATGCCCTGTTCTTTAACAGCAGTAAGATTGTAGTCTGTCAGGTGGTGGCTATACTACTAGTAAATCTTCTGATCTGGCCCATGTCTTGTTCTTTAAAAGCGGTAAGATTGCAGTCTGTCAGATAGTGGCTATACTAAATCTTCTGGTCTGGCCCATGTCTTGTTCTTTTACTGCTGCTAGCAGGGGGTTATGTAGTAGTTCAGAACTTCGTTTCTGATGTAAGCGGTGTGCCTGCGGAGAGAGACCTGCTCTCCCTATTCTTTGGTCTACTGGCATTATCTCGTCCTCTGATTCAGTTGTGTCTTCAGAGGTTTCTGTAATAGAAGTAGAAAATAAACAGTAGGGTCATTGTCTCGTTAGATGTAACATGACCAATGATAATGTTGATAGTACACATTTCACAGTGAAAAACACTTTTACTTTGCCCTGCTTATATTTACATAATATCAAACATTTTTATAATCTAAACAAGAGCTGTCTCCATAGGATGACATATGCCCCCGATGGCACTTTGAATGAGTAGTTATGGTCGATGTTAGAGTTTAGGACCTTTGACCTACGGAGCTGGGTCTTGCGCACGACACGTCGTCTTACTGTGCCACACATTCATGCGTAGTTATTTTAAAATCCATGCATGAATGACAAAGATATGGACCGGACACGCCCATCAATGCACTATCATGAAAAATGACCTTTAACGTCTAAGTGTGACCTTGACCTTTGAGCTACGGACCTGGGTCTTGCGCGCCACACGTCGTCTTACTGTGGTACACATTCATGCCAAGTTATTTGAAAATCCATCCATGGTTGACAAAGATATGGACCGGACACGCCCATCAATGCACTATCCTTTAATGTCTAAGTGTGCTCTTGACCTTTGAGCTACGGACCTGGGTCTTGAGCACGACACGTCGTCTTACTGTGGTACACATTCATGCCAAGTTATTTGAAAATCCATCCATCGATGACAAAGATATGGACCGGACACGCCCATCAATGCACTATCCTTTAACGTCTAAGTGTGACCTTGACCTTTGAGCTACGGACCTGGGTCTTCGCGCGACACGTCGTCTTACTGTGGTACACATTCATGCCAAGTTATTTGAAAATCCATCCATCGATGACAAAGATATGGACCGGACACGCCCATCAATGCACTATCCTTTAATGTCTAAGTGTGACCTTGACCTTTGAGCTACGGACCTGGGTCTTGCGCGCGACACGTCGTCTTATTGTGGTACACATTCATGCCAAGTTATTTGAAAATCCATCCATCGATGACAAAGATATGGACCGGACACGAAAATTGCGGACAGACTGACAGACCGACAGACTGACAGACGGACAGACGGTTCAAAAACTATATGCCTCCTTTCGGGGGCATAAAAAAAAACAACAGTGCGAGGCAACGCCATACAAGATTGTGTTTGAACAAAAATAGAAAGAACTAAACAATCCTACAACTGAAAAACACAACAACAAAAAACATAATATAGATCCTGCCAACTTAGAAGTGGCTATCAAAAAGAAACATACACTAAAACATTCCAGTTTCAAGAACACCAGCATGTTCCTATGACTTAATTGACACTAGTAAATGTTCTTTCGTTCATTAACTATCTTTCATTAAAATATGTTAGTAAGCACAGGGATCCGTCACATGCTATGATAGAGGGGTAAAAATTCTTTTAAATATATTTTTAATGAAATTCAAGAAAACAATTCACATATAAACCATATATAGAGACAAGGGGGGTAACATGGTGAATTTCAATTTTTTCACCCACGTTCTTGTACCCCATGTTATCGCGCAACAGTTTGGTGACAGCCGACTCATATCTACTGAACTACTCGAGCAAAGGATTATACTAACAGAAAATGTATACTTTTTCCACCTTAAAACGTACCACAAGGTCGTAAATTATAATTTCCATATGCTTACAACTTCGACACGATCGCGTAAAGCATTGACACGGTCATGTCCAGGTATAAACTGCAATAAATAGCGGTGAAACAAGTTATCATTCATAAGAATGTTAATAAATACACTAACTGCAAACATTTACACACCTCGGAAAGCTCTATCGGGGAAAAATACGTGTATTTTGTCTTTCTCGTTCTAAATTCCTGTATTTCTCTCCATGTTGACAGCCGTCTAACTGTTGATGAAACCTGTTTTCTGATTGGATGACCGATACAAAAAAATGATCATGTGACCTTTCTTGCGTCATTACCGGAAAAGAAGAAATGTTTGTCAGTTATGATAAAAATACACGTATTCTTCCCCGATAGGGATTTCAGAGGTATGTAAATGTTTGTAGTTAGTGTATTTATTAACATTCTTATGAATGATAACTTGTTTCACCAAGTTCTACCGCAATTTATTGCAGTTTACATCTGGACATGACCGTGTTAATGCTTTACGCAATTGTGTCCAAGTTGTAAACACGGCTCTGTCAGCATATGGAAATTATAATTTACGACTTTGTGGTACGCTTTAAGGTGGGAAAAGTATACATTTTCTGTTAATATCATCCTTTGCTCGTGTAGTTCAGTAGTTATGAGTCGGCTATTACCAAAATCTTGCGCGATAGCATGGGGTACAAGAACGTGGGTGAAAAAATTGAAATTCACCATGTTACCACCCCCGCACCTTGTCTCTATACATGTATATGGCTTATATGTGATTTTTTTCTTGAATTTCATAAAAATATATTTAAAAGAAATTTTATCCCTCTATCATAGCATGTGACGGATCCCTGTGTTAGTAAGTAGTAAAAGAAGCTTGGGATAAATTGTCTTTACTACATACTTTTCACGCGTATCGGAAGTGTTGGTGATGCTTTAAAATTACTTCTGATCTCCGGCTCACTGCCACCCGAATACAATCCCATTATCCCTAAATGAGGGGAGGTCACTCTAGCAACCAGTTTCTCTAACTCTATAGATTGATGCGTGCATGGATACTCGTGAACACTGTGCAAGACTAACAGCATCTGTTGTATAGCAGGTGATGTTGGCTCGGATTGCGACAGTTGTTGCAAAGCTTCTGTAAATAATATACTGTATTAGGTTATAATACATACAAGAAAACACTTAAACTTAAGCACAACTTCCCCATACAAACTCCCTTTGAAACTTTCTTGTCAGGATGAATCTCATTCCCAAATTTTGTACAAGTTTATTATGAACATATTGAATTTCGCTAGATTCTTTGCCACCGTTAAAATTATCGTATGTTAAGAAGATCTGACTCCTGTTAAAATATGAAATCCCTGATGAGCAAAGCAGAAGATCTCTTCTCCCAACTGGATTAATTTCTTGTCGCAGAAACAAGTAACGAATCACATCATGTTCAAAGCAGCGTTTGCTTTGTAAAGACTGAATTATTTAATGGCATATTGAATCTGTGTTCCGTATTTATATGAAGATAATGTAAATTAAATGATTATGTAATAACTAAAAACAATTTTATCAGCCACATTTTATATGGTATTTCATCATTTTATTTCTCAATAACTACTTTAACGTCCTATTATAACATATATACGTATGATGTAGTGTGCATAACTTGATGTAATTATGTCTCCCCCAGGAGACATATTGTTTTTGCCCTGTCCGTCCGTCCGTACGTCACACTTCATTTCCGAGCAATAACTGGAGAACCATTTGACCTAGAACCTTCAAACTTCATAAGGTTGTAGGGCTGCTGGAGTAGACGACCCCTATTGTTTTTGGGGTCACTCCATCAAAGGTCAAGGTCACAGGGGCCTGAACATTGAAAACCATTTCTGATCAATAACTAGAGAACCACTTGATCCAGAATGTTGAAACTTCATAGGATGATTGGTCATGAAGAGTAGATGACCCCTATTGATTTTGGGGTCACTCCGTCAAAGGTCAAGGTCACAGGGGCCTGCACATTGAAAACCATTTCCGATCAATAACTAAAGAACCACTTGATCCAGAATGTTGAAACTTCATAGGATGATTGACCATGAAGAGTAGATGACCCCTATTGATTTTGGGGTCACTCCGTCAAAGGTCAAGGTCACAGGGGCCTGAACATTGAAAACCATTTCCAATCAATAACTAGAGAACACCTGACCAGAATGTTGAAACTTGATAGGATGATTGGTCATAAAGATAGATGACCTTTATTGATTATGGGATCACTCCGTCAAAGGTCAAGGTCACAGGGGCCTGAACATTGAAACCATTTCTGATCAATTACTAGAGAACCACTTGACCCAGAGTGTTGAAACTTCATAGGATGATTGTACATGCAAAGTAGATGACCCCTATCGATTTTGGGGTCACTTCATTAAAGGTCAAGGTCACAGGGCCTGAACATTGAAACCATTTCCGGTCAGTAACTTGAGAACCACTTGACCCAGAATGTTAAACTTAATAGGATGATTGGTCATAAAGAGTAGATGACCCCTAACGATTTGGGGTCACTCTGTGAAGGTCAAGGTCACAGGGGCCCGAACATTGAAAACCATTTCCGGTCAGTAACTTGAGAACCACTTGACCCAGAATGATGAAACTTCGTAGGATGATTGGTCATGCAGAGTAGATGAACCCTAACGATTTTAGGGTCACTCTGTTAAAGGTCAAGGCCACAGGGGCCTGAACATGGAAAACCATTTCCAATCAATAACTTGAGAACCTCCCGACCCAGAATGTTGAAACTTCATAGGATGATTGTTCATGCAGAGTAAATGACCCTTATTGTTTTTGGGGTCACTCCGTTAAAGGTCAAGGTCATAGGGGCTGAACATTGATAACCAGTTCCGATCAATAACTGAAACCACTTGACCAGAATGTTGAAACTTCATAGGATGATTGAACATGCAGAGTAGATGACTCCTATTGATTTTGGGGTCAGTCTATTAAAGTTCAAGGTCACAGTAGCCTGTTCATGTAAAATCATTTTTTGGAAATAACTTGAGAACCACTTGACCTACAATGTTGAAACTTAATAGGATGATTGGACATGCAGAGTAGATGACCCCTATTTATTTTGAGGTCACTTGATCAAAGGTCAAGGTCACAGGAGCCTGAACAGTGACTTGAGAACCACTATGCCACGAGTGTTGAAATTTAGCGGGATGACTGGACATGCCAAGTAGATGATCCCTATTGCAGCCAACCATCAGTGTCTCTTTGACTTTCGCTCCTGACCCCTATTGACTTCTTGCCTATAGGACTTTGCATTGGGGGAGACATGCGCTTTTTTTTACAAAAGCATTTTCTAGTTATTATTGTTTGTCTGTTTCAATGTCTGTCTGTCTGTCAGTTCCTCAACAAACGGATAAGCTTTACATGTAAAAAAAAAGAATAGATAGTAAAATTTAGCAAATCTATGAAATTCATACCTTTTACAGGTAATTTGAGGAGAACAATGTTTCTAAACTCTAATAAGGTCATTTGCCTTATTGTTAACGTTTTCGTCTGAAAAGGAAATTAATGAAGTTTTATAAACAGTCATATATCATATATGAGCCGTGCCATGGGAAAACCAACATAGTGGCTTTGCGACCAGCATGGATCCAGACCAGCCTGCGCATCCGCGCAGTCTGGTCAGGATCCATGCTGTTCGCTAACAGTTTCTCCAATCCCAATAGGCTTTAAAAGCGAACAGAATGGATCCTGACCAGACTGCGCGGATGCGCAGGCTGGTCTGGATCCATGCTGGACGCACACCCACTATGTTGGTTTTCTCATGGCGCGGCTCATATAAAAGTGATGTCATTCACGAGCTTTAAGCAATTAACTTTCATTTTATTGTTTACCTTTCCATATGCATGGTATAAATACCCTCTCCCGTCGTTTTGTCTTTTTTAGTTAATTATGAACTAGCCAGGTATGTATGTTTCTGAGTTCTGTACTCTACAATTCCTAACATTTTACTCTGACCGAAATGTAAGATGGACTGTTGTTAAACATAATGGGTTGGCAACCCATTGTTTTAAAGCATTGGAGATAAAATATTTTCCCGAACTATTTAAAGCCACTCCTGTTCCATCCTGCGAGTACTATTCTAAAGTGACCGGCATGAATCGCCTTTCCTTTATCTTTAAACTGGGTAACTTTAAGTATTTATTTTGATTGTTTGTTAGTTTCCACATGGTTGGTGCCTACTTTTTCTTGGTACAAGAGTGCAGCCTTATGTTCTAATAATTATTTTGGAAATCTCTAGAAGGTGGATACATACTTTCACAGGGTACAAGAGTGCTTGCAACACCGGCAAGATTTCTCCGTAGAAATAATTCCACTGTTCCCCCAACTTTGTTAACAACGTCTGTCCTGAAATAGCAAGAAAATAAGTATCAGCGAATGCTTAAAGACAAGTGGCATATCAAGTCGTTATCTTTTAAGCTGGTGAATAATAATAAAAAATCAACAGGGTCCGGGTTATAAAGCTATTTGGTATTTTAGTTTCATTATCAAAATATTGAACACATCTTTTTTTTGGCTCGAGTATTAATACTTTTATATTTTAATGCCAATGAAAATGATTCCTTAAACAAATATTTTGGATAACTCAAATGCAATACATGTATCTTGTATTTTCAGCGCTCCACACATTTATGCTATAGCTACCATCCTGTATTTATGGTTGAGTTACAAAGTTTGCTTGTTGATACACTAACTCACATATATATTATGCATTATAAATTCTGCTGTTATTGGTTGTTTTTAACATTTCTAAACTAATTCACCTTGATACTTTTGTTTGAGGATTTCACTCGAATCCTAAACCGACACAATGTGTTCTGATCTATTTTCTGCAGCATAAAATTGGTTAGTTTTCGTTGAGAAAGCATTGGCCGATTTTATAACTCTAGACTGCAGTACGAAAGAAAAGTTACTCGGCGTTACTATTGAAAATGATTTGTCTTGGAATACACATGTTGATAATATTTTGAAAAAATGCATTTCACTTTTATACCTGTTGTCTCGCATCAAAGTATATCTTTCTGTACATATGAGGAAAATGTTCTATAACTCTTACATACTGCCTCACTTCGATTACTGTTGTGTAATATGGGGAAGCTGTTCTAATTCATTAGAAGACAAAATTGTTAAGTTTCAAAAAAGAGCAGCTCGCCTAATTCTTGATAAAGACTTCGATACCCCTTCTGCTGAATTATTTCGAGAATTAAACTGGATGACTTTTCCGGAGCGGGTAATATTTCAAAAAGCAGTTTTAATGTACAAAAGTCTAAACGATCAAGCACCTATTTACCTCAGAAATTCATTTACATTTAGCTGTGATATACATGACATACATGCTCGAACTTTGAGGTCAGATTCTAATTTGCAGCTTTACCTTCCTCGACCGAAAACTGAACTATTTAAAAAAAGTTTTACCTATTCTGGTGCTACTATCTGGAATTCCTTACCAAGTCATATAAAAGAGCATCATCAGTAGGGCAATTCAAATCACTATACATAGCTTGGCACAACACACAATCATAATACTTAATATTTCTAATATTGCACTTCGTATAGTTATAGTATAAACAAAATACTGGTATTAAATGCACTTGTCTGTCTTCTATATGTTACAATGTACCATGTAAATATTTTAGATGTATATGTTATGTATTGTTTTGAGGGCCTCATGGAAGATTGATGTTTTTCGTCAAATGAGTTTTCCTCGTTAAATAAAGGCTTTATTATTATTATTATTATTATTATTATCCTCCTATAATACATAACCACAACTTATTTCTATTTTCTTAGCTTTTGAAAAATGACTTCTAGTAATTTCATGGGCAATTACAATAATGACTGTGACATGAGGTACTGGATATTAACGTCAGAATAACAATAATTATACCTGTTTCATGTTTAATCTTTTCTCTTAATATAACCATTCCCTTTTTGATTAGTTTGTCCTGAAAAGAGACAATCGTGTCACAAAAATATTGTTTCTCATTATTGAATAAGAGAAAGGTACTTCATGATGCCTGAAATGCTGTTAAATTTAAGACATTGATTGCTTCCTTAAAAGTCCTGTTACAATATTGCCATTGGTTTGTATGTCCTCAAACAAAATCAGGAAATATGGTTTGTGGCAAAGAGTATCTTTCTGATTCTATAAGATGGTATTTCTATTCTCTGAAAGATCTAATCCAATAATTGCTGTTCTTATGGACAAACTTAAAATGTGTGCAATTTCTCTCAAGTCTTGCTGTGTAGAAATCATTTTCCTCTTAACCTTTACCTTGCTAAATTTCTAAAATAGACCGGTCCATCATTCATTTATTATTCAAAGGTGTGTTCACTGAAGATTTACTGACTGAGTAGCGAACAGTGCAGACCATGATCAGCCTGCAAGGACGTACATGCTGATCTTGGTATACACTGGTCGCAAAGGCAAAATGACTTGCCGCCAGCAGGCTAAATGGATAATATGAAGCGTTCCATTACTCGTAGATAAAGTCACACTTTTAAACAGACAAGAGTAATAAGTGCTTACCTTATAGTAGTCGTAGATCAAAGGAGCCGCTTCAGTCGTCATTAGGTTCCTGAAAGATGATTTGAAGGTTGTGAGAATAATTTCAGTCAGATAGGAAATATACGAGTAGTCTGAAAACCACGGCAAAAGTAAACGATATGTATTTCTGTACTGTTTGGGCACTGGGAAAAGAAAATGTTGCCACCCAGTTGACAGTGTTTCCTGAAAGGGATCGTAACTGTAACTTTAAAAGAAATGTTACATATTGTTGTCCTTTCGATCTGTTACAAGCGACAGGCTATAAAAAGACTGGTTAAATATAAAAGTGAAATCTTCTCGAGATTTTTTCAAACTTTTTTTATGAAATAGCGTTTGGTTCATCAGACTGAAAACGGATTCTGAGCAAGGCTTCTCTGTAAAGTACAAAACATTAAAATGCTTGAGAAGCTTTTGAAATGAGAATTAAAATCAATCTTTGTCAAGTTTTTTTTTTAAAAAAAATCTTATAATCAATTTTACTTACGTCAGCTCTATTGTAGTGCTCCAAGATTTTACAGGACTAATTATCAAGGACCGTTTCTGGTCTTCTAATCTGACAACAATTTAAGTTTAACCCTTACCTAACAGCTTCTTGCAACGTTGTAAGTTCGTTTTCATGCAACTTTTTCTTTTGGAACAAGTGGACTACAGCCGCTGACACGCTTGAAATAGAAAATGAATATTTCCTGTAATACCAAATGCAGTCGGTAAATGTTACACTTGTTGTCGTTCTTGTTACAATCGAGACGGTTGTAAGAGTTACAAAACTTATCCTGTCAATGATTTTAGTGTTAAAAACACACAAATTGTTACAACGTCGGCCACAAGTCAAAGCAGGTTGTACTAAAATCATAAACTTTAAAACTTTTACCACTAAGTTGATTGTAATAATAACAGTAAGGCGGTAACAGATACCGTTTAAAAAGAAGTGTACCTATAACCGATTGAAGAATTAGATATGGCGATATAACAGACTAGTGAGTACATACAATCCTTTTCAAATATTCTATCATTTACATTTTCATAGCAGTTGTGAAGTGTATGTTAATTCCGTGAAGGAAGAGCACACAGTGGAAGTTAATGAATAGTTGTTTAGCAGCCACTTCTATTAACAGTCCGCTCTACCTATCACGGAACGACCGCTAACAATTAACAAGTCTTATTGACTCGTCATTTGTACATGTTATCAGCTGGTCCTTATTGCATTTATTTATAGACTTCTTTAATCTTAAAACTTATTTTCTCCAGTAATGTGTTTTCGGCTGACACAATACACAAGTTATATTAATGCAAATCTCATATAAAGTAATTTCCCAAACATTGTGTAGACCTTGCATACTTTCTATAGGAACAATACGTATATCCCTCAGCAGTAGAAAATCAGGAGAGAATAACAGAAGTTTATAAATGCTTTCTATAGGTCTCTGTCATGTCACGAAATTTCTCAGTCATTCCTTCTTGACGTTAAAGGGAAGAAGTGAGAAAATTGCGATTGAAAATTTAAACTTCCGTAAGAAGTTAAAGAACATTTCTTGCCGCGGCTTATTGCTATTGAACACCTAAACTACTCAGTAGATAATAATCAGTAAATATTTTATTGATAAAAAGGTCAGTAACTATTAACTCAGCAGTATAATAAAACATGATAATGGAGTAAACAGGGTGTCTGAGACGTTTTTGAAATGTGAACAAGCCAACAATCTACGAGAGTCATACATTTTCAATACGTTTTCTTACCTTTTTTCCTTAGCAGTATTAGATATACATTTTATGTTTCCTGAAGCAAAATAACATATTTAAAATGTCAATATAGCCTGACAAGGTATCCCAAGTGCTAAAACATACACATTAGGTTGTTTGGAAACCAGTTTGTTCCCGAACAGAGTTTGGTAGTTTGCACATTATCACAATATAGCATTTTATTTCTTGTCTTTATAACCTTAGGGCCAGTTCTTACCAGGTAAAGCAGGCATTTTTCAGTGGAAGATCACTTGCCCTGTTTGGTGGGAATAGGTTTCGCCCAAGTCCGTTCAAGGAATCCCTGTGTATATGGTTCTTGCTTGCACCTTTTATGTTCGATGCACTGTGTCTGAAAGAAATAAATAGTACATGTAATTCCCTGCCAATACTATATAGTAAATGTTAAACTTTGAATCACATGCACATTCAACACTATAAAACAACGGACAGAAGGAACTTTAATATTATGATATTGTAATAATGAAAATGGATCAGTTGACTTCATTAAAGAACGATAAATATATATGTACAAGAACGAATTTTTACTGACATAAATATATGATCATAGCTGATCATAGCTAGACATGACGGAAGCTCACAGCAACATATAATATATTTTCATCCTTACATTGTCATAACGGCTGATAATTACTTGTATTGAACCCTTACGATAAAATCAATCTTTAGACCAAAATGTATAAAGAGTAGTTTCTTTCGCAAATATTTGTTAGAACAAAAGGTGACTTTAATTAGAAAATGCCCCTTCCACTCATAAACTGTCTCAAAATAGATACAGATTCCAGCTTGCAAATATTGTCTGAAGAAAACTGCCTATTATAAAATCATTAAAATAAAAAAAGAACCCATCCTTTTATTTTTCACGAACTATAATTTCTACGGTACCAACACAAATATCTGAAGAGTGTCAGTACATGTTTCGTTTCCAGGTAAGTGACATTATCGTATTGACATATACTTAATTTAAAACATTCTGAAATGATAATGGCATGAAAAAGTCAATAAGGATTTAACAATGGCTCTATAATACATTATCTATCTGACGTATCAGCCAACTGTATCGTGCGACAAACGTGACTATGGTAAACGCACATGTTCACTAACATTATGGCACAGACACTGTTTTCATGAGCAGACTTCTAGTTTTCACGATTTCTGTGTTTCATTGATTGCCGAGACCTTACCAAGTTTGAAGCTTACAACTCCAAAGGATAGTGAGGAGGGGCAACTTAAAAGTGATCTTCCTCCTGCAAAACCTATGTTGCAAGTTTATAAGCAATGAATTATGAACTTGTACTAGTTTTATATTCACTCTGTTAATGAGTCTGAGATCGATTTCGTATAGATATAGTGAAACCACTGAGTACTGGTATATAAGACAAATGTCAAATGACATGTTCTCGTATAACCTGATGGAACAAAACACATTGTAACCTCTTTCTTAATATGTAATATTATCTTAGGCTGTAGTTACCTTTCAAATGTCAAAATTAATATGAAAGTAAAAAGGCAGTTCTTAAAGCTTGGTGCTAATTAACATATATCTTTTTTAAGACCTCCAGGAGGAATAATGATAAAGTCCAGTATCTATGTATAAAAGCAACACATCGACAGTAAATTCCTATGATTTTATGTTTAAAATATAGCAAAAGAAAATTAAAGTGCATAGCATGTGTACATACGATTGCTGCATTCCGAACTAAAATATAATCCTGCAAATATATTCTGTAGCCTATTGAATCAATTATAAGGCGTTTAGTAAGGATAAAAAGTAACTTCTCTTGATGGATCGATTTAATTTTATGGATATCTAAGTACAGTGTTAATTTGTTTTGCACATTAGTTACATGAATCAGCTGATGTATATTAAGTAGATATCAACATTTTCCCCACAGGGCTTGAGGACGTTCAAATAATGCGGAAACAAACTTGCGTTATAATAACCTTAGATCTTACTTGTCACCATCGTCGTAGTAATCATCACAAACATCATTAGCTTTGTCATCATCATCATCATCAAATTTTATTATTAATTATTGTTACTAATAGTTTATTTTTCAGGACCAGAATGGAAATAAGGGGTTTCACATTCATCTTTTTTGTGTCATCCTGGGTATATGAATACATGTCCTGGTACATTTTTTTTTCTACAGTTATTGGTATTTTATGTTAGTAATGATTCTTAATTGTCTTTCAATATGTTTTAATTCCTAGTCATTGTATATGTGATATTTGAAATTTGTTTTAATTTGTGTTGTACCATACCATGTATCTTATATACTGAAATCAATCAACCAACCAATCAATCAATCAATCAATCAATCAATCAATCAATCAATCAATCAATCAATCAATCAAATTATTTCATTATAATAGTGTTAGTGTTAGACCAGACTTTCTCTTCTGTATAACATTTCAAATCACCCAGATACGATGCCCATAGAAGACAATCTCATCCGTCCAAAAAGAAAATCACGCCATCATCATCTACTTTCCTATCACCACTGACTTTTATGAGTTTATTCCTGGGTCTATAGTCCTACTGAAGAGTCTCCCACCTGACATCCCACCCCTTCTAACCCTCATTGCTGTTAGCAAATTTGAACACCCCTACTATGATCTTTCATCACTGATACATTTCATTTCCCTTTTTATTGGACCGATTTCCTTTTTATTTCCAATAACAATCTGTGTGCTTGACACGCACAGAAGTGTCTACGTCACTGTAAAGGGAATATATATTAGAGAGATATAATATTGTTGTTGCTCTTGTTGTTATAATCAGTAGTTTTATAATCATCTTCAAAATCATCACCATCATCATCATCATCATCACCGCCAATTTCATAATAAAACATTAATAGCTTAGTCAGAATCTTCATTATGCGTGCATTAAGTTATGGACAAAGTATGCACTTTATCTTAGTTAAGTCACCCTTTTAGCCACAAATACTGGCTCCATACACTACTGCGTGAAGAAACATAATTATGGGTTTTGAAGCAACATGAACACCAAAGTTACATGGTCAAATTCGCAAATCCCTGTGGTTTTACTTTCGTATGTCTACTTGTAAATGTTTCATATCTAAAATATCCGGGTTGATTAAACAATGAAATAAGAGAGTATATGATAATCGCAACAATCAAGTCGTTAAGATAATCGCTACAATCAAGTCGTTAAGATAATCGCAACAATCAAGTCGTTAAGATAATCGCTACAATCAAGTCGTTAAGATAATCAAACTGTTACAATCACCAGGAAAATACATATATATTGTTTTAAAGGCAAGTCTTCATATGACATCATAATAGATTATACAAATGTATATATGAGCCGTGCCACGGGAAAACCAACAAAGTGGGTATGCGACCAGCATGGATCCAGACCAGCCTGCGCATCCGCGCAGTCTGGTCAGGATCCATGCTGTTCGCTAATAGTTTCTCCAATTCCAATAGGCTTTAAAAGCGAACAGCATGGAGCCTGACCAGACTGCGCGGATGCGCAGGCTGGTCTGGATCCATGCTTGTCGCATACCCACTATGTTGGTTTTCTCGTGGCACGGCTCATTTATATTTGAAACCGACAGCAACGTTAATAAATTATGATAAATTGCAAATCAATATTTTTAAGTATCGGTATGATAAAAAGAAAGCTACGTTTACTTTTACTTTGCATACACGACGTATTAGATAAATTTTGTACACATTTCCAAACGAATGTTTATATTTATAAATACTAACTAATTCATCAGATAAAACCAAAGTACACTTACAATGGACGCATATAATAATAACGATACGGAGCATATTAAGTACTTTCACATTAAAGGGAGTTAATTACAAAATGCAGTAAAAAGCAATTAAACTTATTTACCTAATTTTAAACTTCGCTGACATATTTTATCTTCGTCGATAAGATATTAAAAAAAACATATTTCTGCAAATATAAGATCTTTATGTCTCTGTGAAGTTAGCAGTATAGCAGACTAGCAGGATAATCCCAGCAGAATAACTCCAGTAGAATAGCTATTCTGCTGAAGTTATTCTGCTATTCTGCTGCAGTTATTCTGCTGGAGTTATTCTGCTAACTTCACAGAGACGATATTCATACAAATATGTGAGTTTTTAGCCATGTTAAATATCTTTCTTGGGTGAATTGTATCTAGTCAAATGAATATCTTTGTTTCAATTGCAGTAAAACTGTGGATGTTATCAATGCTTAAGCATGTTAGGCTGTTTTATTGTAGTCATATTTAGATATGTTAAGATTCACAGACAGTCATTATATATTTGTTTTTACGAGCTTTATAGAAATTAATCTAATGAACAATAGCAATTTTGAAAATAAAACCATAAAAGTATATGTCGGTATGTCTGTCCTTGTACCTGTCTGTCTATCTAACTGTCTTTCTAACTCTTGCTAGATTAGATATGCAGGGTGATAATTAGATTTAAAGTAGGTTTAAAAATACAATCATTGACAATTTCTAGCCTATCGACATTACGAACAAGTTGCATTCCATCTTTACTAATATCACCGAAGAGCAACCTCAAAGTAGGAGCGGTGCTTGTCAAATACAACGTTGCACGGCATTAAGGTAATAAAGCACTGCTAAAGTAACTGAGGCTCTGAAAAATGATTGGGTATATGTATATAACAATCAAATGACATAAAGCAGGGAATTACAGACTACTTTTTTGAAGAAACACATTAAGTTTGTGAAAGTTTTCACTAGTGTTGAGTCACCAATATTGTTTAGGCCCAATCTCTTGAAAGAATCTGGTCTTCAAAGGGATGTAGGCTCAAATATTCAAAGAAATATTTCTGAATGGACCAATGTTTCAGAATTTGTTTGGGGTGGATGGTTTGAACATAGGTCAGATTGTATAATTTCAAAATTCCAGTACATAAAGTGAATACAAACATGTATTCAACTTCACAAATTTAGCCTGTGACACTAGTACTTTTAGTGCAAAAGTTATTATAGAAAATTGCCACAATTATCTTTTTTAAGTTTTTAAATTACGAAACTATCTTCACAAATCTATGCCATCTCAATATCCGTGAAGAATATGAAAGAAATATCAATTTTTGTTAAAGTATGTTCTTTTTGAGAGCAACCCTGTTAATAGATATCCATGGAGGCTATTCCAAGTCCTAAAACTTATACTATTTTGTATTTTATTTCGATATGTTAATATTATATATCATATTCAAGCTGAGGATGATTTCATTGGAGTGGCTGAGGCAAAGCGGTACAAAGCGGTACATTGCCATGCTACTAATCCAGATGTCTTGGATTCGTATCTCGGTATAAGCGGATTCGATCGAGGTTTCTACATCCCCCTACATAAGGAATCCTGTTTGTGCCAGTTGTAATGTCGTCCGTCGCGCTAAGATGGTGACACACGACAATGCGAAGTGACATGGCGACAAAGCCAGATGGAAACGTGACAATACGATACGACACACGACAATGCGAAGTGACATGGCGACAAAGCCAGATGGCAACGTGACAATGCAATACGACACACGACAATGCGAAGTGACATGGCGACAAAGCCAGATGGCAACGTGACAATGCAATACGACACACGACAATGCGAAGTGACATGGCGACAAAGCCCGATGGCAACGTGACAATGCAATACGACACACCACAATGCGAAACGACGCTTGACATTGCGATACGACGTACGACAATGTGACGGAATATTGTTGCGATGTCATATTGCATTATCTCGATGTCACTTCGCATTGTCGTATGTGGTGCTCTGAAGTTTTGCTAACTGCGACACACGACAATGCGATACGACGTTCGGCAATGCGAAACAACACTCCATAATGCGGAGCGCCATTTACTTAAAGTCATATCGCATTGTCGCTTGTCGTGTCTGCGTCTTTAGCACAGATATGTTATACATGAAAATGTTAGTACAACACGTGGACACTATTGTAACTGTATAATTTTTACATGAAAATGGCGTCTTTAGAAATAAAAAATTAAAACGGGAGTAATTTCTAGATATTGGCCCTCTCGTTAGAACCAGTCAAAATGCTTGAATTCTGAAATGGTCCTTTATTTTCGTACTGGCCCTATTTTTCTCGTTCTGGTTCAGTTTAGTTTGGAATAAGCTTAATTTGTTTAATATCATTTGTTTAATTTATCGAATATCGTGTCTAATATTTATTTGTTGAATAATAATACATAGTATTACTCTGTCAAAAAATAAAATGTTACTATTTTTAATAAGCAATCTGGCCACTCATATCAATAAATAAGCGTTTTTCGAACTGCTCAACTACTATGTTTTCCTAAATGATAAGTATTTCGTCTCATACATGGCAAGTTATTGACAATTCTGATTATGGTATGCCGCATTGATAACATTATATGACCTGTGCTACGGAATGATAAGAGCGATCCTTTATGTATACATCACCGCTTTGAATCATTAATACAATGACATTTGTTTGAAAGTACTCTAGCAAGTGTAATATGAAAATAAATGTCTAATATAGATGAAGTATTTTGCAAAATGTGTTGGTAGACAATTCACAACTTTTAATATCTGGAGTCTTCAGTTCTTCCAAAGTATGCTAGATCTACAAACCTCTATAAGCACATTTCTATTTGTTTGACCCTGTAAATTACTAGATTATTTTGCCCTTCCATTTTAACACACTTGAACATTCTTTGTTAAGAAAAGCCATTAATATGAGATCAATATATTTTGTAGGCAAGTAAAAAGCAATACACAAAAGCATTGGAGCTCGCACGCATACTTCATTTGTTTGACTGATTTAATTATTGACACAAAACCATGAATAATTTTCTTAGTGATAATTTATTGAATCACAAATTGGAGAAGACATTGCTATGTGATAGTTTGTACAACTTCATACGTCAGTGTATTGTTATGTCTTTTATCCTGCTAAAAGCTACAGAAGTGAACATCACGTGTTCTACTACTAGTTTCAAACAAATCCATGACACATTAACAATCAGATTGACCAGCTATAGCACGATTTTGTAGTTTTGTGCATCTTTGATGAAGTTGCAGTCTAAGTAAAATAATTTATGTTTAAACAAAGTTCCATAAAAGCATTCCCTCATGGCTTTTATGTTTGTCCTACAGTATATATATAGACTGCCGTCATTGGATATAAATTACATCGTCTTGTCCGTTATTGAAACCAGAAGCTGTGCATTGCACACAAGAGATTCTGTCTGTTATACTTTCTGTAAGTTTTCAACAGCTTTAGAGAAAAAAAACTCTCCCTGTTAAGAATATTTTCTTCCCGAAAAGACCTGTTCGTTGTCATTTATAACCCGTCCAGAGCAACAGACTTTGAACAACACAAACAAAATGAGCAGAATCCCTGGCGATATGAAGATCGCGTTATTTAGCTGAATGGAATGGAACGGTAACGCATTTCCACTGAATCCTTCATGAATGCCTCAATGAACACTGCTACATTAATACAGCATCAAGATGGAAACCTGATGGTGATGGTAATTATAATGCAACTCCTGGTCTGACCCTTTGTCTTGTTCTGTAACAGCGGCAAGTTGGCAGCCTGTTTTCACGAGGTGGAAACACTTCTTCTTGATCTGACCTCTGTCTTGTTTTATGACATTGACAGGATGACAATATGTCAGGAAGTAGCTATACAGTATCTCCTTATCTTGCTTCTGTCTTGTTTTATGACAGTGACAGGATGACAATATGTCAGGAAGTAGCTATACTGTATCTCCTGATCTGGCTCCTGTCTTGTTCTTTTACAGCTGCCAACAGAGGGTGGTGCAGAAATCCGGAATTTCGTTTGTGATGTACGTGGTGTGCCTGCGGAGAGAGTCCTGCTGTCTTTAATCTTTGGTCTACTGGCATTATTTCATCATCTGATTCAGTTGTGTCGTCTGAGATCTCTGTGCAAGAAAACGTTTAAATAACAGATTACTAAAGTATTTATTCATATCATGTGACAAACTCAGGTCACTGACTACTACAGCGAAAAGGATACAGATATGTAGGCTCTGCAAATTTAGAAGTGATTATGGAAAAGAAAACTACGTTTCGCGGATGTTATGATGTTTTTGTGGTTTTAATTGATCGTAGCAAGTATTTTTTCGTTAATAAACAAGCAAACATTAGTGATGCAAAAGAGATACTAGAAGATATTAAGAAATGAGAGAAGCTTGCGATAAATTGTCTTTTATACATACGTATCACAGGTATAGCAAGTCTCGGTGGTGGTTTAAAATTACTTCTAATCTCTGGCTCACTTCCGCCGGCATACAATCCCATTATTCCTAAATGAGGGGAAGTCACTCTGGCAACTAGTTTCTCTAACTCTATAGAGTTATCTGTGTATGGATACTCGTGAACTCCGTGCAGCACTAACAGCATCTGTTGTATAGCAGGTGGTACTGGCTCTGATTGTATGAATTCTTGCAAAGCTTCTGTAAATCACAAACGATATTAAGTGATAATACAATCATGAATAAAGCTTTAGGTAAGGACAAAATATCTCGTTAAAAACTCATCGTGAGCGGGACAAAATTACCCAAAAGCTTCCCTATGAAATGAAAAAAAGTTTGCTGAAAAAATTCTTTAATCATTGGTAATTGCTAAAAAGTCTTTGCCACCGTTAACATTATTGTATACAAAGACAAGTATGGATGGCCAAACCATACTAACTATCTTTGCAAAGTTCTTTATAGACTTCTTTACCTATTCACTTTTTTCCATGTAGCGGTTGGGGTAAAGGTAGCACTGTATGTAACTCATCATAAGCTGTATCTTTTGTCTAGGTCTTTGAGAGACTAGTCATACCTTGGCTCGATATTTAATACTATTTGAAGAATATTGAAAATAAATTCAAAGTTATGTAACTGAACATTTCATTTTATTTGATCTTCTTATTTCTCTACCATTTTTGTAGATCATGCTTTTAGATCTTAGCATTGAAACCTGATTAAAATACTGTGCGACTACCTGCCTGTCTGTGTTGTTGGTTGTCTGTATGTGTACAAACACAAGATTTACACAGAAAGTAAATAATATATCGTCAGTCAGATTGAATTTATAAGTAATTATACCTTTTATAGGTAGCTTGAGGAGAACAGCATTTCTAAACTCCAGTAAAGTCACCTCCCTTATTGTAAACGTTTTCGCCTGCAAATGTAACTCGGAAATAAAAAAACACACTTATACATCATTTACAAAGATGATCAGTAATGAACTTTCACTCGACTGTTCAGTTCAGTTTGAATTTGTGACATTTATCATTTCCTTTGAATTATATATGCAAGAAAGTTAAAATTATTGCAACAACATTTATCATAAACTTTCTAATCATTTGAACATATATAGTTAGACCCATGCCTGTGTGTTGTCAACATTGACACTGAAAAACTTAATTATATACTATTTTCGAAAGATCAGATGGGTCATCATTAGAGTTAAGCCCACCCATAGTTTTAAAACGAAATTTGCCACACTATCTAAAGCAGTTTCATTCTTTTGTACGTGTACGACATCAAAATGTCACATGAGCGACTTTAACTTGGTTGCATCAAGTTTAAATCTATGTAGATGGTGTTCATACTTTCACGGGGTACAAGAGTGCTTGCAACATTGGCAAGATTTCTCGGTAAAAATAGTTCCACTCTTCTCCCAACTTTGTTAACAGTGACTTTCCTGAAAGAGAAATCAAATTATGACCATTCTATTCTGTGACCTGTTGTGTTATTTTGAAATTCATCTTTTTATCACTTCTTGGGCAGTGCATTCAAAAACGACGGAACTGCTAACCTTTTTTTTTTTTTAGATATTTCATGGATGAATGATTCTTCAGGTAATGTGTATACTTTTATTCGCGCAACCGCTGAAAGACGACACTACTAGCAGTAGCAGGGAAATATACTAGTTTTGGTTGAGAAAGTCTTGACCAATCATTTAATTCATGTTTCAAA
The DNA here is from genome assembly GCF_021730395.1 of Mercenaria mercenaria. Classification (NCBI taxonomy): domain Eukaryota; kingdom Metazoa; phylum Mollusca; class Bivalvia; order Venerida; family Veneridae; genus Mercenaria; species Mercenaria mercenaria. The sequence goes on along the minus strand of NC_069364.1, from coordinate 85,484,100 downwards.
CAACGAACATTACTTTTTATCTTTTCTGTGCTTTTGAAAATTGATAAAGCAACGCTGACCTACCGGTAATTTCTCAGGTAATTGCAATAACAAATTAAAAATTAAACTGTACAATAATATATACCTGTTTCATGCTTAATCTTTTCTCTCAATATAAACATTCCTTTCTTTACAAGCTTGTCCTGAAAATATAACAATATTGAAAAAAGAGTTGTTTGTAAAATATATATACCACCACAATGGCTTGTTCGCGGCAACTGTATATGTAATTTTGTATGCTGTGACCTTGACCTTTGATCTTTTTGCAATTTTGGAATTAACCTTGGCCTTTGACCTAATAATGCTTAAAACAATAACTGGCATCTACTGACCAAAGGCAATCATACTATAAAGTTTGACTCCCGAAGCCCAAGCATTCTTTAGTAACTGACAGAAAACAAAATGCTCTACCGACCGACCAACAGACAAACCTGCAATTAATTTACCCCATTTTCTTCGGAGGGTTGCATAATTCCATTGTATATTTATATCTGTGCTATGCAAAACAAATACAAATGTTGTTTCTTTAATTTTATACTGGTAGGTTAGCAGCCAGTGTCATCAAGCAAGAAACTATATTAAACTGACAGAAATTTCTTCCATTCATCCACCGATACAGTATTATTAAATGGTATTATGTTTCCTCAAACATACAGCCTGTGGGAATTTGTATCTTCTAGCTACTACAAAGTTACTGTTTATCTCCTACAAGAAATCCAATCCATTGATCGTCTTAGTTTTGGTTCTTACGGAGAAACAAAACGAGTGTCATTTCTCTCTGTCAAACAAATTAACTGTTGCTGTGTAGAAACCACTCTCCTTTCGATAAGGAACTTTTCATTAAATCCGTGTCTTTGTAATTAGGAACAATTGCTTCTCACCTTATAGTAGTCGTAGATCAAAGGAGCCGCTTCAGTCGTCGTTAGGTTCCTGAAATCAAAAGGTTTACAAGTAGTTAAATCTATTTTACTAAAAAAGCAAATTTAGGAGTCAGAAATAGCGAAGTAACTTTTATGTATTATTATTTACGATTTAGAACGCTTGGCAGCAGATAAATTGCCAGTGCTGCCTGAAATTGATCGTACTTTGGTTATTATGACCTAAGGAGAACGTTTTAATATAGGGTTCTTTCTAATGTAATTGTTTATTCATCAATCACTCTTTTATACACTAGCAGTACTGATAGAAAGAAGGAGTTCGTACATTTTTGAGCGGAAGACAACACTGTGTAAGGCACTGTTTTCCGTGACAATTTGACAAACGATGTCTGAAACAATTCATGCTCAAATTCTGATTTCTGTTTAGACGTTTATTGAGCAGAACAATTATGTTTGAAAAAAGCGGCATTAAAACCCATATCCGACATTTAAAAAAAAATGAAACACAAGACACTAAAACAGTTTTTCATGTACGTCATAAAATAATATTTGAACCATTTATTGAATGGTTATGTGTTTAAAGAAAGCCAAAATGCCAATTTTATCCTCTTAAATTTCACAAGTCTCGATTAATACTTCAGTCTTGGAGAAGTATAAAGCAGAATGTATGCTTTGAGAACAGCTACTGACGTGAAGCAATTACAGCCTGGTGTAGCATAGTTACACAAAAACCTTGTCAGTCTGTAGGATGAAAGTTCTAAGAAAAAATGAAAAAATATCTCCGAGTACGAGAAATAATGTCATGTAATCTGTATTACTGTAACTGTACGAATCTGAATCTATGTGTAGAGGCATCTTGCCGATATCGACATCCATCTATTTCAACAGAGAAAAACCTGATTGAATAAAGTATGTGCTTGGTTACTGTGGCTGAATAATTGAATTCCCAGTTTGCAGCGTCTGTTTATGAACTAGTCTTATTTGCTATTTTTGTAAGTAATTACACAAAGTCTACAGATAATTGATTGTTTTAAAGACTTCTTGAATAATTCTGAACAACCTGTTAGCCCGATGCATTTTCTATTCACCTCGAAGTTTTATCTTGTTAAAATATATTACATCCCTACATTATTATCTGACCCACCCTCACCCCCACAAAAAGTGGCCGAAAGCATAATCTGAACTCTAAAGTATGAACGTCATCATAATCTACATAATATGTGGCTTTCATTTGAACTAGCGTTTTGTCTTTCTTAAGTCTCACCTGACAGCTTCTTGCAGCGTTGTTAGTTCGTTTTCTTGAAGCCTCTTCTTTTGGAACAAGTGAACAACAGCCTCCGACACGCTAAAAAATAAATACAAATGAGTGCTGCCAGTAGCACAACTGCTACCTGCATTCGGTAAAGGTACATATTGTCTCATACTTGTAGCAGCGAACGAACGATGCTACTGCTCTTCTGTCAATGTTACGGGACTGTGGAGTTACAAAATATGTCTAGTGCATGTAACTGTTCAGATTAAGCTTATCTGAATTTTTAAAAAGGGACCAGAGTCTTTTTGGGAAATATGTCAAGAGCTGATTTCCTGGGTCGCCTATAAATTATATTATTAACAGTGAAATCTATTTAATAGTGAACGACAAGTCTTGTTCACGATGCTATGCTAAATTTTTAATTGCCCTTATATCAATTATTTAACTTGTATTCATCTGGACCAATAAATCCAAAGACAACATACATCTAGTAAATAAGATAGCTTTCTCGCCGTGAAAATCTCGTCAATTCTTAATACATGTATACTTTCTGAACCCTTTTATATGCTGTTATCCTGCCTATTTCCGGCTTCACAGATGTTTTGTGTAATGTTCTTTACAGGCAGGTCGTAAGAACGGGCGCTAACAATAAAACATGTTACATTGTTTTCTTTCAATGTCAACTATTTGACATCCAGCATTTGATTGACTGTTTCTGAGCACATTTTGGAAATAAACCAATGACAAATTATCATTCTCAGATTGATCCCTAAACTCAGTTTTATATCTTTGGCGCAAGCTTTTACCTGGCAAAGCCAGCATTTTTCAGCGGAAGATCTGTTGATCTTGGTGAGAACAGGTGTCGCACTAGCCCGCTGAAGGAATCCCTGTGTTTATGGTTCCTGATTGCATCACTTATGTTCGAAATACTGTGTCTGAAATAAAAAAAAATCACTGGTAAAACTATTTAGATAAGTGATTTCAAATCACTTGCACCCCTTTCAACGTGTGGCCGCGAGTAAATTCTATTGCGAGACGGTCATCAACTTTACCTGAGGTTCCAGAAGCTCAATTGATCTACCGAGGTAAATTGTCAGCCAATTATACTTTCCAGCTTTCGATGATGGAGTACTTATAGGCACAGGCGGGCACCTTGGTAGAACCCCTGGCCTTTTGTAAGCCGTTACGATCAATTTCTGCACTGAAAGTTCGAAAATGACCCAAATGGCCTGTTGAGGATATAGTTATAGGCATCTGCGGACATCTGGGTACAAGCAATTTAGACCACTTCCTCATATGAAAGAATTCTACACTGAAATCGAGGTTTCAAAATGACGGCACTGTGCCAGTAATGAAAGTTTCAACTGTCAGAATGACCTACATAAACTGTAATAAGTAATCGCATTAGGGACGGTGCGGTAACCTCATGGCCCGTTTACCTGATTAATGTATTAATCTGTGCCGTTTACTAATGTTATTAAAATTTTGTTTTACTTTAAACTGCAATAATCATATACGCCACTTATATTTCAATACATTTATAAAAAATGGCTGTATCTTTTGTAACAAGAAATTTCTCTTGACTATTTGAAGCAGATTGTTTTTAAAAAGACAAGAAGTTTATCAGGTTTTCATAGTACAATCCTATAGTAACGCCGTTTCGCTGATGTGAGTCTAATTTTGGACGTATTGTGCGGTCCATTTGGTTCTGCCAGCGTTCTTGTGTTCCGCCGCGATAACATCCCTTGGGTAGTGCATGTAAGGGGATATTGAAATGTCCTTGTATTCTTATTAAGAATAAGAATGATTTCAAATCACTTGCACCCCTTTCAACGTGTGGCCGCGAGTATATTCTATTGTAAGACGGTCATCAACTTTACCTGAGGTTCCAGAAGCTCAATTGATCTACCGAGGTAAACTGTCAGCCAATTATACTTTCCAGCTTTCGATGATGGAGTACTTATAGGCACAGGCGGGCACCTGGGTAGAACCCCTGGCCTTTTGTAAGCCGTAACGATCACTTCATGTGAACAATTTCTGCACTGAAAGGTCGAAAATGACCCAAAGGCCCTGTTCAGGATATTGTTATAGGCATCTGCGGACATCTGGGTACAAGCAATTTAGACCACTTCCTCATATGAAAGAATTCTACACTGAAATCGAGGTTTCAAAATGACGGCGCTGTGCCAGTAATGAAAGTTTCAACTGTCAGAATGACCTACATAAACTGTAATAAGTAATCGCATTAGGGACGGTGTGGTAACCTCATGACCCGTTTACCTGATTAATGTATTAATTTAGGTGTCACCCCGGTATAGAAGTACTTCCGGGTCGTTGTATCCTAGAAAGTAGTTCTTTGAAATTTTGAAGTTCCCAATTTAACGCTATCCCTACTTTGACATGTTATATTCCAAATGTATTTATTGATACTGTGTACATTTTTGTCATTTCTGATGTCTTTAACAGTTGTTTTATGTGTGTTTTTCAGGATTACATTTCTGTGCGGAAGGATTAAAAAACTACACCAGACTGGTGGCCATGACAGATGTCAGTGGGAAATTTAAATATGGACTAGATACTTTGATGTGTAGCAAAAACGTTCATCGTTGATGGTGGTGTTTTTCTGTGATATATTGACTGGGATAGTATTACTCTTCAGAAATACAGAGCTGTCAATGCTGCAATTTTGTTGTGAAATTCACAATCCATGTCCAAAAGTGCTTGTTTTACTATACAGCAAAGAAGGAGAAATTGTACCGGGCCGACACCTTAATCTGTGCCGTTTATCAGCAAGTTTATCAGGTTTTCATAGTAAAATCCTATTGTAACGCCGTTTCGCTGAGGTGAGTCTAATTTTGGTCGTATTGTGCGGTCCATTTGGTTCTGCCAGCGTTCTTGTGTTCCGCCGCGATAACATCCCTTGGGTAGTGCATGTAAGGGGATATTGAAATGTCCTTGTATTCTTATTCAAAATTCTTTTTAGCTAATTGCATCAAGAATAAAGCATGCACCTTTTAATCTTAGCTTTAAATAACATTTTACATTTTTGAAAAAAGACCACTAGAGAAAATATTTTTCCAGAATGCCTGGCTCTGGTCGTTTTGATGGTTAACCTAATCAGAGACCTACCGAAGATGTGCATTTATCTAATTATTTTGCGAAAATGAAAATAGGAAAAAGGTAATGCGACGATGTGTCGGCCTAAGCAAAATAAACGGACACGCTCCAATGACTCTACACCAACATACCACCAATCGTTATTAGAGGGAAGAAATACAAAACAATTTACAAGAGAAAGGTTATAATTATCATTGTGAAACATCAATGTTCAAAAAGGACACACGATGTCTTCTCGCCCGTTGTGTGTTTTAATGTAACATTGTTTTGTACATAACAACATAGTGACATGACTTTGAAACAATCATGGCCGATTGCTGTAAGATATATCTACAGAAAAAGTTAGATACATTCTACCACGTCCGTGAAGTATCCTCTTCTTAAACTAAACAAAAGCATTAAAAACTTTAAAGGTAACATAATAGTATTTCGGAGTAACAAAAATAAACAAGGAAATATTTACCTCTTTATTTGCTTTTCCTGTTATAAATCTATTTGACTACATGAAATGATTATCTCATCACACGCTTTTTTTTCACATAAATATTTCCTGTTAACTGATGTTAAAACTTATTTTTTGTAACATACTGCTGGATATGAGCTGTCTTTTATGTACAAATATCTGGTACCTTACTGATAAAGCAAATTTACTAATTAAAAATCTATAAATAATAAACGTAAATAAACGTATCATATGACTGTGAAAAGCTACATCTCGTGTTAATCGTGTTGAAGAATTTTAAATTTTTAAAATGTACATTCATTTATCCTCGATATTTTGATAGAAAATGTTGCTGTAGAAATAGAATTGCTGCTTTTGTTTCCTGGAGTGGTAATTTAATCAGTAAAACTTTTGACCTATTTAAAATATTTTATGGCACATGAAATAATGACTTCAAACAATAACAATGTTGCATATGTTTCAATTGACAACTGGCATTGAAGATAGGGAGTATATTAAAAGTATTTGATCGTGTAAGGAACGTCAGTTTTGTTATTGTGACCCAAATATTCCTTTCTTTGTTCTAGTTGTAAACATGTTAAACAACACAGACAGTGACAATAGTCATAACATAACTGGACCTGTCATGGGCAGCTTGTAGCCAAAGCATTATAAATATATATATAATTCCAGTTTTGAACGGAGAGATTACTTTGGTAAACGAAGCAATTACTGAACCGCGCGCCAAACTGTGCCCAAGGATTGTAGCTATTTTGATACGCAGACGCTACAAGGGCATTGTGACAACACTATCAGTCACATTTCTGTAGTCATTAAAAATGGCAATTGTTGTGTTGTCTAAACGTAAATGCAACGCTAAATTTGAGTGTATTGTTTGTTTTTCTTGTAACAAAACATAAAGTTTTTCGTAACTTTTACACTGATGATATCAAAAGAACAATGTGTTGTTATCACAATATTGAGTGTAACATTTTTATGGTAAAGTTGTAACGGTTACCAGTGGGGTTAAATATTATCATTATGGTGAATGCCTTCAAGTGCACTTGATATAATTCTAAGAAAGTAAGAAGATTGAATAAAATAGTTTATCGCTGGTACTGGAGTACACCCGTAATGGCAATCGGCAAATTACGTGATCTCCATATATGACTTCGGCATTTTCCGGTTTTTACGGAAAGCCATGAACATGCTTAGCTACATATACGTCCGAAGAATGCCGATTTACTTAACGAGAATACGTAATCACGCGGAAATTGCCGAGTATCAGCACGACTTACCTTTTGAGAGTCCGTACTCCACTTTGCAGAAAATCCATATTTTCCTTCACAAGTAATATACATGTAATCCTTTCGTTTTAAGAAGAAAAAATCCTTTTTTAAATCAGGAAACCATCTTCACAAATCTATGCCATCTGTATCCGACTATGACGTTGAGAGAAATATCTGCAACAAATTGAGACCGGGAAATATCAATCTATGTTAACAATTGTGTTCTCTATGCGAGTTCCCTAAGATCTAAACTAGATGCCTAAATACAAGTTTCTATTACTTATACAATATAAAGACATTTGTAATGGCGCTTTTTACATATATCAGCACTTGAATTAGACAAAAAGTGACGAAAACAAAACAGAATGTACACAGTATTTAGACGCGTTTTACTCGCCTTAAGTTTATAAAAATTAAGTTCAAATTTTTAAAGTAGGGCAAAAGCATAAGAAGTAACAGCTTATAAAGTGTTATAATCTGATAGTTTCAAACAATATTAAATTGCAATTATCAATACCGGAATGACTTTTAGCCTATATGTACAACCAGTATATTTGCTTTTTAAATTAAGCATAATTTCTTACGGGAGATAGTGGAACTGAAAATTTGTTTATCGCATATACTTTATTCAGATAAACTTGGCAAACTTTCACGCACGTTTGTTTAGTTATAAAAAGCAAACTATTTATACAGAGTACATTTTTATATTGTATCTGTAGATCAAGTTCAGTTAAGTATTGAAGATAAGTTACTTATGAATCAAAATCGGGCGTAACTGGTAACCGTTCATAAAACATAGTCGCGACTTGTACGGGTTTTGAGCCAGCATCCCGTCCCCACCCCTCCTCTCACACACAGATCAGTGGCAATTTAAGTTTTCGGTTCACTTTTTAACCGGCTTACTTTTTAGCATTTATTCAGTTATTTATTGAAAAGATTCCTTGGTACAGTACGTCTAGAAAATACAAGATATTGTTACCACGATGGATTGAACTCGCACCAAGTACATTTTCCAATACAAAATGTATATTAATGTAAATGTTGTCTACAGAGTACGTGTTTTGTGTACGAAAGGTATGTAAGCATGACATGTAAGATAATGCATTGTCGTATAATTCTATCTCAACATTATACAGAATACAAAAATACTCACCGTAGCTTATAAACCAATTGTAAAGACATAGTAAAATCAAACCGTTTGTGATGACAGCAAAATTGAGTCATTTGTGAAGAGTCATTTGTGACGATATTGTAAAAGCAAGCCACTGGTAAAGACAGTAAGATTGAGCCATTTGTAAAGATAACGTAAAATCGTGCCATTTTGAGACAGTAAAATTAAGTCTTGCGGTTGTCAAAACATAAAAGTATGATGAGTTGATGCAGTGTATATTAAGAAAGATGGTAAAAAATTGCTTTCTTATGTGTAAGTGGGCATCGTACATCGTAAGCATTGATCCTCCTTAATTCTCCGAGATTATGGAGCTTCGTTGTCCGTATGTCAAATACTTTTCATTTCTCTTGCTACCACTGTATGAAATCCAGGCGTATACAATTTACCAGTTTATCTTTGTACCATCAATACACAATTATAAGTGACATACACCACTTTTATCATTGAACCAATCTATGAAGTTATTTTGTTATTCGACCCACCCTCTCAAAGAAAAAAAACAGACGAAAAGACAACCATGTAGCCGAGTCGTCTACAGAAAAAAAGAGAACTGAGCTGGTTGTAGCGAAGACGTTATTATGATATCGTTGCATACATCAACAGATATGCAAATATTCCCGAGGCCATTTTGTAGTTTGTATGTTGATAGTAATCAGAATGGCCACAATGTTTGTTGTTCTTACCTTGTATATTATACACATTTAATGGTTAATGGTTCGCAATAAAAGTAAGAATATTCATCTTTTATTGAAAAACAGTACTGAATAAAACACAGAAAGTTGTTTTAGGACGCGATTAGCTTGTTTATTTTTGTTGTATAAGGAATACATATGTGAGAATATTTATAAACCATCATAGTACCCATTCTAGTGCCCACAGTACCCGTTGGTATTTATATACTAAAGTATATTTCGGAAAGAATTTCCGATTATTTAAAAATGTGTATCCCTACATGAAAAAATAAATATAATATTTTCACTAATTTGAAGCAGCGAATTTTATGTCACTGATAAATTCTACAGTAGTTTTACACCGAAAAAAGAAAGAAAACAAAATAAAATAAAGAGTTTTGTTAAAGCCAGAAAACTTCTTTATTTTGAGATAAATTTTAGTGGATTTTAAAAATAGAAATTCTTTAAGCTTAAATCAATTTGTTTGCGGCGACTTTAATGCATATCATCAAAATTCCACACATATTTCAATCTTGTTATAAATGGAGATCTGGGGTATATATAACTAGAATAAACGTAAATTCTATTTTAGGAGCCTTGTAAATAGTATCTGTGTTAAATGGAATTTCAACAGATTATATACGATTAACTTAGCTTCCAGACTATTTTTATTGTAAATACACACAAATAAATCCGTTATATATTAATGCATTTGTTCTTAAAAGACTTGTTCCATATATTTCCATATTTACATTGACAGGTTATTTTAAAATTATGAAAACATACGTGTTTCCACTCATCGTGACTTGCCGAAACTTTAAATGATGAAAAAAATCCCCAACACATGTATAACAAAGATAGATATACAATAAGACAAATATAAATAATGAATAAAACAAGACATGGATAAACAATATACAGAAATTCTTCCAGGTTAATTAATGATTCAGAACAAGATACATGTCCATCGACATATTTTTGATGTTGATGAATAATTAATGAAACAGATTACCTTCTTCCGTAAATAAAGTCGAATGCTCCATTCGCATGCAGCAGGCGTGCAGGAATGATGGCTGATAGCCGATATCGATTTCAGATTATGCCTTTTACCAATTGCAATGAAAGTAAAGATAAAACCACCAATTTATAATAATATTTTAATCATATCAGTTGAACCAGAGTTCATATTTATTCAAAACTGTTTAAGGTAAAATGTAAACAAGCTTAAACAACGTATTTTTGTTGATATATCTGATTATCTTGATGCATTGGTTTATTATAGATGTCCATTGGTGCATTCGAAAGTTAAATTTGACGATTCATCGGTGAATCAGAGCAGAAATTCGTATGTAAACGTCAAAATAACTCGATTCTGTAAACGCGACAAGGTTGAGACATGCGTGAACTTCTGGTTTAATAAACTCCTCAGTTTTGATACAACAATTCAAATACATATAAAGAAAAAAATGAAATCAATGCTACAACAAACATAATGTGGTAAAATATGTCAAACTGAAAGTAATAAAAATACTGTAGATTTTCCCCATGATATAAATAGTACCCAAACTTTACAAAGTAAGAAAAATATGATAAAATTATAAAAAAAAAATCTTTAAGTCCTCCAAGTTTCAAACAGTAATATGTACTTTTCTTTATACCACAGGTAGGTTTTCATAAGGTACATGTCTGGATTTATTTATTTATTTATTTATTTATTTATCCGTGCACACTTCAGCATATACATATAAATCATGTTAAATAGATATTAAAGAATTATAGGAGACAAATAGTGTATACATTATAAATCACACGGCTGTTAAGATACAATCACAATTTAAGAAAATCTTACACATATGAGCCGTGCCATGAGAAAAACAACATAGTGGGTTTGCGACCAGCATGGATCCAGACCAGCCTGCGCATCCGCGCAGTCTGGTCAGGATCCATGCTGTTCGCTTTCAAAGACTATTGCAATTAGAGAAACTGTTAGCGAACAGCATGGATCCTGACCAGACTGCGCGGATGCCACTATGTTGGTTTTCTTATGGCACGGCTCAGATATAAAGAGCACACACAATCTAGTCTGGTACTATAAAACATTTAGAAATATTAAACTAATCGTTCATGACTGCGTGTTTCCAAGATAAGATTGCAGGCTTTGGTAGCTCTTGTTTAACAGAATAATGTTCAGCTTTTTAATATAAAGATAATAAAATCCCTGAACTCTTTCAAAGGATCTTGCCTAACACAACAATGCAAAGGAAAAGTAAGCTTTCAATTTCGACAATATCTATGCCTACCTTTTTGCAATAATGACATTTTCTTAAGACATACGATACATATAATTACCTTACAATTTCAGAATCAGTTGGTGCTGTCTTGAGCTCCACTTCTAAATTTTGCTAAAGCCTTTCTGTGCCTTTTTTAATATTCATGACCAAAAATAATGGGTCAAATTCGTACGTCTGTGACTTTTAATATACATGACCAAAAAGCAAAAAAGAATGGGTCAAATTTATACATTTGTATGCTTGTTTAAAATTTCTGTGGTACCCCAATTCTTGTCTACCTACATTAACAGCCCTTACAACCCTTACACTACTGACCCTTACACTACTAATCCTTACACTACTGACCAAGACCCTTTATAACCTTCAAAAATATTATTAAACTTTGCTACCTATTTCTTCTTCACATAAAACGCTCCTGATACCAAACTAATAAACTAATTTCAACTTCAATGTTACTTTTATTATTTTTCATATCTTTTTAATCCTTGCCTTTCTTAAATGTTTGTGTACATCAAAAGGCAGGCTCCATTAATGTAATTAACTATTTGCTTTTTGACAAAATTTACCACCTTCAGCGTTCCTTTCAGTATTTAGAGTAGATTTAAAAAATTTTATAGAGTATAGAGGCTCTTACTATAAAATATTAAATACTTTTGACTTTAAATAACAAACGAATTTCTGCACCGATTTCCCGTTGACATGTTTAACCTCGTTACATTTAACTTTCAAATGCACCACTGCAGAGCTATAATCAACCGATAACGATATATTAGCAACAATACGTTGTTGCAACTTGTTTGTATTTCATCTTAAGCAGTTTTGAATCAATTTGAACTCCGGTTCAACTGATACGATAAGAATATTATTGTAAATTGGTATTTCATCAGAATTGATTCAAGTCGGTATAGACTATCATTTATGCGCTAAAGCTGAATACGAACAGCTAGTTGTACTTTTTATTTAGGAGAGAAGGTAATTTGTTTTATTAATACTTTGGGATTAATTATTTAACAATGATATATTAACATCTCTAATGTAGGGATAATGCACGTTTTTTGTGTATTAACGTCTGCAGAAGCCCGCGGGATTGTTTGTGACCGAGACCGAAGGTCGAGGTCACAAACATATCCCAAGGGCTTCTGCAGGCGTTAATACACAAAACAAACGTGAAATTGTCGCTATTCTTGCATAAAAAAAACATTACACGACGACTAAATGCATTGTTTTCATATTGATTGACTTGACGATTCCGGTAAAATTTTTTATTTACCATTCTTGTTGTTCTTGGAAACGGTAAACATGTTTAAATATCCATAACCGGGGCACACATAACAACAACACTACTAAAAGCGTGATTTGAAGGTTTTTGAGCATCTTATTTTTATTTTAAGTTATTACAAACGTTACATTACACACAATTTTGCATATAGCTTAAAAATTTGATAGACAAGAACACAATTATTTTAAGAATAACAACTTTACATTCGAATTATTTTGAGTACGAACAAACAGAGTACGGATGAGTACGAAGCTAGTGACTAGCTTTCGAGGTTTATCATATGAATTCTGCGAACAATCAGGTAAAAACAAACCGACTGATACTAACAAAAGTCAACAATATAATACCTAAAAACGGGCAATAGCACAAGTTACACGCGATACTTATTTATTCAGAGTTATTTACAATAACTGAACAGACACTTTGTAAAGGGAGTAAACTCTAAGAGAAGCTAGTGCGTACATTGATGGGGGCAGTACGTTTGGGGTTGGAAACTGATACAGCTAAACATACTATGGATTACACTGTGTCTATAATGCTACAAGAAGAGGTTATTATGGAAGAAACAAGATGCAGATGCCAGATGTCAGTCTTCGCAGAAATACATACATATGTCCCTGGCAAAGCATTTCAGAAATAAAAATCGGGTATTAACAGCACGTGAATTGCCTTGTTTGCACACGATTTTTCTCCCGTTAATACATGGGCGGATCCAGTGAAAAAAGTAGTTTTTATGCAAGCATATGCGAATGTACCATATTTCGAATTAGTAAATGTAGAATTTCTAACGATTTTTCATCTGCATCTCTTGTAAAAACCTTTGTTTTGTATTGGTTGTATTTTCAAGTTGGTTTTTTTGTTTGCAAAGATTTAACTTCGGACGGAAATAAGCATGGTTTTGTGTGAACATATGAGCCGTGCCATGAGAAAACCAACATAGTGGCTTTGCGACCGGCATGGATCCAGACCAGCCTGCGCATCCGCGCAGTCTGGTCAGGATCCATGCTGTTCGCTTTTAAAGCCTGTTGGTATTAGAGATACTGTTAGCGAACAGCATGGATCCTGACCAGACTGCGCGGAGGCGCAGGCTGGTCTGGATCCATGCTGGTCGCAAACCCACTATGTTGGTTTTCCCATGGCACGGCTCATATATTATAAAGGCAAGATACGGCATCGTAAATATTTAAAGAGGACGTTGAATGACTGCCTGTCACTGTAAATGTCAACAATAGATAACAAGTCATTTTAAGAACAAAGGCAGTATTTCATGGATTTATTATCGTATAAATATAATAAAATCGTCTATATACTTAGTTTATCATAGCCTTTGCTCTACAACAGAACGGACCGATACGGTTTTCAGAATATTGGCTCCATAAATAGATGCTATTTTGGTTCGATTTTGTTTCCTTAGTGTATACGGTGGCTTGGTGTACACGGCGGCCGGGTGGATGTATAATATCGGATGTACCACGCACTTTTTATACTGCATTGCATACCTCGAATAAGTGAATTAATTACAAAGTTTTAATTAAATAAACAGCGTTAATCAACCCCTCTGTCGAAATACTTAAGTTTGTGTACGAGTCAAGACTCGTATGACATCGACAACAGTAGAAAAATTATTTGCCACAAACGAAAGTTTCCGAAGATAAAGTTTAAATGTTAATTTCTGAAATGCGGTATCTCATTCATAAACGGATATCAGTTTGCCAATATTGGTCTGATATACTATAGTATGTTTGCTGGTAAGGGACATAAATACCACCAATTTAATCATTTGCGTAACAACACCCCACTTAATATACAAATTACTGAAATTTCTCTATATATTCATAATTGTTGTGGTGACCAAATTAATAGGCTAGATATTTATATTCAATTGACTCAAGTCATATACTTGAATAATTAAGGTTGAACGTGTTTTTCCCGTTTCGCTTACTTATTTCGATGCGTTTTTTTTTGTTAACTTAAACGGAGTACTATATTAATGCATCAGTTAAAATGTTGATATCTTCACTTTATGGTGTTCCATTAGGGCCAGCGCCAGCTCCCTATGAACGCGAAGTGCGAAGGGACGACGGTACGATGGCGAAGCGTGACAATACGATGGTGATAACACGACAGTACGATGGCGAAGCACGGCAGTACAATGATGACAGTCCGCCGTACTGTCGCTTTTTGCAATCGTACTGTCGCGCTTCGCCATCGTACCGTCGTACTTTCGCCCTTCGCGTTCACTTGGAGCAGGCGCTGGCCCTAACGGAACACCGTTTCACTTCGTATAAAGCATATTATCTGTCAGATAACACATTGAAGAAGCAAATACCACTCTACAAGTTCTTATTATTACAATTTATTATTGATATTCTATATTTAGTTACTTTTATTGTAAAGCTTGTTTTCAAAATTCTATATCTTGAAATTGTTATTGTCTGTCTCGTTATTCTTATTGAATATTGTTCTTGTTATTCTTTGGATTTTCACCTTTTTGACCCTTCATGCATATAACTAGTCCTCATGAAGACCGAGTACAGATGAACTATGTATGTTGACTAATCTCTGCTACCTTTGTTCTGTTGCTTAAGTGATATAACGTTGTTTCTTTTGTTGTTTCACCAACACAATAGCTCATTTCACCGTGTCTTCTATCGCCCACACCAATATGAAACAGAAGTTTGAGACACCATCATTCTGTTGATGAGACAGAGGCAACAAATTGATATAATGATAATGATACAAAACACATTCTGTCAAACCCGTACATGTTCTAATTATTCACTGTGATATCATGTCAACATAACGACCACATCATGACAGTTGTGTTTTAAATTCAAGCGTTTTGTTAACACAGCAACATATTGAAAAATGTCGTTATGTCGCGAAAGCCTTCTCGATAAATTCACAGAATAAAACAAACGAATATACGAATCTAATTAACATATTACAAGTTTTATAGCCAATATAACTATACAATACACTGAGACATAGTATTTAACATTTTCTGAAGAGTATATTAGTCAACTGCAACATTAAAGATAGAAATAATTTTCAAGGGCTAACCTAATTGATAACTTTTCTCAAGTGACATGTTTCTTATTTGTAGACTATAAAAATCTAGAAAGAGTGCAAACAGTTTTCTTAGACTTTGACGACAAAAGATTATACAGTATAGACACAGTCGGCCAAGTACAATAATACGGTTAGAGATATTTCATTCTTAGATCTCTGTAATGCGGACATTTGCATAGCCTCTATTCTTGCGGTAAATTGTGGTACCGCCATATTTCAATTATTGTAAATCTAGATAAAACCATTCTATATTTATTTTCTTGTACTAAATGTAAATAGTTTTCTAACTCAAAATTATGTTTAAATATACAATATGTCTGTAATCAGTTTTCAGTTTTAGTTTCAGATTTATTGGCATATTGGCATATACAATATACCTTTGGCCATTTACAAATACAAAAATGATGGCCAAGATATCACAAAATATAGATTTAAAAAATATAAGTTCTAACTATATTTAAGTTACTCAGAAGCAGCAATATCTGTTTTCCTTTCTTAATTGCATAGCATAATATACTAGTACATATTTGGCTGTATTTCTAATAATCTTATTATTGTTTGAAGATAATATTCTAGTAAATTTATTTATACATGCAAATGAATGATCAATACCGTACTTTTGACGAAGGTTTCTGTAAAATGGACATCATAACAGAAAATGATATTCTGATTCTACAGCAGCACTGGAAGTCTGAGGACGAACCCCTAGAATAATTATACAGAAACTGAGATGAGTTTTGTTGATTTCATTGTAATATTATATCCCCCATACTTCTGAACAATACAGAATTATTGGAGTTTCAAGAGAATCGAACAAAGACAAATTTGTTTTAATGTCCATCTTAATTCGATTATATACGGACAGCAGGTTATCATATGCTTTGGGAGCCTGGTCATTTAAAATTTTCATAGCATTTAACATAGTACATGTATAAGTAAATTTCACACCAAGATAGCAAAACGAGTCTACTGTTTCAACATGTTCTCCATTTATGAATCATATGTAATTATTTCTAGATTTTCTCTTTTTAAATATGCAAATTTAGTTTTATTAACATTTATTTTCAACCCCCATTTGGGTGAATATTCAAGAAGATTACTGACTTGGAGCGGAAGACTATCAGGATTGGTAGTAAATAATGCAATATCATCAGCAGTCAGTAACATATACATAGATAACAAGCTTATATCATAATTTGAAAGTTGTGAGAAATCAACAATACTGTTTATATCATTCACAAAGAGGAGAGAGTGGCTCCTTTTGTTTCATTCCGAGTAATTTATCAAAATCATGTGAATATGACATTATTTCTATGTCTTTTATACAGGATTTAACATCTTGATAAATGGCTTTATCATTTTAATCATTTTAATAAATTTTACAGCTGATTCCAGACTGCACTAATTTTATTCATAAAGCTTCATGTATAACTGTATCGAAGGCTTATTCGTAGTCAACAAAGACACCGTAGAGTTTGGCCGTGTTTAACAACTACTTTTGAAAAATTGCATGTAAAAGAATGAAACAATCTATGGTACTACTTTTATCTCTAAAGCCGTATTTCTCGTCATTTAACACATTCTCATTTTAACAAAATTTATTGAAAAAATCTTAGCAACAACATTTAAAAGAGTTAGCCATCTGTAATAAGAAGGACCAGTATGGTCACCTTTTTTATAAATAGAAACAATAACGAACGCTGAGATATCGCTTTGCCTTGAGAGACACAATGACTAACAACACGTGCAGAAATCAGTCACCATACATTTTCTGTTGTATCGAAACTCTTGATACATGATGTCTACTTTCATTCATGACTTACCAGTGTAAAAGCCTTGTTACAAAGGCGACATTCCAAAGGATATATGTATGGCAACATCCAAGAAGAAAATTGAGACCGCCCGCCCGCTTAGCTCAGTAGGTAAGAGCGTTGGTCTACGGATCGCGGGGTCGTGAGTTCGATCCTCGGGCGGGGCGTATGTTCTCCGTGACTATTTGATAAACGGCATTGTGTCTGAAATCATTAGTCCTCCACCTCTGATTCATGTGGGGAAGTTGGCAGTTACTTGCGGAGAACAGGTTTGTACTGGTACAGAATCCAGGAACACTGGTTAGGTTAACTGCCCGCCGTTACATGACTGAAATACTGTTGAAAAACGGCGTTAAACCCAAACAAACAAACAAAACGAAAATTGAGACATTCAACCACAATTAGAAGACATAAAATAAAATTAACAAGTTCAATTTCAAGTTTAAAGGTGAAATGTTGAAATTCAATCTTTTAACATGCGTAATCCTATAACATGAACCAAAGAAGTAGAGATACATAATATATATTTATTTTTTATCTCTTTGCATTAACGTGGTCATAAGAATAAGATTATTTACATTGACTAACAATAACAAACATACAATAACTTTAACAAAAATGTTTCATAGCCGAGAGTTCACAAAAACCAATGACTTACTTAGTATGACTGTTAAACGTGCTAAATTATGTATCTATTTAAAGATTCGTGCCCGTCGGCACTTACCTTTTCGGCTAATATAGACAGTATCAACATGATACTAATGTAGTTCAGTAACTGAAATATGACAAAACGCATTGCTTCGATACAAGCGGTTTATAACTCTATTTGCATATAATGTTTGTTTATATTAAATGATGTGACAGTGTATTTTCTTGGGTATTTTCTTATCAATCACATCGTAACGTGGACATGTCAGTCTATGACTGACCAAATTAACTGTGCAAATAAATATACATGTACTTGGAAACAAATATGTTTGTTGCCTAATTGTGCGTCTTCAACTTCTAACAATGTATTGTATTTTATACCTGCTGGAAGCTGTATAAAATCAAAACAGAATTTTGGTAATATAGGTGCGTTGTGGTGATAACGAGTTTTCCGCTCATCATTGGGAGTTGCCGGTTTGAACCTCGCTGTAGTCATGACAGATACCGGTCATGCTGTTTATAGTGACTCATTTTTCTCTCTCGATATTTTGTTAAGCTCGAGATGAAATCAAAATAATATAATATATAAATGGTTTACATTTTATACTACGTAAATGTTGTCATTATTAGCCAATTATAAATGAAAACCGCTATCGCCAATATCTCTAGCGGGTGAAATACATAATATTTGTTTAAATAGCAAAACTACTGCACATATACAATTGTAATTTAATCTTGCTTGAAAGTATCAAATTATAACACATTTACAACCGCGAGTCGCTAAAAAGTAACATTATTAGCGTTTAGGGTTTACTTCTTTGTCCTACTTTAGTAATTTAAATATGCCATAAACTTATACGTCATAAACTTAAGAGAGGCGTATAAAGTGTTTAAATACGTTATATCTTCTATTGTCGTTTTGTCAGATGTGAGGACAATAAAAGTGTTGTGTGTGGTTGGAAATTAATGTAAAATGTGCCGCCATCAAAATTCATAAATGCAACAAATATCTATATAAGTAATAATATCTTGCATTTAGAGGAGAAACTTGCGAAAACATACTTAGCGGGATTGACATTCTTGCAGTTTTTTTTCCAGAAATGTTATTGTGGGATATTGTACAGACGGCCTAGGTTTGTGAAGATGGTTTCTTGAATAAAAATCTTCTTGAATCGAAAGGATTATTTGAAAGAAAAAAAATGGATTTTCTGCAAAGTGGAGTACGGACACTTAAAAGGTTAGTCTGGTATTTTTTTTATAACATTCGCAACGAATATCGAAGTGTCAGAGACCAGTAATAAAGTGTCTTCTTAAATTCTAAGATTTATAGCTCTTGAAAGCATTTACCATGAAACCATTGGAATCGTTTCAGCCTTACCGTAAACAATGTTACACTCAAGATTGTGATTACAACATGTGTTCTATTGATATCTTCAGTTTAAAATTTACGACAAAATATTTTGTTTCGTTACAAGTAGAATATGCGATACACTCAACAGTTAGTGTATCATTTACGTTGTACAACATACGTACAAAATATACATGGTTTAGGCTAGAGAACAGTTGCTGTGTGCTGATTAATAATTTGCAATAAAAGTTGTAGCAATGACGGACTGATGGTGATGTCACAATACTCTTTTAGTGTGATTAACTTTTGTGTGTGTGTTGAAAAAGCTACAGCCCCTGTATTATTAACACCACTAATACAGCTTAGTGCACGGTCCCGTATTTGTTCCTTTTTTTGTCAGAATGATCTCTCCACTCAAAACTGGAATTATATTTACAATGTTTTGACTATTAGCTGCCCATGACAGGTCCAGTTGTGATATGACATATTGTTTATTGCCGCTATCTATTTTATTGGTATGATATGTTTATGAACGAAAACAAAGACAGAAATAAGTGGGTCACAATAACAAAACTGACCTAATGTTTAATGCAATAATTGCGAAATCAAGGTACTTGTCATAAAATCTCTTTTCCTGAAACACAGATAACATATTCAAAACTTGAATTGAGCCGTGCCATGAGAAAACCAACATAGTGGGTATGCGACCAGCAAGGATCCAGACCAGCCTGCGCATCCGCGCAGTCTGGTCAGGATCCATGCTGTTCGCTAACAGTTTCTCCAATTCCAATAGGCTTTAAAAGCGAACAGCATGGATCCTGACCAGACTGCGTGGATGCGCAGGCTGGTCTGGATCCATGCTGGTCGCAAAGCTCTCAGCGATATTTTATGTTTATTTTTGTGTTATCAATATCATACCAAATTATTTATACATACAATTGCATAATACAATAAACAACAACATATAAGTATTGATCAGTGAACTGGAAATTTTTTATGCTGCGAATGCGTGTAATAAGTTAAAATGATAAAAAAAGATTTTTTTTATAGCAAAAACAAATAAAAGAGGTAATATTCTTTTAAATTTTCTAACCCCGATATAATATACGGACTCAGTGGTTAGTCGCCGTAATTTCCTTTATTTTACATTTTTTTCGTTAAAGTTTAAAGTTTTATAATGTCTTCTTCATAACGAGGATATCTCACGAGCATGGTCGAAGGTAGCCAACTTTTTCTTTAGATATATCTAACAAAAACGTTTCATTCCAAACCACAACAAAATACACATATTTTGTCGTTCGCCAAGCCGGTAAGTTGTTTTTCTACAAATACATCAAACATACAACGAGCGGGAAGAGGTACATCTTGTGTGTTTTGACATTGATGTTTCATAAATAATTTTCTAACCTTTCCCTTGTTAATTGTTTTTATTTCCTCCTTCTAATGACAATTGGTGGTATGTTGTTCTCGAGTCAACGCAGTGTGTCATCTTACTTTGTTTATGCTGATACACCATCGCATCAATTTTTTTCCTATTTTCATTTTCGCAAAATAACAAGATAAATATATATTTTAAGTAGTCTCTTCGGTCTGCCTCTAATTAAGTTAACCTTCAAAAGGGCCAAAACCAGGCATTCTTGCAATAGTATTTTCTCTAGTGGACTTTTTTTCAAAAATGTAAAATGCTTGTTAAAACTCAGGTTAAAAGGTGCATGATTTATTCTTTATGCAACTAGCCAAAAAGAATGTTGAAAGAGAAAACTATGACATATATATATTATTTTCGGATAGACTCGGGTGGTGTCTGGAAAACAAACGAATGCCGGTTGCCAGTGGTAAAACGGCAATACGCCGCAATCTGAAACGAACTGGTCCAATTTTAAACTGATCATTTGCCGTACGAATTTCTGAAAACTGAACTTCTGTCTAAATACTAGTAGGTCGGGGGTGAAAAAGGCCAGCATGTTTCTCCACATGTTTATATATACCATTTTTTTGTAGTGTTTCTCCATTTTCTTACCCCTTTTATTTTTTATCCATTAAAACACTAAGATATGAGGGAAACTTGTCTAATTGGTTGTCATTTCCTAATACCCCAGTCACACATACGGCGCGGATAGCTACATCTACCTACGAACAGAAATATCGATCCGTACCTGAGCCGTACCTCAGAGTAGTCATTCGTATTAATCCGTACCAAAACGTGGTCAAAACGTATTCAAAACTTATTCCAAACTTGCACGTTTCTCCAACTTTTGAACATGCACAAAAGTTTGAGCGAACCGTAGCCATTTGAGCGTGACTTTAGTCCAACTTGGCTGAAACTTATTCATCCGTAGTTAAACGTACTTAAACGTAGTTATCCGTGCTGTTACGTACCTCGCCGTAGCCGAACGTAGTTATCTGAGGCTGCTCGTACTTAAGCATAGTTCAACGTAGTTTACCGCAGACCCGTCAGTGCACTCGATGAGTTGCAAGGCGCAGTAAAACATAATTCAACGTAGTACCTCGTACCTATCCGTACTTATTCGCGTCCTGTATTGTTTTGTTTGTTTCCTGTTTCTCACCATTTTTCCCGTACTAAGACGTACTGCTCCGTAGTTATACACCCACAGACTAATCCTATCCGCACCGTACCTCAACGCACGGACATATCCGTATGTGTGACTGTAGCTTTAAATGGACGTTTGTTACGGAACAGTGAAATTATATAAAGTTCAAAAGGGTTCAAAGGTTGTACTTATTCTTAACCAGTTTGTCCTACAAAACAATTTGGTACCTTAAAACATGTTTAGAAGCGGAAACTACCTTACTTATTTAGATAATTTGGAAAATCAGTTTAAAACCAGTATATTCCCGACTTCTGGCTACATTGCGGTATGTCCCTAGACAAGGCACTTTATCACGATTGCTTCAGTCGACCCAGCTGTAAATGGTTACCAGCAAATTGCTGGGGGTAATGTATAATTGGTTTTAACTGTTCTTAAAATAGTGTCGCTTGAGCGAGGGTAAATAACATTTACCTTTACCTTTACGTCGCGTGTTCTGGGAATCTTTTTCATATAAAACATTGTATTCTGTGTAAAAACCCTTCAGGTAAGAGATGTTTTGCCGTTACTCGACCTGAATGTATCTTTTTAAAAGTAAGTCATGACCAAATAGTCCCACAACAATGTTAACGTTCAGGCATCTACCTTGTTAAAGACATATTCTTTTCCGAGGAGACAGAAGAAGAAAAAGGATGTTTCTTGCAAGAATAAAAAATGTATCCAATTAATCTAAGTAAAAAAATCTAAGTAATTCATAAAATTTAGTTTTCCAAGTTTCAGTTGTTGAATACATTTGTATTTGAAACATGACATTAACGAATAACTAGCGGTATTGATGGACAAAAATGTGTAAAATCAACTACTACATGTAGCATTTAACATACATGTAGGCTAATTCTGCATTGTCCAAGTGAACCCAACAGCTCATTAGATTAATTTAGATAAATATCGCTAGAAAGAACAAAATAATAAATATCCGTGATTCTTAATGCATAGTTCGCATTTGGCCTGCAGTGCGTTTGCGGAGCCCGTAGACTGCCCGTATTCTCTTTTCCTTGCGGCCTCTGTATGGTGGCGAGAGGCGGCACTGCGAGTTTCGTACGGATTCACGGGCTCCACAGCCTTTAGCGAAAAGTTATACAAATTTGAAAACAATCGTAAGCCCGTAGACATGTCGTAGGTGGCATCGTTAGGTGGCCGCCGCGAGCCGATTTTCCGGTGACACGGTGCCCAAAAGAAATCGTCGGAGATTGAAGACTGGTGGGACCTTCGCACGACCCTCGCACAGCTGCCCGTGCAGTACCCTTGAAATCGCACGGATATTGAGCAATCATCGCGCTACAACCCTACAGCTGCCGCACCATTGCCGTGCGGCGGCCTTGATATGGGCAAAACATTTTTCAGATGGTTATATATATTGGCCATCTCCAGCATGTTTTCATTATTCGTCTCTCCAGAGAAATGATAGTACCACTAAGACTCAGAGCGGCATACCTGCGGTTGCAGTTGAGGCAGTTCAAGAGAAGAGAGCAGGTAATGACTGCAACCCTGGCCGTACCTGATGAGCAGAAGGCACGACAGACGCACAGGGAAAGGACGGTGCGGGTGAAGCTCTGGCTGCTGAGACGGCTCACCCTTGCATAAACAGAAAGCATGATATGTCACCATGCGCGGATCCAGAGGTGTGTGTGTGGGGGAGGGTGCGGAAAGGACGGTGCGGGTGAAGCTCTGGCTGCTGAGACGGCTCACCCTTGCATAAACAGAAAGCATGATATGTCACCATGCGCGGATCCAGAGGTGTGTGTGTGGGGGAGGGGGGAGGGGAGGAGGACAAGAAGGAAAGAAAATGTTTTTCGAAAAAGACAACATTAGGACTGCATGTAAAGTATATGCGGCTGCTGCTACATACGACCCCGGTATTATTCATATTATTTAGAAAAGAAACTAAGAATTTTACCTTCAAGAAAGCTTGATTTTATCATTTTTCCAAATTTAACAGGTTAGTCCATAAAACTGTCCCAGAATGCAAAAAATGAAGTGCTAAATTTCAAAATTTCCTGGGGGGGGGGGGGGGGGGCAGGGGATCGGACCCCCTCTGAGAAAATTGTCTGTGTCCGTGCATAGTCACTATACCTGTCCAGTACTGGACATTATGGTAAACGCTTCTTTCCTGCACAAATGACAATTTCGCAACTTCTGTCCGGTTTCTACAAATTTCTGGCCGCGATAAACCATTTGACTTGTTGTCTATTGGAACAACCCTTTGATTAAACAGCAATTACCAAGTTTATTAAAGTTACCCACTTAACACGTAAAGATACTTTATTTGGTAAAACATCCCTGATGCCTAATGATTCAATTATTTTGCTTAATTGCTCACTGAATTAACAAACAAATGTATCAGACCAGTAGACCTTTAGGAATGAAATAGCTTTATTATTTTTTTGAAGTAAAAGCGACATAAACATTACACCTGTTAGAACATTTAGAACACTTATCAGACTAGCAGCGAGAAAAACGTCATCTGTTATACCACCGCTGTCTGTATTTTGTCCAGACTGTTATGTTGATAAATGTTTGAAGCCTTACCGTAAAAAGGTTACACTCAAGAGCGTGACATGTTCTGTAAGGTATATTTCATGAAATAGATTCGTGATCTATTTGTTGTTGATTTACTAAGTCAATTGAAAGAAACAGGAGGAGACTGTTTTATCGAATAGAATCTTCAATGACAGATTTGTAAAGTCGGAAAAAACATGTTACAAACTGTCCGGTAAATAATCTGACCATGAAATTCAAATCTATCACCTTGTCCGTGGTAAAAATGAATTACAAAACGTGAAAAATAATTGTTTATTCCCTTATAATTATTCAGACTTCTTTCCCACCCTGACATGCATTGGTGAGGTTAAGATAAAGTACGAAAATTCTGCATTCATGTCCAACATGTCAGTTGAATGTAAGAAATTGTTACTGAGATATAAACTTCAACGCAAAACTTTAAACAAGGTGCAACGGCAATGACGGCGCCGATTCTCGGATGAAAAGATTAGAGTAGCTCTAACTATTCTTCAGATAGTCAGGCTAATAACACAGATAGTTGAAACTGAAGTCATTGTTTGTAAAGCGTTAAAGTTTTCATATAAAGGTATATAAAAAGCAAGCTTAGTGGACCATAAACTCATGTACTCGATGCCTTTGCAGAAGACAGGGTATAAAGAGAAAAACCATTGAGGGTCTAGTAAAACAGACCAGAAAACATATATAACAAGAAATATCTTTAAAAATGATGGTCGGCGAATTGTAATAAGGAAAGAAGTTTATGAATTTTTCATCTAACATTCATCTTTCATCTAACATTTTTCAAATTGCAAAACTAAACACCGCACTTTAACAATTTAAATGGTTCTCTTTTAATTTTTCGCAAAGGTTTCGTAGGCTTGCAATTTTGTTTCGTTTATCCTTAGACGAATAATTACAGCAGTAGTTTGATGAAGATCCATGAAGCGGTTCATGAGAAGAGGTCATTAAACGTGTTTATATTTTTTAGCTAAATTGGTCCCTATCCCCATTTGTAACAAAATAGCGGGAGACCTCACAATATTGTTACATATCGAGTTTGATAAAAATCCATTACATTTTAGTGGTTAATGCGAAGAAAGGCATATCTACTTTTAGCTATAGCGGTCCCTAATAGGGCCCAAGTTCCTATATAAATAAATTTGGAAGAGGACCTTATAATGATGCTCCAGACCAAGTATGACAAAGATCCACCAAGCTGTTCATGAGACGCTGTATAAAGGCATTTCTAGTTTTAGCTCTAGCAGCCCCTAAAAGGGGTTAAATGTCCCAGCTGAACAAAGTTGGCTGCGGGCCTAATAAAGATGCTACAAATCAAGTTTGATTAGAATACATGAGAAAAAAAAATCAATTAAAGGATTTTTTTTTATTTATTATTTTTATTTATTTCTAAATAGGCCAACTGATCCCGCTTTAACAAATGTATATTCGCTATTCATGAATCTTTGGACAATGACGTCACATCTATAAAAAAGTGAAGGTCAAGCAAAACATACAAATGTAATTATTTCAATATTTCTGTTTCATAAGCAAAGTTTGACCGTAGTCATATCACATAGATAAACTGTATGCAGCGTACCTTCGTTTCAGTGTAATGAGATTCAGTCATTATATAACATATATATAATAAAACAGATTTCAACTGAGTTCAATATTTGCATACTATATTAAAGAAAAATATTCATGTATAATAAATCAGTTGAATAATTTATAACAAATATATCAAAGCAAACAAGTACTCATTTTAATATACAATCTGAATAAGTCACAAAAGCAAGAAACCTTTTCATATACAGACGACAATTGTAACAAGGAAAATCTTTTAAAAAATACTTCTCTACATAAAAGACTCTTATCACACACTTATTCATGTGATACGCAGACCGTATTCAGCTCTTTCTTTGATTTGATATATGTTGGTATTTGAACAGGTTTTTATCAGATTTATTAAACTTACTTATCATTTTGAGATATATCAATATTCTTGCTTAATATACTGAGCCAAAGTTAGCTTTAAAACTGTGAACAGCGTCGTTTAGGACATAAACGCTTTGTCTACATTTCACTCAGCGTAGCACAATCAACAGAGTGAAAGAAATTAACACTCTCGTCCAATCAGGAAGAGTCTTGCATAAATCTTCCATTTTGATAAATTATCTATAATGCGTTATCAAGTAGTTTGATTTGCAAACTGAAGTCACGTGGCATAGGTAACGAAAACAAATTTAGACGGCGTCGCCGAAAAAATAGTTCAGTCCCAGGAGACTTTATAAACCGTATACATCTTTCGTGCAATGTCAATTCAGCTTTTATTTGATCGTAAAATTCCCCTGTTATATGATAAATATCTAACAGTAAGATACCAGAGTGATGATTAGTTACACAATTATATAATTTAAACTTACTACCTTCTCTTATGAATTAAACAACCGTATCATCAAAGCGTATTTGAATTATGATCATATATTAATTTGACATCAGTAAACAGGAAACCTTTACAATAAATTGTTTGCGATAGAAATACATATAATTAGATATACATATTCATTTTAAAATGGAAATGATACAATTTAATATGATAATCGTTTTTAATCATATCTCTTGTATAATACTTGAATCATATCGAACTTAGCTGATGCAATTTTCTTAGCAAATGTTTGGGTTGAGCTATTAGAATATGTTGGTGTCCCGGGGTCCGCTGTCCATCGTCCACAATTTACATAATTTACATAGCGTACATAGTGTAATAAAAATACCTTTGAATAATTTCTGCTTACGAATTGGTTGATGTTCATCCATCAAACTTGCTATGTGACATTTCTGAGCAGACTTGTCCCCTTATTTTCGGAGCATCTAGAGCTATATATATACACACATTATTAAACTTTAATAAATTCTTGTCATGTCTTAATCAAAATTTGCCTGAGGCATCCTTGTATAATCTTTTCTGAAAGTTGCTAAAATGGTTCCACTTAACTCCTTTTAGGGGTTGCAAGCGCGAATACAGAACACATTTTGTCGTTGCTAAACCAAAATGAAGTATGTAACATCATTGTAAGGACTTCTCTCAGAAATGTTCATATGATTCTGCTTGTCCAGGGCCGTCACGGCTGAAAACAGAAAACAATTTTTACATTTTTTCTCATTAACCACTGGATAAACCTCCACTAAACTTGTCGTGTAATTTTCATGTTTTTTCTTCAAAATTATTCTGATGTTTACGTGTTACATCAAAAGGAAACAATCGCTTGTTCCTTAAAATACTAAAGGTAACAGAAAAACAAACCAGTAACTATTAACAGTATCAAATTTTATATCAAAATACCTTGCAAATATTAAGTAGCCGTTATGTCCAATTCTATTATGCAAGAATAGTCCAAATCCTACTCAAATTTAGATCTAGTCAGTATTAATTCCAAATTCCTCACAAAATCCAAATTGAAGTTAGTATATCCAAAGAATATAACTCCTCTCTTCAAAGATATTTCTTTTAAATCCACATTGTAAATGTATATCCGTCAAATGTTAAACGTCAAACTTGTAATATCTTGATATTAAGAAATACAGGAATGTTTTTAATAAGATCTTACTTAGGTTCTACCTGACCTCATACAACTACCTGTTTAGAGCATCATGGAATATTCCAGAACTTTCATGTATCACCAAAAATAAAAAGAAAATTCTGGAAAAACGCAGACTTATTCAGACTTAAAAAATAGTTGTAAAACCCCGTTTATCGGTATTTGTGATAGAACCTTCTGGAAAAGCATAGAATATAAATAACTTATTGACAAACATGATGTCTCAAAACTAGGTCAGACTTTACAGTAAACAATGAATCATCAATATAGAAATACAAAAAATATGGACATGTACATAACAAAAGGAACACAAAAGCTAAAAATACAGAAACATTTGACCGGATTCCTCGAATGATTTTCCATAGCCTTGGTCTGTAGTATCCTCGTATGGACTTTTCAATTTTGTTCACATGGGTTATGTCGAACCACTTTAGAGGCCATCAAATCTAAAATAAACTTCTTCCCGTGAATTATTTGATACTTTCATTCATAATTCAATGTGTATGATATATACATGTATATTGTTCTTTTTCCTAATGTTTCTACGTCTGGTTTTATCAGCAGAATATTACGGATCCTGGCGTCCTATTTTACTTTAGATTTATTTTTGTAGCATACAGAGATTAATAAATCCTTATTTATAAACAAACTCACGTTTGATGCGATCAACGTCTTTGCAGGCTAGTGGCTTTCAACACGAAAATCGTAATTCTTGTTGACGTGTCATCATTTCAGAGAGGAATTTTACAGTCTAGGCTTTGAAACACGTACATATTTACTATATATTACCCCAAGAAACAGCATGATATTTTCTTTATCATATTAACACAATGCATTAATGTTTGTTTCAAGGTCAAACAAGTATGCTTTTTGAAAACAACAACGAGCACGAAGATGTATCTTTATGTTACGACTGATACCATGTTGGACTACAGAAGCTTTTGTATTGTCGTTTTACCAGCAAAGTGTGCAGTCAACATTTTCACAAAATGATTAGAAAAAAGCACTACTTAAGATGCCTTACATTGACGTTTAGACGTGTGGTTTCTAGAACAACATGTAAATAGATCTTACGTTCAAAATCTTCAAGTATTGCACTGATGTACTTTTCATTACATAAGAGATGAGTGACTTCATTTAGAATTTATTTAGCGTAAACACGGCGGGCACACGCAAACTCTCTGTGTTAGGAAGAGACACGTAATTTGAACTACGCAATATTATCTCTCATATTTCATCAATGAAAACATTTCAAATTACGAGCGATATTATTCATTTCAGACACAGTATATCGAACATAAGTGATGCAATCAGGAACCATATGCACAGGGATTCCTTCAGCGGACTGGGGCGACACCTATTTTCACCAAGCAAGGCAAATGATTTTCCACTGAAAAATGCCGAGTTTGCAAGGTAATAGTTGGGTTTGTTTGTAGCACATCGGCGGGGGGGGGGGGGGGGGGGGGGGGGGGGGGGGGGGGGCGGGGGGGGAGGGTAAATTTGAAGTTTTATTGTCATTTTACCGTGGGCGGGGTAATGACTAAAAATTTGAGTCAAAATCAGCCTAATAACATTGAAACCCCACTAACTGAAAATCTTCAGCAACCGATTATAAACAATACTCACGGTTTATTTACACCCAATATGCTCAATTGTCCAATAAGTGATGGTATCCAAGACGTCAACATTCGCTACCACCAGGGTCGTCCATACATGGTCCCACCCTACCAAGGGCCTTATCCCAATGCTCAATCTTTTCAGCCGCCAAATCAGCAGCATCATTCTCAGATACAGTCACCAACACAAGGTTTGCAAAATAGTGGTATACATCAGTCTTTCATCGTGGATCTCATAAATAAGTTAGATAATCGACTTCAATCAATAGAAGAGTGTGTATCGAAGTTGAGCTTAATCCAGAAAGAAATTGGACAAGTAAGATCCGATGTTATAACCTTAAAATGTGAAAACACTGTAATTCATTCAAAACTGAACGAGATGGAGTCTTTTTGCCAATCTGTGAGCAATATTGCTGATGACTTTAATAATCACAAAGTAAATTGTTCATCCACTATATGCGACATCAAATATGAAAACAAATGTCTACATGATACGGTAAATAAACTTCAACAGAGAATACACAAGTTAAGCAGCAAGTTCTCGATTTACAGTGTAGAAGCATGCGTGACAATTTAATTTTCGTTGGTATAAATGAAAATAACGGGGTCGAAAAGGAGGACTGTGAACAGGTATTGCGTGATTTTTTAGAAACCCATGTGGAAAACGACTCAACTGTAAATACAAGGAATGACATAACAGTGAGCGACATACAATTTGACCGGGTGCACCGATTAGGAGGCCCCGACAGAAAATCTACAAAACCAAGGCCAATTATTGCAAAATTTACATTTCCTAAACAAAAAGAAATAATTAGAGATGCGGGTGTTAGATTGAACATCAAAAAGGGAACATATTATATAAATGAACAATACCCACACGAAATAGAAGAAAATCGCCGCAAACTGTTCCCGATTTTGAGAAAATATAAACAGGTTAAATCAAACAAATGCTCGTTAGTAAAAGATAAATTGACTGTAAATGGCTGGGTATATAATTTAGACAAAGAAATTTTCGAAAAAGCAATTAATGCAAAACCGCCTCTCGCACCCGATCGTCAAATGGATATAAATTTCCGGCCTGAAAATTCGAACGCCAGCCGTTCAAGAAAACATTTTAATGCACGTATACCAGCATCTAGAAGTCAGTCACCACATATCGACTTCAGGACGCCCAATAGATATGATGCCCTGAACGCAGGGGAGCAGCCACCATCTTCAGTGCGCAATAATAAACAGAAAGCTGGATCTCCACTGGAGGACGACAATTTCAAGAGACCTCGGGATGAAACGATGAGTAAAACTTTGTTTAATGAGAATGAGGACGAGCCTCATTTTGATTCAACGGTTTCGTGCATTAATAATGACGGTTACTAGGACAGGCGGGGAGAATAACCGTTATATGACAATGTATTATTAGCGAATAGTCAGAGTTCTGATCAATGTGTCAAACGCTGTATAAATAAGACACCGGATTATAATCTGAAATTGCTTTCTTTAAATGTATGTGGCCTCAAGTCCAAACAAATTGCCCCTGAATTTAATACATTTATTGAGAGGTATGATATTGTTGGTTTTCAAGAAACCAAAATGGACTCTTTAGATACGGTCAATTTACCAAATTTTAACATTTATTACAAGCACAGAAAAGTCATCTTTAAAAGAAAGTCCGGTGGTTTAGCTTTAGCTGTCAAACAAAATATTGACAAATACATCACTGTGATTGAAAGTGAAAGTAAACTGGTATTATGGTTTGTTATTTCAAAGACATTGATAAATCATAATGATATTTTGTATGGTGTAGTTTATTTGCCACCAGAAAATTCCGAATTTTCCATCGATGATCCATTCACTGAAATTCAAAATGAATTTAACTCATTTTCTGATAAATTTTCTTCAGTGTGTTTATTTGGGGATTGGAATGCTAGAACAAAAAATTTACAAGATTATATAAATGCTGATTTTAACATTTTTCACGAAATCGACCTAGATGAGGTGTATTATAATTTTCAAATGGAATTAGATAATTTCGATAAAGGCTGTGTTAGACTTGAACGAAAAAATCGTGACAATTCATGTAACAATTATGTCTATAATTTATAGAATTTTTGCAGTATAACAATCTGTACTTACTTAATGGTAGAACAAATGGGGACATAGAGGGGAAAACTACGTGTAAAGGGGTCAGTACAGTTGACTATTTTCTATGCACGTCTAGTTTATTTTCACATGTTTGTGAGTTAAAGGTAGCTGATTTTTGTCATTTGTTGTCAGATGTGCACAATCCCTTAGAGCTTTCACTAAACTTTAAAGTAGAAGAACAAAGTAATACAGAATTATATGTAAATAAGGTAAAAAACTGGGACCCTCTTAAGTCAAATTTATATTGTGATAACATTGATGACTCTATTGTACAAAATATATACACAGATCTTTGCCGCATTGAAAACTGTAATAGTGTTACTGAAAAGCAAATCGATGATGTTGTAGAACATCTCTCGAATTTATTTATAGTAGTGCTAGTAAAACATTTGGTCAGTGTAAACATAAGCTACATGTAAATGACATACAATATGATAAGGATAATAAATGGTTTAATAAGGAATGTAAAGTGGCACGAAAGAACTTCCATCGGGCCAAATACTTGTACAAATTGCGTAAAAATGATGAAAACAAAAGAAACCTGCAATGTAAAAGTAAATCATACAAGTCATCGTTAAAAAATGCATTTGCTAGTTTATAAGAGGACAAATGCCGAAAACCTGAAGAAAATGAAATTTTCAAAACCTAAACAGTATTGGAAGATATTGAATGGCAGAAAAACAAATAGATCAGGTGCGAAATTAAATGACTTGTATGAATACTTCAGGCAGTGTAATTATGCAAATGTTGATGAAAATAATGTTGATATAGATGTCACTGATGATAACATTAATCAGGATCTAAATCAATCCATTTCTATGGAGGAATTAGAGAAAACAGTAAAAAACTTAAAGAATAACAAATCAAGCGGTGTTGACAATATCTGTAATGAATACATTAAGGCCACTGTTCCGAAACTTAAACATGTACTGGTTAAACTTTTCAATATCATATTTAAAACTGGAGTTGTGCCGAATTCTTGGACTGTAGGGAAAATTGTTCCAATTTATAAAAACAAAGGAGAAATCACAGATCCTGCAAATTACAGACCAATATCCTTACTAAGCTGTTTAGGAAAACTTTTCACAGCGATATTAAATTCAAGACTGGAAAAATTTACATCTGATAATGATATAATAAACAAATTTCAAGCTGGATTTAGAAAGGGTTACTCCACAGTTGATAACATGTTTACTGTTAGTACTTTAGTTGAATTGTTAAAACACAGTAAAAAGAATGTATTTTGCGCTTTTGTCGATTTAAAAAGTGCTTTTGATACCATATGGAGAAATGGACTTTGGGCTAAACTTATTGTTGATAATATAAATGGAAATTTTCTACGAGTTATTAAAATATGTATGACAAAGCAAAATCGTGTATTTTTTCAAATGGCTTTAACTCTGATTATTTCCCTTGTAATATCGGAGTCAGACAAGGGGAAAAATTTATCGCCCTTGCTTTTCTCCTTGTATCTAATGATTTGCATGATTACATTAAAAACAGTAATTTAGTAAATGGTGTAAAATGTCATAAACATGGTATAGAAAATGATATTAACAATTATATTAAACTGTTTGTTATTTTATACGCTGATGATACGGTTATAATATCTGACTCAGCAGCAGATTTGCAATCAGCACTGAATGTTATGAATCATATTGTGATGATAACAAATTAACTTTGAATACGTCAAAGACAAAAGTTCTTGTTTTTTCAAGAGGTAGACAAAGAGCATATGATTTTAAGTATAAAGGTGAAAGTATTGAAACTGTTTCAGAATTCAAGTATTTAGGTATTTTATTTAGCCGAAGTGGTTCATTTTACAATGCTAAAAAAGAGATAGCCAAGCAGGCAACGAAAGCAATGTACTGTCTGATTAAAAAGTCTAAAGCGTTATGTCTACCGCTTGACATGCAGATTGAACTGTTTTCAAAAACTGTAAAACCTATACTTTTATATGGTTGTGAGGTATGGGGATATGGAAACTTAAATGTAATTGAAAGGGTACAGTTGAAATTTTTAAAGTATATTTTGAATGTGAAAAATTGTACGGCAAATAATATTGTTTACGGTGAAACAGGTGTTACACCAATATCAATTGACATCAAATCGAGGATTGTATCATTCTGGTCAAAACTTGTTAGCTCAAATGAAAGTAAATTAACAGGGGATATGTATGCCATACTTTTAAGTCATTTCCAGGAAACAAATGTAAATAACGTAAGACATTATTTATGGATTAGAAATGTTAAAGATATATTGATAAGCAGTGGAATGATAAATGTATGGGAAACACAAACATTCCCAAATGGTAAATGGCTTTATATGACTATAAAGCAAAAATTACGTGATTTATTTCTAAATGAATGGTATTCAAATATTGAAAATTCAAGTAGTTGTAAAAATTATAGGATATTTAAAACAAAATTTGGTTTTGAAGAATATCTGATCAGTACACAAACAAAATATCTTAAGTATATTGTTAAATTCAGAACAAGAAATCACAGACTGCCTATAGAAACCGGTTGTTGAATAGAATCCCTTTAGAATTAAGGAAATGTACATTATGTAATCAAAATATTGGCGATGAGTTTCATTATCTCTTAGAATGTTCAGCATTAAATATTGCAAGAAAAAAATTTATCAAACCACAATACATAAGGAACCCTAATATCATATCATTTGAAAAATTAATGACAACCAATTTACACAATCATGTTGAATATAGAAAGCTATGTATGTTTATTAAGGAAACTATTAAAATATTTGAGTGATGTTTTGAATACAGTGATTTATGCTAGTGGTGATATATGTATACTTTTTGCCAGGCATTATTGTCATTACTACAAATGAAATGTTTTTGGTTATATATATTCTGTTGAAAGGAACATCTGCCTTTGTATAACCATGTTAAATGTATAATATTTAGCCTCACTGATATTATATGTCAATATTATATTTTGCCTCATATTATCATGTGTATCATGAAATGAGAGTAATAAATTGAATTGAATTGAATTGAACATAAATGATTTTGTGCCAAACCTGGAATCCGATATTAAGTAACAGGTCTGAGGGTAATAATTGGTTTTATAATTTGAAATATCTATTACTAAATGCAGTAATGGCCCAATCGATAAGGAAGTATAAACGGCATTTTATGTAGATGGAACTGTTAATACATATAGCCAAACTGTTAATTCATGTATATTAGTCAAAGCAGGGAAGCTTCCATTGATTGGCTGCACACATGACTTTTTTCATTAGCATATCATGCAGAACTGTTATATTAGGTTAATAGGATCATAGGTATTTCAGGAACTTTGTACTTGCACGTGAGTTACATCGCCGTTACGGTAGCTTAATCAGCAATTTGTAGATGATACACTCTTTTTCGAAAAAAAAAAACCGGCAAACTGTGACAGTCTTACCACACATGTTACAATCAAGGTTGTGGTAAAAGATAAAGCATATGCAGTGACGATACCTTGTTTTCACTTGTCACAAACGGTTTAAAGGTTTAAATCAAACGTTACAACATTTCGTTTAAAGTGTACGCTGATACCGCTCAGTATAGACTTATTACATTTTGTAATTTTTGCCACCAACTCCGATTTCCTGTCTGCTGTTAAATTAATATTTATGTAACCTTTTTTTCTTATAACGCTGTTGGCACAGTCACTGTATTCTCACGCATAATACTTATGTTTCAAGTGTGTCGGCGGCTGTTGTCCTCTTATTCCAAAAGAAGAAATTTCAAGAAAACGAACTTTCAACTTTGC
This sequence comes from Mercenaria mercenaria, assembly GCF_021730395.1. Classification (NCBI taxonomy): domain Eukaryota; kingdom Metazoa; phylum Mollusca; class Bivalvia; order Venerida; family Veneridae; genus Mercenaria; species Mercenaria mercenaria. The sequence continues at coordinate 85,448,545 of NC_069364.1, read as the reverse complement.
AAGAAGCTGTCAGGTAAGACTAAATAATCTTGATTTTTTTTCTAAATCACTGGAAAGAGGACAGAAAAATGACCCGTGGTAACTAAATTTTACCAAAAGGCCTCTAAATACGAGGGTTGTCACAGAAAATCGTAGACTTTTTTATTATTTCTAAAATAAGCGAAGCATGAAATATTTCAATGTATACTCGACAGGACTATGTAGTTTAAAATTAAATACCTCTCATATTGTTTGAGTATTCTTTAAATAATGGATGGCAGTCAGTGCTAGTCGGCGCACGCCCTTTTCTTCCTCCGACCGTCACTTTCAAATTTACACCACCATTTTAAAGAAAATGAAAAGTTCGCGGCGCATGAAGTATTAATAAAATATTGTGTAGGTCGCGTTGTGGCTCCTTCACAAACAAAACGGGAAGTGAAAAATTCTGGAAGTCAGGCAAATATAAGCAGGACACTTGTCTTTACGTGGTACAAACGTTTTAAGGAAAGTTGTGTAAGTAATTCAAAGAGAGGGAGACAAATTGCTTTTAAAACTTTCTGCGCCGCAAACATATCATTTCTGAAAGTACGTGCGACCGTGACTTTCAGAGTTATATCACTATTTTAACGTAAGTGTCGCCAAAGACTTGAAACGCAACATAATTATGCGCCACACGTAACCACTAACGAGGATATAAATTTTAATCGTGTAAAATTTATATCGGGAAAGTTACATGAATTTGGAAAAGAAGCCGCTTCCTTTTGTAGGAGGAAAGCTGAGTGCGCGCCGACTAGCACTGACTGACGTTCATTATTTAAAAAATACTCGAACAATATGACAGATACTTAATTTTAAACTTTATAGTCCTAGAGAGTATACATTGAAATAACACCAGTTGAAATAATTATTTGATGCGTGGCTTATTATCAAAATAATAAACAAAGTTCACGATTTTCTGGGACAACCCCCGTATATATATATATCACTGCAATTACCTCGGGCGGGGCGTATGTTCTCCGTGACGATTTGATAAAAGACATTGTGTCTGAAATCATTCGTCCTCCACCTCTCACTCATGTGGGGAAGTTGGCAGTTACTTGCGGAGAACAGGTTTGTACTGGTACAGAATCCAGGAACACTGGTTAGGTTAACTGCCAGCCGTTACATGAAATACCGTTGAAAAACGGCGTTAAAACCCAAAACAAACAAACAAACCACTGCAGTTAACTCGTTTATTCAAAAGAGAAAAAAAACACAAAGCAACTGCAATTTTAACTTCCATAATGGAACTATCAATTCTCTATATAACCCATGCATGAATTAAGATTACGTATGTATACAAAATAAGTTGTAAATACATAAAGGCTGGTAAACGAAAGGTTGTCTTTTATTTTGAATTTATATAAAACGTTCTGTCATTCTCAAAATGAATGTATATGTATAAACACGTCGACATTTTGCAAGATGAAGTTTTATCTGTTGAGCTACTGGCCAATGTACATATAGCAACGTCCGCAGACCGAATATCTGCATATCGGAATAAAATTAATCCGACTTTGAGTGAGTTTCATATGCAGAATTCATGCTTTGTTTAGTGCAGTGCAATTACCGCCTTAATATGTTTATTCATATTGCATATTTCATAAATATATACTTAAGGAAATGTTCTTGGTAAAACTTTTTTTATGCCCCCGAAGGGAGGCATATAGTTTTTGAACCGTCTGTCTGTCTGTCGGTCTGTCGGTCTGTCAGTCTGTCGGTCTGTCGGTCTGTCCGCAATTTTCGTGTCCGGTCCATATCTTTGTCATCGATGGATGGATTTTCAAATAACTTGGCATGAATGTGTACCACAGTAAGACGACGTGCAGTGCGCAAGACCCAGGTCCGTAGCTCAAAGGTCAAGGTCACACTTAGACGTTAAAGGATAGTGCATTGATGGGCGTGTCCGGTCCATATCTTTGTCATCGATGGATGGATTTTCAAATAACTTGGCATGAATGTGTACCACAGTAAGACGACGTGCAGTGCGCAAGACCCAGGTCCGTAGCTCAAAGGTCAAGGTCACACTTAGACGTTAAAGGATAGTGCATTGATGGGCGTGTCCGGTCCATATCTTTGTCATCGATGGATGGATTTTCAAATAACTTGGCATGAATGTGTACCACAGTAAGATGACGTGCAGTGCGCAAGACCCAGGTCCGTAGCTCAAAGGTCAAGGTCACACTTAGACGTTAAAGGATAGTGCATTGATGGGCGTGTCCGGTCCATACCTTTGTCATCGATGGATGGATTTTCAAATAACTTGGCATGAATGTGTACCACAATAAGACGATGTGTCACACGCAAGACCCAGGTCTGTAGCTCAAAGGTCAAGGTCACACTTAGACGTTAAAGATCATTTTTCATGATAGTGCATTGATGGGCATGTCTGGTCTATATCTTTGTCATTCATGCATGGATTTTAAAATAACTATGCATGAATGTGTGACACAGTAAGACGATGTGTCGCGCGCAAGACCCAGGTCCGTAGGTCAAAGGTCCCAAACTCTAACATCGGCCATAACTATTCATTCAAAGTGCCATCGGGGGCATGTGTCATCCTACGGAGACAGCTCTTGTTTTCAAATGTATCGATGAGGTTTTTTTGAAAGCCTTTGAGTATATTGTTTAACTCAATATATAAACCTACAAATGATAAAACTGACATAGGACATTAATATGAACATTGTGTTCTAATTGAATAAACTGCGGAGTGTGACGGCGGGGAAAATTAAAGTTATATTAATTAAAAAAATATCAGTTATGTACAAAGATAATTATAACTAATCCATTTTGTTTTGGTATGATTTATTCATCAAATAAATCTCCATTAAAATTTTAACTTAAGTACTTAAAAATCCACCAGTTAACATTTGTAAAAAGGCTTGATAACAGACATGAGCAGCTCAGCAGTTTACACGAACATATTTCTAGCATGTTCAAGCAAAAACTAAAATTCAGACCAATGCATATCAAACATAAACCAATGTTGACCCTTTAAAAGAGATTGCACGAGCGATCTGTCGTCATTAACAGAATAAAAACAGGAAAACATGCCGTAGTTCGAATAAAATGTTTCAAAATTGCACACCTATGAAAAATCATATTAAATTATAGCAGTAAAACTAGTGTTTCTGAGGTAAAGGACACGATATTGGGACTTCTTTCAAGTCATCTAAAATCAGTACCGTGATTAATGGATTTGCAAAAAGTCCCAATGTTTTAAATGTACAGAATAAAAACAGGAAAAAATGCTGTCGTTCGAATAAAATATTTCAAAATTGCACACCTATGAAAAATCATATTAAATTATAGCAGTAAAACTAGTGTTTCTGAGGTAAAGGACACGATATTGGGACTTCTTTCAAGTCATCTAAAATCAGTAGCGTGATTAATGGACTTGCAAAAAGTCCCAATGTTTTAAACGTACAGAAAATAGCATTTAATTCTTAAATAAATGCAAACAGGCATTTCATGATAAAACGGTATTGCATGGTGCAGTTTTTTTTATGGAAGCTTACAGGATGTTTGCTTGCTTAACTTCAGTAAATATCGATAGTCAAAAAAAAATTAATTTACTACAGACTGTCTGAAGACAGACAGCTGACTTGAGCTTACAAACTGGTAACTGAATGAATTATAAAATGCATTCAGTCAAGCAGCATGGTTTAATTTGTTTCTTGTTTGACATGACACATGTTCAAACAGAGCTTTAGAATATAGGTTCTTTACCATGGCGAGAATCTTTATATTTCTAGAATTTTCATCCCCCTGGGTGATAGGAAAAGTATGTGGTTTTCGTATTTTACAAGAGGATTGCATTAGAAAAGACAAAAATTCTAACATGTAATCGCCTTATGTAAGCAGCTGTCTTTGAAACATTGATCTCCATTATAATCCTCCATGAGCTTAGAAACATTTCTCAATTTTTGACAATAAGGCTTTGGATCCACTTATTCTAAAAGTTTTGTTTAAGCTACTCGTACACATTTCGGTTAAAAAACAATATCCTCTTAGAACAAAGTTTTATACAAAATGGATATTTGCTATTGAGCAATAGCCTAAAGAAGTAAGCCCTGGTATCAGTAATTTTCGTTAAAGGGTTCGAAATGTTGTCAATGATTTTATTAATCATTTCAAAAGCGTATCAAACGTTTTACTGCTCTTGTTGCTTACGGAATTGTTTTTAACAAAAAGTGTCGTAGAGATAGAACCTAATTTTCTAATGACAGAAAGACATTAAATAAAGTCTTGGAATTGATTTCAAAGTCCTTCAAATGATAAAAATTAATTTTACGATGAAAATCTATGAAAGATTTGTTTATATCAATAACTGAGGTTTTAATATTCAATTTAAAGATGGACCACAAAGAATGACAATTCTTGCCTTGAGCAAGTACTTGCAAGCGGATATATATATATTAGCAATTACTCAAAACATGTAAAGCTCTCAACAAATTAAATTTCAGGAACGTTATGACGACCGAAGCGGGCTCTTTGATCTACGACTACTACAAAGTACGTAGTGATTATTCCTAGCTGTTCTGTTTAGACACTAATCCATCAATAAAAATGATATAATGGGAAGCTCAGTTTCGGGCGGAAAGCGATTCTTTACAAAAACAGAAGTGTTCACTTGAAAGATATTGCACAGGTTTAAAGTCTTTCCGTAAGAACAGCAATTGAGAGGATCGATGGATTGAATCTCTCGGAGTAATGGAGAAAAAATTACATGTTTTGTAAAAGGAACAGAACGATACAGATTGTCACAAGAGATATTTCCGATGCTGATATTTTCTACGAAAGATAATCCTGTTGCAGTATTGTAACAGGGAATTAATGGAACAAATCGTTGTCACATTGTCAAGCATTTGGTGACCCTATCCTCTAATCTAAAATAAAATACAATATTTGTGATTGTTTTGACACATATATAATATACGTTAACGTTAGTTTTGCCTAATTTTCAGGATAAGCTTATAAAAAAGGGAATGGTTATACTGAAAGAAACGATTAAACACGAAATAGGTATAAATCTCAGTCATTCATTTATTCATGTTGAATTTCCTTCCACTAATATCTAGGAATCCATTTTAAAAATACCTTCTGCCATTGTTATTACGGGCTCTACTCGGATATTTCATCAAAGGCCTAACCAAACAACAACAACAACAACAAAAAAAAGAATACAAGAGAGGAATCGTTTTCTTGTTTGATCGTAATAGTGATTTTTCAAAGTCTAGCTCGTACCGATAAAAATGAACAGTAAGCGGTGTACCTACCATTTAGGCCAGAAAGCATGGTACTTGCATGAGTTGCAAGTATGATTTGCATACCGATATGGATTTTAGAACCTAAAGCGTCACATTCCCTAATATCTGTTTTAGTAATTATTTAGTCTTATTACAAAGAGATGTTGTTTTCATACTTTTGAGAAAGAAAATAATTGAAATACCAAATAGTATATGTTATGAGTACCCCTGTTTGATATTATTACTGTCTGGAAGTAACGATCACGTTTTTATCTTGACGTTTGAAAATCAGTTGCATAAACCGGCGAACAAGATTATATATTGCTGTGCTTCAGGATATGGTCATTTAACTTAAATGATTATTGCTGTTTTAGGACAAACACTATTGACAAAGCTGGGGGAGCAGTGGAACTATTTCTACGGAGAAATATTGCCGTTGTTACAAGCACTCCTTTACCCTGTGAAAGTATGTATTTATCTTAGAGAGATTTTCTAACAATTATAAGAACAAAGGCTGCATAGTCTTACCCTACGACAAAAGGTATCCTTCCTTTAGAAATTTCCAAACAAATATTAGAGCTTAAATCAACCCTTTAAATGTTTTAAGACAATAGGAAGAAGACCATCCAGTTGCCATTTTCTTTTATTACATACAGAAAGGAATTGGGAGAATTTAATAGTTTACAAATTACCTCAATTTTGCGCGTTTTAAAAATGTGAGTTAGCATCACACATACGTTAGAATATTCGTTAGAAGCTTAGAGCGCAACCAGGCAAAATAATAATTTGTTTGAGTCTGTTAATATGTAAAACCCTTAACTTCTTCTGCTACTGGTTTCATAGGGAATCTGGGATCATGGCCAGAAATATAGAAAGGAATGAATCTGAATACGGGGATACTCCGTGCAAAGGGAATCAAAACCAGCGGTCTTTAGAGCCAGCTGGTCTCTGTTCAGAGGTGGTCTTTAACACAGGTTTGACAGTACGTGGTTAATAAAGCCGCTATATAACCTTAATGTTACAGTTAAAGGAAGGCAGTTAATGTCATCTTTGTTGAAAACTAAACGATCAATTTTAAGTTCATTGCTTCATTACGCGAATGACATTATTTTTATGAATAATGTATATCTGTTCATGAATAAATTTTCCATTTCAGGCGAAAACGTTAACATTAAGACAAGTGACCTTACTGGAGTTTAGAAACACGGTTCTCCTCAAATTGCCCGTTAAAGGTAAAATGTTAATGTACTTCTTAGTACTTAAATGTTATCTAGCTTCCAGCTTTCCTGTTAGGTTAAAACCACCAACTCATCCACCACCACAACAACAACAGTAAGACCAAAAATCATAAGATTTTCCGGCCACATACGTTTTAAATATTGTAAGCTGGCTATGCATAATGTATTGATCTAGTACAGGTAAAAAAGGAATCAGTCAGATTTATCCATGCTTTTCGTTATAAACCATTAGCATACATATGGCAAAGACTTCTGAGAAACTGCATATCAATCTAAATTTTTTAACATCGGGGGACATTTTTAAAGAGTAATGTCATAGCAGGAGAGGGTTTTGTACTGAAGAATATGATTTCTAAATTTCCAGAAGCTTTGCAAGAACTGTCGCAGTCTGAGCAAGTACCACCTGCTGTACAACAGATGCTGTTAGTTCTGCATGGAGTTCACGAGTATCCATGCACGGACAATTTTATAGAGTTAGAGAAACTGGTTGCCAGAGCGACTCCTCTTCACTTTGGAATTATGGGATTGTATTCCGGTGGCAGTGAACCTGAGTTAAGAAGTAATTTTAAACCATTACCAAGACTTTCGATACCTGTGATACGTATGTATTATAAACATTTTATAGATTTTTTGTCAGTTTTATTACGTGTACTGAATTTATTAGTTGCATTTTGTGTATCACAAACGTATAAAAATCACTTAGCCCACATGACTGGACTTTTTTTATCAGTGAAAGAAAGAATGAGTCATGCATTGTATATTTTGCGATAAACAGTGGTGACGCACGAACCGGTGAGAGAACATTATGACGTCACTTATCATGTAAATTGCCTCATGACGCCTAATTCATTACTACTGTACTCTGCTTATCTGAACTCTGAACCGTTAAAAAAGCAGATGATAAACAGCATGTGTAAAGCAGCTGATAAACAATACGAAATTACTGATTATTTCATGAAATACAGTTTTATGGTATTGGGGTGATCTTTTATATTATGCAAATATAAGAGAGTCAATCTTTTTCCTGGGAAACGAGCTGTATCTGGTAAATATTCTTAAATTTAGCTAACGTTGTTATGCTGTTAGAAACAATATCATTGGCTTATTGTTGAAACAACCTTTTTACAGAAATATCAGACGATACAACTGAATCAGACGATGAATTAGCGCCAGTAGACCAAAGATTAAAGAGTCCAGGTCTCTCCCCACAAGGACATCGTTTACATCACAAACGAAGTTCTGGACTATTACATTACCCTCTGTTATCAGCTGTAAGAGAACACGAGAGGGGCCAGATCAGGAGATATAGTATAGCCACCACATGACAGGCTATCACATTTCTGCTGTTAGAAAACTAAACAGGAGTCAGCTCAGCAGATACTGTAAAGCCGACACTTTATCGCATTGTCGCCGTGTTTCAAAACATGCGAGATTTAACAATCCTCGCGAGGTTTAAAGGGCGATAATTATCGACTTAATTATCGCCTGTCTTTCTTAATTTTCGCACTGGTAAATTGAAATTCCGCTTAAAAATGATACACAGTTGCGAGAATTAGAAAAATCTCACACGGTCGCATTGTCGCCCGGTGATAGGGATTATTTCTTACTGTAGTACCGTGGATGAATTTTTCTGTGACACGGTTAAAAAAGGGAAATAGCATCATTAGAAATTTATTTCGGTATATTGAACAATAAAACACAGAAAGAATTATATCGATCAATTAGTCCACACTCGAGATAAGATGCCGTGCGCTGGAGATAAGATGTCGTGCGCGCGAGATAATTTAATCTAAAAAAATAAATGCATGTCCTAAAGATACCACCGTAATTAAGAAAAACATGCGAAAATAAAGACGATAATTACCGACTCAAAAGCTCGCGCTCGCTTGTATATATGTTTTTGGACAAGGAGACAATGCATTGTCGGCGAGAATTAAAGTGGCACGAACAGGATTCCGTAACAAAGAGTTTTCATGCAAACGAACAATTACACATTATGATGTTTACTGTAAGTCGGTAGCAGGATGAAACGCACATAAACATTTTAATAAAGAACGGCTCATAGTACATTGTAATTGTAAACGGTTAAATAAGAAGAGAAATGTGTGTCAGGGCTTACGGTTGTTATACTGTGTATAGGGCAAAATGATCGTATTGTCAAAATTAGCGACTACTTGTCTACAAAAGATGTTGATCTCATTATTACGTATCTTTTATTGAATGTTTGTTGTTTATTTGTTGAATTTTAATCTTACTCATCTTCTATACATGCAGTGGTTCAAGAGTGGAGGTGCAGGTGATAAATATAAATCTGCATTTTCAACAATTAAGACAAAACCAGAGGTTGTACACTCGTGCAGTCAACATATTTTAAGTAGTATTTTGATTATCAAAGCTCAAGCCATAACTTGTCATTTACGTTTATTCATTTTGTATTTACATTTTGTTGTAGAAAAACTACACATATTCGTTCCTTCTATGGTTTCAAGTAGTATAAATTGCAGCGTAAGGAAACATTCTTTAGAATCCTTTGTTCTATTCTTCCATAACATGGCAAACCTTAGGCTTATTTTACATTTTGCACAAAGGTCACCCACATATCATCTCCACTGTATTAGTCCCTTAAGCATGGACTTTATATATACAAGTGTGACAGTATATGTTAATGTAATTTTTAGAAAAAAATGTTATTGTTTTGAATAGTTTTAAGTTGTCAGAAAGGAATAATAAAGTGCAAAAATACATTTTTCACTGTTTACTCGTATCCATTATACAATATGTACACATTGAATAATTTAAACGTAAAGCATATTTATTTACACAATAAAATACATGTCCGGAGTTTTCACCGGTGATTGCAAAAATCTCTGTGGATTGACTTTTGCTGTGAATGACGTTATAACAAATCGTAATTATTAGCAAATGCTTAAATTCATATGCTACTGTAAGAAAATATTGCTTAAAAGAGTTTGTTTCTTCTATTATTTAAAGAATATGGTATGAAAGATAAAGAATCTGTCACTGGTTGCAACTGCGGAATATACAGTTGTTGGTAACTGTGTAGGCGATAACTTGGCGGTGCCTCGTCACTACCTTAACAGTACTCCTCGAGCCAGATATTCCAATCTGCACCTACAAGCACTTAGCAGTAAAAGATTTTCACTGTTCATATGTTTACAAACACACGCACACACGCACGCATGCGTTCTATACCTTTAGAATACATGTTTAAGCGAAGAAATAGTGTGTAATTATTAATTACTTGTTTTAACCTAATGCTATTCAAGATCTAGAATTTAGAAAATTTGAAACATGTGTAATTAACATCTTTATCTTGCAATAATTCAGCATAAAAGTTTAAAATTTGTTTATGAAGACAAAGTTATGTATAACAGGTTTATAAGAAGTGAAAGCACTGCTAGAGTTTCACAGTATGCTAAATATGTCAAAATAATAAAAAAGTTGTAGAAAACAAAAATCCTAAAATCCTAAAACACTTGGGCTTGTCAAATCGAGACTGCCATTATTTTGCTTAGTTGCGTTCTATGCTTCGAAAGGATATTCGAATTGATTTTATTATTTATGTATATACATTGGAGCCTCGATAGCCTGGTGGTAGAGCGTCCGCTTCGAGTGCGGGCGCGTCATACCAAAGACGTGAAAAATGATACCAATAGGTTTCTTGCTTGGTGCTCAGCATTAAAAAGGAAACTGGCTTCTCTTCTCTCGTACCCTCGTGGCAATGGATTCTATCAGGAATGAGGTGTCGAGAATATAAGTTGTAGAACTTGCTTCACAATCGACCTAAAATAAATTAGTATATGTTAAAAATTAAATTTAAATGAAATACATCAAACCTTTTGACTTATGATGAAATCTAAAATTAAGTAATACAATAATAATACTTAGCAACCAGGTCACACCTCACACCAATGTCAACATTATATGTAATTTAAAGATAAAGCTGGCTGCAATATACTAGTATCATAGCCAAATCTATCGTCAAAGTCATCTTTCAAATGTCAAGCGTTATTACATTTTACTGGTCTTTTGGGGTCATGAAGGTTATTCAATACAATAGAGTTCCGTATGGAAGCCGTGGAGGACCAATTTTGAGTTTTGACTTACGGGTGATTTTTACTTTTGAGTTATGACTTTCGACTTTTGACCTATGACTTTTGACTTAAGACTTTTGGCTTAGGCTAAGCATTATACACGTGTTCTAGAAGCTGAAGGCAACTACGTTGATTTCAGGTATGTAATCCATATTTTAAACTTTTTCTTCAAACACATACGCTGTGAATTAAAATGATTTCCATTATTCTTGCTCAAATACTCAATATCGCGCATATTTAAGTGGTTTGTGACGGAGGAGAGGATGTGGGAAGGAATTTGTGTCAATGTAATTTGACTTGAATGACAATGTTGACCAAAAATCCTAAAACATGTATAAAGTGTGTACATATATTTCAGGTTTTCCACGATCATTATCCCTAGCTAAAGCCTTACATTCCAGTGGATTGGCTTTAGATATTCG